>NC_133166.1:57895000-59145000 GCF_040802235.1 Manis javanica
GGTGAGATTATAACTATCTTATTCATTGTAGTAGCTCCTAGGATAAATCCATTGCCTATTTGGTAGTAGTTGCAAAACAAATTTTTTTTGAGTGTTGAGTAAATTAGTGGATCTCACAAAGGATATAGAATAACCATCCTAAAGTGAAATTCCTGCAATAATTTTGCCTGAATATGTGGGGCTAGGGGACAGTGAGAAAGCGATCTGCAGCAGGTGAAGTGTGACATAAAATAATTGCATTTATAAGTGAGAGGGCTATTATTTAACATCCTAGAAGACAGAAGGGTAGATGGTGCCTTGAAATACCATCAAGCTGTCTGCAAACCTAGTGTCCATGTGTAATGTGAAAGACTGACCTCTTATAGAACATAACAGCAGCTATCATTTTTCACAAACTGTGCTTTCAAAATTAGATGCTAGTAATAGCAGCAGGGAGAGGGAAATGACAAAGAAGTCATATCAGTTTCCTCATCATTGTAAATGGGCTAAAGTTGTTTACTGTTTGTAGTATCAGAACAAATTTCCTCATAAGTTTCCATTTACACAATTTTACTGACAGCAGAACAATATCAACATTATTTGCACTAAGAGGAGAAAATGAAAGTGGACACTAGACATACAAGGCACTAGGATTTAGAAAATAAACTGGCTCGAGGAGTTGATGGCTATCAACAGTTCACATGCCCTTTGGAAAGGATTCAATCTATGAAAAGAGGCTTATCTAGATTGCAAAGTCTTCTATACTGTTCCTGGGAAATGAAATTGACCACTCCGTGCATAGACCCCTGCCTCTTTCTTTCAGTCGTCTTCAGCACTCACCCTCCAGTTCTTTAAAGCCTTGGTGAACAGAAGTATGTCAGGAGTCAATTTCACCAAGCTCGTACCTCCTATGGAACTGTGAGGTATTTTACATTTCAGGCGTATCTGGTTTACAACCTTCTGCTTATTCAAGAACTGAGGGCTTTCAGTCTAACTACCAGTACATTCAAATTTAACTGATCCCTACTTCAGAAAAGGACTGCTCGTCTTCACTAAAACCAGGGTTCTGAAACTGTAAGAGACGCAGGCTTGTATTTGGGTGTGCGTGTGTCTGAACGTGTGTTGAATATACATAGGAGCAGTGAAAGGAATCAAAACTTATCAAGTACTGTTTTGATAACGTTGTTTCTCATTTACTCATTAAGGTTACTCTAGGAAGTATGTATATTGTCTCCTCAAGAAATTGAAGTATGTAAAGGACATTATGTATTTATATAATGAAAAATATCTGACAAATTACATGGATTTTATGTTTTAAAAAAATTGGTATTCTTTATAAACAATTTAATATCAAGTTTGGATTTTGATATTCCAAGAAATCATTTGAACATTAATTACTTTTTTATACTGCTCCTCTTCCAAAATCCAAGTGATGTTTTTTTCTCTTTGCTCTTTAGGGAAAGAATAATTGCAATTTTCCTTTTTCAGTTACCTATTGAAGGAAATCTTGGTTGCTTCCAATATTGGATAATTATGAATAAATTTGCTATCAGCATTCATGGACAGGTTTCAACTCATTTGAGTGAATAACCAGAAAAGTGATTACTGGATCATATAAGAGTATATTTCATTTTGTAAGGAACTGCCAGTCTTCCAAAGTGGCTGTTCAACTTTGCATTTCCACTAGCAATTGGATAAGTGTTGTCAGTATTTTGGATTTTAGCCATTGTAGTAGGCATGTAAAGCTATCTCATTATTGTTTTTATTTGCAATTCCCTAATGACATATGATGTTGAACATCTTTTCATATGCTCATTTGCCATCTGTATATCTTTATTGGTGAGGTGTCTGTTCAGATATTTTGTTTAATTTTGGGCTATTTGTCTTATTTTTGAATTTTAAGAGTATTTTATGTTTTAAATAGCATTTTTATCAGATATATGTTTACAAATATTTTCTCCCAGTCTGCAGCTTGTCTTTTCATTCTCTTAACAGTGATTTTCACAAAGTAGGAGTTTCAAATTACAGTGAAGTCCAAGTTATCTTTTTTTTTCTTTCATGGATCAAGCTTTTGGTATTTCACCTAAAAATCAATTGCTAAACCCAAGGCCACCTTAATTTCTCCTGTTACAGTTAGAAATTTTATAGTTTTGCATTTTACCTTTGATCTACGATTCTTTGGAGTTAATTCTGTTAAAAGCATGAGGTCAGTGTCTAGATTCATTGTTAGATATGTGAATGTCCAGTTGCTTCAGCATCATTTATTGAGAAGACATCCTTGCTGTGCTGAACTGCCTTTTCTCCTTTGTCAGAGGTCAGTGGGCTTGTATTTGTATGGATCCTTTTATGGACTCTGTTCCATGCCACTGACTGGTCTATTCTTTCAACGAATGCACTGTCTTGATTAGTGTAGCTTTCTAGGAGGTCTTGAAATCAACTAATGTCAGTCCTCTAACTTGTTCTTATACTTCATTATTGTGTTGGCTAGCTTAAGTCTTTTGCTTTTACATATGTATTTTAGAATCAGTTTGTTAATGTCCTCAAAGTAACTTGCTGTGTTTTTTTAGGAAAATCTGAATATAAACAAAAAAGGCATGATTCATGAACTTTTAAGGAAGAACTACATCCTCCTACTGAAACAGAAATGTTCTTTACAAAAGCAAATACTATAGACACTCACAAATATACATCCATACATATAAATCATCTCAGCTGGAACCTCTGATTCAAACCTTCTGCTATCTTCTCATTGCTTATAGGATAAACACAACATATTACCATGGCCTGCAAGTTCCTACATGACCGGCTTTATGCCACCTTCTCAAATTACATTATGCATAGTCTGCCTCTTTCTCAAGCCTCACGCTAGCCATCTCTAATTCTCTCCAGTCTACAATACCCTTCTACAGAGCATTTAAAAATATAAAACTACAGGACTTCAGTGCATTGAATTACTCTTCTTGTCCCTTTGACTGGCATCCACTTCTATCCTTTGATATCATTTCTTTTCCTTTGGTAAACTTTCTCAGGCCCTGAGCATTTGTTAAATGCTCCTGTGAAACTGACTATTCTTTCTTCATAGCATTTTCCATGCATATGGCTGTGATTATTAATTTAATATTTGTGTACCTTACACAAGAATAAAATCCCAGGAGAATAAGAATATTTACATTACTCCTTATTACCTATGTCCAGGTCTTGTATAGCACCTAGCACATGGTAGACATTTTAAAAATGTTAAATGAACAAACAAGTAAAACAATGAAGAGATATGTCTTAGTAAAATTTAGGAAAATGCAATGATAATATAATCCACTAGTAATGTTTTTATTGTATCCTAGTAATATTGCACTCTTAATAGCATAATTTGCATAAACAGTGAAGATTCTAAATCCACGAATGCATCTGTAGAAAATTCAATACGTACTGATGTTGAAGAGTAGGGTTGTTAATAGAAAAAAAATGTAAGTTTTTTTTTGTGTGTGTATGTGTACGTGCCTCACCTCAGTTATTATTACTCTCTCCCTGAATTTTTCATTTCTTTCTTTGAGGAATATTTTGAATCACTTGCTAGAGAAGTAGAGGTAAAAATACATCTGCCTCTGCTGGGGAAAACAATCAAAACCCCTTTTTGTTAAAGGCCAAAAATGAAACAAAACTTATGAGGCATGTATCAGTGGAAAAGTGCATCATAATACACACAAAGAATCCAATATTGCTTCATTCAGTATTAAGCTGTCGTGTCTCTCTCAGTGTGTCGAGATACAGTAAATGTATAAGATAATACTGTAATGTATTAAACCTGCATTGGAGGTATTCTTGGCAGAGACTGATATAAAACAGTAAAAGCATTTTCTGAATTGCAATGATGTTTGTTAAGCACTCTTATACCTATCATACGGCATTTTTCTTTTCTAAATCACACAATGCAGTTGGTGGAACCAGTAAATTTAAAATGAGAAAGATATAGACAGTGGTTTGCCCTGGCTGCTCTCATCAATCCGAATATCCACGGTGGGGAAGGTATCAGTACCCTAGATCAGGAAGGAAAAATAATAGCGGATGTTAATTACTTAAGGAATATGCAAAGAATATATAGTACACTGCTAAAAAATTCTCAAAACATATGTGTAGCCTTAAGTTACAGAAAGATATATATTATTCAAAGACTGAATAACTTCCTAATGAATTGCTTTTTGCCATTAAGTCATTTCAGCCTTATGTTACCTATGTTATTTTTGATGTGACGGCTTCAGAAATCAGGAGTGCTATCCTTAATAGATACTTTGAATGAGTTGCCTTTCCTTTGTTTGAAGAGGAAACTTCAGCAGAAATTAAATCAAACTGAGTCTTAAAAAGTCTCTGTAGAGTCTAGCAAAGCTAAAACATATACATATTTGTAGAACAGCAGGATACCAGCTGCTCAGTGATGTACAGTGCAGACACTGTCCTTTGAACTTGTTAGCTCTTCCTCTGTGTAAAATGACTAATTAGTTAGGTTGTAAATTCAAGAACCCCAGAAAGTCTTTTCACAGTGAAAAGTGATGCTGAAAAGTCACAGTCCATTTGCTCTAAAGTGGAGTTATTGGTGGAAAATAATTTTATCTGTTGTTGTATAGCCCATCTAGGTTTATTGTGATCATTCCCACTTTTGAAGATTAAGAAATGATATCAGAATTTAGATATTTTGTCCAAAAATACATTGCTTAGGATAGAGCTAAGTGAATTTAGCTTTCTCAACTACTATGCAGGCTCTTTTCATATATGTAATGGACGTGGCATGGAGTGAAACCCTGCCAACATGCTGTGGCTCAGTTATCAACCTTCAGTCACACACTGTGCATTGTCAAGATTGATGAAATGATCATGTTGAGTAACTGCAGAGGATGAAAGCCAAATGCTATTTGTATTATATCCAAATTTCCATTAGTCTAGGGTTGCATTATTGGAGGGCAATTTACAATAACCACTTTTTTGAGGACATGGACTTCATTAATAATATACACAGTGTATCATTTAAACTTTCCCAAAACATTTTATGGGATAATAGAGTCATCTCCATTTGCAGATGAGGAAATTAAAATTTGGAGTGTTTGAGTAACTAGTTCAACCATAGTAGAAATAAGTGATAGAGTGGGGTTTAGAACTCACATATATCCTACTTCAAAACTTGACCTTTTAATTACTACATATCTTGCTATTGTGTATCTCATTTATCTTTTCCTTTCTTTACTTTTTTCTCCTCTTCTTTTCACTGCAGTGCTAAGATAGCCACTCCCTCAACAGATCCTGATAACATATTTAATGTCATTTATTTATTTATTTATTTATTTATTTATTTATTTATTTATTTATTTTTGAGAGGGCATCTCTCATATTTATTGATCAAATGGTTGTTAACAACAATAAAATTCTGTATAGGGGGGTCAATGCTCAATGCACAATCATTAATCCATCTCAAGCCTAGTTCTCGTCAGTCTCCAATCTTCTGAAGCATAACGAACAAGTTCTTACATAGTGAACGAATTCTTACATAGTGAATAAGTTCTTACATGGTGAACAGTACAAGGGTATTCATCAGAAACTTTCGGTTATGATTACGCATTATGAACTATAAACAATAAGGTCAAATATGAATATTCGTTTGATTTTTATACTTGATTTATATGTGGATATGTGGATCCCACATTTCTCCTTTTATTATTATTATTTTTTTTATTTTTAATAAACTGCTGAAGTGGTAGGTAGATGCAAGATAAAGGTAGAAAACATAGTTTAGTGTTGTAAGAGAGCAATTGTAGATGATCAGGTGTGTGCCTGTAGACTATGTGCTAATCCGAGCTAGACAAGGGCAATAAAACATCCATGGATGCAGAAGCTTTCTCTCAACACAGGGGGGGTGAGGTTCTAAGTTTCACCACTGTTGTTCCTCAATTTCTCACCTAATGGCCTCCCTGCAACTGTGCCTGTCTTAGGTTGTTCCTCCCTTGAGGAATCTTACCCATCTCTGGCTAACCAGTCATCTTCCGGGGCCATACAGGGAAATGTAAAGTTGGTAAGTAAGAGAGAAGCCATATTGTTTGAAAAGGTTAGCTTTTTACTTCTTTGCAGATTTATGCCCTGTGGCTTCTATGCCCAGCACTTGTCTCGAGGTATCTTTACCACCTGGAGGAATTATGATACTCGGTAAATTCGATATGAGGCACGAATTCTATTTAAGGGTTGTAATTAGGAAGGAAGAAGAAAAGCTATAGAGGTAGCATATGGAAGAAAACATGGGAGGATTGATTATTTCTTTGACATATCATCTTGTAGAGTACCTTAAGTATGTATAGGTTTCAAACTACTAACTTGCACACACATATTAACATACTAGGAATATGGTGACATAAACAAAGCAAATCTATAATTACCATCCATCTCCAGTGAAGCCAAGAAAACATTTAGACACCCTAGGCATTTGTGAAAATTAGTCTATGATATGATGGATATTGTCCAACAGTACTTGAACAGTCTGAGAGAAGTCAGACAAATTAAAGCAACCCATTTCTGGGATTTGTTCACATCCCATATGTTCTTTTAACCGTAGATAGTCTATAGTCATAAGATTTTGGAGCGCTACAACTTGCACCCCTCCCAACTCCTGATTGAGTTCCAACAGTAAAGATACAGTCAAATTCGTTGTCTAACTGTATGCACATGCCAGCCTAGACATCTCCCTCCTCATTCCAATGGCAAGTCCAGGAAACGGTGGGGTGGACGCAGCCATAACCACAGCATCGACTGGATCCCTGTGGAGGCATTTTGATGATCATCCCCCGGCACAAGTCCTCCAGAGAGTGCTGATGCCGGAAGCTTCTCCTCATATCGTATCTTAGATCATTTTCTGGGTAGCCAAGCTGGGCCTTGATCTTCTGCATAGAAACAAACAGACCCTTTGCCCACACTTTGACATGACCTCTATACCACTGTGTAGAACTCATTGGAGGTCAGCACACAGGAACTGCTTTTTTTTTTATTGCTTTATTTTTTATTTTTTTTAAATTTTTATTAAGAGAAAGGAATATTATAAGAAAAGAGTACTTCCATAGCTGATCATCTGACGTCCTTTAAGTGATCAACATTAAGGATATTTAAAGCATGCGTTAATCTTTGATTTACCAATTGTTTTATCCTATCAAGGAGTAATCCCCCTTTTCTTTCTTTCTTTTTTTTTTTAATCTTTAATCTACACTTACATGAAGAATACTATGTTTACTATGCTCTCCCGTATATCAGATCCCCCCTAAAAACCACCTTACTGTCACTGTCCATCAGCATAGCAAAATGTAGAATCACTATTTGTCTTTTCTGTATTGTACAGCCCTCCCCTTTCTCCCTCCCCCCCATGCATGCTAATCTTAATACCCCCCTTCTTCTTCCCCCCACCTTATCCCCTCCTGCCCACCCATCTTCCCCATTTCCTTTCCCTTTGGTACCTGTTAGTCCGTTTTTGGGTTCTGTAATTCCGCTGCTGTTTTGTTCCTTCAGTTTTTCCTTTGTTCTTATACTCCTCAGATGAGTGAAATCATTTGGTATTTCTCTTTCTCCGCTCGGCTTATTTCACTGAGCATAATACTCTCCAGCTCCATCCATGTTGCTGCAAATTGTAGGATATTTCCTCTTCTTATGGCTGAGTAGTATTCCATTGTGTATATGTACCACATCTTTTTTATCCATTCATCTACCGATGGACATTTAGGTTGCTTCCAATTTTTGGCTATTGTAAATAGTGCTGCGATAAACATAGGGGTGCATCTGTCTTTCTCAAAATTGATTGCTGCATTCTTAGGGTAAATTCCTAGGACTGGAATTCCTGGGTCAAATGGTAAGTCTGTTTTGAGCATTTTGAGGAACCTCCATACTGCTTTCGACAATGGTTGAACTAATTTACATTCCCACCAGCAGTGTAGGAGGGTTTCCCTTTCACCACAGCCTCTCCAACATTTGTTGTTGTTAGTCTTTTGGATGGTGGCCATCCTTACTGGTGTGAGGTGATACCTCATTGTAGTTTTTTTTTTTTTCTTTGTTTTGAAGTCTATTTTGTCTGATATTAGTACTGCAACCCCTGCTTTCTTCTCACTGTTGTTTGCCTGAAATATGTTTTTCCATCCCTTGACTTTTAGTCTATGCTTATCTTTGGGTTTAAGGTGAGTTTCTTGTAAGCAGCATATAGATGGGTCTTGCTTTTTTATCCATTCTATTACTCTATGTCTTTTGATTGGTGCATTAAGTCCATTTACATTTAGGGTGACTATTGAAAGATATGTACTTATTGCCATTGCAGGCTTTAGGTTCGTGGTTACCAAAGTTCAAGGTTAGCTTCTTTAGTATCTTACTGCCTAACTTAGCTCGCTTATTGAGCTGTTATATACACTGTCTGGAGAGTCTTTTCTTCTCTCCCTTCTTATTCCTCCTCCTCCATTCTTCATATGTTGTGTGTTTTGTTCTGTGCTCTTTTTAGGGGTGCTCCCATCTAGAGCAGTCCCTGTAGGATGCCCTGTAGAGGTGGTTTGTGGGAAGCAAATTCCCTCAGCTTTTGCTTGTCTGGGAATTGTTTGATCCCACCATCATATTTAAATGATAGTCGTGCTGGATACAGTATCCTTGGTTCAAGGCCCTTCTGTTTCATTGCATTAAGTATATCATGCCATTCTCTTCTGGCCTGTAGGGTTTCTGTTGAGAAGTCTGATGTTAGCCTGATTGGTTTTCCTTTATAGGTGACCTTTTTCTCTCTAGCTGCCTTTAAAACTCTTTCCTTGTCCTTGATCCTTGCCATTTTAATTATTATGTGTCTTGGTGTTGTCCTCCTTGGATCCTTTCTGTTGGGGGTTCTGTATAATTCCATGGTCTGTTCGATTATTTCCTCCCCCAGTTTGGGGAAGTTTTCAGCAATTATTTCTTCAAAGACACTTTCTATCCCTTTTCCTCTTTCTTCCTCTTCTGGTATCCCTATAATATGAATGTTTTTCCTTTTGTATTGGTCACATATTTCTCTTAGTGTTGTTTCATTCCTGGAGATCCTTTTATCTCTCTTTCTGTCAGCTTCTATACGTTCCTGTTCTCTGGCTTCTATTCCTTCAATGGCCTCTTGCATCTTATCCATTCTGCTTATAAATCCTTCCAGGGATTGTTTCACTTCTGTGATCTCTTTCCTGACATCTGTGATCTCCTTCCGGACTTCATCCCACTGCTCTTGCATTTTTCTCTGCATCTCATCCCACTGCTCTTGCATTTTTCTCTGCATCTCATCCCATTGCTCTTGCATTTTTTTCTGCATCTCTGTCAGCATGTTCATGATTTTTATTTTGAATTCTTTTTCAGGAGGACTAGTTAGGTCTGTCTCCTTCTCAGGTGTTGTCTCTGTGATCTTTGTCTGCCTGTAGTTTTGCCTTTTCATGTTGATAGAGATAGTTTGCAGAGCTGGTACAAGTGACCGCTGGAAGAGCTTCCCTTCTTGTTGGTTTGTAGCCTTTTCCTGGGAGAATAGCGACCTCTAGTGGCTTGTGCTGGGCAGCTGTGCGCAGACAGGGCTTCTGCTTCCTGCCCAGTTGCTTTGGGGTTTATCTCCGCTGTTGCTGTGGGCTTGGCCTGGCTGGGGCTGTTCCTCCAAAATGGTGGAGCCCCGTTGGAGGGGGAGCAGCCAGGAGACTATTTATCTCCGTAAGGGGCCTCTGTGCTCCCTGCTGCCCAGGGGGTTAGAGTGCCCAGAGATCCCCAGATTCCCTGCTTCTGGTCTAAGTGACCTGTCCTGCCCCTTTAAGATTTCCAAAAAGCACTCTCCAAACCAAAACAACAACAGCAACAATGAGAGAGGGAACAGAAAGAAAGAGAAAAAAAAAAAGGAAAAAAAAGGAAAAAACAAGCGATTTTTTTTTTTTTTTTTTTTTTGTCCTCAGGTGCCGGTCCCAGGCACCCGCTCACTGGTCCTGCTGCCCTGTCTCCCTAGCACCAGGGTCCCTGTCCTTTCAAGGCTTCCAAAAAGCACCCACCCACCGGTCCCGCAGGGAAGGAACGCTCAATATTCTTTGTCCTCTGGCACTGGTCCCACGCACCCGCTCACCAGTCCCGCCGCCCTGCCTCCCTAGCACCGGGGTCCCTGTCCCTTCAAGGCTTCCAAAAAGCACTCGGCAAAAAGAGAAAAAAAAAGGGGAAAAACGTGCGATTTCTTCCGTCCTCAGGTGCTGGTCTCAGGCACCCACCCACCGGTCCCACAGGGAAAAATGCGGGATATTCTTTGTCCTCAGGTGCCGGTCCCAGGCACCCGCTCACCAGTCCCGCCGCCCTGCCTCCCTAGCACCGGGGTCCCTGTCCCTTTTAGGCTTCCAAAAAGCACTCGCAGAAAAGAGAAAAAAAAAAGGGTAAAAACGCGCGATTTCCTCTGTCCTCAAGTGCCGGTCTCAGGCACCCGCCCACCGGTCCCGCAGGGAAAAATGGGGGATATTCTTTGTCCTCAGGTGCCGGTCCCAGCCACCCGCTCACCAGTCCCGCCACTGCCTCCCTAGCACTGGGGTCCCCATCCCTTCAAGGCTTCCAAAAAGCGCTCGCCCAAAAGAGAAAAAAAAAAAAGGGGAAAAACGCGCGACCTCCTCCGTCCTCAGGCACCGGTCTCAGGCACCCGCCCCCAGGTCTCGCAGGGAGAAACGCGGGATATTCTTTGTCCTCCGGCGCCGTTCCCAGGCACCTCCTCACCGGTCCCGCCACCCTGCCTC
The DNA here is from genome assembly GCF_040802235.1 of Manis javanica. Classification (NCBI taxonomy): domain Eukaryota; kingdom Metazoa; phylum Chordata; class Mammalia; order Pholidota; family Manidae; genus Manis; species Manis javanica. The sequence continues at coordinate 57,905,731 of NC_133166.1, forward strand.
CCCAGCAACGGGGGCCCGTCCCTCTAAGGCTTCCAAAAAGCGCTCGCCAAAAAAAAAACCGCTCCGGTTTCTCTCCACCCGCCGGGAGCCGGGGGGAGGGGCGCTTGGGTCCCGCCGGGCTGGGGCTTGTATCTTACCCCCTTCACAAGGCGCTGGGTTCTTGCAGGTGTGGATGTGGTCTGGATGTTGTCCTGTGTCCTGTGGTCTCTATTTTAGGAAGATTTTTCTTTATTATATTTTCATAGCTCTATGTGTTTTTGGGAGGAGATTTCCACTGCTCTACTCACGCCGCCATCTTGGCTCCGCCCCCCACCTCATTGTAGTTTTAATTTGCATTTCTCTGATATTTAGCGATGTGGAGCATCTTTTCATGTGTCTGTTGGCCATCTGTATTTCTTTTTTAGAGAACTGTCTGTTCAGTTCCTCTGCCCATTTTTTAATTGGGTTATTTGTTTTTTGTTTGTTGAGGCGTGTGAGCTCTTTATATATTCTGGATATCAAGCCTTTATCGGATCTGTCATTTTCAAATATAATCTACCATATTGTAGGGTTCCTTTTTGTTCTATTGATGGTGCCTTTTGCTGTACAGAAGCTTTTCAGCTTAATGTGTTCCCACTTGCTCATTTTTGCTGTTGTTTTCCTTGCCTGGGGAGATATGTTCAAGAAGAGGTCACTCATGTTTATGTCTAAGAGATTTTTGCCTATGTTTTTTTCCAAGAGTTTAATGGTTTCATGACTTATATTCAGGTCTTTGATCCATTTTGAGTTTACCTTTGTATATGGGGTTAGACAAAGGTCCAGTTTCATTCTCCTACATGTAGCTGTCCAGTTTTGCCAACACCATCTGTTGAAGAGACTGTCATTTTGCCATTGTATGTCCATGGCTCCTTTATCAAATATTAATTGACCATATATGTTTGGGTTAATTTCTGGAGTCTCTAATCTGTTCCACTGGTCTGTGGATATGTTCTTGTGCCAGTACCAAATTGTCTTGATTACTATGGCTTTGTAGTAGAGCTTGAAGTTGGGGAGTGAGATCCCCCCTACTTTATACTTCTTTCTCAGGATTGCTTTGGCTATTCGGGGTCTTTGGTGTTTCCATATGAATTTTCGAATTATTTGTTCCAATTCATTGAAGAATGTTGCTGGTAATTTGATAGGGATTGCATCAAATCTGTATATTCCTTTAGGCAGGATGGCCATTTTGACGATATTAATTCTTCCTAGCCATGAGCATGGGATGAGTTTCCATTTATTAGTGTCCCCTTTAATTTCTCTTAAGAGTGATTTGTAGTTTTCAGAGTATAAGTCTTTCACTTCTTTGGTTGGGTTTATTCCTAGGTATTTTATTCTTTTTGATGCAATGGTGAATGGAATTGTTTTCCTGATTTCTCTTTCTATTGATTCATTGTTAGTGTATAGGAAAGCCACAGATTTCTGTTTGTTAATTTTGTATCCTGCAGCTTTGCTGTATTCCGATATCAGCTCTAGTAGTTTTGGAGTGGAGTCTTTAGGGTTTTTTATGTACAGTATCATATCATCTGCAAGTAGTGACAGTTTAACTTCTTCTTTACCAATCTGGATTCCTTGTATTTCTTTGTTTTGTCTGATTGCCGTGGCTAGGACCTCCAGTACTATGTTAAATAACAGTGGGGAGAGTGGGCATCCCTGTCTGGTTCTCAGAGGAAATGCTTTCAGGTTCTCGCTGTTCAGTATAATGCTGGCTGTGGATTTATCATATATGGCCTTTATTATGTTGAGGTACTTGCCCTCTATTCCCATTTTGCTGAGAGTTTTTATCATGAATGGATGTTGAATTTTGTCAAATGCTTTTTCAGCATCTATGGAGATGATCATGTGTTTTCTGTCTTTCTTTTTGTTGATGTGCTGGATGATGCTGATGGATTTTCGGATGTTGTACCATCCTTGCATCCCCGGGATGAACCCCACTTGGTCATGGTGTATGATCCTTTTGATATACTGTTGAATTCTGTTTGCTAATATTTTATTGAGTATTCTTGCATCTACATTCATCAGGGATATTGGTCTTTAATTTTCTTTTTTAGTGGGGTCTTTGCCTGGTTTTGGTACTAGGGTGATGTTGGCTTCATAGAATGAGTTTGGGAGTATTCCCTACTCTTCTATTTTTTGGAACACTTTAAGGAGAATGGGTATTATGTCTTCTCTTTGTGTCTGATAAAATTCCGAGGTAAATCCGTCCGGCCCCGGTGTTTTGTTCTTGGGTAGTTTTTTGATTACCGTTTCAATTTCTTTGCTCGTAATTGGTTTATTTAACTTTTGTGTTTCTTTCTTGGTCAGTCTTGGGAGGTTGTATTTGTCTAGGAAGTTGTCCATTTCTTCTAGGTTTTCCAGCTTGTTAGTATATAGGTTTTCATAGTAGTATTTAATAATTTTTTGTATTTCTGTGGGGTCTGTCATGATTTTTCCGTTCTCATTTCTGATTATGTTGATTTGTGTTGATTGTCTTTTTCTCTTAATAAGTTTGGCTAGAGGCTTATCTATTTTGTTTATTTTCTCAAAGAACCAGCTCTTGGTTTCATTGATTTTTGCTATTGTTTTATTCTTCTCAGTTTTATTTTTTTCTTCTCTGGTCTTTATTATGTCTCTCCTTCTGCTGACTTTAGACCTCATTTGTTCTTCTTTTTCCAGTTTCAATAGTTGTGATGTTAGACTATTCATTTGGAATTGCTCTTCCGTCTTCAGGTGTGCCTGGATTGCTATATACTTTCCTCTTAAGACTGCTTTTGCTGCGTCCCACAGAAGTTGGGGCTTTGTGTTGTTTTTGTCATTTGTTTCTATATATTCCTTGATCTCTATTTTGCTTTGTTCATTGATCCTTTGATTATTTAGAAGCATGTTGTTAAGCCTCCATGTGTTTGTGAGCCTTTTTGTTTTCTTTGTAGAATTTATTTCTAGTTTTATACCTTTGTGGTCTGAAAAATCGGTTGGTAGAATTTCAATATTTTGGAATTTACTGAGGCTCTTTTGAGCTAGTATGTGGTCTATTCTGGAGAATGTTCCATGTGCACTTGAGAAGAATGTATATCCTGTTGCTTTTGGATGTAGAGTTCTATAGATGTCTGTTGTGTCCATCTGTTCTAGTGTGTTTTTCAATGCCTGTGTGTCCTTACTTATTTTCTGCCCAGTGGATCTATCCTTCGGGTGAGTGTTGTGTTGAAGTCTCCTAAGATGAATGCATTGCAGTCTATTTCCCTCTTTAGTTCTGGTAGTATTTGTTTCACATATGCTGGTGCTCCTGTGTTGGGTGCATATATATTTAGAATGGTTATATCCTCTTGTTGGACTGAGCCCTTTATCATTATGTAATGTCCTTCTTTATCTCTTTTACTTTCTTTGTTTTGAAGTCTATTTTGTCTGATATTAGTACTGCAACCCCTGCTTTCTTCTCACTGTTGTTTGCCTGAAATATGTTTTTCCATCCTTTGACTTTTATTCTGTGCTTGTCTTTGGGTTTGAGCTGAGTTTCTTGTAAGCAGCATATAGATGGGTCTTGCTTTTTTATCCATTCTATTACTCTGTGTCTTTTGATTGGTGCATTAAGTCCATTTACATTTAGGGTGACTATTGAGAGATATGTACTTATTGCCATTGCAGGCTTTAGATTTGTGGTTACCAAAGGTTCAAGGTTAGCTTCTTTAGTATCTTCCTGCCTAACTTAGCTCGCTTATTGAGCTGTTATATACACTGTCTGTAGATTCTTTTCTTCTATCCCTTCTTATTCCTTCTCCTCCATTCTTCATATGTTGTGTGTTTTGTTCTGTGCTCTTTTTTTGGAGTGCTCCCATCTAGAGCAGTCCCTGTAAGATGCCCTGTAGAGGTGGTTTGTGGGAAGCAAATTCCCTAAGCTTTTGCTCGTCTGGGAATTGTTTAATCCCGCCATCATATTTAAATGATAGTCCTGCTGGATACAGTATCCTTGGTTCAAGGCCCTTCTGTTTCATTGCATTAAATATATCATGCCATTCTCCTCTCTCCTGTAGGGTTTCTGTCGAGAAGTCTGATGTTAGCCTGATGGGTTTTCCTTTATAGGTGACCTTTTTCTCTCTAGCTCCCTTTAAAACTCTTTCCTTGTCCTTGATCCTTGCCACTTTAATTATTATGTGTTTTGGTGTTGTTCTCCTTGGATCCTTTCTGTTGGGGGTTCTGTGTATTTCCGTGGTCTGTTCGATTATTTCCTCCCCCATTTTGGGGAAGTTTTCAGCAATTATTTCTTCAAAGAGACTTTCTATCCCTTTTCCTCTTTCTTCTTCTTCTGGTACCCCTATAACACGAATATTATTCCTTTTGGATTGGTCACGTATTTCTCTTAGTGTTGTTTCTTTCCTGGAGATCCTTTTATCTCTCTCTATGTCAGCTTCTATACGTTCCTGTTCTCTGGTTTCTATTCCTTCAATGGCCTCTTGAATCTTATCCATTCTGCTTATAAATCCTTCCAGGGATTCTTTCACTTCTGTGATCTCCTTCCTGACATCTGTGGTCTCCCTCCAGACTTCATCCCATTGCTCTTGCATTTTTCTCTGCATCTCATCCCATTGCTCTTGCATTTTTCTCTGCATCTCTGTCAGCATGTTCATAATTTTTATTTTGAATTCTGTTTCAGGAGGACTGGTTAAGTCTGTCTCGTTCTCAGTTGTTGTCTCTGTGATCTTTGTCTTTTCATGGTGATAGAGGTAGTTTGCAGAGCTGGTACGCGTGACACCTTGAAGAGCTTTCCTTCTTGTTGTTTTGTGGCCTTCCTCTCCTGGGAGAATAGCGACCTCTAGTGGCTTATGCTTGGCAGCTGTGTGCAGACAGGGCTTCTGCTACCTGCCCAGTTGTGATGGAGTTTATCTCTGCTGTTGCTGTGGGCGTGGCCTGGCTGGGGCTGCTCCTCCAAAATGGTGGAACCCCGTTGTAGGGTGAGTGGCCAGGAGGCTATTTATCTCCGTAATGGGCCTCTGTGCTCCCTGTTGCCCAGGGGGTTAGAGTGCCCAGAGATCCCCAGATTCCCTGCCTCTGGGCTACGTGTCCTGTCCTGCCCCTTTAAGACTTCCAAAAATCACTCTCCAAACCAAAACAACAACAGCAACAATGAAAGAGGAAAGAAAGAAAAAAAAAAAGGAAAAAACTCATAATTTTCTTTGTCCTCAGGCACAAGTCTCAGGCACCTGCTCACCAGTCTTGCTGCCTTGTTTCCCTAGTATTGGGGTCCCTGTCCCTTTAAGGCTTCCAAAAAGCACTCACCAAAAAAAAGGAAAAACGCACGATTTTCTTTGTCCTCAGGTGCCGGTCTCAGGCGCCCGCTCACCGGTCTTACTGCCCTGTTTCCCTGGTATTGGGGTCCCTGTCCCTTTAAGGCTTCCAAAAAGCACTCACCAAAAAAGAAAAAAAAAACGCTCCAGTTTTTTTCCACCCTCCGGGAGCTGGGGGGAGGGGCACTCAGGTCCCGCTGGGCCGGGGTTTGTATCTTACCCCCTTCACGAGGCGCTGGGTTCTCGCAAGTGTGGATGTGGTCTGGATGTTGTCCTGTGTCCTCTGGTTTCTATTTTAGGAGAGTTGTCTGTTATATTTTCATAATTCTATGTGGTTTTGGGAGGAGAGTTCCGCTGCTCTACTCACTCTGCCATCCTGGCTGGGGGTCCCTAACGTCATTTATTTATAACAGCATTCCACTAAGAAAAATGTATCAGAATTGCAAAGACAAGTCATATAAATCCAAGTAATTATAAAAGAAAATTTAGTCACTCTGCAAAACAACAAAAAACTCCGAAAATCTATACTTTAAGCAAAACATAATAATAATGAAGACTTTTCTAATTCTTTATCAGTTAATTGTCTGGATACAGAGACATAAAAATGACATAGATACAAAATAGGGATAGCTTCATGATAAACTAATCCAGCATGGTTTATCACAATTCTAAGCATTGTTAAATGAAGACATATGATTTTTAAAAATATGAATAATATTGCCTAGGTAATTTTTATATTACCTCTCCACTGAGAACTTCTGGTTTATATTCTTAATGTTTTAAAGCTTGAGCCCCTGTTGTTCAAATAGTTATTGCTCTCTATTTTATAGAATTTGTTTTTGAGAGTGATTAACTCACCCATGCACATTTAATTGGTTTGGAAATATGCTCCCTTCTCTGCCACAAACGCTGTAAACCTTAAACTCCCCTACACTTTCTTTTCACTCCTGTGTATTTTGTATTGCTGGACATGGTAGAAGTGATTTGTCTGTATGATAGATGGCTTAACATTTGAGATAGATTTCATAATAGTAGACTAGTTATATAGAGACTTCCCACTATTGTGGCAACTGATACAAATTCTAGAATCTCATAAGCATTCTTCTACCTCATGATTCTGATAATTGTTAAATAGTATACCATATGTTGGAAGAAAAATGACTGCAATATGGCAGATGCACACGGTTGCTTATGTTTGAGAGGTAAAAGCAAAACAAAACAAAATAAATCTTTGAGTAAAGGATAAATATGGATATTTAAAAAATATAGGGCTATCTCTTTGGAAGCTATGCAATCATTTTTTATGTGTCCCTCTGCTTCTGCCATGATTACGCTGTAAGTTCTTTAAAACAAAGGGCCATGACCAACAGTAGAAGTCAAAAGAACACCTCCAGACTCAGCTACAAGCCTGTTTGGAGAAATGGTTAGCAACTGCAGTGGAAGGTTGTGGTTGACCAACCTCCAAGCCAATTGCCTCTCTACTCTCAGAATAAGAGGACTATAGTAATGAAAAATACTGCTACCAGCCTGAAATAAAGACATACCATCATACCCAAATATGTTTACATGCTAACAATATGTGAGCATATAGATAATACCTCTGAGATGAAGAAGAGATTTTTACTTTTAGTGAAAGCAAGTTAGGTAGGTTCTGTGGGGTTGCTCACTCAACAGAACTCCAACTCTTTCTCCCTAGACATCTTCATCTAAGCATTGTTAATAGGACACACTCTTGAAGGGCAGCAGCAAATGGAGGAGTGTGAGAATATCCACATGGGATGAAGGAAACACAGAAAGATCCTAGGTCACTATCCAGACCATGAAACCACAGCATCAGCATTCCTCTGCCTATTTTTAGACTAGTCATATAGGCAGAAGACTTTTTTTGTCCAAGAGTCTGGTTCCCAAAGCCTCTAACCGGATATGTTCTGATCAGTAACTTATTTTGGATTAGAATTCAGAAAAATCTTAATACACATTTTGAGCTCTATGAAACTTTGTTTTACTGTAGACCCATGAATTTTCCTTTTGATATAAATACATTGTGACTGCAACATATCAAGAGAATTCAGTGACAATGCATAATGGAAAAGGTGTGTTATCTGGTTGCTGTTCATAAAGGAATAGGACCTCTAAGGTTTCAAAATGTTTGCTTTATAAACTACCCTCATCCTGTCACTTACAATTTCCGTTTTCATTATAAATAAGCAGCAAAATCTGTAGACTGTCTGTGTTGCACTAAAACACAGCTGTTTTCATTTGCTGTCCCATCGGTTTCATTTTCACGTCATTCTGCAGTGGAATTGAATTGAATCATTTCATTTCATCTAGTACAAGGAGTGTTCTGCAGTTGAGTAGCAGGAAGCCCTTAATCCTTAATTTCACTTCCTTTTGTGTTTCTGAATAATCTAGATTTGAGATTTTTCTGTTTCCAGCTTTGGCATTTGTAATATGGAATTTGGCGGTCTTGGACACAGATAAACACCTGACACCACCTCACTAGCACATAAAATTAAAAAAAACCTTTGCAAAACTCTGAGTATCAAAATATAGTAAGATACTTTCAACTCCAGGTAATTTTAGAAAAGAGTGTGAGTTTCCATGACTAGGAAACCATGTGGCTTGTATGTGTATTATACAAGTTAAGAAGGACAAAGATTCAATGTGAATTGTGTTTTTATTACGATAAAAGAAGAGCTGGATATTACTACTTAATAATAACCACTAAGTTCATAATGTGTATTTTTCAAACAGTGACAACATGTTATATCACTTAATTTTTTCAACTACACTGATTTAGGCAGGCAATTATTATTAGCACCTGCTTATAAATGATGAAAGTGAGGATTGATTAGAAAGATTATTAATATTAGCCCAAAGTTATATAATCCATGGCTGGAACATTGAACATACTTTTCTAAATGGGTGAATAAATGGAGACATCAATTAATAACCTTTGGAGCTGGAATTCCAATCCATGTACAGAACTCCTTTTCCAAAGAGCACAGCTTCTTACCCATATTTATATCACCAGTTTTTACATAAGTTTCTACCCTAGTCAAGGTTGGTTATGTTTGGTGACCTTTCATCTAGGTCCCGTGCTGTTTCTTTGCCTGGTACCTGTCTGTATTCACACTGATAACTGATAGTAGGAAGTGGTAGAGTATTTTCAGATAAGCTCCCTCCAAAAGGTATGGGCCCTGACGCTTACCATTCACGGATTCCCTTGTCTTACATTTGCCAGGAGGACACTGAGGAAGATTGTCACTCAGGAGTTGGCAACAGTTGCAAAATCTGTGTGACATGAGGCTCACTCCCTGGGAAACTGATAATTGGGTGAGAGATCTGGGTACAGTGGGATTCCCCCAGTATACATATTGGACAGGAAGCTAGTGAGAACTTTGATTTTATTGCCTCTTGGGATTATTAAGTATTATCATAGTGGGAATACTTAAGCAGATTTATTCAGCCCCACCAAAGCAAAGATCTTCTGCTTGGGCAATCCTTTTGCTCAGAAACCATTGCTTGTAGTTCCCTCCAACTATTTTCTCCCCTGGCCTCTAACCCACATTATTTCTCATACCAAAGATTTATTGTACTCTTTTACATTTTTGGTCACCATAACATGTAGAAGCATATCAGCAAAAGGCTAATTGCCAATTAAAAACAGACTACAGATAATAATCAACAGAAAATTCTGTGTGAGTCTGCCTCCTGCAAAGAACCCCTTTGTGAGATCAGACATTGTAGAGGCTTCCTAAAGTCAGAAAAAAGATCCATGTCTATGGTCTTTCTCAGAGAAAATCAAAATCTCTTCCTACCTACCAATAAGTGAGTCAAATGAAATTTCCTAATTTAGCAAATAAGAATCAAATGACTTTTTTCTAAAAGTTTAACATTCTTATTTCACCAAGTTAGCTACAACTAGAGGGTTTTTTGTTTGTTTTGTTGTTTTTTTTATACAAAATATTTTAAAAAATAGACTACATTTTAGAGCAGTTTTAAGTTCAGAGTAAAGTTGAATACAGAGAGTTTCCATATACTCCCTTTCACCCCACACCCAGCCTTCCCCACTCTCTATATCCTTCCTGTATCAGTTCATTGCAATTGATGAACCTGCATTATCACTCAAGTCTGTAGCTTACATTGAAGTTCACTTTTGGTGGTGTACATTCTGTGGGTTTTGACAAATGTATAATAACATGTGTTCACCTTTGTAGTGTCACATGGAATAGCTCTGCTGCCCTAAAAATCCTCTGTGCTCTGGCTGTTCATCCCTCCTTCCCCACCAGCTCCTGACAACCACTGATCATTTTACTTTCTCCATAGTTTCTCCTCTTCTAGAATGTCATGTTGTTGCAATCAAATAGTATCTAGCCTTTTCAGATTTCCCTTTTCCACTTAGTGATATGCCTTAAAAGTTCCTCATGTCTTTTCTTCCCTTGACAGATCGTTGCTTTTTACCACTGAATAATATTCCATTGGTTGAATACACTGCAGTTTATCCATTCACCCACTAAAAGACATCTTAGTGGATTTTGAGTTTTAATAATTCTGAATAAAGGTGCTGTAAACATTTGTGTGTAGGCTTCTGTGTGTACATAAGTTTTCACTTCATTTGTTTAAATACCAAGGAGACTGATTGCTGGGTCATTTGGTAACCAAACTGTCTTCTAAAATGGCTATACTATGTTGTATTCCAAATGCAGTGAATAGGTGTTCTTGTTGCTTCACATTCTCATTAGTATTTGGTGTTGTCACTGTTTTGTATTTTGGCCGTGATAAGAGGTGTGTAGTTGTATCATGTTGCTTAAATTTTAAAATCCTTAATAACATATGATATAGGAGTACCTTTTCCTATCTCTCACCAGTATTAACTTCTTTGGTGAAATATCTATTCAGACATTTTGCTCATTTTTTAAATTGAGTTGTTTTCTTATTTTTAGGAGTTATTTGCATATTTTGGACAGCAGTCTTTTATAGGTATGTCTCTTACAAATATTTTCTCTGAGTCTGTGGCTTGTCTTCTCATTTTCTTTAGAGTGTCTTTTTGCAGACTAGAAGTTGTTAATTTTAATGAAACCCAGCTTATCCATTGTTTACTTCATGGACTGTGCTTTTGGTATGATATATAAAAATTCATTGCCAAACCCGAGGTCATCTGTATTTTTGCCTGTGTTATCTTCTAGGATTTTATAGTTTCATATTTTGCATTTAGGTCTCTTATCCATTTTGAAAAGTATAAAGTCTATGTCCAGATTTTCTTTTTTCTTTCTATGTTTTTTTTTTGTCATGTGGATGTTATCCCATGATATCCAGATATCCAAACAGTTATTATCAGTTATTCCATATACCCAGATGTCCAAACAACTGGACATCCAGTTGTTTCCATTTGTCGAAAAGACTGCCTTTTTGTTATGGGTTGAGTTTGTTCTCCTTGATTCTTGTTCCCTCTGAAACAAAGACTTAAAAGGCAGAGACACAACAGTGAAGCAGAATAGAAGTTTTACTTGAATACACTCCAAGGAAAGAGCAGGCCAGAATCATAGACAAAGGCCCTGAAATTTTTTTGAGGGTGTCTATTTACCATGTCTTCGCTGGGAGGCACCTCTGTGATGACAGGATTAGGTCATCTGATTGACTGCTCTAGTTCTACACCCATTCCATGTCTATTCCCAAAATGCACACAGAAAAGTCCATGGTGGGAGGTGGGGAGGGAGCAAAGCAGCAATGTAAATTTTATTTTAATGAGATTATGATGAGTTATGGTGTGGGTAGTTCTTAGTTTTGTTAGACTGTATGTGCATTGGAACCTGGCTGGGGCCAGTCTGCCTGCTTCCAATAGGCAGTAAGTTATCTCCCTTCAAAGCCTTTGCTGTCTTCAGGTGGGACTCCCTATCTGGGCAGAATCTGGGCAGTTTTGTTTTTCCTTGAGCCTTATCTTCCCTTTCCCCAAGTGCTCATGTCTATCTTTTTACCTAACATTTTCTTCATTGTGTTGCTTTTACTCATGTGTTAACAATCAGTTGTCTGTATTATGTGAGTCTATTCCTGAGCTCTTTGTTCTGTTCCATTAATCTTTTTCCAGGAATTTTATGCTTATTTCATGCAATGCTAATGCAAATATATAAGACAGCCATTATTATACTCATTTTGTAGGTGAGACAACTTAGGTTTCTAAAGGATAATTATTCTGCTCAGTATCTAGCCAAACCATGTGAAATTCAGCTCCCTGTTTTTCCATAGCTTCTGCTACTTCCACTGACCCAAATATCACACTTACACAGAAGAGTTTGGGTAGAGTACACAAAGGAAGGAGGGGGCAAGGATGAGTTCAACATTGCTTAATAGCAAGTGCAGTGGTCCTTCCTTTTGTTAGACAGAATGACAGGTATGAACAAGAGAGGGTGGGCTCACCAAGAACTCAGGAAGTTAATCAGATAAAGCCGGAGAGCCAGAAAAGACTCACAGAGTTAACACCCTTTGCAATGCGAGTTCATTCCACAGGCTCTGAGTCTGGGCTGACCTTCAGATTTGCTCTAGCTGATGCAGGTGAGACCGGGCAGACATGGGACAAGTATCATGACTAACTTTTCCTGTTTATGATGAAAAATGCCAAGATATGAATAGCATAGTAAGAACAAGAAAGACTTATTTTAAGGCTAAGATTCCATTTTAAAAGAGAGTTGGGAAGTTAGATTTCTAACATATTCTTTGGTAATCAGACAAAGATAGCCCCCCCTATCTTAAGGCAGGGCAAGCAGTTTTAACTGACATGTTCCCAGTGCTTGAGGGAAACCACTATCTTGAAGAGGAATAAATTCCTTGTTAAATTTAAGTTGCAGAATTATCTAGAGGACTGACTGGATAATGATATAATGTCTCTCACTAGAGAGTGACATCATGAAACCGCAAGTCAAGCCTTGCCCAATAACCCCACCCCTGCCTCTTGCCCCATTCTTAAAAGCTTTAAAAGAGAATACTAAGCCTGTAAGTGTGCCTTCTCCCTGAAGTGTCTACACTTCTCTTTCTTAGTGTGTGTATTTTTAAAAGCCTTTTCACTGTTTAACTTACTACATTTGTCTCTGTGCTCTTCCAGTGGTGTCTTTGTCATTTTGCTATTTCATTTTATTTTCCAGACTTAAGCACAACTCTTCACTCTCTCTGTCCTACATCAGATAAGTAGGGAGGGGCTACTGAGAGCTTCTATTTGAGCTTGCAAGTTCTAGTCAATGAGCTTCCCCTTCCTCTGCTTGTCAACCTTGACTCGGGCCCATTCCTCTCGTGGATGTTCAAACAAAACTTCTGCTCTGCCTCTCTACTGTTTCTCTGCCCTTCAGTTCTTCGTTGTGGCTGGGTCAAGAACTGGGGAGAACAAACTCAACCCCCCAACACTTTCTCTCTTATTTTCTTGTGCTCTTTTATGCTCTCTTATTTTTATTCTTTATCTAGGTTTGGATTAATGCAAAAGAAGGTTAAGAATTTTAATGCATACACTGAGTATTTAAATCACAAAAATGGCCACACCTATAATTGCTCCATATTTAAAGCAAAAAATTGTGTGAGTAACCTGACTTATTTGCACATCAGCATTGTTCTCCACCCCCATTCTTATGCATGAGCCCAAATAAAGAAGATACTAATGCTTTTAATTCTAAAAAAGTTCAAGGCCAATTATTTGCTTTTATAAAGCTCTTTAAAGGCATAGCATCAAAGGAGAAACATAAGTTAGTTAAAAAAAAATCATTGCATGTGCTTTTACTTCTGATTTATTTTCAAAGTATTCAGTGTACATGCTGTCATTGGGGATACTGCTTGACAGATGAATCTGTCACTAAGAAAAGAAGATAATCATGTTTTTTTTAAACTATCCCAAGAGAAATCAGAAAACTCTTTGCAAGTTATGGGAATGTATCTGAAATAAGATCTAGTAGAGACCCATTAATATTTTTTGAGATAAAGTTCTTTATTTTCTTATCCTAAATTGCACAGCAATAGAGGTTTAAAGGGCATGCTATTTATTTGCAAATAGCATTTTCCCCAATGTGATGGGGATAATCTGAACAGGAAAAATTGTGTTAATAGTTAGAAAGAATGTCAAATGTTGAAATGGCTTTATTATTCACACTCTGTTATGTGAATTGGAGACTATAATAATTGTAGAGAAATTAAAACATTTAGTAATCACTTAATTGGGCATTTTCAAAAATGTTCTTCTTTCAGCAGATACTAAATTAGCTTCTCTTTTGTGCTGTTTGCAGGTTTATTTAAGCATATACAGAAAAAATACAAGTGAATGAAGGGCTAAATACATCAAAATAAAAGTGATTGTTGACTGCTGAACTTGAATAGAATATTAATGAATCTTAATTGAAGTCCTTTACTTTCTTCAAATTTTATTCTCCTTAAGTGTAATTGTACTTTGAAAAGTAATTGTAAAATGGTGTGCCAGTATCTTGAAGTTATTTTCTCAAGTGTCTCCCACCTTATATTACTTCCCTTTGAAGTAAATGCATAGTTTTCTTTCATTGCCAATGTTGAAAATTCCCTTTGGAATTTAAAGGAAGTGGATGACCCTCTTAAAATAAGTGGGTGCTCTTTAAAAAAAGAAGAAAAAAACCCACTTATTCCTTCTCTTTTCCACTTCCATATTGTCAGTGTGTAGGGGAAAAATCTCAATGAATTTTCTCTGTCATAGTACAGAGTATAGTAGTATTCTTCATGAAAATCATTCTTATTAAGCAAAATAGCAATAATAATAATAATGTACTGGATAATTACTTTGTTTTAGGCCCTTTACTAAGTCTCTCCCTTCATTTGGATTATTTCCTTTATTCCTTGGTTCTTCAATTTTCTAAGTAATTCATCCAAGAATAAACTTATATGAGTGGCTATATAAGGGAATAATAATGACCAAACATTTTATGAGAATCCACTTAATTAAATGTACACTGTTTTTCAAACACATTTTTTTAAAGTCTTAAAATAGATGGATAAATTTAAAGATTCAATAATGTTGTAAAATATACACATAAAATATTTGTGGGCAATAATGGACTTAAAGTAGGATCTAATCCAGGCAACATGGAGCTATCTTGGACCACCCAATGCAGGTGGTAAGAACTGGTGGGATTTTGAAATATACTTGTTATGTGTTGTTATGGTTAATTTTACATGTCCACTTGACTAGAATTAGTGATGCCCAATAGGTGATAAAACTTTGTTTCTTGGTATGTCTGTGAGCATGTACCTGGAGAAGATCTGCATTTGAATTGGTAAACTGACTAGAACAGAAAAGTGGAAGAAGAGCATATGCAGCTGTCTCTGCATGAGCTAGGACAGCTGTTTTTTCCTGCTCTAGGGCATCAGATCTCTTGGTTCTTAGGCCTTTACCTTGGACCTGAACTGCACTGTTGTGCTCCCCTGGTCCTCAGGCGTTTGGGCTCAGAATGAGTTATACTACTGGCTTTCCTGATTCTCTACCTTCTAGATAGTAGATTGCGGGCTTCCACAATGAATGGATATGCATAGACTCTGAAGACACAAGTTTGTTACATGAAGAAGGGACCCAAATGTCCGTGGTCCCCACTGCTACTTTTCTCTCCCAGCCTGCACCTGCCATGGTCTTGTGGGAAATTCCCTATGATCACGTGACAGAGGAAGAGAGGCTTAGTTTACAGATGATTCTGCAGGATATACAGGTGCCACCCAGCAGCGGGCAGTTGCAGCTCAACAGCCCCTCCCTTGGACATCCTTAAAGGACAGAGATGAAAACAAATTCTCTAGCAAACACCTGGTTGTTCACTTTGCTTGGAAGGAGACATTGCCAGATAAATGTGATCATATACTGATTGATAAACTCTAGCCAATGGCTTGGCTGATGGTCAGGGACTTGGAAGGAATTTGATTGGAGAATCAGTGATAATGAAGTTTGGGGAACAGATATGTAGATAGACCCCTCTAAATGGGCAAAAAACATGAAGATATTTATATGCCATGTCAATGCTCACCAAAGGATAACTTCAACAGAGGAGAGTTTTAATAATAAAGTAGATAGGATGACCTCTTCTGTGGACACCATTATTTCCTCAACTACCCCTGTCATTGTTCAATGGGCTCATGAACAAAGTGGCCATCTTGGTGTTGGAGAGAAAGAATTTTCCCCTACCTTTCAAGGTTCTTCTGTCTGGTCTAATAACCAAATTTACATGAGACAGATTAACAGGAGAAAAAAAAAAGTTTAATTATGAACATATGGAGACCCAATAACAAAACTGAGACCCAAAGAAATGCAGCTTTTATACATTCTAGACAAAGAAACATAAATCTGTGAGGAATTGACAAGACAAATAAAACTTAGGCTTGGGGCCCCTCTTTAAGAACTTCTAACTAATTAAGTAATGTCCACCAAGGATAGTCTCTCAAATTTAATGTCAATTGACTATGGATCTTAACTATGTCTCCAGAATCCCTTCACAACAACACCTAGATTAGTGTTTTATTGGATAAGTAGGGAAAGGTGTGCATATGATATAAAATATCAACTTCCCTTCCTTCCTCCAACTTTCCTGGGACAATCTCTTCTAATCCACTCTACCTAGAAACATACTAGGAAGGGAATTCTGGGGAAAGAAATTTGATCTATGCAAGATGGTCCAACACAAAGTTATAACACAAGTTCACTGTGACCAGAGGAAAAAAATAATCAGTGTTTTCATATATTAGTGGGACTTTTGTTTTTCTCATTGATCTATTTCCTTTTTCTAATTTTCCCCTTTTCACAGACCTTTATTCTGTACTTAATGCATCAAGGAATATATGTGGCATAGCAGAAAGTAAGAGGAACAAACTTTGTTCCTGGCTTTTAAAATTCTTAGACTGTGGAGAATGAAAAACATTACAAAAGACTCAAATAACATTAGTGACTGTATCATGAGTATGATCTAGGCTTTATTACTGTGCATTATCTCTACTTTCGGGATAGAATTAGATCCTTTGTTTGGGTAGAGATGGAAATAAAAACTAAGAGGAAGTGATGAGTGTGTAGGCAGGGTAACTGCAGGAAAAAAAGTGTTGGGTTGAGCCCTGAAGAGCTTGCCTAACCTAACCTAATACAAGTTTAAGATGAAAAAGCAGTCCATCTTCAATTTAGGGTAATGCTCTGCAGATGAATTGAAACATCTGGGATGGGAAAGCTCTCTGTTAAGTATCTAGGTAGGTATTTTTTTTAGAATCAAAGATATTTCCTATGTCTGGTTTGCAGATAAGTAAATGGCTTCTATGCACCTGAACAGACAGAAGTAGCACAGAACATGCTTGGACCTGAAGGAGCATCTCAGGTGTGACCTGGGTGGGCATAGGCCTGAGGTCTGGACGGATTGAAGGTATATTAATGGAAGCTTGAGTAGATCTCTGGCTTTGAGAACTATATCCAAATCAAGTTAAAAAATATCAATTTAGACACGGCCTCCCGGAAATATGTGGGAATGACTCAAAACAGTTAATACCAAATTTCTGCCATCCTGATAGAAAGGTGGCTCAAAAATAAAACTTAGTAGAATTCTAGAAAATAAACATTAAAATTCAAATACATAAAATCTCTATGACTCTTACATTTCTAATTATCAAATTCTAAATGGTAATACCACTTATCATCCCAGTATTTTATATAATCTTCTTTTTGTACTTAAATTGTGGCTTTGGTCCTGATCTTTCACTTCTTGGCTATAGTACAGTTGTTAAGAGACTTAAAAAAGTGCCTTAAATAGCTTCTCTGTGACTAATTTTTTTAAGAATTTAGAACTTACATCTCTTCACATTCTTCTGGTCCATGAATAGGTACTACAGTATGCAATAAAACCTAAGTCATCCTCCACTGTGAACTCAATCCAGTTCTATTATTTGATTTTGGGAATGGATTTTGAACATGGGCCTGTTTGACTAATCAGAGGATCATTTTCCTATTCTCTTCTATTTAAATGCTGAATGGAAGAGCTGTATTTGGAAGGGCAATGATTTCATTACACCAACAGAGGGAACTGCCATTCCAGCAAAAAAACAAATGCCAAGTCGGCTAAGGGAAAATGTTCCCTATCACAGCGAAGGAGCCACAAGAGAAATGTTGACAAAATGTCACCTCAAACACAGTGACTACAGGATTACAGAAATCTAATTAGCCATTTCATTAACTGAGACTGTGGAGATGGCAAACAATGGGGACTTGGAAGCATCCATTCAACAGAGATACACGGAACTGTCAAGGTGATTGTTCGATAATTCGTTGCTTGCATTTTTTCAGGTGGTTAAGGTGGGGCTAGGGAGGTTGAGTGACTTATTGAAGGGTGCATTTCAGAAAGTTTTTAAAAACCAAAGCACTTCAAAGGAGCTAATTCATTATTGTGAATATATTGAAAATAATGGACAATAATGCTTTAGAAAATTTCATATATTTTCTGCATCCTACATAGCCTAATTAGGTAAATTTGTAGACATAATGTGCCAAGGGTTACATCTGACAAAAATCATCAAAAATATGGTACTGGCACAATTTCATTTTCATATAGCACTTACACTGTCTGTGGATCACTTGATTAGATTTAAATTATTTGAAATCAGGTGTCTTATTTTATTAGTTGTTATATCCATAAGTTTTAGTATCTGAGACTTTTTTAAGTAACAAACAAGTGAATGAAACCATTTTTAAAAGGAACAAAGACAAAATAACACAGCAGAATGAATGCAAGAGAAATGACAAAAAAATTGATAGCACTGTTACCATTCTGATTTTTTCAAACAAATCACCTGGTCTTCAATTTAATTTCCTACTAAAATGTTAAGCATTGCCACTGAATTTTGATGGGGATGTTATTGCAGATAAAAAGTACTGAAATAGACAGCAGTCAAGCTTCTGTCAATAAAATCTTTTTACTTTGGGGCTGGTCAATGTATCCTCAGTGGTTGCCACACATTAACAAAACACACGATGCATAATCAGGCCAGTCACCACTTCTCTGGTGTAATTAGTAGCTGCTGCTTTGTGATGGCCTTTCTTACTTCATATGTCAGAATTTACACTGAGTCCATAGTGAGATTTTAAGGCAGTGTAGTGCAGCTTCCAGTGCTTCAGTGAAGGAGACAATTGTGTTTTTCATAAAGAGAGAAGCATTGAAAAAGTGGGGGAAATAAATTATATTAAAAAACAAGCAAAAAAAAAGGCAGAGAAAGCCAAATGCCATATGATTTCATTTATTTGTGGAATATAAAAACAAAGCAAAACAGAAGGAACAAAATAGCAGTAATTCATAGACACTGAGAAGGGACTAATGGCTACCAAGGGGGAAGGTTTGGGGCCGGTCATGGGGAGGGGGAGAGGGATAAGGGGGCACAATAATTTGTAATCACAATACAAGTTAGTCATGGGGCAGTACTACAGCATGGAGAATACAGTCAGTGATTCTGTAACATCCTTCTATGTTGACAAATAGTAACTGCACTAGAAGAGGTGAGGATTTAATTATATGACTCACTGTTGAACCACTGTGTTGTATATTTGAAACCAATATAAAATTGTGACGCTCCAGTGTAAAATTGTGTAGTGGAAGGTTCTGGGGTGGGGGGCAGAGTGTTTCCAGCCCAGGGTGGATTCCCTATGAATCCTGTGAAACTGAAGGAGGACAAAAGGAAGGACAGGTTGGATTAAGGGGTTTTATTTCTCACTGCTTGCTCTTGTCTCCGCCAGCTGCCGCACGTGCTCTTCCCCCCTGCCCACCCTTTCCTGTAGGAACTCCACAGGTGGTGACTGGCAAACACCACACCAGTTAGGTACCAGGAACAGAGCAGGGGTCAGAGGGGAGAAAATGGCCATTTTCTCTGCACCTCTTCCCCCAGATTGACTGGAGGCTCTACTGCCATAAACACCCACTGATACATAAATGGACTAAGGCTAGGAGGGAAATTTTGGAACTTCTGGGTGAAAACTACCATTTACCCGACATTGTATATCAACAATACTTCAATTAAAATTTAAAAAAAACCTTACTGTTAAGTAGAAAGCAATGGGAAGAAAAGGAAAACCTAGGCAGGACTTGAAAGATGCTGGCAATGGCCATTCAAGGGAATCATCAACAGAAAGCACTTTTTAAGTCATCTAATGTTATTTATACAATTGAAGATATACCACACTAGTACATTACAGAACAATTTGTTTGCACTAAAGTTGTGGGGAGATTTTGAATTTAGAACAACGTGATATTCACATGAATGCTGGGGTTCTGATTACACTTTGATTCAAGGGTGACTCCAAGTATAAAAAATGTGGGCTACTGCAGTGACTGCTAATGTTACTGAAAGCTGGTCCTTGTCACCAAAGTCACATCACAAAACACAATGACGAGGTTCTGAGGAAAATAAAGAATACTTTATTAATTTACCAGCAAATGAAGGAATGGCAGGTCTGTGCCTTAAGAACCATTGTCCCTCTGAAGCACAAGTAGTTAGGGCTTTGAAAGGGGAAACTGGGAGAGAGGTTGTGGTGTTCAGAGATACATAAAATAGCAACTTGCAAGGATCTAAGCATGCATTTTTGCATGGATTCAATTTCTTTTTATTTATTTTTTATTGGTTCCTCCTAAGGAGCCTGGGACAGGATGGCTTAAGCTCTGCAAAGTCAGCTTTCTGCAATGTCTCTGACTCTGAGACTCAGAAAATGGGAGAACAAAGAGAAACTGCGGCCTGTTAGTGGGTACAAAGTTTTGGGGGCCACTTGAGTTCATTTTCAAGTTAATGTGAGTGTTAAATTTTAAACCCAGAGATTTAATTCAGTTTTCTGTGCTACACCAGGACAAGAATCATGAAGTGAGAAGTTCAGACAAGCAGACTGACTGTTTTTTTCACAGTACACTTGGATAGTCTGTTTGACTGATTTTGCGGGGCAATAGTTTAGACATCATGAGCATAATGTAAATGTTTTCTCTTTAAGAACCAAACTTTAAAACTCCCATACTATGTTTGTATCTCAGAATATAAGACAGAACAAAAGGCCAAAATTCTAATTAATTAAGAAGTGCTGACAGTTCTATGAACTATCACTTTCCAAATGAAGAGGCTGTGATTCAGCCATCCTGACAAGTTCAAGACACAGACAATTAAAAAGTTCACCTGCAGAAAATAAAATTCTGCAAGGATATCTCAGTGGTAATTCAGGACATTTAATTTTTTTCCAGATATATTGAATTTGTTCAAAAACTAATTTTCTACCTAGAGGAGGCAGCAGAGCAAACAAACAAACCTAATAATAGAATATTGGTTTAGAATACCAAACAATGAGATTAATGAAGTAATGAATTGTACTGGAGGAAACTGCATTCAAGAAACTTTGAATAATAGAACTGGTTACTTTATGATTAAAAGTAAAGGAAAATAGTTTTCAGAAACAGTTTCTTCTTTGGTCTTTAAGATTTTCAGGAGAAAATGCCATTTCAAAGACTGAATTTGAACTGGTATCTTTAACAAGGGATTACCTATTGGCCCCTTCATTGACTAGGATTAACAATGACCTCCTTCAGTTAAGTACAATTGCTTGTTTGTTTGAACTGAGGTCTCCTGGATATTTTGCTGTCACTGGTGTTGATCAGGAAGAGATAATGAGCTTATAAATGTAAATATTATCTTTCTTAGTGAAAATAAACCTAAGACCAGTTTCCCTAGATTCCAATTCCCCTGTGAGACTAAAACATTTTTAAGCAGAAGACTAGTCATATGAACAAAAGTCTATTGTCTCCACCTAATATAGTCTCAATTTCATAATCTATAAAGTGGGGCCAATAATAGCCTATAAGATATTATATAAATGCTAGCAAGAATTAATAATAAATTTGTAAATAATCGCACTTAAGAAGAAAATTATATGCTTTTCTGTATTCTCATGTAACAGAGACTTTTTTAACCAAATTCCAATAAACCAACTAGCTGAAAAATAAGAACTCTTCTAGAAAAGAAACTGACATGCTCATAGCACACTATGCATTTATGACAACTTAGATGGTGACTACGCTTCACTACAGTGATTCTCAAAGTGTGGTCTGTGAAGCTTTGGATATGTTTAACATAGTTTCAGGGTATCTATGAGGTCGACCTACTTTTATAATATTACTAAAATATTAATGTTCTTTTTCACTGAGTTGACATTTATATTGATGTCACAAAAGCAAACAGTAAAACTGTTACTTCCATAGAAAGAATCAAGGCAGTGACACCAGAATGTACTAGGTAATCACTGTGTTCTGCATGACCATACACAATAAAAACAATGTCAGTTATGCAAAAGAATGTGCTTGATGAATAGAGAATATTAACTTCATTAAATCACAAGCCTTTAATACACCTTTATTTAGTATTCTGTGTTACTAAATGGGTAGCTCTTCTGCTGCAAACCATGCTAAGTGGTTGCCTCTAGGAAAAATGCTGATGTGGTCATTTGAGTTGTGCTAAAATAACTTTTTTTCATGCAGCCCCATTTTGACCTGAAAGAATGTCTGACAGATGAATTATTCATATTAAGAGGGGCATTTGTACACTTTTCCCCAAAAAGGAAAACAGTAAGTTTATCACTATAAGAAATACAGTAGACAATTTGTTACCAGTGGTACAATTTTGTATTCCAAGTGAGAATTAGAAATTTGAAAGACCTGTGTCTGCCATGTAAGATTGACAGCTTCTCAGTACTTTAAAGATATGTCTGATGATTTTGTAGTATTTTATATAAATCCAAATTTTATCTAATGAATTGGCTCAACATTTAAAGATTCCACATAATTCAGTGAACCAAGATTTTCCAACTGATGAATTCATGTTGGATGCATTCTTTCAAGAGTAAAAGATCTATTCAATAGATTTTAATGCAATCCAGTAGGAAAAGCTCATTGATATTGACTCAGATTCCACAATGAAACTAACTTTAAGAAATGATCTCTTAGTGTGTTTTCTTGTGACATGAAAAGTGGGAACCAAAATTATATTCACGTGATTTTCATGTACTCCCATTTCCAAATATATATCAGTAGTTGAGGCTGGACTTTTTATTACATACCTCAACCAAAGAAACACATGGCAACAGATTGCAGAGGAAAATAAGAAAATCTACCTGTCATCTATTAAACAGGTCCTTAAAGAGATTTGTGAAAAAGAAAAGAAATAAATGAATGCATCTCTTCTCACTAGTTTTGTTTTGAAAAATACAATTATTTTTCATAAATGTTATTTATATTAAACAGAAATGGGTTGATTATTTTAATAAATAAATTATTAATTAAAAAATTCAAATACAGATAATATTGGTAGATAAAACCACAGAAAAGAGGCTCTTTTGGTCCCTCAATATGATGTATCCTGCAGGGCTCTTCTCCTTAATGGATCTTAAGCTCTAAATCATAAATTTCATTGACATTTGATAAATGTCCTAAATGAGAAACCTGTCATGTACTTGAAAATACTCTAAATCTACTAAAAAATTCTCCTGGTTTCTCTATACTCTAATATTCTCTTGACTGTGGTTTTCTTCAGATTTTACACATTAAAATAATACTTTTTCTTTTTTCACATTTAAATAAGGAAATCACATTTTTTGCTTAACGATGTGCATTCTATGCATACCATTTGTAAAGATACCTTACAAGAAATGCTTATTATTTATTTTAAAGAATGTTGCTTCTTTTTTACAAAATGTATATTGTTATAGTTTT
Source organism: Manis javanica (assembly GCF_040802235.1). NCBI lineage: Eukaryota > Metazoa > Chordata > Mammalia > Pholidota > Manidae > Manis > Manis javanica. The sequence continues at coordinate 57,928,742 of NC_133166.1, forward strand.
TGATGACCTGCAGTTGTTCATTAGGTAATATTTTCATTTTTCTCCTTCAGAAAATTTACATCCTTTGGTATTTTTTAATGCTACGTGTGATTTTGACATAGACTATTTAGGTACTATATCTCCTAGCCACCTCTTCCCCATCCCACTCTCTGGTCTATCTGACAGGGCGAAATGTTTTTCATCACTATGGATAATTGACCACCAGAGCTTGAGTCAATAATGGAAGAGGATTGTTATGGCATGAATTGTTCTCTCCTGGGTATTCCAGAGACCACTGGAGAGTTCTGTGAAATTAATACCTTTGGGACACTAATGGACTCTCAAGTAAGAGAGGATTTTTCTGCCTGACTTCCTTGAGCCGAGACACTGTTCTTTTCCTGCGTTTGGACTCAAACTGAAACATCAGCTCTTATTGGGTCTTGAAACTGTCTGTTTTCAGATTGGAGCTTATGCCATTGGCTCTCCTGGTTCTCAGGCTTTTGGACTCAGACTGGAAATACACCATTGGCTTTCCTAAGTGTCCAGCTTGCTGACAGCAGATCTTGGGATATTTCAGCCTCCATAATTACTTGAGATAATTCCTTAGTTTTGTTTTTATTAGTCTGTTTCTCCAGAGAACCCTAATACTATGGCCCTGTCAAAAATTTCTTTTTTTCTCCTAATTATGTATTCAGAATCTCTAAACTACATTGGCTTACTTATAAAACTCTCATGGTGCATTATTAAATATATTCTCCTGATATATATATTGTCTAAGTAAGTGTATATATTCTCTAGATATGTGTGTGTGTGTATACATACATAATATATATATATATATATATATATATATATATATAGAGAGAGAGAGAGAGAGAGAGAGAGAGAGAGAGAGAGAGAGAGAAAGAGAGGCAGGTGTTAATGTATGCATTCACAAAAGTATGAAACAGCCTTGCATAAAGTCAATACTTTTTCAATATTCTTGAGTAAGCCCTACACATCATTTTTTTCCTGGTATTAAAATTATCCTTGATTATATTTTTTATCTAAAAAAATGAATAAAGAGAGAATATTTGTCTTATTTTGGAAGTGATCTCAGCAAGTTACCAGAGAATAGCTGGAAGGGTCTCACTTCATTTTAGAGATAAGGACAAAGGTGATACTTAGGTAATTTGCCCAAAGTCACAAGCCTGTTGTGGGGCAGAGCTGAAATCAGTATACAGTTGGTCTAAGGTAGTTCCATACTCTCTTTGATTAAACCATGCTGCCTCTCAGTTTTGCAAGTTCAACATCTCATAGTGTTTTTATTTGCTTGTTTTGTTTCTTTTTCGGTCTCTGTCATGGGATTTGGGGCCATGGCTCCAGCCACTCCCGTGATACTCCGTGCTTGCCTGTTCTCCGGGATGGCTGGCCGCGTAAGCGATGGCTGATTATCCTGTTGGCACAGTTTGGTGCTTCTAACATCTCTGCCATATGTTCGTGTTTTCCCACTGAAAAATCTGACTAGTTTGTGAACTTTTTTTTCCTCAAGAGCAAAGATCATGACTCCTACTCCTTTGAAAATTTATTTTTGGCTGAGTATAGTACACATAAGACCAAGAACTTGATAAACAAAATGAAAATTCAGGCCCCTCTTCTTACCCCTGTATAGCTGGTAAATACAATTCCTCTATTAGCTTTTTGCTGTTATTGCGTCACAAACTTAGTAGCTTAATACAATGTAAATATGTTATCTTACAGTTCTGGAGGCCAGAAGTCTGGATCACATTAGGCAAAGATGAAGGCATCACAGGGCTGCATTCCTTCATGGTGGCTCTAGGGGAGAACCTATGTTCTTGCCTTAACCAGCTTACAGAGGTTGCCCATATTTCTTGACTCTGATGTTTAAAGCCATCAATGGTAAATTGAGTCATTCTCAGATCCCATCACTCTGATACTCTGTTTCCATCATCCGTATCCTGCTCTCATTCAGACTCTTCTCACTCCTTATAAAGGAAGCCTGTGATTACATTAGGTCTACTGGATAACCCAAGATACTCTCCTAATTTTAAGGTCACCTTATTAGCAACCTTAACTCCTTCTGTAACCTTAATTCATCCTTACCATGTAACTTAACGTATTCACAAGTTCTGGGGATTAGGGTGTGAACATCTTTGGGAGTCTGTATTACCTACCACAGTTCCTTTATATCATTTATTATTTACCTGTTCTCATTGGTGATTATTTCCTTACCCATATATGTGCCTATTATCCAGTTGTGAATTCTTTGAGCATAGTTGATTCTACCCATTTTTATACACAATCCTAATATCCCACAGCATGGAAGAGGTTAAATATATATTTGATGAGAAGTAGAAGCATGAAGAAATATGCTTATGCTGCTTAAAAATATGTCTTACCTAGACTTGAAATATACATTGAAAAAAACCTGTGATTGAAATATATTGAAATATTAAAAAGAAACCTCTAAGTATTGCTTTATCACTCCATAAACATTTAAATTCTTTCTGTATACCAAGAGCTGTTCTACACACTCTGAACAAAAGCAACAGAAATCCTTGAATTTATATTGTAGTGACTGGTGAAAGTTAACAAATAATTAACAAAATAAATATTGTACGTATGCTGTATATGAAGGAAATGGATGTTTCAAAACTGGAGTATGGGAAAAAAGGAACATATATTTCCATACAAAGTTTGGACATGAATGTTTATAACATCATTTTTCAAATAGCCAATAAGTGAAAACAACCAAATGCTATCATTTGGTGAATGGAAAAAAAAAATGGTATATCCATTCAATGGAATGCTACTCAGCAATAAAAAAGGAAATAATTACTGATAACATGCTACAATGTGGATGAAAGACAAAAATATCATGTTATGTAGAAGAAGCCCCCCACAAAATAACATGTATTTTATAATTCCACTTATATGAGATATCCAAAAAGATAGATCTATACAGATAGAAAGAGGTTAGTAGTTGCCTAGGAGTGGGTTTGGGAATAGGAAATGACTGGTATGGATATAGGATTTCTTTTTGGGGTTATAAAAATGTTATAAATTTATTTTGTGGCTATGGTTGCACAAATCTCTAAATATGCTAAAATCATTGAATGATGAAGTTAAAGCAAATGAGTTTTATGGTTTTTAATTATATCTCAATAAACTTGTTAATTATAAAATAAAATGAAATGCAATATGGTAATGGTGATCTGGAGGGTTGGCTAGGTGCAGGCTTAATTTTCATCTTAATTTTCATCAAGTTGTGCAGGTTGAGGCCCATTAAGGAGGAGATATTTGATTAAGTGGAAGTAATAAAAGTGCAGATATATAGGGCATATGGTTTCCAGCCAGAAACAAAAACACCTGTGGAATGTCTCAGAGGCAGGTGGATAGGTGGTATGTTGCACCAATAGCAAGGAAACAAATGTGGCAGAAGAAGAACGAGTTGAGTAGCTGGAATAAGTTAGGTGTTGGATGGTTCACAGGATGGGCAGGGCTCAATGAGGCACTGTAAGGGATTTGACTTCACCTTGAGTGAAATGGAGAAAATTGAAGATTTTGAGCATAGGAGTGAGATGTTTTCATCTTCATTTTAAAGCAATCTTGATGTCTACTCTGTAGATAAGTCTTGCAGAAGCAAAGGGGGACACAAGGAGAAGCAGGGAGGTCAGGGAGGACGCCCCTGCAGTAATCCTATAAAGAGAACTTAACAGCTGGAACCAGGGATGTAGCCGTACATAGGGTCAGAGGTGGTCTGAATTTTTGTCTGTGTATATTTGTATTTTAAGGCTAAATAAGGCTCTTCCTTAGCTTCATGATAATAATATGACACCCAGTTCTTTTCATCTAAGAAGCTGGATGCAAAGTGCCAGTTTGCTGTAGGCCCTCAGACAACCTAGTCGTTTGTCATCAAGCAATTTCCTTACCTTGACTTGTTGATTCTATAAATCAGTAATGGTGCACACTTATGGAATTATTGTAGTATTGAAGAAATAAAATAGATTTGAAAACATGAAATTTTATCAATGTAATTTATTTTAGCTAGTAGAACAAATAATGAATAAATTCTCAGGACTATGAGAAGAGAAAACAAAATAAAACAAAACTTTTAAGTCTTAAATAGTAATTACCTGACCTCTAAGTACGAGAAAAATGAAAAGAATGTTTGCTTTTAACTCAAAAGAACTATTCAAATTATATCTTAAAATTATTTGAAAATTTTAAAATTACATTTATTTCATCCTCTGCTATGGGGACTATTTAGAGAAAGTTGAATAGGTTCATATTTCAGGAAATATCTAAATTTTTAGATTTTCAAATCTAAAATTCTAAAACTTTAAATATTATTTTTAATAAACAATGAATTATGGGGAGTGTATGAAAAGATTCCCCCTTTGAATTACTCAAGGACAGGACTTATTTCCTTGTCATATGTGAAATTTACATGAGAATGGATATTTATGCACATATAAATATCTAACAATGAAATTATTCAATTCTTTAAATTGGGTAAGAGATACTCATATACATATCATACTCCATGTTATACCTAATAATACAGAAACAAAAAGACAAAGACCCTAGGAGATGCCAATCACTAATAATTCAGCATATGAGTATGATCTTTGATTCCAGTTTATTAAGTTTATCTGAATTACATAATATTTTCTATGACCCATAGGTAGTAAACACCAAGTAAATATTTGTTCAAAAGAAAATTGAAAATAATTAAAATTTTAAATGCAACAATAGCTGCAACCATGTGTCTGAAAATTTGCATTCTGTGTAAGAATCAAATTATGATTAACAAGAGCATATCAGTCTTTTAAGAATTTTTTAAAAAGGCACCTTTTGGTCAAAAAAATCAAGATCATGTTTGTAAATTTATTTTCCGTTTCTACAGTATTGTTTTAACTTAATACAGTTATTTCGTGATGACTTTCTTAAATTTAAAGTTAAATTTAAACTAACAGGCTAGCATGATACTTGATAGTTTACACTCAAGATGTAAATACAAAATATAGCTTAGATTCATTTTCTAATTACATTGGAGCCTTGTAATGCTGTATTTGGATCTAATAATCATAGTTACCTTACATGGAAATTGAAAGCTTTTGAGATGAATCTATTTATAATGAATTCTAGTCTATGTTAAATTGCTTTATATGTTGGGTTAATAAATTTATCAATAAGAAAAGATATTTTTTCTGATCTCTCTTCTTGTAATGTGACTGAACATGCACTTTGGCTATATAACCACCTAAGCAAACAGTCTATTAGAAAATGTGTGAATATAAACATGTAAAACTATTCAGAAGGAAAAATCCTTTGTTCTTTCCCAGGTTATGGTAACTTAGTTGTGGTAGCATATGATCTCAGTTTTCTATTAAGATGTTACTTTATGGGTAAGCAAAATATAAAATAGTCTGAAGGCAATGTTTCCCCCAAAAATCATAAAGCAAATGCAATCAGGAGCAGAAGCCAGTTTAACTGTCTAGGGTCACAAAAAACAAAACAAAACAAGGATCCACCTTATCATTGAAGATGGCCAATCCATACGGAAGTGTTCCATGTAGATCACTAAGGCACTGTGTACCCAGAACAGAGCAAATACATTACTGAACTTCAAGTTGTTTTTATTAATCAGTTATCTAGAAAGCTGCAACAGATGCACCAAAACTTTGGTGTTTTTACACAATGGGAAAGTGTTTTTTTCACTTATACAGTCAAACAATATAATGTGCCTATTCCACTGGACCTCTTGGGTACCTCTTTTTAAGTGGTGATTCAGGACCCTGTGTGTTCCTGCCTCCCAGATCTATCACCCCCTTTGGGTTTGGAGTCCTCTGCTGGATAGTCTGCATTCAGACAGCCAGTGGGAAAGAGAAAACAGAAAAAGATATCAGGAATTATTTTAGATGCCTGGTTTGGAAGTGAACACTCCTCTCCCCATTCACATTCCAATAACGAAAGGTCAGTCACTAGGACCTTCATAACTGCAAGGAAGTCTAGAAAATTAGGTCTAGCTCTGTTTACAGTGTAAAAGATTTGGTGAGTTTGTCAGTGTGTCTGCCACAGTGTTTTAATCTCTAGGGTGACAAAAAGAGGATGTGAATTCAGGAATACTTATCTTCCTCCACTTACAATGGAGTTACATACTTATAAACCCACTGTAAGTTGAAAATGCATGTAATACACCCAACCTACCAAACATGATAAAGGCACTATGGCTCATGGCTTAGCCTACCTTAAACTTGTTCAGAACACTTTCACTAGTCTAAAGTTGAGCAAAATCATTCAACCTAAAGCCTAATTTATAATGAAGTGTTGAATACCTCATGTAATTTATTGAATACTGTACTGAAAATGAAAAACAGAATAGTATGAATATAGAATAGTGTGTTTCTGTATTTCACCCTCATGATTGCATGGCTACATGGCTGACTGGGAGCTGTAGCTTGATGCCACTAAAAACCATCTTGAGAAAGGATGGTACCTCTTATTGCTAGCCCTGGAAAAGATCAAAATTCAAAGTATAGTTTCTACTGAATATGTATTGCTTTTATGCCATTGTAGAGTTGAAAAATACTAAGTAAAACCATCATAAACTGGGGACCATCTGTAGAGAAGATTAGAATATTCCAGGAAACTACTATGTTGATAAATCACACTCATATCTACAGTGTTTTCAGAAGAGAAAAAAAATTTTTTTTAAGTATATAGACTAGGGATAGGGTAGCTGGCTTATATATACCAAATTTCTTTCTGCCCCATAAACTTCTCATCTATTGGAACTCTTCCATTAACTACTAATCCAACACCTTCTGAAGTTACGATTCTCTTACTAAATACTTTATAGGATTATTCCAATAAGGACAATAATTTATCATTTAATTCCCTATTATATATCTGAGAACTTGATGGGATGCTTTCAAAAGATTTTATCAGTGGGACGGCTGGGGATAAAAATAGAGAAATAATCCCGAGTTGGTACATACAGGGCATATTTTAATGATCTTCATTACAAGTTCTTTGCTTTTTGCCTAGCTTCTGGCTTGCTCTATATATCAAATGCTATTTCTTATTCCAGGCCGGAGTATTCACAAACATATTTAGTTTCCTTAAAGTCTAGACCAAGAAAGATAATTGAAAGAGAGACAGAATGGTTTGCTTTCTCATTTGTTTAAATTTAGCTATCCAATAACTGGTTTAATATTTGATGATCTAATCTTTATCATCTCAGGGACTTGAGGAATGTTCCCTTCTTCCAAGAGATATCATGGCCACCAGGAATGATGACAATATATTGTAGCTCCCACAGGTTAATGTTAGAATCTACATTTTTAGCAAAGTTGCCCACTGATTCATATGCAAATTAAAGTTTGAGAAACACTGCTCTGTATATATCCCACTTGAAAAAATTTCCAATGTACATAACATTAAAAAAAGTTGGAGAATTTGCCCTACAAAGAAACTTGATTACTTTTATTACTATTATTATTATTATTATTCTGAATATCCCAATTATATTTTATCATAATTGCTTCTTAACAAATCACCCACTAAGATTCCACAAGAGGCTAGTGTTCTGTGACACTCAGATTGAAAAATAAATTAAATGTACAAAATGGGAAAGAGCTAGAGTCAGAAAGTTGGGCATTAGGTTTTATCTGATGTTTCCTCCATAAACCACCTCTAAATTGGAAGATATATTCCTGTATTCTTGGTTAGGTACCCTGATTCTCATGTGAGTAATTTTAGTTGTCCATTCATTCATTCATTCTGCAAATATTCTTTGAGGTCATATTATTTATCAGCTGCTTATGTAGGGTCAGCTAAAGCAAAAGTAATCAATGATTTCATCAGAGGAAGGAGACATATAAGTTAAAAATTAAAATACTATGCATGCATAAAACACTTATAGTGGGTAGACACGTACCTATTTCAATAGACCATTAGTGAATGTGCCTAAAAATGGACACTGTTTTGTTGTGAACTCTATCAAAATATTGATATTAGCATTAGCTTATTGAGAACTGAGGCCTTCAAAGACACACTGCAGTAGCTCTGAATTGTTTTGTGTATTCAAAATTCAATATATACACATATACACACATAAGCATATACACACACATCATAGAGTAGTAAAAATTTTTTGGATTTGACTCTCAGTTCTTTAATTCTATAATAACATGTAGTTACAAACATAGCCTGCAAATTATCTGACACATCTCCCTTTGAGAGGTGGAGTTTCCTATCCTTGAATCTGGGTGGACTTGTTACTACTTTGACCAAAACAAAATGATAGAGATGAGGCTATGTGTCTTCCAAGGCTCCGTCACAAAGGTCATGCATGCAGCTTCCCCTAGTTCTCTTAGGAGGGTTGCATGGAGAAAAGCCGGTCACCATCCAAGAAATCTGACTGCTTAGACTACCATGTTGGAGAAGCCACTAGTAGAAGCATCAGTCAACAGCTACAGCTGAGTTCCTAGCCAGCTGCTAGAATGACTGCCAGCCGTGTGAGTGGGACATTTGGATTTCCAGCTCACTTGAGCCTTCAGGTGACTCCCACCTGGTGGTTGACTGTAACCACGTGAGAGTCGTCTCCAAGCAAGAACTGTGTGTTCAAGCCCTTCACAGATTTCAGACCCACAAAATTGCAGGCAAAACAAAATGGTTGCTCTTTTTAGATACAGCATAATTTATTAGGCAGTGATGATAACAGCATCCTTGGGTGAGTCACTTGATCTCTCTCTTTAAACTCTGAAGTCTTGCATCTGTAGGGGGAATATCATCTCTTCTTACTGTTGCAAGCCTTAAAAGGATGTTGCAAACCTTGGAGTACTGAGCAAATACTTGTAGTTTTAGTTTATTCACTTATATTTTTTCTTAACACATTTATTGACTACCTACTCTGTGTCAACCCTGTGCAATAGGTGAGGGATATAAAGAGAATGTCATATAAATGATGTGTAAGGAAGGCCACATGTCTAGAAGATGACAGTAAAAGAGCAGATTCCCGATCAGTTCTTGGGTCTCTACAGCCAGGGTTCTCTCCCATACCTCTTGCAGACGGTATGATACCTTCACACTTAAGATTGGTAGCGGGTAGTGATAATGCCTGTTTTCAAAGCAATCAAGGTCTCAGGCAGATGGAGAAGACAGAGAAGGAGACCCTACATGGAATAAGGAATCTCAGCTTCCCCTTCATTGGGAAAGGCCCATTAAAAAAAAAAAAAAAAGAATTAGTCTATAATGATAGAGTTTTTCTTTATATTTCTTCCACTAAAATTTTAATCATTACCTAGCTCTTTCCCTCCCCCTTTTGCCTATAGATCAATTTCCAACCCTTCTGTTCTAAGAATATGAACACCTTAGAAGTATAAAATACCAGAAATGAGTTAAACATGAGGCTATAGATACATTTAAAAGGAAAAGTCAGTATGTTTTAAGCTAAAGGGAAAGGTAGTCAAAATTATAAGGTGAGAGTTTGATGACTATACCCTACACAATTCACAGACATCAAGTATACATATATAACTATAAGGGATATAATTTTAGCCGAAACACAAATAGGTGAGTTTATCATCTAGCTTTTATTTCTGTCCATCCTGTTCTGGTGCACTATAATGTTCTTGAAGAACTATTGTAATGGACAAGTTAATCTTGTTCTTAAAGATTAATAAGAACACTTAATTCATTTAAACTTATTTGATTATCTTTATTAGCCAAATAAAATGGGGATGGGGGAAAGGAAGACTGGTTTAATTTTCCATCTGCAGAAACTTGGCTTCACTAACCATGACTTAATGAGTTAAATGGTGGAATACATCAAATTGCATTACCCGCAGAGAAAAGCAAATACTATGATGTAAGCTATAAAACATAGGTATATTCTCCTATACAAAAAGAACCAAAATATTCCTTAAATGAACTGTTGGATTCCTAAGTGATATGTTCTCTTTTTAGATTCCATGTTATCAGTATTTCACTTAACTTTATTCAGACACACTTGAAAAAAAATACATCAAATTTTGAGTGTGTTGACAAATTTATATATTTGTGTAGCAACCATTACACACCAAGATACAAAACATTTCTTCTACATTAAGTTTATCTTTGAATTTCCCACTCACTGTTCATCCCCTTCCCTCCAAATTGCACCCTGTCCAGACAAATACTGATGAACTATTTTAGGTCATTATGAATTTGATTTGTACTTTTGGAGTTTCAAATAATGAAAGCGTATAGTTTTTACTATTTTGTATCTGTCTTCTTTCAGTCATCATAATGATATTGGGATCCATCCATGTAGTTGCAGCTATCATAGTCCATTTTTTTTTGCATGAATAGAATGTTCTTACATGATTATATTATGATTTGTTTATCCATTCCCTTGCTAATGACTGAAAGCTTTGTTTCTAGATCTTAGCTATCGTGAATAAAGCTGCTGTAAACATTTGTGTACAAGTCTTCATGTAGACATGTGTTATTGTTTCTCTTGGGTAAATACTTATGAATAAAATTGCTGATAATTGCATGTCTAATTTTATAAGAAACTGTCAAACTGTTTTGAAAAATGATTGAACTATTTTTCATTTCCACAAGCAATAAGCAAAAGAACCTATTGTACCACATCCTCTCTCAGTTTTATCATGCTCTTTAATTTTAACTCTTCTAGTGAGTGCTTACTGGTATTGCTTTGTGGCTTTAATTTGCACTTATTTGATGATTAATGGTGTTGAACATCCTTTCACGTACTTATTTGCTCATTCTTTGGTGTAGTGTCTATTCGAGCATTTTGCCTGCTCTTATCTAGTTGTTTGTCTTCTTACTGAGATGTAAGCATTCACTATATATTTCAGGATGCAGTCCTTCATCAGATTTATGTTCTGCTAATTCACCCCCTTCCCATTTTTTGGTTTAAATTTTTGTTGCTTTTTAAATTACTAAGATGTCCTATTAGGTTTTCTTCTAGAGACTGTAAGTTTTAACTTTCACATTTAGGTTTATGATTCATTTTATTAAATTGAAATTTATTGAAAAAGTTAATTTTGTATTTGCTGTGAGATGGATAGTATATTGTTTAGCATTGTTTGAAAAGATTATTGTTTCCCTTTAAGTTATCTTAAAATACCTGTCACAAATAAATTGACTTTCTCATAGATAGATAGATTTTGATAAATAGATATGTTGAATCCATAGATCACTTTTGATAGAATTGACATCTTATAATATTTTGGTGTTGTAATACATTAACTCCTCTGTATTTAGGTTTTATATAGTATCTTCCAGAAATAACATGCAGTTTTCAGTGCAGTCTTACATGTATTTCATTAAACTTACTGGTGAATATTTTATGATTTTGATACCATTGCAAGAGGTATTTGATTTGATATTACTGTAAATTAAATAATCTTTTTTTATATCTGTTTCATCATAACAATTGCTTGTGTATATAAGTAACAATGATTTTTAAGATCTTGACCTTGCATTGTGAGGTGTTAAGTATATATTTTAGTTCTGATAGTTCTGATTTTTGTGGTTCTATTGAGATTCTCTGCATAAATAATTCCATAATCTAGAAATAAAAAAGGTTTTATTTTTTCCCAATTTGTGTAAATTTTATGTATTTTTAAAATTTTGACATTAAGTGGTTGGTGACATTCAAGCATTCCATATTCTTTGTGTGTTGTATCAATTATGAAAGCAGAGTCTGAAATTGCAAAATACTATAGTGGATTTTCTCACTTCTACTTTCAGTTTCATCATTTTATTTCATATATTTGAAGCTCTATTATTACATGAATATACATTAAGAATTGTGATGTTATTTGATGTGTCATTCTTTATCTTTAGGATGTGTTTTTCTTTACCATTTGCAATGATCCTTATTCTGAAGTCTACTTCAATATTAATATAGAGAGTCTAGTTTTGTTTTTCAATCAGTGTTTGCATGGCGTATTTCCTAACTTTAGTTTTATCCTGCATGTGTATTTTTATTTAATGTTTCTTATAGATGGCATATACTTAGATTGTGCTTTGTTATCAAACTTCATAACAAACTTTCTACGTTTGCCACTTTAAACCAGTATATTTATACTATATACTCTATTTCTTCCTTTTTACTTGTTTTATGCTTTATTTGCTTTTATATAAAGTTTTTGTTTTGTTTTGTTTTGTTTTTAATCATTAGTTCCTTTTCTTTCTGTTACCCATTTCTGGGACTCCAATTACATTTATTTTAGTCCCATTGATATTGGCCCATGGGTCACTGCTACTCAGTTTAATTTTTCACCCTTTGTATTTCATTTGAGATAATTTCTATTGCTAGTTATTTAAATTCATTAATCTTTCCTTGTGTTGTTTCTAATCAGTTGTTAATCTCAGTTGGCATATTATTTATTTTGAGTACTTATTTTCACCTCTAGATATGCTGTTTGCATCTGTTTTAATCAATTTCAGTTAGGTCTTCATTATGTTTACATTTTCCTTGAATATTTAAAGTAGGTTTGTATAAGTATAATTTGAATGTCCATATTTACTAGTTCACAATGCTAGAGAAAGTTTGAGTGATCTCAGACCTATATAAGTTATGGAAATTATTTGTCTGATTAATTGCTATTTCCTTGACTATTTTTTTATCGAGCTTTTGTACTTTTTGACACAAATGTGTGTACTGATTTTAATCAAAGACTCTTCTCTGAAATAGTCTACCTGTCTTGTTCTCCCTGACCTAGCCATGCCCCCATATCTCAATGAAACTGTTGGTCACTGCTGGTTTCCCCATACTGTGATGAAGCTGGAAAATGCTTCTAGGCAGTGAACTAGAGGAATTGTAGGGTTTACTCATTTGCTGCTTTTCCCTCAAGCATTGTTTTCTTGCACTAACTGTTAGCCAATGTCTAAAAACAGCTGTTTCATATTTCTGTATGTAAAAATAGAAAGGCACTTAATGTTTACAGATAACCTTTCATGGATGAAAATGGAAATCTCACCATTTTATTTCAAATGCAAGCAATCAGTAAGATGAAATTGTGCAATTATTTGCACACTAATTAATTTGGCACTCATTAAATATATCTACTAAAACCAAATAATATATAATAATATACTTAAAATATTAAGATAGATGTGTAATGAAATAAAACACTAAATTAATTGTCAAATGTCCTTGGTTCCACCCTATTTCTACTACTAAATATTGGCTAGATTTTATTTTTGTTTATTAAGTACTCTGGTTCCTTTCTGACGTGTCCGTTTGAGAGAAAGTTATAAAGTAACCCTAGAGAAGCAGAGGCAGCCATGGGATTGATGTGGCCAGTGAAAAGGAGGCCAAGGTACCATGTGCTCTTTCTGGATAGGACCTTGAAGAACAACATATATTTGTTATGTCCTTTTCCTTCTCCTTATTCCCTAACTCATTCCATATAGAAATTGTTCTGTCAGGTGAGATCCCAAGTAAAGATGACAGGGAGTATACTACAGCTAACCCAAGGTGAATTCATAACTCAAAGAAGAAATAAAACTTTAGTTGTGTTAGGAATGTTTAGAAAGATAGACATGAGCAGCTGGAAAAGGGGAAGATAAGGGTCAAAGAAGAAGCCACTCAGATAAAGTTCAAAGAAAAAGTCACCCAAATTCTGCCCAGGTAGGGATCCCATGTGGAGACAAAAAAGGCTTTGCAGAGAGATAACTTCCTCCTCAACCAGATCACAATCAAACAGAACCAAGAACTACCTAAATTGCACCTCAGCGTGGGGAAAGGACATGCTCACCAAGAGGGAGGAGTGCATGGAAAGACTAGAAATCAAATAACCCTACTTTGTCAGCCAAAAAGGTATCTCCTAATCAGAATGCAATATATAAGCCTCCAGCCTAACAGATGGAGGCCTTTGTCTACCTTGACTCTGGTCCGCTCCTCCCTTGAAGCGTATTCAAATAGAATTTTCCCTCTGCTTTGTTATTGTGTCTCTGCCTTTCAACTCTTTGTTGAGTTGAGGACAAGGACCTCCGAGAACAATCTCAATCTCAAAATGTCACAGTTGTTTTAAGCCACTCACATTGTGGCTGTTAGTTACTTTAACATAATTTAGTCTATTTAACTGATAACATTATGCAAATTTAATCAACCTAATAAATTCTTTAATTTCAAATTCATTAGCTGTGAATTTTAAATACTATCTGCAATATATCAGATAAAATATTATTGTGATAATTTAGTTCATGTAGAGTCAAGAACAATTGCTAATTGTGGATACTGCATAAGTATGAAAATTCATCCTAAGCCATATATAGTCCTTAATTTTAGCATTTTAATCTATTCTGTTAACTTTATGAGAAAATAAATTCAATTTTAAAAAGAGCTTGAAGTTTAATGGACTATAATTTCCAACTAAGAAGTACCTTAAATTGTTAAATATTTTCTTTCAAAAGTTCTTGCTCCAAATACCTATCATCAATCAAACATAAAACACACTGAGTAGTTACGTATCCATTGTACACTTTGTATTTATCTATCTTATTGAAATTTTCTGTGCCTCTTCAAAAACTGTAAACTCTATTTTTAAAAAGATTGTTCTGTTCTTTGATGTCTTATTCTACAACTATAAAGGTTTGGCAACCTTACACTGCAAAATAAATTTAAATTTAATGACTCCCTTAAAAGATAGATTTTATTCACTTTAACCCTCCAGCACATTTTATAACCCACAACAAAACCATTTCACTTCCTTTTTTTAAAAATTTTTATTTTGGTATCATTAATATACAATTACATGAACAGCATTCTGGTTACTAGAATTCCCCTATTATCAAGTCCCCACCACATACCCCATTACTTCCCCGTGCCCCCCTCCCCATTATGTGCACTAATCGTAATGACCCTTATTCCCCTGTAGCCCTCCCCTCCTTCTCCCCTCCCCTATGCCAACCCCAACGCCCCCAGTCCCTTTCCCTTTGGCAACTGTTAGTTCACTCTTGGGTTCTGTGAGTCTGCTGCTGTTTTGTTCCTTCAGTTTTTGCTTTGTTCTTTTTCTTTTCTTCCTTTTTAGAAAGACTTTTCTTATACATTTAATCCTGATCTCTCTTTTGAGAGACAAGGATGACCCTTCTGGTAAATTACTATATTCCAAACATTCACATTTTTTACTATAATAAAAAGATCCCCTAAAGAAATAGAAAACACTAACATGACTTTATGACAAGAAAGATAAATACCAAGTGTTGGTAAGACATTTATTTCATTGTCCCAGTTCCTTATTTTATCTCCTTATCTTCTATCATGGTATCATACACAGGGCAGTTTTTGACTCACTCTTGTAGCTTTAAAAAAAGATTTTTCATTCATGTTCAAATCCATTCAAGGTTTATTTAGGTATTCTTCTGTGCCCTATCTAATCACACTTTTCGTGATAAGAAGGGCTTATGCTTAAAATGTGTTGCGGAGAGAACATAAGAAAAACATTTTTAATCTATGTTTTTTTGGCTTATTTATTACACTATTACACAACCTCTTAATTAGACACATATTCTATAAGACATCTTAGAACATTCAATATAGCAATAAGCTTTGTGATTCTCCAAATGGGAGGGACAGTATGCAATATTTTCTGAAATCATTTAACCACAGTGACATTTATTTATAGAAAATCTTGCAGAATGTCACTTCCCTGGCTCTTCTTTTACAAAAAAAGAACTAGATCAATGGCATAGTGTTTCTAGAAGAAGATAGTATCTGTTTACCATTAAACAAATATTGTCCTTTCTCACTTGGGAGAAACATACTCTTTAGTGGAGATTGTTACCTCAGGAGTGAGGTGTGTGATTGGACTTGACATTTGAAGGACCAGGTTATCTTATATTCTCTCTCTGAGCTCTAACAAACCATTCAAAAACTACATCCTTGCAGCTCACCCTGAATTAAATATTTCATCTACCCTTGTCTCACAATGAAAAAGAAATCAACCCACTGGCTTAAAAAAGTATTTACTTTCAACAGCAGTGTTTATTTCATTTCACAGAAAGGAGTCATGTTTCTTTAAATGTTTGTTTAAAAAGCTACCATCACACCAATCTCTATCTTAACAATGGACATGGACGAATGTACTTTTCTTTTGTTTGCAGACCTGGCATCTAGTATTTTCCTTTTATTATTCACATCAGATAAACAAAAATCCCATCAGTTATAACTTCTGTGTAAAATATCTCTGGCTTATCAAGCAATTGAAATAAATGAGTTTCATTCTCTTGCTTCTGAGCCAAGTGGGTGGACATTTATAATATTGTTCTTGCTTTCAGACACAATTCATTAAAGAGGCACACCCAAGTCAAAACAACAAAAACACAAACAAAACAAAAAAGTTTTTCTGACTCTTTCTCTTATCTTTTCCTTGGTCTATGTTATAAGCCAATGAAGTGATAATGGCTTTGACTTTGGGAATTGAAGGTATCTAATATGAAACATTTGTTATCTTTCTGTCTTGACAAAGCCAACATTTAATGGCTTTCTTGAAAGTGAGTTCAACATGAAAGCCCATGTGCATTTCCTAAATTCATTTTTATTCTGTCATTGTTAGGGATTTCTTAGATTGTCTTTCAGAAACCACAAATGCTTTTTTGATTTTGCTTTTGCAGTCACATCACTGTCTTCTCCACACCTCCCAGAGTTGTAAATTTTGCACTCTTTGTCAAGTCAAAAAATGTAAGCAAAGGAAAATTGCTACACTTCCACAGGAAGGGGAAGTTTAAAGTCTGACTCACATTAGATTACATTACTTTGGCCTGTTTTTTCCCAATATCCAATTTCATCCATACTTTGCTTGACATTAAAACAAACAAAAGGAAGAGCGGGAAAGACTGATTCCTGGCTTAAACTATGCAGATGTTACTAAGTAGTTAAAAATTGGGAGAAAGGAATCGTGAGCAGTTATTTTTCCCTCATTCCATGCTTTAGTAGGTTCGTTGCTGTCTATTACAGAATGGGTCAAAAGAAACCCAAGATAAGCATTTCATTTTAAAATGCTTACTTTTCTATCTTTTTCTTTTACTTATTGTAACTTAGGGGGGAAAATCCCGGGGCAAAATAACTCTAAAACCGAAATCAGTCAAAGAGAGAAATAAAGTTAAGAAACCCGTTTATTTCTTACAAACAGTCATCCCGTCTTTCTCTTGACCAGGCTGCAGCAGAAGAGCAAGCTCTACCCAACCTCTCAGGTCCAGGTAAACCCTGTTGATATGTTGATATGTAAATTACCTGTTGATATGTAGATTGACTAATTCTCCACCCCTTGGAAATACCTATTGATATGCAGATGCACTAAAGCCAGGTGAGAGATTCTGGAAATATTGCACTTTTACCCACACTTATTCTTCTTCATTTTTCCTTTTCATCAAACAACAGCAACTTTCAGAAAACATATTTTCTGTTACATGCCAGGTAGTGAACCTGCCCAATCATTGATCCATTGGTCATCCCTGCCATTGATATTCTGAGCATCTGATTTCACAGAATGGGAAATTATGACTCAGAAAAATCATATGACTTCTCCAACCTCATCATATGAATCAGTATCAGATTTTTCGCACTGACGAATGCATTATTTCCACTTAATTCTATCCCTTTATAAAGAGAAGGTAGTGCATATAGCACCAGTTCTTCATGATAAATCTGCAGTGGAAATTCTTATCAGTCTAAAGTTACTGAGACAAATGACCCAGTTGACTGTCCTCCTGGGACTGCTAATCATTTGGTTCCTTGTGTGTGAAAACATTAACTGCCCCCAACCAACCTGAGTCAAGACTAAATGATTCATCTGTGAGAAAGGCAGTCAGAGAGCAGTCCAATTTCATGGATTTGTGTTTTATTTGAGGAAAATTATGTCCAAAGACTGAAGATTGTCTTTGCCAATGATTTATTCAACAGAGGTTCACTGTGGTAATTATAATGTATTATAAAAATATTTCACAAGCTAACATCATACAGAATAATGTCTCCTAAAAAACCAACAAGGAAATAACATATTCCAAACCAATGATAGGTTAATTACACTATTTTCAGGCAAGGGGAGATGAAAGAAATAAAGCCCAAATTTAGTTACTGTGTACCTTCTATGGGTTGGTTCTCAGAAGAGTCAGTTTAGCCAAGCAAGGGCTAACATCCACCTGCCAATGGAAAGCAAAAATCCCTTGTTGCTAGAGGACGTTGCCAGGGGAACAAAGGCGCCAGTGTTGGCAGGCAAGATGATCTGCTTCACGGGGGAGCTGTGAGGTTTTCAGCACTGCAGGCAGAGTCACCTCACCATGTCAGGAACTAATGCCCCACAGTTTACAGAGAGCTCTTTAGACCAGCAAAGGGTAACCTTGCACAGACTGAACACTCCCATCCTAATCAATTCTTAGCATTTAAAGTGAACATGTCTGTTATGTCATAGCCACCCTTCTGTAAATTCTTACGGATAAGTCCTCAATGCTGCCTCTCAAGCGGTTAGCTACAGAGTGCTCATTGACAACAGATGCGAAGGCAACATTTTGACACAGCTTCCTCAATGTAAACAAATTCACCCTTAGATCAAAACAACCTGACTTTAAGTCATAAACAAGTGAACCAAAACAACTTATACCATAAATAAAATTTGAAATCATGAACCAACACACAACAATTTGAAAACTATCTAGTAATACCCCATATCATCTTTTAGTTACTTTTGTAACTTTTAGTTTTATACACAAGAAAAAAATTTCTGAGTCTGGGCAATATTCACAAGACCAATCGACAAGGTCCAGACAGAAGGCTACTGGAATACAGGCCACTTGATTCCTACACCACTCCCATCACATTAAACCCTGTCGTTTCATTACCAAACATGTAGATTAAGAAACAAAAATATTTTTACCTCAATTATGTCATGATATAGAAACTTCCAAGGATAAAAAAGATTGACAGACCTTAAGGGGGAAAATGGGGCATTACAATTAGTACACATAATGTAGGGGTGGGGGACACAGGGAGAGCTGTACAACGCAGAGAAGACAAGTAGTGACTCTATAGCATCTTTCTACGCTGATGGACAGTGACTGTAATGGGGTATGTGGTGGGGACTTGATGATGGGGGGAGTCTAGTAAGCATAATGTCGCTCATGTAATTGTAAATTAATGATACCAAAAAAAAAAAAAGATTGACAGACCTTTAAATGTTATTTAGTAGGATATTGTTATTCTTCTCCTAGGACATGCATACTCTATCTTTTAGGCCTTTATTTTTTTCTCAAAGAATGCAGAATATATTGTAGCATCAGTAAATATAGAGAAACACTTTCAGTCTTTAAGAAAATTCTTATAGAGTCATTTAGCTAAAAATAAAAAGAGTTATATTACGGTTCACAAATTATTTTTCAGCTGAGGAAAGAACCATTCCATATTGAGAATCAATTTACTTAATAAAGAGAAGTAAAATATAAATGTTAGGAAACACAAGTCCCCCAACTGATCTCATCAGGATAGATGCCTACCCTGCAACTGACCTATAGATTTCACCTTCGAACATTTCATTTATTTAAAATATCATTTGAAATCCGTACCAAATCAAATGTGCCTCAAAAGTAAACTTTTTAGCTTTAAAATAGAGTTTGAAAACTTTTTATTTACAACTGAAAGGTATCTACAATATATATAGTATGTTTTTTTCTGTTGTTTTAGGGCAAATGAACAAGGCAGGGATCCCCCTAAGGGCACTTTAATTTAATATCTTACTGCATAGTAGTAACCAGTATGATCATGTAAGAGGAAGAGATGTAATAATTGAAAAATCAATAAAACCATCTCTATTTGCTTCTCATAAATATGTGTATCTGCAAAGCTCAAGAGAATAAATGATACTAGTTACACAAAAAATACAGACATTCAGTAAGGCAGAAGAACATAACACAAAAAAATACTTGTTTTTGTTTATTCAAAAAATATATTATAAGTTATATAATGAATTGGAAAAAGTATCTGCAATAAAAAATTTTGTTGTATGTCTTATGTTGAGTAATGGACATACAAGCTCCATGGGTAAATCTTTAAAATGTAGCATAATTTAGCCTAACCTTACTATACAAGACAGAATAGTCAGTGAGAAATAGCCTTATAATATTATTTATCCCTACAATGGAGGAAAATATTATTTGGGGCAAAAAAAAATCCTTTTGTCAAAATCAGTTAATTACTTATAAATAGCATGATGATATTGTTTATTATCTAATTGGAAAACTTTTGATAGTAAAATTTAGTAATATTAATAATTATGGTGAATACCAGGCATAAAAACAGAATGTGTGTTGCTTGACTTTTTAAGATAAGAGATCAGCCTAGCATCACACTCCCTGAACCCTACTGAAACACCTGAAAAGTGAACAAAAAAGACTGTGAAGCATGGATTTTATACCATACAAAATTAACCTCCAAGGAGGCGGAGCCAGGATGGCAGCGTGAGTAGAGCAGCGGAAATCTCCTCCCAAAAACACATAGAGCTATGAAAATATAACAAAGAGAAATCTTCCTAAAATAGAGACCACAGAACACAGGACAACATCCAGACCACATCCACACCTGCAAGAACCCAGCGCCTTGCGAAGGGGGTAAGATACAAGCCCTGGCCCAGCGGGACCTGAGCACCCCTCCCCCTGGCTCCCGGTGGGTGGAAAGAAACCGGAGCGGTTTTTTTTTTTTTTTGGCGAGTGCTTTTTGGAACCCTTAAAGGGACAGGGCCTCCATTGCTAGGGAGGCAGGGTGGTGGGACCGGTGAGCGGGTGCCTGGGACCGGCACCTGAGGACGGAGGAAATCGCGCATTTTTCCACTTTTTTTTTCTGTTTTTGGCGAGCGCTTTTTGGAAGCCTTAAAGGGACAGGGACCCCGGTGCTAGAGAAGCAGGGGGGCAGGACTGGTGAGCGGGTGCCTGGGACCGAGGCCTGAGGACAAAGAATATCCCGCGATTTTCCCCTGCGGGACCGGGGGATGGGTGCTTGAGACCGGCACCTGAGGACGGAGGAAATCGCGCGTTTCCCCCTTTCTTTTTTTTTTTTCTCTTTTTGGCGAGTGCTTTTTGGAAGCCTTAAAGGGACAGGGACCCCGGTGCTAGGGAGGCAGAGCAGCAGGACCGGTGGGCGGGTGCCTGAGACTGTCACCTGAGGACGGAGGAAATCGTGCGTTTTTCCCCTTTTTTTTCCCTCTTTTTGGCGAGTGCTTTTAGAAGCCTTAAAGTAACAGGGACCCCGGTGCTAGGGAGGCAGGGCGGCGGGACTGGTGAGCAGGTGCCTGGGACTGGCGCCTGAGGACAAAGAATATCGCGTGTTTTTCCCTGCAGGACCGGTGGGTGGGTACTTTTTGGAAGCCATGAAGGGACAGGAACCATGGTGCTAGGGAGACAGGGCAGCAGGACCAGTGAGCAGGTGCCTGGGACCAGCGCTTGAGGACAAAAAAAAAAATCGCGTGTTTTTTTCTTTTTTTTTTTTTTTTATTCTATTCCCTCTCTCATTGTTGCTGTTGTTGTTTTGGTTTGGAGAGTGCTTTTTGGAAGTCTTAAAGGGGCAAGACAGGTCACTTAGACCAGAGGCAGGGAATATGGGGATCTTTGGGCACTTTAACCCCCTGGGCAACAGGAAGCACAGAGGCCACTTATGGAGATAAATAGCCTCCCGGCTGCTCCCCCTCCAACGGGGGCTCCACCATTTTGGAGGAGCAGCCCAGGCCAGGCCACGCCCACAGCAACACCGGAGATAAACCCCATAGCAACCGGGCAGGAAGCAGAAGCCCTGTCAGCACAGAGCTGCCCAGCACAAGCCACTAGAGGTCGCTATTCTCCCAGGAGAGGAAGGCCACAAAACAACAAGAAGGGAAGCTCTTCCAGCGGTCACTTGTACCAGCTCTGCAAACTATCTCTATCACCATGAAAAGGCAAAATTACAGCCAGACAAAGATCACAGAGACAATACCTGAGAAGGAGACAGACCTAACTAGTACTCCTGAAAAAGAATTCAAAATAAAAATCATGAACATGCTGACAGAGATGCAGAGAAAAATGCAAGAGCAATGGGATGAGATGCAGAGAAAAACGCAAGAGCAAGGGAATGAAGTACGGAAGGAGATCACAGATGTCAGGAAGGAGATCACAGAAGTGAAACAATCCTGGGAAGGATTTATAAGCAGAATGGATAAGATGCAAGAGGCCATTGAAGGAATAGAAGCCAGAGAACAGGAACGTATAGAAGCTGACATAGAGAGAGATAAAAGGTTCTCCAGGAATGAAACAACCCTAAGAGAACTATGTGACCAAGGCAAAAGTAATAATATTCGTATTATAGGGATACCAGAAGAAGAAGAAAGAGGAAAAGGGATAGAAAGTCTCTTTGAAGAAATAATTGCAGAAAACTTCCCCAAACTGGGAGAGGAAATAATCGAACAGACCATGGAATTACACAGAACCCCCAACAGAAAGGATCCAAGGAGAACAACAACAAAACACATAGTAATTAAAATGGCAAGGATCAAGGACAAGGAAAGAGTTTTAAAGGCAACTAGAGAGAAAAAGGTCACCTATAAAGGAAAACCCATCAGGCTAACATCAGACTTCTCGACAGAAACCCTACAGGCCAGAAGAGAATGGCATGATATACTTAATGCAATGAAACAGAAGGGCCTTGAACCAAGGATACTGTATCCAGCACGACTATCATTTAAATATGATGGCAGGATTAAACAATTCCCAGACAAGCAAAAGCTGAGGGAATTTGCTTCCCACAAACCACCTCTACAGGGCATCCTACAGGGACTGCTCTAGATGGGAGGACCCCTAAAAAGAGCACAGAACAAAACACACAACATATGAAGAAGGAAGGAGGAGGAATAAGAAGGGAGAGAAGAAAAGAATCTCCAGACAGTGTATATAACAGATCAATAAGCGAGCTAAGTTAGGCAGTAAGATACTAAAGAGCTAACCTTGAACTTTGGTAACCACGAACCTAGAGCCTGCAATGGCAATAAGTACATATCTCTCAATAGTCACCCTAAATGTAAATGGACTTAATGCACCAATCAAAAGACATAGAGTAATAGAATGGATAAAAAAGCAAGACCCATCTATATGCTGCTTACAAGAAACTCACCTTAAACCCAAAGATAAGCATAGACTAAAAGTCAAGGGATGGAAAAACATATTTCAGGCAAACAACAGTGAGAAGAAAGCAGGGGTTGCAGTACTAATATCAGACAAAATAGACTTCAAAACAATGAAAGTAACAAGAGATAAAAAAAGACATAATGATAAAGGGGTCAGTCCAACAAGAGGATATAACCATTCTAAATATATATGCACCCAACACAGGAGCACCAGCATAGGTGAAGCAAATACTAACAGAACTAAAGAGGGAAATAGACTGCAATGCATTCATTCTAGGAGACTTCAACAAACCACTCACCCCAAAGGATAGATCCACCAGGCAGAAAATAAGTAAGGACACACAGGCACTGAACAACACACTAGAACAGATGGACTTAATAGACATCTATAGAACTCTACATCCAAAAGCAACAGGATATACATTCTTCTCAAGTGCACATGGAACATTCTCCAGAATAGACCACATACTAGCTCACAAAAAGAGCCTCAGTAAATTCCAAAATATTGAAATTCTACCAATCTATTTTTCAGACCACAAAGGTATAAAAGTAGAAATAAATTACACAAAGAAAACAAAAAGGCTCACAAACACATGGAGGCTTAACAACATGCTACTAAATAATCAATGGATCAATGAACAAATCAAAATAGAGATCAAGGAATATATAGAAAGAAATTACAACAACAACACTAAGCCCCAACTTCTCTCGGGACGCAGTGAAAGCAGTTTTAAGAGGAAAGTATATAGCAATCCAAGCACACTTGAAGAAGGAAAAACAATCCCAAATGAATAGTCTAACATCACAATTACCAAAACTGGAAAAATAAGAACAAATGAGGCCTAAAGTCAGCAGAAGGAGGGATATAATAAAGATCAGAGAAGAAATAAACAAAATTGAGAAGAATAAAACAATAGCAAACATCAATGAAACCAAGAGCTGGTTCTTTGAGAAAATAAACAAAATAGATAAGCCTCTAGCCCAACTTATTAAGAGAAAAAGAGAATCAACACAAATCAACATAATCAGAAATGAGAATGGAAAAATCAACACAGACTCCACAGAAATACAAAGAATTATTAAAGACTACTATGAAAACCTATATGCCAACAAGCTGGAAAACCTAGAAGAAAAGGACAACTTCCTAGAAAAATACAACCTCCCAAGACTGACCAAGGAAGAAACACAAAAGTTAAACAAACCAATTACGAGCAAAGACATTGAAACAGTAATCAAAAAACTACCCAAGAACAAAACCCCGGGGCCGGACGGATTTACCTCGGAATTTTATCAGACACACAGAGAAGACATAATACCCATTCTCCTTAAAGTGTTCAACAAAATAGAAGAAAAGGGAATCCTCCCAAACTCATTCTATGAAACCAACATCACAATAATACCAAAACCAGGCAAAGACCCCACCAAAATAGAAAATTACAGACCAATATCCCTGATGAATGTAGATGCGAAAATACTCAATAAAATACTAGCAAACAGAATTCAACAGTATATCAAAAGGATCATACACCATGACCAAGTGGGGTTCATCCCAGGGATGCAAGGATGGTACAACATTCGAAAATCCATCAACATCATCCACCACATCAACAAAAAGAAAGACAAAAACCACATGATCATCTCCATAGATGCTGAAAAAGCATTTGACAAAATTCAACATCCATTCATGATAAAAACTCTCAGCAAAATGGGAATAAAGGGTAAGTAACTCAACATAATAAAGGCCATATATGATAAACCCACAGCCAGCATTATACTGAACAGCGAGAAGCTGAAAGCATTTCCTCTGAGATCGGGAACAAGACAGGGATGCCCACTCTCCTCACTGTTATTTAACATAGTACTGGAGGTCCTAGCCACGGCAATCAGACAAAACAAAGAAATACAAGGAATCCAGATTGGTAAAGAAGAAGTTAAACTGTCACTATTTGCAGATGATATGATACTGTACATAAAAGACCCTAAAGACTCTACTCCAAAACTACTAGAGCTGATATCGGAATACAGCAAAGCTGCAGGATACAAAATTAACAAACAGAAATCTGTGGCTTTCCTATACACTAACAATGAATCAATAGAAAGAGAAATCAGGAAAACAATTCCATTCACCATTGCATCAAAAAGAATAAAATACCTAGGAATAAACCCAACCAAAGAAGTGAAAGACTTATACTCTGAAAACTACAAGTCACTCTTAAGAGAAATTAAAGGGGACACTAATAAATGGAAACTCATCCCATGCTCATGGCTAGGAAGAATTAATATAGTCAAAATGGCCTTCCTACCCAAAGCAATAAACAGATTTGATGCAATCCCTATCAAATTACCAGCAACATTCTTCAATGAATTGGAACAAATAATTCAAAAATTCATATGGAAACACCAAAGACCCCAAATAGCCAAAGCAATCCTGAAAAAGAATAAAGTAGGGGGGATCTCACTCCCCAACTTCAAGCTCTACTACAAAGCCATAGTAATCAAGATAATTTGGTACTGGCACAAGAACAGAGCCAGAGACCAGTGGAACAGATTAGAGACTCCAGAAATTAACCCAAACATATATGGTCAATTAATATTTGATAAAGGAGCCATGGAAATACAATGGCAAAATGACAGTCTCTTCAACAGATGGTACTGGCAAAAATGGACAGCTACATGTAGGAGAATGAAACTGGACCATTGTCTCACCCCATATACAAAGGTAAACTCAAAATGGATCAGAGACCTGAATGTAAGTCAGGAAACCATTAAACTCTTCGAAAAAAACATAGGCAAAAACCTCTTAGACATAAACATGAGTGACCTCTTCTTGAACATATCTCCCCGGGCAAGGAAAACAACAGCAAAAATGAGCAAGTGGGAATACATTAAGCTGAAAAGCTTCTATACAGCGAAAGACACCATCAATAGAACAAAAAGGAACCCTACAGTATGGGAGAATATATTTGAAAATGACAGATCCGATAAAGGCTTGACGTCCAGAATATATAAAGAGCTTACACACCTCAACAAACAAAAAACAAATAACCCAATTAAAAAATGGGCAGAGGAACTGAATAGACAGTTCTCTAAAAAAGAAATACAGATGGCCAACAGACACATGAAAAGATGCTCCACATCGCTAATTATCAGAGAAATGCAAATTAAAACTACAATGAGATATCACCTCACACCAGTAAGGATAGCTGCCATCCAAAAGACAAACAACAACAAATGTTGGCGAGGCTGTGGAGAAAGGGAACCCTCCTTCACTGCTGGTGGGAATGTAAATTAGTTCAACCATTGTGGAAAGCAGTATGGAGGTTCATCAAAATGCTCAAAACAGATCTACCATTTGACCCAGGAATTCCACTCCTAGGAATTTACCCTAAGAACGCAGCAATCAAGTTTGAGGAAGACAGATGCACCCCTATGTTTATCGCCGCACTATTAACAATAGTCAAGAATTGGAAGCAACCTAAATGTCCATCGGTAGATGAATGGATAAAGAAGATGTGGTACATATATACAACGGAATACTACTCAGCCATAAGAAGTGGAAAAATCCAACCATTTGCAGCAACATGGATGGAGCTGGAGAGTATTATGCTCAGTGAAATAAGCCAAGCAGTGTAAGAGAAATACCAAATGATTTCACTCATCTGAGGAGCATAGAAGCAAAGGAAAAACTGAAGGAACAAAACAGCAGTGGAATTACAGAACCCAAAAATGGACTAACAGGTACCAAAGGGAAAGGAACTGGAGAGGATGGGTGGGCATGGAGGGATAAAGGGGGGAAGAAGAATGGGGGTATTAAGATTAGCATGCATCGGGGGGAGGGAGAAAGGACAGGGTGGGCTGTACAACACAGGACAAGTAGTGATTCTACAACATTTTGCTAAGCTGATGGACAGTAACCGTAATGTGGTTTTTAGGGGGGACCTGATATCGGGGAGAGCATAGTAAACATAGTATTCTTCATGTAAGTGTAGATTAAAGATTAAAAGAAAAAAGAAAGAAAGAAAGAAAAGGGGGATTACTCCTTGATAGGATAAAACAATTGGTAAATCAAAGATCAACGCATGCTTTAAATATCCTTAATGTTGATCACTTAAAGGGTGTCAGATGGTCAGCCAAGGAGGTACACTTTTCTGATAATATTCCTTTCTCTTAATAAAAAAAAAAAAAAGCAGTTCCTGTGTGCTGACCTCCAATGAGTTCTGCACAGTGCTATAGAGGGCATGTCAAAGTGTGGGCAAAGGGTCTGTTTGTTTCTACGTCGAAGATCAATGCCTAGCTTGGATACCCAGAAAATGAACTAAGATACGATATGAGGAGGAGTTTCCGCCATCAGCACTCTCTGGAGGACTTGTGTGGGGGATGATCATCAAAAAGCCTCCACAGGGATCCGGACGATGCTGCGGTTGTGGCTGCATCCAGCCCACCATCTACTGGACTTGCCATAGGAATGAGGAGGGAGATGTCTAGGCTGGCATGTGCATACAGTGAGACAACGAATTTGACTGGATCTGTACTGTTGGAACTCAACCAGGAGTTGGGAGGGGTGCAAGTTGTAGCAGTCCAAAGTCTCATGACTATAGACTATCTACGGTTAAAAGAATATATGGGATGTGAACAGATTCCAGAAATGGGCTGCTTTAATTTGTCTGATTGTTCAAGTACAGTTGGACAATGTCCATCATATCATAGATAAATTTTCACAAATGCCTAGGGTGCCTAAATGGTTTTCTTGGCTTCACTGGAGATGGATGGTAATTATAGATTTGCTTTGTTTATGTCACCATATTCCTATTATGTTAATATGTGTGTGCAAATTAGTTAGTAGTTTAAAACCTATACATACTTAAGGTACTCTACAAGAAGATATGTCAAAGAAATAATCAATCCTCTCATGTTTTCTTCCATATGCTACATCTATAGCTTTTCTTCTTCCTTCCTAATTACAACCCTTAAATAAAATTCGTGCCTCATATCGAATTTACCGAGTATCATAATTCCTCCAGGTTGTAAAGATACCTCGAGACAAGTGCTGGGCATAGAAGCCACAGGGCATAAATCTGCAAAGAAGTAAAAAGCTAACCTTTGCAAACAACATGGCTTCTCTCTCACCTACCAACTTTACATTTCCCTGTATGGCCCCGGAAGATGACTGGTTAGCCAGAGACGGGTAAGATTCCTCAAGGGAGGAACAACCTAAGACAGGCACAGTCGCAGGGGGGCCATCAGGTGAGAATTTAGGGATCAACAGAGGTGAGGCTCAAAACCTCACCCCTCCTGCTTTGAGAGAAATCTTCTGCATCCGTGGATGTCTTGCTGCCCTTGTCTAGCCTGGATTAATACTTAGTCCACAGGCACACACCTGATCATCTACATTTGCCCTCTTACAGCACTAAACTATGTTTTCTACCTTCATCTTGCATCTACCTACCACTTCAGCATTTTAATAAAAATAAAAATAATAATAATAATAGAGGGAGAAACGTGGGATCAACATATAAATGAAGTGCAAAAATCGAATGAATATTCATATTTGACCTGATTGTTTATAGGTCATAATGCGTGATCAAAACCGAAAGTTTCTGTGATGAATGCCCCTGTACTGTTCACCATGTAAGAATTTATTCACTATGTAAGAATTCGTTCACCATGTAAGAACTTGTTCGTTATGCTTCAGAAGATTGGAGACTGATGAGAATTAGGCTTGAGATGGATTAATTATTGTACATTGAGCATCGACCCCCCTATACTGAATTTTATTGTTGTTAACAACCATTTGATCAATAAATATGAGAGATGCCCTCTCAAAAAAAAAAATTAACCTCCAAGTAAAAAGGCTACTGACAAATCATTTTTAAAATAGAAGAGCTTGGGGAATATCATTATCATGAGTCATTGTTAAAGAAATGACTAGAGAACCAATTTGAACTAAACTAAATATGACAGGGGACACTTTTTTAAAAGTTCTAGTAATAAACAATGTATATATTTAAATGTAAATCTAGGCAAAAAACTAACACAGGTGAGTGTAAGTTTGACAGGATAGAATGCAAATGTTACATGGTCTACAATGGAGAAATGATATAGCTTACAAATTGGTATGAGCAGAGTAGAGAGAGAGGTGATGGGGAGTAAAGTAACTTACCAACTGTTCCATCTTTAATCACTGAAAATAAAAGGATAGTTTAAGATGAAAAAAAGAACTAGGAAAAATTTTGAATATTGAATTAGTACAAAAGTACAAATATAAACAATATATTTATACATTATTTATAATATCAAGCTAAATAATAGTACCTTGAAAAATTGAGTGAGGGAGAACTTGGAGGAAAAAAGCATAAAAGAAATTATATTTGGATACATGGTAGGGAAAGTATTAATTGTAAATTGTCTAAAGAAAGAGGAGAACATTTTTCTATATTAATAGCCAAATTAAATAATTCTGGTAAAATAGAAAGGATTGAAGAAATATAGTATTGCATGTTACTTTAAGAATTGTCAGCTTTAAGAGGTAGGTAATACTAAAGAGGAACGATAGAGAGCAGATATGGTAAAGTGCCCTCAGGAGTTTGAAGATGCTCAGAGGTGTTGGCAGGAGAATAGCACATGGGTGACTCAGTCATTTCTGAAGACAAAAAGACTTTCCCTTGAGAGCTCAGACATGTTATGGAGAGGCCTGTAATTGTGCAGTAGCACACATAAGGGTCTCCAAGTCATCCAAAACTGAAATATGATTCCAAATGTGATCTCATTTGTATATGTGTAAATTTTTGGATTTGTAGATCTAGAAGCATTTCAGTTAAAAATCAATACCTGTGTAATTATATAATTAATATACATACATGTGGGAAAATTCAAGGTCAACTGTATATTAATAACAGGAACAGCTTCAGTCTATATCTGGAAAGTTATTTCTATATATTCTTATACTTTTTTAAAGTGTCATACAATAAAATTGCTATTAGGTTCTAATTTAAAAGCTTCTAATCTAAGATGGAATCCTAAAATTACATTGTCTGTGTGACTGCAGTAACTGAACAATTTAGGATTTCAGTTTCTTTCTTGTATTTAGGTAATAATAATACTGGTAAAAACCTGAAAATTACTTCAGTGTGATAATTAACTGATATCATACAGAAACCCATGGAGCGAAAAAGCTTGACACATGTTAATGTTCACTCTATGGCTCTTAAATTAGTGTGCCTATAATTTAATTTTAATGCTGCTGAAGATAAAGTGTTGCTTTACTATTATTTCAGCTTCTTTCATCTAGATCAACACCCCTGGCCTGTGTTATACGGTTTAAAGCAGCCTGTTTGGTAGTTTACCAAACACAGAGTATAACTCATGAGATAAATAATTTTCCTTTGAAGAGGCAACCTTAATGATAGCAAAAATGTCACATTGTGTCCTCTTTTTTTGCACATCCCTTATCAAAAATATTGCTTGTGTTTTACTGTATATAACCAGGTGTGGAAATATGAATAGCTATTTAGTAACTTCGACTTTGCTCTTTGACTCTGTCACTTGTATTATTTCAATCATCTGACCTAGTGGTAGCTGTCAGGTTACAGTTGCTGAATGGTTCCCTACCATGAAATGCCTTCCTAGAAAACCAGGCTGTAAGCTGGGTTAATTATGAAAATTTTTCAATTTTGACAAGATAAAAGCAATATGCCTTGCCCAAAGCAAATGTGTGAATGAAATATCTTATTTAGCCAATCAGTTCTTACTACCTTAGAAAACCTACTAGCCAAATGGAAATCCACAGAAGAGAAAAGGCAAATGCAACTTCATCTTATTAATAATGAATTAACTGAAATTTATTATGAAGCCAATTTTTATTAACAATTTTAATTTTTTTGTAATATTTAGAAAGATTAATACAAATATAATATTGAATGTAATGAAGATGTGATGAGACTGTCATTAGGCTGTTGTTGGAGAATGTAAATTCATGAACTCTATAAAAAACAATTTAGCAAAATATATCAAGATGCATCAATAAGCTTTTATGTATTTATATCTTTAATCTTGTAGTTCTTCTAGGACTATAGTCTATGAAAAAAAGATTGTATATAGATAACTCAGCAAACACCTTCCTAGATTTATTTATAGTAATAAAATCAAGAAATTAATATTCAAAAATTGGGGAAAGGTTAAATGTATGTCTCTAATTTCCACCAAGTATTTTACAACAGATTTGCCATCCTGCCTATAACAGATATAAACTTCAGAAAATAATCAAACAAATAAACAACTGTTTGAAGGTACTGGAAAGCAAATAAAGCAGGCAGAAACCACAAGTTAACAACTTTTGACAAGAGGGAATCACAAGGTTATATCTACATTTATCTCATTTTCCCCTGAAGGAACTCCACGGTTCAGAAGGTTAATTAGGAACAGAGCTCAAATAAAAAGGGGCAAACTTAATGGGCTGAGGACTGAGAGGTCAGAGTTTCCACATGCAGGAAAATGTCAGAAGAATAATGGAAACCTAAAAAAATGTATAAAATGAAAATTCTAAATCTGAAGAATACATACTCAAAAATTTCAGTGGAATGGACATAATAGGAGATTGAACAATGAAGAATAAAAAGTCTGTACACTTAAGAGCAGAACATTAAAATGTATCCAAATTGATTTACAGATTATAAATTGTTTTTGAGAACTTTGACAACTTGTTCATGATCCTAAGCCAATACTAAGCCATCTAAAATATGTCTAAATGAAATACTAGGTGGAGAGCAAAGAAAGACCAGGACAGTTAATTATATTAAAGAAATAATGGCTCTGATAATTTTGTACATTCATGAAAACTTTAAATCCACAGATTCAAAATGTTCTGCAAACATCAATAGGATTAATACAGAGAAAACCACAGCTAGATACATAATAGTCAAAACACTGAAATACAAAGATTATACAAATGATAAAATCTTGAAATCATCCAGAGTAAAATGACATTCTTCATGTAGGGAAATAATGATAAAATATTAGTTATTGGAAGTGAAAAAATTTGTTAAAATTCTTACCTTAGGAAATTTTGAAGGTAGGATATATACTTAATATACTTGTGGACCTTGGTAAGGTGATTTCTAGGTAGAATGATATAATTGCCAGAGACAGGACATTACAGATGGAAAAAATAAAATGATTGTTCATCCCAGTCTTCCCAAACAGTCTACTTTGTGATCCTAGAAATATAAGGACCAAGCAGCATCTTTAACATTTAAGACGTCTCTTTTTATCCAAGCTAATAGTCCTTTGCTAGCATGACTCTTAATATATAGGATTTCTATTTATCAAATAATAATTTACTATATTTGAGAAAATACATCCTCACAGTTCTCCTTGAGAGAAGTATCTCTATATTACTATGACAGGCTGCTGTAGAATGGCCTTTGGGAGTTTTTAAAATGTGTGTGTGTGTGTGTGTGTGTGTGTGTGTGTGTGTGTGTGTGTGTCTGTGTATGACTGATCCTGTTATGCATAGCTTTAAATCTTTAGAGTTCTTAAGATTGATCTGCAAATGCTTCACTCGACTTTTGCCATTTTGAAACTCTTATACCAATATTAGTGATAATATTTAATACTTGTTAATTTAAAACCCTTTATCATGTGTAACCTTTGTTCCTTTGGGGGAGAAAGATATTTAGAAACCAATATCTAGGTGTTTGTGCTCTTTGTTGCCAGGGTATCATTGTTTTGAGGTTTTCTCAGCAGGTACAGCTGGGATGACCAGGGAAAAGCAGAGAGAGTGTAAATCATAAAGCATAATTGTAACTCTGGGAGAAAATCTGTCTGCCAACCCAAAGCAAATTACCTTTGAAACTGAAATCAGTCAGAGGGAGAAATAAAGTGGGAAAAACCTGTTTATTGCTTGCAAGCAGTAATCCACTTCTGCTCCCCTGTGTCTCTCACGACCCAGCTGCAAAAAGGGACCCCACCTGACCTCTCTGCTCCAGAGATGCCTTCACTCCCCCTTGTAATTACCTATTTATATGGAAGTGAACTACTTCTCTCCATACCTTAGAAACACCTATTGATATGGAGATGTACTAAGGCTAGGCAAGAGATTCTGGAAATAATGCATTTTTACTTTCAGTAATATATGTTAACTATGGTTATTGGTATTGAATGTAAAGGTCCTTTGCTAGTATGACTCTCTTAATATATATAATCTAATTTGTATTTTAGAAAAATAACTTTGGCAATATTATCAACAGTACACAAAATACATAAATTATAACTGTAACTAAAACATAGATTGCATTATATTCCACATATTTGCTGTGTGTACCTCAAGAAGGAACATAATTTGTGCCACATATTTAAAGTTCTCCAGTATGAATATACTATCAAATACATAATTATTATATTGAAGTAAATGGAGAATAATGATAGAGTATATGTGTGTAATATCTTTAGAAATAGAAGCTGCATGTAAATCACATATACACACACATAGACACACAGATTAATTTTGTGAGTTTGAGGAGTGATGATTAGCTCTGCATGCAAAACAGCAAAGTAGATAGCTACATCCACGAAATTGGTAACCAACCCTGTGATGCTGGAGAAATAGTTTCAGCTGCCCATTGGGTGAGTTGCTTAAACATATTTGCCCTACAGAATCAGTTGCTGAATGTTAAAAAGTTAAAATAATAAATCACAGCTACTTTTCTACATTTTTGTAATTGAGATTGTTAGGGTTCCCTGAATTATATTGGAGGCAATAAAATTTTATTCTAAATTAAGTCATTATCCTTTTAACTGAATGCTACATAACTCAGGCATTAACATATTTGCAAGACAAAGTGATTTCAAAAAGATTAATTGTTTACTAACTAAAGCTAAAGTGGAAACTATAGATAGTCCCCAAATGACAATATGTTAACATCTCCCCAGAAGTAAGTTCAAAGGTAAATGGAATTTCTTCTTTTATAATTATTGCTTATTATTGAGTCCTTATAAAAATGGTTGTAAGCATGGGAGCCAAGATGGCGGCGTGAGTAGAGCAGTGGAAATCTCCTCCCAAAAACACATAGAGCTATGAAAATATAACAAACAAAACTCTTCCTAAAATAGAGAACAGAGGACACAGGACAACATCCAGAACACATCCACACCTGCAAGAACCCAGTGCCTTGCGAAAGGGGTAAGATACAAGCCCCGGCCCCAGCGGGACCCAAGCACCCCTCCCCCTGGCTCCCAGCAGGTGGAAAGAAACCGGAGCAGCTTTTTTTTTTTTTTTGGCGAGTGCTTTTTGGAACCCTTAAAGGGACAGGGACCCCGTTGCTAGGGAGGCAGGTCGGCGGGACTGGTGAGGGGGTACCTGGGACCGGCACCTGAGGACAAATATTATCGCGTGTTTTTCCCTATGGGACCAGTGGGCGGGTGCCTGAGACGGGCTCCTGAGGACAGAGGAAATCGCGCACTTTTCCCCTTTTTTTTTTCTCTTTTTGGCGAGTGCTTTTTGGAAGCCTTAAAGGGACAGGGACCCTGGTGCTAGGGAGGCAGAGCAGCAGGACCGGTGAGAGGGTGCCTGGGACCGGCACCTGAAGACAAAGAATATTGCACATTTTTCCTTCCCGGACCGGTGGGCGGGTGCTTTTTGGAAGCCCTGAATGGAAAGGGACCCCGGTGCTAGGGAGGCAGGGCAGCAGGACCAGTGAGAGGGTGCCTGGGACCGGCGGCGGAGGAAAAAAAAAAATCACATGTTTTTTCCTTTTTTTTTTTTCTGTTCCCTCTCTCATTGTTGCTGTTGTTGTTTTGGTTTGGAGAGTGCTTTTTGGAAGTCTTAAAGGGGCAGGACACGACACGTAGACCAGAGGCAGGGAATCTGGGGATCTCTGGGCACTCTAACCCCCTGGGCAACAGGGAGCACAGAGGCCACTTACGGAGAAAAATAGCCTCCCGGCTGCTCCCCCTCCAATGGGGCTCCACCACTTTGGAGGAGCAGCCCCAGCCAGGCCACGCCCATGGCAACAGCAGAGATAAACTCCATAGCAAAAAGGCAGGTAGCAGAAGCCCTGTCTGCGCACAGCTGACAAGCATAAGCCACTAGAGGTTGCTATTCTCCCAGGAGAGGAAGGCCACAAACCAACAAGAAGGGAAGCTCTTCCAGCGGTCATTTGTACCAGCTCTGCAAACTATCTTTATCACCATGAAAAGGCAAAACTACAGCCAGACAAAGATCACAGAGACAACACCTGAGAAGGAGACAGACCTAACCAGTCCTCCTGAAAAAGAATTCAAAATAAAAATCATGAACATGCTGACAGAGATGCAGAGAAAAATGCAAGAGGATTGGGATGAGATGCTGAAAAAAAATGCAAGAGCAATGGGATGAAGTCCAGAGGGAGATCACAGATGTCAGGAAGGAGATCACAGAAGTGAAACAATCCTGGGAAGGATTTATAAGCAGAATGGATAAGATGCAAGAGGACATTGAAGGAATAGAAGCCAGAGAACAGGAACGTATAGAAGCTGACATAGAGAGAGATAAAAGGATCTCCAGGAATGAAATAACACTAAGAGAACTATGTGACCAAACCAAAAGTAATAATATTTGTATTATAGGGGTACCAGAAGAAGAAGAAAGAGGAAAAGGGATAGAAAGTCTTTTTGAAGAAATAATTGCTGAAAACTTCCCCAAACTGGGGGAGGAAATATTCAAACAGACCATGGAATTACACAGAACCCCCAACAGAAAGGATCCAAGGAGGACAACACCAAGACACATAGTAATTAAAATGTCAAGGATCAACGACAAGGAAAGAGTTTTAAAGGCAGCTAGAGAGAAAAAGGTCACCTATAAAGGAAAACCCATCAGGCTAACATCAGACTTCTCGACAGAAACCCTACAGGCCAGGAGAGAATGGCATGATATACTTAATGCAATGAAACAGAAGGGCCTTGAACCAAGGATACTGTATCCAGCACGACTATCATTTAAATATGATGGCAGGATTAAACAATTCCCAGACAAGCAAAAGCTGAGGGAATTTGCTTCCCACAAAACACCTCTGCAGGGCATCCTACAGGGACTGCTCTAGATGGGAGCACTCCTAAAAAGAGCACAGAACAAAACACACAACATATGAGGAATGGAGGAGGAGGAATAAGAAGGGAGAGAAGAAAAGAATCTCCAGACAGTGTATATAACAGCTCAATAAGCGAGCTAAGTTAGGCAGTAAGATACTAAAGAAGCTAACCTTGAACCTTTGGTAACCACGAATCAAAAGCCTGCAATGGCAATGAGTACAAATCTCTGAATAGTCACCCTAAATGTAAATGGACTCAATGCACAATCAAAAGACACAGAGTAATAGAATAGATAAAAAAGCAAGATCCATCTATATGCTGCTTACAAGAAACTCACCTTAAACCCAAAGACAAGCATAGACTTAAAGTCAAGGGATGGAAAAACGTATTTCAGGCGAACAACAGTGAGAAGAAAGCAGGGGTTGCAGTACTAATATCAGATAAAATAGACTGCAAAACAAAGAAAGTAACAAGAGATAAACAAGGATACTACATAATGATAAAGGGGTCAGTGCAACAAGACGATATAACCATTCTAAATATATATGCACCCAATACAGGAGCACCAGCATATGTGAAGCAAATACTAACAGAACTAAAGAGGGAAATAGACTGCAATGCATTCATTCTAGGAGACTTCAACACACCACTCACCCCAAAGGATAGATCCACCAGGCAGAAAATAAGTAAGGACACACAGGCACTGAACAACACACTAGAACAGATGGACCTAATAGACATCTATAGAACTCTACATCCAAAAGCAACAGGATATACATTCTTCTCAAGTGCACATGGAACATTCTCCAGAATAGACCACATACTAGCTCACAAAAAGAGCATCAGTAAACTCCAAAATATTGAAATTCTACCAACCGATTTTTCAGACAACAAAGGTATAAAACTAGAAATAAATTCTACAAAGAAAAAAAAAGGCTCACAAACACATGGAGGCTTAACAACATGCTACTAAATAATCAATGGATCAATGAACAAATCAAAATAGAGATCAAGGAATATATGGAAACAAATGACAACAATAACACTAAGCCCCAACTTCTGTGGGACACAGCAAAAGCAGTCTTAAGAGGAAAGTATGTAGCAATCCAGGCATTTTTAAAGAAGGAAGAATAAACCCAAATGAATAGTCTAACATCACAATTATCAAAACGGGAAAAAGAAGAACAAATGAGGCATAAACTCAGCAGAAGGAGGGACATAATAAAGATCAGAGAAGAAATAAACAAAATTGAGAGAAATAAAACAATAGCAAAAATCAACGAAACCAAGAGTTGATTCTTTGAGAGAATAAACAAAATAGATAAGCCTCTAGCCCAACTTATTAAGAGAAAAAGAGAATCAACACAAATCAACATAATCAGAAATGAGAATGGAAAAATCAACACAGACTCCACAGAAACACAAAGAATTATTAAAGACTACTATGAAAACCTATATGCCAACAAGCTGGAAAACCTAGAAGAAATGGACAACTTCCTAGAAAAATACAACCTCCCGAGACTGACCAAGGAAGAAACACAAAAGTTAAACAAACCAATTACGAGCAAAGAAATTGAAACAGTAATCAAAAAACTACCCAAGAACAAAACCCCGGGGCCGGACGGATTTACCTCGGAATTTTATCAGACACACAGAGAAGACATAATACCCATTCTCTTTAAAGTGTTCCAAAAAATAGAAGAAGAGAGAATACTCCCAAACTCATTTTATGAAGCCAACATCACCCTAATACCAAAACCAGGCAAAGACCCCACCAAAAAAAAAAATTACAGACCAATATCCCTGATGAACATAGATGCAAAAATACTCAATAAAATATTTGCAAACAGAATTCAACAGTGTATCAAAAGGATCATACACCATGGCCAAGTGGGATTCATCCCAGGGATGCAAGGATGGTACAACATTCGAAAATCCATCAACATCATCCACCACATCAACAAAAAGAAAGACAAAAACCACATGATCATCTCCATAGATGCTGAAAAAGCATTTGACAAAATTCAACATGCATTCATGATAAAATCTCTCAGCAAAATGGGAATATAGGGCAAGTACCTCCACATAATTAAGGCCATATATGATAAACCCACAGCCAGCATTATACTGAACAGCAAGAAGCTGAAAGCATTTCCTCTGAAATCGGGAACCAGACAGGGATGCCCACTCTCCCCACTGTTATTTAACATAGTACTGGAGGTCCTAGCCATGGCAATCAGACAAAACAAAGAAATACAAGGAATCCAGATTGGTAAAGAAGAAGTTAAACTGTCACTATTTGCAGATGATATGATACTGTACATAAAAAACCCTAAAGACTCTACTCCAAAACTACTAGAGCTGATATCAGAATACAACAAAGCTGCAGGATACAAAATTAACAAACAGAAATCTGTGGCTTTCCTATACACTAACAATGAATCAATAGAAAGAGAAATCAGGAAAACAATTCCATTCACCATTGCATCAAAAAGAATAAAATACCTAGGAATAAACCTAACCAAAGAAGTGAAAGACTTATACTCTGAAAACTACAAATCACTCTTAAGAGAAATTAAAGGGGACACTAATAAATGGAAACTCATCCCATGCTCATGGCTAGGAAGAATTAATATCGTCAAAATGGCCATCCTGCCCAAAGCAATATACAGATTTGATGCAATCCCTCTCAAATTACCAGCAACATTCTTCAATGAATTGGAACAAATAATTCAAAAATTCATATGGAAATACCAAAGACCCCGAATAGACAAAGCAATCCTGAAAAAGAAGAATAAAGTAGGGGGGATCTCACTCCCCAACTTCAAGCTCTACTACAAAGCCATAGTAATCAAGACAATTTGGTACTGGCACAAGAACATATCCACAGACCAGTGGAACAGATTAGAGACTCCAGACATTAACCCAAACAAATATGGTCAATTAATATTTGATAAAGGAGCCAAGGATATACAATGGCAAAATGACAGTGTCTTCAACAGATGGTGTTGGCAAAACTGGACAGGTATGTGTAGGAGAATGAAACTGGACCATTGTCTAACCCCATATACAAAGGTAAACTCAAAATGGATCAAAGACCTGAATGTAAGTCATGAAACCATTAAACTTTTGGAAAAAAACATAGGCAAAAACCTCTTAGACATAAACATGAGTGACCTCTTCTTGAACATATCTCCCCGGGCAAGGAAAACAACAGCAAAAATGAGCAAGTGGGACTACATTAAGCTGAAAAGCTTCTGTACAGCGAAAGACACCATCAATAGAACAAAAAGGAACCCTACAGTATGGGAGAATATATTTGAAAATGACAGATCCGATAAAGGCTTGACGTCCAGAATATATAAAGAGCTCACACGCCTTAACAAACAAAAAACAAATAACCCAATTAAAAAATGGGCAGAAAAACTGAACAGACAGTTCTCTAAAAAAGAAATACAGATGGCCAACAGACACATGAAAATATGCTCCACATCGCTAATTATCAGAGAAATGCAAATCAAAACTACAATGAGGTATCACCTCACACCAGTAAGGATAGCTGCCATCCAAAAGACAAACAACAACAAATGTTGGCGAGGCTGTGGAGAAAGGGGAGCCCTCCTACACTGCTGGTGGGAATGTAAATTAGTTCAACCATTGTGGAAAGCAGCTTGGAGGTTCATCAAAATGCTCAAAACAGACCTACCATTTGACCCAGGAATTCCACTCCTAGGAATTTACCCTAAGAACGCAGCAATCAAGTTTGAGGAAGACAGATGCACCCCTATGTTTATCGCAGTACTATTTACAATAGCCAAGAATTGGAAGCAACCTAAATGTCCATCGGTAGATGAATGGATAAAGAAGATGTGGTACATATACACAACGGAATACTACTCAGCCATAAGAAGTGGAAAAATCCAACCATTTGCAGCAACATGGATGGAGCTGGAGAGTATTATGCTCAGTGAAATAAGCCAAGTGGAGAAAGAGAAATACCAAATGATTTCACTCATCTGAGGAGTATAAGAACAAAAGAAAAACTGAAGGAACAAAACAGCAGCGGAATTACAGAACCCAAAAATGGACTAACAGAAGATCAAGGCCTAGCTTGGATACCCAGAAAATGATCTAATATACGATATGAGGAGGAGCTTCCGGCATCAGCACTCTCTGGAGGACTCGTGCCGGGGGATGATCATCAAAAAACCTCCACAGGTATCCGGGTGATGCTGCGGTCGTGGCTGCATCCACCCCACTGATTCCTGGACTTGCCATTGGAATGAGGAGGGAGATGTCTAGTCTGACATGTGCATACAGTGAGACAACAAATTTGACCGGATCTGCACTGTTGGAACTCAACCAGGAGTTGGGAGGGGTGCAAGGTGTAGCACTCCAAAATCTTATGACTATAGACTATCTACGGTTAAAAGGACATATGGCAGTTGAACAGAACCCAGAAATGGGCTGCATTAATTTGTCTGATTTCTCTCAGACTGTTCAAGTACAGTTGGACAATATCCATCATATCATAGACAAATTTTCACAAATGCCTAGGGTGCCTAAATGGTTTTCTTCACTTCACTGGAGATGGATGGTAATTATAGATTTGCTTTGTTTATGTCACCGTATTCCTATTATGTTAATATGTGTGTACAAATTAGTTAGTAGTTTAAAACCTATACATACTTAAGGTACTCTACAAGAAGATATGTCGAAGAAATAATCAATCCTCCCATGTTTTCTTCCATATGCTACCTCTATAGCTTTTCTTCTTTCTTCCTAATTACAACCCTTAAATAGAATTCGTGCCTCAAATAGAATTTACCGAGCATCATAATTCCTCCAGGTGGTAAAGATACCTCGAGACAAGTGCTGGGCATAGAAGCCACAGGGCATAAATCTGCAAAGAAGTAAAAAGCTAACCTTTTTGAAGAATGTTGCCTCTCTCTCACTTACCAACTTTACATTTCCTGTATGGCCCCGGAAGATGACTGGTTAGCCAGAGACGGGTAAGATTCCTTAAGGGAGGAACAACCTAAGACAGGCACAGTTGCAGGGGGGCCATCAGGTGAGAAATTGAGGATCAACAGAGGTTAGGCTCAGAACCTCATCCCCCCTGCTTTGAGAGAAATCTTCTGCATCCGTGGATGGTTTACTGCCCTTGTCTAGCTTGGATTAGCACATAGTCTACAGGCACACACCTGATCATCTACAATTGCTCTCCTACAACACTAAACTATGTTTTCTACCTTTATCTTGCATCTACCTACCACTTCAGCATTTTATTAAAAATAAAAATAATAATAATAATAGAGGGAGAAATGTGGGATCAACATATAAATGAAGTACAAAAATCAAATGAATATTCATATTTGACCTGATTGTTTATAGGTCATAATGCGTGATCAAAACCGAAAGTTTCTGTGATGAATGCCCTTGTACTGTTCACCATGTAAGAATTTATTCACTATGTAAGAATTCGTTCACCATGTAAGAACTTGTTCGTTATGCTTCAGAAGATTGGAGACTGATGAGAGTTAGGCTTGAGATGGATTAATGATTGTACATTGAGCATTGACCCCCCTATACTGAATTTTATTTTTGTCAACAACCATTTGAGCAATAAATATGAGAGATGCCCTCTCAAAAAAAAAATGGTTGTAAGTATAAAATGCTTGTAAAACAGCAATACTACAAAATAATTTATGCTTACCAGCCCACATAAGAAATAGAAGTATACAATTTGCCTACAGAAAAAATGACTGTCCTAATGTGTGTGCGTTATCCATAAATAATAAATCTTAAACAAATGAGC
The DNA here is from genome assembly GCF_040802235.1 of Manis javanica. Classification (NCBI taxonomy): domain Eukaryota; kingdom Metazoa; phylum Chordata; class Mammalia; order Pholidota; family Manidae; genus Manis; species Manis javanica. The sequence continues at coordinate 57,970,766 of NC_133166.1, forward strand.
AATAATAAACATTCAAGGAACAAAGAATTCCAGTGTTTCCAAAATGGACTGACTTTCTAAACCCAAGTTTAGGACGACAGTCTTTTATAATGGGCTTCACGTAAACCTGCCCACCTGGCAAAGTTTGCATTGGATGGAGAATGTATACCTACATGCCAAACAGAGACACTGCTTAATCTTCCAAGGCTGTTTGCTATACAAACATACTTCAAAAGATAGTCCAGAACAAAAGTCTGTCTGTGCCTCTGATCACAGACATGTAGTGACCCATGCATGTCGTCTCCCAATATGTAGGAAGTACTCACTAAGTATTAATTATTGGTTTCATTATAATATCACACATGATACTCAATTGTGGAAACCCCTCCATATGAAATAATCAACATGCTGATATATTATAGGGTTTTTTTATGTATTATTTTTTAATGTTGAGATCTTAGTCCACTTGAACCACTGCTAAACACTGCATAAGATTAATTTAAAATTAAACAACAAAATTTAATGAATGTTATTTCCTTTTTTCTGGACATTTTTTTAAATAAGTTACTTTTTCTAACAGATAGGCAGTTTAACCCAATATGTAGCTCAATGATGAAACCTTTGAACATAACCTAAAAATAAGATTAAGGGACATACAATGGGTAAGAAAATATGAAAACAAAGGCAAAGCTGCTAAGATTTATGAAACAACCTTCCTTTATTAAGCTATATTATTAGTATGCCCAAAGAGCTCTACTTAAATTATTTTGACTGGATTGTCAGAGGAGAGTAGACATAAGCCTAACCTATATCAAATTCAACCTCATTAAAATAATCTCAGTCACTCAATCTGAATGCTCAAAATTTAGGGCTTAAATGAAACTGGAATCAGACAATTCATTTCTGACCATATATTCGTTATTATATTTATGTGTGGGTTGTTCTCTGATTAAATCACATTCTTTACACATATTATCCTGTCGTTTGCCCACCCATCACTAGAATCATTGAGTTAACTGGCTACTCAGTTCTTTGGGCTGTCCTTCCATATGTCCATCCTTTATGCCCATTCAGTCTGCTATAAAACAACATTTTCAGTTTATGAACCACAGTTTGCCAAATGTTTTGAGAGGTCTTTGAGTCTCCACTATCTGAGTGGGTCACCCTAAAGACCACACAGTACTCATTAGCAGCATAACAGCAAAGAAAGGGTAGAAATGGTTGATGCTATCATAATCTTTTTTTGTCATATGATTACCCCACCAGGAAAATATATGAAATTGGAAATGCAGAAAGGCTGTGTTTTAGCTTGAACTTTTCTCAGTGGCTTTAGTTGGATATTTACCTTAAATTCTTAAGCAGAAGGATGAATTATCAATTACGTATGCATCTTCGTCAATTCGAGCTGCTATAACAAAACATCATAAACACCATAGTAAACAACAAACATTTATTTCTCACAGTTGTGGAGGCTGGGAAATACATGATCAAGGTGTTAGTAGATTTGTTATCCAGTAAGATCTTTCATCCTGGTTCCAAACAGCTGTCTTTTTCACTGAATCCTCACATGGCAGAGGGAGAGGAAGCTCTTTGTGATTGCTTTTATAAGGGCACTAATCTCATTCATGAGGGTTCTATCCTCAGACCTAATTATCTCCCAAAGACCTCACCCCCAATACCATTACATTGAGGATTAAGTTTCAACATGTGAACTTGTGGAGAACATAAACATTGCCTAAAACATTATGTTTAGTAACATATTCTAGTAGACTGCATGACTTATGATCTGCATTGTATAACTAATTTAGAATTTGAGTTGATTGAATTTATGCAAGATAAAAGAACTTCACTAAGGTAAGTACCTATAGTCCTTAACTTCATGTTGTTAGTAAAGGATTATGACTATCTGACATAATATGCTTTTAAAAAGAATTTCAGTAATGGTTTTATAATGTATGTTTATATATATATATATATATATATATATGTATGTGTGAGAAAAAACTAGATTTATTGCTTAACATGTATGATACTTAACCAGGTATCTGTAAGGTAACTAAGAAAAATTCAAATATTTTAAATAAAAATATATACGAAAAATTACACATCATTGGTCATTAGGAAATGTAAATTTAAAACAAAATGAGATACTAATGCATGCCCTTTACAATGGCTACAATTAAAAGATTGGCCACGTAGAATGTTGGGAAAGATGTGGGGCAAATGGAACTTGCACAGACTATGGGTGGGAATGGAAAACAGAACAACTGTTTTACAAAAATGTTTGTCCATTTCACAAACATATAGAATGACTTACCAAATGACAAAACCATGGCAATCCTAGGTATTTGCTCAAGAAATATAAATAATATTTTCCCACACATACATATGAACTCATATGCATGTCCATAGCTGTTTTATTTGTGATAGCCAAAAACTGGAAATAATGAGAATGCCTATTAACCAGTAAATGTTTTACACAAAATATAATATATCCATATAATGAAATAGTGTTGGACAATGAAAAGAAAAAAATGTTGTACATGCTCTATGATATTTGATACTCAAAATCATCAAGGTGATGAAAGAAAGTAGACACATACAATCAGAATAATAATTTCATTTATATAAAATTCAAACTAAACTATCATTAGATAAACTATCATTAGATAAACACATTAGATAAACTATCATTAGAGAAACACATTCACTGTTGCTTAAAGATTAAGGGCATAGGGAGGGCCCTTAGGAGTACAAGAATATTAGAATTGATATTCTGGAATGTCCTGGGTCATAAATATAGTAGTGATTACTTGGGTGTGATATCTGTCAAAACATATGGAATCATAATCATGTACTTTAAAAAGATACAAGTTATTGTATATAAACTATTCCTCAGTATATGTAAAAAAGAACATATACATACCACAGTTTGTTAATTCATATAAAATATATTAGAAGTATGTTTTGTTGCTAGAAAGGTTACTGATGGTAAAGAGGACAGAATCCCTGCTATCAAGTCACTTTCAATAATTGAGAATTTTGAATGGGCACATAAAGGCAGAGATAGTCCAAGTCAAGGAAGATTTGGGAAGTAAAGACTGGAGAGAACTTAATTTTGAGGTTCATATTTGAAACAAACAATTTAATGATGTGAAAATATTATAGAAGGATATGAGAGTGATATTCAAGGCTGAATAAAAGTAGAAAAGTATAAGGAGATGAGAAAGGAGTATAATTTCTTTAGCGGAATCTATTGTATTGCAAGAGGAGGCATAACAGGGAGTGAAATAACACCAGAAAGACTACTTGGAGGCATATTTTTCACAACTGACATATTGTACATTTTCGAAAAGTGCAGTTGGGGAATTTTCAGAAAATCTTTTTTCATGTCCAAACATCCTATAGTAACAGGAAATTTTTACATACATTGTACTTGCACTTTCCAAAATCTCAGAGATCACTAAAGCTTGAAAACTTTGCTTATTTACCCTAAAAAAAGAGAAAGAAAAGGTCTAAAGATCTCACTGTGATCCATGGGTATTCAACTGATAATCCAGAAATAACATAACTTCAAAGTAAAGATTCACCCTAGAGTAAGGACAAAATCAAAATAAATTTAACCTAACACACTGTGAGGCTAAATTTGACAAGGTCGAGAAAAAAACCTCCATATAGTAAATTACATGTCTGCCAGAGCAAAACTGAATACTTCTTAGGGAAGATAACATATTTTAGGATCCTTCTAACTTGTCATCCATAATCTGCAGCATTTAATAACAATATGAAAAAAGTGAAAACATTAGACTTACACTTAAAATGAAAGGAGGAGAGAAGCTTTCAATGGAAATTAAATGTAATATGTCACAGATGTTGAATTAGCAAAGATTTAGTTATTATAAAAACATTCAAGAACACAAAGAAATTAGATATAATGACTAAATAAAATATAAAAATGCATCAAATGAAAATTAGAGAAGGAAAAAGGACAATAGCTGAAATGAAAAATTCCTAAAATGGGATTAAGATCTAATTGGAAAGTAGTTAAGAAAGGATTGGTAGATAAGAAAGACAAATACAAGGAAATTATTCAGCCTGTGGAACATATAGAAAAAGGACTGAAAATAATTAAATTGAGGGTCAGTGAACTCGGGACATAACAGCGTAACCTAAGTATAATTGGAGTCTGACCAAGGATGAAAATAGAGAATTGTGAAGGAAAAAATATCTTAGGAAATACCTTAAGCAACTTAAAAACGTGTATACTATAGTTTTTCCAACATTTTTCTTTGCAAGAGGAAATATAAATCACAACAGCAACAAAGATAAATGAGAAGCAACTAAACATCCATTTAATAAAATGGCAAAAACATTACTTTTTTACATCTATACTATGTGATACTTCACCACAATCAACATAGAAACATTTACAAAGTATATTGCTGTGCTTAAAAATAATACTGAGACTCAGTTCAGCTCCAAAAATGTTGGAAGTCATCACTCCTGTCCTTACAACAAGAAAAAGCTGGATATACTGGAAACAACACATTTTGATGGATTCATTATAAATTTGAGGTTGTAGGGAAAACTATCACCCTCAAATCTGGAAACACAGATTCATCCAAAAAGACACAACCAAACTCCTCTTACATAGCATCTGATGGTAGGAACACTTAATGTCAATTCTGATAAATTTCTAGAGGTTCTGTGTGAATTAACATGAAGACTAAGAAACTCCTGAGAATTCCACACTCTCATGAACTTTAATTCTAGGAACCCCCCATGTTCTTACACTGAAGATCCAAGGAAGATCCCTATGTCATTCTGACAGGTGTACAGAAAATTGGTTATTCTGAAATATGCCAGAGTCTTCTTCATAAGGAAAGTTTAGGCTCGGGGAACAAGACCTTTACTATGAAATTCACCATGGTCTTATCTTAGCTGGAAATAGTATTTCTTCCACACTTTCCTGCACTAGTTTTCCTGTCTCATACGTGGTAAGAAAGAATATTCAACAGGCGTTTGAACTTCAAGATAAAGGATTGATGCTGCTGCAGTCATAGAAAGGAGTGGAGGACAGAGAGAGATACATGTGTGGAAAGAAAAAGCCAGCCTAGAGTTCCACGTCCATGGGATTGCCCTTCCAAGAGGAAAGAGAACAAACACTGAACTCAGGCAAACAAAACCTGTGGCTATATGTCATCTACTCTTGCCTTGTAAGAAATGTTAAAAGAAGTTCTTTACTCAGTAGGAAAATAGTAAAGGTCAGTAAAATGGAACCATTTAAAGAAAGAAGAATCAGAGAAGGAGGAAATGAGAGTAAAATGAAATTTTCCATTTTTCTTATTGTTAATTGATCAAACTATAACTTTATGCTTGATATATTAATAGTAACAATGTACTGGGTGACTATAGCATGTGGATGAGGGTAATATATCATGGCACTGTAAAAAGGATGGGGAGGAACAATGGGGAATATTATGTTATAAGGTTCCTGCACTGTATTTGAAGAAATGCATGTGAAGGTGGCCCTAAAGTAGTTAAAAATATGTAATATATACTATAGGATTATCATTAGAATTATTCTTAAAAGAAACATAATTTGTATTTTAAGTAGACAGATAAAATGAAATCATATAAAATGTTCAATTGCAAGCAGATAAGGCAGAAAAAAAATAAGTAAAAGCAATGAGTAGAAAACATTTAAACATGACAACTAAATCAATAATCACTTTAAATGTGATCTCACTAAATACACAAATTAAAAGACAGGAAACCATCAGAATGGTTTAGAAAACATCACCTAACTATATTTTGTCTACAAGAAAGCCTCTTTAAATACAAAGACTAACCGAGGTTAAAAGTGAAGAGATGGAGAAAGACATATGACACTACAGCTATCAAAAAACAATTTGGACCACCCTTATTAGTTTCTGACAAAGCAGACTTCAGAACAAGAATGAATATCGATAAAAAGTGGCATTGCATAATGTTAAAGTAGTCAATTCTCCAGGAGAACAGAAAAGTATTCAATATGTATGTACCTAACAAGAAAGCATCAAAGTACAGTAGGCAAAAACTGCCATACCTGAAGGGAAATACAGACAAATCTACCATTATAGTTAGAGACAAAAACCAATGTTAGTAATTCATATATCATGTAATCAGAAAACTAATAAAGATATGAATGACCTGAACAGCATTATCAATTAAGTCAATCTCATTGACATTTATATAATACTTCCTTCAATGAGCGTAAAATACACATACTTCTTAAACTCATAGGGAGCATTCATCAAGATAAATCACATAGTGTGTCATAAAGCACACCTTAACAAATTTAAAATATTAAGGGTTGAAAAAATATGTTGAAACTCTATCCACTGGAGCCTGTGAATGACTTTATTGGAAAAAGTGACCTTATTTGCGGCTGCAGCCAAGGATTAGCCTTAAATCAATACGATGCAGACAGAGATGAGAGTTAGGCTGTCACAAGCCAAGGGACAACCTGGGGCTACTAGAAGTTGGAAGAAGCAAGGAAGAATCCTCCTTTTGCATATTCAGAAGGAACATGGCTTGAGTTTGGAGACTTCTGGCTTCTAAAGCTGTGAGTGAATACATTTTTGTTGTTTTAAGTCACTCAGTGTGTGGCATTTTGTTGTGGTGGCTCTTGAAAATAAATAGAAATAGAAATCATGCAAAGTGTGTTCTCTGACCACAACAGAATTAAGGTAGAAATAAATAAAAGATTGCCAGAACATCCATAAGTATCTGTAAACTAACATGCATTTCTGAAACACAAGGATCAATGTCTCAACAGAAATTTTTAAAAATATTTTGCACTAAATAAAAATGAATACACAACTTATCAAAATCTGTGGAGTGAAGCAAAAGCATTGCTTAGAAAGAAACCTATACCTTTAAATGAACACTTAAGAAAATGAACAAGAAATAAGTAAGTCAGTAACCTATATTTCCATCATAGGAAACTAGAAAACAAAAAGGAGAATTTAAGCAGAAAGTAGGAGAAACTAAGTGTGAAAATTAGAGCAGAAGTCAATGAAATTGGAAACAAGACAGTCATTGAGGAAATCAACAAAATCTGAAACTGGCTCTTGTAGAAGATCAATATAACTGATGTATTTGTACTCAAGTTAACCAGTTGGGAAAAGGAGCAGAAACAGGGAAGAGCAGAAACACAGGAGAGTGAGGGAGAGAGACAAACACAGATTATCTGAAATGAAATCAGGGCATCACTAATGATCTCACACACATTAAAACAACAATAAAGGAATTTTTCCACAAATATGTAGCCACACCTTTGTAACTTAGATGAAATGGAGAATCTCTTGAGGGTTGTGAGCCATGACAAATGTACCCCAGTTGTATAAGAGGTTAATAAAGGAAACTGGGAGAGACGAAGATGGAAAGCTCTGTATATCTTTGCAATTTTTCTGAAAACCTATAAGTATTCTAAAATAAACATTTTGTTTAAAAAAGCAGTTTAGGGAAAAATATATATTATGCCATGATTTATTTAAAAAGGTGAACCCTTAAAATCAATACTTCAAATTTTCTCTTCAGTGCAGCTGTTTATGTGTGTTTCTGTGTTCATGTACTTCTGGGTGTGTGTTTGCATGTGGAAGGAAATATTCTGAAACAATAGAGAAAAATCATATATACAGAAAATTAGGAATTAAGGACATGATTTAAATCCAATCTTAATGCTATGTACTGTTTCAAAATGTACAAGGAGACTTATGCAATGGATTATTTAAGTGATTCTGTCTTTGAAAAAATAAAAGGGATAGTGTCCTTAGGACCAGAATATGTAGGCATAAACTGTCCCACCATTCTTTATTAGCTCTGTACTGAACAATTCTTGAACACCTTTTCTGTTCTGTGAAAAATGTAAACAATAATACTTACCTTAACGTGACCCTATTTATTTTACCTTGCAACCTATACCTCCTCCTGACAAGACCCCATATGCAGAATTATTTTCTTAAATCTCAATACTTTCTCAAATTCTGACTGAGTGGTCTATAACAGAACAAGGAGTTCACTGTGCCCAGGATCCCAAGATGAGTGGTGGTTGAAGGGGTTGAGGTGGAGAGCTAAAAGATCAACTTTAGGCCCCAGAGAACGTTCTGTGAAATTGATACTATTGTGTAGTACATATTTTGTGTATGTAATCCCTAAGGCAAAATAAAAAATAAACAAAAAAATCAGCCATTATATATGCTGCATACTTTTACACAACTATCCAGATTACATTGTACTTCAGCATTATATACAAAAGTCCCTGTTTTGCCCATATTTTTTCACATAGAAATTATAAGGAAAGGAGCGACACACAGCAGCAATTCAATGGAGAATTCCACTTTATTAGGGAAAGGTGCTGGGTTATATAGGAAGGGGCATGAATTGATTGAGGTGTCACTTCTACGGGGCTGTTGGCTGTTGGCTAGGTGCTGGGAGTGGGAGGGGGCGAGAGGTGATTGGGCTTCAGGTGGCACCAGCGGGAACCGAGGACCCCGAAGAGAAGCCAGAAGTTTGCCATCTTAATAGTGGGGGCCCTTCATTCCCCCCTTTCTCCTCTATGGGGTTGTGGACGTTGCTTTCTCTCTGGCTGCTTCCTGCTGAACAGGGGTGGAGAAGGATGTGAGGGCTTGAGGATCTGGAGGAAAGGGTTGATAGGACTCTCCACAGTAAGGACGAGTAGATGTGGACTTCTTCAGGTTGGAAATCAATGAAGGTTCCCTGTAACCATAGGTTGAGGACCTGTTGATTCCAATGGTGCTAAGAGGATATGTGTGTCAGGAGCCAGGCGTCTGCGGCCATTGTTTCCAGGAACAGTTCCAGTGGAGAGAGGGGTCCATCTCAGTGTGTGGTGAGGAGGTCACGTGAGGGTGAGGGATCTTCTGTGGCCAGAAGCTGGCAGTTCCTGAGTAAAAGCTGGTTGAAAGCTTGATTAGAGATTTTTCCGACTTGGGATTTGATGAACTTTATTATACAGGGTAAGAAGAGACAGGCAAGAAGAATGATTATTATGGGGCCTGAAATGGGCCAGAGCCAGGTGAGGAGGGGATATGTTAGTACTGAAGAGAATGTGTTGGAATTGGAAGCAGAGCGGAAGCTGGAGGCAAGGTCAATGAGTTTTGTAATGTCAGTTTCTACAATGCCAGATTTGTTGATGTAATAGCAGCACTCTTCCCGGAGGAAGACGCAGGTGCCGCCCTTCTCAGCTGTAAGCAGATCTAAGGTCCGCCAGTTTTGAAGGGTGACTTTAGCTAGCAAAGTGACCTGTCTTTGGAGAGAGGCTAGGGAATCGGCAGTGGATGTCAGGGCTCCCTCAAGTTTGGCATTGAGATCTCTAACTGCCCATAGAGAGTGACTCAAGGCTTCTCCCGAAAACCCTGCCCCAATGGCTGAGGTGATCAAAGAGATACCGACCATGATGGGAAGGAAAGCAGCCCTTTTTGTGCACGAGGGCAAGGGAGGTTGGAGCTCAAGGAATTCTGCCATGCTGTAAAGCGTAAGTTGTGGGATTAGGGTGACGAGAATGCAGGGTGTGCTGGAGTTGGGAGGCAGTGAAGTGCACTGGAGGGGGTGGAGTCGGGCCTACACAGTGGTGGATGGTGAGATTATCTGTGTATTCTGGTTCTCATAGGGGTATGTCTGCCAGGGGGCAGAGGGGTTGTCTTTCTGCATGGAAGGAGTAGTTGGAAATATTAAGGGGCACAGTGGCCAGAAGTGGGCGCTGTAGTGATGCGCACAAGAAACAATTGGCGGTGTTAAGGGTGTCGTTGAGAAAGATGGTGGTGCCCTGAATGAGCTGTAACGGAGTGTAGGAGAAATGGGAAGAGGGGCGGGGATAAGAAGATGAAGAGGCGCCGTCAAGAGTTTGGATAATGACTTTTTTGGAATGTCTGATATCTGATGCAACTTGAGAGATCTGGGAATGAGAAGGAACATACTTTTGTGAGATATGAAGGGTACTGTGGGGGATCAAGGACTCCCCGTAGTAAACTGAGGCTGTGACTCTGGCAGCCCATCGAGAGTCCCAGGGATCTGGGATTGATAAGGAGAATGAGCCATTGGGATATTTCATGAAATGGTTGGAGGTGTAATACTGTGGATACTGAAAGTTACTCATGCAGTCAATGGTGCAAGACCAGGAGGGACATCTCCTGTAGGTGTCTGGCCATCACCTGCAATAAGCTTATTTTTGGTCATAGAGGAAGCAGAGGTAGGGAGAATAAGGGTAGCTGCTAGTGAACACTTCGGTGGAGGGAGGAAAGTGGAGGTATAAAGGCTCAGAGCAGCTTTTCAGAGGGCAGTCTGGTGTGGCAATTAGGGCAGTAACTTTTGTTTGATGCTGTGTGTAAGTCTCTTTGACTTTGAATCGCCATACAAAGGAGGCTGGGGTGGTGGGGAAGACAATAGGAATGAGGAAAAAAAAGCGGGAGAGCAGTAAAGGAGTCATGATTTGGATATGGATGGCAAAGGGGATGAATGGGGTTTTGAAGGAAAGAGGACAGTAAGGTCAGGAGTCTGGAGGGAGGGAGAGTCTGTAAACATTTGTAGGTTAAGAGATCTTTTAGGTGATGTGGGGACAGAATGGTAAGGGGTGCCCTGAATGTCAGTTTATGAGCTTCTTTCTGCAAGAGCTGTCTAGCGGCTAATGCTCATAGGCAGGGGGCCCATCTCCGAACTGTGGGGTCTAATTGCTTGGAGAGATAAGCTACTGGGGCAAAGGATGGGCCATAATATTGGCCTAGGACTCCTAGAGCTTGACTGGAAATCTCATGAATGTATAATGAGAAGGGCTTCGACAAATCAGGGAGATGCTGGCACTTCCACAAGGGCTTGACGGAGCTTAATGAAGGAGTGTCGGGGTGAGGAGGATAATGGTTCTTTAGGGGGGCTCTTGCTGAGGTCATATAGGGGTCTTGCCAACAGGGAGAAGTTAGGGATCTACGCTCTAAAATATCTAGCCAGGCCTAGAAAGGAAAGGATTTCTGTCTTGGTTTTGGGAATGGGCAGGTCAGAGAGGAGCCATTTTCTGTCTAAGGTAATGGACTTTCTTCGTTGAGATAGAAGGAATCTGAGGTAAGTGACAGGAGGGGAAGAGATTTGAGCTTTGATGGGGGATACTTGGTAACCTCTGGAAGCTAGAAGGTTAAGTAGGGAGGCAGTGTCAAGTTGAGACTGTTCCCACGAGGGACTGCAGAGTAGAAGTTTGTCCATGTAGTGTAATAAGGTGGACTTGGAGTGATCATGATGAAACTGTTTCAGGTCCTGAGCTAGGACCTGTCTAAAAATATGGGGACGATCTCGTAAGCTTTGTGGCAAAACTGTCCAAGTGAGTTGTTCAGAATGTCTTGTGTATGGCTCCGTCCAGGTGAAGATGAAAAAATCTTGGGAGCAGGGGTCTAGAGGGATAGAAAAATGGGTCCTTGAGATCTAGGACTGAGAAGTGGGATGCTGAGGCAGGGATCTGTGATAAAAGGGTGTATGGATTTGGAACTAAGGGATGGATAGGGACAACGGCCATATTGATGAGGCGAAGGTCTTGGACGAGGTGGAAAGATCCATTGGTTTTTTAACAGCTAATATGGGGATATTAAACAGGGAGTGAGTGGGTCTGAGGTAATTTTTGTTTAAGAGATCTTGAATGATGGGTTGGAGGCCTATGAGGGCTGAGTTTTTAGGGGATATTGGGCCTGACAGATGTACTGAAAGGGGTCACATAATTTCATAGAGGCAGGGGGACATAGGGCCACGGAGGGGCTTGTAATGTCCCAAACTTTGGGATTTACAGGGTGTATGAGGGCAGAACTGAACTGTAGCTTTCATTGGGTAGAGGGGGGTCATTGGCTATGAGGGCCATCAGAAAGGAAGTACTGGGGGCTGTGGGAGTGGATATAGTTATGGAAACGTGGAGGAGAGAAAGGATGTCCCGTCCTAGTAAAGGGATGGGACACTGGGGCATAACCAGGAAGGAGTGGGAGAAAGGTATGGGATTGTCTTGGATTGTGCATAAAAAAGTGGGGGGTGTTTAATGGGAAAATCTGTTTACCTCTTACTCCAACTATAGGAGTAATGGCTGGCATGGTAGGGCCCCGGTATTCTGGCAAGAGTGAGAAGGTGGCTCCTGTATCTAGGAGGAAGGAGATGGGGCCACTGTCTACTGTTAAAGTAACCCTGGGCTCCTGTTTGGTGATAGAAGTGGTCAGGCGAGAAGCTCCCGGGCCCCGTCAATCTTCTTCTGCCAGCCCCACTATGGCAGGCTTAGGATGGGGGTTGTTCGTCCAGCCTCCCCTTCGGGTGGTTGGGCAATCAGACCCCCAGTGGCCCTTTTTGTGGCATCTGGGGCATGGGGTGGTAGGAGATCTGGGGGAGGGGCATGCCCTTGAGCAATGTCCCTCTTTTCCACACTTGAAACAAGCTTCTGGGGGGGCTTGTTTGTAGAGGAGTGCCCAGGTTGTGGTTTTATCAGCTGGGCCAACATTTGGAAATTGGCCTGATCAGCCTTTTGTTTACGGTGTTCTTTCTCCTCTTCCCGGTTATGGAAGACTTTAAAGGCCACTGTTAGGATCTCAGTCTGTGGGGTAGCGGGGCCCTGTTCTAACTTTTTGAGTTTAGCTTTAATGTCGGGGTAGCTTTGAGCTAGGAAGTATGTCATAAGGATATGTTTTTCTTCAGGTGTTTCTGGGTCTAGGCTGGTATACTGTAATAGGGCTTGAGTGAGTCTGTCTAAGACCTCAGAGGGGGTTTTGTCTCTCTTTTGAATTATGTCTTGGAGCTTTTGAAAATTGACTACTTTACGAGCTGCCTTTTTAAGACCTGCTATTAAGCAGGAGGCAAAAATATCTCGAGAGCGGAGAGCCATGGCGGTGTTATAATCTCAGTGTGGGTCTTGTTTGGGGACAGCAGTGGGGCCAGGGGGATAGGTGGGGTCAGTCCTGTGGGTTTCGGTAGCGTGCATTTGGGCAAAGTCCCAAACTCATCTACGCTCTTCAGGGAGGAGAGTATTGGCCAGGAGCATGAAAATGTCATGATGTGTGAGGCTGTAAGACTGGCGGGTCCATTGAAACTCCCTGATGTATGTCGTGGGATCAGTGGAAAAGGAACCTAGGCATTTCTCTAGTTGGGCTAAATCTCCTAAGGAAAGGGATGTGAACTCACACAATGCCTTTGGATCCTGCTATCTCCCGGAGGGGGGCGATAATTTTGGGAGGCTCTTGGGACCAAGTCTGAGGGGGACTGAAGGGTTCTGGCTCAGTCTGTGGGGGAGTGACGCGGTCTAGCCACGCCTAGTCGAGCAGGTCCTGAAGTGTGGAAGTGGGGCAAAGAAAATAAAGCAAGATAGAATCAGACCCACGTGTTGCCAGCCAGCAGCCCAGCTGCTTCCCTCTGTCGCTCTAGTTGGACTTGAACTCTTGACTCTGAAGTTGAGTCCCACGCTCTACTAACTGAGCTACAGCAGGGCTCCGGTTAATTGCTTATGGAATGTGTAAACAGAATGTTCTTTGTTCTCCATTCCTGCCACATCGGCAAGTGGGGGAAGGGCATAGCTAGAAGCAGGGGCAGTGTTTCTACATATCTTCAAGGTCTCCCTATTTTCAGAGTGAGGAGTCTTGGCTCTTCTTCGAGGACAAGATATATTTTTGTGGACAGATAACTTCCAAGGACTGCACTGGTTGTTCTCTAGCTTGTGCTTTCCCATGCTGCATTCAGACATGGGAGAAGGTGCTTTCCCATTCTCCCTACAAACATGTGCAAAGATGAAGGTGGTCCCTAACAAGGGAGAAACAGGTGATGAGGGCAAAGACGGAGGAGGCCCCCGGGACCTAGTTAAAGGGGGGCTGAAAGGCTCAGGCTTAATCTGTGGGGGACAAAGGCAGAGGAGGTGAGATGGGGGAGGAGATGGTGGGGGAGGAAGGGAGAAGGGCTGTTGTAGGAGAAGAAGGGGAAGGGAGTGAACGGGAAGCTTCTGCAGGGGAGGCGGCTTGCAGGCTAGGAGAACTTGCAAGGGGGCAGGGGGGAGGAGGAGGTGGAAAGCTTCGATATAGGGAATCTCCTTCCATTTTTTCAGGCGCTGGCGGTAGTTAAAGAGATTGTGAGTGATGTTAGGATCAAGAGCTCCCCCTGCGGGCCATTGGTTGTTATTGTCTAAGGGGTATGTCGGTCAATCTTGGGAGCAGTATTTACAGAGAAGTTTTGGTTTTATATCAGGTGTCAGGGAGAGGGTAGCCAGATGCTTGAGCACGCATTCAAGAGGTGAACTTTCAGGGAGGGATGAGGAGGCTCCCATGGCTGAATGACAGAGAAGGAGACAAACAGGGGAAGACGAACGGAGATCCTCAGACTGGGAGCAGACCACAAGGAGACAAAGGGTGTCCCCGATGATCCTTGGTGGTCTGCGGAAACTCGTATATGAGTCGGAATTTCTTAGGAAGTGTGGGTCGTCACCCAGACTTCCCTAAGAAGGCAGTTTGCCGGAGTCACGAGGTACCTAGCGCTAGGAATTTTCGGCAGACAGATTTCGGCAGACGGAACAGAAGGAGAAGGGGGGGGAGAAAGGGAGCGTTCTCATCTGCAAAGGAGTCACCTTGTTTATGGCTGTTGGAGGAGCGGCCTGAGGGTCTGCCGCAGCCGTGAAGGCCTGAGGTGGGGATTTATGGCTGCCGGAGGAGGGGCCTGTGGGTCCACCGCAGCCATGAAGGCCTGAGGTGGGGAGAGTTCCCGCCTCATCCCCGAGTGTCAGGGCCTTGCCAGATGATCACGGTCAATGGCACTGCGATAGCTGGGGGAAGAGTGGCCCACTCTGGGGGGAAAACTTACCTACATGCCAGAGAGGAGTGGTGGGTGTGATGAGCCAGCATTGGAAAAAGAGGACGAGGGCAAGCTGCTGCTGGTGTTGGGGGGAAGACAGGGCCCAGTTGGGGTGTCCCGTCTCCTGGGTTTTGGCACCAATGAAAGGAAAGGAGTGACACACAGCAGCAATTCAATGGAGAATTCCGCTTTATTAGGGAAAGGTGCTGGGTTATATAGGAAGGGGCATGAATTGATTGAGGTGTCACTTCTACGGGGCTGGTGGCTGTTGGCTAGGTGCTGGGATTGGGAGGGGGGCGAGAGGTGATTGGGCTTCAGGTGGCGCCAGCAGGAACCGAGGACCCCGAAGAGAAGCCGGAAGTTTGCCATCTTACTGGTGGGGGCCCTTCAGAAATGATCCCTCCATAAATGATAGCTATCTAGCCATACATGTCTGGATATAGCATATGTATAATGTAATAAAGGCTCTTTAAACAGACCAAAGAATAAATTTCAGCAGGTGTTGCACCTCCAGTTTTTGCCAAGTTACTGTTTGTTTTCCTTTTAATTCCCAGAAGTACTAAAACAATACTCCATCCAAAAGAGAGGCTACAGAAACTCAATATTATCAGAGAGGAGTCTAAAGTATGACTCAGAAATCTTGCATATTTATCTTAGAATAATTTTATAGCTAAATAATGAGATGCCTGGAATAAATAATCTCTGTGACCCCATCATATTCATTTTCAATTCCAATAAATATATAGTGTGGTGTTAATTAAACAAGGAGGCCTTTAGGCTGAGGTAGTTCTAATGCCATAGTGGCTTGTGTAACCAAACCAAAATCTAAATGCCTCCAAGTTATGAAATCAAAATGCTGAAGGATAACCAAAAAAAAAAAAACAGAACAGCTAACTAGGCTTTAAGCTATAGCCAACAAAATAATTTCCTTTTTTTGCATCATACTTTCTCTGTTTAACTCTTTCCCCTGCCTTGTGTAGGTAGGGTGCACCTAACCACTTCCAGTTTGGTGCCGCCTGATTCCAACAGAATTTTGCTTAAAGAAACTCAAAAAATTTTAAATACACCTCAGTTTATCCTTTGACAGTTCACAGCACAAACAGAAAAGAAGGAGATTTTCCCAAACAGCAATACTATCATTCCTTATATCACATGACTTCTAAGTTTCTAAACAATGCTGAAAACCCAGATATTCTTACTCCATCCATGTTCAGGGCTTTACCAAGTATACTGCACAGTGGTCTATCATCCGTGGTCTTAAGAGATTCCAGGGTAACCTGAGAAGCAAAGTTCTGTTAATACATATTATTTTTATTTTGTATCATTAATACACAATCACATGAGCAACATTGTGGTTACTAGATCTCCCCGTTATTAAGTCCCCTCCACATCACCACATACCCCATTACAGTCACTGTCCATCAGCATATAAGATGTTATAGAGTCACTACTTGTCTTCTCTGTGCTATACTGCCTTCCCCAGGCCCCCCCAACATTATGTATACTAATCAGAATGCTCCTTATTCCCCTTCTTCCTGCCTTCCCACACACCCTCCCCAGTCCCTTTCCCTTTGGCAACTGTTAATCCATTCTTGGGTTCTGTGAGTTTGCTGCTGTTTTGTTCCTTCAGTTTTTGCTTTGTTCTTATGCTCCACAGAGGAGTGAAATCATTTGGTACTTGTCTTTCTCTACCTGGCTTATTTCACTGAAGATAATACCTTCTAGCTCCATCCATGTTGTTGCAAATGGTAGGATTTGTTTTCTTCTTATGGCTGAATAATATTCCGTTGTGCATATGTACTACATCTTCTTTATGCATTCATCTACTAATCGACACTTAGGTTGCTTCCATTTCTTGGCTATTGTACATAATGATTCGATAAACATAGGGGGGCATATATCTTTTGAAACTGGGATCCTACATTCTTAGGGTAAATTCCTAGGAGTGGAATTCCTGGGTCAAATGGTATCTCTATTTTGAGTTTTTTGAGGAACCTCCATATTGCTTTCCACTATGGTTGAACTAGTTATCATTCCCACCAGCAGTGTAGAAGGGTTCTCCTTTCTCCCCATCCTTGCCAGCGTTTATTTTTCCTAGTCTTTTCTATTTTGGCTATGCTAACTGATGGGACATGATATCTCATTGTGGTTTTAATTTGCATTTCCCTGATAATTAGCGATGTGGAGTATCTTCTCATGTGCCTGTTGGACATCTGAAATTATTCTTTGGAGAAGTGTCTTTTCAGATCCTCCACCCATTTTTAATAAGGTTATTTGCTTTTTTGGTGTTGAGGTATCTGAGTTCTTTATATATTTTTAATGTTAACCCCTTGTCAGATATGTCATTTACAAATATATTCTCCCATACTGTAGGATGCCTTTTTGTTCTACTGATAGTGTTCTTTCCTGTACAGAAGCTTTTAGCATGATGTAGTCCCACTTGTTCATTTTTTATTTATTTCCCTTGCCCGAGGAGATGTGTTCAGGAAAAATGTTGCTCGTGTTTATATTTGAGAGTTTTTGCCTATGTTTTCTTCTAAGAGTTTTATGGTTTCATGACTTATTTTCATGTCGTTGATCCATTTTGAGTTTACTTTTGTGTATTGGGTTAGACAATAGTCCAGTTTCATTCTCTTGCATGTAGCTTTCCAGTTTTACCAACACCAGTTATTGAAGAGTCTGTCATTTCCCTATTATATATCCGTGGCTCCTTTATCATATATTAATTGACTATATATGTTTGAGTTTATATCTGGGCTCTCTAGTATGTTCCATTGGTCTATGGATCTGTCCTTGTGCCAGTACCAAATTGTCTTGATTACTGTGGCTTTGTAGTAGAGTTTAAAGTCAGGGAGCATAATCCCCCCTGCTTTAATCTTCCATCTAAGGATTGCTTTGGCTAATCAGGGTCTTTTGTGGGTCCATATGAATTTTAGAACTATTTGCTCTAGTTTGTTGAAGAATACTGTTGGTATTTTGATAGGGATTGCATTGAATCTGTAGATTGGTTTAGGCAGGATGGCTATTTTGAAAATATGAATTATTCCTCTCCATGAGCATGGGATGTATTTCCATTTATTGGTATCTTCTTTAATTTATCTTGTAGTTTTCAGAAAACAGGTCTTTCACTTCCTTGGTTAGGTTTATTCCTGGGTATTTTATCTTTTTGATGCAATTGTGAATGGAATTATTTTCCTGATTTCTCTTTCTGCTAGTTTATCATTAGCGTATAGGAATACCACAGATTTCTGTATATTAATTTTGTATCCTGCAACTTTGCTGATTTGAGATAATAGATATGGTAGTTTTGGAGTGGAGTCTTTGGGTTTTTTTATGTACAATATCATGTCATCTGCAAACCGGGACAGTTTAACTTCTTCCTTGCCAATCTGGATGCCTTTTATTTCTTTGTGTTGAGTTCTGTTAACATTTATATAGATACAGGACACTCCCTTTTCTCCAGGCAGTGAGGAGCAAAGACGTTTGCTGTCCAAGTTTTTCTAGGGAGCAGTGTTCTTTATGACATACTTAGCAAGCAAAACTTGATGTTCTGATTACCTCAAGCTTTCTGAAGCTCAAATGACTCATTTTTGAAAGTCCTAAGTTGTTTAATACTGTAATATCAGAAGCACATGTAGAAAAGTATTAATTTCATAAAAGACTAAATATGAGAGACATGAGTGATAAACATTAACTAAAAAGAATCAATCTAATTTGGAAGAAATATGGAAATTTTATAGGCAAATATTTGTAGGGAGACAAAAAATAGTCCTGATGTAATTCTTGATCATAGTAATAAATATGGGGATGCTATGACTAGTAATAAATATAAGTGTGCTATCATATTCTAAAGTTTTGTGCTTACTTTAATATTTATTTCTATTCAATATGTACCAACATTCCTTACTGCTTGAGACTAATAATCATTCAATATGCATGATTTTAGGATATAGAATGCACAGACTTTGCTGAAAATATTGTCAAAGATGCATGGATGTAACCAATATGACCTTGCATATATTCAAGGCCAGCAATCAAAATCAAAATCATTATTTATCCCTTTATGGTATCTTTGGATATTGACTCTTTCTCAAAACATTTCTCAAGGTGTGGGTGTTCTTTAAAACCGCTTCAAATTATTTCAGTCTTTTCTTCTGAATTCTCTTAGGGCAAAGGGAAAATGAGAGTCTACTTTATAACTCTGAAGACCAGAACCTAATTTATAACTATGAAGTTCACTGGAGATTTTAAGAGACAGCAGTCTCAGCTCACTGGCTACTGAATGAAAGGTCCTTTTTTATTTTTTAGAAACAAACATTATGTTACAGTCATGTTTAGCCCAGTACAAGAAGCCTAATGTAGCTTGAAATAAGTTTTGTTATGAAGTAGTGACTCTGATTTGGAATGCCTAGTCTTTCTGGCCAGGGGTATTTACAGAGCCTAGCACCATCTTGGGAGAAGAAATTTGAAATAAAGGTATGCATTGTAAGGGATTATAAATAGCTTCATCTGCAACCACAGGGTCTGGTTTAATTTGTATGTGGCTCTGTTTCTGTTCAGTACTTTCCCTTCCTCCTGTATTTCTAACTTGAGCTTCTTGGTTTCCATAGTGATAACCCCAGGGAATTTATCTTCTACTTGGTGTTTGGCTTACGATTGTTTTTTTTCTGGTTTTACTTTGTGTCATAAACCCATTTTATAGTGATTATAACAAAAGGTACTAGAGAACCTATTTAAAGAATCAGTTTGTCAGTCTTCTCTATTTCTCCTACTGGATAAGACTTGAGCTTCTAAAGTGTGGCAATTCTAAAAGAATCAGAATAAATCCTTAAGAGCAAGCAGTCCCAGATACTTTCCAAATAAAGGCTAATCAGGAATTTAAGCAGATATTTTTAAATTACCTAAAAAGCAATGAAAAACAAATCTATCTATAATGATTAGCTCAATTTTTTTGATTTTTGATTACTGATAAGTCTATTACATCATTTAAAATACTCATTTTAAAAATGTCAACAAATTTGAGAGACAAAAAAAAAATTACCATAAAGACCATTGTGTAAATCACTCTGGAATGGCATGGAATGAAATGGAATGGAAGTCAGCAATTGGAAATCTGGTTGTGGGATTTAATCAGAAGCTACGTGACCTTGGGCAAATTTGTTCATCTTTTTTGGTAAATGTTTTATTAACACCATTTAATGAGAGTGCTAAACATGCTATGTGCATTTGATATGTACTATCATTTTTCCTATTTTTCAGTGAGGAAACGAGGCACACAGTATCTAAGAGGCATAACCAGGGTCACATAATGGATTGGAATCTTAATCCTATTAATCAGATTTTAAATAATTTCAGAGGCAGGGACTGCTGTCTTAATCAAGACAGTGTATGTCATTTGAACTGAATAATCTTTGTGAATAGAAAAGTAGACTGAGATTAATTAACTCTCTAAGGACACTTAGCTAGTCAATAGAATACTTTAGACCCATATCTTGTGTGCTCTTTTCTCAAACACACAATGATATTATAAAAATGTCTACATTTTTAACATGCATCTATTCTTTATTCTTTAATAAAGAGAAATTAAAAGAAACAAATGCTATAATGGATTCTTACAAAGAAAAACAGGCAAACATTTTAAATGTACACAAGATTTTGTCTAACAACTAGAAAATATTGAAGAGGAAGTCTGACTTTCAGTGTTTATTTTCAGTGGTAAATAATTGCTCATTTAGGATAAAGAATGTATTAAAAAGTCAACTCTTTTCTTGTAGGAGTATGAGTTACTGAATAATGATTTATTTACATATTGGGAACTCAGTAAAGCTATTTATGGGGCTTCACAAGACTTATTCAACACATGAGAAATTATTTCACTACTTTCTGATCATTGTTGGGACAAGGATTTCTATGAGCTCCATTTTCAAGCTCATCTGCCTAAACATATTATCTACCCATTTTTAATTATCTCTGCCATATGCTACACTAAGGACATGTTTACAGTGCTAGGTTACACACTGGCAGAGATTTCTGAAGTTCTTTACTTTCAGGTCCCTCAGTTCAACCTACAATTTTTGCCCATGTTGTATCAGCAGTTGGCCAGTATAAGTAATTGAATATATGTTACCATATACCATGAGTTGTTGCTGGACTAAAACAACATATATATTAAATGAATAAACTAATTAACATATAAACATATACCATTTTCTTCATATTCTTTCCCATTTAATAAAATTTAGGATCATCCAATCTTAAATGTTATGTAACAGTACATGCTTCAAAGCATAGTAAGGATGAAGCTATTTTCTTTAAGATGACATGGGTAAGGTGAAATCACATGAAAATGTGTCTTCTTGGTTAATAATCCATGCATTTATAATTGAATCAATGTATTAATCAATATAGTATACCATCTTTAAAATTTCAGTAGTACATACATAGTATTTCCTTCTTAATATATCATAGTCTAATAATTTTTTTCCTTAATGAGATGCCTGGGACCCTCAGAATAATATAGTGAAATTCTGAGATGTTAGAGGTTAAAAGGCTAAAATAGCTCATTATCTGGTAAAATAGACAAAAGAATGGCAGCTAAAATTTAGTGTATGATATGTAAACCTCCAGTTCTTTGAAGGGTTTTAAATTATATTTTTAAAATAATAGCCTCTGACTTTAGTTATAACTCATGAAAGGGAACTAAGAGTCATGTGTATCACAGTGGGTAAAAGCAATCATCCAATGTTGTATGGCACATGATCTTTATTGACAAACATCGTGTATGTGTGTCCAGACTTCTGTATGTTCTGTTTGTAAGTTACAAGACTGTATTTTCCTTTTTGTCTAAGTGGGGTGAAAATACAGTGAACAGTTGAAGAAATAATCAAAACTTACTTTACAAGATTAAACTGAAAAAGAAAATTCATTATTAATAAGTCTTTACAGATGAAAGCTAAAAGGAAATATGATCACCAAAGGAATGGAGTGGGTGAATATCAAATGCTCACCAATCCGTAACCATTAATATGTGAGAGGATGCTTTGACGCAGCATAAAAATGAAGACAGATCAAAATAAAATGAAATAAAATTACAATTCTAAACCAGAAAAGATGGAGTGAAGGTGAACAAAAATTGAATTCATTCTATCTATATGTACATCTATAGCCACATACACATGTTCCATTTACATATTTACTTATAATTTAATTACAGCAATTGCTGTCAAGTTGGGATAGTATACAACATATTATTTTTATTGTTTTGTATATATTCTCTGTTTTATGTTCCTTTGGTTTTGCTTTCTTGCCTTCTTTTAGATTACCAAACATTTCTATGATTCTCCTTTTTCTTCCCTTTTATTGGTTGTTATACATCCCTTTTACTATCCCTTTAAATGGTTACCTTACAGATTAGCACATATATTCTGGATTTATTATTGTCTGATACAAATAACTTAGTTTACCATTTCTAGTCTGCTCAAATATTAGAGCTTTTAAATTTCATATACCACCACCTTTTGCATCATTTTGTCATGCATTTTGATTTTATATACATAATTTAAATTTCATAGGATATTATAATTATTGTGCTATAGGGACAGTATTTTACATATACATAAATAGATTTACCTTTTATAATATTCTTTATTACCCTTTACATGGCCCTGTTACTATTTAAAATCATTTTCCATCTTTTACTGCAGAGATACTGGCAACAAATTCCCTCAATCTTGGTTTATCTAAAAATATATCTTTATTTCTCTCTTCCCTTTTGGAGGATATATTCTCTAGGTATACCATTTTAGGTTGGCTGTTATATTCTTTCAGTAATTTTAAAATGTCACTACATTTCCTTCTGTCTTCATTTCTTTTGAAATGTCAGCTGCAAATCTTATTTTTGCTTTATTAAAAGCAGTATGTCTTGTTTTTCCTAGAGACTTTTAGATTCTTTCCACCTGTTTTTGGTTTTCAGCATTTATACTATAATGTGTTTAAGAGATGTTATCTTTAGATCTATCCTGTTCATGGTTGACAATGTTCATTGGATCTGTGGATTGATATTTTCTCTTTTCTTCTGGACTGTGTCTCACATGTCTCTTAAATGCTGATCTATTCTTTTCATTACATTTCTAATCCTTACTCTCATGTATACATGTTTCATTTTATGTATTTTCTATTAATTTGAGTTTAGTTTCATTAATTCAGTGTTCTTCTGTATGTAATCTGTTTTTAAACATGTATAATATAATATTAACTTCAAATACTGCATTTTTTCAGTTACAGAAATCTCATTTTATTATTTGTACAAACTAAGATCTTTAGTGAAATTCTATCTTTTCATTGAGTTTTCTCCTCTGTTCTTATATGGTGTTTAACATGTTCATCAGTGTTAAAGTCTTTCTTCTCAACATCTGAAACATACATTCTTAGCTTTCTCTATTGATTGCAAATCATGTATCTCTGCTTCTTTACATGACTATTGTTTTTCATTGTATAATAGGGCATTGTGCACAAAAGAACTATAAAACAATAATTGATGTCTTCTCCTTTAGACAAATCAGGAGTTTTAAAACCCCTAATATGATCATAAATTGAAGAGGAACACCTTTAAATCATAGGCTTAGTGCACGTCAGTCTATGCATAATTTTTCCTTGTTCTGAAGTGATAGTCTTCTAGGATTTTGATTGTGAGTAAGGTCAGTCATAGACTTCTCAGCCCTGAAAAATGGTGAGAAGCCCGATCAGGAGATTCCAACACAGATCATCATTACAAATAGCTTAAAGATCTGGAAAAAATTTTTCATATATATCCATAGTGTCGTTGATGTGGATCTGTTTTTGGCTATATCTTGTTTTCCATGCATTGGGAAACCATGAGAGATTTAACTCTGTTTTTTAGAAGTTTTTAAACCTATCCCCATTTTCTCCATCAGCCAATGAATTCACCAAAAGTTGTAGGCATCAGTATTTTATTTGAGTCCTATCTGGTTTTCAACTTTTCCAAAAAAAAGTATGTTGATTTCATTTTCCCCTAGAAGAAGCTCTCTACCCCAGAATAATAAATTCTTAGGCCACAGTAATTTGCAAAATATGCTGAAGGAAAAGCAAAACCTATAGATCATTATACAAACTTGAAATGATTTCCCTTCTCTGAATTTCATTTCATCTAATCCTCATTGATCCCTTAGATCTTTGATATCTTTAAACATAAACATTTTGTAATTTTTTCTATTCTTCCAATTGTTTGGCACAGTATTCTTGGCTTACTAAAAATTATTACTAAGGCCATAAAGTATTCTAAAGTGAAAAATATTGTCTATGCTATTGGTGTGATACTTTGTAAACACAGATTAGCTTTTGCTAACTGGAAGATATATTCATGGAAGGTATATTCAACTTTACTTTCTTTTAGATTGAAATCTGTAAATAATTTAGCCCAAATATTTTCATTGACTAATACCAAAAGCTCCCCACCTCTCAGGCCTTTGGCCTCTGACTGGAATTTATACCATTGGCTCTTCTGATTCTCAGTCCATTAAATTCAGATTAAGTTATACCATTGGCTTCCCAGGCCCTCCAGTTTACAAAAACAGATTGAAGTATTTCTCAGGCTGCATAACCTTGTGACCCAATTGCTGTAATAAATTTCTTATATATATGGATATATATGTGTATATATGGATATATATAGGATATAAATGTATAATAGGATATATAAATAATAAGAGATAATAAATCTTCTATATGGATATATATCTATATATTCAATAGGATATACAAATATATATATATGTATATGTATGGATATATGTATGGATATATATGTATATATCTATATATCTAATATAATATATAAATAAAAAGAGATAATAAATCTAATATATAGATATATATGATTTATTTCCATATATCTAATAGTATATATAAGTCTATATAGTTATATATACAGAGATACATACAGAACTAATATAGCATATATATAATATGTATATATATATATATATAATATAATTCTATGTCTCTGGAGAACCCTAATATACCCTACAAGTAGATACACTTAAAATTTCAAAATAAAAATCACAATCACTTGAATTTCTGTAATTTAAGTTTTTGCCTCCTACATTAACTTTGTAAGTATAAATTTTAAAGATGTACTACTTGAATTTGCTTTAATTAAATCTTCAAAGTTATAGTTTTTTGTACTCAAGTTTCTTGAATACTTGAGCTTGAGCATTAGCAGATTTTGGATTAGAATTAAACAGAAATTTAGAGAATTCTTTATAAGGAAGACTTCTTATAAAACTATTGCATTAGGGGTGAGAGAACAGAACTGACTCTAAACTCAATTACACTAAAAAAAAAGAAAAAGAGATCACAATTTTATTTTTGAGAGCTCAGGTTGGGAGTGGGGGAATCATAAGCTGTTTGCCATTTTCTCTACCTAAAGGAAAAATAAACCTCTTATCATCTCTTCAAAAAGGAGGTAGTTCTGCAACATGCAGCAGGGTATCCACTGAAATCAGGTTCATAGCTCCCACAGGAATTGGGAAATGGGGTGCTATCTTCTTTGATGATTACATTTCAAAGGGATGGCTCTGAGGCCCTTGAGAAGGACAGTACTGGTTGTAAAACTGGTAGAGGATTTTCTAAAACATTTACATCTCAAAATGAAAGAGAAAGAATTTGCAATTACAAGTTTCTTAAAGTAAGTGCTCTAAAATGATAATCAGTTACCTAGAGGCAAAAGGAAGCCTGTCTAAAATTTGGCCAGGCTGAGAGAAACTTTAAAGCCCTCTTGGTCTCTTGGTCTCTACTGTAGTCAGACTGAGATATTAGATTATCCTGGTCACAAATAATTTTCTGTCTTTCATAGTACTTATAAATAATCTTTATTACTACTATTTTTCATTGTGTATTGGTATTTTAAAGATCAATTGTTTTAAACAGTGTCTTATTACTGAACCATTAGTTTTTTCTGTCCTTTGTTATTTTTATTTTAATATAGTGCTAGATATACATTGAATTCCCTTTATTCTTCACATTTACTTCTTAGAGAAATTACCTCAGTTAGTAGTCTTTCTTAATGTGTACCTCCATACATTGAGTCTGTACAGAATGATACCAATATAAGTTTATCTGACTGAAAATAATTTCACCCATAGACTGTAATTAAACTATATTTTCTTAATCTAGAAAAAAACTCAAGTGATAAATTGTTCCAAATGGATTCTTTTTATGAATTAGAACTGGGACAATAAAAAAAATGTTGACATTTAATTGTAGAAACCATCCTACACTTCAAAGTTAAGGAAGCTACTTTAAGCTACATGAGAAATCCTAAAAAAATTCATAAAGAGGAAAAGGATACAGTGGGGGGGAAATAACACACTAGAAAAGAGGAAAAAAATAGGAAATTTGGTTTATTTTGAATCCTTTCTAAAGTCTGTTGTACTGTTTTTGCATGTTTGATTTTATATTATATCATTTTATTTATGTTTAAATTTAAGTTAATTATTATAAATTATTTTATTTTATTGCTATTACAAGTTTACCTATTCATTAAAGCAACCTCTGCTCCAAACCCACACCATGTCATAATTTTAGTAGTACTCAGTCCTTTGCAAACATGAGTGATAAATGGACACCAGTTTAAAACAACTTATTTCCCCAATGTTTTGTATTATTTGAAAATGAACAAAGTTCTTGAAAATGTGTTTCAAACAAAAGTAGATATTTCTCCAAATTTTTTGTGCCAGAGCAATAACATTGAAACTGATGGATGTGCTCTGACTACAAATAATTCTTGTTTACCTTTATTATTTTAATAATAAATACATAAATTTCCCAGTACAATTTGTTTAGAGACTTGCTTTAAAATAAATGCAAATAAAATTTCCAAGTTTACTATTTTTCCAAAAATGATAATAAAGCTTATTTTCATAGCTAGTTCATATAGCTGCATACACTTAAAAATTACAGTTTTCATCTGGACCAGAAAAACACATTCAGTTTAACATCTTTAGAGTGTATCAAATGATAGTGAATAACTCAGGTATATCTAATCCTATTTGACTTGTGCAAATTTTATCTACAGAGGAGGTTGTAAGCAAATCTTAAACCCATTGGAAAAGTAGAAATGACACCTTTTCAGATCAGCAAGAATTAATGTAAAATACATGCTCCCAGGGATATAATCCCATATGAAGTTCTCAAATTTTGATTGCAGTTAAAAAATAAAACATATTCATAAAGTTTCCCCCAAAGATATGATCCCATATATAGTTCTCAAATTTTTGACTGCAGCTAAAAAATAAAACATATACATAAAGTTAAATGGTCCTCTACAACTCTAATCCTTGAAAATGAAGTTTATCTTGGTTTTAATTTGGAAATGGGTGCTTCCTCAGAAGAACATTTTCATATTCGCAGTGATGGACTCTGGCAGTCTGTTATGATTAGATGTACCTCACTTTTCTACTTCCACTAATTTAGCAGTGCAGTATGCTTAAAGTGAAGCACCCTTTCAAATTGGCAGGATGTCAGGCAGGTTTGAAAATAACTCTCATTAGCACAGGCAGCCTAAACTGGTCAACAGGTGGTGTTATTAGTGTCCAGTGATTTTCCCATGTTTATTGGATTATTATTGGGAGATGGGGCTAAAAAAAATTTAACATGGCAAATTTCAGCATCTCATTTTAAAACACTTAATTGAAAAGGGTTTGAAGGCTCATACCAACAACTATGTTATGCTAATATACTCACAACATATTCACTAGAATTCCATGAATACAAATTCCTGTCTGATACGTGTTTGCTATTCCTCCAAATGGTGGAAATGAGAATTAATAGCCGAAAATCATATTTGATTACAAAAGGAAAACTGTATGAAATCTCCAGTTTCATAGTCTTTACAATGGGAAATATTCCAACATCAAAAGTGAAGTCAAGTACTTGAGGTATTAGTTATTGATTCCTCTTTAGGTGTCTGGTTTTCCTACTGAATTATTGTATGACTTGACAGCTCATAGAAAAGTACCAAATGAACCAAGCTGGCCTTTACCCAAATACCTCCATATTTTACTCTGCATAACAAGCTTGCTTTATTGAACAACCTCTAGTTATTGAATTGTTGGCAAATATAGGAACAGGAAATTTTTTTTATGTATGTGCACACTAGTAGTCATTGCCATGTCTGGAAAAGGCTGGTTTTGAAATAATTTTGTTTATTCACCTCCTATTTAATAACATGAAGACATTTTAACTGTCATTTTTTCAAACAAGCTGAAATATTGATAAAGATTTGGAGCCTATCTCCATTATTTCAATTCAGATAAACTGTTAAATTCAATGCTGTAAATAATCATAATGATATTATTTATTTATTTTTTATTGAAGTACAGTTGATATAAAGTATTTTCAAGAAATGTAGTTTCAAGTATACAACACAGCAGTTCATTAGTTACCCACATTGTTAAATTCTCACTTCAACTATCTGTAGTTGCAGTTTATATCTGTCAACATAGAAAGATGTAATAGAGTTAGCAATATTCTCCATTCTGTACTACCACCGAGTGATCAACTAATATTATGATTGAGAATTTTTCTGCCATTTTTTCCCTTTCATCTATGTGCTTTATTTTGAGGTACATTCCTTCGTAGAAGGAAGAACCCATTTTGTTGAGAGATTTTTTATCATGAATGAATGTTGAATCTGTCAAATGCTTTTTCAGCACCTATTAAGATGATCCTATGTTTTTTATCCTTTTTTTTTTTTGCTGGTATGGTATATCACATTGATTGACTTATGAATATTGTACTATTCTTGCATCTCTGGAATAAGTCCCACTTGATCATGATGGATGATCTTTTGATGTATTTTTCAATTCAGCTTGCTAATACTTTATTGAGGATTTTTGCATCTATGTTCACCAGGGATATTGGCCTATAATTTTCTTATTTGTATTGTCTTTTTCTGGTATTAAAGTGATATTGGCCTCACAGAATGAATTTGGAAGTGTTCTCTCCTTTTCTACTTTTGGAAAATTTTAATAAGGATGCGTATTAGCTCTTCTTTAAATGTTTGGTAGAATTCAGATGTGAAGCCATCTCGTTCTGGACTTTGTTGGGAGATTTTGGTTACCAATTTTTTTAGTGGCAATTAGTCTGTTAAGATTTTCTATTTCTTCCTAGGTCAGTCTTAGAAGGTTGTACCTTTCTAGGAATTTATATATTTCTTCTGGGTTGTCCAAATGTATTGGCATATGATTTTCCATAGCATTCTTTAGTAATTCTTCATATTTCTGTTGTAACTATTATTTTTTCATTTCTGATTATATGTGTGTCCTTTTTCTTTTTCTGGCTAGTAGTTTGTCTATTTTGTTTATCGTCTCAAATCCACAATGCCTCCTGGTCTAAAGAGTAATGGCTTTATGAAGAAAGTGTCCTGCAGTGTCCGGAAGCTCAAGGCTCTGTGTTTACCTGTGCCCAGCTGTGCTTTGAAGCAGATCCATAGTTTCTGTTGGTGAGTTGTGGGCAAGGCCACTTTTCAGCCTGTCTGCTGACAGTGGTTAGTCTCCATCAGCAAAGGCCCTTTGTGGGTTTTTCAGGGGCACTTTTACTGGGAACACTGTGGGCAGGGCCTCCCTTTTGCCCTTCGTCCATCAGTGGCCAATCTCAGTCCACCACAGCTGGCAGTTCACCCCAGGTGGTCCTTTGCGAGCTGTGCAGTGGTGCTTCTTCTGGGATCATTGTGTACACAGACATCTTTTGTCTGCCTGGTAGTGATTGTGGTGCTTCTGGGACAGTGAGGTGGGCAGGGTGGGTGTGCAGGGGAGCATGGTGCTTGGTTAGGCAGCCAGTGAGCAGGAGGGACTGCTTGGAGCTGGATCTCACAGTTTTCTCCCTAGTTGGGCTGAGAGAGAGCCAAGAAGGCTGGGAAAGCTTCCCTCTGCCTACCTGTCAGCACAGTGTGGATGCACAGAAATGTGCCTTGGGCCTGAGCCATCAGCAAAGGGTATGGAGCATTTTTGGTTGCATCCTTGGGTACCCAACCTGTTGTGCTTAAGGGCGGCTGGGGAGGCATTGTCTACCTGCCCTTTCTTCTGTGGAGAGAATTCTGTCCAACCCCACCCCTCTGGTACCCTTCCCACTGCTGGTAAATCTTTCAAACTGGTGTCTCTGTGTTGGATCTCAGTGTACTGCTGTAGTGTGCCTTTCCTCCACAAGCATCTCAGCCTCCCAGAGTGCCCCAACCCTCCTGGTGTTCATCCCTGTTAATTACCAAAGCCTGGTGCAATGTGTATTCATGTCCCCAGAGCAGATCACCAGGGCCAGGTGTGCAGAACTACTGAGCGTTTATCCCTTCACCACTGTGATCCTCTTTCTCCCACTTGTGGGCTGGGATGGGGGAAGGGCTTGGGTCCAGCTAGATCATAGCTTTGTCACTTCACCCTTCTCTGTGTGGTCTTCTGTTCTTCACCAAATGTAGATGGTCTGTTCTGCAGTCTTCAGTTTGCTTTTAAGGTTAGTTGTTTTTGCTGTAGTTGCTTCCTTGGTGTGTATGTGGGAGGTTTTCACCTTCCCTTCCTACTCCATCTTTTTTGATGGGAGTCTTGATATCATTTATTAAAACTTTTTTACATAGGAGAAAATGAACAAAAAATAATATATACATAACCTAATTATATTTTCACAATTATTCTGAGAGTTAGGATCAATGATCAGTACTATACAGAGAAAACTATTATTTAGAATGGTTAAATAATTTCTCAAGGTCATACAATTGATAAAACACATAATTTTATCCTAATCTAATTTTATTCTAATTTGGAAACCCATGATCTTAATCACTTTGCTATAATTTGTGTGTCCAAATATGTTGGGAGAATGAAAAGAAGTACAAAATGATGAACAATACTGATAGTTGATTTCAACAAAGCTAGAATGAGGAAATCTAGTATATTCTGTCATTGCCAATTTTCTCTTAAATATCATATATGGAGTCAAGGGCTTAGAACATATCTTTCCAATGGGTTTCAGCCCCAGGAAAGTTCACTATGGACACAGTGAGAATGAGAAATGACAGTAGAATGTTCTTGGGGTAAAAGGGTTTATTATCCAGCTTGTTTTCCCAGCAATAGGTCAAGCACTAGAATTACATCTTCATCCAACAGTCTGCAGGTCTGTAATCCTCCTTCAGCTATGTCTCCACCCAGAGCACTGGGTAGAGCCCTTTCTATAGTGACTCAGTCAATAATAGGTTATTGCCTATGGGTATGGAAGCAGTAGCCTAGCAGCAGACCAGTTACATCATCAAGTAGTTTAGGTTCAGACGAGGATCCTGCCCATAGGAACTTCCATTTTCCCCACACTCCACCCCTCCAGGATTTTGCTTCACAATATACATGCTCTGGCCCCTGTGTGACAAAGTTAAGCATCATAACCACATTCCACAAGAGCAACAGAGGACAACAACAACATAGAGATAATAGCAAAAATTATGACACAACAAAATTTTTATACAGGTAACAAAAATTATAATAATCCTTAAACCCAAGGAGGTTATTTCAGCTATTTTCAAAACCAGTTCTACTCAGATGAGTTCATGACTCACATTTAGTTGTGGTATTGATAGGGAGCTCCATGCACAACAACAAGTAGCAGTTTTTTTGCTAGAATGTGTTCAAAATCCACAAAGACCTTAAGATGTGATAAGACACATGTTTTAATGATACCAACATAGGCAAATCTTGTCCATCAGGTAGGATGCATGCAAGAGAGTGGTCCTGTGACAGGACTGTAGCAGGAAGGGGGTCCCTTCCAGGTCTAGTATACCATATTTTTACTCCTCTCACCATGGGGGTTATTTAAGGGTCTATATATAGTGCTACTGGAGGTGCATGCACTGGCTATAATGATTAAACAAAACTCCCTGGTAAGATGCTCCTACCTTCTGGCTGTTCAGGATATACTACTGTGATCTTTGGGGGCCACTTTGCTATTATTCCAAGAATACACAGGAGACCAGCTTCCAGGCCTTGTCCCAAGGTGCCAGAAGAGCCAGCCATTATTGGCCCATGTGTCAAAAGATATAAGCCCACATCCACTCAAAGGAGTCTCCAGGGTTCAGTGCAGTTGGTGCTGGAAGCAAGATGTTATTCTGGTGGCCAAACTTTGGCTTCAGTGATTCTTCCTTGGTTTGTACTTGCAGTTGTATAGGGGAGGCAGCCATATGTGTTAACATGTCTACAGGGCTCAGGGGTCCCTTTTGGGGTCTCTTGTTCAAACACCATAGCATGGTCCATAAGCGGACTGACCATCCCCGCAGACTATTGGTATCTGACTTTAGTCCAGATTTTAACAAACCATTCTGCCTCTCTATCATGCCTGCCCTGATATATGGCACATGAAACTTTCATTTGATTCCCAACTGTTGCACCCATTCTTGCAGTGCATGTCCAGGAAAATGGGTGGCCTGATCACTCTCAGTTACCTGTGGTTGGCCATAGGCAGCAAAGAGACTCTTCAGGCCTCTTTTGGTCATCTGCTCATCTGCAAAACATGTAGGAAAAGCAACCAGAAGTTCCGTAGCTGTGTCCACACAAGTCATGGCATACCAATACCCTTCTGACATAGGTAGAGGCCCACAATAGTCTATTTGCCACCTGGCGAGTGGTATAGGCCCCTTAGCTATTGTCCCATGTTGCTGTGGACCTCAGTATAAGTCACTTTTAGAGGATACAGTGCATTCCTGCTGGGCTCTGCTGACTATATCAAAGGTCAAAGGTAAGCCCCATCAACGGGCTATAGCTCATATTGTCTTTTGTTCCACATGTAACAAATGATGATATAAACATTGGGCCATATTGGAAGCAGAATTCCCTTCTATCTAACATACCTGAGCCAATTCATCTGCTTCATCATTCCTGGGGATGACAGTGGCAAATGACCTGTCACATGATATACTCTAACTGTTTTAATCTGACCACAGGCCCATAAGTCTTGCATCAGTTCTTGCCCCCAAAGGGGCTGATGACAAGCCAGCAAGCTGGCATGGTACCATGTTGGTACACACAGGGTCAAGCCCTGATAGACAGCCCAGCTGTCAGTGCAGACAACTATAAGGAAGGGCTCCTGACTGATCACAGCCCACAACTCTGCCCATTGACCGCCTTCCCCCCACCATCTTCCATCCATATTGTCTTAGTCTTAGGATGGAAAGCTATGACCTACCATTCTGGGGGCTGTCCACGGCTGGAGCTGTCTGTGCACCATGCATCTTCAGGTATAGGGGCTCTTCCCTCTCAATAGGGACTGTCTGCTACTAATGGTTCTAAAGTAAATTTTCCAATAACTGGTGGAGTTCTTCACTCATGGGGCTACTAGAGAGTGTGTTACGCTGCTGTAGGTAAGCACCCCACTTGGCCAGTGTAGGTGTCTGTGCCACACCACTCCTTGGCTTTTGGGTCCAGTCTCTTACCCATCTTCCAATGGGAGAGGTGGTTATTACCTTTATCAGGGCCATTCCAATGATGGATTCTGTAGCCAGCAAGGTGTGGTACATGGTAACCAGTTGCTTTTCTATCAAGGTGTATTGTATCTCTGCTCCTTTCCAGAGTTGTGACCAGAATCCAACAGGTTGGTGAGTTTGTTCAATCTGCTGCCAGAGACACCAGCCATAACCGTCCTCAGTCACATGAACACCCAGCTCACAGGGCCTTGATGGGTCTACCACACTCAGAGCCTGAATGTCCTTGACTGCCTGTTTTGCTTTAGTAAAGGCAGATGCACATGACTCATCCCAGTCCCACTTGATGCCCTTTCATACCAACTGGTATAAGGGCTTCAGAATTTGTGTCAAGTGCAAGATAAGCACTCTCCAGTAGCCTAAAAGACCCAAAAACTCCTGTAGCAATGCTACAGTTGTAAGGGTAGGAAAGGCCTGAACTTCATCTATAACTGCTTCTGGTATAACTTTTGTCTTATCTGACCTGATGACCCCCAAGAATTTGACAGACAAACCAGGTCCCTATACCTTGATGTTGTTCACAGCCCATCCTTTCTCCTGTAGATGTTGCAGCAGTCTAGGTGCTGCACCTACCACGTCCAAAAGAGAATCAGATGTGTGCTCTCCACAGAATAGTAGAATTGTAAATACGGAATTGTTCTTAGGAATCAACCAGAGCAACTGCCTTTTCATAGGTAAGGTAATGGTGCTAGAGTTGTGACCAGATGACCAACATTGAATTTCCAGTTATGTTACATAATTCATAATGAGCTATGTGGGAATAATTTTCTGAGAATGAAGAGGTGAGAAAGCTGATTTCTTCCATCTAAACTGCTAAATTTCCTTAAGTAGGTGTGATATATCCTAACAAGAAACATAAATGAGATGTGCAAGACTATAATCTCAGAAAGGAAGGAAACAAGCAAGGGCATCCTGCCCCCATAATCACTCTGACATTCTACCTTGAAACACTTTCTAAGCCATATCTTGGGGTGCCAGGGAACCTAAGCAGATAATATTGGTATCACTGAACAGAGGAGATAGTTGGTATTCTCAAATTTGTGGGACAAGATACTAAAAAAGATCTGTGAAGAAAAGGAGTTTTTGAAAGCCAACCAGAGAATCTTTAATTTAACAATCTTTTGTTTAACTAAAGATTAACCACTAATATGCTAGAGCAAGATTATAGTTTTAAGCAAAGTAAAATTACCAAGGTCATTCAGACAATGGAACATTATTCAGCATTAAAAATAAATGAGCTGTTAAGCTATGAAAAGGCATAGAAGAAACTTAAATGTATATTATTAAGTGATAGAAGCCAATCTTAAAGGCTACATTCTCTGTGATTCCAACTATTTGACATTCTAGAAAAGTGAAAAGTATGGAGACAGTCAGTGGTTACCAGGGGTTAAAGTAGAGGGAAGGAGGAATAGGTAGGGCACAGAAGATTTTTAGGGCCATGAAACTACTTTGTAGGATACAATAATGGTTGATACCATTTCTCCAAACTCCAGAATGTACAAAACCAAAAGTGAACCCTAATGTAAACTGTGCACTTTGGGTGATAATGTAAACTGAACTGGATTTCATCACTGGTAACAAATGTACTACTCTGGTGGGGAAGGTTTATAATGGGGGAGGCCATGCACATACATGGGAGTTCAGATGATTTATGTGAAATTTCTGTATCTTCTCAATTTTGTTGTGAAACTACTCTAAAAAATAAGGTTAAATACATCAATGCAGAAATAAACATTTAAATATGTGTCTGAACCCCCAGTTCTCTGTAGGCACTTTGGAGTTAGGAGATATGTTGCTCTCATGACTGAAGCTCAGTTGTTTGCCTGGCATAGTGTTTGTCACATGGCTACCTAGCTTCCAGCAAGTATTTGTGAATTGATTCAATATAGTCTTGAAAATATAAGAAAGAAGAATACTAAATGAATGACAAAGTGTGGAATGGGCTTTGGGAATAGCTCCATATATGGATTAAGTCTTGAGCTAAGCTATGACTATAATTAAGTCAACGTTTCCCCAAAACTTATTTTACCTTAGAAGAACTTCACAGTATAAAAATACTCTCTTCCACTTGATTAATTGAAACCATGCTCCCCTGATTTTTTTACAATAATTATGCCCACCTTTTCTTAGTCATTTTAACTTTCTCATACTTCTCCCCTTAATTTTTAGATATTTATATTTTCAATGCTCATTCCTATGTTCTCTCTCTGCACTTTTTTCACTTTGAATCACGTCAGCCAATGCCAAGGTTTCCTTCTTAACTAGGACCCCTGTCTTCTCTCAAGCTCCTAAACTGTTTTCTGTATTTTAGCCAGAACAGTTTTCTCATAGTTCAATTCGGTATGATAGTCTTATCTCCATTTAAAAATATTTAATAACTTCCATTTGCCTTTTGCATCAAGATAAATGCAATGACAGTTATCAGAATAGTCTTGCATAATCTATCTCTTACACCTTATTTGATTCCACTCTCTACCCACCTCCCTGTCAACACTTCCTATTCTGTCACCAGATCCTGTCCTTTTATCATCATGTAAGCCCCTATAAATTTCCTTTATAGAATGTGTTGTGGGTTGCTATTTTTGTTTTAAGAATGAGGATTTGGTTTAAAAAAGGCAAACAAACTTTCTTTGACTAGAACTTCGCAGTTGCAAATGTGATAATATACATGTAATTTAAGTCTTCAAGAAATAATAAATTACACAGTGTTTACAGGTTAACATTTTGAGATATCATAAAATGGATTAAAATAACTAATGTAACTCTAGGGTATAGTGCCAATGATTGAAACTCTAAGTTTGTAGCTTTATAAAAACTCAAGTGGTTTTTATTTTCTCCTCAATCTGTTCAACTCCATTCTGTGCTATGAACCAAATATTAAAATGCAAGAGATGAAACAGATTCTCTTCTCTCCTTTATGCCTGCAAGAAATGACCCTTCCTCCCTGCACAGTGCCTGTCACTTTTAAGCAAGTTAGAAACCCACTGCTTTTTTCTCATTAAACTGTTCCTCAACCATGAATTTTTTGGAGGTACATAGGAGGTCTCTATGGGAACCAACAGGAGAGCTTTTAATTGGCTTTCAAGAATTACAATAAACATCCTTTAAGATATTTCAAATGCTATGGGAAAATACTATAGACATTTAGGAAAAATGTTAAATTTAGTCATAGTCAGACCTGAGATTCATAGGTAGAAATTATTGATATATGTTGTATTGCAAAGAAAGTATCCATAGAATCTATAAGCAAGGCATTTCCTTTGATTTCAAGTTGTAATTAGGTAATTCTTAAGTAAGGCTATGAAAACAAAACCTAACGCCCATTAGGTGTTTGGTTCATGTTTGAATAAATACAATATGGAATTTCTTATCTCCATTTCTCTTACTCATACTTTTCCTATTCGTGGGTAACGTTGGTGCTTTTCTCGATTTCAACATATCGAATATATTGAATGTTGCAATAGGGACATTATTGTTTTCTACTCAGGAGAAATGTCTTTTAAGCATGGTGCCACTGTTTTCAACAAACTAGATAGAAACCCTCCTCAAATTTTAAATGGCACAGTGTCTTTACAGTCCTCTTATCCTCATCCCAATAGTAGAGCCTATCTTCAGATGCTGCATTTACATCAACGTTCTATATAATATATAGATATTATATACATAACACACATGTTGAGATATATACATATATAAAATGCATACATGTTTATATATATATAATGCATACTTGCATATATACATTACAATAACTCCTATATTACTACTATCTATGTGCTATTTATACTAAATGAATATTTGAGCAGATCCCTCTAACCTTAATTTCCTAGGGCATGTTGTTATAGGCTCACTGTACAGGTCCAGAAGCCAATGACTCTCTTACTGAATTCTGGAGCACCAAATAACTCTCCATTATTTATATCTTTATTGACTTACATCCATATTTTATAATGATATGCATACAAATCTTATACATATTTCATTATTTATACCCAATAACTTCATTTTTTATTATTATAAATTGTATTTCTGGACAATTAAGTAAATTTTTACATAGACAATCATGTCATCTGTGATACAGTATACTTCCCAGGTATGAGCATAGGCTAATGGCCCCATGTTTAGTATCTTCCTGATATTGGTGATTTTCACTCATCCTTCCACTGGTCTCATCTGCACATGGCCTTCCTTACCTGGAAGTTCCTTAGACCTTCTTAAAATCAAGTGGAGAAAAGACCCCACCTTTGCTGCACTGGCTGCCTTTTTAAAGTCTAGTCTTGTTCCCTGACTAGAAACTTGGAAACAACTTGGTAGATGAGAGGAACACTTAAGGATGGATTTTCTTTAGGCCAGAGGTTAGCAAACTATGGCCTGTCAGTCAAATCTGACCTGCTTCCTGTTTATGTATAGCCTGTGAGTTTAGAATAGTGTTTTTACCTGTTTCAGTGGTTGAGAAGTCAAAGAATATTTTGTGAAATGTAAAGTCATATGAAATTCTAGTTTTAATCTTGTTAGCTCCCTTTTGTAGAAGAAAAGGGGCCAATCCGTAAGGGCAGCCTGTCCAGATAAAATGAGGTGCAGATTTCTGTCTGCTGCTGTATGTGGGGATCACAGCCACTCAGAGAGTATCACTAGAGGAAGGGTGAACTGTTGTACAGCAAGAGCACAGCTCTTAAGGGTTTGAGATCTTACACAGTTCCAAATCTTAGGTAAGGGCTTTTCAGATATAATGCTCACTTTCTGCTGAGATAAGGTATGTGTCACTCTGCCAGAGTATGTCTTTTTACTGATAATTAAATAAACTTGTATATATCTCATTGTTGAAGAAAATATAGTTTTGTATTTTATGTGTAGGTGATGGTCCATTTTCAGTTAATTTTTGTGAAATGTGTAGTGTCTGTGTCTAGGTTGTTTTTTTGCATGTCAGTATCAAATTCTAAAAGATGGCAGTGTGAGAGGACAGAGGCTTCCTCCTAAAACTGGATACAATAAGAAAATATAGTTGGTGCAACTAATCCTGAAAGAGCAACAGGAAAGAGGATGGTGCCAGACTGCATACACCTGGAGAAAAGAGCAGACCTCACTGAAGAGGGGATGGAAAGCTGGGAAAGGCAGAGTTCCTGGAGAGACTGGGATTCCAGCCACCTGTGGAAAGCAAGGATCCATATACAGCTGCTGTGGGAAAAAAGCTTATGTCTGTGTGCTTGGCCCACTGGTTCAGGCAGTGGAGGCAGGCATAGCAGCTGGGAAGCAGGACTCTTTCCTCCCCCCAGGCACCAATACTGCTCCCCTGTGACCCCCCAACATTGCTTCAGGGGCTGAGAAGCTGCAGAATAGAGCTTCTGGACACTAGAGGGTGGCATATACAAATATGAAAAGCCAAAGAAACCTGGTCTAGAGTAAAATTATTAATACAACTCCCGAGAAAGATTTAAATGATATGGACCTTGAAACTCTTCCCGAAAGGGAGTTCAAAATAAAAGTCATCAACATGCTAATGGAAGTATGGAAAGACATCCAAGAACTCAGGAATGAATTCAGATTGGCGATCCAATCATTGAAGAGTAAAATGAAGGTATTAAAAGTAGGTTGAATATGGTGGAGGCGATGATAAATGAAATAAACACTAGAGAAGAGGAATACAAAGAAGATGAGGCACACAGAGGAAAAAGGATCTCTAAGACTGAAAGAATATTGAGAAAACTGTATGACCAATCCAAACGGAACAATATTTGCATTATAGGGGTACCAAAAGAAGAAGAAGAGAGAGAAAGGGATAGAAAGTGTCTTTGAGGAGGTAGTTGCTGAAAACTTCCCCAATCTGGAGAAGGAGATAGTCTCTCAGGCCATGGAGATCCACAGATCTCCCAACACAAGGGACCCAAGGAAGACAACACCAAGACACATAGTAATTAAAATGGGAAAGATCAAGGATAAGGCAGACTGTTAAAAGCAGCCAGAGACAGAAATAAGATCACATACAAAGGAAAGCCCATCAGGCTAACATCAGACTTCTCAGCAGAAACCTTACAGGCCAGAAAGGAGTGGCATGATGTATTTAATGCCGTGAAGCAGAAGGGCCAGAAACCAAGATTACTTTATCTGGCAAGACTATCATTTAAATTTGAAGGAAGGATTAAACAATTTCCAGATAAGCAAAAGCTGAGAGAATTTACCTCCCACAAACCATCTCTACAGTCTATTTGGAGGGACTGCTATAGATGGAAGTGCTTCCAAGTTTGAATAGCTGTCAGCAGAGGAAATAAAACCACAGTAAAGAAAGTAGAACAGCTAATTACTAAGCATATGCAAAATTAAATTAACTATCCCCAAAGTCAATCAAGGGATAGACAAAAAGTATGGAATATGATACTTAATATATAAAGAATAGAGAAGGAAGAAAAAGGAGGAAAAACAGAAAAGAACCTTAATATTGTGTTTGGAAGAGCATACAAAGTGAGTTAACTTAGACTCTTAGATAGTAAGGAAATTAACCTTGAACCTTTGGTAACCACGAAACTAAAGCCTGCAATGGCAATAAGTACATACCTATCAATAATCACCCTAAATGTAAATGGCCTGAAAGCACCAATAAAAAGACATAGAGTCACTGAATGGATAAAAAAACAAGACCCATCTATACGCTGCTTACAAGAGACTCACCTTACATCAAAAGACATGCACAGACTAAAAGTCGAGGGGTGGAAAAAGATATTTCACGCAAACAACAGGGAGAAAAAAGCACGTGTTGCAGTACTGCTATGACATAAAATAGATTTCAAAACAAAGAAAGTAACAAGAGATAAAGAAGGACATTATATAATGATAAAGGGCTCATTCCAACAAGAGGGTATAAGCATTATAAATATATATGCACCCAACACAGGAGCACCAGCATATGTGAAACAAATACTAACAGTAGTAAAGTAGGAAATAGAATGCAATGCATTCATTTTAGGAGACTTCAACACAGCACTCACTCCAAAACCCAGAAAATAAGTAAGGACACCGAGGCACTGAACAACACACTAGAACAGATGGACCTAATGGACATCTATAGAACTCTACATCCAAAAGCAGCAGGATATACATTCTTCTCAAGTTCACATAAAGCAGTCTCCAGAATAGACCACATACTAGGCCACAAAAACAGTCTCAGTAAATTCAAAAAGATTGAAATTCTACCAACCAACTTTGGAGAACAAAAAGGAATAAAACAAGAACTAAATTGTACAAAGAAAGCAAAAAGGCCCACAAACACAAGGAGGCTTAACAACATGCTCCTAAATAATCAATGGACCAATGACCAAATTAAAATAGAGATCAAGCAATATATGGAAACAAATGACAACAACAACACAAA
Source organism: Manis javanica (assembly GCF_040802235.1). Classification (NCBI taxonomy): domain Eukaryota; kingdom Metazoa; phylum Chordata; class Mammalia; order Pholidota; family Manidae; genus Manis; species Manis javanica. The sequence goes on from NC_133166.1 coordinate 58,011,478, forward strand.
GCCCCAACTTCTCTGGGATGAAGCAAAAGCAGTCTTAAGAGGAAAGTATGTAGCAATCCAGGCATATTTAAAGAAGGAAGAATAAACCCAAATGAATAGTCTAACATCACAATTATCAAAACTGGAAAAAGAAGAACAAATGAGGCCTAAAGTCAGCAGAAGGAGGCACATAATAAAGATCAGAGAGAAATAAATAAAATTGAGAAGAAGACAGTAGAAAAAATCAATGAAACCAAGAACTGGTTCTTTGAGAAAATAAACAAAATAGATAAGCCTCTTCCAGACTTATTAAGAGAAAAAGAGAATCAACACACATCAACAGAATCAGAAACAAGAAAGGAAAAATCACAACGGACCCCACAGAAATACAAAGAATTATTAGAGAATACTATGAAAATCTATATGCTAACAAATTGAAAAACCTGGAAGAAATGGACAACTTCCTAGAAAAATACAACCTTCCAAAACTGACCAAGGAAGAAACACAAAATCTAAACAAAGCAATTGCCAGCAAAGAAATTGAAGCGGTAATCAAAAAACTGCCAAAGAACAAAACCCAAGGGGCAGTTGGACTTAACCTCAGAATTTTATCAAACATACAGAGAAGATATAATACCCATTCTCCTTAAAGATTTCCAAAAAATAGAAGAGGAGGGAATACTCCCAAATTCATTCTATGAAGCCAACATCACCCTAATACCAAAACCAGGCAAAGACCCCACCAAAAAAGAAAATTACAGACCAATATCCCTGATGAACGTAGATGCAAAAATACTCAACAAAATATGAGCAAAGAGAATTAAAAAATACATCAAAAGGATCATACACCATGACAAAGTGGGATTCATCCAAGGGATGCAAGGATGGTACAACATTGGAAAATCGATCAACATCATCCATCACATCAACAAAAAGAAGGACAAAAAACACATGATCATCTCCATAGATGCTGAAAAAGCATTTGACAAAATTCAACATCCATTCATGATAAAAACTCTCAATAAAATGGGCATAGAGGGCAAGTACCTCAACATAATAAAGGCCATATATGATAAACCCACAGCCAACATTATACTGATCAGCGAGAAGCTGAAAGCTTTTCCTCTGATATCGGGAACAAGACAGGGATGCCCATTTTACCCACTTTTATTCAATATAGTACTGGAAGTCCTAGACATGGCAATTAGACAAAACAAAGAAATACAAGGAATCTAAATTGGTAAGGAAGAAGTTAAACTGTCACTATTTTCAGATGACATGATATTGTACATAAAAAAACCCTAAAAATTCTACTCCAAAAGTACTAGAACTCATATCAGAATACAGCAAAGTTGCAGGATAGAAATTTAACACACAGAAATCTGTAGCTTTCCTATACACTAACAATGAGCCAATAGAAAGAGAAATAAGGAAAACAATTCCATTCACAATTGCATCAAAAAGAATAAAATACTTAGGAATAAACCTAACCAAGGAAGTGAAAACCTATACCCTGAAAACTGTAAGACACTCTTAAGAGAAATTAATGTGGACACTAACAAATGGAAACTCATCCCATGCTCTTGGCTAGGAAGAATTTATATCATAAAAATGGCCATCCTGGTCAAAGCAATATACAGATTTGATGTAATCCTTATCAAATTACCAACAATATTCTTCAACCATCTGGAACAAATAGTTTAAAAACTCATATGGAAACACCAAAGACCCAAAATAGCCAAAGCAATCCTGAGAAAGAAGAATAAAGTAGGGGGAATCTCACTCCCCAACTTCAAGCTCTACTACAAAGCCACAGTAATCAAGACAGTTTGGTATTGGCACAAAAACAGAGCCACAGACCAGTGGAACAGATTAGAGACTCCAGACAGTAACCCAAACATATATGGTCAATTTATATATGATAAAGGAATCATGGACATACAATGGGGAAATGACAGCCTCTTCAACAGTTGGTGCTGGCAAAACTGGACAGCTACATGTAAGAGAATGAAACTGGACTACTGTCTAACCCTATACACAAAAGTAAATTTGAAATGGATCAAAGACCTGAATGTAAGTCATGAAACCATAAAACTCTTAGAAAAAAGCATAGGCAGAAATCTCTTGGACATAAACATGAGTGACTTCTTCATGAACCATGAACATATCTCCTCAGGCAAGGGAAACAAAAGCAAAAATGAACAAGTGGGACTATATCAAGCTGAAAAACTTCTTTACAGCAAAGGACACCATCAATAGAACAAAAAGGTACCCTACAGTATGGGAGAATATATTCATAAATGACAGATCTGATAAAGGGTTGACATCCAAAATATATAAAGAGCTCATGCACCTCAACAAACACAAAGTCAATAATCCAATTAAAAAATGGGCAGAGGAGCTGAACAGACAGTTCTCCAAAGAAGAAGTTCAGATGGCCAACAGACACATGAAAAGATGCTCCACATCACTTGTCGTCAGAGAAATGCAAATTAAAACCACAATGAGATATCACATCACACCAGTAAGGATCACCACCATCCGAAAGATACACAACAACAAGTGTTTGTGAGGTTGTGGAGAAAGGGGAATCCTCCTACACTGCTGGTGGGAATGTAAATTAGTTCAACCATTGTGGAAAACAATATGGAGGCTCCTCAAAAAGCTCAAAATAGAAACACCATTTGACCCAGGAATTCCACTTCTAGGAATTTACCCTAAGAATGCAGCAGCCCAGTTTGAAAAGGACAGATACACCCCTATGTTTATTTCAGCACTATTTACAATGGAAGCAACCTTAAATGTCTATCAGCAGATGAATAGATAAAGAAGATGTGGTACATATACACAATGGAATATTATTCAGCCATAAGAAGAAAACAAATCCTACCATTTGCAACAACATGGATTGAGCTAGAGGGTGTTATCCTCAGTGAAATAAGCCACTCGAGAAAAACAAGTACCAAATAATTTCACTCATATGTGGAGTATAAGAACAAAGAAAAACTGAAGGAACAAAATAGTAGCAGAATCACAGAACCCAAGAATGGACTAGCAGTTACCAAATGGAAAGGGACTGGTGAGGATGGGTGAGAAGGGAGGTATAAGGGCAGGGAAAAAGAAAGGGTCCTTACAATTAGCATGTATAATGTGTGGGGGGGGCATAGTGAGGGCTGCGCAACACAGAGAAAACAAGTAGTTATTCTACAGCATCTTACTATGCTGATGGAACAGTGACTGAAATGGGATTTGTGTGGGGGACTTGGTGAAGGGCGGAGTCTAGTAAACATACTGTTCTTCAGGTAATTGTAGATTAATGATAACAAAATAAATAAAAACAAAATTTTGAGAAAAAATATCCAAAAAAAATCAAATTCTAGAACCATTTCCAAATTAGTATTCTTTCCCTGTTTAATGGTATTAATACCTCTGTCATTAATCAGCTGATTACATTGTGAAAGTCAATTTCTGGATTCTCAATTCTGTTCCACTGATTTGTGCTTCTTTTAGTATAACACTGTCTTGGTTATCATACTTTATAAGTGTTAAAATTGGTACTGTGAGTCCTCCAACCTTCTTCACTATTGAGTTGGATACTTTAGGTTCTTTGTCTTTCCATGTAAAATTTGGAATCAGTTTATCAATATCAACAAAATAGCTGCTAGTATTTTGATTTGGATTGTGTTGAATCTGTAGAACAAGTTGGGAAGCATTGGCATTTTAAGAATATTGAGTCTTCCAATCTATGAACACAGGATATCTGTCTATTATTTAGACCTTTAATGATTTACATCCATGTTCTATACTTACTTGTATACAGATCTTATATATATTTTGTTTGATTTATACCTTCATTTTTTGTTATTATAATTATAAATTGCTTTTTGGACAAATAAAATTTTTACATAGAAAATCATGCCATCTATGAAGAAAGACATTTATTATTTGTCTCATATTCCCATATGCATATATTTTCTTTTCTTTTCTTTTATTGTTATCATTGACCTAACAGTGCTTCCAGTACAATGTTGAATAAAAGTCATAAGAGAAGATATCCTTGGAGTTTAGAAAAAGTGTCTAATCTCTCACCAGTAAGTATTATGTTAACTGTTAGTCTCTCATAGATATTTTTATCAAGTTGAACAAGTTCCTCTTATTCCTACTTTGTTGTATCTTGCATTGCAGTTGTATTTTGTCAAATGAATTTTCCACATCAATTGATGTAATCATATGATTTTTCTATTTAGCTTGTTGATATGCTGAATAACATTCATTGATTTGGTAATTATTGAACAAACCTTGCATACCTGGAATAAATTAATTTATTTTTAAGAGTTTGCAACAAACATTCTCACATTTATATCTATTAAACTCAATCTTACTGAAAGTGTAAATCCGTAAAATAATAGGTCTAAAATAAAATAAAAAGGTCTTTATACATCTTTATTATCAAATGCATATCATATTTCATAGAACTTTATGTATATATTGTCTATATTCTGTTAAGTTATATTGAATTCTAGGAAGAAACTAGAAAGAACTTGAATCCCATGCCCAGAAATTCAGGATGATGTCAATTAGTAGGAATTAAAAAAAATTTTTTTGATATATTTTTTTTGTCACTTGTTAGGTATATGAACTTAGACAAGAATTTTATTCCCTCTAAACTATGATATATTTAAAAATGTATTTGATGCATATGAAGGGTTATGTTAAAGGTAACTGCTAATAATAATACTTATGAATCAGTACCTAACTTTCTAATAGTTCTTGGACATAATTCCCCTCATACTTTGTTTGCTTTATGCACAATGACACCTGCATAGAATATTACAATACTTGCTACTCATTCCCTGCAAAATTGTTTTGTCTCTTAGTGAAGAAAATAAGATTGATTTTATAAAATGTATACCTTAGGGTGTTTATGAATCCTTATGAGCTTTGCATTTCTAGTATCCTATCTAATGGTTTTCGAATTATTCCTTTGGTAATCTCTCCCTACAATTGAAGTCAAACTCACCAGTCTAATGAGCTCTAACAATCCTTTTACAGGAAGCTTTATATGTTCATATCTTTTGAGTTTTCAAACACTGGCTGCCAACATTTTGACAAATCTGCTATAATGAATCCAGAAGAGAACTCTGTAGAGAGATTCTTACTATCAATGACATATGCAGTATGTGAGAGAGGCCATCTCAGATGCCAGAGCAAGAAATTGGTAGAACATTTTTCTCTTTTGAATGTTTCAATTATTCTTGCAGAGGGATCATTGTTAATATCACTGATATACTGCCCAAGGGATCATTAAAATTACTGGATAGGGGAGATAAAGATGCCCACATTTAAACTTTATTAACCTTTCTTCTTCTTTGTCCCTTGAGAAATCATATAGTTTAATGAATGCTGCTTCACTATTGATTATTATCCCCACAATAAATTGTCTTTTAATCCAGATTCATGATAAAAAAATTAACTAGATTTTTCTTTTCTTTCTCCACATTGGCAAATCTCAGATAGGATGCTTTGTCTTTTGCTTCTCACTCCACTAGCTGTCAGACAGTAGCCCAGGCCAGATCTTAAATTAACCACTGTATTCTACTTCAAATTGCATTAAAGACAGTATAAAATACTTTGATTTTTCAATCCAACATAATTATATTGGTAATAGAGCGCTGCTTTCATAACTAATAAATTATTCTGTATCTCAAATCATGTGTCCTAGAAGATAAGAAAGTTCCAAGAGCAATGAGCAGCAACATTAGTGTCATTCTGCTTGCATGGATTCCAATCTGTAGTATTTTCTAGTGGTGTATTTTTTTAAACAAATGAAATCAAGAAATTAAAAAAATATATCTATTTCCTATGTTTGTTTACATCAGTTTATTAAGAGAACTATGGAATGGAATGCAAATATCTCCATGTTACTCTTGAAATTAAGGTTTTTCAAAGAAAAATACACACACACATAATTATTGCATATGGAGAAAGAGATTTACTGCCTTCTTATCCATTTCATGCTGAAATATCCCTATTATTTTACACTATTGAGGGGAAACAGTCTAAGAATGGGGACAGGGGAGGCTGTGAGCTCTCCTCCTCTCAGTATGATCTCTTTGCAATGAGTTTCTCCATGGATGTCATGTGTGAAATATTTAAGAATTAAAGTTTAGAATTGTTTTTTTCTTTTGTTTAATCTATCACTGTTTCAAGCATAGGCCAGGGATTTAAACCATTTGAATGAAATTGTCTGTGTCTAATATACTACTTTATTATAAAAGTCCCATTTTTGTTCACTTAATCTGCCCAACCTGTCACTAGGCTGCACTTGGTATCTGTGAAATGCCATTTCTTGTCAATTTTGGCTTCTTTGCCGGAGGAGAAATTACTATTTTCTTATCCTAGGGCTAAATGCCATTTTGACATACTTTTAATGTAAATGTCATTTATCTACTCCTATATGAAAATAAGAAATTATAGAGGAAAGCCTCTCCAAACATCACCCTCCATCACACTCCTATTCCTAAAGTAACTTTGTACTCTCTGCTAAAAATCATCCTTTGAAAGTGAATTCCAGTTTCAACTAATTTGTTCAGGCACTATTCTCTCATTGTATGTTTGTCTTGTTCAATGTTGTAAACTGATGAAACCTGTAATTGTACCCTAATTATTCTGCATCTTCTCAATCTACTCGTCTAAACTTCCTCTTTTCTTTGCTTATCCTATTTCTCCTCCTGGTGATCAACCTGAAACTTGAACACTGTTAGGATTTTCTTGTCACTTGTCTCCATTTTTCTCTGCAGAATGATTACAATAACATGGATTCCAAAATCCATTCTCTACAACCTCTAGATTCCACCAATAGCTATTGACTCATATGCTTAAAGTGTCCAGAATTTTAATTATCTTTCTTTTTAATATATAGGGAAGGATGATGAGGCATTACATTGTTAGGAATAGGGATAAGTCAGCCTGGAAGCAGGAAACTACTAATATGATCATGTGCCTAGACACATTATGTGGAAACCCTGTATCATTTTATAAGCCCTAGATCATTTCCTGTGATGTTATTCTTCAACTTTTTTGTTTCCTTAGCTGCAAAGAATTGAACTAATCATAATCCTTGATTATGACCAATTCCCGTCATTTTTTTACCTTGAAATATTTAATTGTTGATTTTTTTCTTTATTATTTTTCTTGGCATTGCGTGGGGAGTCTCTAAGACTATCCTCATGTTTGACACTTCATTAGGAATACTTGTAAGATTCAGCACATAGTTTTATATTCTTCGCTTTGATTTATATGAGCAAAAGATGCCAAGCAAAATCAACTAAGGGAAAAAGCAGAGAAACTCCAGAATAAACCAAGTGAAATTTTCAAAGGGTCTTCTGTAGAGTCACACCAAATGCACTTAATTCTTCTGACATCAAATCGTGAAAATATTTGTGAAATGTCATCTAACAGGGAAGCTGCAATGATGTCCTTAATGTCTTTTGGGTTCCAGGACCTGATTCCAATGTGTGTGACAGGGAGGGGATATCTTCCCACACACCCAACACCAAACAATTCTCAAACACTAGCAGGGTGTCCGAGAACTCAACTCAATTCTGATGCTATCTGCCCAAGAGCACCAGATTCCCCAGGTTAAGGGCTTGTAAGTCCAGGGAGAGGAAATCCCAGGGCAAAATACCTCTAAAAACTGAAATCAGTCAAAGGGAAAAAAAAAGTTTAAAACTCATTTATTGCTTACAAATTGCAGTCTGGATCCTTCTCTCTTTCCTGCTCTGGCAGAAGCAAAACCGTCCCCACTCCTCACTCTTAGGTACAGATAAGCCCTCCGTTGTCCAGGTAATTACCCATTGATATGGAGATGAACTTCTCTCCACCCCTGAGGAATGATGCAAATGCACTAAAGCCATACTTCTTTCCACCTCTGAATGCCGATTGATATGCAGATATACTAAATCCATGTGAAATATTCTGGAAATGTTACAGTTTTACTCACAGGCTCCATCCTATAAGACTGCCCTCCATCTCCCACTACAAATCCCAGTTCCAAGTCTCAGGCAGTTACCTGTGCTTCAGACCAACAGGCTACACATTGGAGGTTCCCATGACCTTCCTCTTAGGTTCCACTAATTTGCTAGAGCAGCTCACAGAACTCAGGAAAACACTTAAGTTTACCAGTTAAATAAAGGATACTGTAAAGTATACAAGTTAACAGCCAGATGAGATATGTAGGGCAAGGTCCCAAATAAAGGAGCTCCTTTCCTTGTGAAGCTTGGGGCCTGGTTAGGTGGTATGTAGAGACATTCTGGTTCTCCAAGCATAGAAACTTTATCCCAGACAAAGCAGGATCCCAGAGAGCAGCAAGCTCTTCTCAGGGGTTTTTGTTGAGGGCTTTATTGCATAGTCATGACTGACTAAATTATTGGCTATTGGCTAATTCAGCCTCCAACCCCTGTCCTTGAGTGGGGGTCAAAAGTCTTTTATTAACATGACAATAAGCCATTTCACCTTTAAAACTGCAGTGCCTTTAGGAACTGGGGATGAAGATCAATATATCTGGGAAATATACTTTGAATGCCTCTGAATGCCTATTGATATGCAGATATTCATATGACCAAATACATATTTCTTATGACTCACTATATTATAGAAGTTCATTAGAAACTCAGTGCACAGATTTTTTTTGGGTGGGGGCCTTGTCATATAGGCACCCTCAGCCTAGCATGTACTAGTCTTCAGATTCCAGAAGGAAAATTGTTCAGCACAGACCACATTGTTTTTCTAATCTAGGGACAGTGAGCCGCTCTTACTATTTAGTGAACTTTTTGTCAGTATAGAGAACAATTTACCATTCATGTTCCCTGCAAAGAGCCAATCTTGAAAGGAGTCCTTTCTAAGGATAGAGATCTCAGGTCTACTATGTTAACTCTTTTTCTGCACTGATGTGTAGGCAATTGTAGTAGACTTTTTAGAAGACAATGTCATATAATTTTTGTTAGAGATGCTAGTTATCTCTAACATATCATAAGTGATATGATTTGTGATAATATTTTTATAAAGGTCATCGAGAGTTAATTTCAGATTCTAAGTTGACAATGTGGATGATGGCAAATCACATTTTTTTTCCAGGCAGTGATACAGGCATTCAAGTTACAGATATATATGGCCTCTTTTCCTCTCCTATTCACTTCTCTTTGCCCAGAAGTATGTCTCAAAACCTCTTCTGAAAACACCATCCTTACCTGATTACTTTTTCTTCAAATTGTTTTTGCATTGTTGAATATTAAAAAAAATACCATCTTACTTTGAGGACAGCAGCTTTGTGATTGCACCATCAGTTTAAAATCTACTTTGTGTTTCCTAGGCATGTATTATTTCTTAATTTCCCTACTTAATCTGTAAATATTTGATTACTTTAGTCATCCTATATAATTCTGGCATCCTATCACTGTGCTTGGATACTTAAAGAATCTTCAATGATTCCCTGGAATAGTATGTCATAGACAAAACCACCCCCAGCATCTTAGCTATTACAAATACCACCAGAAATTTCCTAAACTAGCTTCTAACAGTGTTTATTTCTGTTTCCTAATCATCTTTTCCAACTTAGCTGGATCTTTGTTCCTCATACTTTCAGCATTCGCGACTCTAAGTATGGACATGCAGCCCTTTGATTTTTAACTTCAAATGCAAAAGATTATATGTTTGCATTGCCTTTAACCCCAATAAATCCTAAAATAATTAACTTATTGTCAAATTCTCTCTAATATTCTTTCTTTCCATGGGCCACAATAAAATTAAGCAGGAATTTAATCTTCTTTGTTATATTACCAAAGGGAAAACATAACACTTATTTTTCAAAAATGTAACAGGATATTTCGCTTGTTTTGTTTTGTTTCATGGTAAACAAACATCTAATAAAATTTATTTCAGAAAATATACAGAGTATGGTGTCATGAAATGTGCAAGAACTTTGCTATCAAACTGAGTCTTGATTCTATGGTTCTGTACTTCGTAGTTTTCTCAAAATAAACAAGTTACTTCACAATCCTTGCCCTGCCATTCGTCCCAGTTTAAGATGTAAAAATAAGAATAAAATTTATGTATTATGAGCTATCATGATAATCAAGTAAATATAAATGCAACTGATTTTGGTCTTCAGCTATGGTGGCAAGGGAAATATAAACTCCCTCTTCTTTTATCTTCTACTTTCTTTCACTTCATCAATACATAGGACATTTTTGTATCTAGTTTTATAATAATGGAGAAAATGGGAAATAAGAAAGTCAACTGAAAAATGGGAAATAAAATCAAATAGTAATACTTCATAAAATGAATTATGGGGAAAAAATATTGTAACTCCAGGAGGAAAATGCGTTTTTAGCCCAGGAAAAATAAACCTTTGAAGCTGAAATCAGTCAAAGGGAAAAATAAAATGGGAGAAATCCATGTATCACTTACAAGAATCCTGGCTCTGTTCACCTACTCCCACTCACTTGTGTCTCTCCCTGACCTGGCTGGGAAATACCAAACACCTCTCTTGTCCCAGAGCTTGCTTACCCCTTCCCCTGCCCCTGGTAAGCACCTATTGATATGCAGTGCTCTATGGCCAGTTGAGAGATTCTAGAAATATTACAATTGTACCCACACATATTTTAAAAGCTTAGAATTTGATATTCCATTTTACCATATTGAAATTGCTAAAACCTTTATATCATAAATGTCATAAAGATATAAAAAGTTTTGCCATTTAATATCTCTCCTGAAAGATTTCAAGATTTAACCAATTGCTACAAATCAGATTTGAAATTTGAAACTTCTGAAAACATCAAAAGCTAGCTATTTGGTACAATAATAATTTATTGAATATCTAATAAAAGGATATGCTTTGAGATCAGAATTGAAAAAGGTATTGTAGGAAAGCCCCAATATTTAATTACTTAGTATTGCTCCTTTTGAAGGCAACAAGCCTTGTGTTTTCATGAACACACTTCGATAATTAAGCCTGGACTCTTAATTTTATTTCACTGTATTTATTTTCTTTAATAGACCAAATTCAAATTTTCAGGTGGTAGTTGATGCCTGAAATAGAGAAAGGAAAAACATGGAATCTCACTATGGCAAGAGGCAAGCCTTCGAAGGTTCCATTCCGAAGACAAGGTATTTTAGTCTTGTTTAGTTGAATCCAAACATGAATTCACAGCCTAGATGTTTAGATGCAGACTGTGATGGATAATATTTCAGAATTCTTTCACCTAAGTTCTTTCTTTAACCTATTCAGCAGCATGAAATCCAAAATTGTCTGTAGGGAAATAATTATGAGTGTTGATCTCTGCAGCAGCTTTCTATTTTTATTTTTTTTCTGTGGTGAATATGTTGTTTATCAGTTTTCTTAATGTTGGAAGTTCATCCATTTCCATCATCAAGGCCATCCATAGGCTTATAAACAGTAAATTATTTATGTAAGCATAAATCCAAAGCATTATTATACCTTTCCTTTTTTGATGGAGGTCTAATAATATTTAATCATTCTAAATAATTATCTTAAAATAATAAAAATTTTAAAATGTTATATAAATGCATTACAGAACAATGCATTTATCTTATTGGTGATGATTTAAGATATTTAGCTAAAGAAATGACAACTGAAGATTTTCTTAGGACTTCATCTGTCCTGTTTAGAATTACCTAACGAACTTCATTATAGCACAAAGAAAGACTTACCAGGCCTCAAAAACAGCAATTTGGATTTCAGAGGGTCTATAGAATTCTACTACCAGGATTCCAATAAATGAGTAGAGAAAGCTGTACAAGTTACTATTAAAAAGCTGGCAAATTTTGTTACAGATAGCTTGAGGGAAATAGGAATTTAAGAACAGATTATATAGAAAACACACAAAATCAAACATCTTAAATGTTTTCTTGTGGCTTAAGAAAGACAGTGGGCTTTAACATTTTATGTCTTCTCAGTTCAAGACAAATGCATTAAATTAATGTAAACACAACCTAGGCTGTAGTAAAAGCCTTGAGGGCTATCCCAGTCACATGCACTGGGGTGATTTGCAAGCCCACTATTGGCCCAACAAACACCAACAAAATGCTGAAAGGACTAATAAGTTATAACCTGTTTATTTTATGCCAGGATTTCTCTTCCTGGCAATAAACATTATTATATGTTATATTGGAATAAGGACTTGGCCCTCACAAGGGCCAGGGAAACACGAAGTTTCCAAAGAGCCAGACAGATGATTGACTACTGTTCCCTTAAATTAAACGGCCACTGATCTATTGCAAAAATAATATATTTTTAGCATCCACTATTTCATTAAAAACATAGTTTCTTTGATGAAGTCGAATCATGTTTTACATAATTCAAAAATTAAACTAAAAACTGTCCTGTCACATTGTAATGCAGACACAAAGCCTTTGCTTGTAAAGTAGTTTTCAGTATGGACTAAACATTTCCTTCCTATTACATTTTCAGTGTTTTCCTCACTGTCTTCTAACTTCTCACATCTCTCTCCTGAACTGTATTTCTTTCTGCTTTAGTAAATATTCTAGTAACTGTTTCAAAGAAGGTCATTTGGTTGATAACTTGCTTGGGCCTCACTTTTATTGATTTCCCTCACATAAATGTATGTTACTCTTTTGCTGAAGCCAATTGGAAAAATGCCTGTATTATAACAATACAACTCTCTGAATTTTCACATAGAGCACTATACATAGCAAGAAAAACAGTGTTTTCCATACCCCATAACCTGTCTCATGCTTCCTTCTAGTTAAAACAGTACTTAGGGCAATAATTTCCCTGAAATGTAAGACCATATGCTAGTTTCAAAAATTTACATAGATAAAATGATAAATGTACTATATTGTACATGGAGTTTCTTACTCAAAATGTTTTTATGGTTTCACCTTGTATATTTAAATACATGTATGAGAAAAAGATATTTCCCAGGTGATTATGGACTTCTCTTTCTATTATTTTGACTCTAAAATTTATAAGATTTATGTGTGTGTGTGTAGGTGTGTGTGATTAGCCATAACATTTTAAACATTATTTGAAATGATTTTACTTTTTTCCATTCCTTCTTGAAAAGAGCTATAATACTATTCCAGATCCTTAGACAGGGAAGGAAAAAAAAAAATGGTGTTGTTGGTTTGGTAACAAAGGAAACATACAAAGAGATTCAGTTTAGGAGAATATTATCATTATAATAGTTACTGTGATAATACAAGTGATAACCACATCAGCAACAATATGTTGTTTATTTTGGACAGAGACTCCAGTAAATATATCATATATATTATTTTAAGCTTCATAAATTATATATAAAGTGTGTGCTACTTTTCCAATTTATGGATGAGTGAACAGATTTAGAACAAAACCTAAGTTAACAGAATTGTGGAATGTCAGAGCTAAAATGTAGGCTAATTTTTCTACCTCCTATTTTCTCTCGTAGTTTAGCATTTCTATAGAACCAAGAAGATCCCACCCAGCAAGACACAAAGAGACTTTCCAATTTACTCCCCTGTATATGAGTAGGTTTAATCTCTTAAAACCCTTTTTTTAGTTTTGATATCTTCTTTTTTTAGAGACAAATTTAATTTTCTCTTTAGGAAAATTAACAAGCTTTTACTCCATTTTAAGTTGCCAAAATGTGGTATTATTGCTTTATATTTTCCTTTTTTTTTAAATCTAATAACTAGGGTTATTTTGGCTTAATAACATGGGTCTCTAACAGGATCCAACAGTGTCCAAAGTTATTTAAATTTCCCATTTCTTTAAGAGAATTGGGTAGATTACTCTCTATAATCCCTCTTCTTGCCTTATAAAATGTATTAAGACAAAGGTTTTAATTAAAATGCTGTCTCCAACAGCTGAGTCTGGGACTTATAAGCCAAATATATCCTTTTAGGAAAATGAGGTATAACTGAAATATAGGTTAACAACAGCAAATTTAAAAATAAGTGAGAAATATAGCTTTATTTGCAGCTTAGACATGTCACTTGGAAGTTAAATAGCATTCATCAGTCCATATTGTCATGATCACCCTTTCCACTTCAATAGACAATGAAAAGTATTAATCCTAATAAAAAGTCTTACTTTCATTCTAAGGAGATGAAGAATGAAATTAAGACTATTTTTCATCTACTCTATTTTATGGTCTACCAAATTAATGAATGAAAATGGCTAGATAAAGAATTTATTTTTCTTCTTCTCCACCATCAGATCTGCAGTATATGATCAATTACAGATGGTTGACAGGGAAGAGGAGACCTAGAAAACAACCCCTAAAACATAGCATTCAGCACAGCCCTATGTTCATTGAGAACATGTGTAACCCAAGAGAATTGGAGCAAATCTGCATGAGCCACCTGATTGTGCACCATATTAATGTTCTTTACTTCAGAAGAAACAACTTTAATTAGAAATGGAAAGCAGATGTATGTGTCTAAAATCAAGCATCAGGAAATATTTTATAGCATAAGTCCTACAGGTTAAAACATCCTTCACAGGACTATCTAACTTAAAACAAAGATTTATTTAATAGCAAATTGGCTTTGTAAATGTTGCACTAGAATCTTTGATGTAAATGGAGAATTCCTCTCCAAACCCCCAAGTTTCTGCTCTAGGGCCCATGGTTAGATATGGTTATGAGAGTGTGTAAATGGAAGAAAATATCTAGGATATAATAATTGAAATCACATGAATAAAATTTGAATAATAATTAGTAAAATGAGGAAAATGATGGTGGTAATAAAATGATAATTTAAACTGTTATACAATATATATCAGGAACTTTAGAAGTGCTTTATAAGGATTAATTCCATGATTAGCTTATCCTCTATAAAATGAGAATAGTAATAGCACTATGTTATAGAGTTGTTGGGACATTCAGATATGTAAAACACTTAAAATGCCTGTACTATGAAATTATTTTGTTATTATTTTTATTGTAGTTATGTGCCCTATCATAAGAAATAGAAATTTATATTTTAATTTGATTAATGGCTCAGAAATCTTCAGGAACTTACCAATGCCTCACTGAGAATAAGTTGGAGAATAATAACATAAATCTTTCTCATTCTGATGCCAAAGTTCATGTTCCTTTACTGTACTACACTGTCTCCTTTGATGTCAGGAAAGGGGTAGAAATATGCTATTTACATATATTTCCAAAGCTCTGATACTCTTTACTGCATTTATATTGTGCTATCTATAGATAAGTTTTCTTCTCTGTAAAATTATGGGTTGGACAAAGAAATTACTTTTTTTCCCCTATAATGTGAAATACTACTTTTTATTTAGCCAAACAGCTCTAATTAGTGTGTTAAAGTTCCTTTCATACGGAAACTTCTAAGCAGCTTAAAGGTATCTCTATAAACTCTCAGCAGTATACCTCCATAAACTCTTGGATCTTTGCTTCCATCAAAGATCTTCAGTTGGTCCATCTGTACAGCCTTGAAATATTGTTCAGCAGAGTAGGAAAAGAGGAATATATCTTACTTCTCTGGGAATCACTAGAGCAACTTGTAATAGATGTACAAATTGGGTAATTTTCACCCATTCAATGTAAAGAAAGGAAAAAATTAAGGAGAATTGTTACTACTTGGCATTTATTTCCTTTTTGAACTGAGAGCAGTGAGAAAAGACTCTAACTTGATTTTTTTATATAGAACCCAAATTAGGCTTAAAAAGAAAAGTGCTTCTTTTCTCTGTGGGTAGTTACTTTAATTTGTTAAGTTGGCACTTGTTCTCCCTTTTTCTATTAAGTCACTCATCAGTTGGTAAACTGGGGTGTATTACGCACATATCAAGTGAGAGCAGAAACCAAAGCCATTAGCTGTGGACCTGAACATACCAATGTACCAAGTGACTTTGCTGTCCCTGGAGGCACAGAGAGGCTGCTTAAGAACACAGGTGGTTTTATGTAGTGAATTTATTTTTCCTCTTAGCTTATTCTGAGTAATTTTAAGGCACCTCAAAACACCCTGGGTGGGAGAGCATGCTTATTATCATTATTCCTTTCCAATTTGAGAGAAAGAGAACAGTAAGAGGTTAAACTCTTTGGAGCTCTGACAAAGAGCTATGGTCGGGGAACAACCTATGTTGTAAGTAAAGATATTCTTTATTAACTGGAACTGGATGGTACTCCTAACTTTCTGTGAAGCAAATTTCTATTCACATCACCAATTGCCATGCTGTTAAATATAAAAGTCAAAGATATGTTTTTGATAAGCCCTGGCAAGGGCAAGGGCTGACCCACAAGAAGCTTGGGTAGGAATGAATGTGAAAAAAAACATAGCTTTCAAAAGGAAGAAATTATTTTTATGGAAGTAATGAGTGGCAGTACTATCACTTTTTCCCACCTTAAATCAGTATAAAATCCATACCACCCTCTTTTATCACTATCCCTCAATATATACCCTTCCTTCTTCTTTCCAGATACAAACACAAACAAAAATGTGCTGTATATATTCATGAATGCCTTTTGACATTTAGGAAAAGAAAATATCAAAGTGTGATCTGTTATGATTCTGGACCCTAACTCATAAAACTATTACACACTACTTTCATTTATGCAACAGATGTTTTTGAACATCTCTATGCCAGTGTTCTAGGGCACCACCATATGTTAACAACAAAACAAACAACAGTGATCATACCAGAACTTACAGAGCATACAGAGACTGAAGATAAGTGTAATAAATAAACTGTATCAGATATTGGTAGGGAAAAACCACCATTGGAAAAATAGTATTAGGAGTATATATATTTGTATTGGTTTAGGGGTGGGAATAGGGGGCTAGAAAGTCAGTAAGTCCTCATTTGCAAGGAAGTATTTGAGTAAAGACTTGAAATATGTGGGAGAGTACTATGAAACTAACTGGGAAATAGAAATTGTTGCAGATAGAAGGACAACCTACACAAAATACCCAAATAAGAGATACTGTATTCATGGAACATCAAAGTGGGTAGTGTTGCTGGGATTCAGCTTTAAGATAAAAAAGAGGTTGTGATACTTCAAGATAAAAAAAGTTGCAATAGAATAGAGCAGAAGAGGAGGAGAGAAAACACTACAACGCAGATGATATTGAGCTGTCCAACCACTACAATAATTTTGATTCTTTTCCTCTGCTCTTTTTTTTAATTAAAGTATCATTGATATACAATCTTATGAAGATTTCACATGAACAACATTGTGGTTTCAACATTCACCCATATTATCAAGTCCTCATACCCCTTCCCCCCGCCCCATTGCAGTCTCTGTCCATCAGTGTAGTAGGATGCTATAAAGTCATTACTTATCTTCTCCATGCTGTACTGCCTTCCCCATGACCTCCCTATACTGTGGGTACTAATTATAATGCTCCTTAATCCCCTTCTCCCTCCCTCCCCATCCACCCTACTCAACCCCTTCCCTTTGGTAACCACTAGTGCCTTCTCAGAGTCTGTGGGTCTGCTGCTATTTTGTTCTTTCAGTTTTGCTCTGTTTTTATACTCCACGAATGAGTGAAGTCATTTGGTACTTGTTTTTCTCTGCCTGGTTTATTTCACCAAACATAATACCCGCTAGATTCAAACATTTTGCTGCAATTGTTAAGATTTGTTTTCTTTTCATGGCTGAATAATATTCCATTGTGTATATGTACCACCTCTTCTTTATCCATTCATCTCTTGATGGACAATTAGGTCTACTTTCATTTTCTGGCTATTGTAAATAGTGCTGCAATAAACATAGGGGTGCATATGTCTTTTTGAATCGGGGATCTTGTTTTCTTTAGGTTAATCCTAGGAGTGGAATTCCTGGGTCAAATGGTATTTCTATTTTTATTTTTTTCAGGAACCTCCATATTGCTTTCCACAATAATTAAATCAATTTACATTCTCACCAGCAGTAGGAGGGTTCCCCTGTCTCTGCATCCTCCCTGCATTTGTTGTTTGATAATTTTGATTTTAACTTTGAAAGGAGGAGCTATTGCAATGTTGAGACAAATGAAATGATAAGACTTGACTTACATTTTTAAAAAGTCACTCTGGATGATGCGTGTGTGAGTGTTTGAGTGGTAATGGTGAGAGCTGTGAAACTAGCTAAGAAGCTAGGGATAAAAGGTCAAAATAAATTTTTTTTGAAGGAAGAACCAACAGGAGTTTATCATATGTTATATGTGAGATGAAAGAGAAAGACCACCCCATGGTTTTTGACGGGAACAAATATAAGGTGGAGTTGCCATTGGAGAAATTGCAAAGAGTGAGGGTAGAACAGGTTTTGAAAGGGTAAAAATCAAGAATTAAATTTTAAGTGAGTTAATTTTGAAATGCTTGTTAGGTATCTCAGTGGAAAAATCAAGTGGACAGTTTGATATATGACTTTGAAGTTTAGGAGGATGTGAGATATGTACTTAAGAATTTTTCAGCATGCTGATGATATTTTAATATATGACAATGAATTATGTCAACAGAAGAATGAGTAGATGAACAAGACAGCAGACACTGGAGGAAGGAGGAAAATCAAAGAATGCTGACCTGCCTGCTGAGGCAAGAAAGAATACCAGACAGAGATAGTGAGCAGCTAGTCATGCTAATAAGGCAACTAAAATAAGGACTGTGAACAACCTAAGTATCTAGGAACATCTTCTCTGCAAATTCCAACAAACGAAACGAAAACCTGACCACCAAATGCTTCAGCCAAAATAACATATGGATAAGAAATAGGGTTAAAAAAAAACCAAAAATAGTTGACTTCACAATGTGCAGATTATTTTTCTTACTAGGTTTTCTTCATTATCACTATAATAATTTGGATAAAAGGAACATATATTGACACTCTTCCAACGAGCATCAAGTTAAATGCCCATTGTGATGGATATATCCTTGCTAGCAATTTTGTAAAACTGATTGTATACTTTCTTGCTCCAGTGACTCTCATCTCAGGATATTTTCCAAATCCTTTAACATTGCTCACAAGGCCCTCCATGATTCTAGCCATTTAACTGTCACCACTGCCTTTGTCACATTTTAGGGATGAAGACACAAAAAAATACATTTTGTTAGTTGAAACTGCCTTGTTTTCTCTGTAAATTCCAGGCCTTTACAAAAACTTCTGCTTTCACAATGAGCTTAATATTACCCTGTTGGAAGTTTCATCATTACTTCCTCCTGGAAGCATCCTTTGAACTGCAAAGTTAGTTGGGGTTTTGTCACAGACCCAAAACAAGGGAAACCTTTCCTTCTCTAGGAATCCTCCAAAGTGACTGCATTTCTTCCTAAACTCTCAAAATACAAAGAGTCTGACTGCATTTCCTTTACTGGAATATGGGGCTACTGAACCATCTTTCTAAGGGAAAATACCTTCTTTGCCTCAAGATAAACCCAATCCAGTGGCTACTTCAAAGGAAAGTCAAGAGCAATTTACTCTTCTAATGAAAATTGCAGAGGTGATTCTAAAGAAAGGGCTTTTTTGTACCTCTCTCATTAGGAAGATGGAAAGGAAAAACTGTGGCCCTCCACTAAGAACTGTCATCCACTACCACCCATGGAATCAAAAAACAGCCATCAGTCTGTCAGTCCTGTCAGTGTCTGAGCCAGGTAGGTCCTCCGTGTTTGAAGGTCCCCACTAAAACAACAACACAGATGGGATCCCAAGAGGTATGTCCTCCTTCCATAGCATCCTATCATATCCATTTCATTCGGTCTCAATATGACAACAATGGGGTATGTTTTTCTGGTTCATCTGTACATCTTCAGAGGCATATTCATAGAGATGCTCAATAGATATGTGCTGAATGGATGACTGAATCTATAAGCATTGCATCTGGAATGCTGTTAAACCCATTCATTCCAAAGAATTTTGTAGACAACTCAATTTCACACTCAGGTCATGTATTTCACATTGGGGATCAAATCTGGGCCAGGGAAGAGCACTGCTGTCCATGAGAGCAGACTCCTGGCACCAGGAATACCTTGGTGTGCCGCTCTGGACTGCCTTTAAGTGAAATGAACATTGCCAGTAGGCAGCTTCAGATTGTGCTGGCAGCACTGCACAGGGAAAAATTACACAGCCTATTACTGACCAATTTCAGGTACTTGATGAAGTTGTTTTAGCCTTACTTTCCTTGGCATCAGCTCACACTAAAACTAGTATTACCCCTTTTAAGAATCTCAGGGAACAAGAGTAAGTGAATCTGTCTCTCCAGTACTTTTGGAGAAATCAGAAATATTTTTTCCTCTCTCCATTCAAGTATACTGTAATTTGGAATGTATATGCAAATAGACATTGAGAATAAACATCCATTTGTAAGTAATAAATTTCTTAGTGATAAAAATGTACTTATCTCAATACTATAATGAAATCTGAAAACAGAGCCATGATGTATAAGAATACTGAAAAATTTTAAAGCATTCAAATTTAATGTGTATTGAATTTATGATTTTTATAAAACATAGAGGTTATTAATTCTACATATTGAGTAATTACCATTTTTATTTTTTAAGAAAAAACCCTTATCTGCCCTAAGAAAAAAGGAAACAGTAAGTAGAATAGCATATATACATTGATCTTGGGTAATAGTTGTAGGACTGTAGTTATAGTTTTATAGTTATAGAACTATAGTTATTTTTATCCATCTTTTTGTATTTATTTATTTTCCAATTGTTCTATAATGAAAACGCATTACTTTCAAAGTTACTGCAAAATTGTCCTGAAATTGACATTTGAGGAATTTTCACTTGGAATTGTTTAAAGTGTTGCAAAGCTTTTATTAGTGATTTTTAGGGAAATGTTTCTCTTTGATCCTTCGGGCATTAATTTTTAAGGCCAGTAATTATATAGAAATAAAGAAAGTATTTATATGGATAAAAAAAGATATCTTGCTTTCACTTCTATCTGTATAAAGCAGTTAAGAGTGAATATGAAAATGACTTTATGACAACATGAAATTGCTACAATTCTAGATGCCTTTTCTCATTATCTTCCTGAAACATCTGTCACCATTTATCTGCTAATATGCTAAGCAATCATTCTCAGTAAATAAAATATCAGATCCAAATACATATACTCTTTAAGCAATAAAAGAGATGCTTAAGGATAGGATATTTACAAAACTGTGTCAAATATCCTACTTACACTGATTTTTCCTTCACAAAGTTGATAGGTGACAGAACAGTAAGTTGTTCCTCAGGTTCCCCCATTCCGTTGTCCAGCCACAGCATTGCTGATATCTGTGAGATGCCTAAGAGGAAGCAGATGCTACAATGAACAGGACTCTAGTTCATAAAAGTAAGACAAAAGTCCAGGTCAGTTGCTGATAATCAGTTAAAGAAAAAGTTGCTGATCCCATGGAAGCAACACACTTTCCATGACCTTGCTAAATGTACTCTGTGCTTTGTTGCTAGTTGTAACGTGGGTTACATTGCCTGATAGCCTTTGACTTACTAGCTATATAAACTTGAGGAGATCACTCAAACTCTGTGAAGCACATATAAAGCATCTATAGAATGAGATTATAAAATACACTTCATATAAGTTGGCATGAAAATTCTGAGATAAAATTTCGATTACTGTGCATAATATACAATATTAAATACGTTTTTGATGCATGTTAGATTGGTTAAGGTTAGAGAAACTTAACAAGTGAACAAATGAAAAGTGTTTAGTAAATAATCATAGCCTTAAAAGTAACAACCCTTTGTCTATTCTATAAGCCAATGGTTATTTTAATCAAATCATGATACGACCTCAGCATTTAAGACAAACCTGTAGGCACATGCAGTCATGGATGTGGACATGTTTAATTTAGCCTGGTATATACTCTTGAACTATGAGAGGTTTCTGAAATGTTTTCATTCTCTAGGAAGGAAACATATATTCATATTCCCACTAATGGAAAAATGGGGATTGGGACAAAATATGAAATACAGTAAACAGAGGAAAAAAGAGAATGGCCTTACAATGAAAGAATTGTGATAAAATCCTACCTAGCATTTTACATTACTCTTTTGAGTATCCTGACTTTATTTGAAAATTAGGGATAATAGTACCAACTTCAAATCATTCTTGAGAAGATTTAACAAGATAATGGATGGCAACTAATCATAGCTTTTATGATGCAACACTGTATATAATGTCTCCAAATGTGACTAGCAGTAGATTGAACTCTAGGTTATTTTTGGGGAGAACTCATGCAGAACTTTTACCATAAAATAAAATAGCAGTTCTATCAATATAGTACTTTTCATAAAGTATAAGAAAAACTTTTCAGATTGTTAAAGGTGAAGCCTCTTTCTAATATACCAGATGATAAAATGGTTAACATAGACAAAATGTCCAAATTCAGTATCATGTTAAACAAATCAAAATTATTAGAACTATTTCATTACTTATTGCTTTTGTATCACCAATCACAGATAAATATGACACTTTAAAGAAAGATCATGATGATGTTAAGTTCTAGCTTTTGACCGTGTGAATAATGACACATAGACAGCTATTATTGGAGAATATAGAATAAGATTATGAACTTGGATTCTGAAGTCTGAGGTCAGATTCTATCCCTTATATAACTATGTCTGATTTCTTTGTTTTCTCACATGTAAGATGAAAGTCTTGTCTAAGTTCCATTATCCTGAATCCTACTCCTCATAGAAGTAAGGGAGCAGCAGTTATGTGAAGTCAACAGTTACTCTTAGATAGAGAAACAGCACAGAGTTCATAAGTTCTTAATGGAAATCATCTATTTGTAATAAAACTGGAAAATTTAGTTTTGTTACATGTACCACCATCATTATGTAACAGATTATTCAATGTGTTGGAGCATAGGAAGCAATTTATTGAAAGAACTAGGAAAGCTAGCAAAAATTCAGTAGTAGGGGTTGAATATAAACTCAGACAGACATTACACTCATGTATCACATGTAATTGCTACACCAAATTTCACATCAAATCAAAAATATTGATATGCATTTTAATAATTCAGGAGTCTTGTTAACACACATTCTTTTTCAGTAGATCTATAGTCTACATGTTGAGCAAACACCCACCAAGGTAATGACCAAATTGTTGGCCTCAGAAAACACTTTGAGTAGGAAGACTCTAGCTTAGTGCTGTCCAGTCAACTCTCTGTGATGACGGCACTGTTCTGTATTTGTCCAATATGATAGCCACTTGTATGTATGACTATTAAGCTTTTGAAAAGTGTCCCACATAACTGAAGAACTGAATTTTAATTTAATTTATTTTAATCTAAATTTAAATAGCCATGTGAGGCTGGTGGTTATTGGTTATTGGGCAGCACAGGTCTAAGTAATCAAGTAATTTGTTTTGATGATATGAGACCATATTCAGGATAATAAAATTATCTTCCCAAACAGCAACTTAGGAAAGTAATTATTGACTGAGTGTTGATTTGTGTATATCAACCCCTCAAGTGTGCTGCAACAATTTCACTAACTGAAAAGATAAGACAGTGTTGGAAATCAGTGTGGGGCAATGATTAGCCTTTGTGGTTTCAAATCTCTACTATGCCACTTACTAGCTGTGTGATCTTACGAGTAAGTAGCCACTTACTTTAGCTTCCTCACTTGTAAAAGAGAAAGACAATAATAATATTGTTGTGAAAGTTAAATTATTTAGTATTTATAAAGCATTACAATAGTGTCTGACACAAGCCTATATAACATGGTTTTTATACATCTTAACCAATATGTCATACAAAAGTACCAGTTTCAGAGAGATTAAGCAATTAAATGTCATGAGCTAATTTGTTTCATTTAATTTGGCATAATTTACCCACAGTAAATGTGCAGATCTTAAATGTCTGGTAAGATGCATTTGGCCAACATATCACCCCAGAAAGTTCATTCATTCCTCTTCCCAGACTCAACCTCCTAGCAACCAAAGACTTTGCTTCTGTTACCAGAGATTAGTTTTGTACGTTCTAGAAGTACATGTAAATGGAATTACCTGTACTCATTCTTGCTTCTTTGACTCTGCAGAATATTTTTAAGGTGAATCCATTTAGAAGTAGTGCTCCATTGGATGACCATACCAGTCTGTTTATTCATTCTCCTGTAGAAGTCTACTTGAGATGTTCTGGTTGATAATGAATAAAGCTGTTGTAGCTATCTTGGAACAAGCCATTTTAGACATTCATTTTCATTTCCTTCAGATAAATACCTAGTAGTAGAATTGCTGGGTTTTAGGGATGTTTATTTAGTTTTTTGGATAAGGCCAAACAGTTTTATCAAGTATTAGGGGACAGTTTTCCACAGACCTCTCACGTTTGGGTTGTTTTGGTAGCAGAGGTACAGACTGCCTTTATTCTTACCTATTGTGTTAATGTTGCATAGAGAAAAGCTTTGCAAAATAGAGATAGTGTCTACCTTTGGAGCAATGGGAAGGTTTGCTTACTGTTCAGTATAATAAAGAAAACATGTCCCTCCAAGGGCAAACAACTTACGGTCCATTATTTAAAATTCAGATTCCCAAAGCTAAGGGATTTTTTCCCTCTGACTTACCCCACTGCAAGTGCAAGAGTCTCCCGACTCTTTCTGTCACCATGGGAATTGGGGCTCAGAGAACTGGCACAAGTGCTGGACTCTGGCTCCTGCCATGGCTGTGAATATTCAACCACCCTTTACCTCTGACTCAGGAGTCTTGCACTTTCTTCTAGCATCCATGAAACTGCATAGCAGACTTAGTTGTTATTTTGCAAGTACAGTAAAATTTCAAACAATTCACAATTATTGGTAGTTTGGTAAAAAGGATTACATGTTGACAAGACATGGATTGCTAGCAAAGGGAAGATGAAGGGTGTTTTATGACACTTGAGGAAAATACGTTGGAATCTGCAGCAAATATGTTGATCAAATTGTGTGGTTATCAAGTGGATTTACAATGAGAAATTGGTGAGATGTTTGCAGGCTAAGTACCAGAAATTCAGCTAAAGACAGCTGCCTAAATAGTGCCTAGATTGCTTCTCACCCTCCTCCAGGTAGGATGACTCCCCCCACAATCTGGAAGTCATTTTCAAGTTCGGCCATTAGGACAGTTGGTACTCACATTTGTATTAGATGTCAAATGTGTTAGGTGACCTGTTTCGCCCCATGTTAGGCCACATTTACAAAGACTCACCTGTACACTGAGAGTGAAGGGAGGGCTAGTCACACTGCTATGGGCATAACCCCGGCCAATTATTCAATCTTTGGCTGGTTCCTTGGAAGCTGAGGGGATGGAGGCATGTTCTGCTTGTTAAGAATGGTGACAGCTGAGCATCTTCTAAAGTCTACCGTGCCAAATGTGGGTCCACTCAGATGTGAAACTGAAAAGTCTCAGAGATTTTGTTGCTTTGTTTTTTATGTGGATCCTGGCCGCAATAGCAAAGCTTTGACCATCTTGAGAGATTTCTCTAAGGCAGGAAAAACAAACAAACAAACTTTGGGAAACCGTAAATGATGCATTGACAAGTATGAACACTTATATGGTCCTACGCTGGATTTAATCAGACTGCAAAAATGACTTGTTGGCATATGAACCAATTTATTGTTGTTTTGGTTCCACTGCTCGTATACTCTTTCTATTTATGTTTTAAGTGCTTGTGCCATGAATGCTTACAAAGTTGAAGAGAGATTTGTTTGTTCATGGACTATCGCATGTAGAAAACTGCCAGTGAGAAATATGTCACTCCACAACCTGCCTTCTTGCCCTCATGTAGATGGTGCAGTGGGAACAATATAGTATCCAAGGAACAGAAAAGGAAATCAGAACTTAATGCATGACAGGTAGTAAGAGACACAGCATTTCAATACAAACCATATATGGTCAGTTGTAAAGCTAACAGAAGCTGGATCTTATGGAAGATAATCAATGAATTCCATTCTTGTTCCCATAGTACCAGTTGTTGCACATATTGTGACTGTAAAGATATCGTGACTGTTACTGAATCTGTTGCATGAACTAATGGCACTTGGTATGTTGTCCTAGACATTGCCATTTCCCCAGAGGCACTTAAGAACTCATTTGCATTTATGTGGTAAGGCCTGTTAATATACATTTGTAATACCCCCCAGGGATACCTAAACCCCTGCCATTTCCCACCTGCAGCTGGGTCAGGATTTGGTGTGACCAGCCCTACATTCTGTAGTGCAAAGTTCACTGTAGAGATGATGCCCTACTGGTTGGTAAGTCAAAACCCTCATTCCCAAAGCTCCTGGCTGTAGTGTTATCATAGACTTTTATTAGCAGGAGTGGTTGATAAGCCCTGACAAGATTCAGGGGCCACTTACCAAGTAAAGTTTCTTGGCGCTGTGTGGGTGGGTTCACAAGTCTCAGGTCCTCTGGCATCCAGGCAAAATTGTTTTCTATTAATCCAACAACAGGAAACCCAGCACTTCATTGGACTTTTAGGTTTTGGAGAGAGTATATCTCCCTTGGGCATTCTACTTGGTCTCTTACATTGGCTAACCACAAATCAGCATCCTTTGAGTTGAGACCAGACTAAGGCTCCACTGGTATCTGTTCAGCAGGCTGTGGTCGGCTGTTTACATTGGGAGCCTCACAACTGTCATGACCACGTTGAGCAACATGTTTCTGTGACAAATGACTTTTCCCAGTGGAACTTCTGACAAAGGGTATCAGACTCCACCCTGCGCCTCCTTTGGGCTTTTAACTCATCAACTCACTGACCTCACCGCACCACAAAGTACATGTTTTAGAAAACAGCTATTAGATGGCTCCTGTGCTTTTGAAATGAATACTGAATCAGGAGGCCTCATGACTCTTTGACCTGATGGTTTTATTTTGGTGAACCCAGCCTTAATGACTGTCAAGGTGTGAAAGGCCCACCCAAACTCACTTGCAGAGGAGAAATGGTCTGTTCATGAGCATAGTTGTTCTGGCCCTTTCAGCATCCTGGCTTTACATGAAAAAGTAGCAGATATTCCTTCTGGGGAAAACTTGTCCTTCTTTTTACTGCCTGAAGCAAATCTGCTGGGGCCCTGGACTCACAGAGGGTCTCCTAAATGCCTGATGTTTCACCTAAACTGAATGGTTCATCTAAACTGAAACACAATGGCATCCACTGGGATGTTGCACCTGTTCAAACTCAGCACCAGCTATGCAGAACTGAAAATGGACGTGGTCGCTCTGCTCAGTGGGCAGAACTCAAGGTCATATATCTGGCCAGTATTCCCCTTATGAACTTTATTATAGTTTTACTGACTCTTGGGCTACTGCCAATTGCTTAGCTATTTGGTTTGCCACTTGGAAAACTACAAACTGCAAAATTAGAAACATGATTCTTTATGTGTCTTTACTTAATTTTTTTGCTATCATTTTTTAGTCATCATCATTAATGTTATTTTTCTATATTTAGTGCTTTCTATGTTCTCACTAAAAGATTTTTACTTACCCCCAAATTGTGGAGATATTATCCTGTTTTCTTCAAGAAGCAATGTAACTGCAGCTTTTATGTTTAAGTCTATGAAGTATTGCAAAATAATTCAGTGCGATAATGTAAGATAGTTTTTTTTTTTTAATAGGACATTGTCTTAGCACTGTTGGTTGAAAGGACTACCTTTCGCCAATGGATTGTTTAATTAATCTTGATGAAAACCAAGTAATAGTTTTTTTTAAGAATACAATTTTTAAGAATTTATTACTATAAATAGAATTTCTTAATATGCAAAAAGCTAATAACAAAAAGAAAGTGTTCATATATTTAAAAAAATAGTTAAAACTTCTGTTTATCAGATGTATTTTAAAGAAAATGTAAAGATGAACCATAAATGGAGAAGACAGTTATGATATATATAATTAATTAGCTGTATATAAACAGAGATATAGGTATATATTTTTACAATATTCAAATATGCTTTGACCCTATTATTCTGCTTCTAAGTATATACCCAAAGAAATTCAGTATTTGTGTAGTATGAAATGTATATAAAAATACCCACAGCACCATTAATCATAATAACAATAAATACGGAAATAGTACAGATATCTATTGACAGGAGAAATAATCAACAAATTGCAACATATTTACAATAGAATATTTCACAATGAATATTATTGAATTAGTGTTCCATGAAAGCACGAATGAATTTTAATGTCATAATGTAATATAAAAAGAGCAAGTCACCTAAGAACTACATTTTTTTAAAGAAAGCAAAGTCAAGAGATGTATGTGTGTCATAAAAATACATTAAAAAGCAAGCAAATGTTAAGCAAACTCAGGACACATCTTACCACTTGGTGGCGGCATGTAGGTAAGAAAAGGGGGTGTAGAGATCTAGGTACAAGTTACTGATAATGTTTTAACTTTAGGCATAATAATTTCACCAATATTCATTGCATTATTTAAGTTAGTTATGTGAATATATACATATATTTAAATATATAAACATAACTGTTTGAATAAATACACACATAAATTTTAAAAGGTGTGTGTGTGATTTAATTATGAGAGAGTGAGTTATGATCCCTGGATAATTAACTGAATTCTATGTACATGATCCTTTTTTGAAAACACAAGAAAGCAAAAAACAAAACAAGCCTGTGGTGAATACCAAGGTTCAGCTCCTGTGAAAGCAAAAGTCAAAATCTAATCTTTGTATTATATTCTCTGCTCTTCATTATTGAAATATTTAAAGTGACCTTTAAATGACCTGCATGTTGAACATCAGTAAGAGTCTGGTTACTAAGGTCCTGTTACTAATCTTTAAAACAGCGTGGATGCTGCAAGACTTGGAATTTGCACTTCCTTTTTCATGGAGCATTCCACGACAGCGTGTCAGGGACTTCCCATGAGAATAAAGAATATTTCTATTTTATCAGGCAGAGTATGCTCTTCTTAATCCTGGCTGTTTGAACACCATGAATCTCCACATGCTCTGCACAGATGATTTTTAGACACTAGCAAATCATGATTATACTCTTATATCTCAAACTTGTCAACGATGCTGTTGCTTTTGACATGTAAAGAAAACAACTGGCACACCCTGGAAGAGACTACAGCAACATCTAAGTAGATGCCTTGTGTTGTTTCTACCTATCTGGGGCACATTCTGGCTGGTAAATAACAGGAAAAATGATGAATATCCAAATAGATAGTGACAACTTGATCAAAGGAAGAGGGAAAAAGAGAGTTATGTATAACAGACTTAATTAGGTTAGTCAGAGTCGGGGTTGAATCTCGGACGTGGGAATGCTCAACACCAGGCTATGATCTGAAGGATTATCTTCCCTTAGTCTGAGGAGCGTGTTTGTCAAGTTTGGAAACCTTGTCTCCCAGTAGCTCTCTGGGGAGAAACTCTATCACAGAGTTGCAGTTTAGCAGGCTGTCATCACACAGGTGGAAAGACGTCTGGTGTCCCTGTTATCCCAATGTCCAGAAGCATCATTACCCAGTGGGAGCATTGTCCAGACAAGAAAGGAGAAGGGGAGAGGTAAACAAGGAGAAAAATGAGAAAAATACTGGGAGAAGAAAACAGAAAGGAAGGCAATGAGAGAAGAAATAAGGGGAGCTCGCAGAGCATGGAGAGCAGAGCTAAAGAGAGCAAAGGGAGATGAGATATTGCGGAAGCTTACTTACCCCAAAGCAAAACAAATATGTAAACAAACAACCAATGACTTTCAAATACAGCATTAACCTCACTTTTGAGAATGCAGTCTAGTTAAGACACTTTTTCTCTTAATATAATTTGTATCTAAACTGTTGCCTTAGTTTTTTTTCCCTACATTTCTTCCCCTCCTTTTCTTTTTCCATTTTCTCCACTTCCTTCTTCTTCTCCTCCTCCTAATAAATATGTGCACTACTTATAAGAAGTGCCTTTGAACCAGAACCACTTCCTGAAGCTGCAAATACCACTTTTCAACTTGCCATAGACAAATGACAGAGAAAATTGAATGGCATAAAATACATTGATTTCTTTGCAAAAATCATGCAAAGGTAGAAGTTGGTTCAATTACTTGTCTGCTTCACATGAAGAGTCATAGTGAGTGCAGGGAAAAAATAAAGTCTCAAGGGGAGACACTTGACTTATTAAAAAATATACAGAAAAGGAAACAGAAAAATATGTTTCAATAGTACTGAGCACAAGAGAAGAATGATAAAAATATTTTTTGCTTTAATAGGCCCATTACAGGATATTTTTGATATATTTTTTCTGTGAATTTATGACATTGTTGTCTTTCTCTGAATTATTCATTTCTTTCAACTTTTAATTTGGTTAGATCTTTACATGCTTATTCTCTTCCACTAACACAAAGTACACTCACCACACACACACACACACACACACACACACACACACACACACCCCTAACAGACGTGAGAGTCCATGGAGCACTGAAGGAAAGTTTCATTTCTTATCTTCTAGTTTCTTGTTTGCATGGCATATAATACATATATACACACACTTGGTTTCAGAAATGAGATTTATAAGTCTAATATGCCTCCCAAATATCTTAGGTTGCTCTGATACTACAAAATAAATGTTTTGAACTAAAACTTAAAATCTTTTAAGTTACAAACAATAGATGCCTATTTTAATTATAATTCAACTGTACAAAAATAATACAAATTAGTTATTTTCATACTCATATATTTTACAAGCCTCTGACAAACCTCCTATCCCTTTTCATCACATTCAGTGCCCTGACTCACGCACTCTAGGCAACCTCTCTGAATACTTAAAAAAAACTAAGTATTTTAAGTCTTTTTGTTTCTGGTACCAACAATTTCATTTCTAAATATGGTGCTTAAATGTATATTTACTTTACTGATTTTTTTTAAGTTTTAGATATTATCTCTAATGTTTTAGAATTTAGATCTTTTATTTCCACTCCCATATTCCAGTCTCTTCTCTCAGTCCTTCCTATACAATTATTTTACATATTCTGGTAAGCTGAATATCAGTATTTTCTTAAATTTGTTAAATTATAATATTTATTAAGTATTTTTAAATATTTATTTAATTAGTGATTTATGAGTGAGTTAATAGCATGATTATGTCACTTCCTTTATCAGTCTCCATTTATTTAATATCTGTCTTTTGTTATTTGTTATTCTTAGCATTTTTTTAGATCCCATCAGCAATTTATCCATAAAGTCTCCAATAAATCTGGAAAAATCCCAATATAGTTGATTATATGATTGAATAGATTGCTTCCTATTTATTGTATTTAATTCACATCATTCCTCATAAAACTCACAGTTCTCTGGCTCTAATCTCTGGGTTCATTTCAGAGATATAATAAAAGGTATGGCACATACAAAGTGAGAACATAATGTTATACTAAAAGAAATAATCAAAGGATATGAATGAGCTCATCTAAGATAAATATGAAGCGCTGAATGGAAGTATTGGAACATGCATTAGGTAAATTATACCAGAAGACAAAGAAAAACACTAAATGATAAATACTAAGTTATTTATCCTTGGACCATGTATTAAACAACTTTGTGGTGTATCACTGCATGCAGACACCCCCAGAAACCAAAAGCATGGATGTGAAGAAGCCCCCTATCTAATAAAATAAAACTGGAACTTTGTCACTCCTTTCAACCTCTGATGATTTTCTTCTTTACATGTGGAATTAAAGCTTCTCCCTGAGTTTGCAGTTCAGTTTGGGAGGCAGACAAGTTCTCAAACTGTGTGAAGTGCTATGAGTGGTGTGTGAACAGAGTGCTTTAGCAGACTGATCCCTCTGTTTAAGTCTAAAAATGAACAGCAGGTGTTCTAATGGAACAAAGTGAGAGAAAGTTTTTCTAGGCATCAGTGTCTCCATCAGAACTCCTGCTCTCACTGAACTGCTGTGGTGGATTGAGGGCGTTAGATGTATCTGTGGAAAGACACTGAAAAATCAGTGGGACTTATGACAAGTTTGGACAATATAAACTGTCACATAATTGATAAAAATCACTTATTTGGTGAATCTGACCAGATCAAGCAATGTGTAACTAATGTGATCCTAGGAGATTGGCAGGAAAATAAGACACCCACCCTGGGAAAGAGGTGGGAAATGACTTTCCATCATTTTCAGAAATATGACATGCCTTCTCAAGTCACTAAATTCTCATCATCCACCTGACAATCTTCCAGCACTAATGCACCTGTTAGAAGAACATGGATGAGGACTTGTTTTAAGGACAAAAGAGACTGTCACTTATCAAAGAGAAGCTAAACAAAGAGTCTGAAGCCATTAGAGAAGGTTATGCATTCCTATAGGAACACTTTCTGCAAACTATACTTCCACAAAATGTCTATACAGCAGAGGGCCTTAAATATTTTATTTTATAATGATATAAAGGAATTTATCATGTCAGGAAGCTTCATGGAGAATGAAACATTTTAATTCATTGCCTACATGCTTGGGACTTTGTAAAATTAGAAATTATGGCACAGAAGGCTGAATTGTAAATGGGAAATGTTCTGCTGGATTGTTTTGTACATTCCCTACAAATTTTTGCACCTAAGCATTGAATTGACCAGGATTAAGAAATGGCATTTCATGAATGATTCAAAAACTGGGACTCAGCAGTTGGAAAAGTTATATTTATTACTATTTCTGGTTAAGAGTGACTTTGAAGAGATGTGTATACTTGACAGGAGGTAAGGTGAATCTTCTGACCTACAGAGAGATTAGAGATATGGTCAAAAATAAACAAAATAAATTTCAACGTCAAAAACATACAAATTCAATATAAAGTGGGCACACAGGAAATCATTCCAACTAGGGACAAAAGGCACAGAGCTATTAATGTAACAGGTTGCAAAATAAATAAAAGATACGCCTTGAAACCTGCCATCATCAGAAGCAATAGAAGCTGTCAGATAGCTAGAAGCAGAAAGGTAAAATAATTACGTATCTTCATAAAATGATATTTCAAGTGCATTTTAAATTCACAATGGAGCACCCTCAATCAATAACAATACCAAATTGTAAGAAAGGCATAAAAGGAGCAATTTTGTAATTACAGCATAAGTGATATAATTATTTCAATAATCTTTGCCAAATGAGAAGAGGAAAAATAACATTTCCTTAGAGTAGAAACAAGGATACATAAAAAAATGTTCCCAAGTCTGTAATTTCCAACAAGACACAGATAGTATGGATAGTTTCAGTGAAATTCCATGTTGTTCTGAAAGCTTTTTTTAAAAGAAAACCCTCAGGGTTTGAATGCTAACTTTATCCCAACTCTTAGATTATACAATATTTCAAACTTATAAATGTTAAACTAGCATATCCTTCTTCACAAAAAGGAATGTTTCTTAAAGATACTGAAGGGTACCTTTGAATACAGATTGCTTAATGAATGTTGCATTTATGTCTAAAGATTTTATCATTGGAGAAAGACTTAAGGAAGGAATTATTTTGAATGTCTTTCACACACTACTAGTTGCTAAGCACATTATCTTATTTAGTCCATATAACATTTTGACAAGGTAATCATGATTGCCTTCATTTCATATACAAGGACCTGAGACACAGATTATTTAAGACTAAAGCAATAAGTAGAAAGATAACAAAGGATTTTCTCTATTTAGGTAGCCTGGGTTACATCATGGCTCTGTCACTTTCTATAATGTAACCTTGTGCAATTTACTTAATGTTTTTCTGTGACTAAGCTTTCTCAGAGACAATAGCTTCTCATGTTGTTGGGGTGAATTTAGTTTATATAAACTACCCAAGATAGTACCAGAGTATTAGTTTCCAATAAACATTGGGTATGTTTCAAACTTCCCTAAAGGTCTCACATAGTGAGTACCAGGCCTACAAATCAAAGCCTAAATTTGTCTCTGAAGTCTATTTTCTTTCCATGGGGGAGACAGGAGGCAAAATTAGAAGATCTTCCCTAGAAAGCATAAATAAAATAGTAAACAATATTGTGTATTTTTGGTATGTGTTTGTGAACCCTAAAAAGAAATAAAAATAATAATGACTAATGTGGAATATATTTTAAATTGGTGGAATAAAGGATGTCTAACTTATTAAAATTTGTTGTATGACAGATATTTTCACTTAATCCTTTTCATGTGGATTCATTGGTATCTTTCCAAGATACACTGAGCTGTTTCAAGTTTCTGCACCATTTCAGAGACAGTCTGAGAATGTCTGGACACATCCCTTGTCCTTAGATTGGCCTTGTTCTTAACCCCTAGTGTCCAGTATGCCAGGACGGAGGTCCCTGTTCTCACACATGCACCAAATCTCAGGATGGTTCTACAATCCCCTTGTTGAACTGGCATTTTGTAAAAAACTGGGCTTCAGCCAGGTCTCCCTGCTCTGTTCTACTGTCTACTATGGAAGAGGAAATTCTGCCCAGACCCTACTATTTTATTTAATCTTATCCTGGGATCCTTATATTGTGCACATTCTATTGAAATGTCACCTGCAGTTTCACCCAAACTCTTTAGCTTCCTGAGGGTCCCAAATAAATAGGCAGATCCAACCTAATATCTTTACATGGCTTGTTTTCATTACTCTTCCACAATCTAGATTTTCACAGCTCTGTCCCACATGTTATTTTAGACCTCCCTAACATGGACTGCCTGTCCCCTCTGCCTGTTGATCACTGAGTAATGGAATATCCATATGCCAGCTGAGAGCCAGTTCTTTACTCTCATTCATTAGCATTAATTGTAAATTATCATATATATATATATATATATATAATCTATAAAAGAAAGATAAAATATAATTTTATATTTATATCAGCATCCTTTCCTATTATATCACTAAAAATTCTAATTATATCATTAAAAGTGCTAATAAAGAAACAAAAAATTAACATCACTTGTAAGATGTCACCTTGTAATCCATCTTATTTGTTGCCTCTGTGTTTCTCCATCTCTTCTGCTTCTTTCCACAACAAATATTCTTGTTGTCACTATAGGCTTAAAACTTCTAGAGTGAGCTGAGCAGAATTCTAGCCTGACTCCCACACCACTTAAACTTTCAGCTAAATTCGTTTTTCTAAATTTTTAACAAATAGCAGGAGGTAAAAATCTCATGGTCTATCCTTTATTTTGTTTCCAGATTCCAAAATGAGATCTTTAACATCCACAGGGTTGAAAAATAGTTTGCATACTTGTAATCTAGAAAAATTAGACCTGGGAGTCTATAAGAGAAAATTAATTTGAGATCTGTGATATCTATTATCACATCATATTTTCTGACTTTAATAATGTCACTGAGGTCAAATTCCTTGAACAGAGAGGCTTAGAGATACTGTTCTAATAAAGACATGGCTATTGATAAATATTGTTATTGGAACAGATTCATTTTAAATATTAGACTATTTCTTTTCAGAGTGTCATTTAAATAATACAAATAATCCCTATGTCCAATTCAATTGTGGTTGTGGTCATTGTTGGGGCCGGGGTTTGTCTTTGATGTTTTGGGGCAACGCGAAGAGCAAAGAAGGCAGCGGGAGTCCTCATGGAGGGTGCTCAAAGAGGCCACTTGATTCTGCATAAAGCTGTACTTCTTATACCGCTACAGTGCTAATATATAGTTACATAAGTATTGAAGATGCACATGCATGTGGCCTTCATGGCCAGGTGCCTGGCCTTCAAGGCCCTTATCTAGCTCCTTTCCAGTGGGTACAACACACTGTGCTTTCAGGTTTCTCAAGGACAGACGTATCTGGGGAGAAGCAGCATGCAGCTGTACTCAAAGAACAGTAGGGAAAGAGTGTGTGGGGGCTTCTCTACATCCCACCCCTTTCTAATAGGACAGCAGCTGTCTGCTTCTTCCTTGCACATAAAGCATAGCTCTGTGCTCAGAGCCCACAGAAACAATATAAAGAGCAACAACAGACAAGGAGGCCACATGCCCCAGTGGCCACCATGGTTAGGAACCACCATCAAGTGGGACCAAGCTGTGACCACCAAGTAAATAGGGGGTCTTGGGATAAGGCTTGTATCTGAGACACTTCATCATCTATTTCCTGGAGCATGGCTTGTATTTGCTGCTGGTGGTCTGGGATATAAACACAGCAGTCAACGTGCAGTAAAGCACAGATGTCCCTTTGTGCATCTGTGAGTATATCCAGAGCCATTCTGTTTTGTCAAGTCACCTTCCACATTTGGGTGACTTCATCTAGCAGTAGGGCTAGTGAGGACCTTGTTACATTCAAGGCACAGGCAACATGCTATACCATGGCTTCTATTTGTAATTCTACATCTATAGTGCTGGCTCCTGGAAGGAAGATAGCCAGGGGATAAAGCCAGCATGCCATACATTTGGGACGATGCCAATGGGAATATATAGCATCCCAATTATGTGTGGGCCACAGCAAGGTTTGTAGTATCCGCCCTGATAAGTATGAGCGGCCCCAAGTACAACGGCCTGTCCAATTTTCAGGGAGATAGGACCAGCCATATTCCCTACATATCCAAATGTTTTCTCCCAGCAAGGGGTCAGTCAGCACAGTGCCCACATGGATGTGACCATCCCACCAGAGCTTAGAGGTGTGATTAACACTGACATTGGCACACAGCTCTCTGGGTAACCAGCCAACCATGCACTTGGGTATGGAAAATTGCTGTTCAATGCACACCACAGCTATGGTTTGCAAGATTACATGTATACTAGACACCCATCCCCACCCATTACACCTTTCTATCATTCCAGCTGCTTGGGGGGTGATATGGCACATGTGATTGCCGTACAATGTCCTGTTGTTGGGCCCATTCTTGTATCTCCTGTCCTGTAAAATGGCTCCCTCAGTCACTGTTGACCATTACCAGATGCCCATAACTGGCACATAAATGCTCCATTTAGTAGTTTGTTGGGTAGTCTAGGCTACGGGATGAGAAAACCCCAATCCTGTAGCCATGGTCACTGCTGTGAACACATATTTACATCCCTGATTACTGGACAAGGGCCCTATGTAATCTATGTGCCACACCTGTAAGGGTTCTGGTGGGTGGGGGAGCTGTCCCTCTTGCATGGGTACCTGATGACAATGCAGGTAAAAGTGAGCACATTGAGCTCTGTAGCCCAGGATCACAT
Organism: Manis javanica; assembly: GCF_040802235.1. Classification (NCBI taxonomy): domain Eukaryota; kingdom Metazoa; phylum Chordata; class Mammalia; order Pholidota; family Manidae; genus Manis; species Manis javanica. The sequence continues at coordinate 58,048,488 of NC_133166.1, forward strand.
CCACCCCTCAATCAGGAGGACAGTAATGACCTGTACTGAGCACATTGAGCAAAACATTTGCACCACTTGTTTTACACCAGCAAATGTCAGTGGAATGTGCCAACTCTGGGCAACTTTATGCATGGCTCTAGGGCCTACCTGCCCTAGTTTCTTATGCAACCATGGCCCCCATGTCCATAGGAGGCAGTTCCTGGAGCATAAGAGCCCAGGCCAAGGTGTCAGCCATGTCATTCCCAGAGCTTAACGCTGGGCGATGTCCTGAGATGTGATATATCAGGGCACCTTCCTTTAACCCACAAGTCCACATCAGTTGTCCCCACAGTAGGCGATGGCTGATTTCCCAGTCGTGCACTGCTCACTGAGGCAAACCAGACAGTGAGGCCATGAAACACAGCTCAACTCTCAGAACAGATGGTTATCTGACCTGATACCCTAGTCAAAACAAGCCATACTGTCCATACTTCAGACCATTGACTGGTTTGCCCTACTCCAGGCTCATACCAGAACTCTTACTGTTAAGGGCTGAATGGTGATGGCCACCCATGTTGGTGGATGGCCCTTTGTGATCCATCTGTATACCAGGACTCTGCTGGTGGCCTACCTATCCCCTCCTCATAGGGGCTTACCATTGGCACTTCCACACTTGTTAAGGTGGGTGTGGGTTCAACTGCAAATGTTAATGGTCCCAGGACTTGGTGCAATTCCTGTGAGAGAGGGATTTTGGAGAATCTAGTGTGTTGTTCTAAATAGGCTTCCCACTTGGTCAGGGTGGGTGTCTGGGCAACCCCAGTCTGGGGAGCTGTAGCCCAGGCTCACATCCGCCCCTCAGGAGGACAGTAATGATCTGTACTGTTTGCATTCCCGTGATTCCTTCAGTAGTCAGTAAGGCAGCATACACTGCTGCCAGCTGTTTTTCCAACAGTGAATAGCAAATTGCAGCTCTCTTCCACAGCTGAGACCAAAATCCTATTGGGATTTTTCAGGCCCCATACTTCTGCCATAATCCCCACCCATACCCATCCTGCTGGCAGAAACAGTTAGCAGGAACAGTATGGAGGGGTCAGTGGCTTGCAGCATCTGGGCCTGAGCCACTGCTCTTTCTGTCTCAGCAAAAGCCTTTTCTACCTCTGGCGTCTAGTAACACACTTCCCCTCACTTCATAAGGTGATGCAGCAGCTTTAAATAGTATGGCTAAGTGAGGGATAAATGTTCTCCAACACCCCACAAGTCCACGTATGTTTGTAACTGCTTAACTGTTTCTGGGCAGGTTTACTGTTGTATTTTCACCACTGTGTTCAATCACCACTTCAGATAACACTTTTGTCTGACCTGACCGGACAACACCCAAGGCCTTGATAGAATAACCAGGTCCCTGCACTTTGTCTTCTTTGACGGCCCATCCCCACCCTTGGAGAGCCTGGTGCAAACTGTGAGCCACAACTTCTAGATCTGGAAAAGAATCAGATGTTAACATTATATCACTTATATAATGGAATGTTTGAACTGAGGGTGGATGGGACCAAGTGGCCAAGTCACTAGCCACCAAGATGTGACACAAAGTAGGACTGTGCAAATATCCTTGTGGGAGGACCACAAATGTCCATTGGTGGCCCTCCCATGAGAAGGTGAATTGATCCTGGCTTTCTGGTGTAATATCAATGGAAAAGAAGGCATTAGCCAAGTCCAGTACAAAGTGGTAAGTCTCCAAAGTCAGTCAGTTTATCCATCAGGTCAGTAATGTTTGGTACGGCAGCATGCAACAGGGGAGTCACTTTGTTTAGTTCCCGTTATTCCACTGTCATTCTCCAGGTCCCCTCTGGCTTCTTCACAGGTCACATGGGTGAGTTAAAAGAGCTGGGTGACAGGAAGATGACATGTGCTTCCTCCAACCACAAAATAGTTTGGTTGATTTCCTCCTCTCCACCGGGCAGCCAGAATTGTTTAATGTTCACTGTGTGGGTGGCTTGTGGCAACACCAAAGGTATGTGGTTGGGATGACCTTGCTGCACTGTTTTCACAGCACGCACATGCAACCAAAACTCCCCCAGAGTCATTTGCATTGTTAGATGTGCAGCACATCCACCCCTAGAATGTAGTCTGCTATCAGAGATACATAAACCACACACTGATGTGCAGGCAAGCGTCCAAATCCCGTCAGAGTCACTCACCACACCCGCACTGTTTGCCCACCATACCCCTCTATGCCTGCAGAGGGGCCCGGGAACCTATCCGCATTGCCATGAAGGAGGGTGGAGTCAGCGCCTGTATCCACCAGCACCAACACCCTCTGTACATTGTGAGGGGGCCAGTGAATGGTAAGTTCAACAAATGGCCTCCAGTGCTCCGTTGTCCTAGTCTACCAGGTACCTGGGCCCCAACACTAGTTGGGAGCATAAGGCACAAATTCCTTGTCCATCACAGTCCTCGCCTGCACCTGCTTTGGGGTCATTGGGCAAAAGCATTAGTCTGGAGGCAACTGTTTCCATAGCCCCTTCAAGACCTCTAAGAGCTTTCCATCAAGCTTTTCACGAGCCAAACCAGCAGCCAAAACGTCAACCCAAAGCTGTCTGTGGCTCACTTTCAGCGGCCCTACTGTGGCTGTCTCTAGCGCTGTTTTCACCGCAGCCGCTTTATTTTTTTTTCCTTGTGCGGCGTCACCGTGGCAGTTCTCACTTTGGTCGCTTCAGGTCGCTCTACTTCTACATCTCCCAAGCAAGCTAACGTGGACACTGCTTTGTATCATCAGTGCTTTCATTTCACAGTCGCAGCAGCCAGGCTGGCAGAGATTCCCCCAAATGATGCTTATACTGTTTGGCCAAATTCCTCAATTCCATGGCCATATTTGTCGTGTATGTTGTTTGCTGGGTAGCCAACAGGGTACTTTATTCTGCACCCAGCTGCTCCCCCTGTGGCTATAGGTTCTTGTACTTCTATGTGTTGCCACAGGGCAGGACAGGCATGCAAAACCAACAGTGCTGTGCTGCACTCAGGGCTTTTGGCCCATGATGGCAGGGAACTGCTCACCAGTCCCCATAACATATGGTCCATTGTTATGTTATTGATCCAATAACCAGCCATTGATCCAAGTCTTCCTCCTTCCAATGGAGACTCTTCATTTGCTGCTGCAACTCTGCAGTTTCACAAACAGCCTAGCAGACGACCATCAGGAACATCCATGCCACTTTCTCAGCTGATTCTGGTGGGCTGCAGAAACTGGGGGCTCTAGCATCTCCAACACTATCCATATAGCCTCTGGGGTCATCTGCATGGACTCCCAATCCTCCGGCACCATTCAAGCAGTCAAGAACATTGCCACCAGACACCAAATAGAAGCTGGGGACCACATCTCCTCCACTCACCCCTCCATGTCTAGGAAAGCCAAAGGACTGTTGCTCTCACAACCACCTACCTTGTCCTGCTCATAGCGTCAAGTGTCAGGGTCTGGAGGTTGCCACTGAGGTTTTAGGACAATGAGAAGAGCAAAGAAGACAGTGGGAGTTGTCGTGGAGGGTCCTCAGAAGAGGCTACTTTATTCTGCACAAAGCTGTATTTCTTATACTGCTATACTGCTAATTCATGGTTACACAAGTATTGAAGACGTGCATGTGTCTGGCCTTCAAGGCCCTTATCTAGCTCCTTTCTCATGGATACAATACACTGTGTTTTCAAGTTTCTTAAGGCCAGACATATCTGGCTCCATAACAAGGCCAGGCATATTTGATATTTGAGGTGAAGCAGTGGACAGCTGTCCTCATAAAACAGTAGGGAAAGTGGTGGTGGAAGGGACCTTCCCTACAATCATCATAGAATCAGTATTTCTCCCAGATGTTCCTCCTTGTAAGGATAAAGGACCATATTGCTTTAAACAGCTTTTAGATACACACTTAATATTATTCAGAATACCTTGTCCTGCAAAGATGCATTATGTATCTCTATTACAAATTGGAAGCAAGAAAACATGAAATAAATTTTCTCAAAATACTGACTTTATCATGGGTTTTAAGGCATCCGAAAAACTACCTCCTCCCACCTACCTGTCCATCTTAGATCTCCCACTTTCCCTGATAAAGCTTTTTGTTCCTCTAAAATGTTGTTCATTGATCAATAAATAGGTATTTTATACTTGGACCTTTATCCTTTCCTCACATAGCCTGCTCCTTCCTCACTCTGTCTCTGATATCCAGACTTACCTGATACCACTAGCTCCTGATTGTTTTAGCCTGATTCCTCACTCTGCTCTACAGGCTACTTTTGGAACAGGTCAGTTCTCCCTTTTCCCTGGAACTATGATGATCACCGTAATGTCCACCAGACTCTCCTGCTGAATGGTTTTGGGATATGCCTAACATTTCCCACAAGCTGTTTTTCATAGCTTATCATTGCAGTTTATGTTATTGACTCATTCCTGGAGATAGTAGCCTCTTTTCCAGTCTCATTAGAACAACAGAGGAAAATGAGGTTTGAAGAGGTCAATTTACCTGTATAATCTCACACAGATGGTTTGTGAGAAACCTGGAACAGAAAACTGTCCTTGAGATTTCTTGAGTCCATTTCTACTTCCAATGATAAGATTTTATTCTATTCTATGTTATGGTGTCACCCCAAATAGATTATAAAACATATTACCTTTTCTTTGGATTTTCCACAGAGCCTTGCTCACTGATTGTATTTATGTCAATTAGTGATTGAACTGTTCACATAAAATGTGTGGAGAATCTATAAAATCTGCTTGCATCCTGATTTTGAGTAATATATTGGTTTGGTATACTTACTGAAAACATTAAGCTAACATTTCCTAGGCCTACAAGATACAAAGAAATGGAATCATTTCAGAATTCTATTTATGTTTCAATCACATTTCCCCAAGACAAGTGGGAGCTATAAAATAAATTGGACAAGTACAGACGTAAAGCCTTAAGTAAGTTTCTGGTTTCCTGAAACCTAGGGGATATCGTAATATAAAATTTTTCTGTTTTCTAATATAAAAACATGGTACACTGAAAGGAGAATATGTGAGGCTTCTCATATCTTTCTTTGCTCAAACCTAATTGCATTACAAAATGAGCATCTGGCTGTTGAAATTGGAGTCTGCATATATACAGCTAGGCTTTTTTTTTCCACTCAGACTTTTTCGTATCCACTTGATATTACATTATCCTTTTTGCATGAAATCTGTGTTAGGTAGGAAAAATGAATAAAATAATAAAAATCCATATGGGATCTCTTTATCATTTTATGTTTTCAAAGTAGTATTCCTTTACAACCTCAGGAGAGAGAAATTTTATAGATGTCAATGGCTTATGTACTGGAAACTTCCTTGGGTGGAATAGTGGGTATGTATACATTAAGATACTAAGAATTAGCTCCCTTAAACCAAGCACTTTTACCAGAAGTTACCTGCATGTAATTTGAGTATGTCAGCTAATACTGCTCTAAGGACCATGGCAAAATTCCATTAGCAGCACTAAGATTTGAGTGGGATAAGAGAAAAAAAAAGTTTTTCTTAAAATTTGTTTCTTTTCTTCTTATAAACTTCTGCTAGTCAGCCAGTATCAGATTTCAAAAATCCAAACTTTCACAAAAATAAATAATTTTCAGGTTATTCTTTTGGAATAACATAATAAAATGAAGGATGATGGAATTTGATTGTAGAAAAATTCTCCTACAAATGTCACAAATCCAAGGATTTTAAGTAATTTAGATCAATATTAATAAATATGTACTTGATTAATATCTTTAGTCAATACATTAGAACTTTCTACTGTTTTCTACTCTAATAATACATATAATTGCTTATATTTTAGTAAGAGAATAATGAAAATGTGAAGTTTTCTTTCTATTTACTATAGTTTTTCAAACTGTTTTTTCCTCTGGAATTTTTGAAGTATATGAAATAGCTGCAAAATATGACAATCTGTCCCTGCTTGAAAGTAATTAAGTTGGAGAGAACCTCATTTAGGATTGCTTATTTTTACAGAGGCTGAGTTCATAGGACAGAATAGCTTCTCAATCAAATGCCATTTCTTCGGTACATGTATATAGATATGGATACAGTGAATTCCTAATTTTCTAGGAGCTCAGAATGTAACATCTCATCCTAAAGATATTGAAGTAGAAGGATACTTACTGTTCATTAAAAAACAAAAATGTTAGCTTAATCCTGTACAGATTAGGAAAGATTCAGCTATAATTAACAAAATATCTAAAAAACAATTATTTATCAGTACAGGCAATTCATTATCAAATCTAATTAGACTCTAACAAGGAAGCAGAAATATAAGATCACTAGGTCAATCCTCTATAAATATTTCAACTTTGAAATATTTCAATGTGAACAGACAATATTTCAATATTTGTCTGTTCACTACAGGCAGTGTAGAAACCACCCATACTTACACAACTGTATACAAAGGCATGAAGTGAGAAACTCAGAGAAAAGGGGGAAGGAGAGAGAGAGAAAAAAGGGAGAAGGGGAGTATGTTTTCTTCACGTGTCTCTTCAGGAAGAATGAATGTATTTTACAGAAAGTTTTACTTTACATCTCATTGGTCTTAAGTATGCAATGAATAGTTTAAGTGTTAGGAAAAATGGGACAGCAAGTTTTGTTTTTTCTTGCTTTTATTCTGCGAGGGAGCACAGGAGAAAGATTTGGGGAAATGCTATTGGCTATAAACCATAGTGTTCTGCCAAAAACATTGTAAATGGGAATTATTTCAAAAGCCTGTACCAATCGTGTGAAAGCTTTGGATAATATCCACTAAAAGGCATTTCTGGAATTTTTAGCATACAATATTTTACAGGAGCTTTCATATACTCAATCTTAAAGTAAATATTTTCACCCAATATCAATCTTTCTATCCACTGCTCATCTTCCAATTGGTTTGATATTTATTTTTATATAGACACACACACATACATCTATCTATAATTTCACATTTTATTACTGTGCAAGAACTAAGTTATACAATTACATAAAATAGAAATGCCATATTAGTTGAAATTTCTGGAAGTTATTCTCCTAATATACATGAAACAGTATTAGAGATATCCTCTTTATAATTATGTAATGGTTTTGTTTTACTATGAATGAGGATTCTTCTTGCCTGCAAAGGAATCAAATAGAAACATGAGAGCATAAAAGATAAATGTAACTTTGAAACAATAAAAGTGTGAGTGTCTTTTTAACTGGCAAGGGTGTATAAATGTCAACATGACTTTCAGATAGATCAGTTTCAGTTCAAAGAGCTTGACAATATTTTTGACTTTCGCAATAGTGGTGGCGAGTCTATGAAGTCACTGCTGTGATTCTGCGGAGAATGCTGCGGGGGAGGGACTGAGAGAATTTTGTGTGCATAGAAAAGAGGCTGCTGCATGTGTCAATTGAAAAAAAATAAAGCTTCTTTTGGGGAGTCTTTGCTCTGACTTTATATTGTATTAAATAGTGTCTCTGCTCGAGGTGACATTTATAGCTCCTTAGAGGTCTGCCAATAGGGAAGAATGCTATTGTTTTCTGAGTGGTTGTTGTATCCACTATATGTCATTTTCCATTTTGTCTTCATAGTGGCTTTGAGACCAATTTAATCTGACTGAAAAGAAAAACACAGAAGGAAGTCATAAAAAAAAATCTGTTGGAGAACAAGATGTGTTTGTGTCACAGTAGTTCAAAGCATTCCATTCCATATTTGCATTGTGATCAAATCCAGAATGAATGCAAGCCTCGGTGAAGGAAAAAAATGCCAACATCAGTTTTAAAATTTAAAGAATTTAGTAATGATGCAATTTGTAATGGCAGTTATAAAATTACTGCCTCTGAAGTAATTTTCTAAGCAATCTACTATTCTGGTTAATTCTGGTTACTGATGTTTAATTTGAAGAAAAATCAAAACATTTACATTTCTAACATTTTATTTAAGTAATTCTCTGAGCCTAAAAATTCTTACTCATCACCAGGACTTAGGCATCTCCTCTTGTATTCTACAACCTGTCTTGGATTCTCCTCTAATGTAGCAAAGTCAGTTAAATATATCTCATCTCCTGAACCATCCTTTGTTGTGTTTCTACTCCAAGATAATAATATAACTGAGAAAATCAACTTTGATTGCTAAATAAATAGTAAGGAAAGTGGCTGGGTATGGGCGAGGCAAAGAGAATGTTGCCCTCTGAATTTATACCTAATATGTAATATTTTTGTAATTTTAAGGCAAAGGTTACGTTCTCAGAAGCAATTTCTTTCACAGGTTCTACACATTTATAGTTGCTTTGGATGTACTAAATATGCTTCTTTACTGGATTTCTTAACATTGCTCCAAGCAAAAATTTCCTGAAAAGTAGAAATGAAGATTATAGTATATGGTGGTGGAGAAATGGTCAAAACACCCATAACAGATATGAACTAAGCATTTTACTTTCTTGAAAGCATAACAGTTTCTTTTAAAAAAAACTTTCAAGTATGACATTTTTGGCCAAAGAAAGTAGGTTTCTTTTAGTTAAGGTGTTTTATTCATCATACAAATTACATTAGTTAGCTTCCAATTGCAGGGCAGGGAGTGAAGTTAATTTCCAAACAAACTCAATACATGTAATACTGACATTTTGAAGGTAATTTCCGAACAAACTCAATATATGTAATACTGGCATTTTGTTTACTCTGAACTACTTTAACAGATAAGTAAACTGTCCACATTATGAGTGCTTTCTAATGGGATTTAGTTTAATATACTGAAATAATTTACCATAATATAAATAAAATAATTTTTAGTAACAAATAATTTCCATCTCTGTATAAGGCAAGATATAAAATTAGCTTCCTTATTTTTTAAATTAATGTATTTGTTAAAAATATATTTTGCAGTAGTGGCAATCAATTATTTACTTGTTCCTATAAACTAGTGTAATACTCCATAAGCAACAAAAATTAATTCAGTCCTTTTTACTATGGCTGCTAATATTTTTACCTTTCCTTTCTCTGAAGGGGAGTTTCTTTTGTGTGTGATAGAGAACCTGTAGGGAAGGGCCGAGGTGGAAAGGAAGCACTGAGGCTTCAAAATAAAAATAGAAAATGGTAGATATAACCCTTCCATATGGAACAAGAAGTAACAAAGTAGTCAAATTCAGCAATGTTTCATTTTATTTCATGAAGACATATTTTAACCATTGTTATGAACTGTGTTCCCCAAAAATTTGTATGTTGAATTCTTGGCCACCAAGACTGCTGTTTTTGATAATAAGTCCCTTAAAGAGGTATTTATGGTTAAATGATGTCGTAAGAGCAGTATCCTAACCCAATGTGACCAGTGTTCTTACATGGATAGGAAGAGACCCCAGGAGTGTGTGCACACAGAGCAAAGGCCATGTGAGGGCCCAGTCGGAGGGTGGCCGCCTGCACGCCAGGAAAGAGGCTTCAGGAGCAGCCAGACCTGCTGACACCTTGCTCTTGGACTTCCATCCTCCAGAACTGAGAGAAAATAATTATCAGTCATTTAAGCTAGTGTGATGTGATGCTATGGCAGCTTCAGCAAAGTAATACAACCACCAATTGACATACCCAGGGAGGGGCATAAGGTGGGACTTTGACCAAAGAATGGAAGAAATATCTAAACATGAAGTGAAATTTTTGAGTAAGTGGGAAGAGTGTCGGGGTGGTTTTCTACATTAACTGAGATTGGAAGTCATTCATTTTCCATGTTATATACTGGAGTGGTTTCAGATTGAAGTTATACATTTTCTGAAATGAATTCATTAACTCTGGCCAAAAGAAGTGATCAATCTTACATATAATTTTTGTTGATTGTTAAAAATCAACAATTTAAAGAGTGCTAAAAATTGAGAAAGGAAAAGAAAATAATTCAGAATAAAAGAGCATGAACACATTAGCCATTAACTGAAGGCTAACATTTTAACAATGCCACAGAGAAGAAGATTGATAAAAGCATTAAAATCACCAGTAGTTGGACATTTATTATAATTCACTGTGCACATTACTACATATTTTAGTAGACACTAGTTGGTTCATTCTGCTTAAATTATTTTCACCTAATCCTCTTTTATTATTATAAATTTAAAACATTTCTCTTATAGGAGGGATCAACACACTACAGACTGTGGGCCACATCCACTCCACCACCTGTTTTAGTAAATAAAATTTTCATTGGCACACAACTGTACCCATTTCTTACATACTGTCTAGGCTATTTTCACTGCAGCAGTAGAGTTAAATAGTTGCAATACAGACAATTTGGTCACAAAACCTAAAATATTTACTTTCTTGTCTTTTCAGAGAAAAAAATATTTCAACCCTTTTTTACAGCAACATGGATTTTCTATACATGGTACTTGCCTACTGCTTGAATTAATATTTATTTGTATGATAGCTTAATGTCTTTGTCACCATTAAAACACAAGTGCCATAAGGACCTTGATCATGTTTATTTTGTTCAGTATTATATATGTAGTGTTTCCATAATACTATGTTCATTTTGTTCAGCATTGTATATGTAGTATTTACATTATTCTTTTCTCCTATCTGCCATCGCAGTGAGTTCAGTGTCACTAAGTATATTCTTGTGATAAGCCCAATATTCTTTGTTCAGCAAGGCATTCAGTTTTGAATTTTCAATTAGCTATAAGCTGATAGAAATACTTGACTGGATGGCATGGTCATTAGTTATTATAAGCATGTCACATTCCTCAATCAACTTTGCCTTTATGAGCCAAATCTGGTTCTTTACTTTAGGACTTATCATTTTCTTCCCTTAACTGAAACTGAATTGCCCCCCAGATGTATCAATCTCTCAGAGGTGACGGAGAATTTTAGCTTACCCAATGTCCATTATTCTGTCTTCTTTGTTAACAGAAGCCCAGTATTATCTGGGCCAGCAATGTGCTCAACTAAAGACTGTATTTCCAACCATTCCTTGTATCTAGAAATTGCCAGTGAATGGATACTAGCAGTGATTATTGGCTGGACTTCACTGAAACTTTTGAGTAGTAACTCATCTGGAAAGCATGTTTGAGCTTTTCTACTTTTCTTTCTTCATTTTGCCAAAAATATGAATGTAATGGCTGTAGCTCCAGTGCCTCTTCATTAATATGTGGGCTCACTGGAGATGAAATCCAACTCTTGTGAAGGCAAATGAGAAAAACAGCCTGATTCTGTTTTTGTGTCATTGCAACTTGGATTTTATGTATTATTAGATAAGCCCACCTATTATTGGATGGTATACCCTATAGTCCTCCCAAAAGCAACTTCTTTTTCTTTTATGTGTTGTATATCTTCAGTTCAGGAAGTAGGATTGGTACCCTCTTTCAGATATATTGCCAATTCCAGATCGTTACTCTTCTCCATTTGAGAATCATCTTCTTCTAGACATATATGAGCTTCCTGGTCACAGTATCTTTTTTATTCAAGACCATTTGTCACACTTACATTTTTCTTTTCTCCTATCTGCCATACTGGTGAGTTCAGTGTAATTCAGTATATTCACTTTATTGTGCAACCATTATCATCATCCATCTCCAGAACTGTTTTGTATTTCTAAGCTGAAATTCTGTCTCTCTTTAGCAGCAACTCCCTATTCCCCCCAGTCCAAATCCTAGCAGCTGCCATACTATTTTATGTCTCTATGAATTGGACTATCCTAGGTACCTTATATAAGTGGAATCACACAGTATTTGTCCTTTTATGACTGGTATTTCATTTAGCATGTTTTCAAGATGTGATATTATCACATCTTGTTCATCCATTCGTTTACAGACACGTGTGTTACTTCCAGCTTTTGGTTATTGTGAATAATGTGCTATAAACATGGGTTTACAAATATCTCTAACAGTCCCTGCTTTCAATTATTTTGGATATATATCCAGAACTATAATTCTAGATTATATGGTAAATCTATTTTTAGCTTTTTTAGGAATTGCCATAATGTTTCCCATATTATCTGCAGCATTTTACATTTCCCACGAACAGTTAACAAGGGTTCCAATTTCTCCATGTATTCTCCAATACATGTTATTTTCCTTTTTTTATAGTAACAATTAAGTATGAGGTACTATTTTATTGTGGTTTTGATTTTCATTTCCCTAATAAACAATGAAGCTGAGCTACTTTTCATATGCTTATTGGGCATCCCTACATCATCTTTAGAGAAATGTCAATTCCAGTCCTTTGCCAATTTTTAAATTGTTTTTTTTTGTTGTTGCTGAGTTGTAAGAGTCTTTATATTCTGGATATTGACCCCTAATCAGATACATGATGTGCAAATATTTTCTTCCATTCTGTGTGTTGTCTTTTCACTCTGTTGGTGGGGTCCTTTGATGCACAAATGTTTTAAATTTTCATATTATCCAATATATCTCTTTTTTCTTTTGTTGCCAGTGCTTTTGGTATCATATCCAAGAAATTATTTCCATATCCAATTCCATGTCCCTGATTTTCTTCTGAGAGTTTAATGATTTTAGCTCTTGTTGAGGTCTTTGATTAATTTTGAGTTGATTTTTGTATATGAAGTAAAATAAGCCTGTGTTTCTTCAGGGCCAGTTTCTAAATATTTATTTTGTTCCTTTGAATGGTCCATGGTTCTCTGTTCTTGGTCTATTTTGTGAATTTTTTTGAAAAATTGAGCATTTGAAAATAGCCACTTTTCCCAGTCTTCATAGACGAACTCTTTACTGGAGAAAACTTTCACTAATCAGCCCATTTTAAAAGTGTAGGACCCTCTCAGGACTTTTCTGGGTGTGTATGTGTGTGTGTGTGTGAGTGTGGCCCAATTCTTCTTTATACATGGCTGCATTTAAGTATCTTAATTTCCCTACATGTCTCCCTATTGTTTCATCTCAGCCCTTAGATATTCTATTGTATTTCTCTGACTACGCCCAGGAATCTGTGAGCCTGAAATTTTCATGAGCCTTCATGTAAAGCAACTGCCCATGTATTCTGCAGCTTCTAGGCTTAGATTCAAACCATACCGCCAACCCAGTAGGAGTTCTGAGTCAGGCGGTTTGGGAACCATTTCCTGGGCAGCCCACAGACAGGTCAGAACATTGCAAGCATGTTCTACTATTTTCCCAAGGGGAGGAATTGGGAATAGGGTTTTTTTTCCTGACCTCAGTGCACCACACCATAGATAGAGAGTGGGACAAAAGTGAACAAAACACCACAAAATTTTCTATCATTTCGAATGTAGCTTTTCCCGGATTGGACATTTATTAGTTGCTACAGATTCTTGACTGGCTTCCAGAGCTCTCATAAAGCTATTTTTGTCACTCTGTAGTTGTTTACTTAGTTTTTCCATGGGGCCATGAGGGCCTGGAGCTTCCTAGTCCACCTTCTTGCTGACCAACCCTCCACTGACTTCCTTTCAGACACTGACTTCTGCAGCCACAACCTCAATTTTGTTATCATTAAACCACTTCTGATATTTCAATTAAGTGTTTTTACACTCAGATATGCCTTTCCTCTCATTCTAGTTCTTGTGTACAAGTTCTCCAACTACCAACCTCACTGAGACCTTTCGTTCATGTTTTATCTCTCACCTGGTTCCTCATGATCTTTGTCTACCTTTTCCCATTATGCTTTGCAATTTATTGAGGTCCTTGCTCTTGGGAAGTTTATATACTTAGCAAACCTTCAAGTTGTTCTATTGTTCCTGAATATTTTTTCTTGTATTTAAAACTTAAAATTAGATCACATGCTACATTTCACATATTACATGTGCCTAGAGTTACCCTCATAAATATTTCATGAACAAAATAATTGATAAGCTTTGAATAAAATCATTGAGATGGTACACACAGCTGGAGATTCAGTATCTTATCAATCATGTGAAAAATAAGACAGTATTTTTCTCTTAAAAATAACATTCCAATAATCATAAAAAGTGTTTGTCATGGCAAATATCTATGTGCAATCCATCTAAGGAACATAAAATATCTGCCTAATCTTCAAAATAATTGAAGTCTTTTTATTATTTTGTTTATGGTGTTCTATCTTTCCTTCAGTGAGGTAATTCACAAAGATAGACAGCAAGTCACACATTCAGTACTAAGATTTTTGTCTGCTATTTGACTGTGATTTTTGCTTTGTCTTTAAAAAGAATGAACTGTGATATATCTTCAGCAAGATCTGGTTTCAGACACAGGAATTCAATCAAGTCTAAGTTCAGGGGATCATCTTAGAAAAATAATAGAAGTTGAAATTGAAAAAAAACGGCAGAAAGAAACAGCGTATTGAGGGGTTTTAAACAAAAAGACAACTAAATCAATGGAGTCTCTGACTAAACGAGCAAGAAACATTCAATTTGTATGTCACCAATGAAAAACAGTTTTGCATTGATGTTAATATTGGTCTGTGAACTGAATGACTTCTAAGGCATTATCCCACAGTTAAGAAAGATAATAGGAGTCTTCACTAACAGATGGTTTCTATAAAATTCTAACATAGGGTCATACCATCTAAAAAACAATGTTTATTACAAAGGTTTAGTGGTAAAGTTAGAAAAAAATATCATCCACATCCAATCAATTGAAAGTGGCCTTTTTTTTCTCCAGAATGTTGTTTTTATTAATTCATTTTTTTTATTTCATGTTGGTGCCAAACTAACTAATGTATTACCTCTTAGCTGAACTGTTATAAGATTTTCCAAACATTTCATATCTCCAAAATCATTCTCCTCCAACTTACGTGAGGAAATATTTTTAGAATAATTGTCCTTAAATAATTCTTTCATTATTCCATTACTATATTCAAAACACTCTACAGAGTTCTATTATTTTTATCCAGCACTGTTTCAACAAGTATTTGTAATATGTACTAAGTGCTAAGCATTGTGTTAAGTGTGTGAAAGTAACTGTGAACAAACAGAGCTAAGAATATACAGAATTTTCCTCTCACTCAACTGTTTCATCATTATCCCATGACTGTATCTAGAACAGAGGCTGGTGAACTTATTGTAAAGGGCCAGATAGTAAATGTATTTGTCTTTGTAGGGCATTAATATGGATCACAACTACTCAACTCTGTCACTGTATAATGAAAACAGATATATATGACATGTAAATGAATTAATGTGGCTGTGTGTTAATAAAATTTATTTTGCAAGAACAAGCAGCCCTCTAAATTTGCCTAGGAACCATAATTTTCCAGTCTGTGTTCTAGAATATTCTGTGACATTGTCTTCATTATTCAATATACTCAAGTCCCAACCAAAGTTCTATTTTTCCATGAACTTGGTAGGATCATATCTCACACTACCGACAATTAAAAGTTTATATGACACTTGTGTTTCCCATTAGAAAGGACACAGGTTTAAATCCTAGTTCTAATATATAAGAAGGTGTCATAGACTGGTTACTAGACAGTGTCCCTCGATTTCTCATGTGTAAGAGGAATGTAATAACACTGACCTTGTTAATTATGTGATAATGCAAGGATTTAATTGCCTGAAGTATCTAAATCTGTGAGGCCAGATCTGCTGAAGAACATTTTCCTGATGTGGTCCAAATCAAAGCTGGCAGGCTTCCTTGTAAAGAGTAGCATTACCACTGTGCCATATGCCACTTCTAGAGCCAAGAGAGGCCTACCAGATACAGTGCTTTCTTTTTACTGATGAGATAGAGGACACAATAATTTTTCTTTTGTTTTGCATGGAATATTTCAGTATGCCTCAGAACACTGGAAACCTGAAATTTCATTGAAGCCTAAAAAGCTTTGTACACTTTTTAGGTTGTACACTTTCTGAGCACATACATTTTGCCAAGGCCGTAGATAAATATTCTACTTGTTATTCATGCATTTTGATAACATGAGGTTATTGATAGAGATGTTCAATGTGCTATTCTATGGACTGCCAGACATCCCAGTTCCTGCCAATATGTTATTGGCTAGTTCTTGCAGCATTTTGATACACAATGTTTTTCTTTCCTTAGCAGGCCCAGTACTTCCTCTGATGAGTTACAATATGAATTGACTCTAGTTTTTTATCTATTGACCTGGAGGGGAGATGGAGATATATCCTGAATGAAATGTGTTCTGTGAGTCATAAACTTTTACTTTATCTTCAGGTAAGAGGACTGGGCATCTTTACAGTCCCTGAAGATTCAAGGGAAACAGATTTTAAAATGTTCATGCTCATCAGTCCAAATGCTTCATTCTACACTTCAGTTGTCTACCCTTTCTTAATCAGGTTCCTTATCTTGGTACAGGAGAATTGCTAAGGTTGAGAATACAACTTTTTACAGAGATACCTTCTTTTGTAATAAGTTCTAATCCAGATTCTCATTCTCTTTCTGTCCCCTAATTCTTTATATGCTGTTGAGAGGCCTTTGAGCTTTCCCAATATACTTTATATTAATCACCCTCAGGTCTTATTTTTTTCTCTGCTCTTTATCAATAGTCCTTAGAAAGAACCATCCAAATGCATAGCCCTCATTGTTACTACAATTTTCTCTTGAAACTTCTCCTGCAATATCACACCTACCTGTGCATTCTTTTCCACCAGTACCCATCTTGATTTATCATCAGTGAAAGTTTTCAACAAATGCCCTGAAATTACATGCCCAAACCCATCAATCATCCACTTACTGCAAGTGATGAGGTCTTCATTTCCATCTAGAAGTTAGGTATCCATCTCAGAAATCTCAGTTTAGAACCAGTCTTCTAGGATGCCTCCTTGGAATACCTGTGATTGAGCAGGTTCCCTAGTAAATGGACTTTGAGCCTCTGGAATCTTTTTCAAGACTTACTAGGGATTGATTTGAGAAACAGTATCTGTGAGCAGTGAAGAAAAATAGGTTGATCTGAGGTACAGTTGCAACACAGGAGCAGAATACTTCAATGACATAAGCGGGCAGGGTTTTTTTTCTTTTTTTTTCTTTTCCTAAGGTATCATAGATAAACACTCTTATGAAGGTTTCACAGGAAAAACAGTGTGGTTACTACATTCACGCTTATTATTGAGACCTCCCCTATACCCCATTGGAGTCGCTGTCCATCAGTGTAGTAAGATGAGGGGGCAGGGTTTTTATCCTCACATAAAACCACTGTTATATGTGGGTTGATCTCAGGGATGGCACATAATATTGGGTGAGACAGTTTCTTTCCTTTAAGGAAAATTCCTGAAGAGGGCTTTATGTTTGAGCAAATATTCCTCCAGAAGCTGAGAGAGGAGAACACTAGTCATAAATGGGATTTTCATGGCATGCAATTCAGCCTTTTAACTGATCATTATTACCTAAATTCCAAACATTTTGAATGGTAAATTCAGTAGACATTATTGACATACTCATTGTTGCTAGGGAGCCCATAAAAATGAATACTGGTTTACATTGACAGCAAATTATTTTTTATTAAGGTATCATTGATATACATTCCTATGAAGGTTTCACAAGAAAAACAATGTGGTTACTCATTCACCCATATTATTGAATCCCCCCAAATCCCATTGCAGTCACGGTCAATCAGTGTAGTAAGATGCCACACAGTCACTACTCATCTTCTCTATGCTACACTGTCTTCCCCATTATGCCCACACACACACCATGTGAGCTAATCATAATGTCCCTTAATCCCCTTCTCCCTACCTCCGCACCTTCCCTCCCCTGCCCTTCCCTTTGGTAACCACTATTCCCTTCTTGAAGTCAGTGAGTCTGCTGCTATTTTGTTCCTTCAGTTTTGCTTCATTGTTA
Organism: Manis javanica; assembly: GCF_040802235.1. Taxonomy (NCBI): domain Eukaryota; kingdom Metazoa; phylum Chordata; class Mammalia; order Pholidota; family Manidae; genus Manis; species Manis javanica. The sequence continues at coordinate 58,066,167 of NC_133166.1, forward strand.
TACTCCACAAATGAGGGAAATCATTTGGAATTCATCTTTCTCTGCCTGACTTATTTCACTGAGTGTAATATCCTCTAGCTCTATGCATGTTGTTGCAAATAGTAAGATTTGTTTATTTCTTATGACTGAATAGTATTCCATTGTGTATATAGACCACCTCTTCTTTGTCAATTCATTTATAGATGGACACTTAGGTTGCTTCCACATCTTGCTATTGTAAATAGTGCTGCAATAAGCATAGGGGTGCATATGTTTTTTTGAGTCTGAGATCTTGCTTTCTTTGAGTAAATTCCTAGGAGTGGAATGCGAAGGTCAAATGGTATTTCCATTTTTAGTCTTTTCAGGAATCTCCATATTGCTTTCCACAATGGTTGAACTAAATTACATTCCCACCAGAAGTGTAAAAGGGTCCCCCTTTCTCTACACCCATGCTAGAATTGGTTGTTCCTAGTCTTTTCAATGTGGCCATCCTAAATGGTGTGACCATCCTAACTGGTGTGAGGTGATATCTCACTGTGGTTTTAATTTGCATTTCCCTGACAATGAGTGATGTGGAACATCTTTTCATGTGCCTGTTGGACATCTGAATTTCTTCTTTGGAGACGTGCTCTGTTCATATCTTTGGACAATATTTTAATAGTTATTTGCTTTTTGGGCGTTGAGGCATGTGAGTTCTATATGTATTTTTGATGTTAACCCCTTGTCAGATAAGTCATTTACAAATATATTCTCCCATACTATAGGATGCCTTTTTGTTTGACTGATGGTGTCCTTTGCTGTACAGAGGCATTTTAGCTTGATGTAGTCCCACTTGTTCATCTTTTATTTTGTTTCCCTAGGAAATAGATGCTCATGTTTATATTCAAGAGTTTTTTATCTATGTTTTCTTCTAAGAGTTTATGTTTCATGACTTACATTCAGGTCTTTGATCCATTTTGAGTTTACTGTTGTGTATGGAGCTAGAAAATAATCCAGTTTCATTCTTTTGCATGTAGCTGTCCAGTTTTGCCAACACCAGCTGTTGAAGAGGCTGTCATTTCTGCATTGTGTATATCCATGGCTCCTTTATTGTATATTAATTGACCATGTATATTTGGGTTTATATTTGGGCTCTCTAGTCTGTTCCATTCATCTATGGGTCTGTTCTTGTGCCAGTACCAAATTGTATTGATTACTGTGGCTTTGTAGTACAGCTTAAAGTCAGTGAGCATAATACCCTCCACTTTATTCTTCCTTCTCAGGATTGCTTTGGCTATTCACGGTCTTTTGTGGTTCCATATGAATTGTAGAACTATTTCTTCTAATTTGTTGAAGAATGCTGTTGGTGTTTTGATAGGGATTGCATTTAATCTGTAGATTGGTTTAGGCAGGATGGCCATTTTGACAATATTAATTCTTCCTATCCATGAACATGGGATATTTCTATATTTATTGGTATTTTCTTTAACTTCTCTCATGAGTGTCTTGTAGTTTTGAGGGTATAGATCTTTCACTTCCTTGGTTAGGTTTATTCCTAGGTATTTATTCTTTCTGATGCAATTGTGAATGGAATTGTTTTTATGATATCTCCTTCTGCTAGTTCATCATTAGTGTAAAGGAATGCAATAATTTTGTATCCTGCAACTTTATTGAATTCACATATTAGGTCTGATAGATTTGGAGTGGATTCTTCAGATTTTTTATGTACAATATTATGTAATCTGCACACAGTGGCAGTTTAACTTCTTTCTTACCAATCAGGATGCCATTTATTTCCTTGTGTTGTCTGATTCCATGTCTAAGACCTCCACGACTATGTTGAATAAAAGTGGGAAGAGTGGGCATCCTTGTCTTGTTCTTAACCTTAAAGGAAAAGCTTTCAGTTTCTCACTGTTAAGTATAATGTTGGCTGTGGGTTTGTTATATGTGGCCTTTATTATGTTGAGGTACTTGTCCTCTATACCTATTTTGTTGAGAGTTTTTATCATGAGTGTATGTTGAATTTTGTCAAATGCTTTTTCAGCATCTATGAAGATGATCATGTGGTTTTTGTCCTTTTGGTGATGTGGTGTATGATGTTGATGGATTTTTAATATTGCACCATCCTTGCATCCCGGGAATAAATCCTATTTGATCATGATGGATGATTTTTTGATGTATGTTTGAATTCATTTTGCTAATATTTTGTTGAATATTTTCCTATCTATGTTCATCAGGGATATTGGTCTGCAATCTTTTTGTAGTATCTTTGCCTGGTTTTGAGATTAGAGTGATCCTGGCTTAATACAATGAGCTTGGAAGTATTCTTTTACTTTTTGGAAATCTTTAAGGTGTGTGGGTATTAGGTCTTCACTAAATGTTTGATAAAATTCAGCAGTGAAGCCATTTGGTCCAGGGATTTTGTTCTTAGGTAGTTTTTTAATTACCAGTTCAATTTCATTGCTGGTAATTAGTCTGTTCAGATTTTCTGTTTCATCCTAAGTCAGTCTTGAAAGATTGTATTTTTCTAGAAAGTTATCTATTTTTTCTAGGTTATCCAGCTTTTTTAGCATATAATTTTTCATAGTAGTCTCTAATAATTCTTTGTATTTCTTCTGTGCCCATAGTGATTCTTCCTTTCTCATTTCTGATTCTTTTTGTGTGTAGACTCTTTTTTTCTTGATAAGTCAGGCTAGGGATTTATCTATTTTGTTTGTTTTCTTGAAAAAACAGCTCCTGCTGTCATTGCTTCTTTTATTGTTTTATTTTTCTCGATTTTATTTATTTATGTTCTAATCTTTATTATGTCCCTCCTTCTACTAACTTTGGGCTTTATTTGTCCTTCCTTTTCTAGTTTCATTAATTGTGAGTTTAGACTGTTCATATGGGATTGTTCTTCTTTCCTGAGGTAGGCCTGTACTGCAATATACTTTGCTATCAGCACGGCCTTTGCTGCATCCCACAGATTTTGTGGTGTTGAATTATTGTTGTCATTTGTCTCCATATATTCCTTGATCTCTGTTTTTATTTGGTCATTGATCCATTGGTTATTTAGGAGTATGTGGTTAAGACTCCATGTGTTTATGGACATTGTGTAATTTATTTTTAGTTTCATACCTTTGTGGTCTGAGAAACTGGTTGGTACAATTTCAATCTTTTTGAATTTACTGAGACTCTTGTTGTGGCCTAATATATGATCTATTCCTGAAAATGTTCCATGTGCACTTGAGAAAAAAGTGTATCCTTCTGCATTTGGGTGGAGTCTTCTGTAGATGTCTGTTAGGTCCATCTTTTCTAATGCATTGTTCAGTGCCTTTGTCTCCTTACTTATTTTCTGTCTGGTTGATCTGTCCTATAGAGTGTGTGGTGTGTTGAAGTCTCCTAAAATGAATACATTGCATTCTATTTCAGACTTTAATTCTGTTAGTATTTGTTTCACATATGGAGGTGCTCCTGTGTTGAATGCATAGATATTTATAATGGTTATATCATCTTGTTGGACTGACCCCTTTATCATTATGTAATATCCTTCTTTGTCTCTTGTTACTTTCTTTGTTGTGAAGTCTATTTTGTGTGATACAAGTACTGCAATGCCTGCTTTTCTCTCCCTATTAGTTGCATGAAATATCTTTTTCCATCCCTTCACTTTCAATCTGGGCATGGCTTTGGGTTTGAAGTGAATCTCTTGTAGGCAGCATATAGACAGATATTGTTTTTTTATCCATTCATGGACTCTATGTATTTTGAGTAGTGCATTCAGACCATTTACATTTAGGGTGATTATCGAAAAGCATGCACTTATTTTCATTGCAGGCTTTAGATTTGTGGTTGCCAAAGGTTCAAGGGTAATTCCGTTACTATTTAACAATCTAATTTAACTCACTTAACTCACTCAATCTGCTATTACAAACACTACCTAAAGGTTCTTTTTTTTCCTCCTTTTTCTTCCTCATCCATTCTTTATATATTAGGTATCATGTTCTGTACTCTTTGTCTATACTTTGAGTTTGGGAGTAGTTGATTTGATTTTACATCTGCTTAGTAATTAATTGTTCTACTATCTTTACTGTGGTTTTATTTCCCCTGGTGACAGCTATTTAGACTTAGGAACACTTCCATCTGTAGCAGTCCTTTCAAAATGTACTGTAGAGGTGGTTTGTGGGAGGTAATTTTCTCAGCTTTTGCTTATCAGAAAATTGTTTAATCCCTCCTTCAAATTTAAATGATAATCTTGACAGGTATAGTATTCTTGGTTTGGACCCTTCTGCTTCATTGCATTTAGTATATTATCCCACACCCTTCTGGCCTGTAAGGTTTCTTTTGAGAAGTCTGATGATAGCCTGATGGGTTTTCCTTTGTATGCAATCTTTTTTTCTCTCTCTGGATGCTTTTAATATTCTGTCCTTGTCTCTGATCTTTGCCATTTTAAATATTATACGTCTTGGTGTTGTCTTCCTCGGTTCCCTTGTATTGGGAGATCTGTGCACCTCCATGGCCTGAGAGACTATCTCCTTCCCAAGATTTGGGACTTTTTCAGCAATCACCTCATCAAAGGCACTTTCTGTCTCTCTTTCTCTCTCTTCTTCTTTTGGTATTCCTATAATGTGAATATTGTTCCATTTGGATAGGTCACACAATTCTCTCAATATTCTTTCATTCTTAGAGATCCTTTTTCTCTCTCTGCCTCAACTTCTTTGTATTTCTCTTCTCTAATTTCTATTCCCTATACCTTCTCTCCTACTACATTTAATCTGCTTTTAAATCCCTCCATTGTATGTTTAATTTCAGATATTGTGTTCATTCTACCCTGAGTTTTTGAATATTGATGAGTTCAGTTTCACTTGGCTTTTTTCCTGATATTTGTGGGATTTTGGTTTGAACCACCTTCCTTTGACATTTTGTGTTTGTATGTGGCTCCCTCTAGTGCCCAAAAGCTCTACTCTCTGGAGTTGCTCAGCCTCTGGAGTGATGTTCTGGGTCACAAGGTAGCAGTGCTGGTGTCTGGAGGGATGAAAGAACTGTTTCCTGTTTTCTGGCTTCTGTGCCTGTTTCCATTGCCTAAACCAGTTGGCTGAGCACAGAGGCTTTGAGTTTGTAGCTACAATAGGTGGGTACTCACTTTGGATGGCCTAACACTATGGCAGGTGCTGCCAGTTTGCAATCCTGTGCCAGATGGGAGGAAGGCACTGCAGGCTGCCTATCACAGTGGGTAGCCTCGGAGATATGTAGCCAGTCAGGGGATGGAGTGTCTAAGCTCTTGATAGTTCCTAACCTGCTGGGCAGAGTGTACCTGGACAATTGTGTCCACCTGTCCTTTCTCCTGAGCAGCAAGCTCTCTGCAGTCCTAGCACCTTTTGCAGCCCTCTCGCTGTTAGGAAGTCTTTCAGACTGTCTACATTTCTTTTGTCCCAGAGCAGCTGGATGCAGATTCCTGTTCTCTATAAGTGGCTAGAATCTTAGTCTCTTTAAGTATGCTGCCTGTCTGAGCTTTCCAACCCCACTAATCTCCAGAGCACCATGCAATGTAGATTCATGCTCCCAGAGCACATCTCCAGGGTTGGTTGTTCAGCAGTCCCACTCTCTCCCCGCTCCATTTCTCTTTCTCCTGCCAGTTAGTTGGGGTGGAGGAAGGGCTTGGGTCCTGCCGGGTCATGGCTTTGGTACATTACCCTGTTCTGTGAGGTTTGTTCTTTCTTCCATGTTTATGCAGTCTGGCACAGCCATCTTTCCTGTTGCTGTTTTATGATTAGTTGTATTAACTATGTTTTCTTATTAAATGTGGTTTTGGGATGAGGCCTCTGTTTCACCTTTCATGCTGCCTTCTTTTCTCTCCATTGGTAGCAAATTTTAATGAAAGCAAGAGCAAAAATTCTAGTCAATGCAAACACTTTAATGTACTGAGACACTTTGGTTAACATGCCATTTGAAATAACATGAAGTTTGGTAGAGGGACTAATAACTTTGTGCAATTACATAGTAGGATGTGGACATCTCCACCTGTGTAGAACTTAGGTTATGAAAGAAATTATCTTGCACTTGTGACTCACCTGGCTGTTGTGTCTTAGTCAAGTATTTTCCAGCTTTGCGAGGAAATCCTCTAAGCACTTACTCTTGGAATTTTCAAGGCTACCTGAAAGTAAAATTGAAAAACTGATTCACATCTCTCCTGGAAAGTAAAAATGGGTGGTTTGCATTATTCATGTACCTTTCCCAGAATTCCTTGCTTTCCTGACCATTCTGCTTCCTGAGCCATGGCAAGGCACTTTTCTCCCCAGTCAGTGCTTGTTGTACTCACAAAGCATATCATCTTTAACCAAAATCAATTAACACCTACATGAACATTGCCTTTTTCCTGAGTGCTGGATAATTTATGCATGGTGTTGTGCTTCTCTGGTAGGGATTTAGCACTTTAACAACTCCACTCTTTGAGAAAGTTCTATTTCTAAAGTTCGACTTTTAATTGATGAGAAGAAACATAGAGAAACAAATAATTACTATGCAGATTAAAGATGTAATTTAAGAAATGAAATTGATCAAGACATTGCCCTTCATGAGTGGAACACAATTAGAACCATCAGAAATACTAATAATGTATTTTTCATGTTAACTTGGGTAGTTTTATATCACTTAATGTAATGTGAAGGGTAGGGTTTTTTTTTCCACTTAGATTAACTCTCCACAATGACAATTTGGCTCTGATCCTGTAGCTGCTGGAGTTTAGAATACAAACAGTTCTACTGAGCACAGAAACAACTTACCTGTAAGATTGTAAACCTAAAGGAAGAGTTGTATGTGGACAGAAGCCTTATTTCCATTTCAGAAAGTCCAAAGATTTGAAATTAATTCAGAAGTACAGCCTGAAGCATGGGTCCTAACCCAAGATCTTAAAATCTCATTTTGAAAATGACCCATGGCATTATCTTCACAATATTTGAAAAGCTGTAATGGTTTTCTTTATAAATGTAAGAGATCCAATGTTAAAGGATTTATTACCCTCAATATGGAAGCATAGGAGGATATCAAAATTCAGGCAGTTAAATTGGTTATGCCCAACCATTTTTGGCATTACTGCAGAATTTCCAGTGCATATTACATAGTTCACTCTAGTTAAATTTACACATGTGTACCTGGACAATTTTGGTACATTAATTTCTCTTAAATAGTATAATATGTAATAAACATAGTATTTTGTATGATACTTAAATTATTAAAACTTTATATTAGTCATTCTATGTGAAATAATAACTAAAATAATAGAAGTATCAACCAAAATGGTTAGGTATACTGAATGCTTACTATGTGATAGACACATTTCTAAGTGCTTAACATAGATACATTCCCTAAATCTTCATAAACATGGTAACTGGTAACCATGTGCATAGTTTTATATGAGGGAAATAATGGAAGAAGAGTTTGTTATTTGCCCCAAATCTCATAACGAGGACATAGCTTGATCCCCACCAGCTGATTTCAGAACCTATATAAAATAATTTAATATGAGATGGAATAAAATAAATATACAAATGAAATTTCAGATGCTTAGAGATGGTTATAAGATGAATTTATGGGATAATTTAGAAATCTCAAAAAAGTTTTGGAGAGATTCATTTTTCTTCCTCTCATACATATCTACCCTTCAGGCATCTGTCTGAGATAAAAATGGAAGAGGTTTTACGAAGGTTTCACAAGAAAAACAATGTGGTTACTACATTCACTCTTATTGTTCAGTCCCCCCAACCCCCTTTGCAGTCACTATCTATCAGTGTAGTAAGATGCCACAGAGTCACTAATTACCTTCTCTGTGCTACACTGCACTGTTTTCACCCTGAAACCCCCACAACATGTGTGCTAAATGTAATACCTCTCAATCCTCTTCTCCCTCCCTCCCCACCTACCCTTCTCCACCCCTCCCCTTTGTTAACCACTAGTCCCTCCTTGGAATCTGTGAGTTTACTGCTATTTTGTTCCTTCAGTTTTTCTTCATTGTTATACTCCACAAATAAGGTAAATCATTTGGTACTTGTCTTTCTCCACCTGGCTTATTTCACTGAGCATAATACCCTCTAGCTCCATTGGTGTCATTGCAAATGGTACCTTAATAAAAAAAAAAATGGAAGTGGGAAAGAGGATTCATAGCAGCAGCCTGAGGATGTGGTAGGAGAATGGGGTAGATGTGTGTGAGAAGGGATAACATGGGGAAATGACTGGTGATGACATAGTGGTGTATTTGATTGTGATGGTGATGGTGTTCACACAGATCTGCACGTGTAGTAAAATAGAACTATAAACACCCCTTTACAAGTGTCAATTTTCTGATTTTTATATTGTTTGTATTTGAAAATATAAGTTGTGAGCATTGAAGGTAACTAGGTAAAGAATACTTGGAACTTCTTGATATGATCTTTGCAACTTTCTGTAAACTTACAATTATTTTAAAATAAAATGTTAAAAAATACCATTTATAAGAAAATCAAAAGCATATTATGTTTAGAAATAAATTCAATCCCAAAGATACAAGACACCTACACTAACACTATAGGTTGTTATATAGAGAAATTAAAGAATACCCAAATAAATGGAGAGATGAATCATGTACATGGAATCAAAGCTCAATAATTTTAAGATATGACATCTCTTCCAATTTTTCTATATATCCAATAACAATTGCTGCAACATGGTATTAGAAACACAGAATCACCTAACATAAAATGGAGAAGAGATTTGTACATAACTTCACACAGAGAAAGGTAAGGATATATAAATGGCACATGAAATGATGCTCATCATCCTAAGACATTAAAGAAATCTAATTTAAGCCATAACACAATTCCAACACATCCATTAGAATGACTGTAATTAAATAGGCTGATAGTGTTGTGATGATGTAGTCAACTGAAACTCTCATATACTTCACTGGTGGGAATATAAAATGATACAACCACTTTGGAAAAGATTTTGGCAATTTCTTATAAATATAAATATATCTTTCCTATGACCCAGTCACTCTGTTTATTGCTGTGTATCTAACATAAATGAAAACATATCCACAAAGGTATATTTTTATAATGTTCATAGTAGCTTTATTCATAACAGACAAACACTGGAGAAAACCTAAGTGTTTATCTCTAGATGAAAAAAAAATGTTATTTATGCAATAGAATACTGATCAGCAAAAGTAAGTATTAACTACTATTACATCATACAATTACATGGGTGAATCCCCAAACATTGTTTTGTGAGAAAGAACACAGAAAAAAAAATCACATATGGTATGGTTTCTTGATATGAACTTCTAGACCAGTTAAAATTAATTTAAACAGATGATAGGAATGAGAATAGTACTATCTTCTATTGGGTTAGGTGATTTCTGGAGAAAGTCATGAGCTGGAACTGTTCTAAATCTTGGTCAGAGTGTTAGTTAAATGGGTATACACATTTGTCAAAACTCATCAAACCCTTAAAAATGTTGTATTTATTGTATGTAAATTATATGTCAACAAAAATATTAGAAATTCTATTTTAAAAATCTGTCTTGATATGGCTGTTAGCAATATAATTGAAGATGTCAACTAGACAGATTTATGGGGCTGTGGTTCTATGACAGCCCTGTGCTGTAGAAAACGCTTGATAGTTATTCACAGAGATAGTGGAAATAGCTATTACTTCTCTTTCTCAACTCCTTTGTTTCATACAGCTTTAAAAGCCAAGTAACTTCCAAACATTTTTTCTTTTTAAGCTCATTGCAAACCCATCTTTAGCACTGAGATTGGTATGATACCGTCACCACCATCAAATATATGTTGTGGACCATTTTAGAACAACACTTTTGTGTTTGAAGGAGAGAACTAGTAATTTTGATCTTCCTCAATTTTTCTAATATGACTGTCTTTTTTTCTGATCACACAGTCTTTTATCTTGGCCATGGAGTTATCTTAGAATAAAAGGTCCTGCCCCTGTATTTTTCAGATCTGCTTTGACTAGTAAGAGGATGTGTTTCAAGTTACAAAACTTAGTTCATCGTTACTTTTTCATATTTACCAGTATTAACTCTATCAGAATAAAGATAAAATATTGATACTTATTTGTGCAATTTAGAAATATTCCATGGATTCGAAACTTGAGAAGGCAAATAAAGTACCACTCATTAGCTCTTAAATCCTCAATAGAATTTCTTCCAATTCCTAATTCTCTATTTTTACCAATTCTAAATATTAGCTGCTTATTTGAAACATTTTGCAATTCAGTGAAACAATGAAAATGTGCAAATAATCTGAAACAACCATTTCTTCTACACTGGAATCAAATATTAGAAACAATCCTTTCCTCTAGACTGGAATTAAATTTCATGTGAGTAAGAGGTTTAGAAAGACCCCTGAAAAAGTTTCTATGGAGGACTAAAGAAATCACATCAGTTTTTCCATTTGAAATCCATTGACTTACAAATGTATCAATGTTTATTGCTGTTGTTATTGCTAAAAATAAAACTGTGAAATGTTGGCCAGAAAGCTAATAAGACATAGGTTTTTTCCATGTGGGCAGAAGAATGAAGAAATGAATATGCAAATTATACTAATTCGTTAATGTTATGTTGGTGACCTTCAGTGCTAATGATTTTTGCTCCTGATGAAGGTGATAAGTCAGAAAGGCACAAGGTTCTTCTTATATTTAAACATAAAACACCCCTTTATGATGAACATGGTAATATAATTGTAATTTAAAATATCCCTTCGGTAGATTACAAAAAGAGACAAAGCAAAGACACAATGTAAGTATTCAGCAATGTAGCATAATTAGAAAACTTATAAAAATTCTCAACAGAAGACAAACAATGCCATGCTTGTGTCCCTAAAGGCTCATAATTGTTTTTTGTAAAAATTATTCATCTGCTTTCCCCTTGACAATCTCTTTCAAACACTTTATAAATTTGGTCAAGCTGCTTAGTACTATGTGCTAATTTCTTGGTAAAATTGCTTTGAAGATATGAACTAATGTTCTGAGTAGGGATTTCTTTTTCACAAATTTATGGAAAAAAGCTATGTTCTCCCTGAGTTTTTGAATATTATTTTTCCATTTTGAAAGCATAGGAAACATGCTGTGGTGTAGCAAGTGGATGCAGGATAGTGGGGTAGGTTGTGGAGCATGTGTGGAGACATGGGGTACATGGAAACTCTCAGTATTTTCTTCTGAATTTGTCTGTGAACCTAAAGCTGCTCTAAAAAATGGTTTGTTAATTTTTAAAAAGTATAGGAAAACATATTTAAGATATTTGCATTAATTAATGCTGGGGAAAATTTGCAATAATGTCTTATAAATTACTTTTAAAATTGGCCCATAGAGAAAATAACTTTACATAATGATATTTACATCATGCTAATATTATTAGCATTGATAAAGATTTATCTTAAGTATTAACCCCAGAACTCTTACATGAACTAAAAATACTGATTGTTTTATTTAAAATAATTTGAAGCACAATAGCACTGAAGAAATATTCTGAAATTTTCTAATTGTAACATAAGTAATTCTTTGGAGAATACATATGCTCTATTATTTTTGTATCCTATAATGAATTATATCAACTTTTTATAGTATATTAGTAGGTATTGAGAGTATTGAGAGATTGGATCATAGTCATGAAATCTATAGGCATGTCTGGAAGTTTAATCAAAACTAAGACATTGAAGGAAAATTGGAATGAGATTGAGGAGAAAGAGGAGTGATTCTAAATCTTCCAATATTCTCTGTACCTCTGTGTGATTTTAGTCAAGTCTTTCACATCTTTACTCCTCAGTTTCTCCATCAAGTTAAGTATCTGGACTTCTTTTTTTTTTGTAGATAAATATTTTTTATTGAAGGGTAGTTGACATACAGTATTACATTAGTTTCAGGGGTACAACACAATGATTCAACATTTACATACATGATAATTCTAGCTACCAGCTATCACCATACAAAGTTGTTATAATATTTTGACTATATTCCTTATGCTATACATTACATCCCAGTTAATTATTTATTTTACAATTGGAAGCCTGTACTTTTTTTTTTTTTTTTTTTGTGAGGGCATCTCTCCTATTTATTGATCAAATGGTTGTTAACAAAAATAAAATTCTGCATAGGGGAGTCAATGCTCAATGAACAAACATTAATCCACTCCAAGCCTAATTTTCATCAGTCTCCAATCTTCTGAAGCATAACGAACAAGTTCATACATGGAGAACAAATTCTTACATAGTGAATAAGTTACATGGTGAACAGTACAAGGGCAGTCATCACAGAAACTTTCGGTTTTGATCACGCATTATGAACTATAAACAGTCAGTTCAAATATGAATATTCGTTTTATTTTTATACTTGATTTATATGTGGATACCACATTTCTCTATTTATTATTATTATTTTTAATAAGATGCTGAAGTGGTAGGTAGATGCAAGATAAAGGTAGAAAACATAGTTTAGTGTTATAAAAGAGCAAATGTAGATAATCAGGTGTGTGCCTGTAGACTATGTGTTAATCCAAGCTAGACAAGGGCAATAAAACATTCACGGATGCAGAAGATTTCTCTCAAAACAGGGGGTGAGGTTCTAAGCCTCACCTCTGTTGATCCCCAGTTTCTCACCTGATGGCCCCCCTATGACTGTGCCGGTCTTAGGTTGTTCCTCCCTTGAGGAATGTTACCCATCTCTGGCTAACCAGCCATCTTCCGGGGCCATACAGGGAAATGTATAGTTGGTAAGTGAGAGAGAAGCCATATTGTTTGAAAAGGTTAGCTTTTTACTTCTTTGCGTATTTATGCCCTGTGTCTTCTATGCCCAGCATTTGTCTTGAGGTATCTTTACCACTTGGAGGAATTATGATACTCGGTAAATGGCACGAATTCTATTTAAGTTTTGTAATTAGGAAGGAAGAAGAAAAGCTATAGAAGTAGCAGGCAGAAGAAAACATGGGAAGATTGATTATTTCTTTGACATATCTTCTTGTGGAGTAACTTCAGCATGTATAGGTTTTAAACTACTAATTAAATTGGGCACACACAATAACATAATAGGAGTACAGTTACATAACCAAAGCATACCTATAATTACCAGCCATCTCCAGTGAAACCAAGAAAACCAGTTAGGCACCTTAGGCATTTGTGAAAACTTATCTATGATATGGTGGATATTGTCCAACTGAACTTGAACAGTCTGAGAGAAATCAGACAAATTAAAAGAACCTATTCCTGGGGGCTGTTTACATCCCATATGTTCTTTTAACAGTAGATAGTCTGTAGTTGTAAGATTTTGGAGCACTACAACTTGCACTTCTCCTAATTCTTGATTGAGTTCCAACAGTATAGATCCAGTCAAATTTGTTGTTTTACTGTATGCACAGGCCAGCTTAGGTATCTCCTTCTTCATTCCCATGGCAAGTCCAGGAACTGGTGGGATGAATGCAGCCACAGCTGTAGCAGCGCCTGGATATTTGTTGAGGTTTTTTGATGATCATCTTCTGGTATGAGTCTTCCAGAGAGTGCTGATGTTGGAAGTTCTTCTTCATATTGTATCTTAGTTCATTTTCTGGGTAGCCAAATTAGGCTTTGATCCTCTGTACAAACACAAACTGACCCTTTGCCTACACTTTGATATGACCTTTATACCATTGTGTAGAACTCATTGGAGGTCACCGCACAGGAACTGCTTTTTCTTTTTCTTTTTTTTTTTAAGAGAAAGGAATATTATCAGAAAAGTGTACCTCCATAGCCGATAATCTGACACCCTTTAAGTGATCAAAATTAAGGATATTTAAAGCATGCATTAATTGTTTATTTACAGTTAGTTTTATCCTATCAGGGAGTAATCCCCCTTTTCTTTATCTCTTTTTTTTCTTTGTTATAATTAATCTACACTTACATGACCAATATTATGTTTACTAGGCTCTCCCCTATACCAGGTCCCCCCTATAAACCCCTTTACAGTCACTGTCCATCAGCATAGCAAAATGTTGTAGAATCACTACTTGTCTTCTCTGTGTTGTACAGCCCTCCCCTTTCTCCCACCCCACACGCATGCTAATCTTAATAACCCCCTTATTCTTCCCCCCCTTTTCCCTCCCGACCCACCCATTCTCCCCAGTCCCTTTCCCTTTGGTACCTGTTAGTCCATTCTTGGGTTCTGTGATTCCACTGCTGTTTTGTTCCTTCAGTTTTTCCTTTGTTCTTATACTCCACAGATGAGTGAAATCATTTGGTATTTCTCTTTCTCCGCTTGGCTTATTTCACTGAGCATAATACTCTCCAGCTCCATCCATGTTGCTGCAAATGGTAGAATTTGCCCTCTTTTTATGGCTGAGTAGTATTCCATTCTGTATATGTACCACATCTTCTTTAACCATTCATCTGTCGATGGACATAAGGTTGCTTCCAATTCTTGGCTATTGTAAATAGTGCTGCAAAAAACATAGGGGTGCATCTGTCTTTCTCAAACTTGATTGCTGCATTCTTAGGGTAAATTCCTAGGAGTGGAATTCCTGGGTCAAATGGTAAGTCTTTTTTGAGCATTTTGATGAACCTCCATACTGCTTTCCACAATAGTTGAATTAATTTACATTCCCACCAGCAATGTAGGAGGGTTCCCCTTTCTCACAGCCTCGCCAACATTTGTTGTTGTTTGTCTTTTGGATGGCAGCTATCCTTACTGGTGTGAGGTGATACTCCATTGTAGTTTTAATTTGCATTTCTGTGATAATTAGTGATGTGGAGCATCTTTTCATGTGTCTGTTGGCCATCTGTATTTCTTTTTTGGAGACCTGTCTGTTCAGTTTCTCTGCCCATTTTTTAACTGGGTTATTTGTTTTTTGTTGAGGCATGTGAGCTCTTTATATATTCTGGATGTCAAGCCTTTATTGGATCTGTCATTTTCAAATATATTCTCCCATACTGTAGGGTTCCTTTTTGTTCTATTGATGGTGTCTTTTGCTGTACAGAAGCTTTACAGCTTAATATATTCCCACTTGTTCATTTTTGCTGTTGTTTTCCTTACCCAGGGAGATATGTTCAAGAAGAGGTCACTCACGTTTATGTCTAAAAGGTTTTTGCCTATGTTTTTTTCCACGAGTTTAATGGTTTCATGACTTACATTCAGGTCTTTGATCCCTTTTGAATTTACTTTTGTATATGGGGTTAGACAATGGTCCAGTTTCATTCTCCTACATGTAGCTGTCCAGTTTTGCCAGCACCATCTGTTGAAGAGACTGTCATTTTGCCATTGTATGTCCATGGCTCCTTTATCAAATATTAATTGACCATATATGTCTGAGTTAATGTCTGGATTCTCTAGTCTGTTCCATTGGTCTGTGGCTCTGTTCTTGTGCCAGTACCAAATTGTCTTGATTACTATGGCTTTATAGTAGAGCTTGAAGTTGGGGAGTGTGATCCCCCCTACTTTATTCTTCTTTCTCAGGATTGCTTTGGCTCTTTGGAGTCTTTCGTGCTTCCATATGAATTTTTGAATTATTTGTTCCAGTTCATTGAAGAATGTTGCTGGTAGTTTCATAGGGATTGCATCAAATCTGTATATTGCTTTGGGTGGGATGGCCATTTTGACGATATTAATTCTTCCTAGCCAAGAGAATTGGATGAGTTTCCATTTGTTAGTGTTCCCTTAAATTTCTCTTAAGAGTGATTTGTAGTGTTCAGAGTATAAGTCTTTCACTTCTTTGGTTAGGTTTATTCATAGGTATTTTATTCTTTTTGATGCAATTGTGAATGGAATTGTTTTCCTGATTTCTCTTTCTGTTGGTTCATTGTTAGTGTATAGGAAAGCCACAGATTTCTGTGTGTTAATTTTGTATCCTGCAACTTTGCTGTATTCCAATATCAGTTCCAGTAGTTTTGTGGTGGAGTCTTTAGGGTTTTTTATGTACAGTATCATGTCATCTGCAAATAGTGACTGTTTAACTTCTTCTTTACCAATCTGGAACCCTTGTATTTTTTTGTTTTGTCTGATTGCCATGGCTAGGACCTCCAGTACTATGTTAAATAACAGTGGGGAGAGTGGGCATCCCTGTGTAGTTCCCGATCTCAGAGGAAAAGCTTTCAGCTTCTCGCTGTTCAATATAATGTTGGCTGTGGGTTTATCATAAATGGCCTTCATTATGTTGAGGTACTTGCTCTCTATTCCCATTTTGCTGAGAGTTTTTCATCATGAATGGATGTTGACCTTTGTGAAATGCTTTTTCAGCATCTAAGGATATAATCATGTGGTTTTTGTCTTTCTTTTTGTTGATGTGGTGGATTATCTTGATGGACTTTTGAGTATTGTACCATCCTTGCATACCTGGGATGAATCCCACTTGGTCAATGCGCACGATCCTTTTGATGTATTTCTGAATTCAGTTTGCTAATATTTTGTTGAGTATTTTTGCATCTACGTTCATCAGGGATATTGGTCTGTAGTTTTCATTTTTGGTGGGGTCCTTGCCTGGTTTTGTTATTAGGGTGATGTTGGCTTCATAGAATGAGTTTGGGAGTGTCCCCTACTCTTCTATTTTTTGGAAAACTTTAAGGAGAATGGGTATTATGTCTTCCCTGTATGTCTGATAAAATTCCGAGGTGAATCCATCTAGCCTGGGACTTTTGTTCTTTGGTAGCTTTTTTATTACTGCTTCAATTTCGTTGCTGGTAATTGGTTTGTTTACATTTTCTGTTTCTTCCTTGGTCAGTCTTGGAAGGTTGTATTTTTCTAGGAAGTTTTCCATTTCTCCTAGGTTTCTCAGCTTGTTAGCATATAGGTTTTCATAGTACTCACTAATAATTCTTTTTATTTCTGTGGGATCCGTCATGATTTTTCCTTTCTCATTTCTGATTCTGATGATATGTGTTGACTCTCTTTTCCTCTTAATAAGTCTGGCTAGAGGCTTATCTATATTGTTTATTTTCTCAAAGAACCAGCTCCTGGTTTCATTGATTTTTGCTATTGTTTTATTCTTCTCAATTTTATTTATTTCTTCTCTGATCTTTATTATGTCCCTCCTTCTGCTGACCTTAGGCCTCATTTGTTCTTCTTTTTCCAATTTCGATAGTTGTGACATTAAACCATTCATTTGGGATTGTTCTCCCTTTTTTAAATATGCCTGGTTTGCTATATACTTTCCTCTTAAGACTGCTTTTGCTGTGTCCCACAGTAGTTGGGGCTTTGTGTTGTTGTTGTTGTTTGTTTTCATATATTGCTGTATCTCCATTTTGATTTGGTCATTGATCCATTGATTATTTAGGAGTGTGTTGTTAAGTCTCCATGTGTTTGTGAGCCTTTTTGCTTTCTTTGTACAGTTTATTTCTAGTTTTATGCCTTTGTGGTCTGAAAAGTTGGTTGGTAGGATTTCAATCTTTTGGAATTTACTGAGGCTCTTTCTGTGGCCTAGTATGTGGTCTATTCTGGAAAATGTTCCATGTGCACTTGGGAAGAATGTGTATCCTGTTGCTTTTGGATGTAGAATTCTGTAGATGTCTATTAGGCCCATCTGTTCTAGTGTGTTGTTCAGTGCCTCTGTGTCCTTACTTATTTTCTGTCTGGTGGATCTGTCCTTTGGAGTTAGTGATGTGTTGAAGTCTCCTAGAATGAATGCATTGCATTCTACTTTCTCCTTTATTTCTGTTAGTCTTTGTTTCAGGTATGTTGATACTCCTGTATTGGGTGTATATATATTTATAATGGTTATATCCTCTTGTTGGACTGAGCCCTTTATCATTATGTTATGTCCTTCTTTACCTTTTGTTACTTTCTTTATTTTTAAGTCTGTTTTGTCTGGTACCAGAATTGCAACACCTGCTTTCTTCTCTCTGTTGTTTGCATGAAATATCTTTTTCCATCCCTTGACTTTAAGTCTGTGCATGTCTTTGGGTTTTAGGTGAGTCTCTTGTAAGCAGCATATGGATGGATCTTGCTTTTTTATCCATTCTATTACTCTGTGTCTTTTGATTGGTGCATTCTGTCCATTTACATTTAGGGTGATTTTTGAAATGTATGTACTTATTGCCATTGCAGGCTTTAAGTTTGTGATTACCAAAGTTTCAGGGTTAGCTTCTTTACTATCTTACTGTCTAACTTAACTCACTTGTTGAGCTATTATAAACACGTTCTGATGATTCTTTATTTCTCTCCCTTCTTATTCCACCTCCTCCCTTCTTCATATGTTGGGTGTTTTGTTCTGTGCTCTTTTTAGGAGTACTCCCATCTAGAGCAGTCCCTGTAAGATGCCCTGTAGAGGTGGTTTCTGGGAGGCAAATTCCCTCAAGTTTCGCTTGTCTCGGAATTGTTTAATCCCTCCTTCCTATTTAAAAGGTAATCGTGCTGGATACAGTAGTCTTGGTTCGAGGCCCTTCTGTTTCATTGCATTAAGAATATCATGCCATTCTCTTCTGGCCTGTAGGGTTTCTGTTGAGAAGTCTCATGATGGCCTGATTGGTTTTTCTTTGTAGGTAACCTTTTTTTTCTCTCTGGCTGCTTTTAATACTTTGTCGTTTTCTTTGATCTTTGCCATTTTAATTATTATGTGTGTTGGTGTTTCCCTCCTTGGATCCCTTGTCATGGGAGTTCTGTGTACCTCTGTGGTCTGAGAGGCCATTTCCTCCCCTAGTTTGGGGAAATTTTCAGCAATTATTTCTTCGAACACACTTTCTTTCCCTTTTTCTGTCTCTTCTTCTTCTGGTACCCCTATAATGTGGATATTGTTCCGTTTTGATTGGTCACTTATCTCTCTTAGAATTGTTACATTCCTGGAGATCCTTTTATCTCTCTCTGCATCAGATTCTCTGCATTCCTGTTCTCTGTTTTCTAGTCCATTAATGGTATCTTGCATCTCGTCCATTCTGTTTTGAAGTCCTTCCAGAGCTTGTTTTATTTCTATATCCTCTTTCCTTAGTTATTGCATATTTCTCTGCAAGTCCATCAGCATGGTTATGACTTTTGTTTTGAATTCTTTTTCAGGAAGACTGGTTAAATCTATCTCCCCAGGTTCCTTCTCAGGGAAAGATGTAGCAGATGCCGAAGCTGTCTGGGTTAGTCTTGTTTGGATCATATTTTTTTGCCTTTTCATTTTGATAGGTGCTATTGACTGTCAGCTGGGAGGGTCAAACTTTCCACTAGCTACTGGCCTTTCTTTATGGGGACAACTGCAAACCCTAGTGGCTTGTATTGGGTAATTGCCTGTAGACTGGGTCTTTGTATCTTGCCCGGCCGGTATGGAGGAAGCTCCCTTGCTGAGGGGTGTCCTGCCTTAGGCTGCTTCTCTGCTTTCACAGAGCCTGGAGGGGTAATGGACCAGGGGCTGTTTGGCTGTTTACCTCCATGAAGGGTCTCAGAGCTGTTGCCCATGTTGTTAGTGCGCCCGATTTTCCCTGTAATTTCCAGCCACGGGGCTGTGATCTGTGTTGTTTCCATCCAGCTGTTATGTCCCTGTCCCTTTAAGACTTTCAAAAAGCACTCGCTTTTCTTTGTCACAGGGGCATCATCTTCGGAACCCACTCAGAAGTCTTGCTGCCCTGTTTCCCTAGTTTCCAGCCCTCCTCACATGCACTGTGTCTGTGCTCTGGTGCGGGTGGCTGGGGCTGGGTGCTTAGCAGTCCTGGGCTCCCTCTCCCTCCCTGCACTGACACCTCTCCTCCCACTGGGAGCTAGGGGGAGGCATGCTCGGGTCCCGCCAGGCCGGGGGTTGTATCTTACCCCTTTCACCAGGTGCTGGGCTCTCGCACATGTGGATGTAGTCTGGCTGTTGTCCTGTGTCTTCTGGTCTCTCTTTTAGGATTAGTTGTATTTGCTGTATTTTCAAAAATATATATGTTTTTGGGAGGAGATTCCCACTGTCCTACTCATGCTGCCATGTTGGCTCCGCCGTATCTGGACTTTTTAATCTTTGGATAAGTGAATGAGTGTCAGAGGGTTGATGAAAATCCTGTAATCTCAAATCAATGAGAACATGTGTTTCAGAGGAGACTCTCTAACTTATATACAATGGCAGCTATAGAATTTCTTTGTAACTGGTGGGGAAATGTGCTACATTACACTGACTGTTTAACTGAAATGGCTATGGAAGCATGTGGATGTCATGTATTTAGTGACTAAATCCTTCCACCCATAGGGCTTTGGCAGTGTCACCTCTTGCCCCCAATTGTCACAAGAATTATTGAGAACAGTTAAAAAGCATTAGTTAAAATGGACTCTAAAGCCCTTGAGACAAAAAACCAAATACACAAACAAAAAACAGATTTTTTGTACATATTTAACATAAAAAGACATCATATTTTCAGTTTTTGAGTCAATGGGGCTGCCATACTCTAAGCAAAGTGGAGTCAATATCATACATGAAGTCAGGAGGCCAAAGTGGGAGTCTGCTTAGTAACTTCAAGTTGAAACTTAGAAAAAAGTTGGCACCAGGTGAAAACTGTTATATTCGAAAAACATCAAATAAGGAAACTTTTACCAAATTTACAGAGTAGGCGCTCTTTTCATCTCAATATATTTTCCAATTCCTTCCATGCCCAACATCAGCCTTCCTTTCTTCCCATAACATCACTAATGACTATGAGCAAGTGTAGGTATTAAGGGTAGAGGAAAAACCATTTTTAATGTCTCACCTCCAGGATCCCTACTGATTTTATATTCAATGTTATAATCTGAATATTTTGACTGACAATATCATAATTAGCACAATGAAAGAATGAGAGAATTTTGACATTCTGCATACTTCAGCACCAACGTAAATATATATTAGACAAGAATATATTTATTCTTGGTAAGGAATTGATGTGAGCCTGTTTATGCATGGATGGCAACATTAAATCAGCCTCAACGAACAAGAAATAGAAACTGCTCCCAGGTTCAATCTCTTTTATATGGAAAGCAAGCATTAGATTATTGCAAAAGTGCTAAAACTAGAGAAAAAAAAATATTTAGCCAAGGCAGCTCCTTAGACTCCTGTCTTTAAAAGCCTGTACTACAAATCCATCAATTCTGTTTTCAATTCTCACTGTCTGCTCAGACCTAAGGTTTAAAATCTAAAAAATTATTTTAAAAAATCCCCAAATTAGTAAAGTTCACTGCAAAGAGCATAGAATGATTCTCCCTCATATCTTTTATAGGTTTAGGTAAAAAGCAAATATATATTAGGAAATGAACAAAAATGGTTCAAACAAGTGAATTATTTTCCCATTAAATGATGTTTGTTTTGTTTAGGCCCACGTGTACAAAGCATATCTTGTTCAGTTTTTTTCCATCATTTCCCATGTTGTGTTGACTACAATCTCAGACTGGCTCACACCTTTTAGTCTTCAGATGACAGAGAACAGCTCCAGCATCTACATTTACCTGAAGTCACTTATGAGGATACAATGCGGTATTTGGCTTAGGCCTAAATCATGCAGTCTACTCCTAAAAGCAATAGTGATTAAAGAAAGGTAACTCCTCCAGGGTGATAATTTTACTTACTAAGTTAGAAAAAAATAAAATAAATGCTAATGCCTTTTCCTCTACTTGATTACCTGATGTTGATTTGTGTGTTGAACTGGAACAAAGCAATTGTATTCCATATACTACTTCTAGATGACAATATACCTCAAAATATTTTTAAAAAGGCAAGTAAAACTGTTTTTGACCCAGCATGTTAATATATTCTAGGAATATATTCTAAGAAGTTAAACCCCAAATTTTATATATGGTATTAAGGTCTGCAGTTTTAATCTGTTTAAACAGGGGACTTAAAATAGTAAAATCTTGGAAGTCAATATCCAGGAGAGGAGTTTTGGGTGCATTCTCATACTTATTGGTGGAGAAGTGGTTAGAAAAATACTCCTATTGTGAAATGATGTATAAAAATAAACTATGAGGTTACTTTCACCAAGTTTTATACTATCTTTTACCTCTACACCTCTTCTCCTATTCCCTAAAAAAGCATTGTGATGAACTCCTATGATCACGTAGTATGTCATATCTGTCATTTCCAATAGCCATATTATTATGGGAAAATATTCATTATCAGCTCTAGAAATAATCTATAGTCATTCATATGGCAATTTTGAAAACTAGTGAGAAATGTTTGATTATATAATGTTAAATTAAAAAAAATAAACTATTACCTTGTTACCTTGATTGCAATCATAAAAAAGCAAAACTCCAGAAGTTAATTCAGGTTAGGCAAAAGAAATTAAGGGAAGTTCAATATGGGCTTAATAATAAATCAGTATTATCTTTAGTTTTATTGCCTACACAATACAACAATGATGATTGTATTGTCTCTTTTCTACATAGATGCCCATATACATAAAATAAAACTAAGTTAACAAACAACACAGATTGTAGACTGCCTTGTTCATCTAAGTTGTATTTAAAGATCATACAGGAAAAGACAATCCTGTAATGATACAATAATAGTTAATAGAATTCATTATCTAAAATTCTTTAAAAGATAGTATATTTTTTTGTATCTAGACCTATTAACAGTAGGCTATTTTATCATATTCAGTCAGTAAGGAAGAGTATTATTCTGTAAAGTATGGTTTCCAAAATGAAAGCAGGAAATTAGAACGAGTACTTTGATGGTAAAATGCCTGCTGGCTCTTAAAGCACAGTATCAGAAAGGTGATCAGTTCACACAATCACTCAAACTTGATTGTCTGCTTTTCATTAAAATTATTGCTGCTAGGAGACTACCGCTTTGCAATCATGCCTTGAATTTCCTTGAATATCGGAAATTCCTGGAACCTGCCAAGTTAGTGAAGGTGTTTGGGAAGACAAAGTGTGAATTTAAGGGAAATTTCGTTATTTCAAATTTCCATTGCATTTGGCATCCAGGAAGTCTAAATAATACCATAATATCTGAACTTCAAAGGATGTAAAAAATGTCCTTATGAAATGGTGTATTTGGGTTTTAGTATATGCAGGGAGATGTGTGACATTGACTTGTAGTTTGGGTATACATGAGGCAAGAAATCCCCACAGTTCTCTACTTCACAGGGCAGATTTGGAAAATAATTTTCTGTTGCTGCTATTGTCCAGATCAGATGGACAAATCATTCTGAACTGCACAAGAACCTGGAAAAATGTGCAAATGTATTGAGTATCTAGTGCTAAGATGACTTTCGGAAGTTTGGTTAATTATGCTACCTTTTAGGTTTCTTTCTTTTTCAGGAACATCCTTTTTAAGGGATGAAAAGCAAGAGCACTCCAATGAGCTTCATTGTGTATGATGGTGACACTACCAGATCTGTAAAGTGTAGGAACTCCCTTGTGACGAATAGTTCTTGCAAGGAACGGTATCCTTCAGCAGCAATGCATCTGGCAAAGGACTAAGATGGGGGAAGTCATCTCTTCCTGAAAGTG
Organism: Manis javanica; assembly: GCF_040802235.1. NCBI lineage: Eukaryota > Metazoa > Chordata > Mammalia > Pholidota > Manidae > Manis > Manis javanica. The sequence continues at coordinate 58,089,477 of NC_133166.1, forward strand.
GGATGCACCAGAATACCCAGATTTGGCTCAGTGCTAAGGCACCATGTCCATATTAATAATATGTTTTAGTGACCATGCCAAGCTTAAAGAATACTGCTTCCCTTGTCCAAGGCACACGTAATGGTCATGTGAGCACAAAGGATCATGAGGTCAGAATCCTTTAGAAGATTATATGTGGCATGGCCAGCAATTTTCATTCTATATTTATGAGTGTGGTGCAAAAGGGGGCATGGGTAATTTACAGACATCATAAGTAGTCCAGAGGCTCCAATAAGAATGAAAGGAATTTGCTACAACCTCTGTAGTAAAGGAGTCTTTGGGGGTCACTAATAGAAGTAATTACTATACTGTAATTGTGTGCCTATTATAAAATAATTTGGACAGAATTTAGAGTCTTTTGTTGCAGGAAGATCTCTTCAAAGTGGACTGACTGGTGAGTAACAGAACAATGGATTTAAGTACAATTTGTGAATAAGAAATATGCTACCTCCAGAATCCAAAACATCCCAAAAGATATTGGGTTTATTTTATTGTTGTACATGTTGAAAGGGTGAACAAGTGTTTCGTGATATTTTCAAAGATAAGGTGGCCTTTGAGGGATCATATGATTCCCAGATATTTAGCTAAGATCATGGGACTGTATATATTGGGTGGAATAATAAATATCTCACCCCTTTTTGTGAAGTCGTTTGTGAGCATTTGTATGTCTTGAATGAGTGTGCCAAATGAAATACTCAGGGGAGCATGGCATAAATGTAATGCCATACCTGTTTTTATAGAAATGCTGGATGAGGTTAACATTTTGCCTGCAAAGATTAAATACAGTGGCATAACTATTGAGATTCTTTGTGGGTAACTTGGTGAAGGCAAGAGAATCAGCTGGGAATCATTGAAATAAACACAAAAACAACATATCAGCCAAATCTAGAGTAGCAAAATAATTCCAATTAATGTTTGGTTGGAATCATTAATTTCAATAATAGTGAATATGGGAATCTTGGTGGATGGGGTCATGGCACTAAAGTATGTTACTCTACTCAGATGTTCCATTCATTCTATCCAGGTTTAAGAGAGGGCCCATAGGGGCTATTAAATGGAGAAGTAGTGGGGATAATCTTTGTGCATGCATAGGTGGGGTGGAGAGAGGGAGAGAGGGAGTGAGGAAGGAAGCTGGCTCTTTGGGGACTTTCCTTTTAAAGACACTAATCCTATCAGACCAAGGCCCCTTCCTATGAACTCATTTCATCTTAATTACTTCCTTAGAAGCTCCATCTCCAAATAGAGCTCACTAGCACAGTAAACAATTGTCAATGCAGGTAAAAGATATAAGGAAAATTCATATTCTTCTTGTATTTCTGTAACATTGAAACAATACCAAATAAAAGTTAAAATACAGTAAATATAAAGCATATTTTATTTAATTGGTATAATATACTTTAATATTTTATTAAAATATACAATATATGTACAAAGATGGATGGTGGTTTCTCACTTTAACTTAATATCCTAAGTGTACAGTCTCCTATGGTCTCCAATTATTTTAATCATTATAATAACTATCATCTAAAGTGCATCCAAATCCCATAGAAAATTCAGGATGACAGCACTAGGTTTAAAAGAGGAAAAACTTAATCCAACATAAATGTCTGTAAAAGATCATAACCAATTTATTTTCATACTGAAATATCTTCACAACTTAAGCATGGCTTTCCAAAAGGGATCCAGAAAATTGCATGTCAAAATGATAAATATGTCAATTTGTCCAACTGCTTAATTTTATGGTTATGACACTGACGATAAAATGAAAAAGGGGAAAAAATCTTTATCCCCACTAGCATCATCCAGGGAGCATATGGTGCTCCTGCTCTTCACTTACATTACCTGAGTGCTTTCCTGAATTTATTGGTTTTCTTTCCTGCTTTTAAATTTTTTATCCCTTTTTCTCTTTCTCCCTCCCTTCCACCATCTCTCTCTATCTCCTTCTCTCTTACTCTCTTTGTTCCATCCTTCCTCCGTTCTTTCCTTTCTCCCTTCCTTCCCTTCTTCCTTTATTCTGTCTGTCCATCCAACCTTCCTCTGTTCCTCTTTTTCTTTTTCTGTTCTTGTAATTCATTTTACGAATCCATGAACAAAAATTCTACTTATCACAACCCAAGTCAATTACGCTTTTTTTCTATAAATCACCTCTTGTCAGAACTCTTAGAGAGTACCTGAATATACATCTTGATTTTAATAATTTTCAATTTCAGTAAGAAAATAATACTCTAATTTTAAACTAGGAAAGGTCATTATTCAGCAGTAAGTAGTTGCATTTTACCTTGATGAAAAGTAGGGGAAGGTAATTTCTTCAAAAATGGAATGAAAATTTACCCAGTTTTATAATTTAGGTATATAGAGTTTATTTTCCAGATTTACTGGAAAATTGGCCATGGTGGGTATTTTTTTCAATCTTAATTATTTAATAGAAACAGTTATTTACATATTCTGCACTAAGTACTGGTGATACAGAGATAAAAAGCAAAACTAATACAAAACACATCACCTGTTTCCCCTTGGACATCAAAGGAGATTAGTAGATAAATATATCAGTTATAAGTGATATGATAGAGGTAATCACAATGTGTTAAAGACACAAAATGGAGAAAGAGCTGACTGTGACTAAGAGGATAAGTTATTTTTGTAGGGGGCCCTGGTATTTGTAAAAGTTACCATTACTGGGGACTGTGCTCCTTGGCAAATCTAGGGATGGGAATAATTTAAGGTATATTTAAAAGTAGACAGAGAATGTTTGGTGCCTGGGAGTTTTACAAGTGACAATAATATTCTTTCCTAGGATAGAATCTAGAGGGTCCTGCTTTCATGCAATCAAAGGAAATGATTGGCTTTCCTGGACAATTAAATGGATTTTCTGTTGGAATGGCTGGAAGAGATCTGGAATAAGCATCGTGGGGTATGTGAAATAAAACAAGGTTCTTGAGGAACTAGAGTTATAAGCCCTAATTCCTGATAGTCTATTCCCTACAGGTTCTTTAAGTCTTTTAAAAGCTCAACTCATTCTCTATACTGAAAATTATTTCACACCACTCCCCAAATGAAGTCAGAGGATACAACTGAGTTAACATTATTCTTGGAATGTGAATATTAGGGTCTGAAAAGTGGAGTGATGGTCCCTAAGATTCTTAACAGCACATCCTACATAAGCTCCCACTACAAGAAGGAGAAAATGGTAGACCCCGGAATTTTCTAGTCTGTCTGTAGCATAGAGAAAATACAGGCACTTTGGAAACTGGAACATAGTTGTCATATTCTATTATTTTGCAATTTTGCTTGTTTTTAATATTCCATCCCTTTTTTATCTCTTAATAAAAATCAGAGATATTTCATATTTCAGTTGAGCCACATGGATGGACCAGAGGGAATGAAAATCAAGTAGCTATAAAGGGCTGAATATACCCCATCTCCATAATAAACTCTCAACATATTATGTACAAAATAATGCATAAGTACAATAAGAAATAATACAACCTAATTCTAAAAGCAGCAGCTAAAGATTCCATTTGTCTTTCTTGAGTATGTCATGCCCAATACTTCAGTATTTCAATGTGACCCAAGAATTATAGTATTTTGATCACAACTGTTTTTTTTTTATTTTCTTTGAGCTCAGATATATGTTTATGTTTTTCATTCATTTAATATCTTGATTTCACTGCCAACTTAAATATATCTATAAATACTTGGTAATGCAAAATGTTTCTCTCACCACCTTTCATGATACTAAAGATATTAGAGTCAATTCAGGAAGTCAATATTACCTTCATAGCATGATATGCACTCTATTGTAGACAAGTAAAACTATCTTAAAGAAATGTATGCTTACAGCTATGTTTCATGTACAAGTCAACAGTTCAAACTGTTTCACACAAGTAGATGAGAATCTCTAGCTAAGTGGTGGTTTTCTTACAGATTACCTCTACTTTATTATCCATGGAAGAGAAAGGGGATTCTCTAGTGCAGCAAAATTTCTAAATAGCTCAATGTTACAGTATTTACATGGATTTTAACATGAAAATGACAGTGAGCAATAGACCCGAACAAAGCTGTATTGGGCAAAGCATAAAGTACAGCAAAATCACCATGTTGAATAATTATTGTGTCACAATTGTGACATAAAAATACATTTAGTAAAGTGTGAAGATTGAATATTATTTGTTAATCCCTAATAAACACAGAAGTCTGACTGTGATATCTACCTCCACAATCTAATCTAGGTAGAAAATTTAGAATAAAATACTTTGTTATGCAATATTTACAAAAAGACCAAAGTGATTCTTCAGTTGCTGTGCAATACTGATCTTAAGCCTGATGCTGAATGCAAACTAGTGACCTTTTAATATTTTCTACAAATAATTTTCAAATTCAATAGCTTTGATAAACTTAGGTCATCTTTCCTGAGGGGTTTATAACCTCTGTATTTGTGAGGTTTCCTTGAAAAATAGTTATTGCCATTTTTGTAGCAGTTCCCATTTTCAGACATTTATTGCAAAGGAGTAGATCAAATTATAGAATATTGATGGTCTTCTTAGGCGATAAATGAGGATGAAACTCATGTACTTTTGGAGGCAGAGCCAACATGGCAGCATGAGTAGGACAGTGGGAATCTCCTCCCAAAAACATATATATTTTTAAAAATACAACAAATACAACTAATCCTAAAAGAGAGACCAGAAGACAGGACAACAGCCAGACTACATCCACATGTGTGAGAGCCCAGCTCCTGGTGAAAGTGGTAAGATACAAGCCCTAGCCCGGTGGGACCCGAGCACACCTCACCCCAGCTCCCCGCGGGAGGAGAAGAGTCGGAGCAGGGAGGGAGAGGGAGCCCAGGACTGCTAAACACCCAGCCTCAGCCATCCACAACAGAGTGCAGACAGAGTGCATGTGTGGGGTCCTGGATACTAGGGAAACAGGGCAGCAGGACCGGTGAGCGGGTCCCGAAGCTGATGCCAATGTGACAAAGAAAAGCGAGTGCTTTTTGAAAGTCTTAAAGGGATGGAGATACAACAGCTGGATGGAAACAACACAGGTTCCAGTCCAGTAGCTGGAAATTACAGGGAAAACCGGGTGAACAAACCCCCTGGGCAACAGCTCTGAGACCACTCATGGAGGTAAACAGCGAAAATATCCCCCCAACCATTACACCTCTGGGTCACGGTGAAAGCAAAGAAGCAGCCTAAGGCTGGCCACCCACTCAGCAAGGGAGCTTCCTCAATACCGGTGGGGCAAGACACAAAGACCCAGTCTACAAGCAATTACCAACACAAGCCACTAGGGGTCGCAGTTGTCCCAGTAAAGAAAGGCCAGCAGCAAGTGGAAAGTTTGGCCCCCCCAGCTGACAGTCAATAGCACCTATCAACATGAAAAGGCAAAAAAAATATGATCCAGACAAGACTAAGCCAGACAGCTTTGGCATCTGTTATATCTTCCCCTGAAAAGGAACCTGAGGGGATAGAATTAACCAGTCTTCCTGAAAAAGAATTGAAAACAAAAGTCATAACCATCTTGATGGACTTGCAGAGTAATAAGCAAGAACTAAGGAAGGAGAATACAGAAATAAAACAAGCTCTGGAAGGACTTCAAAAGAGAATGGACAGATGCAAGAGACCATTAATGGACTAGAAAATAGACAACAGGAATGCAGAGAAGCTGATGCAGAGAGACATAAAAGGATCTCCAGGAATGAAAGAAGTCTAAGAGAGCTGAGTGACCAATCAAAATAGAACAATATCTGCATTATAGGGGTACCAGAAGAAGAGAGAGAAAAAGGGATAGAAAGTGTCTTTGAAGAAATAATTGCTGAAAACTTCCCCAAACTAGGGGAGGAAATGGCCTCTCAGACCACAGAGGTATACAGAACTCCCATGACAAGGGATCCAAGGAGGGAAACACCAAGACACATAATAATTAAAATGGCAAGGATCAAGGACAAGGAAAGAGTTTGAAAGGCAGCTAGAGAGAAAAAGGTCACCTATAAAGGAAAACCCATCAGGCTAACATCAGACTTCTTGACAGAAACACTACAGGCCAGAAGAGAATGGCATGATATATTTAATACAATGAAACAGTAGGGCCTTGAACCAAGGATACTGTATCCAGCACGACTATCATTTAAATATAATAGCAGGATTAAACAATTCCCAGGCAAGCAAAAGCTGAGGGAATTTGCTTCCCAGAAACCACCTCTACAGGGCATCTTACAGGGATTGCTACAGATGGGAGCACTCCTAAAAAGAGCACAGAACAAAACACACAACATCTGAAGAATGGAGGAGGAGGAATAAGAAGGGAGAGAAGAAAAGAATCTCCAGACAGTGTATATAACAGCTCAATAAGTGAGCTAAGTTAGGCAGTAAGATACTAAAGAGACTAACATTGAACCTTTGGTAACCACGAATTTAAAGCCTGCAATGGCAATAAGTACATATCTCTCAATGTTCACCATAATGTAATGGACTTAATGCACCAATCAAAAGACACAGAGTAATAGAATGGATAAAAAAGCAAGACCCATCTATATGCTGCTTACAAGAAACTCACCTCAAATTCAAAGACATGCACAGACTAAAAGTCAAAGGATGGAAAAACATATTTCAGGCAAACAACTGTGAGAAGAAAGCAGGGGTTGCAGTACTAATATCAGACAAAATAGACTTCAAAACAAAGAAAGGAAAAAGAGATAAAGAAGGACACTACATAATGATAAAGGGCTCAGTCCAACAAGAGTATATAACCATTCTAAATATATATGCACACAACACAGGAGCACCAGCATATGTGAAACAAATACTAACAGAACTAAAGAGGGAAATAGACTGCAATGCATTCATTTTAGGAGACTTCAACACACCACTCACCACAAAGGATAGATCCACTGGGCAGAAAATAAGTAAGGACACACAGGCACTGAACAACACACTAGAAAGATGGACATAACAGACATCTATAGAACTCTACATCCAAAAGCAACAGGATATACATTCTTCTCAAGTGCACATAGAACATTCTCCAGAATAGACCACATACTAGCTCACAAAAAGAGCCTCAGTAAATTCCAAAATATTGAAATTCTACCAACCAATTTTTCAGACCACAAAGGTATAAAACTAGAAATAAATTCTACAAAGAAAACAAAAAGGCTCACAAACACATGGAGGTTCAACAACATACTCCTAAATAATCAATGGATCAACAAACAAATCAAAATAGAGATCAAGGAATATATGGAAACAAATAACAACCACAACACAAAGTCCCAACTTCTGTGGGATTCAGCGAAAGCAGTCTTAAGAGGAAAGTATATAGTGATCCAGGCACACTTGAAGAAGGAAGAACAATCCCAAAAGAATAGTATAACATCACAATTATCAAAACTGGAAAAAGAAGAACAAATGAGGCTTAAAGTCAGCAGAAGGAAGGACATAATAAAGATCAGAGAAGAAATAGAATTGAGAAGAATAAAACAATAGCAAAAATCAATGAAACCAAGAGCTGGTTCTTTGAGAAAATAAACAAAATAGATAGGCCTCTAGCCAAACTTATTAACAGAAAAAGAGAATCAACACAAATCAACAGAATCAGAAATGAGAATGGAAAAATCACGACAGACTCCACAGAAATACAAAGAATTATTAGACTACTATGAAAACCTGTATGCCAACAAGCTGTAAAACCTAGAAGAAATGGACAACTTCCTAGAAAAATACAACTTCCCAAGACTGACCAAGGAAGAAACACAAAAGTTAAACTTACCAATTATGAGCAAAGAAATTGAAAAGGTAATCAAAAACTACCTAAGAAAAAAACCCCGGGGCTGGATGGATTTACCTCAGAATTTTATCAGACACACAGAGAAGACATAATACCCATTCTCCTTAAAGTTTTTCAAAAAATAGAAGAGAAGGGAATTCTCCCAAACTCATTCTATGAAGCCAACATCACCCTAATACCAAAACCAGGCAAGGACTCCACCAAAAAGAAAATTACAGACCAATATCACTGATGAATGTAGATGCAAAACTACTCAATAAAATATTAGGAAACAGAATTCAACAGCATATCAAAAGGATCATACACCATGACCTAGGGATGTAAGGGTGGTACATTCGAAAATCCATCAACATCATTCACCACATTAACAAAAAGAAAGACAAAAACCACATAATCATCTCCATAGATGCTGAAAAAGCATTTGACAAAATTCAACATCCATTCATGATAAAAACTCTCAACAAAATGGGAATAGAAGGCAAGTACCTCAACATAATAAAGGCCATATATGATAAACCCACAGCCAACATTATACTGAACAGCAAGAAGCTGAAAGTTTTTCCTCTGAGATCGGGAACTAGACAGGGATGCCCGCTCTCCCCACTGTTATTTAACATAGTACTAGAGGTCCTAGCCATGGCAATCAGACAAAACAAAGAAATACAAGGAATCCAGATTGGTAAAGAAATTTAAACTGTCACTATTTGCAGATGACATGATATTGTACATAAAAAACCCTAAAGACTCCACTCCAAAACCACTAGAACTGACATCAGAATACAGCAAAGTTGCAGCATACACAATTAACAAACAGAAATCTGTAGCTTTCCTATACACTAACAATGAACCAATAGAAAGAGAAATCAGGAAAACAATTCCATTCACAATTGCATCAAAAAGAATAAAAAACCTAGGAATAAACCTAACCAAAGAAGTGAAAGACTTATACTCTGAAAACTAAAAGTCACTCTTAAGAGAAATTAAAGGGGACACTAACAGATGGAAACTCATCCCATGCTCATGGCTAGGAAGAATTAATATTGTCAAAATGGCCATCCTGCCCAAAGCAATATACAGATTTGATGCAGTCTCTATGAAACTACCAGCAACATTCTTCAACAAAATGGAGCAAATAGTTCAAAAATTCATATGGAAACACCAAAGACCCCAAATAGCCAAAGTAATCCAGAGAAAGAAGAATAAAGTAGTGGGGATCTCAATCCCCAACTTCAAGCTCTACTACAAAGCCATAGTAATCCAGACAATTTGATACTGGCACAAGAACAAATCCACAGACCAGTGGAATAGATTAGAGACTCCAGACATTAACCCAAACATATATGGTCAATTAATATTTGATAAAGGAGCCATGGACATACAATGGAGAAATGACAGTTTCCTCAACAGATGGTGCTGGCAAAACTGGACAGCTACATTTAGGAGAATGAAACTGGGCCATGGTCTAACCCCATACACAAAAGTAAATTCAAAATGGATCAAAGACCTGAATGTTAGTCATGAAAACATAAAACTCTTAGAGAAAAACATAGGCAAAAACCTTTTAGACATAAACATGAGTGACGTCTTCTTGAACATATTTCCCTGGGCAAGGAAAACAACAGCAAAAATGGACAAGTGGGACTATATTAAGCTGAGAAGCTTCTGTACAGCAAAAGACACTATCAATAGAACAAAAAGGAACCCTACAGTATGGGAGAATATATTTGTAAATGACAGATTTGATAAAGGCTTGACGTCCAAAATATATAAAGAGCTCACATGCCTCAACAAACAAAAAGCAAATAATCCAATTAAAAAATCGGCAGAGGAACTGAACAGACAGTTCTCCAAAAAAGAAATGCAGATGGCCAACAGACACATGAAAACATGCTCCACATCGCTAATTATCAGAGCAATGCAAATTAAAACTACAATGAGATATCACCTCACACCAGTAAGGATCACCACCTTCAAAAAGACAAACAACAACAAAGGCTGTGGCAAGGCTGTGGAGAAAGGGGAACCATCCTACACTGCTGGTGGGAATGTAAATTAGTTCAACCGTTGTGGAAAGCAGTATGGAGGTTCATCAGAATGATCAAAACAGACTTACCATTTGACCCAGGAATTCCACTCCTAGGAATTTACCCTAAGAATGCAACAATCAAGTTTGAGAATGACAGATGCACCCCTATGTTTATCGCAGCACTGTTTACAATAGCCAAGAATTGGAAACAATTTAAATGTCCATTGATAGATGAATGGATAAAGATGTGGTACATATACACAATGGAATACTACTCAGCCATAAGAAGAGAGCAAATCCTACCATTTGCAGCAACATGGATGGAGCTGGAGGGTATTATGCTCAGTGAAATAAGCCAAGCGGAGAAAGAGAAATATCAAATGATTTCACTCATCTGTGGAATATAAGAACAAAGGAAAAACTGAAGGAACAAAACAGTAGCGGAATTACAGAACCCAAAAATGGACTAACAGGTACCAAAGGGAAAGGGACTGGGGAGGATGGGTTGGTAGGGAGGGTAAGGGGTGGGAAAGAAAGGGGGTATTAAGATTAGCATGCATGGGGGGTAGGGAGAAAGGGAAGTGCTGTACAACACAGAGAAGACAAGTAGTGATTCTACAACATTTTGCTATGCTGACTGTAAAGGGGTTTATAGGGGGGACCTGGTATAGGGGAGAGCCTAGTAAACATAATATTCTTCATGTAAGTGTAGATTAAAGATTAAAAAAAGAAAGATAGAAAAGGGGGATTACTCCTTGATAGAATAAAACTAACTGTAAATCAACGATTAATGCATGCTTTAAATATCCTTAATTTTGATCACTTAAAGGGTGTCAGGTGATCGGCTATGGAGGTACACTTTTCTCATAATATTCCTTTCTCTTAAAAAAAAAAGAAAAGGAAGCAGTTCCTGTGTGCTGACCTCCAATGAGTTCTACACAATGGTGTAAAGGGCATATCAAAGTGTGGGCAAAGGGTCTGTTTGTGTTTATACAGAGGATGAAAGCCTAATTTGGCTACCCAGAAAATGAACTAAGATACGATATGAAGAAGAACTTCCAACATCAGCACCCTCTGGAAGAGTCATACAAGAAGATGATCTTCAAAAACCTCAACAAAGATTCAGGCGATGTTGCAGTTGTAGCCTCATCCATCCCACTGGTTCCTGGACTTGCCATTGGAATGATGAAGGAGCTATCTAAGTTGGCCTGTGCTTACAGCAAAACAACAAATATGACTGTTGGAACTCAACCAAGAATTAGGAGAAGTGCAAGTTGTAGTGCTCCAAAATCTTGTGAATATAGACTAACTACTGTGAAAAGAACATATGGGATGTAAACAGTTCCCAGGAATGGGTTGTTTTAATTTGTCTGATTTCTCTCAGACTGTTCAAGTACAGTTGGACAATATTCATCATATCATAGACAAATTTTCAGAAATGCCTAGGGTGCCTAACTGGTTTTCTTGGCTTCACTGGACATGGGTGGTAATTATAAATCTGCTTTGGTTATTTAACTGTATTCCTATTATGTTAGTGTGTGTGCACAATTTAATTAGTAGTTTAAAACCTATACATGCTCAAGTTACTCTACAAGAAGATATGTCAATGAAATAATCAATCCTCGCATGTTTTCTTTCGTCTGCTACCTCTATAGCTTTTCTTCTTCCTTCCTAATTAGAACCCTTAAATAGAATTCGTGCCTCATATCAAATTTACCGAGTATCATAATTCCTCCAAGTGGTTAAGATACCTCAAGACAAATGCTGGGCATAGAAGCTACAGGGCATAAATCTGCAAAGAAGTAAAAAGCTAACCTTTTCAAACAATATGGCTTCTCTCTCACTTACCAACTTTACGTCTTCCTGTATGGCCCTGGAAGATGACTGGTTAGCCAGAGATGGGTAAGATTCCTCAAGGGAGGAACAACCTAAGACAGGCACTGTCACAGGGGGGCCATCAGGTGAGAAATTGTGGATCAACAGAGGTGAGGCTTAGAACCTCACCCCCCCCCCTGTTTTGAGAGAAATCTTCTGCATCCGTGGTTGTTTTAATGCCCTTATCTAGCTTGGATTAACACATAGTCTACAGGCACACACCTGATCATGTACATTTGCTCTCTTACAACACTAAACTATGTTTACTACCTTTATCTTGCATCTACCTACCACTTCAGCATTTTATTAAAAATAAAAATAATAATAATAATAAAGGGAGAAATGTGGGATCCACATATAAATCAAGTATAAAAATCAAGTGAATATTTATATTTGACCTGATTGTTTATAGTATATAATGCGTGATCAAAACCGAAAGTTTCTGTGATGACTGCCCTTGTAGTGTTCACCATGTAAGAACTTATTCACTATGTAAGAATTTGCTCGCCATGTAAGAACTTGTTTGTTGTGCTTCAGAAGATTGGAGACTGATGAGAATTGGGCTTGGGGTGGATTAAGGATTGTGCATTGAGCATTGACTCCCCTATACAGAATTTTATTGTTGTTGACAACCATTTGATCAATAAATATGAGAGATGCCCTCTCAAAAAAAATTAATTAATTAATTTAAAAAATGCACTGGAAGTATTATATAGGCAAGGGCAACTTTATTCAATACTACTGAAGTAGGGGAGAGATTTTGAACTCAGCAGCACTGGAACAAAAGTTACGAGTTTTTAAGCATTGTGGAAATGTGATAGAATAGTAGTGGGAATAAAAGGGGAAGTTGTTCATTGTGGTTAGGCCATTTGTGTTTGCTATTTGGTGTCATGGAAGTTAAGCTCCTATTCTCCCATAGAATCTGAGTGATAGAGATCCTATCTTTCTAGATGATTCTTCTTCAGAGGGATAGATAGTGACTACCAGATTCTTAAGAAATACATTTTTTATGTTGTACAACCAGCAAGAGGGAAGAGGCTGGGAAAAGATTTACACCTCAAAGGGGCAAAGAAAAGCAAATGAAAGCTTTTCTAAAGTGAATGCTCTAAGAAAGGGAGGTCATGGGGGCCAATAGGCAGTTGGAATGAAGCCTGTCTCAAGTTTAGTGAAGTTGAGGGAAGTGTTGAGGCCGTCTTGATCTGGAGGCTTTGGTGACAATCCATATAAGAGACAATGGTGACTTGGACCAGGTAGAAAGAGTGAATATAGTGTGGTTATAGTATGCCAGATTCCAGACATACTTAGATGATAGAACTGATAGAATTTGCTTAGAGATACAGTGAGGATTATGAGCAGAAGAAAAGTAAAAAATGCCTCCAACTATTTCAGATGAGAATATAGAAGATTTAAGTTTTCTTTTTCTGAAAATGTAAACATGTTTGCTGACAAAATTCTGTCTCAGAAACATCAGAACGAAAAAATAAACTACTATTCTCAGAAACACAAAACATGCATATCAATCATGTAGAAAAAAATGACACTGGAAAATTTCCAACAGATTTTCTCTTCAACTCCTTATCACTTGTCCAATTACATTTCTTTTTATATGTAAATGATGTCTTTCTTTTTTTGTTTCCTCTTAAGCAAAAGTTCAATTCAGTGGCCCTCAGTATCTAACATTTATTCAAAATTTGTACCCCTCATTCTGAGAGCCAAACAGAACATCCATTATAGCTTAATTATAGAATGCAAATTCTCCTCAGAAATATGCCATGAGAAGTTCATTTTATACAGACTGTGGAAAGAATTGTGCCTTCAGGAATTAAGTGGGCTTTCATTAATGAATGCATTTGTTAAGTAGATTATTGTTACTTTTGGAGGTTATTTATATTTAAAAAAGAAAAAAAGAAGCACAAGAGAGAAAAGATGGAAGGAGGAAACATTGACAGATGAGATGATATTTCCTTGAGGCAGTAAAAGTTCTAAGCTTACATTTCCAGAAGCCAATCTCATGAACTGTGTCATTTATTCATTAGTTAATATTTTTAATGGCCAAGAAAGTCACCTATCTTAAAAGTTCAAAGCACTATAATACTATATAACTTATAATTTTTTTGGTATCATTAATATACAATTACATGAGCAACATTGTGGTTATTAGATTCCCCCCATTATCAAATCCACACCACATACCCCACTGGGTCACTATCCATTAGCATTGCAAGTTGCTATAGAGTCACTACTTGTCTTCTCTATGCTATACTGCCTTCTCCATGTCCCCTGCTACACTATGTGTGCTAATTTTAATGCCCCTTATTCCCCTTCTCCCTCCCTTCCCACCCACTCCCACACAGTCCCTTTCCCTTTGGCAACCGTTAGTCCATTCTTGGGTTCTGTGAGTCTACTGCTGTTTTGTTCCTTCAGTTTTTTCTTTGTTCTTATACTCCACAGATGAGTGAAATCATTTGATTCTTGTCTTTTTCTGGCTGGCTTATTTCACTGAGCATAATACCATCTAGCTCCATCCATGTTGTTGCAAATGGTAGGACTTGTTTTCTTCTTATGGCTGAATAATATTCCATTGTGTATATGTACCACATCTTCTTTATCCATTTGTCTAATGATGAACACTTCCATTTCTTGGCTATTGTAAATAGTGCTACAATAAACATAGGGGTACATATATCTTTTTCAAACTGGGCTGCTGCATTCTTAGGGTAAATTCCTAGGAGTGGAATTCCTAGGTCAAATGGTATTTCTATTTTTAGTTTTTTGAGGAACCTCCATACTGTTTTCCACAATGGTTGAACTAATTTACATTCCCACCAGCAGTGTAGGAGGGTTCCCCTTTCTCAACATCCTCACAGCATTTGTTGTTCCTATTCTTTTCTATGTTGGCCATCCTAACTGGTGTGAGGTGATATCTCTTTGTGACTTTAATATGCACTTCCCTGATAATTAACGATGTGGAGCATCTTTTCATGTGCCTGTTGGCCATCTAAATTTCTTCTTTGGAGAATTTTCTCTTCATATCCTCCGCCCATTTTTTAATAGGTTTATTTGCTTTTTGGGAGTTGAGGCCTGTGAGTTCTTTATATGTTTTGGATATTAACCCCTTGTTGGATATGTCATTTGCAAATATATTCTCCTATACTGTAGGATGCCTTTTTGTTCTATTGATAGGGTCCTTTGCTGTACTGAAGCTTTTTAGCATGATGTAGTCCCACTTGTTCATTTTTGCTTTTGCTTCCCTTGCTTGAGGAGGTGCATTCAGGAAGAAGTTGCTCATGTTTATATTCAAGAGATTTTTGTCTATGTTTCTTCTAAGAGTTTTATGGTTTCATGACTTACATTCAGTACTTTGATCCATTTTGAGTTTACTTTTGTGTATGGGGTTAGACAATAATCCAGTTTCATTCTCTTGCATATAGCTGTCCAGTTTTGCCAACACCAGCTGTTGAAGCAGCTGTTGGTTTCCCATTGTATATGCATGGCTCCTTTATCATATATTAATTGACCATATATGCTTGGATTTATGTCTGGGCTCTCTAGTCTGTTCCATTGGTCTATGGGTCTGTTCTTATGCCAGTACCAAATTGTCTTCATTACTGTGGCTTTGTAGTAATGCTTGAAGTCAGGGAGCATAACACCCCCCACTTTATTCTTCCTTCTCAGGATTGCTTTAGCTATTAGGGGTCTTTTGTGGTTCCATATGAATTGTAGAATTATTTGTTCTAGCTCGTTGAAGAATGCTGATGGTATTTTGATAGGGATTGCATTGAATCTGTAGATTGGTTTAGGCAGGATGGCCATTTTGGCAATATTAATTCTTCCTATCCATGAGCAAGAAATGTGTTTCCATTTGTTGGTACTTTCTTTAATTTCTCTCATGAGTGTCTTATAGTTTTCAGAGTATAGGTCTTTCACTTCTTTGGTTAGGTTTATTATAATGTATTTCATTCTCTTTGATGCAATTGTGAATGAAATTGTTTTCCTGATTTCTCTTTCTGCTAGTTCATCATAGTATATACAGGAATGCAACAGATTTCTGTGTATTAATTTTGTATCCCACAACTTTGCTGAATTCAGATACTAGATTTAGTAGTTTTGGAGTGGATTCTTTCTTATAATTTTTTAAATGATCTCTATATATATATTTATATATATAGCTTTATGTAATAAGTATTTGGCATTTTGCTTAGTACATTGTTGAAATCCAATGGAATTCAGTATATTTGGAGCCGAGTACTTCCTTGCAGATAATACATCCAAATCCAGCCAGTTTCCAACCAGTGTTAGCCATTAACCAATAATAAGACTACGTTTTTGTAACCTGGGCTTTGGTCCTCTTGCTGTCTTGATGGACTTTTTAGTTTTATAATTTTGCTAGTGTTGTTATATGTAATAATCACATGAATCTATAGAAATAATCCCTGAAAAAATAAAGTGGAAAATTCACAAAATACATTTTTTAAGTCTCTATGGCATTCCACAAGCAAAAGAAAACCACTTTAAATAATTTTAAATATTTCTTAATACTTCTACTTTGTCTTGCCTCTCCTGTATTTTTTAAATTTGATTTTATATTTGAAATTGTTTCTTTCTCTCTTTTTTTCTTCTGCTGACACTAGATCATGGGAACCTACAAAACTATGAACTCATACAGAACAGTGAGGTCTTACATTCATTCTTTAACCTCAGAACTTCAGAGCTAGGGCCAAGAAATCAATTCAATAATTTCTTCTCAATTATGGACTTGAATAATTCCTAAGAATGTATAATACTAACTTGATTTTTAAGAATTAAAGTGTCATCTCAATTAGAATATTTTCTACATATAAAGTGATATGTATTATTGTCTATTTCTGTCAAAGGTGTGATTTGTAAGTATGTATAAACTCATGTCAAATGACCATTTTATCCCTTTTCTGGTTTCAATTTAATGTGAAAAACTTGACAAAAAACTTGACTTCCTTTAAGTACTTTCCACTTTAATTACTGGTTTGACTTACCTGGTATGCAACTTGCACTCAATATACTATAATTAAATTATATATTTAATATATCTTATTTTTCATTTTTTCCTCACCATCCAGTTTGTAGCAACATTTACAATACTGCTAAACTAAATCAATTCCGTCTTCTCAAAGCTTAATAATGATCACTTTATGCCATTATTTTGCTTTACTTCTTAATGTGACATATGTAGTATATGTCTTAAATCATGTTTTTCATGAAGTCTTTTTAAGAAGCTATTTGTCTAGACTCTTACACACCTAACAAAGGATTTTGCTCATAAACAATAAATGTATTTTCTATGTATTCTATATTCCCTCATCTACCTAAATATTTTTTCTGTATATTTAAAATTCAAACATATTACCAAGTTACAGCTAATGTAATATATCTTTACTCACAAACATTCATTCCCTTTTCCTACCGCTTAGAAGGGAACTTCTATGACCAGTTGATATTTATCTTGGTCATGTGACTTACTTTGCCCATGAAATGTAGTAGATATGAGTATGACACAGATGAGAAGAAATGTTCAGTGATTAAGAGATTTTTGTGCAGCTTCTTTGCTCCTCTGTTGTTGTGCCCACTGAAAGAAGAAGGCTTGTCCTTTAGTCTGTGTCTAGAAATGGGAAGACCCAGGGAGCTAATAAGAAATTATCCTACAGTATGGAGAAATTGTAGCAGCCAATCTGTAAAACATTAAATTCGAAGGAAGGAAAAATGCAGTTGTAACTCACAGAGACTTTAAAATTGTTATGCAAACATAATTTAGCAAAGGATAATTAATATATTAGAGATTCATTCTTTTAACTATCTTATCTTGGTACAGAGAACTCTTTAATCACTGGAATCTGACTTGTAATTAGATTCAGAAAGATTTCTTCAAATTTCCCTAATTATTGTTCCTTACCACAAATATTTTCCCTTACTTAAACCTCTTAGTGATACATAGGTTGGATTTCCATTTTTCTCCCCTTTATGTATGTCATCTTATTTCTCATGTATTTTATTATGACTATTATTGTTACTTTATTATTTGTCAGCCTCTTAAAGAAAGATGTTTAAAATTGGTTCCTCTATAATCACCAAATATATTTCATGAAGTTTTATTCTAAATCTCTCTACTGTTAGTTCAATATTAATTATGCAATTGATTTTTGTAGTTATTTAAAATAGTTAATAGTTTTAAAGTAGTTATTTGTCTCCTTTTGTTTTCCATTAATTTCTCCTTAATTTAAATTTCAGTTAATTCTCTCCTCAATTTTTCTCCCTTCATTTTCTGGAACTCATGTTTTCCTGTAATAGATTGAAGAAAAGGTGACTCTAAAATGCATCAGAGAATTTACACATGATAAGTTTTTCTTCTTGAGTGCTATGTTCTCTAGATTTTGCAGTGAAAATTCTAGTAATGGTTTCAGCTTTTTTTAAAAATTAGGAGTTAGTTATCATCCTTTTGTTACTATTCCTGTTTGATCCCTGGGATTATGTCTTGAAGGCAACAAAGCATAAGGCCAACAAACCAGAGCATGGAGCAACTGACAGTCTTATTAATGTAAAGGAAGGAAAAAGAGTGTCAAGGAAAATAGACTCCCATTAATTGGGAGGGGCACCAAGGGCAGATGCCAGTGAGGCTGCATGTCTGAGGGTTTATAAACACTGGAAAGGAGAAGGTGTACATAATTAGCTGGGCCTTGTTGCTAGGGCTGGGGTGAGACTTGGGTTTTCTTGGCTTTCTTTCTGATTGTTCCAATGGTTTCTTTGTTGACTGTATGCTTTAGTTCCCTTTTTTGTTGACCGTTACTGGGGTTTTTGTTGACTATTACCCGGGCTACCCTGTCTTTCCTACCCATTCCAATACCTCCTGTCTCACTTTTTTTTGAGCTTTATTGAGATCCAATTATGTAAGTTAAAGGTATACAGTGTATTGATTTGTAAGTTTATTGTATATTTATGTAAATATGTTGACATTTAACACTGTAGAAATTTGAGGTATACAGTGTATTGATTTGATACACTTATATATTGCAAAGTGATAGCCACCATAGTGTTAGCTAACACCGGAATCATATCACATAATTACCATTTCTTTTCTGTAGTGAGAACATTGAAGATTTACTCTTTCAGCAACTTCTAAGTATATAACACACTATTGTTAACTATAATTACTATGCTGTACATTCAGCCCCAGTATTTATTTATTTTACATTGGAGTTTTGTGCTCTTTGACCAATATATTCCCTTTTCTTACACCTCCAGCCCCTGGTAAATACATTTCTAGTCTATTTCTATGAGTTCAACTTTTCAAGATTCCACATATATGTGATATTATATGATATTTGTCTTTCCTTAACTTATTTCACTTAGCACTATGCCCTCAAGACCCATATCTTTTGTTATGATCACTGTTAAATTTACTTCAACATGGATGCTGCATCACACATTTTGTCAAAACAATTTTTCTAAGGCCAGTGACTTCCATGTTGAAAACTTCAACAGATACTTAAACTACAATGATACTTGAGCTCTCCACAACTCATGTGATAGCTAGTCACTTCTTTAATCTTAACACAGTGCAGTCCTTTGGTGTCTGTGACATCATAGTCTCATTTGATTTACAGCTACATTTCTGGCTGGTCCTTTTCATTTTCTTCCTCTACCTTTCTATTAAATACCAGATTTTCAACACCTATTCTGTAATTGTTCTACTCATTGGTATTTTCTTCCTGGCTTCTAGTACTAATTAAACACAGTTTAGTAGGATTTGTCTTCTGAAATCACTCAAATTTATTGTGTCCAAAATTGCATTATATTTCCACCAAACATTAAACCCCTTGAAACATGTGTATTGTATAAAACAGCACCTATATGTTTTGCTACTAAAACTAGATATATTAGAAACATCCTTAACTATTTGCTCTTCTTTACTTCCAACTCAAATTAATCCCCTTTTACCTGTAACTAACTCCCTTTCTGCTGTTGTGGCTAAATAATTGTCCTTTTCTTTAAAACTGCAATTTACATGTTATTTCCTCTAGCTCTATGTTAAATGAAAATAAGAAAGCATCAAATATGATACATGGCTCATAGGTGATGTTCAGCATATGTTTATCTATAATTTTTAGTATAAGAATCCAAAGACTAGATGCTCATAATTAGCTTATGGTTTCTAGAAGAACTAAATATTTAATATCTATAGTGAGTTAATTTTATCCTTAAATAGCTTAGAATTTGAAAGAGAATGGCATCATGGTCAACTCTATGAAAATATTAAAGAAAAGGAATATAAAACGTGGTCCACATATTCTGGTTCTTGTGATTCTCTGGCTCAGTGTTCATCATGTGGTTATGTTTACTTTAGTATATTAGAAAGAAAGGATATGAGTCCTGATAGGAGAGAATTGCTGGAAAAAAATTCACATTTATTAAGTGTCTCCTATATATTTGTTAAAGACACTATAAATAAAACTAACTACACTAATCTTCACAGTAACATTTTTAGATATATATTAATCCTTTAATACATAATTAGAAATTTGTTTCAGAAATATTAACATACTCAAATATATATCCCATTCACCTGAATTAAAATATAAATCAAAACATGTTTAATCATGAAGGCCATGATCTTTATATTATATTAGTCTATGCTCAACTTTATTCTTGTAATTGCTAGGGTTATTGAATTTTGATGGACATGATATATATAGCATTGAGGAAAAGTTCTTATTTCCTGCAAAGCTGCATTCAGTAGGCAAAGGCTTAAATATATTCCATGTGATTTTACATATTTACAAACCTTAGTTTAGTCCCTACCATCTTCTATCATTTAAAAAATTAGATATTCTACAAGTTTTACTGGAGGATAGCATTTTAAATATATATGAACCAGAGACACTAATTACAATATTAAACAGTTGAATGAATAAGAAGTAAATGCAACATGAATAATTCAATGTTCATTTTTTAGAATATTTTCTTCAATAATGAATAAGGAAAAACACTTAAAATGCAGGAAATATAATGAATTGCAGAGAATCAATGTTATAGTTTATTAATGGGTTTTGTAAATTGCACTTCCAAGGAAAGTGGAACAGGAAAGACTGAATTGGAATTAGTATTTCATTATGACATATTTCACTAAGCTTCCTAAGCTCTCAAGATTTCTATTTCATCTACTGATTTGAATTTTATACACTAATTTTGGAACAGTGACAAATCAGAACTGATGATTTACAAAGTGTTTTACAATTAGTAGTAACCCAGTATGTCAAGTCAGTGTTATTTTGCTTGATTTTAAGTAGATGGGCTAAATATAAGAGTAGTTTATCACAATAACTGTTTTGATATGACAAAGTGGGTGTTTCTACCTATTCAACCTAAACTCTTACTTAATTTATTGTGTCAGATTGGATATATAATAAGAAAAAGTAGCTATCAAGCTATTTAGCAACAATTAGACAATGGGCATCCTTCAAAGAAAGTGGAAGTTTGAATGATTCTTGTCATACTTTTCAAATATCTATATTAGTGTTGACTAGATTGCGAAAAACATTTTGAAACATGGACATCTTAATTGTAAAATATAAGTTTTTTTTGTTCCCAATTAGCTATAAATCCTCCTGAAAATTTAAATACTTAAACAGGTAAGTTTCTCTAGGTCTCGGCTCCTCATACTAAAATAAAATGGTTCCGCTAACCAGCATTACAACATAGTCTGTGCATACTAGTTAGTTATAGGGAACATTCTGATGCAAAAAAGATTCTGTAGTCAAGTTAATTTTTTTAAGTATTTGTAATTGGAGAGTCATAATTCATGCTCTTATTGTTTTATGCAGTTTGTATTTTATTCAAGAAATAATTATTGAATGCTCTACAATGTTGTTTACATTATTTTTATAAAAGATCTGAGAAGTGCTAAAGTATCAAACAAAATACAACAAAATTAAGTGCCTTTTAAACTGTGCCTCATCCAGCATTTTTCAAGGTTATTTGATAATAGAAAATATTTTTAATCATTAAACATTTCTCATTACTTCCCTTCCTTGATGAAATATATAGTGGGAAATGCTGGATAATCTTTTAACTCCATCCTAGTTCAAAATTCTATGCTAAATAATCCCAAAAGTCACATCTATATGTATCACTGTATTTGTAACATGCCATATGAAGATCAAATGCACAATTGATTTATTTTACCCTTTGCTTGGAAAAGGGGGCCCATATTGGGTTTCAAATCTTCAGGATGTTAAGCACCAGATTTAGATTTCTGTGATAATTTACTATGTTCTGACTTATCTAATTGTTTTTGAATTGTCATCAAATAATATTGAATCACTATTCACAGACTCATGTCATTGTTCATAAGAAAATATAGTGATTGTAGTGTACATATGCGAACTGTGTCCCTAAGTTTTAACTTCTGCAGGTTTTGTGGTTTATCTTATTTGGATGTTTATTTTCTATTTGATCATTATATATTTTTTATTTCTTATTTTATGGCTTGTTTATCAAAAAATAGTAAACACACTTAAAATTCCACTAGTAGTTCTCTGAAAGTCAATACTCATCCATAATTTTGGAGAGTAGGAATAACAGATAACATACGCCATGGCTACACTAAGAAGGGCAAATATGTTAGCTTGTTTAATCTTTGTAATTATTCTAAGAGTGAGGTTTTGTACCAAAGCTATCTATTTACTTGCACTGGAAAATAGCTATAAGACTTTTTTTTTTTTGGTGGAGAGAATGTGCAAAAACCATCCATCATATGAAATTCTTACTACATATCAGATAGTCAAATGGTGATGATGACTTTGAATCACTTGACATAAACTATTTTCACTTGTACTCTTGATTCTAAAAGGGCAATTGATCAACAGTCAAATTGATCTTGGTCAGATCTAATCCCAAAGCAGTTTGGCAGGTGATTTCTTTGTTTTGCTTTGGTTATTCCCAATCTACTACCAAGTGATAGACATTTGTGTGAGGGAAGAATAGATTTCAGAACCAGTATTTAACTAGCATTAATTCCTCAGTAGCATCTCAATTAGGACAATTTTTAGAATTCTGAGAATATACAATTCCATGTGTATTTTGGTTAAAAAAACTATATATTCAGAATCTGATTAGAGGAGAAATTCATTCACCTTAGGAGATAATTTGAACACATTATACTACTAAGACGTTTATTGATTTGGTATTCTATATGTGACTCAATCCAGCCAGAGCCATCACGTTTGCTCATTTATTTTGTCTATTTCCCTCCTAGAATCATCACCAGTGTTCCTCCACCCCTACCTTAGTTTGAAAGTTGAAATATAGTCAAGGTAGCAAAATCTCTCTTGTTCTCAGCACTTGAAATTGCCCCCAAGTATACCACTGATATTTAAATTGACCATCTGTGAGACACTCTCCTCCTCTACCCAGCTCCTATTAGGTCTCTTATTCTCTTTGTATCTATCTATTCTAAGGTTCCTACTACATGTTTTATATTAAATGCTATATAGCTAGGAGAAAGAAAAATTCTGCCTAGAGAAAAAAGTTGATTTATCAGGCATATTTAATGAGGAGATAAACTGGCATAGCTGGTCATATAGCCTCCATGCAAAAATATTTAAGGAACAGAATAACACTTAAAAGTAGTAAAAAGATATCAGCTATCGCGTCCCGCTACCTAGGGCGACGGCAGGAGAACGATCATCAAAGGCCTGGTTTGTTAGGAATCTTTATTATGGGCGTCCGAGCATCCATCTAGCATCACCACCCACTTCCTCCAGGGCAGCAGCTTATATAGCATATCCCAACCAATCAGCTGACTGATCACGCGCCAGGTTCAGTCTTATTGGAAACATGTGAAAAGCATGCTATGAGCACGAGCACGGGAATGGGGACAAGCCAATCATGGAGACTTCCTTATGCGCTGAGCTGTAGGGCCAGGAAGGGTGGTGTCTAGGAAGCAGGCACCATCTTTAGGGCATTGTCCAGCTAGAGTGGGGCTCAGCCTTGGCCGTAGGCTGGGCCCCCACAATCAGCTTTCAAAAGAGTAGAATCTTCTGCACTTTACCAGGAAATTGCTGCCTAATTTTCCATTCATTCCAGACAGTACAAATTTGATACTGTATTGTCCCACAAATTTAAGCATTGCTCTAAGCATATCAGAGACAGTATTCAATTTATGGAGGCTACAATTACCAAGAGGAAAAAAGCAATCAATCAAATAATAATAATGCATTATGACATAGTTAGGCATAAAAAGTATTATGGAAGCTAAACAGAGTGTATAATTCACTTTTCAGAGAAGAAATAAAGGATGGGATAGATAAGAACTTTTCATCAAGTAGCCATTGGGGCTGTATTCATGAAATATTCATAGAACTTCACCAGAAAGTGAAGGAGAGATTAATATAATGGGGAAATCATTTCAGTAGGAATCTCCTGCCATGTTTGGAGAAAGGTACATGGGGTTTAAAAATAGATGTAAAGCAAGAAATTCGTGTACTATATTTATTAAGCAGACATAATGAAATGAAGACTTTTAACATTATTTCTGTACAATTCTTCCAATGTAATTAAGTTAATGTATGTGTACAGTAAATCCATTAATATATGAATATTCTTTAAGCAATGTCTACTACCCAGGGCTATGTAAGTATCACTGCTATCATTATTAGTGTTATATTCTTATGAATAATAGACTTCTATTTTCTGGCTCATAATCTTGAAAAATAATCAAAGTGATTATTTTTTAAAACTATTCAAATTCTAACATAAGTAATTCAGATTTGTCTTTTCCTATTTTTCTAAAGCACTGAAGAAAGAATATAGTATTTGTCCATGAATTAAAAAAATCTGCCTATATTAAGTTCCTACTGCATAAATTCCATATAATGTATAAAGATTTCAGTTTTAAGTTTCTTAAAACTGAATAAGCAATATGAATATCACCTTGCAGTGACTATTGGATCAGTTTCAAAATCCTTTCTGAATGCCACATGAGAAAGGGCAGTGGAAACAGAAATTAAATGTTCAATTTAAAATGTCCAATATTATGGATGATGATCCTAATAAAGATGACAAAGGTATGACCATCACTCTCTTTTGAATTACCTGCACAGTACTTACACACTGCATTTGCTGAATAAGATGACAAATCAAAAACAGAAAGACAATATAAATTCGGATTTATATTGCATTTTCTCAGTTTCTTTCTGTTTCTGGGGCTTTCTTTCTCTCTCACTTCTAATGCTTAATTTCTCTCCACACTCTGCCCTGCTATGCCCTTCCAGGAACCCACTGTCTATGGAAAAGCCTAGATCCATCAAAATTTATTAGACCTATATTATGGAGAACACCCATTCACTGATTTCAAGAAATGAAATAGAATTTATTTTCATTTCCTATTTGTCAGTATCTCTCTAATTTTCCACACTAAGGTCCTAACTTCTTTAATTAACTCTAGATTCTTCAGTCTTGACTCTCCAACTCAGCAGCATTCCCCATTTCATTAAAACAGACCCCAAATTCATGCCTCGTTTTTTTAAACAAAATTTTGAAATATTTATTTATAAGATAATAACTGTCTTTGAAATTAAGCAGTTTACTGAGCAATTAGTTTTGTCCATACACATTCACATGTTATTGCTGTAAAGAAGATATTTATAATTTCTCCAGTTTCAATCTGAACATACAATTTGTAGTAACAAGATGCAGATTCAAGTACAGATCTTCTAATTTGTTGTTCTATCTTCACCCACATCTAATAGGAATAATAATACCATTTTTTTAAACTTACTTTATAGGTATCAGGCATAAGATTTATATGAAAAAAATGTCCCAAAATCACTAAACAAACATAGGGTAAAACACATAAAGTTTTATCATATTAACTATGTTCTAACATTTGATTTGCTTTTTATAGTCTAACCAAAATAAAGATTGCATATTTTCAGAACTATGAAACTCAGTAGTTAGACAAGGTGAATTAAAGTAGTAAAACTAGTCATAATAATAAACCGATTCATCCATGTTCTCAATTACATTAATAATAATAATTGTAAAAACAGATTAACATTTTGTGAAAATACTCATATTTATTTAGGAGTTCTTGCCCATATCAATGGTCTGGCATCAGCCACGGCATCAGGTACTCAGACAGTCATATTGTCCACAGATTTTGTCAAACAGATTTGGCAGCCCAACCGGGATCTATCTGTTAGCCCATACGCCAGATCAAGCATGTCATTCTCCTCATCAGTGACTGCTTCTAACTTCTCAAATATGTGATCTTCAAAGATGAGATGACAGGTAGAGCAAGCCAAGGTACCCTCACATGCACCAAAACCATCAATACCTAGATTATTTTCAACCACAACATCTAGTAGAGAGTCACCAACTTTTCCTTTGGCTGTTAATGTTACATCATCACGGTTTATTTTATCTTCTGAGCTGCGGTGCGTCTGCGCTGATGTGCTCAGCGCCTGGTGCACCCCGACACGGCCCCCCAGGCCCCGCTTGGCGCTTCTGCCCGGTCCCCGGCCGTCCGGGAGGCTCCCGGCTCCGGCGAAAAGCAGCCGCCCGTGGGCTGCGCCGCCGAGAGCTGCGGTGGCGGGGCGCAGGAGCCGGGTGCCCCCCGCGGTGGCCATAGCCCGCGGTCGCGTCATGCCTCTAACTTTTAAGTCATCTTTTTAACTGTTGTGTCATTCATTGCTTATCACAAAATTTGAGAAGAAAAGCAAGTCCAAAATCCACTTAAGTATTTCCATCATCATCATCACTTCTAAACATTTATTAAGAAATTAGAAGCCAAATATTAAGTAAAATGCTCATTAGAACTCAACAAGGGAAGGATGACTATCATTCCTATGATATAATGAGTTATAAGAAATACATATTTGGTCATATGAATATTTCCCAGGTATATTTGCTCTTCATCCACAGTTCCTGAAAACACTGCAGTCTTAAAGGTGAAATTGGTGTTTTGTGATGTTAAACGAGAGACTTTTGGACCCCAACCAAGGGCGGGGGTGGAGGTGACATCAGCCAATGGCCAATAATTTAGTCATTCATGAGTAAGCAATGAAGCCCCCACAAAATCCATGAGAAGAGCTTGTCTCTCTCTCTCTCTCTCTCTGCTCTGCCTACACTGCTCACTTAGATCCTGCTTCTTGGTCAGAGAGAGCATCTGTGCTTGGGGAACCAGATCTCCTCCACATGCCACAGAGCCATGCTCCAGGCTCCACGAGGAGAGAAGCTCCTTTATTTGGGACCTTGCCCTCTGTCACTCATCATCTGGTTATTAACCTTATTAAATTGGTAAACTTAAGTGTTTTCCTTAGTTCTGTGAGCCACCTTAGCAAATTAATTGAACCTAAGGGAGAGGTCGTGAGAATGTTCAATCTGTAGCTGGTAGATCAGAAGCACAGGTATCTACCTGGGGTTTGTGAGTGGTGTCTGGAGTTAGCAGTGGAGGGCAGTCTTGTAAAACAGAGCCCTTAATCTGAGAATCTGGTGCTGTCTCCGGGCAAATAGCATCAGAATTGAGATGAGTTCAAGGACACCCTGCTTGTGTTTGAGAATTGCTTGGTTTAAGTACGTGTGCGAAGACCCCCCTCCCACATATTTACATACATTGAAATCGGGTCTGGATACCCAAATAGAGTTATACTACTATTACTGCTGTGTATACTATTGTTTCTGTTATACATATATGTAGGGAAGAAATAGACCATCTCATTTATTGTCAGAGATATGGCAATGCCCAGTTTTATGAAAACTGAAATTTAGAGCTTAAGTAACTTGTGCAAGGACAGATAGCTAACAAGAGATTTAACCACAATGCGTATTCAGGTCTATGTGCACAGAATTTCAGCTTTTAAAAATTGTGTGGTATGGCTTTAGATGGTGGCTGTTCTATTTTCTATCTGTACATTATGTTGACCCATACACATGTTGGCTAATCTTTAGTGGACATAGAGATTTTATTTTTCCTGAAAGTTTAAACACTATAAGCTATATTAGGAAAGATGATTTTTTTTTTGTTCCTGTCATCCCTCAGGAAAGATGAACCTGTATAAGTTCAATGCAAAATTTATACTGAGGTAACTATAAACATCTGTCCTGGAGGAATTCAGTGAAGTAGAACAACTTCTTGTTTGGGGTTCAAAAACCAAACACAGTCTATCCATTCATTTTTTATTTTTATTTTTTGATATCATTAATGTACAATTACTTGAACAACATTATGGTTACTAGACTACCCCATTATCAAGTCCATCCTACACATACCCCATTACAGTCACTGTCCATCAGTGTAGCAAAATGCTATAGAATCATTACTTGTCTTCTCTGTATATACTGCCTTTCCCATGTCTCTGCCCCTACATTATGTGTGCTAATCATAATGCCCCATTTTCACCCTTATACCTACCTTCCCACCCACCCTCCCCAGTCCCTTTTCCTTTGGTAACTGTTAGCCCATACTTGGGTTATGTGGGTATACTGCTGTTTTGTTCCTTCAGTTTTTTCTTTGTTCTTATACTCCACAGATGAGTGAAATCATTTGATTATTGTCTTTCTCTGGCTGGCTTATTTCACTGAGCATAATACCCTCTAGCTCCATCCATGTTGTTGCAAATAGTAGGATTTGTTTTGTTCTTATGGTTGAATAATATTCCATTGTGTATACATACCACATCTTCTTTATCCATTTGTCTACTGATGGACACTTACCATTTCTTGGCTATTGTAAATAGTGCTTTGATAAACATAGGGGTGCATATGTTTTTTTCAAACTGGGATGCTGCATTCTTAGGGTAAATTCCTAGGAGTGGAATTCCTGAGTCAAATAGTATTTCCATCTTAAGTGTTTTGAGGAACCTCCATACTGCTTTCCACAATGATTGAACTAATTTACATTCCCACCAGCAGTGTTGGAGGGCTCCCCTTTCTCCACAACCTTGCCCACATTTGTTGTTATTTGTCTTTTGGATGTTGGCCACCCTAAGTTATGTGAGGTGATATCTCATTGTGGTTCTAATTTAAACTTCCCTGATGACTAGAGATGTGGAACATCTTTTCATGTGTCTGTTGGCCATCTGAATTTCTCCTTTGGAGAAGTATCTGTTCAGCTCATCTGCCCGTTTTTTAATTGGCTTATTTGCTTTTTGTTTGTTGAGGTGTGTGAGCTTTTTACATAATTTGGATGTCAACCCCTTATCAGATATGTCATTTATGAATATATTCTCCCATACTGTAGGATGCCTTTTTGTTCCACTGATGGTGTCCTTTGCTCTACAGAAGCTTTTTAGTTTGATATAGTCCCACTTGTTCTTCTTGCTTTTGTTTCCCTTGACCAGGGAGATGTGTTCATGACGAAGTCGTTTTTGTTTATGTCTAAGAGATTTTTGCCTATGTTTCTTTCTAAGAGTTTTATGGTTTCATGACTTACATTCAGGTCTTTGATCCATTTTGAGTTTACTTTTGTGTACAGGGTTAGACAATAATCCAGTTTCATTCTCTTACATGTAGCTGTCCAGTTTTGCCAACACCAGTATCCAAAGAGGCTGTCATTTCCCCCATTGTATATCCATGGCTCCTTTATCATGTATTAATTGACCATATATGCTAGGGTTTATATCTGGGCTCTCTAGTCTGTTCCACTGTTCTATGGGTCTGTTCTTGTGTCAGTACCAAATTGTACTGATTACTGTGGCTTTGTAGTAGAGTTTGAAGTCAGGGAGCATAATTCCACCTGTTCTATTCGTCCTTCTCAGGATTGCTTTAGGTATTTTGGGTCTTTTGTCATTCCATATGAATTTTAGAACTATTTGCTCTAGTTCATTAAATAATGCTGTAGGTATTTTGATAGGAATTGCATTGAATCTGTAGATTGGTTTAGGCAGGATGGCCATTTTTACAATATTAATTCTTCCTAGCCAAGACCATGGGATGAATTTCCATTTATTAGTGTCCTCTTTAATTTTTCTTAAGAGTGTCCCATAGTTTTCAGGGTATAGGTCTTTCACTTCCTTGGTTAGGTTTATTCCTAAGTATTTTATTCTCTTTGATGGAATTGTGAATGGAATTGTTTTCCTGATTTCTCTTTCTGCTAGTTCATTGTTAGTGTATAGGAATGCAACAGATTTCCGTGTATTAATTTTGAATCTCTCAACATTGCTGAATTCAGATATTAGATATGGTAGTTTTGGAGTGGATTCATTAGGGTGTTTATGTACAATACCATTTCATCTGCAAACAGGGACAGTTTGACTTCTTCCTTGCCTATCTGGAAGCATTTTATTTCTTTGTGTGTCTAATTGCTGTGGCTAAAACCTCCAGAACTATGTTGAATAAAAGTTGGGAAAGTGCACATCCATGTCTTGTTCCTGATCTTAAAGGAATAGCTTTCAGCTTCTCACTGTTAAGTATAATGTTGGCTGTGGGTTTGTTATATATGGCCTTTATTATGTTGAGGTACTTGCCCTCAATACCCATTTTGTTGAGAGTTTTTATCATGAATGGATGTTGAATTTTGTCAAATGCTTTTTCAGCATCTATGGAGATGATCATATGGTATTTGTCCTTCTTTTTGTTGATGTAGTGGATGATGTTGATGGATTTTTGAATGTTGTGCCATCCTTGCATCCCAGGGATGAATCCCACTTGATCATGATGGATGATCTTTTTGACATATTTTTGAATTTGGTTTGCTAATATTTTGTTGAGTATTTTTGAATCTATGTTCATCAGGGATATTGGTCTGTAATTTTCTTTTTTTGTGGTGTCTTTGCCTGATTTTGGTATTAGAGTGATGTTGGCCTTGTAGAATGAGTTTGGGAGTATTCCCTCCTCTTCTACTTATTGGAAAACTTTAAGGAGGATGAGT
This sequence comes from Manis javanica, assembly GCF_040802235.1. Taxonomy (NCBI): domain Eukaryota; kingdom Metazoa; phylum Chordata; class Mammalia; order Pholidota; family Manidae; genus Manis; species Manis javanica. Next base: position 58,120,100 of record NC_133166.1, read on the forward strand.
ATTAGGTGTTCACTAAATGTTTGATAAAATTCAGCAGTGAAACCATCTGTTCCAGGGATTTGTTCTTAGGTAGTTTTTGGAGTACCAGTTCAATTCCTTGCTGGTAATTGGTCTATTCAGATTTTCTGTTTCTTTCTGGGTCAGCATTGAAAGGTTTTCTTCTAGAAAGTTGTTCATTTCTTCTAGGTATCCAGTTTGTGACCACATAATTTTTCATAGTATTCTCTCATAATTCTTTTTATTTCTGTGGTGTCCATAATGATTTTTCCTTTCTTATTTCTGATTCTGTTTATGTATGTAGACTCTCTTTCTTTCTTGATAAGTTTGGCTAGGTGTTTATTTTGTTTATGTTCTCAAAGTACTAGCTTCGGCTTTCATTGATTCTTTCTATTGTTTTGTTATTCAAAATTTTATTTATTTCTACTTTAATCTTTATTATATCCCTCCATCTACTGACTTTGGGCCTCATTTGTTCTTCCTTTTCTAGTTTTGTTAATTGTGAGTTTAGACTGTTCATTTGGAATTGTTCTTTACTGAGGTAGGCCTGTATCGCAATATATTTTCTTCTTAGCATGGCCTTAGCTGCATCCCACAGATTTTGTGCTGTTGAATCATTTTTCTCATTTGTCTCCATATATTGCTTGATCTCTGTTTTTATTTGGTCATTGATCTATTGATTATTTAGGAGCATGTTATTAAGCTGCCATGTGTTTGTGGACTTATTTCATTTTCTTTGTGTAATTTATTTCTAGTTTCATACCTTTGTGATCTGAGAAGCTGTTTGGTACAATTTCAATCTTTTTGAATTTACTGAGGTTCTTTTTGTGTCCTAGTATATGATCTATTCTTGAAAATGTTCCATGTGCACTTGAGAAGAATGTGTATCCTGTTCCTTTTGGATGGAGTGTTCTGTAGATGTTCATTACGTCCATCAGTTCTAATATGTTGTTCAGTGTCTCTGTCTCTTTACTTATTTTCTGTCTGGTTGATCTGTCCTTTGGAGTGAGTGGTGTGTTGAAGTCTCCTAAAATGAATGCACTGCATTCTATTTTGAAAATTGTTTAATTCCTCCTTCAAATTTAAATAACCTTTCCCAGTATAGTATTCTTGGTTCAAGGCCCTTCTGCTTCATTGAATTAAATATATCATGCCACTCCCTTCTGGCCTGTAAGGTTTCTGTTTACTTTAATTCTGTTAGTATTTGTTTCACATATGTAGGTGATCCTGTGTTGGGTGCATAAATATTTATAACAGTTGTATCCTTTTGTTGGCTGACCCTTTTATCATTATGTAACGTCCTTCTTTGTCTCTTGTTATTTTCTTTGTTTTGAAGTCTATTTTGTCTGATACAAGTACTGCAACTCCTGCTTTTTCCTCCCTGTTAGTTGCATGAAATATCTTTTTCCATCCCTTTACTTTCAGTTTGTGTATGTCTTTGGGTTTGAAGTGAGTCTTTTGTAGGCAGCATATAGATGGATCTTGTTTTTTAATCCATTCAGTGACTCTATATCTTTTGTTTGGTGTGTTCAGACCATTTACAATTAGGGTGATTATCAATAGGTATGTTCTCATTGCCATTGCTGGGTTTAGATTCATGGCTACCAAAGGTTCAAGGGTAATTCCCTTACTATCTAACAGTCTAATTCTTTGTATGTCATGTATCATAGTCTGTACTCTTTGTCTATCCCTTGGGTGACATCTATTTAGCCTTAGGAACACTTCCCTCTATAGTAGTTCCTCCAAAATGCACTGTAGATGTGGTTTGTGGGAGGTAAATTCTCTCAACGTTTTCTTATTTGAAAATTGTTTAATTCCTTCTTCAAATTTAAATGATAACCTTTCCAGGTATAGTATTCTTGGTTCAAGGCCCTTCTGCTTCATTGAATTAAATATATCATGCCACTCCCTTCTGGCCTGTACGGTTTCTGTTGAGAAGTCTGATGATAGCCTGATGGGTTTTCCTTTATATGTGATCTTTTTTTCTCTCTCTAGATGGTTTTAAAAGTCTGTCTTTATCCTTGATCTTTGCCATTTTTATTATATGTCTTGATGTTGTCTTCCATGGGTCCCTTGTGTTCAGAGGTCTGTGTACCTCCATGGCTTGAGAGTCTATCTCCTTCCCCAGATTGGGGAAATTTTCAGCAATTAACTCCTCAATGACACTTTCTATCCCTTTTTCTCTCTCTTCGTCTTCTGGCACCCCTATAATACGAATATTGTTCCATTTTGATTCATCACACAATTCTCTCAATATTCTTCATTCTTAGAGATTCTTTTTTGTCTTTGTGCCTCAGCTTCTTTATACTCTTCTTCTCTAATTTCTATTCCATTTACCACCTCTTCTACTACATCTTACCTTCTTTTAAATCCCTCCATTGTATGTTTCATTTCAGATATGGAATTTCTTAATGATTGAATCTCTGATTTAAATTCGTTCTTGAGTTCTTGAATATTTTTCTCTACCTCCATAAGCATGTTTATGATTTTTATTTTGACCTCTCGTTCAGGCAGATTGTTGAGTTCAGTTTCATTTTACCCTTTTTCTGGGATTTGTGAGACTTTTTCTGAACCATGTTCTTTTGATGTTTCATACTTCTGTATGGTGCCCACTAGCACCCAGAAGCTGCAGTCTCTGGAGCTGCTCAGCCCCTAGAGTGAGGCTGGAGGTCATAGGGGAGCAGAGCTGGTGCCTGGGGGGAGGAAATATCTGTTTCCTGATTCCCATCTGCAGTGCTGGTCTCTGGTGTCAGAGCCAGTGGGCCAAGCTCACAGGTGTAAGCCTCTGTGCTTTGCATCTATGGCTGTTGGAGGTGGGGCCTCCCTCTGACTGGCCTGATGCCAGCACTGTGACTGCAGGTTTGTGAACACAGGTGTTGCAGCACAAGTGCTGGCAGGCTAGGAGGAAGGCACAGCAGGCTGTGTGTCAAAGTGGGTCGCCTCGGAGCTGAGTAGGTAGCCAGGGAGATGGGGTGCCTGAAGATCCTCAAAGATCCCAACTAGATGGGCAGAGTGCACCCAGAGAGCCTTGTACAGCTCTCCCCTCCCCCACACAGTGAGTTCCATGCAAACACCACTCCTTCAGCAGCCCTCTCACTGCTGGGAAGCCTGTCAGACTGCCTGCCTTTCCTTTGTCCCAGAATGGCCGGGTGTGGATCCCCTCCTCCACAAATGGCCGCAATCTGTCTCTCAAGCACTCCACCTATCTGAGCTCCCCAACATCCAGAGCACCGCACAGTGTAGGTTTCTGCTCCCAAAGCAGACCTGCAGGGCTTGGTGTTCAGCAGTCCTAGGCTTCCATCCCCTCCCTGCTCCATTTCTCTTCCTCCTGACTGTGAGCTGGGGTCAGAGAAGGGCTCGGGTCCTGCCCGATTAACGCTTTCGTACATTACTCTGTTTCATGAGGTCTGCTCTGTTCGTGAGGTCTGTGTGCTGTCTGGTTCAGCCTTCTTTTTTGTTGTTGTTTTACGGTTAGTTGTAGCAATTAACTATATTTTCATATTATCTATGGTTTCAGGAGGAATTCTCCATCTCACCTCTCATGCCGCCATCTTGAATGGTGTCTATCCTTTTTTAAATGATTGTGTTATACTTTGTGAAACACGAAGTGGAAACTGCATGTTTGTCCTGGAAATATTGTTCCCAAAAATATATGGTGATTTCTTACATACTGTACACACTGTATAGTAGAGCTGTTCCTTGAGTAACTCAGGGGTTAGGGGGACTGTGAACTCCTAGAGAGTTGAAAATTTGTAACTTTGGACTCCTCCAAAACTTAGCTAGTAACCAACTGTTGATCAGAAACCTTAATGATAACATAGAGTGGGTTAACACATTTTGTAAGTTATATGTATTATATAATATACAATAAAATAAGCTAGAAAAAAGAAAATGTTTTCAAATTGTTGCAAATCTCCAAAATTTTTTCAATATATTTGTTGAAAAATATCTCCATGTTGTAAGTGGAACAGCCCAGTTCAAACCATCATTATTCAAGGGTCAGCTGTACATAATGAGGTTAGTTTGCTATAAAGTATAAAAAAAGTGATTTCATACATTATTTCTTTCAATTATAGAGCAATAAATTGTTTGAATTTTACAGCATTAAGAACTAGAAAAAAATCCTATTGCTTAAACCCTTTAAAACTATCTCAGTCCTCCTTTGTTCTTTGACAACAATCATCTGAGATAGCAGCCACAGATGGAGAACTTTCAATATGGCAGTAAATATTCTAAATCTCTGTATCTGTTTTTTATAAAAAACCTGAAGATCAGGTATTTAATACTTAAGGAAAATAAGGATCAGAAGAATCAAATAGCTGATTCTGAAGTGACTCCAGTTCTTTCTTATCAGAAAGTCTATATTACAAACCATCTAAACAAGCAATCTTTATAACCTATGGGATGTTCCCTATTTGATCAGAACATAATGAAACTTCTGTAGAAACAACCAAGCAATCACATCTATTTTTTCCCAGAATTTCAGAAGTTCACCAGTGTAGACATGTACCATCTTTTATTTTTCTTATAATAAGTTGATGTCTCTTGAGAATACTAATGATCTTGAATATAACCCAGGTTTCAAAAAAGTAAATTTTGGGGGAATGTGAGGATGAAATCTTTCCTCTGCCTCTGGAGGTTGAGCTGCTGTATGAAGTTACAGAAGCCATTTCCTCAAACAGTATGTCCTTTCTAGCCTCTATTTTCCTGCATTCCCAGAAGAATAATTTTTAATTGAAGCAATGTATTACTGATGATTACATAACTTAGGAAAACAGAAAAAAAAAAAGATATGTAAAAAAACTCCTGTTAATGGAGCACTGTAGTTAATTAGGCTCTAGAAACCAAGTGTTAACTCTGGTGATAATATACTGTTATTTATTGAAATATATTTGCATTTCCAAATGTCTTGTTGCTCTATTCACAATTTGTGAGCCAAATAAACATGATTTATTACTAAACTAATTCTTAAGATCTAGGAATATTATATATACTTAAAAGTTCAACTGACATGCTCAGATCATAAAAATGCTGCTTAGATGTAGTAAAATAACTTTTTTGGGGGGGAGGGATGTATTCATCATTGAAAAATCTCTATTCCAAAATCCAAATTGATTTTGTCCACAAAAAAGACATAAAAGCTTAAAATCTCTAATATGGTTCCTTCCTATATAATTAAGCTATAAAATACAATTGCTCTAGTTAATTAACTGAGCATCCAAACATATATTATCAGTTGGTGAAAAAGTAACTATCAGATGGTGAAAATTACAACCCACATTTATTAATAGATAAGAGAGAGGACAAAATCTGATGTTTATGTCACACTAATTTGATAACTTTAACATACTTTACATATTCTTCATAATGTGATATGGTGATTATTTTCCTTCTGTGTAGAGAATATAATGCTCAATAAATAGTCCTTGCAAACAAATGAGGGTGAATTTTTTATCATTACAGTGTTAGACCTGCAAGAGACCTTGGGAAACATTTTACCTGATTCCTTCCTTTTACTCATTAGAAAGCCAAGATCAAGTGATTTTGTCCAAGGGGGTAGTGGGTCCAAATAAAGCATTCAGGACCTGGCCTCAGTGAGATCCAGTAGAAAAAGAATACACTGACACAAACTGGGTCATAAGTCACAGCCACTAAAATTCTTTAAAATGAGATATTTGTGAAAAATATATATATTTGGGGGATAAAAATATAGGGAAATAAAAACTAATACCAACCAATTGGTCATCAAAAACTATGAGTTTAGTCTTAGAAACTGCTATCATAGGCCAGTCACAGTTCTAGCTTATATAACAGAAACAGTCTCTCTCTCTCTATATATATATATATATACATATGTCAATGATTTTTAGTATATTCACAGATACATGTAAGCATCACCATCACCATAGTCAATTCAGGACATTTTCCTCACCTCAAATAGAAATCCTATACCATTTAGTTATTGTACTCATATTTCCCCACCATTCCCAGCCCTAACCAAACTCTAATCTAATTTTTCCATAGAGTTGTCTATTATGGCATTCCTTATAAAAGCGATCATATAACACATCTTCTTTTGTGAATGTTTTCTTTCACTTAGCATAGTATTTTCAAGATTCATCCCTGTTTTAGCAATCTCAGTACATCATTCTTTTTCATGGCTTAATAAATTCCATTGTATGCTATATCAGTCAAGGTTCTCCAGAGAAACAGAAACAAAAGGATATATATATTTTCTATAAATATATATCTTATATTATGATACATATATTTAATATATCTGTATGTCCATATCCTTAAAGATTATAAATATTAATAAATTCATAATTAGCATAGGTTGCAATTAATATAAATTCTAATTATAATAATCTATAGTTAATATAGAGTATGTATAATTATATATATGCAAAATTATACATACATCTATATGTATATTTTCTATTGTACATCACTCTGTAATAAGCATTCTTATTGTTTCATATATTAGAATCCTCATATTACTTGTCTTCTTAAATTCTGGCACATGTAACTCTTGAGGCTATAAAAGAATGGAAGCATCTTGAGAAACAAAACAATGGTAACTTTTATTAAAAAGGTAACATAATTTCCTTTGTACAGGTAAGAAAACTAAGGCAGAGACATGAAAACAATTTGCCCAAAGTCACAAAGTAAGTACATAGGGTGATGACGTTTGAAATCGGTCCCTGCAGAATCTGTAATCATAATAACTCTATTACACCAACTCAAAACATTGTAAATCTTGGAGCATCAATTTTGAAGAAGATTATAGTGAAGCATATTACTTTTATATTAAAATAAGCAAAGATATGATATGGAGCAGAACACAAAAAGTAGGTGAATTTTTAATATGAAAACAGAAACTTCAAAGAATGTTTCCTCTTATATTTGGTTTTCTTCAGGCTACGCCACTTGATCTCAGGGGGGTATGTGTTCACTGTCCTGTGGTGATATGAGTATCTCATTGAAAAACATGGAAATTATTACATTGCACAGTTTCTTCTTGCTGTATGCTTAATCTATTAATATTTATAGCTTTCTTTTAGGCATGGGGTTAGACCAAATTTTTCACAACTTATGTAAAAATAAAAATACACTGAAGGGATACAGAAGTGCATAAACACAGTTACACTGGAAGACTCTGTATTATCTAAGTTGGTGAATTTACTTTCTCGACTAGAATCTCAATAATTTCACAGCTCCATGGAACTGAAAAGGAAATCACAACCACCAAGAGGATGCTAGAAACCCAAATCCCAATCATGTTGAATGTGAAAAGAGCTGATATTTGGGGCCCCATGCATTAATTCTAAACTTGGCAAAGTGACACAAAAGTTGCTTTTAAAACTTTGGGTTTCAAACTCTGTGACTTGCAGAGAACATAGTTTTTCCTGAGTTGAGTGGAGTATATTTTCGTCAACTGGCAAACCATTTACTGAAACTATAAACTTGCTCTAAATAACAGAATATGCCTTTTTTACCCAAAATATCTTTTTATGTTCTTGAGGTTTTCTTCCATCAATAGGAGGCCTGGTTACCATGACAAAAAGGTGAGAAATCCTGATTAAAAATAGTTAATCAGAATTCTTAGAGATCTCCAAAATAACATCCACCAATGAAATATATTAAATATACATATATTTAATATGTTAAATGAATATAATTCAAAAAATGAATATATTTGTACACAGAGGAGCCAGCTAGGCAGGTGTCTTAATTGCTTTGAGTTTCTCATTTGAAAAATGATAGTATTAATTGCTTGTATGAATTAATTAGGTAAATTTCATGTAGTTACATATTTATATATAAGTTCAGCTCATGTAAATGAAATGCATCATATGAGTATTAAGAAATTTATAAAGATTTTAATCATTTTCAAGAAATAGTTAAGTACATAGTTTAAGGGTATTTTAGATTCAGGCCACAAACACTACCAAAAAATTTTTAAAGTGTGTATCATCTTATTTTTACAAAAAATAGGAGGGATCATGGGAAAATGGCAACGTGAGTAGTTCAGAGGAAATCTCCTCCCCAAAACATATATATTTATGAAAATACAATAAATACAACTATTCCTAAAAGAGACACCAGTGGATGCAGTACAACAGCCAGGATACATCTACATCTGCAAGAACTCAGCATCACACGAAGGGGGTAAGATGCAAGCCACAGCCAGGCAGGACCTGAATGCTCCCCCACCCCAAAACCCGGTGGGAAGAAAGGAGTCAGAACGGGGAGGGAGTGAAAGCCCAGGACTGCTAAACAACCAGATCTAGAAATCTGCACCCAGAATGCAGACACAAGGTGCATGGGGTGCTGGATATTAGAGAAATGGAAAAGCAAAACCTGGGGGCAGTTCCCCACAACCGGCACCCCTGAGAGAAAAGAAAAGTGAGTGCTTTCTGCAAATCTTAAAGAGACAGGGACCCCATAGCTGGACGAATTTGTCCCGGCAGCTGGGAGTACCGGGGAAACTTAGGCACCCTAAATGGAGGCAGTGCAGCTCTGAAGCCCCTCACAGGACTAGGCAGCCTGCCAGTCATTCCTCCAACTGGCGCGGACCCCAATACATGGGCACAGTAACAGGAGAGTGGGAGCATACACTGGGGGCAGAAGCACTAGAAGGAACCGAGAGCAGATCCGTGCACCACAGGGCTAGCCTGCAGTGGCATCACTGAGCAGCCTGGGCGCAGGTCACAAACACCGGCGACAGTGAAGCCAGAACCCAGTAGAATCCTGCGTGGAATAGCCCCGCGCGCACCAGCAGCAGAGTCAGAGGGAACAGGAGCACTCCCAGGAGCGGACTGGAATCCCAGCCGTATGCACAGCCACCTGGGCCAGACCCAAAGGCAGCTGCTGCCACACAGGTGCCCAACAGGGCAGCTGTTAGCACAGAGGAGCGTACCTGGTGTGCCTAACACTCCCCTCAGGGCTCCGCCCTGCTCTGATGGACACCCCGCCCAAAGCAGCTTAGGAGATTAACCTGGTGGCTGGTCCAGGAGTGCAGGTAGCTGTCACAGGCAGTGGAGAAGGGCAAAGCATCCAGCAAGCAGGAAAATACTTTCTTCTCCCAGCTGACACACCCGCAACCTGCCTACAGCCACTGCTATCACCATGAAAAGGCAAAAATATCTGGTCCAGTCCAAGAGAGTTACACCTGAGAAAGAATATGCAGAGACCTAACCAGTCTCCCTGAAAAATAATTCAAAATAAAATCATAAACATGCTGACAGAGCTGCAGAGAAATATGCAAGAGCTAAGGGATGAAGTCCGGAGGGAGATTACAGATGTCCAGAGGGAGATCACAGATGTCTGGAGGGAGATTACAGAAGTGAAACAAACTCTGGAAGGATTTATAAGCAGAATGGATAAGATGCAAGAGGCCATTGATGGACTAGAAACCAGAGAACAGGAACGCATAGAAGCTGACGCAGAGAGAGATAAAAGGATCTCCAGGAATGAAACAATATTAAGAGAACTGTGTGACCAAACCAAAAGGAACAATATCTGCATTATAGGGGTACCAGAAGAAGAAGAGAGAGAAAAAGGGATACAAAGGGTCTTTGAAGAAATAATTGCTGAGAACTTTCCCAAACTGGAGGAGGAAATAGTTGCTCAGACTACGGAAGCACACAGAACTCCCAAGAGATGGGATCCAAAGAGGTCAACACCAAGACACATAATAATTAAAATGGCAAAGATCAAGGAAAAGGACAGAGTATTAAAGGCAGCCAGAGAGAGTAAACAGGTCACCTAAAAAGGAAAACCCATCAGGCTATCATCAGACCTCTTAACAGAAACCTTACAGGCCAGAAGAGAATGGCATGATATATTTAATGCAATGAAACAGAAGGGCCTTGATCCAAGGATACTGTATCCAGCACGATTATCATTTAAATATGAAGGAGGGATTAAACAATTCCCAGAGAAGCAAAAGTTGAGGGAATTTGACTCCCACAAACCACCTCTACAGGGTATCTTAGAGGGACTGCTCTAGATGGGAGCACTCCTAAAAAGAGCACAGAACAAAACACCCTCCTCCATGAAGAATGGAGGAGGAGGACAAAGAAGGGAAAGAAATAATCATCAGACTGTGCTTATAACAGCTCAATAAGCAAGTTAATTCAGACATTAAGGTAGTAAACAAGCTAACCTTGAACCCTTGGTAACCACAAATCTAAAGCCTGCAATGCCAATAAGTACATATCTTTCAATAATCACCCTAAATGTAAATGGACTGAATGCACAAATCAAAAGACACAGAGTAATAGAATGGATAAAAAAGCAAGACCCATCTATATGCTGCTTACAAGAGACTCACCCCAAACCCAAAGACATGTACAGATTAAAAGTCAAGGGTTGGAGAAAGATATTTCATGCAAACAACAGAGAGAAAAAAGCAGGTGTTGCAATACTAGTATGAGACAAAATAGACCTCAAAATAAAGAAAGTAACAAGAGATAAAGAAGGACATTACATAATGATAAAGGGCTCAGTCCAACAAGAGGATATAACCATTAAAAACATATATGCACCCAATACAGGAGCACCAATATATGTGAAAAAAATACTAACAGAATTAAAGGAGGAAATAGAAGGCAGTGCCTTTATTTTGGGAGACTTTAACACACCACTCACCCCAAAGGACCGATCCACCAGACAGAAAATAAGTAAGGACACAGAGGCACTGAATAACACGCTAGAACAGATGGACCTAATAGACATCTACAGAACTCTATATCCAAAAGCAACAGGATACACATTCTTCTTAAGTGCACATGGAACATTCTCCAGAATAGACCACATACTAGGCCACAAAAAGAACCTCAGTAAATTCCAAAAGATTGAAATCCTACCAGCCAACTTTTCAGACCACAAAGGTATAAAACTAGAAATAAATTGTACAAAGAAAGCAAAAAGGCTTACAAACACATGGAGGCTTAATAATATGCTCCTAAATAATCCATGGATCAACGACCAAATTAAAATGGATATCCAGCAATATATGGAAACAAATGACAATAACACAAAGCCCCAACTTCTGTGGGATGCAGCATACAGAGAAGACATAACACCCATTCTTCTTAAAGTTTTCCAAAAAATAGAAGAAGAGGGAATACTCCCAAACGCATTCTATGAAGCCAATATCACCCTAATACCAAAACCAGGCAAAGACCCCACCAAAGAAGAAAACTACAGACCAATATCCCTGATGAATGTAGATGCAAAAATACTCAACAAAATATTAGCAAACCGAATTCAAAAACACATTTAGAGCATCATACACCATGACCAAGTGGGGTTCATCCCAGGGATGCAAGGATGGTACAACATTTGAAAATCCATCAACATCATCCACCACATCAACAAAAAGAAAGACAAAAACCACATGATCATCTCCATAGATGCTGACAAAGCATTTGACAAAATTCAACATCCATTCATGATAAAAACTCTCAACAAAATGGGCATAGAGGCCAAGTACCTCAACATAATAAAGTCCATATATGATAAACCCCCAGCCAGCATTATACTGAACAGCGAGAGGCTGAAAGCTTTTCCTCTGAGATTGGGAAAAGACAGGGATGCCACTCTCCCCACTGTTATTCAACGCGGTATTGGAGGTCCTAGCCACGGCAATCAGACAAAACAAAGAAATACAAGGAATCCAGATTGGTAAAGAAGAAGTCAAACTGTCACTATTTGCAGATGACATGATATTGTACATAAAAAACCCTAAAGACTCCACTGCAAAACTACTAGAATTAATATCGGAAATCAGCAAAGTTGCAGGATACAAAATTAACACACAGAAATCTGTAGCTTTCCTATACACTAACAATGAACTAATAGAAAGAGAAATCAGGAAAACAATTCCATTCATAATGGCATCAAAAAGAACAAAATACCTAGGGATAAACCTAACCAAGGAAGTGAAAGACCTATACCCTGAAAAGTATAAGACACTCTTAAGATAAATTAAAGAGGTCACTAACAAATGGAAACTCATCCCATGCTCCTGGCTAGGAAGAATTAATATCATCAAAATGACCATCCTGCGCAAAGCAATATACAAATTTGATGCAATCCCTATCAAATTACCAACAGCATTCTTCAATGAACTAGAGCAAATAGTTAAAAAAATTCATATGAAACTGTCAAAGACCCCGAATAGCCAACGCAATCCTGAGAAGGAAGAATAACGTGGCGGGGGGGGATCTCCCTCCCCAACTTCAAGCTCTACTACAAAGCCACAGTAATCAAGAAAATTTGGTACTGGCACAAAAACAGAGCCACAGACCAGGGGAACAGAATAGAGACTCCAGACATTAACCCAAACATATATGGCCAATTAATATTTGATAAAGTAGCCATGGACATATAATGGGGAAATGACAGTCTCTTCAACAGATGGTGCTGGCAAAACTGAACATCTACATATAAGAGAATGAAGCTGGATCACTGTTTAACCCCATACACAAAAGTAAACTCTAAATGGATCAAAGACCTGAATGTAAGTCATGAAACCATTAAACTCTTGGAAAGAAACATAGGCAAAAACCTCTTAGACATAAACATGAGTGACCTCTTCATGAACATATCTCCCCGGGCAAGGGAAACAAAGGCAAAAATGAACAAGTGGGACTATATCAAGCTAAAAATCTGCTGTAGAGCAAAGGACACCATCAATAGAACAAAAAGGTACCCTATAGTATGGGAGAATATATTCATATATGAGAAATCCGATAAAGGATTGACATCCAAAATATATAAAGAGCTCACACACCTCAACAAACAAAAAGCAAATGATCCAATTTAAAAATGTGCAGAGGAGCTGAATAGACAGTTCTCTAAAGAAGAAATTCAGATGAGCAACAGGCACATAAAAAGATGCTCCACATCGCTAATCATCAGAGAGTTGCAAATTAAAACCACAATGAGATATCACCTCACACCAGTAAGGATCGCCACCATGGAAAAGACAAACAACAACAAATGTTGGCGAGGTTGTGGAGAAAGGGGAAACTTCCTACACTGGTGGTGGGAATGTAAACTAGTTCAACCATTGTGGAAAGCAGTATGGTGGTTCCTCAGAATGCTCAAAATAGAAATAGCATTTGACCCAGTAATTCCACTTCTAGGAATTTACCCTAAGAATGCAGCACTCCAGTTTGAAAAAGACAGATGCACCCCTATGTTTATCGCAGCACTGTTTACAATAGCCAAGATATGGAAGCAACCTAAATGTCCATCAGTAGATGAATGGATAAAGAAGATGTGGTACATATACACAATGGAATATTGCTCATCCATAAGAAAAAAACTGATCCCACCATTCGCAACAACATGGATGGAGCTAGAGGGTATTATGCTCAGTGAAATAAGCCAAGCGGAGAAGGACAAGTACCAAATGATTTCACTCATTTGTGGAGTATAAGAACAAAGGAAAATTGAAGGAACAAAACAGCAGCAGTATCACAGAACCAAAGAATGGACTAATAGTTAACAAAGGGAAAGGGACTGGGGATGATGGGTGGGAAGGGAGGGATAAGGGCGGGGAAAAAGAAAGAGGGCATTACGATTAGAATGTATAGTGCGTGGGGGGCACAGGGAGGGCTGCGCAACACAGAGAAGAGAAGTAGTGATTTTACAGCATCATACTATGTTGATGGACAGTGACTGTGAAGGGGTATGTAGGGGGGACTTGGTGAAGGGAGGAACCTTGTAAACATAATGTTCTTTCTGTAATTGTAGATTAATTATACCAAAATTTTAAAAAAATGGTGAAAAAAAATAATGAAATTTGGAGAATTTGAAAATTCTGTGATTAAAGGTGTTACTCTGGGGAGGGGAAATCCTGAGGTAAAATAACTTTGAAACCAAAATCAGTCAAAGGGAGAAATAAAGTTTAAAAACCATGTGTTGCTTACACGCAGTTGTCCCACATCTCTCTCTCTCTCTCTCTCTCTCTGTCTCTCTCTCTCTCTCTCTCTCTCTCTCTCTCTCTCTCTCTCTCTCTCTCTCTCTCTCTCGCTCTGGCAAAAGTGAGCGAATTCTCCCCCCAACCTCTCAGGTCCAGATAAGCCCTCACTTGCCCATGTAATTACCCATTGATAATGAAATGACTATTCCCTCCACCCCTTGGAAACACCTGTTGATATAGAGCTGCACTGAAGCCAGGTGAGAGATTCTGGATATATTGCAATTTTACTCACAAAAGGTCACAGAAATTGGATTTGAACCTATGGCTCTCTGAGTCTGAAGTCTTTCTCATGAACCTTAGATAACTTGGTAGTACAGAAGTGTTTCACGTTCCTGAATGATCAGTCCATCATAAAGTGCTCTCATGAGTAATTACATGAGTTATCACAACTATGACTAGGACCAGAGGTAAAATGTCCTCAAGCATAACATTTTTCTGAAATTTTAAATGAAACTGTCAATCCATGAGGCTTTCGGATATCATAGACAATAAAGAACATGAAAAAATGTGTGTTTATTTGACAATTATTTGTAGCCTCAGTGAATTCCATGTCATGGTACCATAGCTGATGAATCTATCAGTGACATTTTCTGGATTTGTATGTTAAAATAATCTAAGTAGTAGTTTCATAAATACAGTTTTGAAGTGTGTGAGTAGCATCTTGGCAAATATTGGTCAATCTCAGATAGAAAATAATGAACCTGAGGAATGGCTTAAATATTCCAGCTGACCTTTAGGGAAGTCATATTAATAGTAATTTTAATATTGATGATAACATGAATGAGTTTTACAGGAACTTTATGTTCTAGTATATATGCTCATATAAACTATCTCATTTCTTTTTTGTAATACTTTTTTGAGATAGGCAAGAAAAGTTTACTGTTCTCGTTTTAAAGATGAAGAAGCTGAGGCTCATAAAGATGAAATAATGTGCCCATTAACATTAGACCCTGAATTGGTAAAGCATATCTTGAAACTCACTCTTAAGCTTTAGCCATCATACTGTAAAAGAGACAATTTGGGGACTAATAGATAGTTCCCAAGAACACTCTTAATAAAAATCTTGCAAGCTAAACACAATCTCAGAGTTTATTTCTTAAAAAACCATTCTTGTAATAGTTGGTACCGAAAATGGTTTGAAAAAAACAGTTACTAAAATAGGTTTTGACCTGAATTATTCTCCCAAAGCTGAAAATGAAGACTTAGTCATTGGTGGAATATGGAACATAGACATGGTACCATCTGGTCATGATATGATAGCCCATTTATTAAAGCTTTTACCTTGGAAATTTAGAAGGTATGCCATCTGAAGAGAATGTATAATTTGGTACAGTATATTAGATGTTTTGGAAATATGTGAGAATTAATAACTATAAGTAAAATGGAATTGCATGGGTATTGTTAGGCTTAGTTGAGGCTCTATATGAAGAAAACAAAATGGAAATAATCATCATCAATTGAAAGCTAACTCTGAAAAGTCAGACTACTTTGCTAATAGCATACAAATGTTCTTATCTCCAGTATAAGGAGGGCAAAGAAAAATGACAGCCAGGCCCAAGACTTAATAGTCTGAGCAGTCAAGCTCCAAAGAAATCTAAGCCTCTAATCAAAGGAGATCCTCTCTCTACCAAGGTCAAGATCCATATTAGGAAAGAAGAAGAATCTGGCATACAGGATGAAAGTATCTGCATTGATGTTTAATGGAGTCCCTGAGCTGCAAAATTATCCCACTCCTCCCTACTAAAAGCTGTCATGTTCTCCTTTCTTACAGATAATGCACAAGAAACATGTTTTCTATCTATGTTCTTCCCCCAGAATCCCTTCTGACAAAAAGGCTTGTAACTAGGCTAAGTCTATACATGACTTAGTTGGAGATACATTGAACCTATAATAAAGTGAGAAGTTGCTATACTACAAAAGAGGTGTGAAACCTAGCTAGCATATACTGTATGAAATGAGGGCAGTGTGTGTAGAATTGGGTTCTGAGAATGCCTGAAAAAGTGAACTAAGTATAAAAATGGATAAGGAAGAGCTTACTGATTTTGGAGCACTCCCCTGAGATACAGGAATTAATACCCTGGCAAGGACCCTAGGTGATGGTGTGAATTCACTTCTAGTATGGCTTCTGAAAGCATGAAAAAAAGATGGTCCATGTTAATTGGGGGACCAATTTGAAGAAGTGATTAAGAGACTCAGAAAAGTTAACATTATATAAGACCAGTAAATGAAACATGGTTATTTTTCACTGGAAGGTGCAGAAGATGCACTGTTTTCTACAACCACAAAGAATACACAGTTGAGAGAGGCACCAGATCACACAGAAGACAGTGCCTCTTCTTGTATGCCCAGGCTGATGGCATGATATTTGACTATTAGGAAACACAGATGGTAACTGCAATGGGGATTTTAAAATGCTTGAGTCCCAATGTTGATACTTAAGTGGGTGCATACAACAGTGAGTGGCAAATGGGCAGCCAAGCAAGTGTGACCTACAGAAAATATGTACATGTTTAATGGAACACAGTGTCCCTTAGGGAAAAAGGAGCGCATCCAACAAGAATACTACTTAATTTACACCATCAAAATAAATCAAGAATGGATAGTCAGGAGTTTGATGGCAGTTACCTCAATTTAAATAAAAGCCATGTTTCTCTGCCCAGTACCTGGATGGGAAATCATTTTGAGACCTAGAAACCCATGAACGAATAGGTAGGTCACCTGAAGAAAGGGGACTATGAAACCTCAGTAAGTACACAGAATCATAATCCCTACAGTCTACAACAAAGGAGCATATTATTATTTATTCAGGTAACATTGTACTGGAAAAAACGAACATTTCTCAGAGCCCAAGTTGACAATGACATCAACATTAATTATGCCACCATAATTACTCTGTGATTTCTGACTTGACTCCTGCTTCTTCTCTTATCCTCATAAATCCATTCTTCTGTCATCGAGAGATTTTTGTTTTTCATATGAATCATATCTTGTCATTCTTCTGTTTCAAACTTCCCAATGCCTTTATCTTTTATAACAACCCATTTCCTGTGTTCTTAATTCTTTCCTAAAGATCTGAATGTCCAACTAGCATAATTTTCCTTCAAACTGAAGAATTTTTCTTAGCATTTTTTTTTTAGTTAAGAACTGCTGTGATGAATTCTCTCAGCTTTCTTTTGTCTAAAAATGTATTTTCCACATTCATAAAGAAGATTTTTGGTAGATATAGAAATAGAATTCTGTTTTGACTAATTTTTATTTCTGCATGATAAAGGTATTAACTCACTATATTCAGGACCCTGTATTTTCTAACAAGAAATCAGTTATCATTGAAATTATTGCCAAATGTTCTGACATCTACATGTAATTTGTTATTTTTACCTCCATTGCTTTCAGGACTTTCCATTAGTACTGGGTTTCCAGCTGTTTCACTCATGATGCCCCTAGATGTTTCTCTTCTTATTCTTCTTAAATTTAATTCAGGTTTTTGGATCTTTAAAACTATGTATTTCAAAAAATTGGTGAAAATTTTATGATTATTTATTTAATCTTTTTGTTGGCCCAAACGCTCTCTTTCTCTTTATAGGAAATGTTAGAACTTTTGATATTAACCCAAATTTCCCTGAAGCTCTGTTCATTTTAATTTAAGTCATTTCTTTTCCTTTTCTCTCTCTTTCAGAAAAGATTTTTTCCCTTTATCTATTTTCAAGTTTGTTGATTATTTTCTTGTTATCTTCATTCTGTTAAGTTCAGAGAATATAAAATTTCAGATATTGTATTTCTCAGTGCTAACAATTATATTTGGTTCTTTTTTAATAGATCTTATTTCTCTGATGAGATTTCTTATGTGTTCATTAATTAACATATTTTCCATTCCATCAATGAATGTAGATTAATAGATATTTAATGTTCTTTTTTGCTCAATTCAACCTTTGGCTTAAGTCAGTGTTGGTCTACACTGATTTTCTTTTCTTATGAGAATGGGTCATGTTGCCCTAATTCTTCTTTCATTGAATAGTTTTGGATTGTATCTCAGACATTTTATATATTCTATTCTGAGTTTCTGTATTTTATTCTATTCCTCTGAAGAATGTTGCTTTTTGCTTATTACAGGCTTCAAGTTGGATAGACACAAACTATAAAGTCTTTCTCTTGAGTAGCAGCTCAAATTTCCACTCAGTACTGTCCTTTGCCAGAATGATTTGACTCTGTCCTATGTACGTGTCATGTAGAAGCCAGTCAGGTATTTTAGGCGTCACTGATACACAAAATTTTGATAACTTTCCCATCCCCCTTGCTTCCTGGCTCTCTAATTTCTGAAGGACTACCTTAATTTTCAGTTGTTCTAGTTGCCTCAGATTCTGTCTTCTGATGGTGACAGATGATGGTAGCTAGACTTACGGCGGTGACCACTTCATAATGTAGGAGAAAATGGAATCACTATAACTGTACACCTGAAACTAATTTAGTATTGTGTCATCCGCACTTCAATACAAATTGTTCAATTTATTAATTAATTTAAACAATAACAACTCTCTCTTCTGATTTTCTAAGGCCAGGGAGATGGCAAGTTTTCAATTGGATTTTTAGCCTTCTTATGTGTTGAATGTTTCCTGCCCTCAGGCCAGAAACTGTAAAATGGAAAGCCCACCCTGTACCACTTCCTCCTCTACATCTTGATGGCCTTCAGAATCTGTTGGAATTTCTGCACTTCCAAATACTTTCAGATTGTTATGCTTTCTGGTTTTTTTTAAATATTTTGTTCAGAGTTTAGAGATGTTATACAAGAGGTTGAATAATAAATGTAGCCTTCTTAACCACCACAATTTCTTGAAAATCCAAATCCTTTATAATGACATATAAAGAATATCAGTCTGGCTTGTGTCTACTTTCCCATATAACATTTTGTTTCATTCAGCCATTTGCTCATAACTCACCAACTGTACTAGGCGCCATAAACATTCAAAGCTAATTCCCCTTTGGGATCTGTTCAGTTGCTTTTGTGGTTTTTTTTTGATCCTAACTCTTTACTTAGATGGCTGCTCATTTTCATTAAATCATTTTATATGCCTCTTCTCTGAGAAGTCTTACATGACCACTCAATCTCAAGAAGTGTTTGTCACAATCACTCTCCTATCACACAATTTCATTTTTCTCATATATATCACTATTGGAAATCATCTAATAAATGTATCCATATTTTATAACATTCCTTCCCTATCTATAATTTATGATCATAATCATCATTCCAACTATCTTGCTTACTGGATTCCAACAGCAAAGAACTGTGCTTTGATATGTAGAAGATATTCAATGAATGATTTATAAATTTTGGGGGGAATTTGGCACATAAAAACTTTTTTAAAGGTAATGATAAATGTAATTTTGTCTACTAAAGGATTCAATATGTATAAATATGTATTCATGACTTCTCTTGAATTTTACTTGGATCTACTTGAGTGGAACTATTCAACATCCACTGTTACTGGAAAGGTTAGATATCCTTTTCTTTCCTCAAGATGTTTGTCATTCAATGTCAAGTCCTTTTCCAGTTAATTGAATTAAGAAACAAAGAAGGAAAACAAGAGGAATCCTATGAGTATCAAGTATTAGGCTGGAGCAAATTTAATAAAATTTAAACAAATGTCACTCTTGCACCCAAAATGGGTACTGACATCACACATAATGAGCTCACTAGAAAACACTAGAAAGGACATTCTGGATAATATATTCGGGATGATGCTTTTTTTTTTCCATAATCATTGGCCATGAAAAATAACCAAAATATTCTGAATTTGTTATTTTATGACAAGTGATCATTTTGTACAGGCTATTTACTTATTACTTGAAATACAGCAGTGGTTGACAAAGTTTATCTCATTTTTTCCCTCTACTTCCATCATTTTTTCTAGTTTACATATAAATGGTCTGGTGTCAAACAAATTCTTATTTGAATCTGAATTGTGCTGACACCAGAAATATTTGCAAATATTTTTGACATGTTATGAAGCATCTTGTCAATTTGTACCTTCCAAATTTGTACACATGCAGACATTCCAAATGCTGTTTTTGACTCAAGCAAGATGCCAAAATTACTCCATAAAAGAGGTTTGTCAACAATATATGGGAGCGTCTAAAACTATTCGGAAGCTTGGCAAGGTTTTTTTCTCCATTTGAAGATTTTCATTTCATTATCCACTAATCTTATATAAACATTACTTTAACAGGAATAATACATTAAAAATAAATTGTTTACCATTTATGGAGACATGAAGAATTCTTCCATATTTAGAAATGATATTTCTTCTATAATTTAAATAGATAAAAGATCAAACTGGGTACTTAAAAAGGCTGAAATGTTGTATATTGTATTTTTCTAAACCATTAGTCATTATTCTTGAGGAAACTTTGAAGATTATTGAATGATGTTGTAACACATCTTATAGTCTCACTTATTCCTCAATTACCCAAATTTTAAAATTTAGACTGAAAGAGAGGCAAAATATTCCAGTCTTATATATAACTTTCCTTCAGCACATTATCACTTTCCAACTGGAAATATTTTATTTCACCATGTTTAATTAAGAAGACACTTGTAAACTGTATATATCTGAAAGAATGGTGAAAAATGCATTGTGATTTTAGATAATCAACTAAGTATGTATCTCATGTGAAATGCTGATTTTAATGGTTTTCAGAAAATAGCCTATTTTGTAACAATGTTTTTGGGGCTAAAATAGGATGATACTTTGATGCTTTAAATGAGTTTAGGAAAAGCTGACTATGGTCTTCCAGCCCAAAAATGGCAAATCAAGCACAACTGCAAATATTCCCTCCAAGGATTTTATCAAATTGACAATAAACCAAGTAAACAAATAAATAGGGTACCATAAATCAGTTGGTTTAAAAAGTAAGAATAAAATCCTAATAGCAAAGGGAAAATTTAAAAGATACCATAAATTAGGGCTGCCCTCAGTGAATATAGATCTCAGGCAAATAATTTGTCATTGTCTATATGAATTACATAATCCTTGTCTATATAAACAGTTTGATTTGATAATATACTGTAAAATGCACTGTGGTTCATGTGAGGTATATTTCTTTTCTTTTTTTATTGAAGTATAGTTCATATATAAATTTTTTATTGAAGTATCATTGATATACAATCTTATATTAGTTTCAAGTGTACAGCATAGTGGTTCAACACTTACCCATATCACTACCCCACTAGTATAGCTAGTATCTGTCAACACAGGAAGGTGTTACACAATTACTGACTATATTCTTCATGCTCTACTACTGTCACCATGGCCAACCTACATTGTAATTGAGAATTTTAGTGCCTCTTTATCCCTGCCTGACCCTTTCTACCCACCTGCCTCAAATCCTCCTCCACTGTAACCACCAGTCACTTCTCGGTGTCTATGAATCTGTTACTGTTTTGTTCATTCTGTTTTGCATTGTATTTATATTCCATAAGTAAGTGAAATCATATGGTATTTTTCTTTCTTTGCCTGGCTTATTTCACTGAGTATAATACCCTCTAGATCCATCCGTGTTGCAAATGGCAGGGTTGCTTTTTTATGGCTGAATAATATTTCACTGTGTATATGTAATATGTCTTCTTTATCCATTCATCTACTGATGGACACTTCTGTCAGTTCCATATCTTGGCTATTGTAAATCAGCAATAAACATAGGGGTACATATATGTTTTCAAATAAGGGATTTTATTTTCTTTAGGTAAATTCCTAGAAGCATAATTACTGAGTCAAATGTTATTTCTATTTATTTTTATTTTGAGGCACCTCCAAACAGGCACTTCCACAGTGGCTGCACCAATTTGCATTCCCAAAAACAGTGTAGAAGGGTTCCCATGTCTCCACATTCTCACCAACACTTGTTATTTCTTGTCTTTTGAATAGTGGCCATTCTAACTGGTGTAAGGTGATATCTCATTGTGATTTTGATTTGCATTTCCCTGATTTGTGATGTAGAGCATCTTTTCATATGCCTGCTGTCCATCTATATTTCTTCTTTGGATAAATAGTTAGAACAACTGACAGAGAAGAGGTACTAATTCATGTCTTTTATTGTCCAATTACATGAATGGAGATATTTAAGTATCATCTCCTATATAGTTCAGGTCCAGAAATCATTTATTGATGTCCCTTATTATTAAATAGACCACTGCTAGATAACCTCACACCTCCCAGCATATGAAGATATCTCCCAATATCAACCCAAATTCATATGTTGAAGTCCTAATATCTTGTACCTCAGAATATGACCTTTATTTGGAAATAAGACTGTTGCACATGTTCTTAGTTAAGATGAGGTCATACTGGAGTAGGGTGGGCCCCTAATACAATATTACTTGTGTCCTTATAAAAAGGAGAAATTTGGATACAAACACGTACAAAAGGAGAACACTACGTAAAAACTGGAATTATGCTGCCACAAGCCAAGGAAGTATCAGAAACTATGAGAGAGGTCTGGAAGAGATCCTTCCCTAATACCTCAAGGGGGATTATGTCCATACCATCTGCTTAATCTTGGACTTCTGTGCTCTAGAACTAATAGACAATAAACATCAATTTATTTATTGTTTAAGGCACTCAATTTATGGTGTTTTGTTATGCATCCCTAGCAAACTAATATACATGGGAAGAAGGTAGCCAATTAGTATTATCTACAATACAGTAGCTCTTCAGAAATGGTGTTTATTAAAACACTGTAGGTTTTCAGCATCTGATATATTCTAATATCACATATTTAATGCTTTTTATATTATTCCTCCTGATGCTGAATCATCCTTCATACTGCATATAAATATTTGTTTCCAATGTTTCTCACAAATATAGTTACTGTGGTTTGTTTAAACATGAATGAAAGCCTTGGCCTGAATAGGCAAGGAAATGTGAACAATAATTCATTTTCTGGTCATGTTAAGCTTGTTGTTCAGAATTTTATAGTGTAAAGGTGGAAGCACACATCTACCAACATTTTGAAGTCTTTGGTCCATAATCACTGTATTATTGAATGTGATCTCTTTCATTGTTGATTGAACCCCTGCCTTCCACACATTACTATCAGTGGGGAGTACAGTCAAGGAGTCCGTTGATGGTGTGATGAATGACTGTGTTTGCCAAGATTGTTTGTCTACTCCCGCTTTGCATGGCTTAAAATCAACTCAAGAAGGCCAAGCCAATCATTTCTACAGGGACCAAAGGCAAGAGAGAACACATCCATCTTTTCTCTAGCCTTGACTACCTGAGGCAAATCAGTGTCTATCTTCTCTTCATTTTGAAGATTATTATCCTACCTGTGCATCCTCACTTTCGTATGATTCAAATTCCTGTTACTGGTCTCGTGCTATCCAGGATCTACTCTCACTGAAAGCCTACCTTCCAATCAGTGCCAGCTACTCCACCAGCTCAAACTGAGAAAAATAAAAGGGAAGAGAGAAAAATTGTTAAAGAAGGCCATTGGCACTGCAGAGCAAAGGCCTCCAAAACCCTTTTGAGGACAGAGGAGAGGTGATCCCTGGAGGGGGATCACCTGACATGTGATATGGAGCTTGCATAAAAGATGAGTGTTGCCACCGCGAGGTTGATGGTGGAAACATGGTGGATGAAAATCCAGACATAGGTGAATGGGTGGGGAGACCAGTGATGTACTATTGGGATCCCAGAGCCCTGAGTTTCTCTGGAGTATGCATGAGCTATAGTCATATAAAATCAGCATGTTGAGGTGACTCTGGACCCTGCTCAGTCTTGCAAAAGAAATGGGCCACCTAGTGGGGTAATTAACTCACTAGATTGCCTTCCTAGGGTATGGCAAAGTACCAGGCCTTTGGAGTGCCTTGGGCCTCCGTGTGTGTCTGTCCCAACAACTACTTGAATTTGTGCAAAGATGCCATACTTACTATATAACTACATGCCTCTACACATGATGTGTGTTAAATCAAGACCTCCTTCTTCCTGTATTATTTATTGAATACTCTAACAAATCTCTGCTCAGTAATAATATCTACCATGATGATGATCTAGTTCAGCCACCTTCACTCCTGCATCTTCACTTGGCATCTTGTGCTCACTCCTAATGAAGGACTCATTTGTACTTAAATCTAATCTCTGACTTCTGTAATAGATATCTTTAAAGTCAACTGAAAATTAATTTAGGCCAATGACTGCATATTTTATGTATTCTCTAGTACCAGACAGGTAGCAAGGAAGCAATAATGATGTGTTGAATGAATGCATGAATTAAGGAATGGAAAGAAATTACTGAGTCACCTTGACATATGACTACATGAATCATTCAATTCCTACAAGTACATTTTTACACAGGGATCTGTACTCAAATTAAAATAGTATCTAAGAAAATAAGGCCAAATAAATATTTGAATGAATTATTCAGAGAAAATAATTTAATCAAAACATTAGGAGAGAATTATTTCATTAAATTTGCATGCCTTTATATAGATCTCATCTTTAAGGTTACTTGACAGATACATGGGAATTGGGGACAATATGAATTTAGCTCAGCATAAGAAAGGGCAAAAACATTTGGTTATAACATAAGTTTGCTTTTTAGTTTGACAGTTAAGAATTTTGCATGTGGCTATTTACAGGCAAAGCTGCAAATATTTTTTGAGGGCTGGATGAATTCTCAGAAGGCAGGAAACTAATTCCATCAATGATATATAAATAAATAAGCAATCAACACCTGCGTTTTCAGAAATAGCAAGCACAGAGAAGTTCCAAAAACTGGTTGTTGCTAAGTTTGTCAATTGTCTTTTTTCTAGACTAATGTGACTGGGCATCAATGTGCCACAGCTGTGAAAACATCAGATTATTAAATCAGGTGAGATTGACCTCTCAGATTAACAACCTCAACCCCAGTTGCACTGAAAGAATTCCAAAATGAGTCAATACTTTGGGAATTGAGGAGAAAAGGAGGGAGGTGGAAAAGCTAACAAAGAGAAGTAACATTGCCAGGGATATTATTGTACTTCAGATATGTCATTGCTTTGTACTTATCAGCATTATCTAACAGTTAGGTAAGGTTAATGGTTATTTATTGCATAAATGATGTATATTTCGATTTACTATAGTCTATCTGTTTCCTTCTGTACTATTAACTCCATGTGAACAGTGAAATTGTCTAATTTGTATCCAAATTATTGCTATTTAAGAGTGAGTAGCACATAGTAGGTTTCTAAGAAAATAGGGTGGATTTAATATGAATTATAAGATGAAAAATGTGTTTTTCTACCAAAAGCTCAACATAAATTAAGAAGAAAAATCTGTAGATTATTTAAAGGAACTACTGTGTCTACCGTGTTCTAACAGAGAAGAAGAAACTTGCTTTTGGCCAAAGATATCCTAAGTTCATAAGAAGTAGTACAGCAAAAATAGACCTCAAGAATTCTTTTTGAAAAGGTATTTCTATCTTAAGTCTACACTTAAAGTAAGGTGAATTTTAAAATTATACATACCTGTGAATCACACCAGGCAACTTAGATATTGAACCCATCCTTCAATCCAGAATGTCTTCTTGTTACCATCTCTGGTAAACACCATCCCTGTTGCAAACAACCAGTGTTCTGATTTCAATCAACATAAATTAGTTTTGCCTGTTCTAGTATTTCAGAAAATAGAAATCATTCAGTATCTAATCTTTGTATGAATATGCATTTGCAAAATGTCTGTGAGATACATATTTGTTATTCCACATAACAGTTGTATGTTTATTTTGTGAACTTGTGCAGTTGGTGACACTGAGGTTTACATTAGTTACGTCCTTACTGATTTTTATTTTGTCTCTACTTAACTTATTCAAATAATTACTGGGAGAAGACCGGTAACCCTTGAGAGTGATGATCTGAAAACTGGTCAGTTGTGGTATCATTTAATGATATGGGAATTTGGAATATGGGCAATCAGGGGAAAAATTTGGTGACAGAATTCAAACACTGCAGTTCAAGTGTATAATGTTTGAGATATCAGTGAGAAATTTATGTGAAAATATGAAACAGGTAGCTGGAGGCTTGAGACAATAAGTTAATATATAAACAAGCATTAGTATATTTCTCAGAGTATTTGCTTAATAATTATTAAGTACTGTAATAATTATATGACTTAAAGATAATTTTTTTTATTTCTGCCCTTGATCATGAAGAATAAGGATCTACTAGTCTTTTCACTACTGTCTTGGGAAAACAAAAGCTCTTGACTTTCTATCTAATCATACAGGCTTTTAAGCAAACTTGAAAACAATATTCTCAAAGGAGGGGAACTTTTACTAATGATTTTTTTAAGTGTGTGATTTTATCTTGGGGAATATCCATTATATTACGTTTGGAATTAATAGACATCTATAATGAACAACTACAGAATATACATTCTTTTCAGTGCAGGTAGCATATCACCCAAGCTTCACCACAAAATTTAAGTTTTAATAATTTTGATACAATTAAAGTAATACAATAATATTCTTTGATGACAATAGCATTGAATGATAACAATTTATTATTTAGGATTATTGAGAATTCTTATTTCTTGAGAAATACTTTCACCTTCTCTCTCAGTCTATCTTATATCCTTTTTGTTTTCTTCATGATATTTCTCAAATTTTGTAATTTTTTTTATTTATGTTGCTCTTTAGAACAAGTAACATCAAGAGGAGTGTTGGGAATCATCTGAATCCTATAGGTACAGCATCTCAAAGGAAAACAAGTTCTAGAACCTCAAAGTGAAAATGTGCTTATCAAGTGGGATGGGCTGAAAATCAAGGCTGTGAGAAAATGTGGTTCTACATAAGTCTCTTGTGGCCAAAAGCTACATAAGTGGCATGTAACCAAAGCCACCCAAGTTTGGGGCATATTGAGAAACACTGGAAGTCCAGTACCTATCAGTTCTTTCAGTGGGTGAAAATTCGTAG
Source organism: Manis javanica (assembly GCF_040802235.1). NCBI lineage: Eukaryota > Metazoa > Chordata > Mammalia > Pholidota > Manidae > Manis > Manis javanica. Next base: position 58,147,044 of record NC_133166.1, read on the forward strand.
TCTCACATGATGTCCCTCTGAAGAATGGGTGAGAGCATGAGCTTCAGAAGAGAAGAAAGTTCAGAAAAAAGTGTAATGAGGAAATTTTGAAAATAGTGTTGGAAAGTGACAGAGTTAATGCAAAAAGTGTTGTGGCCTTCCTCAGTTCATAGGAGAGCAGTAAGGTGCTGGAGAATATAGATCTGTCTGTGAATGAAATGAGTCTTTGATTCTCTCTACTGACCTCTACCTACAGAATGTGTTCTTTCCATTTTCCAAATGGGAAAGGACTTGACATCTCCATCATTAGTATTCCTTGGCAATTTGCTTAATTTTGTAGACCTTACAAGGAGCAAGTGTTCTTCCAAATCCAAAGTGCAAGGGTTATGTAAAAGTCATTAGAATAAAACCAACTATTTTTTAAAAATTCTATTACACTCCACAAAACATATAGACATATAAAAGGGTCAGAACCCCAAAGCCTATGGAGCTGAGATTTGCTGCCAGGTTTATTCAAATGAATCATTTCCTGAGTCCTACAACACTCACTGTGTACTATTTCTCTGGAATATTTTTCTTTGGATATGCAAAGAAATAAAGAAAGCTGTACATCTTACAAAACTTTTTTTCCCCTGAAAAATTATGAAAGATGTGAAGGATGTAAAATATGTGTTTATTCTCAAGTGAGACCCAACCAATTCTCCAGGTCACCTGAATAAAAATCTCTGGTTTGGGGCCAGGAATTTGAATTTTAACACTTACCCATGAATTTGTTATGGATCTCAATGGTTGAGAACTACAAACTACTTCTAGAAATATTCATAGAAATATGTATTGAAGTAATTTGCTCATTTTAACATTATTTGGCTTACCCATCAAATACTATCAGAGATTAGGGTTTCTTTTTTACATTTAACTTCACATCTGATTAATACATAAGTAAAATTTTCAAACTTCACTGCAAAATACTATATTTCATGATGCAGTTCAGTTAGTTAAGTTAATGATTCATAAATTAAATGATTTATAGGAAATGAATCATAATTCTAATATATTTGGTTCTGTGGTTGAAACCATTCTCTATTTTTTGAACCTTTCAAAAGCAGGAAGAACCTATTTTGTCAGAAAGTATATGACAGAGAAATTAGGAGAAAGTTTTCTCTCTCACCGCAAAAAAAAAGGGAAGAATTATGAAGAACAGTGATAACATGAAAATTCCAATCATGAGTAAATCTTAAATTTATTTTGGTAAATATTAGCAAATACCTGGTAAATTTATGAAACTAAAGATGATGAAATGTTTTCTTTTGAACCAGCTCTCTCCCCACACCCAGCATTGTCAAGGAAAAATGGAATTGATACTAGACAAGAGAAAAACACCCTACAGCTAACACTAAACCACTATTAATGATACTCACAGAGTGTTGAAAATACCTGAGATATTGAAATATATGGCTCCTTGCCTTATTTTCAATCTACATTTTACAGATTAATGAACTTAAAATTCAAAAGAGGCAAAATTCTATCTTGGTTTTGTGTTTAAAACATGTTTGTGAGCATCTTAGGAAGGAACAATGATCCAAAGATCAAATCTTTTAAGAACAAGTTGTGTAAACCATCTTTGGTGCTGATAAAATATAGGTCAACTAAACAACATATAACTAGACTCAACAACATGGGCAAAATAATAAGAAGCTAAGACTATTTGGTGTACACCATTTGTTTAAAACCAATTAGGGTGAATCTTGTATTTCCTTTTTTTTCAATTTTTAACATATTCCCTGACTTAATTTACCAACAAAATTTCCCTTTCGACACTGTTCTTAGCATCTTTCTTTATGTTGCTAACTGACCTACCTTTTAAAAAAAGATAATTCTTTTGACCTGAAGCAAGATATATTAAGGATCATGTTTTTCATACTCTACTCTCAAAGGAGGGCCCAAGATTTATGAGGCCTGAAATTTATACAATTTGGGACTAGGGAAAGAAAACAAATTAACAAATATAAAATCAGGTTTAAAATGAAATGTTTCATTATTTTGATAAAGGAAACCACAATACATTAGACATTTGAAGATGTTTAATACCACTAATAACACAAAATTCATAAAGTTATTACAAAATTGTCATTAATTTACTGCCTGAAACAATGAATACTATTTTCCTTCATTTTTAGGAGCATAGTCTTTAATGCATCTTTAAAGTTCAATATTTTATGATGCTCATTCCACTTTAAAGTTTACCATTTGTATGATGCTTGGTTGATTTTAGCGCATTCCACTGTTTTCAGGTTCACAACTTTTTAATGGTAATGTCATATAAATGTTTAGGATTGTCAAAAAATGACAAAAATCTCTATTAAGTATTTTTCATATATAAGCTCTAACATTTATATCAAATTTTCTAAATTTGGCTCTGTGCAATTGTTAAACCTTGTTCCTCACTCTGTGCCTACATATAGCTGTAGGAAAAGTTTGTATTCTGAGATGAACTCTGTCTCTGAATGTGTTATCATCCTTGTGATTCAGTGAGATTAAAGTTATTTGTACCACGGTGTGGTTAGCAATAACTCAGCTACACAACAAAGTGAATGCAAATCACACACAAAACAAACTCATGTGCACACACACATATGCATATACTATACTATAAACATACACGTTATGGTGTATTAACATAAACCTATACTATATGTACATAGAAACCTAAAAGCCATTCAATCCAAATTAAGTGTCCAGCTCTTGCTCAGCTTCCCATGACCTGGATTGCAGACACACCACTTCAGAGCCACTACACAGAAGGAGGATGTGATGGAGGGGACATTGGAATGACACAAAGGCCTATGAAAATCTGTGGCCATGTGAAGACATTACTTAGACATCTCGCAGAGCTCTAGAAGATAACTGAGAAAGTGAGGAGTCTAGAAATGTGCTTTCCATCCTAGTTACTATATGGGCAATGCTGTGGTCAAATTAATCTCAACAAACTGTTTTGAATACTAACTTTTGAAGACATATGAAAAAAGTGAAAGGGGCAAGATGGGGGCTCAAATGCAGAAGGAGAGAGAAGGCTCAAGTAAATAAGCCTTGAGCAGAAAATAAGGGCAATCTCACATTCAGACAATGTTTTGGATTCAAAGGAGGAACTACTTCCAGCACAGACGGGTTCAGCAAACTACATGAAAGCAATAGGTAATAGTGAAAATGCACTAAATTCACATCTCTATCAGCAAAAAAGAGGGAAAACGAAGACAATCACCCAGAAAAACACTGTATAATCAAAATTGGAATTGGTCAAATAGAAGAAAATGATGGGATTAAATTGCATATGGTTTGACAACATCTCATGAGATGAGAGTGCAGGAATGGAGATTTCTGATGTGGAAGGAAACCAATTTAGATGTTTTACAATCCTGTGGGGGACACTTCATTTAATAAATCCTGTCAATTTTTGCCGGAGGCATTGGAAAAAAGATATACTTTTATAAGAGAGTGTTGCATTCAGTTGTGGATGAAAATCACTCTGAAACAAATTATTATTAGTCATAATGGTTTTTAATATTTACAAATGCTCACTCTTAGAAGATGTGTTGGGCATTTTTTAAACATTATTTTATTTAATTTTTCAAACAATCCGATGGGGATGTCAATTATTACTTGAATTTACAAATGATTATGATGATATAAACAGATTTGTATCATTTACAACTGATGAATTTATAAACGATGATGATACAAAAAGATTACAATTACAATTTGAATTCCTTGGGAATTTAAAACATTACACCAAAACCAATATAACAAATAAAACATGATCTAAATTTAGTCCATTTTTTACAATTCAACTTTTCCATACACAGCATAAGGAATCTATTTTTGGTCTTCACTATTAGACTTTCGTTTGGTAATCACATTTTCTCTTTTTTGATACAAGGTTTTCATATGACCAATTAATTATTTTACATTGTTTCTTTGGTTCACTGTACAGTTCTTAAATTTCTAGGCCCAGTTTATAAACTCAAAGCTCCCTGAAGCCTGAGACCACCTCCTTTGGGTTTGCTTAAACCCCACACTTCACCTGATCTTCAGTTGGGACTTGTGTTTATTCTTCACATAAAATTCATCTGAATTGGAGGAACCACATTAAAGTTGTGAAGAATAAAGCCTTGAAATCATGTGATTCTGGGAGAACTGAAAAGAGGAACATCAGGCCGGGAATATTGCCTCAAGCTCCATCTTTAATTGGACTTTCACTGAATGGTGTTTGGTTGTGAATTTTGATACCTATCTGGATGATTTGATGGCAGACTTTCTGTATAACTGCCTAACTTTAAACTAGTATACACAGTTTTTATGAATTTCAATCTGTGCTTCATCTAGAAGGGCAAATACAATTTTGAATGGCACAGAGCTCAAATCAGTTCTGAAAACAAAAAGCCTGTTTCACATTTTAAATTAGGAGCTAAATGGCTAAAATCTTATTTTCCTTCCATTCATAAAACTGAAAAGATAAAAGACTTCATCAACTGTGAATGTATTAAAAATCAAAGATTGTGTTTTCCATAGCTTGGTATATTTAATATTTGAATCTTTAGAATCATTATTTCCATGAAAAGAAACATTTTGTATTTTAAAAGTGTTGGAATGCACATGTAAGGAGTGAATGACTTATTTTATAAGAAAGTGTTTGAAAAGGTATTAATTCATTCAAACAAATATTAAAGGTAAGATGTCAGCACCCTATTCAGTTTAGTTAGTGGGTATAATATGATAATAGTACATATTCGATCTTAATTGAAATCCTAATTTAGCTTTGCTCTTGACTTTAGGTTCATAGTATATACATTAGACCTGGACTCCTTACATACTGCCAAGACTCAATGAATTTAAGGGAAAGGGAATTTCACGTTAACACTTAGATCTGGCCTCAGAATTCATTTAGAGAAACTAGTGGGTCACTGGGATAATCTGTGTATACAGAGGTGAGCATTAGGAAAATTTTCAGTGAATATTTGCTTTCTAATTTTCTTGATGTATTTTCACAGTCAAAATTTCAGTCTGACCACCACACAAGAAATAATTGTTTTGCTTTCTTTTTATGCAGAGAATCGGACTAAAAACATGCCTTACATTCCCACATCTTTAAAAATTTCACTTTTTCCCATCATGTTACTTGTTATTTTATTATGAGATAGTTAATTAGGTTATATCTTTCAACAACTGTGTGTGTGCCTGTGTGCATGCACATATATGTGTTCCTGGAAATGTCTGAGACCTGGAACTTAGTTGAAAAAGGTACTGATCACTCCGAAACCAATAAACATTTGGTTTGGAGAAGCATTAAGGATAAGGTGTGCTTCTTGAGAACATGATTTTCTTATTTTCCAATTCAGTTATTGTTGCAAAACCTGAAGCTCACAGAAATTAATTAATCTCTTCAATTCAAACTAATTAGATTTATGGTATAAAGCCGTCTGCTAAGAGAAAATGGAAGATTGTAGTTTAATCTTTGATTCTCATTTAGTGATTTAATTTAACCTGTTACATATACATGGCTCTTCTTATTTTGTATCATGCTATGGGATAGGCACTGCATTAAAACTGGATAGCTTAGACTTTCAAATCTACTTATTATGATAAATTTTTTCATGTAGGAATTCTTTATTCTTATGAGTTGAACTATAAGTGTTAGTGTCAGACAGAAAGTAACTTGCAAGAAGGAATACAGTGGATGATTTTTCCCTTTATGAGAATGAGCAAGATGAATAAACACTGTAAGTACACATTCTGAAACTCTCTGATTAATGTTTTCCATATCAATTGTCCCACACATATGCACACACAGGCACAAACATTTAGCTATGTGGGTCTTGTGAGCATTACTCAAACTCTCTAAGCTTCAGTGTTCTTATTTGAAAATTGGCAAAAAAAAATCTGTAAGCAAGTTACAAAACACCATAGAAAGTCCACATTCTTAGCAATTCTCTGAAGAAGAGTGTGCAGGTTGAACCAATCGGTTCTACAGTTGGTGACAGTAGTACTTGTCTCTAGATGATTGCTTAATCATCTTATTGACTGGTATTATTTTATACAATGATGCCTAAGGCCATCCCTTTGCAAAATTATTTATGATAAATTTATGTGATTTGCAGATGACCTAAAAAATGAAAATGAAAATATGTGGACACTTCTAATTTTTTTAATACACAAAAAATGAAATATAAAGTCTTTGCTATAGATCCAACAGGAAAACTACCATTCTAAGACACTAAGATTCATGTTATTATAGCTTAAAATTGAAACAAGTAATAGCAAACTTTAAATGATATTTTAGAATTGAAATGACTAACAGCAAATCTAACCTTCACCATGTATTATTTTATAGTTCTCTATGTAAGAAGCATGGTACCATTTGCAACAGGCTAAGACCAACATGGGGACAGGGTGGCATTTTTTTCTGGAGGCCCTAGGGAGAATCTGTTTCCCTGCTCATTGAAATTTTGGCCGAGTTCAGACTGATGTGGTTGTAAGTTGGATGTTCTAGTTTCCTTGGTGGCTTTCAGCTGAGGCTGCACTTCGATGCTGGAGTCATTTCCCCTATGCTTGCACATAGTCACCTGAATCTCAGAAGCAGCAACAAGAGTCACATTCTTCTTGGACTGTCATCTCTCTGACCCTCCTTCCAATATAGCTTTCTAAAGCTAAGAAAGTATCTCCACTTTTAAGAACTTACATAATTATATTCATTCCACTGGCATAATTCAGTCTGTTCTCATCTGAAGTCCATTTCCTGAATCATATCTATAAATTGCCTTTTGCTGTGTTAGATAACATTCACAAATCCTGCAGATTAGGGTGTGGACATCTTTGGGTTTTGGGGTCCATTATTCTGCCTACCTAAAAAAATCACTGAAGGCCAACTTCAAAGCATAACCTTGGGTATTCTGTCATTTGACATGATTATTGTTATTGTCATTATTATTATTATTTGACATGTCAACTTCAGCCAAGATATAATTAGAAGAACAAAAATATCTAACTATCCTCAGTGTTTTCTGTGTGTGTGTGTGTGTGTGTGTGTGTGTGTGTGTATGTGTTACAAAGGTGCACAAGCAGGGGAAAGATTTCCAAGATAGAAGAGGCTGCCCCTGGCCCCTCTCTCACATATGTTCTTAAGTACCCAAGTCAATCAATACGTAAGAAGTGAAACAAAATCTAATTTAGTAGAATGAAGAGAAATTTCATTCAGGTTTTAAATTTCAGAGCAGATATTCACTGATTGATAGTAGGTTTTCAGATTTTCTTTCTCTCCTCCTTGCCTCCTTCCCTGCCTTCCTTCTTTCCCCACCTTCTTTCTCTTTTTCATTGTTATCTGTATTCATTTTTTTCTTTTTCTTCTTTTCTTTTTAATCTGAGTGAACAATCTATAAATGTATGAAATATTGTGGAAGTTGGTCCTAAGAAAAGTGATTACCAAGCTTCTTTCTAAGCCTTCTTTCTAGGTCTCAAACCGCCATGGACATTTTGCATATGTAAGGGCACTCAGCACTTACCCATCATATATGAACAAGTGTAAAATGATTTTGCCACCACATAATGTCAGTCACACAGCTATGAGAATGTCTGCTCCCTACAGCCCCTCTGCTGCCCAAGTCCTCCCACCCAGCACCCCCTCAGGCAGCTCTCTCTTCTGAAAAATAGTTTAGACCCACGGTAAATATTTTTTTCATATAGCAAATTTTATAATTAGTAGTTCTAAAATCCATGTTAATTATTTAAAGATCCTTAGTATATAAAATCTTCATTTAAAAAAATAGATTTATAGGAAAATGCATTAATATAATATTCAGTGGCAGAATTTTGAGGATAGTAGCTGTTTGGTTGGATGGAGGTAAAGTGAGCTTTGCCACTGAAACTCCCTGTATTTTGAAAACACTTGAGAATGAGTACTTTATTTACACAGAAGTCTGTACATGCAGACCTTTTGTTCTGCTGTCCTGTAGATTACTCTAAGGTAGTAATAAAAAGTCAGACTGTTTTTAGATAGACTTAGGGGGAGAATGGGAGTGGATGTGGATCGCTCCTCATAAGGCTTAAAATAGTTAAGAACCGGAAAAGGGATAACCAAGTAATCCAAATAAGAAATCTTTCTATACTATTACAGGGTTTCTTACTATGTAAGAAATGTAGACACATGCAAAAGAAATATTATCAGGATGGCCTGAGGTATTTACATTGTAAAAAGTACCAAGAAAGTTTTATAAAATGATACATAATTTTTTATTCAAAGTATCTCCAGCTCTCAAGATACCAAGGGGATAAACAAAGGTCAGCACTTAAACACAGTACTGAGCAATTGATGAGATCTAGGTTAGATTTTTAAAAAAAGCGGGAGAGGCTGGTGTGTTCAGTAGTTCATGACCTGTACATTAAGTGACAGTTCTTTATGTGGTTTCACAATAGGCACCAAAGCTAACTCCTATTACAAAATAAAATTGACTAAAACTATGTAGTATAGGTTCAGAAGGTTGACAGTAAAACAAGTTATATGATTTTAAGGCTGGAATCACCTGACTATATGGTGTGATCATGTGATAATGGTTGCAGAAAAGCAATGGATGCAGTAATAATGTATTGCCTTGAAATCAAAGCATGCAGGAACTGAGCACATTGAGAGAGTAATTCAGATTCTTCAAACAATATCTTCTAGTTTTGTAGGTGGAGTGGAGCAATAGCACCTGTGGATATTTTTCACACCTTGGATATGGGGAAGGAAAGACAGTTCCACTTGTTGCAGTAACTTATTACTATTGAGGCTGCCCAATCATGTTCCCAAAGAGCAAATGTTTCCACTGAAGAGTGGAAGGAGGAACTGAAAAAAAACTGTAAGACCCTTGAATATTTAGGGCATGATCTAGAAGCACTAACATCTCTGAGGCTGTGTCATGAGACCAGCTTAAATTGACACGTTATTGGAGTTCCAGAACACACACACTTGTATTCCTTTATGTTAGTTAGTAAGAAATTCTAGAAAAACAAGAATGTGTATTGTTTACTGGATAGGATTTAGTGCTGTAAAATATATCAATACACTGTGTTCCATGTTTGAAATCTATTAAGTTGTACTCTATTGTACTCCCTTGAAAGGATGCCTTATGGAATCTCATAGATATTTCTAGAATGTAATGTTTGGCAGATAAAAGTAATTCAGAGCATTATGATCATTGTATTTGTTTACTTTACATTGGTTTCTTTTTTAGATTACAAAACTGGATTTGGCAGATTGTTAGAAACTTCAGCAAAGCCCTCTTAAGGCTGTCTTCTGGTGGATGTAAAACTGCATGTATTCTTTCAGGCTTGATAAAAATGTGTCAAAACAACAAGTGAATATTATCCTAAAAAATCTCTTCTCTAACTGTATCCCAGTAATCATAGGGAAATCCTTTGACTTACAGGTATGACAGCACTACAGGAAATATGTAAAACACTAATCTCTGTGTTTGCACAAGGCCATGTCTACATCCATCTCTCTGTTGCTTGTACTCACTAACCACTAGAATCAGAATACTGTCATAAGAACAAGGTTAGCACAAAGCAAATTTGAAGTATATAAAAAATGTTAGGAATGTTAGGTAGAAAAATAGACATGAGTAGACCAAAAAGGGGAAGATAAGGTTCAAGGGAAAATAAAATACCCAAACTCTTCACAGGTAGGGGGTCCCACTGAAGATAACAAAGGCTTTGCAGAGAGATAACTTCTTGAATATTGGGGGCAGGCCAAACTGGTCCAAACCAGGTCACAACACAGCACAATTGAACAAAATCAAGAACCACTCAAACACATCTCCTCATAATCTCATTGAAATAAAATTGCTGTTTTGTCCTCCACCATGGGTTCTTCTGTGTGCGTTTTGAAAAAGACATGCACACCAACAGAAATGGGTGTATAACTAGAGCTGTCAATTAAATGACCTCACCCTGTCAATTAAAGAGGCTGCTCCCAGCTAGGATGATAAAGAGACTCTCCCCTAAAATTTCAGGCCTTTGTCAATCTTGACTCTGGCTGGCTCCTCCTTCATTGGAGTGTATTCAAATAAAACTTTCACTCTGCTTAGCTATTCTGACTCTGCCTTATAATTCTTTGTTGTGGTGAGGACAAGGACCCAGGAGAATGAACTCAACTTTTAACAAAAGATGATATGAATATCAGCAAACAGATCAATAGCATTTATTAGACATTTTAAAATAGACCCATACTTGTACTACTACTTAGGGTTCTTGAAAAGACTCCAAAGAAGTCCAGTGGGGGAAAGGAAAGTATTTCCATGAAATGATGCTGTAATAAATGGTTATTTTGTGGGAAAAAAATCTCTAATCCTACCTCACACTATACATAAAAGTTAAACTGAGATGGATCATAAACTTAACCCTAAATATAAAGCTATAAAGCTTTCAGAGGAAAATACAGAATATTTTTATGATTTGAGAGTAGGGAAAAAAATTTTAAACTATGTAAAAGTAAGTATAAATTAAAATAAGAAGCTTAATTTTCCCTGCCCTTTCCCTTTTATCTTAGAATATCTAAAAGGAATTAAAAATTGTGAGATATTTTGCTGTCCTTTGAAATGCATATCGTCCTAAGGGTCAGTTACCATCTTGTACGTACAAAGACCCAAGATTGTCTTTCTAAAGGATTTAGGAGCCATCTCTTGGCAGTGTAATCATCAGAATCATCAGATGAGAGCTCTCCATTTCTGTTTTTCTGTGGGTGAATAGAACCTCACTTTGGTGGATGCTGACCTCCAAGTTGCAAAACTACCTCTTGTCATATAAATATGAGAAAGTTATTTTCCTTTAGATAAATCCAGTTAACTAACACAAATGGTCATGGCAATTAACATGTGAATTTGGGATGACTTATATGGGACAAATGATGCTGTGAAGCCATTTTACTTGAGGATTATGTTATTGTTTATTTTATGAAGTATGTAATGGATTGTGTCTTCTGGGCTATAAAAACAGGTGATCTTTCTGTCATGACAACACTTAGACTGCCTTTGATGGACATTACATTCTGATTTAATATGCATTCAATAATAAAATTGTTTTCTTTCTTTCCAACTATTATGGAGAGATTTTCTAGTTAGGAAGAGTGTTTTTTTTATTGTTGAAGTATAGTTCATAAACAATATTATATTGGTTTCAAGTATACAACATGGTGGTTCAACAGTTACCCATATATTAAATCCTCAAACCCACTAGTGCAGTTATTATCTTTTAACATAGAAAAATGTTACAAAACCACTGGCTATTTTAAGGAGATTTTGTGTTTAATTACAATTCCTCAACAATTCTGGAGATGAACACAGGATGTCTAGCAGTTCCTGTCCTGCAGAGACCAGCTGAACATCTGTGGCCACACACCAGTCCAGTATGAGATACTGAATTATGAAGTCTCTCTTGAAGCAGTCCGCTCTTTTGGAATACTACTATCTGGATGAACCACCCTCTCCAAACTGAGGTGTTACCATAGAATAAACATGTGTATTTGAGCTCTAAACTCCTGATGGAATCATTATATGGTTGGAAAATGTAGAAAGCCAGAAATGTGACAGGCAGGTCTTCTCTTAAAGGGCTATTGTCTCCCCATCATATCTGGAGTGAATACATGAGAATCCAGTCCTGCAGTGGCCTAAGATTGGTTCTTTTAATTTGAAGTAATGAATGTATTTGTTGGGGCCTCATCCCAAATAAATGAATTACTTGCTATTTTGGGGGTAAATATCACTGTAAGAAAAACATTAAGAATGACTTGGGTAGCTAGAAGAATGAGAAAAAAAAGAGAATTAAATGTGAGGATCAAAGGCATTTTTTCTCACAGAACCCTCTTCCTTCTTTCTCTGCTGTCTGAGTCCCTCTGCTTTCTTGCACCATTTTATCCTTCCCTGACTCAAACTGACTCTGGAGAAGGAGCTGCTGATGAAATTTTAGGTGAGTGGTTCCCTTCATTAGTGGATTTCCCTGTCAAGTTCCCTGAGGGCACCACCCAGCAGTTGATGAAATACCTGCTCTTTGTGAAGACACAGGTTTGGGTGCCTTGTGGCCTAGCCCTGAGTCACTGCATGTCTTATCTCAAATTCCACCTCCGGGAATTCCTTCTCATTCATAAAGCATATAGTTGGGAAAGCAGACATGATGAAGAGACAAAGCAGGGAATAACTGAGAACTGACTTAAAAAAAAACTACAACTCCAGCACAGTTGTATTAATCTCCTGTAAAAATATGGAGATTAGCTGCAATGACCTCTTGGAAAAATATGTACAAGCTGTTAAATTGATGAATGTCAACATGGGCAGGGAACCAATGTCATAGAATTTACCTTTTCCTTATCTAAAAGTATCCCTTTCTATTTGGATTGCAAGCAAAGCTGATGCCATTGAGGATCCACCCAGGACTTCCTTGTTACCGAATGCCTTACTTGCCAGCTGATATTACTCATATAAGGACTTTTTTTTCCTGTGCCCATGAAGTTTGCAGAAATAGAAGCAAGTTTTCAGCTTACAACCCCACACAGGAATATGTTCACTGGCTACTTCTCAGGATTCTGCAAACAGAAGACTTTGCTCCTTTGATAGAGCAAATATGTTGAGATCCACAAAAAATCACCACACCAAGTAGGCCAGCTATCTGCTACTGCTTCACCCCACAACTGCGAAAGTCTAACATAGAGATGGACTGAGTGGCTGCTAAGAGCCGTATTTGAAGGCTTTCCACTAGAGATGAGCTGGTAGAAGTTTCAGAGGTGCACCCAGAAGACAGGTGAGTTTTCCCATTGATTTCCATCAAGTGTTCACAGAGGCCTTCTCAAAATTCACTGGCATGAACCCTGAGGGCAGATCAAAGTCACACTCCAGTCATAGTGAACTGTATCTTTGCTTTCTTTAACTATCCAAACCCAAGTTAAGGAAGAGGTGGTAGAATGGCAAGGACAGACTTTCTCAGATCTTAGCACCAGCTGACAAAGTTTGGACAAACTGGAGAAAGACAAAGACAAAATTAAAGACTGCTGTGTTGGCTGCTTAGTTAAAACTCTTAATAAAGTGAAAAGCCTCAATTTTGGCCAAGATTTAAAGACAAGAAAGGATAAAGGGAGACTTCATGTCTTTAGTGCAAGGAGCCAGGACACTGAAAGAAGAATTGTAGAGACTCTGGAATATGCAGTATTTGCAGGAACAAGGGAATCAAGAAATCCTAGGGAAAAATCCTCAGCTAGGAAGTATTTGTCAAATGGCACAAAGTTGCCAGTTTGAAGGAATTTCAGAGGTGGGAACTGGTAAACCATGTATGTCAATAATGTCTCCTCAGGCTAATGTAGCCTTACCTGTTTAGATAGATACTGATGCTACTTATTTTGTAATTCCCTCAGAAATTTCTCTCTTTTCATTTGATCACAGATCAGTACAGATGTCAGGATCTTGGTTCAGCCTCCACTTCTTCCTTTCCCTTCATGGTCTCCGTACAGGCAGGTTCTCCATGTATTCTCTTTTCTCCTGGTTATCCTGTAGGTCTAATGGGGTGAGACCAGTTGTATCATTTAAAGGCTGCTTCTGTGCTCTTCGTGTCATGCCTGTGCAGCTTTTGGGAAGGTCACCTGATTACCTGATTTGGTTAATATGTGACTTCTGAAAGAAAAGTGGTATGGCAGAGAGTGGCAGTCTCATACTGTGCTGGAAAAACACCTCAATCTGAAACAAATTGATGCATCACTTTGGGCCTTAGAAAATAACAGTACTGATTTAGTTTGATATATTGTCTTGCCAATGGGTTTCAGCCCCAAGCAGTTCTCTATGGATTCAATGTGACCAAAGAAATTGACAGCAAAACGTTCTTGGGGTTGAAGGGTTATATCCAAATTTATTTCCAGGTGGCAGGTCAGTCTCTAGAATCCCATCTACTCAGAGGGAGTCTGCATGCAGCAAGCTGGTCTCTGCCTCTGGGCCCTTCTGTCCACACAGCTGTCCTCTGGGCCTCTCTGCACAGTTGTTCCACACAGCCATCCTCTGGGCCTCTGTTCTTAGCGCTGCCACCACTCCAGCTTCTGCTCTGATCTCCAGCAGCCTTTCAGCCATGCCACCATGTCACGCCCAGATGACTGGGCGGAGCTCTTTATATAGAGTCAACAGCCATGTATTGCCCACAGGTATGAAGCAAGCTCATCACCCCGGGCCAGGTAATAATCCTGGCCACAGGAACTCTCATTTTATTCACACTCCACCCCTCCAGGATTCTCACCTCTCAATCTATGTGCCCTTAGTCCTCTGCAATGGTCCCTGTGCAAGGAAGCTAGAACAGTTCCAGCCTTTCCAGCAAAAAGTCTTGCAGGCACACAGGCCAGACTCATGACTCTGTCTCTGACCTCTGCCTCTTTGGTCTTAATGACTGGAACTGCTGCCCTGGTTTCTGTTGTTGCCATAGCTCCAGTAAGATCCTATTTGGCTTCCCATCTAATTTCCTTCCATCTACTCCTGCCCATATCAAATCAACCCACATCTGGGTCCTCGTAACCCTCACAGGGCCCCTCAAATTCCTCCTGTGAGTAACAGGTCTTATTTCTTTCCGGGTTCTTATTTCTAAAGTTACTGTACATGTCACCTTGCATTTTGTAATCGCTGCCCCAAGGTGGGCTGCACCGTCAGGGAAGACAGCTTTCCCATCTCTGATACCAAAAGAACAATTCCATCCACCCCTAAGTCCCGCAGCCCCTGGCTCAGCCTGAGTATAGGGGTGGACCATAGAGTGCTCCACGACCTGGGGAGGGGGCTGCTCCTCTCCTTGGGGAACTTGCAGCTGCTGGGTCTTTATTTTCTTTACAACCACTGGATGTGCTTTCAATACAGGGGGGCTAGTGCCTCCAGCACCACCCCTTCATCCTTCCCCAGCTCCTGCATTTCTGGGGCTGAAGGCACCTTTCTCTCCACTCCCCCAAGTGCCTCCTCTGCTACCATGCCTCGCAACAATGCCAGCTCAGTCTTCAGAAGGTCTCTTACCTTTAGCTCAATGCTTTGCAGCTGATGTTCTCATGCCACCTCCGCCTGTGCTTCCCTCAGGAGTTTGTCTTTTTCATTGATGGCCTCTTCCTCCTTCAGAACACCTGGCAGAACTGCTGTCTCATCTCCAGTGGCACCTTGCTGCCAGTGTTCTCGTGCTGCCTCCTCCTGCATCAATGCCATCTCCTTCCTCAGGGAATCCACAGAAGTTTGCAGCTTGCATTCTTGTGCCGTTATTTCATGGGTCTCCTCTGTAGACATTTTTAATACTGTGAGAAGCAGCCAACCCACAGTCCCTGCTGCCTCACAGGCCCTCTGTTTCTCAAAAGACCTACTTACTATTCCAAGGGCCACTTTTACAGCCTCAGGTGTCACCTCCACTTGCCTCCAGTCCTGGGGTGGGGCCTAGCTCTCTAGAAGGCAAGCCACCTCAGACCACATACCCACAGGGGGACAATCCACTGTCTCCTCATTCACAGAGGCAGCCCACTGAAGCAACCCTCCCATAAGGCAGCCTGTCTTTTTCCTTGGTCAACAATGAACCCTGCCAACTTTTGCCAATTGTCTTACCAATGGGTTTCAGCACCGGGCAAGTTCGCTATGGATTCAATGTGACCAAAGAAATTGACAGCAAAACGTTCTTGGGATCAAAGGGTTATATCCAACTTTATTTCCAGATGGCAGGTCAGTCACTAGAATCCCATTCACTCAGAGCAAGTCTGCATGCAGCAAGCTGGTCTCGGCCTCTAGGCCTCTGTCCTTGGTGCTGCCACCACTTCAGCCTCTGCTCTGCTCTCCTGCAGCCTTGCAGCTGTGCCACCAAGTCTGGGTGGAGCTCTTTTTATAGAGTCAACAGCATGTATTGCCCACAGCTGTGCAGTGAGCTAGTCAACCAGGACCAGGTGAGAATCCTGGCCACAGGAACTCTCATTTTATCCACATATACAGAAACAATAAAAATAGCTTACTGAAAGGATGAGCCTTGGCTATATGTAAAGCAACATTGATCTGGAATTCAGTTAAAAATTTAAAATCATTTTTTAATAATGATTTTAAATTAATCAGAAAAACAAATAATAATTTTGGAAAATGGGTCACTCAGTCTGTAATACTCCCAATTTTCCAGTAAAGAAAGAAGGTATTTTTGATGAAGATGGTCAGTCATTATGTAGATTTGTACAAGAATTTACCTATTAATCCCTATTTTTCCCACTCCTGCAATAATTCTGACTTCTGATTTCAGTACTATGGTCTACAAAATTTTTCTCCATACTTGATCTATGTTTTTTAATTTCTTTCTTTCCTCTCCCTCCCTCCCTTCCATCCCAGCCTTTCTTCTTTTCTATTGAATGACTTCGTACTTCTGTTTCTTTTGTTTATGAAGGAGTCTAGTATGTATGGCAAAGAATTCCTCAAGGATTTCAGGACTCTCTTACTTTTTCCTCTAAATATAGATGACTTTCTGATAGCCTCTGAAATTCGAAAGTGAGGCAAAATTGCTACTTTAATTTGTTATAATTCTTTGCTTCACAGGATCATAAAGCCTCACAAGAAAAACTTCAATATTGATCAACTGAGATAAAATACTTAGGGCATTTGTTGTCAACTATAGGTCATAAGATATTACAATTGATGAGTCAGTTCATTTTGAACATAAAACAGCCTACTACTAAAAAATAGACTATTTTGGGAACTAGTGCAGTATGGTAGAGAATGGACCAGCTTTTGCAGACAAACTTGATGGGACAATTACATGATAATTTTCCAGATCTTCTGGTTTGGGCTTTAGAATATGAAGAGGCTTTTGAACAACTGAATTGGGCTATAGACTTCCTCTCACATAGCTTTGGGGCTTCCAAATTTTGGAAAATCCAACCTGATTTATCTGATATTCCTTTGTTATTGCATATTTGATGATGTTCACTGATGGGTAGGGATAAGAGTGGCTCACTTAGTATGCTGTGGTGACATCGTAATGCCTTGGAAGTTAGTATTTTTTTCTAGAATAGTCTACATATATGGACAAGTTATTAGCAGTTACTAGAGCTCCAAATTTTGGTTATGGTTTTAATATGAATATAAACTAATAGATGTATGTCTCATGGCTGTTGTGCAAGAGAGCGAACTTTTAAAAAGTAGATGATACTTTAATTCAGTGAGAATTAAAATCTATCATAAAGAAACCGATAGCTGTTCTGTTAGAGGCTTTATAAATGCTTGCTCAGATACCAGTAATCATTGTACAGCTTGCATAGGGCAGGGGGTGAAGATTCTAAAGGCAATGGCAATAATACTGATGTTAGAGCTGCAATAGTTGCAATTAAGACATGGCAGACTCATGAAATTGTGTATCAGTGATACTTCAATTAAAAAAAAACATGGCAAACTCCAAACTTAGAAGTTCTACTTTTGATACTGGGGTTCTTGTTCATGGAGCCAAAGAGTGAACTTTGCAAACACTCAAGGTAGGAGAGCAAAATAGAGGCTTTTATTTAGAGATAAAGTAAGAGGACAGAGCTCTTGGCTTATGCCAGGAGAGGACAAAGAGAGTCCATGGTGGTACCATTGTCTAGGGGTTTATAATACTAAAGTAACTCTTCAAATAATCCCCAAACTCTTTTGAGTTATGTCATGCTGGCAGCATTATCAATCACTGGAGGTCTTAGATTTGACCATGTTTATACAATTCAGATGTCTGAAAAGATGCTGTTTTTTTCCCAGACTATAATTTCCTGAGGTTTTGGAGTATATATTATTCATTTAATTATCCTAACACTGAAATAATGCCAGGTATATGAAATTAAAATTTAACAAAACTCAGAGTAAGAATTAGTTTACTGATTTAGAAACTGTTGGGATTATTGAGCATCTCTCTTGCTTATGCTAGCTTCGAACTCATGGAAATATAGACACAGGATGGAGATCAAAACATAGCATCTGTTACTGACAGAGCTATTGGAAGATGAGGCTTAGTCTGTGGCTAAGCAGGTTTGCTAACACTTCACCATTAAGTTATAAACACAGTCATTCAGATAGCTGGATCAGTTGCAGGACTCCTCAAAAAAGGCAGAGTATTACCATGCTTGGCAGAAAGCAAATTCAAACACCTGATGCCCTCGTGTTTGGCACGTCTCAAAGTGAGCACAGGAAGTGGTCAAATGGAACAGATTTACAGTTCCTTCTTCCAAGTTCATCCATCATATTAGTCATCTTTCCCTTGGTGAGGAGGAATGAGTAAGGAGCAGGAAGATAAGCCAACAGCGCTAATTTTCATAGAAAAGCATCCTCTTATGACAAAATCAGTACAGACGATGGAATGGGCTCAGTAAAAAACTATTATAAAATCAAACTCAATTCTAGTGTTTGTTTCCAAAAACAATCTATCAGAGAGGGTCTGAAATTGATAGGTTCAGCCCTTATTTTTCTCATTATTTAGTTTATTTATTCAATAATATTTATTAAATTTCTGACTTTGGGTCAGAACATATGTTAGGGAGGGAATAATATAAATAATATAGTACACTGTAGTAAACACAAGGACTGAGATACCTGTGGGTTGTTATCGATAAAATAGAATAGGGGTGCTCCACGTGCAAGGAGAACAGGGCAGGATTCAGGAAGGAAGTGATTCTTGCACTTAATTTTGGATGACTGGAAGGTAAAGAGTTAAATGCAGGTGTGGTGAACTGGGCATTCTAGGCATGGGAAATTAGTAGAAACAGATGTGAATGAATGGCCATGATATGAATGGGAAATTCTAGATTATTGGTTGCGTCATGTAATACTAAGTACACAGCAAGGAATTGTGGCAATCAGGCTAGAGGGCTAGGCTGTGGTCAGTTTGTGAAAGCCTTGTGTTTCAAGGTTAGAAATTTAGAAGGTATCTTACAGGTGACTGAGAGCCTGAATGAATGAGAATTCTTTCAACTGGAAATAACAGGAACAACTAAAGATAACTTAATTCAGTAAAGGAAATAATTGGCTCACATAACTGAAATTTAGTGATGGATATTTTAGAGATTTATATTGTTATCAAGTCAGACATAATGGCAAGAGATAGAGCAGTATTTTAAGCTCATGAGGGAGGTGTTAAAGGTAGGATATCAAAAAGATAGAATCTACATTCTTGACATTTTGAGCCATTGTATTAGCCTGGACTATGTATGCTTGGGTTACTGTATGGGAAAAAGGAATGAGCTCTTATCTTGCTGAGGAACCATGTTAATTTGACATCTGTTACAGAGTCAGAATGCATACTTGAACATATTTTTTATATGAACACTGAACCTTCAACTATTTTCTTCTCTGCAGTGATGACATTACACTAGTTAGGCAACATTGGTCCAAAATCATTTAGTTTATTTTTTAAATTTACTATGACAACTTCTGAAGGAAATAAAACTTGGCTATAGTACCTAAGAATTTTCTAGAAGTTCAGGTTCTTTTATTCATTTTTATTTACAATCTAAGGTCATTCTGTTATGAACTCATCATTTGTTCATCATGTAACTTCCTTTCAAATATCTTTTACCAACCTACCCTAAACCAAAGTTCATTTCTGCCTCTTTGGTAATTAACTCCAATTTCAGATGACTATTTTATTATGATATTATGTGGAGGAGAGACTGAAATGGTGGAAAAACTACAAAGATTTTGGTCCAACACATTCCAGTCTTAGTTATATCCCTAACACTACTTTGGAAAAACTCACTTTTGCTCTTGTCTCACATGTCTTTTACAAGAATAAAAATAGTTTGCAGTCTCCTACTAAAATCTTGCTTCTGCTCTGTGATTTGCTAACCTCTCCAAGACCCTTAAAATGGCTGAACACATTCTTTTTATTGAACATACATAATACTTATTTTTTCTCCAAATAAACATTCTTTCTCCCTCTTCTAATCAATGTTACCTAATACTTAGTGTCTGATTATCAATGTGCTTTCCTAATTTTTTATTTCCTCTGAAAGTAAGCCCATAATGTGAATGTTTTTACTTTTATTTTCCTTTTTGATTCATATTTCTCACCAATTTCTCATCTGATCTTTTCCAGAATCAATCATAGTATTTAATGAGTCCACAGTTTCTTTCTGAGAAGTAGGTTTTGAATAAATTATTTTAAATCAGTTTACTAATATCCACTTCCTTCTCTTTAGCCAACTTTCTTTAAAATATAACTTGTACAAACCAATATACTTACATATATATATCTTTGAGATTCAAATGTACAAAGTTGGTTTCAATCACTGTAGAAAAATATTGCAAAATAAAAATGTGTTGGCAATTATATCATTCATGCAAAGCACAAGTAATAGAACATGAAGTCAAAATAAAAAATAGAAATCTACACAATAATAGTAGTAAAAATAAATAAAATAAAAACTGCTTAGAAAATGGTTTATAATTTAGGTTTTGATTAGATTTCTTAAAGCAAGTCCATAATTCAGTTATGTCCCCTTAGCAGTAAGATGTTCATGTAATTATTGCTGGTTTTTTTTAGATATCCAAATAATCAATTGTTTCAGATATATGAAAACAAAACATAAAAAGTCATAGGATCCAGGTTTAGAATAAGTTGATTCATAATGTCACTGAATATATATTACCTTTATTTCAAACACCATGATAAACAATTGAATTAGAAGTCAGAACTGAGTTCTAATATGGCTCATTTACCTGCTGTGTTGCTTCAGGATTCTTTCAGCTTCAAGTTGCAGAGATCCTAACTTAAAATGGTATACAATGAAGAAATTGATTTTTTTCACACATTGTATGACTTTAAACAATGAAGACTGCGTGGTTCTCTTGGTGTTTCACTCAGGCTGGCTTCAGTCTGATTGAGCTAATGTAGCCTATGTGCCTACTTTGGGGTCAGTAAGAGTCATCAGAGAATAACATATGTTGATCACTTTAAGTGAAGACTTCTGAGCCACCATTCGTGAGACAGATGGACCATAATTAGCTTACACTGATAAAGATTAACTCTGAAAACAGAGTCAACATAACCCAAGTCAGAAAGACTGAAGGAGAGGTAGATAATTTAATACATTATGGTCAAATGCAGTCTACAATGCTATTTAAATTCTTCATTATCAACAAAGCAAAACTTTATAATATTGTATCATCATTTTAGCCTTAAAAAAGAAAGGCTGTACTAGCCAAGCACATGTCACTGAGTAATTGTTTGTTCAAGTGTCCTTTCTTCAATAGACTATTCTTCAAGATAGTTTATATTTCCTGAGAGAGAGAGAGAGAAATGAACACCAACATATTCCTCTGTAAAAGGTCCTCAATCACTTAGTGCAATTGGAGAAGCAGTGTAAGAGTAAGAAAGATTTCTCATTTTTAGAGGGAATAAATTGGGAATATATATAAGCAGTCCTGTGAATAGAAGGACTGTAAGAGCAGGAACCTTTTATCAATTGTCAATACTATCATTTCTGGGCATATAACAGTGTCATATTAAGTAAAAGTTCATTACAGTTTTGTTAAAAAAGTGATTCTTTCTTGACTACATAAATTAGTCTAGACTTTAGTCTTTTGGCAAAAATAGTTTTAAAAGTGTGACCATTTCCATTTACCCTAAATTTGTTTATACATGACATATAAAATGGCATGTCAATTAATTCCTAATAATATGCTAAAATTTTCTGTAATCAAATATTTCTGTTTTTACTAATATTTTATAGCATTTTTTAAATTTTGGTATCATTAATCTACAATTACATGAAGAACATTATATTTACTGGGTTCCCTGCTTCACCAAGTCCCTCCCACAAACTCTATTATACTCACTGTCCATCAGTGTAGTACGATGCTGTAGAATCACTACTTGTCTTCTCTGGGTTGCACAGCCCTCCCCATTCTCCACCCCCCACATTACACAGGCTAATCATAATGCCCCTTTCTTCCCACCCTTATCCCTCCCTTCCCACCCATCCTCCTCAGTCCCTTTCCCTTTGGTAACTGTTAGTCCATTCTTGGGTTCTGTGATTCTGCTGCTGTTTTGTTCCTTCCATTTTTCTTTGTTCTTATACTCCACAGATGAGTGAAATCATTTGGTACTTGTTTTTCTCCACCTGGCTTATTTCACTGAACATGATATGCTCTAGCTCCATCCACGTTGTTGCAAATGGTAGGATTTGTTTTCTTCTTATGGCTGAATAATATTCCATTGTGTATATGTACCACATCTTCTTTATCCATTCATCTATTAATGGACACCTAAGCTGCTTCCATTTCTTGGCTACAGTAAATAGTGCTGTGATAAACATAGGGGTGCATCTGTCTTTTTCAAACTAGGCTGCTGTATTCTTAGGGTAAATTCTTAGAAGTGGAAATCCTGGGTCAAATGGTATTTCTATTTGAGGGACCTCCATATTGCTTTCCACAATGGTTGAACTAATTTACATTCCCACCGAGAGTGTGGGAGGGTTCCCCTTTCTCCACAACCTTGCCAACATTTGTTGTTGTTTGTCTTTTGGATGGTGGTGATCCTTACTGGTGTGAGGTGATATCTCATTGTGTTTTAAATTTTCATTTCTCTGATGACAAGTGATGTGGAGCATCTTTTCATGTGTCTGTTGGCCATCTGAATTTCTTCTTTGGAGAACTGTCTGTCCAGCTCCTCTGCCCATTTTTTAATTGGATTATTTGTTTTTTGTTTGTTGAGGTGTGTGAGCACTTTATATATTTTGGATGTCAACCCTTTATCAGATCTGTCATTGATGAATATATTCTCCCATACTGTAGGGAAACTTTCTGTTCTATTGAAGGTGTCCTTTGCTGTACAGAAGCTTTTCAGCTTTATATAGTCCCATTTGTTCATTTTTGCTTTTGTGTCCCTTGCCCAGGGAGATATATTCATAAAGAAGTTGCTCATGTTTATGTCCAAGTGATTTTTGCCTGTTTTTTCTAAGAGTTTTATGGTATTATAACTTACATTCAGGTCTTTGATCCATTATGAATTTACTTTTGTGTATGGGGTTAGACAATGATCCAGTTTCATTCTCTTACATGTAGCTGTCCAGTTTTGCCAACATCAACTGTTGAAGAGGCTGTCATTTCCCCATTGTATGTCCATGGATCCTTTGTCATATATTAATTGACCATGTATGTTTGGGTTAAAGTCTGGAGTCTCTATTCTGTTCCACTGGTCTGTGGCTCTGGTTTTGGGCCAGTACCAAATTGTCTAGATTACTGTGACTTTGTAGTACAGCTTGAAGTTGGGGAGCAAGATCCCCCCCACTTTGTTCTTCTTCCTCAGGACTGCTTTGGCTACTTGGGTCTTTGGTGCTTGTATATAAATTTTTGAACTATTTGTTCCAGTTTGTTGAAGAATGCTGTTGGTAATTTGATAGGGATTGCATTGAATCTGTATATTGCTTTGGGCAGAATGGCCATTTTGACTATATTACTTCTTCCTAGCCAAGAGCATTGGATGAGTTTCCATTTGTTAGTGTCCTCTTTAATTTCTCTTAAGAGTTTCCTGTAGTTTTCAGGGTATAGGTCTTACACTTCCTTGGTTAGGTTTATTTCTAGGTATTTTTTTCTTTTTGATGCAATTGTAAATGGAATTGTTTTCCTCATTTCTCTTTCTATTAGTTTATTGTTAGTGTATAGAAAAGCCACACATTTCTGTGTATTAATTTTGTATCCTGAGACTTTGCTGAATTCCGATATTAGTTCTAGTAGTTTTGGAGTGGAGTCTTTAGGGTTTTTTATGTGCAATATCATGTCATCTGCAAATAGTGACAGTTTAACTTCTTTACCAATCTGGATTCCTAGTATTTCTTTGTTTTGTCTAATTGCGGTGGCTAGGACCTCCAGTACTATGTTGAATAACAGTGGGGAGAGTGGGCATCCCTGTTTTGTTCCCAATCTCAGAGGAAAAGGTTTCAGTTTCTTACTGTTCAGTATGGTGTTGGCTGTGGATTTATCATGTATGGCCTTTATTATGTTGAGGTACTTGCCCTCTATTCCCATTTTGCTGAGAGTTTTTATCATGAATAGATGTTGAATTTTGTCGAATGCTTTTTCAGCATCTATGGAGATGATCACGTGCTTTTTGTCCTTCTCTTTGTTTATGTGGTGGATGATGTTAATGGATTTTCAAATGTTGTACCATCCTTGCATCCCTGAGATGAATCCGACTTGGTCATGGTGTATGATCCTTTTGATGTATTTTTGAATTCGGTTTGCTTATGTTTTGTTGAGTATTTCTGCATGTATGCTCATCAGGGATATTTCTCTGTAATTTTCTTTTTTAAGTGGGGTCTTCGGTTTTGGTATGAGGGTGATGTTGGCTTCATAGAATGAGTTTAGGAGTATTCCCTCCTCTTTTATTTTTTGGAAAACTTTAAAGAGAATGGGTATTATATCTTCTCTTTATGTCTGGTAAAATTCCCAGGTAAATCTGTCTGGCCTGGTGGTTTTGTGCTTGGGTAGTTTTTTGATTACCACTTCAATTTCGTTGCTAGTAATTGGTCTGTTTAGATTTTCTGTTTCTTTCTGGGTCATTCTTCGAAGGTTGTATTTTTCTAGGAAGTCCATTTCTTCTAGGTTTTCCTCCTTGTTAGCGTATAGGTTTTCATAATATTCTCTAATAATTCTTTGTATTTCTGTGGGGTTCATCGTGATTTTTCCTTACTTGTTTCTGATTCTGTTGATGTGTGTTGATTCCCTTTTTCTCTTAATAAGTCTGGCTAGAGGCTTATCTATTTTGTTTATTTTCTCACAGAACCAGCTGTTGGTTTCATTGATTTTTTCTATTGTTTTATTCTTCTCAATTTTGTTTATTTCTTCTCTGATCTTTATTATGTCCCTCCTTCATCTGACTTTAGGCCTCATTTGTTCTTCTTTTCCCAATTTCGATAATTTTGACTTTAGACTATTCATTTGGTATTGTTCTTCCTTCTTTATATATGGCTGGATTGCTATATACTTTCCTCTTAAGACTGCTTTTGCTGCGTCCCACAGAGGTTGTTGTTGTTGTCATTTGTTTCCATATATTGCTTGATCTCAATTTTAATTTGATCCTTGATCTATTGATTATTTAATAGCATGTTGTTAAGCCTCCATGTGTTTGTGAGCCTTTTTGTTTTCTTTGTAGTATTTATTTCTAGATTTATACCTTTGTGGTCTGAAAAGTTGGTTGGTAGAATTTCAATGTTTTTGAATTTACTGAGGCTCTTTTTGTGGCCTAGTATGTGGTCTACTCTGGAGAATGTTCCATGTGCACTTGAGAAGAATGTGTATCCTGTTGCTTTTGGATGTAGAGTTCTGTACATGTCTATTACGTCCATCTGTTCTAGTGTGTTGTTCAGTGCCTCTGTGTCTTTTCTTATTTTCTGTCTGGTTGATCTGTCCTTTGGTGTGAGTAGTGTGTTGAAGTCTCCTGAAATGAATGCATTGCATTCTATTTCCTCCTTTAATTCTGTTAGTATTTGTTTCACATATGCTGGTGCCCTTGTATTGGGTGCATATATATTTATAATGGTTATATCCTCTTGTTGGTCTGACCCCTTTATCATTATGTAATGTCCTTATTTATCTCTTTTGACTTTCTTTGTTTGAAAGTCTATTTTGTCTGATCTTAGTACTGTAACACCTGCTTTTTTTTCCCCTGCTGTTTGCATGAAATATCTTTTTCCATCCCTTGACTTTTAATCTGTGCATGTCTTTGGGTTTGAGATGGGTCTCTTGTAAGCGGCATATATATGGGTCTTGCTTTTTTATCCATTCTATTACTCTTTGTATTTTGATTGGTGCATTCAGTCTATTTACATTTAGGGTGATTATTGAAAGATATGTATTTATTGCCCTTGCAGGCTTTCAATTCGTGGTTACTAAATGTTCAAGGTTAGCTTCTTTACTATCTTACATTCTAACTTTACTTGCTTATTGAGCTATTATTCACACTGATGTTTCTTTATTTCTCTCCCTTTTTATTCCTCCTCCTCCAATCTTTATATGTTGGCTGTTTTATTCTATGCACTTTTGTGTTTCTTTTGACGGCTTTTGTGATTTTTTTATTTTTATGTTTTGCCTTTAGTTGGTATTTGGTTGGTCTGCTTTCTTTCCTGTGATTTTATTTTCTCTGGTGACACCTATTTAATCTTAGGACAGCTCCCATTTAGAGCAGTCCCTCTAAAATACCCTGTAGATGTGGTTTGTGGCAGTCAAATATCCTCACCTTTTGCTTGTATGGGAATTGTTTAATCCTTCCTTCATATTTAAATGATAATAGTGCTAGATACAGTATCTTTGGTTCAAGGCCCTTCTGTTTCATTGCATTGAATATATCATGCCATTCTCTTCTGCCCTGTATGGTTTCTGTTGAGAAGTCTGATGATAGCCAGATGGGTTTTCCTTTGTAGGTGACCTTTTTCCTCTCTTTAGCTGCCTTTAATCCTCTGTCCTTGTCCTTGATCTTTGCCATTTTAATTATTATGTGTCTTGGTGTTGTCCTCCTTGGGTCCCTTCTGTTGAGAGTTCTGTATGCTTCTGTAGTCTGAGCAACTATTTCCTCCCCCAGTTTGGGGAAGTTTTCAGCATTTATTTCTTCACATACACTTTCTATTCCTTTTTCTCTGTTCTTCTTCTAGTACCCCTATAATGTGGATATTGTTCCTTTTGGATTGGTCACATAGTTCTCTTAATATTGTTTCATTCCTGGAGATCCATTTATCTCTCTCTGTGTCAGCTTCTATGTGTTCCTGTTCTCTGATTTCTATTCCATTAATGGCCTCTTGCATCTCATCCATTCTGCTTTTAAATCCTTCCAGAGATTGTTTTATTTCTCTAATCTCCCTCTGGACGTCATCCCTTAGCTCTTGCATATTTCTCTGCAGCTCTGTCAGCATGGTTATGACCTTTATTTTGAATTCTTTTTCAGGGAGATTGGTTAGGTCTGTCTCCCCAAGTTCCCTCTCAAGGGAGGATGTCTGTGTGATTCTGGTTTGGATCAAATTCTTCTGCCTTTTCATGGTGATAGGGGTAGTTGTGGGGAGTTGGCACGTGTGTCAGCTGGGAAAACGTCCCTTCTTGCTAGTTTGTGGCCTTTCTCTCCTGGGAGAACGGCAACCCCTAGTGGCTTTTACTGGGCAGCTGTGCGCAGATGGGTCTCTGATTCTTGCCTGGCCACTGTGGAGCTCCGTATGGTTGCTGTGAGCGTGGCTTTCCTCAATCTGCTGCTCGACTATGGTGGGACTGCACTGTAAGGGGAACGAGCAAGAGAGTATTTATCACTGTGAGGGGCCGCCAAGCTGTCCTGTTGCTCAGGGTGTTAGGGCATACAGAGTCCCCCAGGATTCTGAGCTGCTGGTCTGTGTGCCCTGGGACACTTCCGTCCAGTTGTGAGGCCCCTGTCCCTTTAAGACTTCCAAAAAGTACTTGCTTTTCTTTGTCCCAGGGGTGCTGGCTGTGGGGTCCTGATCCCAGGTTTTACTGTCCGATTTCCCTAGTATCCAGCACACAATGCATTGTGTGTCTGTGCTCCAGGTGTGGATGGCTAGGATTGGGTATTTAGCAGTCCTGGGCTCCCTCTCCCTTCCTGCTCTGACTCCTCTCCTCCCACCAGGGAGTTTGGGTATGGGTGGCTGTCAGGTCCCGCTGGGCAGTGGCTTGTATCTTACTCCCTTTGTGAGGTGCTCGGTTCTCGCAGGTGTAAATGTAGTCTAGCTGTTGTACTGTATCTTCTGGTCTCTCTTTTAGGAATAGTTGTATTTGTTGTATTTTCAAAAATATATATGGTTTTGGGAGATTTCCACTGCTCTACTCACACTGCCATTTTGGCTCCTCTAGCAATTTTTAATTATATGCTACTTCATTCTACTAAGTAGTAGGCTTATTGAGAAAGATGTTATTATGCTTATTCACTTTTAATTTGCAAAAGAATTCATAATGAATCAAAATACAATATAAAAATTAGGGTCTATATTTTCTCCTTTTATCACAGAATTTCCTTCTTTTCAATGATGAATACATAGCATCATCTTAAAAGGTATTTTATTTAGCTAGTTTCAAGGAAGACAATAATAAAATAATGTCAACAATTATAATAATTTAATGAAGTCTATTTATATTCTGGATGCAAATCTATTACAATTTTAATATTTTAAATGAATATTGAATTTTTCAAAAATGTTAGAAAAAAGCATTCATATATCACTAAAAAAATCAAACATTTCATCTTTTGTATTCCTTAGCTTATGTTTTCAATGAGAATATGGATTTCATTGCTGTGTTTTCAAAGTTTTGGCTAGTTTATCTATTTATATGCTACCAAAAGTTAAACTTGACAGTTCAAAGGCAGAAATCCCTATCTGGTTGTTATCAATTGTTTCGTATTTGGTAAAATGCCCTAATTTAATTCAACAGGACTGAGGCAATTTGAAATCCCTTAGTTGCAAAAGCCCACATTACTTATAAACATAAAAAAAGAATAAATTTGGGGTGGTAATTTTCACTTTTTTCTTGTAAAGTAAATTATGATGTTTTAGGAACCTGCTGCTTTTAAAAAATAAAATTAAAGCAAAGTGTCCAGAAGATTTTGCTGGGTTTTGTGTACCTAAAATATTTTAGGATCCAAGAATTCTACTGTTTGATCTATCAGAATTTAAACTGTTCAGTGCATATTGCACAGGACACACTATAACCTCTGGGGATCAATTACTCTCTGAATGGTTAGCAAAACAGAACTGGGAAACTCATGCCATGTATTGGCAATGCTGCCCAGAGAATAAGCAAACTTCAAGAACAATTCAAAGGTGATGTATGAGGAAATGGAACTGAGCTTAGTTTCTTAGTAGTTCGGCTACTTTATAATGGTTAGTGTCAGTAAAGAGTTGGACATTCACTTTGAACTGATTTTATCCAGCTTTGCAAGTAATCCTCTTTCCAGCAAGTTGGAGAAAAACTGTTTAGGAAATCATATTGTGTATTTTAGTACACTTCACAAACAATTTATTACTGTTTTCTCCATCAAGACTTCCCAGGAATGTAACCCAGCAGCTTTCAATGAAATATCATATTCTCGCAATATCTCACCTATCCAGAGATCTCATATATTCATGAAATATTATCAAGAAACTGTAAGAATCCTCTGAATCACTAGATGTATGTAAAAAATAGATTTTGATATACATTTCTCTATGTAAAAATATTCTTATACTATCTTTGTCTAATATCATTAACATTTAATCCATTTGCCACCACTATTCATGTTCTAACTCTACCACTGTTTTGAATCTATACCTAACAAACTACATGTTGGATTATATTTTTACTTTTATGGATATTTTCAATGGAAGAACATGTTGAATAATAGATATAAGGGTTTGGTTTCTTTGTTAATTATGTTACTTACATTCATTATTAGCAATAGGTAATAACAGGTTTATATGAAATTAGTCTACTTAGATGATGATATTCAAATCATGTTGTATGCTTTGATGATCATTAATCTTACTATTCTTTATGATTGTCAATAATTCAGCATCAGGTCAGTTTTAATTTAATCTCTGTAAAAGCTCAGGGCACATTATAGATAATAAGCAAATTCACTAGAGAACAATTATTCTCTTAATGATGAATTAACCAAAATTCAAAGCCCCCTTGAGAGATTTACATATATGGCTGTCCCTGGCAATGACCTTTAATTCCTTACAGCTTTCTTCCAAAGTCAATTGTGTTACTAATTGTAACAATAACCCCTAAGAATCATGAAACCTCTGTCAGTTCATCAGTCATAAGAAGAGTATGAATATTTTAAATAAGATCTTATGGCCTTAAGGGTTTATTTCTCCCTTTGACTATTAATTAGCTATCCTTATTCTAGAATAATGACAGATTACTTTCTTTTTTTATCCCATGAAATTAAAATAATGTAGTACACTAGTAAAAATATCTAACAATTGAACAGTGTTTAAAATGTTTTCCTTTATGAAAGATGGCAGATGATAAGTGAGACAGAAACCTCCCAAAATGAAATATAGTATGAAAGTATAGTTAATACAACTAATACTGAAAGAGCAAGAGGAAAGAAGGCTGTACCAGACTGAATACATCTGGAGAAAAGGACACACCTCATGGAACAGGGTAACATACCAAAGCCATGATAGGGTTTGACCCAAGCCCTTCCCCCACCCCAGCTCACTGGCAGGAGGAAGAGAAATGGATTAGAGAGGGGGTGGAGGCCTAGGACTGCTGAACACCCGGCCCTGGAGATCTGCTCTGGGAGTAAAAACATGCATTACAAGGTGCTCTGAAGATTAAGGGGGTTGGAAAGCTAAGACAGGCAGAATTCTTTGAGATGGAGATTCCAGCCTCTTGTAGAAAACAGGGATCCACATACAGCCACTATGGAACAAAAGAAAGCAGGCAGTCTGAGAGACTTCCAAACAGTGAGAGGATTGCTGAAGAGTCTAGGATTGCACAGAGATTGCTGCTCAGGGAAAAGGACAGGTGGACAAAATTTCAGGTGCACTCTACCCAGCAGGTTGGGAAATTTCAGGAGCTTCAGAAGCTCCATCCCCCTGCCTGGCTAGGCAGCTCTGAGGTTCCCAAACATGATACACAGCCTGCTGGCTGGCACTGGCTCACAAACAAGCTGTCCCTGCCCTTGTGCCAGGCCGGCCAGAGGGAGGCCCCACCAATAGCAGCTACAAGCACAAGGCATAGAGGCCTGTACCTACATGCTCAGCCCACTGGCCCTTGCAGTGGAGACAGGCACTGCAACTGGGAAGCAGGAAACAGTGCTTTCCTCCTGACAGGCACAAGCTCAGTGCCCATGAGAACCCCACCATCACCCCAGGAATTGAGCAGCTCCAGAGAATAAAGCTTCTGAACACTAGATGGTGCCATGTACAAATAGGAAATGTCAAAGGAAACTGGTTCAAACCAAAATCCCACAAATACCAGAAAGAGGGCTAAGTGAAACTGAAGTCATCAATTATCCTGAAAAAGATTTCAAAATAAAAAACAAAATGCTCATGAAGGCATAGAAAAACATTGAAAAACTCAGGGAGGAATTCAGGATGAGATACAAATGTTGAAAGATACAGCACCTGAAATGCAACATGTAATGGAGGGATTTAAAAGCAGATTAGATGAAGTATAGGAGATGGTAAATGAAATAAATATTAGAGAAGAGGACTACAAAGAAGCTGAGGCACAGAGAGATAAAAGGATCTCTAGGAATGAAAGAATATTGAGATAACTGTATGACCGATCCAAACACAATATTTGCATTATAGGGATGCCAGAGAAGAGAGAGAGAAAAAGGGATAGAAAGTGTCTTTGAGGAGGTAATTGCTGAAAACTTCCCCAGTCTTGAGAAGGAGATAGTCTCTCAGGCCATAGAGGTGCACAGATCCCCCAACACAAGAGACCCAAGGAAGATAACACCAAGACATATAATAATTAAAATGGCAAAGATCAAGGGTAAGGACAGACTATTAAAAGCAGCCAGAGAAAGAAAAAATATCACATACAAGGCAAACCCATCAGGCTATCATCAGACTTCTCAGCAGAAACCTTACAGGCCAGAAGGGATGGCATCATATATTTAATGCAATGAAGAAGAGGGCATCATACCAAGAATACTATATCTGGGAAGATAAACATATAAATTTGAAGGAGGGATTAAACAATTTCCAGATAAGTAAAAGTAGAGAGAATTTACCTACCAAAAACTCTCCACAGTGTATTTTGGAGGGACTACTATACATGGAAGTGTTTCTAGGGCTAAATAGCTGTCACCAGAGAAAATAAAGTTAAGAAAGTAGAACAATTAATTGGTAAGCAGATGCAAAATCAAATCAACTACTTTCAAAGTTAGTCATGGGATAGAAAAAGAGTACAGCATAGGATACCTAATATATTAAAAATGGAGGAAAAAGAAAAAGGAGGAAGAAGAACAAAAAGGACCTTTAGATTGTGTTTGTAATACTATACTGAGTTAAATTATACTGTTAGATAGTAAGGAACTTACCCTTGAAACTTTGGTAACCATAAATCTAAAGCCTGTAATGGTAATAAGTACATACCTTTTGTTAATCTAAATGTAAGTGGTCTGAATGCACCAATCAAGACATAGAGTCATTGAACTGATAAAAAAAACAAGACTCGTTTATTTGCTGCCTACAAGAGATTCACTTCAAACCCAAAGACATACACAGACTGAAAGTAAAGAGATGGAAAAAGATATAAACTAATAGGGAGAAAAAAGCAGGAGTTGCAGTACTTGTATCAGACAAATTAGACTTCAATACAAAGAAAGTAACAAGAGACAGAGAAGGATGTTACATAATGATAAAGGGGTCAGTCCAATAAGAGGATATAACCATTATAGATTTCTATGTACCTACATATGTGAACAAATACTAACATAATTACAGGGTGAAAAGAATGAAATGCAATCATTTTAGGAGATTTCAACACACCACTCACTCCAAGGAGACAGAGGCACTGAAGAACACATAAGAACAGATGGACCTAACAGACATCTACAGAACTCTACACCCAAAAGCAGCAGGATACACATTCTTCTAAGTGCATATGGAACATTTTCAAGAATACATCATATACTAGGCCACAAAAAAGCCTCAAAAATTCAAAAAGATGGAAATGTTACCAACCAGCTTCTCAGATCACAAATGTATGAAACCTGAAACTAGAAATAAATTATGTAAAAGAAATGAAAAATCCCACAAACACATGAAGGCTTAACAACATGTTCCTAAATACTCCATGGATTAATGACAAAATCAAAATAGAGATCAAGCAATATATGGAGACATATGAGAACAATAATTCAACACCACAAGATCTGTGGGATGCAGCGAAGACCATGCTAAGTATAAAGTATATTGTAATACAGGCTGACCTTAGGAAAGGAGAACAATCCCATATGAACAGTCTAAACTCACAATTAATGAAACTAGAAAATGAAGAACAAATGAGGCCTAAAGTCAGTAGAAGGAGGGACATAATAAATATTAAAGTATAAATAAATTAAATTGAGAAGAATAAAAGAATAGAAAGAATCAATGAAAGCAGGAGCTGGTTCTTTGAGAAAATAAACAAAATAGATAAACATCCAGCCATAACTATCAAGAAAAAAAGAGAGTCTAAACACATAAACAGAATCAGAAATGAGAATAGGAAAATTACTACAGACACCTCTGAAATGCAAAGAATTATTTGAGAATACTATGAAAAATTATATGGTAACAAACTGGATAATCTAGAAGAAATGGACAACTTTCTAGAAAAATACAACCTTCCAAGGCTGACCCAGGAAGAAACAGAAAATATGAATAGACCAATTACCAGCAAGGAAATTGAATTAGTAATCAAAAAACTACTTAAGAACAAAACCCCTGGACCAGATGACTTCACAGCTGAATTTTATCAAACATTTAGTGAAGACATAATACCCATCTCCTTAAAGTTTTCCAAAAAGTAGAAGAGGAGGGAATACTTCCAAACTCATTCTATGAGTCCAGCATCACTCTAAAACCAAAACCAGGCAAATACCCAACAAAAAGAGAAAATTACAGGCCAATATCCCTGATGAACATAGATGCAAAAATACTCAACAAAATATTAGCAAACCAAATTCAAAAATACATCAGAAAGGTCAGCCATCATCATAAAGTGGGATTTATTCCAGTGTTATAAAATGGTACAATATTCAAAAATACACCAACATCATCCACCATATCAACAACAAGAAGGACAAAAAACACATGATCATCTCCACAGATGCTGAAAATCATTCAAAATAATTCAACATCCATTCATGATTAAAACTCTAAACAAGATGCATATAGAGGGCAAGTACCTCAACATAATAAAGGCTGTAAATAACAAACCCAGAGCCAATATCATACTGAACAACGAGAAGCTGAAAGCTTTTCTTTTAAGATCAGGAACAAGACAAGGATGCCCACTTTTTCCACTTTTATTCAATATAGTACTGGAGGTCCTAGCCATGGCAATCAGACAACACAAAGAAATAAAAGGCATCCAAATTGCTAAAGAAGAAGTTAAACTGTCCCTATTTGCAGATGACAAGATATTGTAAATAAAAAACCCTAAAGAATCTACTCCAAAACTACTGGATCTAATATCTGAAGTCACCAAAGTTGCAGGATGCAAAATTAATACACAGAAATCTGTTGCATTTCTATACACTAACAATGAACTAGCAGAAAGAGAATTCAGGAAAACAATTCCATTCACAGTTGCATCAAAAAGAATAAAATACCTAAGAATAAACCTAATGAAGGAAATGAAAGACCTATACCCTGAAAACTATGAGACACTCATGAGAGAAATTAAAGAAGATACCAATAAATAGAAATACATCCTGTGCTCATGGAGAGGAAGAATTATTATTGTCAAAATGGCCACCTTGTATAATGCAATCTACAGATTCAGTGCAATCCCTATCAAAATGCCAATGGCATTCTTCAACAAACTGGAGCAAATTGTTCTAAAATTCATTTGGAAACACACACAAAAGACTGTGAATATACAAAGCAATCCTGAGAAGGAAGTGTAAAGTGGTGGTGGTGGGATTATGCTCCCCAATTTTAAGTTCTACTACAAAGCCACAGTAATCAAGACAATTTGGTACTGTCATGAGAACACACCCATAGACCAATGGAACAGACTAGAGAGCCCAGATATAAACGCACATGCGTATGTTCAATTAATATACGATAAAGGAGCCATGGACATACAATGGGGAAATGACAGCCTCTTCAACAACTGGTGTTTGCAAATCTGAACAGCTATGTGTAAGAGAATGAAAGTGGATTATTGTCTATCCCCATACACAAAATTAAACTCTAAATGGATCAAAGACCTGAATATGGGTCATGAAACCATAAAACTCTTAGAAGAAAACATAGCAAAAATATCTTGAATATAAACATGAGCAACTTTTTCCTGAACTCATTTCCTCACACAAAGGAAAAAAAAGCAAAAATGCACAAATGAAACTGCATCAAATTAAAAGCTTCTGTACAGTAAAGGACATCATCAGTAAAAAAAAAGTCATTCTACAGTTTGGGAGAGTATATTTATAAATGGCATGTTCAACAAGGCTTTAACATCCAAAATATGTAAAGAACTCACACATCAAACAACCAAAAAGCAAATAACCCAATTAATAAATGGGTAAAGGATATGAAGAGACACTTCTCCAAGAAAGAAGTTCATATGACAAACAGGCACATGGAAAGATGTTCCACATGGCTAATCATTAGGGAAATGTAAATTAAAACAACAATGAGATATCACCTCACACCAACTAGGATGGCCAACATCAAAAAGACTAGGAACAACAAATGATGACAAGGATGCAGAGAAAGGGGAACCCTCCTACACTGCTGGTGGAAATGTAAACTAATTCAACCATTGTGGAAAGCAATATGGAGGTTCCTCAAAACACTAACAACAGAAATACCATTTAACCCAACAATTCCATTGCTAGGAATTTACCCAAAGA
This sequence comes from Manis javanica, assembly GCF_040802235.1. NCBI lineage: Eukaryota > Metazoa > Chordata > Mammalia > Pholidota > Manidae > Manis > Manis javanica. The sequence continues at coordinate 58,182,588 of NC_133166.1, forward strand.
AAATAAGTTCTTGAATTCAAAAAGACATATGTACCCCTATGTTTATTGCAGCACTATTTACAATAGTGAAGAAAAGGAAGCAACCTAATTGTCTATAAGTAGATGAATGGATAAAGAAGATGTATTACACATACACAATGGATTACTATTCAGCCATAAGAAAGAAACAAATCTTACCATTTGCAACAGCATGGATGGAGCTATAGGGTATTATGCTCAGTGAAATATGTCAGGCAGAGAAAGACAAACACCAAATGATTTATCTCATCTGTGGGGTATAACAACGAAGCAAAACTGAAGGAACAAAATAGCAGCAGACTCACAGACTCCAAGAAGGGACTAGTTACCAAGGGGGAGTAGTGTGGGAGCACAAGTAGGGAGTGTGGGAGATGGGGATTGAGGGGTATTATGATTAGTACACATGGTATGGGTGGGTTAATCAGGAAGACAGTGTAGCAAAGAAAAGACAAGTAGTGACTCTGTGGCATCTTACTACACTGACGGACTATGACTTCAATGGGATATGGTGTAGACTCTACCAGATTTGAAATGTAGCAACCGCATTGTTTTTCACGTGAATCCTTCATAAGAGTGTATATCAATGGTACCTTAATAAAAAAATTAATTTATTTATTAAAAAATGTTTTCATGTATATGTTAATCACATTAACCTCAGATTTTGTATAAATTATAGATTGATCAATATATGGGGGAAATTAGGTACTTTGGTTAAATGAGTGTCCTGAGATTATATATCTAGAACATAATTAACCCAGAAGTAGAACTCAGGTCACCAGTACTTAGAGTGATACTTTTTGTGATAGTAGCAACTAGTTCATTCATGACCAAGTAAAGTTTTCAGTGGATGACTGAAGTAAATTGCTGATAGAACTTTCCACCCAATATGAAGCAAATAATCTAAATAACCAGTTTGGCAACTGGTGGCAGAAAGAAGTATGAATGATCCTTAAATGGCTACCAACTGAAGAAGTAGCAAATCAAGAATGCAGAACTGTTATTAATAAAAATGGGAAATTTTCCCAGAATTGCTTATTTCTTCCCTAGAGTTTGTGAGCATCATGTTATAACCTTTACAACTCTGTTTTCACTGTTACATTGCAAAATTTTCTTTGTTAGGACATTCCCTTGAAAACAAAGAATGGAGCATCAGGTGACATGTGCTGCCTGCCTAAGGTAAAGGCAATGAAGCTAGTTGTTCTAAGTGACCTACAATATTTTGAACTATTCCTGTAAATTTAAAGTTTTGGGAATTTAAACTTTATTTCATAGGTAAATTACTTAATGCAAATAAAAATCATAAAACATTATTTAAATGAATTATCTACATTTATACACAAAATCAATGAAAAAATCCCCACATATAGAAACAGTTTCTAAACACTGACATAACAAACTTCTGAGCTCTTAGCAAAAATAATTACCTTTTCTTAATTCTCAGCTGGCACAATTTCTCCTATCTCTTGTACTTGATATTAATCCTAATATCAACATCAGTGCAATCTTATGTTTAGTCAGTAGGGAATGTCTAGTATTGTACATTATTTTCATTTACCTACAAATATTTATTGATCATGTATTAGGTACTCCAGGTGCTTTGGCAACATCAGTGTACAGGCAAGATCCTTGGCATTCAGACTGTTCATTTCAGTAGGGAAAGACTAAACAACAATAAGCAGTAAAGAAAAAGCATAATAAATTAGTAAACTATACAGTGTTTTAGTAGGTGATGAATACTATTCATAAAAAGGAAAATTATGGTAGGGTGACAGAAATTGGGCTCAAGATGGATGTGGCTTTCAGTAGTAAACAAGTGGTCAGGTTTAGCTTCAATGAGAAGACAGGACTTAAGAGAAAAGTTGGAGGTGAGAAAGTAAGAAAATAAGATATTGTCATAAGAGAATGGCTGAGCAAAATCTCTGAGGAAGTGATAAGTCTGAATGTAAAGACAGAGCTAAGAGTATGTCTATAATGGAGTAAGCCAGGGGAAAATACTAGGCTATGAGGGCAGAAGGCAAAGGAATGTGGAGGGAAATTGACAAACTGATCCTGGGTTTCTATTTCATTGGGAGAACTTTGGCATTTATTTAATTGAAATGGAAAGTCTTTGCAGATTTTGGGGGAGAAAAATGATATGGCCCGACTTCCCTTTGACAGGATCACTCCAGCTCTCATACTGAGAGCAAATATAAGGGAAAAATAAAGAGAAATGGAGCAAGTTAGGAGACTATTGTAATAATCCAGGCATATACAGAAGAGAGGGCACGAGAGAATGGCAGACAGTGTATTTCTTCCCTGACCTGATACCTTGGTTTGGCAAAGACTGCCTCCCTTCATAATCATGAGAAGCTATCACATTTTACTTTAGAAAAGGGAAAAGTACTTCATGCATTGGGGAGAATGGTCATCTCCTATAAATAATATACCTCTGTAAAACACGGATTGATAAAAGGGATGAAATCCAAATCTAAATGTAATTTCAGATAGCTTGTTAAGTTTCATATCAATGAAGGAATTCAGTTTGACAAACAGCAGCTGTTCCATCTGGACTCAGTTTGCTTATTCAGTTTCCTAACCACTTGTTTGGTATCAAAAGGATATTCACACACTGGTTAATTCCATGGTCCTTAATGTTTAATATTAGATTAATGGCTTAGTTCCTAGAAGACTTTAATGATCTTATAAACCCATGTATAAAAACACATTTAGAAAGGAATGACTTGCTAAGTAAAATATTATTTTTCCTAGGTGCTAATGTATTTCACAAACTATTTCTGAATTTGGTATATGAGTTACAATTAATTTACTTCTAACTGAAGATCTGCTAATAAATCATTGGTCGGTGTTGTATTTATGTGAGACTGGAATAGAATTGTTATGTCTACAATTATTTCTAAAATATATCTGCTCTAATTCCAGGAACCAGAGATAATATTAGAGGAATTACAAAGTAAATTCAACAAGTACTGACAGAGTATATAAACCATGTGCCAATCCCATGCTTGAACCTTTGGGGAACACGGAGGCCTACAGGGATGAATGTCCATCTGATAAAGCCTCTTATATTCTCTCTTTTCCTTCTGTTGCACCTTAACCCTCATGCTCATTTTGGAAAAAAATAATTAGGTTTGATGATTAAGAACCCAAAAATATTATTTATTCATGATCTTTGCAGTCAATCAGCCTATGACTTTTTTTATAATTAAGTTCTGTTGTTGGAAATATATCATGAATAAGTGTTATTAATGCTTGAGGTATAATAGGAAATGTGTATACACATATACATGTAAATCTGTGTATATATGTGTGTTTGCAAGTATAGTTTATTGCTCATCATTCACAAAAATTAACACAAAAGCCATATGAAAGTGGATGAATTCTATTTTATTTGTACACCCAATGTAACTAATTAGACAAAGGTTTAGCAAATATTCTTTTTAAATATCTAGATAGTCAATACTGCAATAACACTGTGCTTACAAAAACAGATTGTGGGCTAGATTTGGTCTGAAGGATATTGTTGCTCAGGTGTCTGAATCAGACTATTAATTACACCTCGGTGGTGCCCAAGCCTTAGACATCTCTGTATCTCTGATCAGTGACACATCTGGCACATACTAGGAATTCAAAAAAATTTAATGAGTAATCAATAGCTAATACACATAATTAGACCCTATAAAAAGCTCATAATTATGGAGATAATACTGATACGCATAAATCCTCTTTATATAGGTAAACACAATAGCCTAATTGGTAAATATGATGTCCTATATCAGTTTCCAGAATGACCCACTCTTAATTCCATAAAAATGTAATTAAAAGATTGCAACCAAGTCATCTTGGGATAAAAAAGAAAATGAAAACTGGTTAGATACTTAAGTGAAATGGAACTGTTAAGAGAGCCATCTAACCTCTTTTAAAGGGGAGGACAAGACGTAATGAAGATAAAGGGCATGGAACTCCAAGAGTTAATGCTCAGGAATTAGAGATTTAGAGATACAAGCTTCTGTTCTCTGGCAACCGTGAGACTTTATGGTCATATTTATTTTTTTAATATCATCAATAAAATCTAAAGTTAAAATGACTCCATTAGCAGTAATATGATTTTGCAACATCAAATATTCATTTCCATACTTTGTAATATGCAGTATAAAGCAGCTATTTATCAATATAAAAGTCAGAAAAATAAGGAAAATAACAACATTGAAAGAAAATAATTCATAAATACATATTTTCTGGCACTGTTTAGCTTAGAGCTATCTGGATAAATTAATGAGGCTTTCGACAGTTCTTTAAGTCATTAAATATTAATATTACCTTCACAGTATATCATGGAGCAGTTGAAACTGATCTCTCTTATCTGGAAGCTCTTATTCAAGGAGTTTGAACCATAGCAAAAGTTCCTGACAAATTCTTTGACGTTTGTGACTATCACACGGGGAAAAAAAACAAAACTGTATATATGCTTCCGAAGGACTTGGGAAATGATTTACAATGACATGATACTTTTGTTCAGAGTTTTCTAAATGTATTTTTTTAGAAGAAAAATTACTTTTATTTTGAAAGCTACATAGTGTTATCTCCATTGTGTGAGTAATGTGAAGGTTGAATCTGATTACTTGCCTGAAAGCAGGTTTTCTTTTCTTTTTTTAATTGAAGTATAGTATATATACAATATTACATTGGTTTCAAGTAAACAACACAGTGGTTCAACAGTTACACTCATTAAAATCTCGCCCCCCACTAGTGCAGTTACTATCTGCCAATATAGAAATATGTTACAGAACCATTGGCTATATTCTCCATGCTGCACTTCTGTCCCCATGACTACTTATACTAAATACATTTTTAAATGTGTTGTGTGATTTCTTCTCTAGTTTGGGAAAGTAAATGACTAAGATAAAGTCAGATACCAAATGAATGAAATAAATATAAAGTCGGGACCCATTTAATATACTTAATACAAACCATGCAGGGGAGGAAACCCAGCTGTATGCAACAGCTCACTTCATCTATATAAGAAAATATGAAATTCACTATCTAGGCTTAACATAGGATTTAGTAAGCCACATGCTTTCTTATTCTCACTAAAAGTGTATTAACTGTAAATCCAGAATATGTAAATTCTGCTTCACTAATTTACTAATTTATTTACAGTGGCTATCCCACCTCAGCTCCCTATTCCCTGTTCTCAAACCAGGGTAGAAAAATAATTAAAGAATAACCAATCACCACCCCACTTTCTTTTTCATCTCTTCATCCTGCTCCTCTTCCTCATTCTTCCCCATCATTCACCTCTTCCTTTCCCACTCTTCCTTCTTCTGCTCTATTGTTTTATGCTTTACCTTTCTTTTACTATCATCTCTTAAACACATATTAGGTAATTCACATTTTTAAAAGACTTTCACACCATTTGCATGATTGTAATGTGCTAAATAGAAAAGTAAAGGGGTACAGGAGTGATATTTGGCTAAAAAAGAAGATAAAGAAGTAAACAATAGTAATGATTATACGAACTATCTGAAATTTCAATCATGGGCTGTAATGGAGAACACATTGCAAAGCCCTTTGGAAAAGCTGCAGCCGCAGCAGTAAGGTATGCATGCTCACTGTTCTCTTTAGACAGCCCACACTCCTAGTCTGTCTTCTTTCCTCTAGGAGTTTTTCAATAGAGTTTAAAATACACTGAGATTAAAAAGATTGGAAAGGTAGTCACATGTGCATAGATAGGGAGATAGAGCTGGTGTTTTGATTATTTTGTGCGTGAGACTCAGGTGGGACTGGTTCTTCAGGGAGCAGTGTTAGACAGTCAAATGAAGTTTACAATGGTTTTTATGTTCCCGTTCATGTACTAATTGAGGGTAATGCAGTAGGAAAGAAATTAAACATGTTCCTCAAGAATCATATGGTCTGATGGAAAAGAAAGTAAACTACTAATAAATGTTATGGGAAATCCTTACAAATGTGAGACCAGCTTCAATGTGGTATATCAGGTCGTGCCTTACCATAGAGAGTTTGAATAATATTCAAAGGGCTATGTAAAAGTTTCCTTTGGCCATGAGAGGTATCTTTGAAATCCTTAATTTTCTCCAAACTTCATTGACTCCATGGTGATCATCGTTTTTTATGAATGATTATTCTTTTATTAATTACGAATATAGCTCCTGAATTGATCCTCATGTAAACTCTCTTACTGATACTGAGATGGACCAGTCACACAGCAAAAAACTGTGGAACTGATACTAGGTTAGATCCACATGTTTCTGAAACACAGGTGAATGAACTTTCTTTATTATGAACATCAGATATATATGAATGACATTGCCTAACATGCAGTTAATTGGCAATAATACCCAATTAATATTTTCAGGCTAATCCGTGATTCTTATGATAGTCTAGGTAATCTTTTTACAGATTTGGAAAGCAATAAACTGAGTGGCAGCCCCCACTGCAGCATGGATGTCTTTTATCATATTGCTCTAGTTTTGTATTTAAAGCTGTATTATATAATGAAGATAGATGTTCATGGGGAATCTCAGTATTTAGACTTCATTTCAAGTTTCATTTAATTTAGTATTCATTTTTTTTGTCCTTAAGCAAACCACTTAAATATTGTCTAAATAATTCTAAGTACTAATGCAGAATTTCACTAAGATCATTCTAGTGTCCTACCTTTAGAAAATTTTTGTACAGAGGTCCTTGCAAAAGTCGAAAGCCTAAGCTGCCTCCATTTTGCCAAATTATCCTATAATACATCTTTATACATTTTAAGGCAATGTATCTTCTGTTAACTAAGTAACTCACCTTAAAGTTGCATGTGTAAAACTGCTAACAGAGCCTATTTGATCACAGAAGTTAAAGCATATGAATGACAAACTAAATGATTCAGTGATATAATATTTTACAATAGTCATTAATCCCTAAAATAATGTAATGTCCTTCCAGTGATCTAATATTCTACCACAGTTAGTCACAACAAAATTCTGAAATAACCCTATAGCTTTGAGTATCTTTTAGAGCCTTGAAATAGAGATTTGATCTGGTCTTGGCAGTACATCAAGCCAATAAATTGTCCATTGATTTGGACAGGTTGATTGAAGCCTTCTGTTTCACATGAGTCATGATCCCACCTTGTTATTTTTTATTTTTGGAAATATACAGGACAAAATCTAAGAAAGGCATATCTATTTCAAAAACATTGAAATGGTTTAAACTCAAAACACAGAAACTAAATGTCATCTGCATGCATGGTCCATCCACTCAAGTCTTCAAAGTAGCATTCAACAGTAAAGGTCATAACCTTTATCTCTTAGGTTCAGTTTCAAAGGAGTTTTCAAAGTTTTTGTTGTATCATAATCTGAAAATTTAGAAAAAAACTTAATCCTGTTTTTGAAGTACTTGGCTAGTCCATTAATAAAAGTTTCCAATTTAAAAATCCACAAAACATATGTAAAATTAATTTATTGGAAAGATCCTTTTACAACTCCATTAGATTTTTGCCTATAAAATTGCTGTTATGGTTATTAAACAGACATTGCCACTAGACATTTTATTAATGAGAATGGAAAATTTTACATGCTTTAAAATCAGTCTCCTGGTATTATAAATAACCATGTAGTCTGAAGTGCTTATGAGAAGTCTCTCTTGTAACTGAAGAGTAGAAATGAGAATGTTTTATATTATTTATAATATAAAATAACAATAATAATTCTCTTATTAGCAGAAAACAAGGCCCATTCAATTTTCTACTGTTAATTTTTCTATTGTATCTTAAAATATTTTGATTTTGTAAGTCTGCACAAATCCAGGTATTGTATTTTTTAGTGAGCATCACTGATGCTCACTGACATCAAAGTTGTCTACACTGCACTTCTCATCCACCACAATTGGAAACAAAAGATTCTGTGGAGGAAAGGCAGCCTTCACCATGCTTGGTTCTTAAATATGAAGAGTAGAAAAACCCCATAACAAAATCTAGCATAATAGATTATATGTTACATACAGGAGCTGATTTTCAAGTGCATGATTCCAATTTAGTTGATAAAGAAATTTGTATAGTTGCTAGTTTTTTATAAAGTCAGGGAAATTCTATTTTCCCTAAAATACAGAATTAGGTTTTGAGGAAAAAAAATTAGTCAAGTAGGCTCCTTTGTCATTTGGTCAATATCCTGATTTAATGTAAGAATTCCTTTATGTATAGGTGATGCCTTATTTAATTAGAAATGGAAGTTTGGAAAATCTAACACATATCATTTTTTAGATTGTCACATTGATAGATAAGTTCTCCAATATAAAGCCTTGCAGAAGAAAGGGACAATATTTTCTTACCAGATATTGATAAGTTGGAGATAATTATGATTAAATGTCAGGATTATAAATTCAGACTGTCATATTTACAACCCTGTACTGATGCAAGAAACTTCAGTTTCAGTAGGAATTGTACCTTATGCTATACTTTTATTTTTTTGTTTAGATTATCTTAATTCTTTAAAGCTTAGAATCTCCATGGTCCAAACCACCTGTTTCATTGCCTGTCAAAATGAACCAACCTATCATTTTTCTTGCTGTTAATGAACTTGGCATTTCTCTAGCAATTGAGTTTAAATTGACTTTTGGAGTTCATATGAAAGTGGAATATGGGCTGTGTCAGGGATTACCAGGATTCTTTAAAATTCATATATAGAGAAAACTTTAAAAACTAAATTAAATCATTTCTATTTCTGTAGGGAAGTAGTCTCTTGAAAACAGCTAGTAAAACATTTTACTTGAGAAAGACCATGAGAAACAAAAATGTAAGCTTTTGTTATGAATAAGTGATCTAACCTTTAGGAAATAAACATGCATTCATGAAAGGAAACAATGCCAGAATAGCAGATCAGAAAATGTAATTTTTTGGAAAAGGAAAATGTGTTTGAAGTAACAAGAGGAAAATAAATTAAAAATAACTAATAATTATTTTCCCTAAAAATTCTTGAATTGTTGATTTTGTGTTCAGAAGCATTTTTCAGCATAGTTCTCAAAGAAAGGGCTTTCTATTAAATTCTATCTAGATAAGAAATCTCTTTCATTTCAATACAGAGCACACTATGTCACCTAACATCAGCATTCTGTTCAATTCAGAATACTCTAGCCCTCACTTACTTATTCCATATAATTCCATTATACTTTTGCAGATGAAGTCAATGTGGTCAAAGCATAATAAACTGTACCAACCCAAACCCATCAATTTAATTAAACAAAATTTGTTTAATTTGATTAATTAGTGAAATATTTTTTTCCTTCCTTTAAATTGAATTGAATCCAGAACAGAACTCAGACCAGTCCTGACCCATTTAGTTGTTTTTAAACAAGATCAGATACAGTACACAACATCAACTTCAATTAACTTGAATTTCATCCCTCCTTTTCATTAGTTTCAACCTGAAGTATATCCTCATTCTTCAAATCTCATCCTTAATAATACAAGAAACTAAGACTATGGTATTTTGTAATCAGTATTCTTCTTTTGATGAATCTTTAGGTTTTCCAAAGGTGAACTTAAAAAAAAATCTTATTCATAGAACTAAATCATCTGACTTCTCAACCACCATTAATTGCATATTTCAATATACTCTTTTCTGTGTATAAAGCAGTATGCAAATTACTTCATAGCATATAAATGAAAAAAAAAATAGCCTTTTGGAGCTTCGAATCTGACAAAAAAAAAACACAAAGCAAGAAAATACTATAGTGTAACATGGAGTACTAAGTAGGTCACACATGAAATAAAAGGAATGATGGAAGTAAATGATAAGTGGATACATCCAGTTTGACAATGATGAAGTAAAAAATAGAGATAAAAATACAGAATGAATATCTTAATCATCCAAAAACAAGAGGAATAGGAAATAGACACAAGGATATTAAGAGACCATGAAATCACTAAATTACAAAATGAGTGGTAGTCTGCATGGAGGCATGGAGGAGTGGAGGCTGACAGGGGTATATGCAACTTGAAGCAAAGCAAAAGAGAGAGATGCTGTAGTTGCAGATTTCACAAATGGCCACGATCATTTGCATCTCTGTATTAGAGATGCAGCTCTATATTAGAGATGCAAATACATTTGAGATGAAAAATTTAAATCCCTCTTTTGAAAGAATAGGCACAAGTCATTGCGCTGGAATTAGAATCTTCTGTACTCTAGGTTAAGTTCTAAGAATCAGAGGAATCATGGCTAATAAAGGAATCTCAAAAACAAACCACATTTATGTCCCTGAAGTGGTGAGAAAAGGGGAGGTTTTTGTACCTTACATAAGCCTTCCACTTCTTGTTGTTGACCAGTGGGAGTAAAGTCTGACAGTTTCACCCTGCGTAATAGCCTCAATCTGAGTAGTCAGTTGTTTCTGCAAGCTGTAAACTTGGTTTTGGTGCGTTTCCCTTCAGGAATCAGTTTCAGATAATTGATCCAGGAAGAACAGTTATCCTTTAAAAATAAGAAGTTGGAAAGGAGTGACAAAAGATCATCTAAAGACATTATGAGCCAAACACAGATGAGATATTAAAAAAAAGGTGCCATGTAAGAAAATAATCCCTACAAAAATGTTTTTATGACATAAAGGACAATTAGAACTGTCTTGCCATGAATGCAAAATGAAGAAAAAGAGAAAGAAAGGAAGAAGGAAGGAATGAATCACTTCTATTAAATAAGAATACATAACAGAAATCTAAAAGCTTCTATAAAAGATGGAAATACATTAGAAGAATATCAAACTTGTGCTCCTGTGCTGTCAAGACACTGAAAAGATATGAAAAAATTAAATTGTCACAGAAAATAAAGTGAAATAGAAAAAACAAAGGATAACAAATAATGCTGAAAACATACTAAGAAATACGGAAACCAGAAATAAAAATGGTAATGAAATAAACTTAAAAAGGAAAATATAACTCAGGAACTTATATATAGCTAGGTAAACATATCTACTATAAACACAATCGAAGTCCCTAAACAATAAAATTTAAACAATGAAACTGAACCTTAATTTTAATATATGAATTATTTCTGAAATTAAAAGAAAAATTTTTTAATCTACATTTTAAGTGAACCATATTTTGGGGGATACTGATCTTGCATGACCAGCATTAAATCATATTGTAATGCTTAGAAAATAAATTAGCATTCATAGGTAAATAAAACATATTTTGGACAGCCAAGCAAGAAGATAAAATCAATTTACTGGGCAAACATGTAGAATGGCCTAAGAATTTTGCAAAGAAATATAGAACACTAAAATATAGTGGGAAAATTGAAACTAAGTCAATAAGAAGGTGAAATGAAACAAAATATATCCACTCTCATTTAAGTACAAAATCAAAGGATATTAGTTTTATTTAGTTTATAGAATTATCAGTATTATTTATTGAATATTGAAATAGATCACCTTCATAATAATAAATTATTGTTATTTGCATTCATCAGTGTATTTCAGTTTTAATGTTTTATTTATTTTTAACGGTTTTATTGAGGTATAATTGATATTCAAACTGCACATATTTAAATTATACAATTTGATCAGTTTTGACGACATACACGTGAAGCCATCACCACAAGGAAGTTTAAATAAATGCATTATTTACTATAATTTGATGTGAAAATAATGAGAATGCCAGCAAATTTACTTCTAGCACCCAACGGAAAAGTGTGCACATATTCATAACAGACTTCTCATATATGGTTTGCAGGAGTGTAAATTAGGATAAATCTCTAAAGAAGGAAATCTGAAGTATTTCTCAAAATTACAAGTGCAAAAACATTTGATTAAGCAATCACATTTATTGGAAGTTGTCTTAAAGATACACTCATATATGTATATATGGAACTACATATAATAAATGTTATGAAAAATACCATAACTGAAATTAAAACTCAAAAGATGAATTTAATAGACATTATATATGGCATAAATGTATTAGTAAACCAACTGGACTATAGTGATCATAGATAAATGACAGGAGTTAGCAATGGACAGGTGGGTTAGAACCAGGCCATGGATCTTTGCTGTGATTTAGTAAGGCAAATTCTGCAAAATGTTGTATAGCAAAACCATTTGTTACTAAATATAAATAACCAGTAATACATAAAACAAAGAGAAATATAATGGGTTGATGATATCAAGGTGTAATATTTGAGATTAGATTTCAATTGTAAAAAAAAAAAACAAAAACAGGAAGGTAGAAATGTGGTAGTCTAGGGGTGTTAGGATAACACAAGTGAGCAAGTAGAGGAATCAGACAGAAGTCTACCTTGAAATAGTCCCTGGAAAAATAAAAGGGTTTTAGGATGTTATAAAGGGTAGCAGAGAAAACAGAGAAGGTGAATTTACAAGATATAATAAATTAAAAACAAAAATGACTATGGATAATGATAAAAAAAGAATGGAGTTTTCTCTAGAAAGGGTGATGGATAGTTTCATAAGGTTAAAACTGAAAATGAGGATGTCAAGTTGAGGAACTGGTTAATGATGGAAATGAGTTCTTTTATGGACAGGCTGAATTGACAGCATCAGTAGAGTGGCCGGGCAAGTGGAAGTCGTACTGAAAGAGAGAACGTGACCAGTGACTGGCCAGACCTGAACTTGGGCAATTGGAAGCTCCTTAACCCTAACCCTGTCCTTGGAATGTTCATTCCATCCACCATTCCCACACTAGGGACCACTGCACAGATGCAACCTTGAGAGAATAATGAATTATTAAAACAATCTGGATTGAATATGTGACTGAACCCCTTAAAGACCTCTGTATAAACTGAAGATTCTGATGGGCTGGTTTCAGAGATCTAGTCATCTTGCAGCTACCCTTGCTTGTATATAAGCTCCCTTGCTCATGAAAACTGTCACCTACCAATCTGGAGTGGTCTGCCTGTTTCTTTGGTCTCTCCTTGCTCTTTGAGCACAGGAGCCAGTTTCACATGCCAAATCAGAGGAACTCCTGGAGTCGCAAATGAAGTACAAATTAAGTTACCAATCCTTTTGAAATGGGAAGGTGGAATGAAGATTTTCATCCTCATCTTGATGAATTAGAAGATACCTGCTTAAGTACTAGTTCAAGAAGAATAAATGAAATTTTTGAGGAACAATACATTCCAAGAGGAAACTTAGGGATGATTTCTTTAAGAATGCCAAGATTTTTAATTGGAGAGAAGTCAGAAAACTAGAGAGAAAAAAGAGGCATGCACATAAGAAAATAATAAGATAAGCATTGTATTTTGAATTTTGGCAGAAGGAAGAGAGCAAGAAAAGGACACCTATGCAATGGGGAAAAATATTGGCAAAACATATAAACATATGTCTGATAAGGGTTTAATATCCAAAATATATAAGGAGTTCCTATGACTCAATAGCAAAAACAAAATAAAAAGTAGTATTAAAAAATTAGCGAAGGACCTGAATACACATTTCTTTCAATGTACAAATGGCCAATAGGTACATGAAAAGTTGTTCAACATCATTGATCTCATAGTATTTTCAAATGAAGATATGCCTTCTCTTAAAGTCTATAAAACAGTGTTCTTCTGTGATGATGAAATCTAAAACATCAACAGAGATTCAGTAATAAACCACACTTAACTTAATAATGAAGAGACTGCCTGGGAAAAAAGTGGGGCTGGTAGCCACTGAGTTTATTTCCATGATGATATAATTAATAGATTAATTTTATTTTGTAAATAATCAGATCACAGTACCTGATAAGTATAGCAGATTAGAAAATGATAATCATAAATAATAAGTAAGGATTTTTTGTCAATTTATAATTATTTGGCTTTAAATTTTCTAAAGATTCTTACCTTTAAGTCTACTTTTTCTCCAACTCATTTCCTGTGATTTCTTGCCCTAGAGAAACTTATTATCTTGGTTGAAAATCTTACTATTGTCTGTTTTAATATATGAGTTCACAGGAGCATTGTGCTTCACATTTATTCAAGTTTATTAGACATGAGTTTCTCAAATATTGTCTCATGTATTTCAATACCAAAGTGCTTTTATTTTACAAATGATTTATTCATTGTAATTAGTTCCAGGAAAGCATTCTTAATATTATTAATCAAGTTATTCCAGGCATCACAAACATATGAATCAAAGTGTGATCATGAAGGATGATGATGATAGTGATGATAATAATAGTAATAACAACAACAACTGAATTCTCTAGCTTATTCCAATGACTTGAACAACTTCTGGAACTTAGATACACAAGGTCATAATTTCACCATTTATATTTCTGTGTTTTATATCTGGGTGCTCATTATAAGAAACTTGTCTATGTTTTAACACTTGCTTAAGGAGGACCTCCATTTAAAAGTCACTTGATGTATTATTCATTCTTATGGATGGCAATAATATCCATTGCAAGGCTCCTAACTGATAATATTTTCTCATTACCACTAAGAAAAAAAAATCAATATGACAAATCTTTGAATAACTTCATGGCCATTTAAGGATACACCCACAAACACTTTAATATGCTTTGTTGCAAAAGTTGGGACTTAATTCCAATCCCTTGAATATAAGATTTAATTATGGCTCCTTCTAATGAGCAGAATGTTGCATAATGGACAACATATAATTTCTGAGGCTAGTCATAAAAGGAATCCCTGCTTCTATCTGCTTTCGAATTACTCTAAAGAGAAGCCAGCATCATGTTGTGAGGGCACATTTGTAGCCCTGTGGATTGGTTCAATAATGTCCATGTTGAAAGAAATCAACTTCCCAGTCATATGAATTATCTTAGAAATGGATCTTTCAGCACTAGTCAAGCTTTTAGATGATTTCAGCCCCCAAAACATTCAATGGTCAGCTAAGCTGTAGATATCACAGAGCAGAAACAATCCATCCCTATTATGCCCACCTGAAATAATCGTTCCATAGACACCAAGAGCTAATAAGTATTATTTTTGTTTTAAGCCACTAATTTTGGAGTAATTTGTTATGTAACAATAAATAATAGATACAAAATGTATACAGACTTCTTTTTAAAAATATATCATAAATCTTTTTATTATGAGTCTGGACCCTTTATTTTATAATAAATAATTTTCAAATAAGGGAGTAACTTTATTACATTTACCTGACATTATTTTTGCAATTTTTCATATGCATTTTTTCTAAGCCCATTAACAGAAGATCTGCAATGAGAGATCACATTTTATAAGCAATTTTTGGAGGACTGTATATCCATTTCCTTTAGCAATAGGGATATGGGTGATTCATGTTTTAACTACAGCATATAAATGTCTTAAAGCCTAGCTGTTAGAAAATTATACACCACAAATATGCAAATATGTACATGCTCTAGGGTTATGCAAACAATCTAAAACATATTAAATAGGTAACAATTTATAATTACAAAGTTAAAAAGTCAGCAAATAGAAATCAAGACCAAGTCAAGATATCACTGATAATGCATTACTAAGGAAGCATTCTTGCATAACACATAATCCTCCTATCTGCATGTAAACATGTGCTGATTCATTAAGTTGCTGCATTAGGGCCTCAATAACTCCAATATAAGCATGCAAGTTACGAATACTAAATTTTAGTAGCCTTTGATAATTTATTCAGTAGATTATTAGTAATGAGTCCTTAGCAACATGCAAAAATGAAAATCAATTCAATTCTCTATCATTTTTCTGTTAAAAAATGTGCATCTTTAAAGGACTTTGTGCTCAATGGATGAGGTTTTCAGAGTCCATATACACCAGAATTTGGAAATCTTGATTTTTAGGTATTAGACTTTCTCTCTGGTTTGAATAAGGAAGATACTTACCTTGTCTTCAATTTTCTCCTTTCTTGTTTTTATTCTAAGCACTATTTAGCACCAAATACCTCTCCTCCCCTTCTGTAAATACATATTTTAGAGAAACCTTAATAAATCCTGTGTGAGTAGTCTCAGTTTACACTTAGCCTGGTCACCCCACTTCATGATTAGTATTTCAACATAAGAAAAGGAAATTCTGCAATGTGAGACAATATGGGTGAACCTTTAGGACATGATGTTCACTGAAAAAAGCCAGTCAAAGAAAGAAAAATCCTTCATGGTTCTGCTTATATGAGGTATTGAAAATCATCAAATTCATAGAATCAAAGAATGGGATGGTGGTGTCCAGGGCCTGAAAGTGAAGAATTACTAATCAAAGGGTATATAAAGTTTCAGTTAAGCAAGATGAATAAGCTCTAGACATCTTCTGAATCACACTCTAACTAGAGTCAACAATAATATATTGTTTACACTTAGAATTTAAAAGGGTAGAAAATGAGTCTGCTA
Source organism: Manis javanica (assembly GCF_040802235.1). Taxonomy (NCBI): domain Eukaryota; kingdom Metazoa; phylum Chordata; class Mammalia; order Pholidota; family Manidae; genus Manis; species Manis javanica. Next base: position 58,198,903 of record NC_133166.1, read on the forward strand.
TTCCCAGTGCTCAACCCAATGGATTACAATAAATTTAGGAATCACAATACCTAAGATAAAAAGTTCAGTTGAACTCAATAGAAGGTTTATTAAGTTTAAAGTATGGCACTTGCACAGTGGGTAAAATTTAGTTACTTCAGAACTCATTATGTCTAATTATTGCTCGTATCAATAGTTCAGTCTGCACTTGTGTTCACATTTCCTTTAATCCCTTCTATTTAGTATTACACACTGTAGTCCCTTTCAAAATTTGTTGCTCAATGAGTTTGTATTATTCCTCTCAAAAATTTTTCATATGCAGTCTCCATACTCCAAATAATATAGTACATATGCACATTTTGTGTATCTTGTTTTCTATTGATATCAGGGGAGAGGATGACTCATCCAAGAGTTATGTATTTTTAAAGGATTTTGATGCATACTACTGAATTACCAGCTATATTGCAGAATCCTCTAAGATATAAAAGTTAAAACAATCCCTGGAAATGTGGGTATCGCATTAAAAACTGCATTTCTTTTCTGTGTGTACTCACCTAAATTACGGTATAATCTCTCCAGGACTTTTTATTCAACTGCTAAGGAGTAATCTTTATCATAGATGCCTTCAGGTTTGGCATTTAAGTCAAAAGTGGAAACAACGTTTCAAATGTATTAATAGCATAAGAATGCAACCATCATTTAAAAATGACTTTTAGAGCTTAATTTTGGGCTCACCTATCAACTTATTTTGGATGTTTTCTTTTTATTGATGCCTGGCATATGTTGCAGACACCACTGCTTCAATTACTCTTAAACCTAAGGATTTTTCCTACTCTTTTCTTGCTCAGATACATAAACTACATATTCTCATAAGTCAGTCCATCATGTCTCAGTGTTACTTTTTTCCAATATTTATCTATATAGTAGCATTATTAATTTAGCTAAGTTTGCTTCAAATGCCTAAGCCTGCTGTGTATGTAGAAGGGTCTTGTTAATTTATCCACTTATTAAGGGTAAAATAATTGTGATCAAGGGGCTCCTTTTTTGCAGTAAAATTATGACTTCCTGAAAGGGAGCTATTTACTGCTTCCATCAATGACTTCTTTCAGTGAGCTTTTGAAGTTGAACTCCCATATTTTGTGATGGATTTAAATAGAGAAAGGTAAATAGAACTTAATAATTAATGTTTTAAATATGAGGAAAAGGCATTATGTAGGAAGTAACAATTTATGTTTAGGAATTTTACTGATAGGCACGACGTGGTTGCATTTGAAATTTAGAAAGTTTAGTCCAACTTTAGTGAGGCATACTTGTTTTTCCATCTATTCATTGAGCAAATATTTTAGTGACTACTCTGTATAAGTACTGAAAGAGTAGCATTTTAATGTTAGACTAAATCTTTCAGTCTAATCTTAGATAACATCACTATTTTCATATTCATTCATTCATTCAGTGTGTACTCAGTCACCAAGATTTGTGATGGGTCTTGGGGAAGAAAAAGCAGAGACTATGACAGTGACCTTGATCACTGACCTTATGATCATGAACTTATAATTATTAACCCTAAAGGCAAGACTGGGTTAAATGTCCTTTAATATGATCCCATAATACCTTGTATTTAACTGTTTAGTAAAAATTATCATCCTCTATGACTGTAAACACCAAAAAGTTATTGCTGTCCACTATTGGCAATATTAACAATAAAAGATAATATTTGTTGAGCAAGTGATTTTTCATTTGTTATATCATTTTATATTTAAAAAAATAATTTACCACTATATCCCTAGAAAGTGGTCTTTGAGTGAATAAAATACATCATTTTACTTAGAAGTCTATTTTAATAGTCCAGGAGAGAAAGCCAGAGGGCCTGGTTTAAGGTGGTGTCCTGGGTTAGACAGAATTGAGAAGGCAGGAGAACCAGTTTAATGTGGAATGAGGAAAGAGAAGAGGACATGGAGAATACACCACTGATTTCTGGTTTGGACCACGGGATGGTGGTTTTGCTATTACTGACAGAGAAATATTGGAACAGGAGGACCCCATGCAATACAAGTTAAAAAAATAAAAAAGGTGGCTCGATCTTGGATTTGTTAAGTCTGAGGTTCATGTGAGGTTCACATGTGAAGAATGTGACTAGACATTTGGATAATCAAATCTGAAAACCAGAGAAAAATCTGGGTAGAGATAAGGGAATTTTAGAATTATAAGCATAGATAACATGCAATTAATTGTATAAAAATATTTAAATTAATCACATAATAAAATTATTTAATGTATTAATTTAAATATGTGTTTATCTAAAACCAGAGTTAAACAGATAATATTTTAAAATTTGCATATGTTGTAGCAATATTATATGGGAGACAACAATGATATTCAGTGTTAATGAAAAATATTCTCCCCTAATATGTTTCTCTGCTGAGTGATTCTATCTTTGAATATATATATATATATATATATATATAAATTATTCAACATGGTCCCTTAATGGAAGAAAAATACTTCATTTTATGTTCAACAGAAGAGCAATACTGAAAGTGAACCCAGCTCTGGGATAAAATGGCAGATAGAATGTTAGTCTCTAGTGTGACTTTTCCTAAAAGATTCCCAAGGGTAATTTATATCATCCCCAATTTTCAATATACCTAATCATTTTATCACCTCAATTTTACTTCAGAGTAAATTTGGCCATAATAAATAGCATGAGGTTTATTGAGGAAGGCATATGGTGTCACACTTCCATGATTTCACAAAGGCTAATTCCTCTGCCCTGATAATGTACACTTTTCATCAAGATTTAAACTTGAAAATTCAGGTAACTTCACATTCCCCTAGAAATCCAACCCTGATCTTTGAATTACAGTGTGATTCAGCTGTTCCTCATATTTCCTCCTCTAGCCTGCTATTCTGTTTTCTATCATGAACATACTGTATTTTATCAAACCTTAGTTCATCTAATCTTGCTTAATAGACTATAAATCTATTGAGGGCTGATACAATATATTATTTAATTTGGTATCACAGATGTGTAACACGATGTCTACTATGCAGTACACAAGATGTAATTGCTTGTTAGATAAAATTATTGTTGATTTGTAGGAGACTGAGAAATCCTCAGGTGTTCTAAAGATAACTGCTTTAGTTCCATCATTACTGGATAATAAGGCAAGGCTCAAAAAGAATCCTTCATCTGATTTCTGCCCTAGGAATTATCAGATGGGTTTAAGGACGGCTTTTGGAGATGTTAGCAAAACACCATTTTTTCCTTGTCTGATATTAATAATGCTTGCATACTTTAGATAAAGGCATTTTTTGTTTGATATCTTGTTTTTGGAGATAGTAGTGTTTATTCAAATATTCTGATGCCTTCTTAAATATGAGAAGATTCACAGTAATTTCATTTAAAGAAGCCCTTGACAGTATATGCTGAAATAGAAACTGTTGAATTAATCTAGTGGCATGAAGCAGGAGATAAAGTACTCTGAAAGTTTCATGAAATGAAGTTATAAACTGCAGCATTGTTCTTACAGAAAGTAACAGAGAGTTTCTATATTTGTAGTAAATTTGCATAGACTATGTATAAATGAGAAACTTTAAACAGTTATAAAATGTCATTGAGAAGTTAATGAAGTGAATGTTCATTTAAACACTCCCCTGATTGGCATGTGAAGTTTCTTTCATGTGTGTGTGTGTGTGTGTCTGTGTGTGTGTGTGTGTAATTGCAAATGTGTGAACAACTTAATGCTTCCACTTATTTCTCAAATTTTTATTTTTCATTGCTTTGTGAAAAGTTCTGTGTGTAATTCTATAAGGATGAATGTATTGTAAATATTAAAATCCCATTCGAAGTTCAGATTTCAAGTTTCATCACTGGTTACTGTCTGAAATTGGGCAACTTACTTATTTTTGTTTTGTTTTGAATATTCAATGAGTTAAAATAACAGGTTTAGAAATGTCACCAAACAGTTGGTTTTTTTTTTTTTTGCAAGTGAATCAATTAACACTAGTTATTGTTAGGGTTCATCATAATGATGATTCGTAACTCAGTATTAGTAGCTACTCATCACTGTCTGCAAGTCCACTAAACCAAGTGATTATTTCTGAGTAATATATATATATATATATGTGTGTGTGTGTGTGTGTGTGTGTATGTATTATTACTGTATTTATGCTTAATAATTCCACAAATAAATTGGTTATGACCCATAATAATGAAGCAGACTTGCTTATAAATACTGGAACATTTATTTGTATACAGCAACATAAATACAACAGTAACAACATAGGACAGAGATCTTAAAATTGGGTTTTTCTGATATAAGTCTTCTTTACAAAAAATCAGAGATTGCCTTTGTTCTCTCTCTCGGATTCTGTGTGCAGATGTGACAATGTCTGTTTGTCTTGCACACATGCACGCCCGTCTGACAGGTAAGGGGAGAACTCTTTCTTATGGACCATCAGTTCAGAGAGAGAAGCTCTGTACTTACCTGTTTTATCAATTTTTTTCTACATTATTTATCTTTGACCAAGTACTTAATTTTTCTTTAAATATTTTTTCAACTTTAGTGAAGTATAATAAATAAATACAATGGAATATATTTAGAGTATACAACAGGATGATTTGACATATGTATACTTTGTGAAATGATTACCCCAATCAAGCTAATTAATATATCCATCACCTCATGGAGTTGCCTTTTTGTTTATTTCTGTGGTGAGAGCATTTAAGGTCTAGGCCCTTAGCAAATTTTAAGTACACAAGACAGTATTATTAACTATAGTCACCGTCTGGAGATTACATCTCCAGAGCTTATTCAGTTTGCAACGGAAGGCCTGTACCCTTTGACCAGCATCTCCCTGTCTCCCCCTACCCCCAGGCCCTGGAACCACTCTTCTGCTCTCTACTGTTGATTTCAGTGACTAGTTTTAACGTCCACAAAAAATCCTTAAATAAAACAGAGCAGCCAATATTCTAAGTTTATTTCACAGGTTCTGCTTCCAGAATAGTCTTATATAAACTCTCACATTAAGGAACACTTACTTGGTGCAATGAAACCTGTTTGATGTGTGAGTGCAGGAGACTGAGCACTAGCTAGCATAAATGTATAAACAGACACACTTATTAGTTTACACAGTATAATAAATCCTTTTTGCTAAGCCTAAATTTAACTGCAGTTCCATTTTCATTCTATATTTTATGTATTTTTTAATAAGATATTGTCTAATGTCTCATCACTACTCTTAGACATATACAAAAAAACAGTATGTTGGCTCATACAAGATCAGTGGTTAATGAGTTTTTTGATGTCACAAGGCTACTTGCTATTATCACAATCAAAATTTCCATCTGATTTTTCTGCTGACTTTCTTAATGTATGAAAGGCTAACTTTGAAGAAGTTTTTCATTAGGAAGTCCACAAATAGGGCTCCCAGTTTGGGTGTATAGTTGTGAAGAATTGTTACCAGTCACATGCCAAAGGGAAAAACAAAATCATTTGTTCCATACACTTCTGGTTAGCAATTTGATGTATTCAGGTTTTCCCTTCAGTTTTGATGTTGTGTAGAAATCTTGAATTCAATATTAACAGTAAGGACTTGAAGCCAAATGTTTTCTCTATACAATTGAGAGGGCCAAAAGACCCAACCAACAGAGTAACTGTAGATAGAGCATCATTCATATTGACTAGATGTGTAACATCTGGACTCTGTTCAAGGCATATTAAAGTGAGGAGCAGCCCAACCAAAAATATTTTGACAGTGATTCCTTAGTTGAAGACTGAATTCATGTCCATGTGTAAAAATGTGAGTTTAGATGAAAGATGCCAAATTATCCACCTGGAAACTAATGACCATCTTCATCATACAGGACATAGCAACCTATTGATCAGATATTAAGACAGGACAGAAAGAAAAATGTACTCACCAGACCTTTGGGAGATTAAAACACAAATCACATATCTATAATTTGTGAGTACATCTATAAATTACATGAAACACAAATAATAACAAAAAACCCTAGAATCATCCATACATAAGTTCATTAATATAAAGAACAAGGAGAAATTGCTCTGTGGAAAAAAAGGAAGAGAGAATGAAAGTAAGGATTTTTTCATGTGCAAAAAGACTCCACAAATTTTCAAGATATCCCCAAACTTAACTCATTTTATAATCATTTGTTTCATACACTTCTGATTAGCATTTTGATGTATTTAGGTTTCCCCTTCAGAAATCAGAAGTAACCCAGAAATAATTTATCTATAGGTAAGAATTGAATCAGCATGCATATTTAAGTGTGTATCCTATGTGAAATATAACTTTAACAGGGTTCCCTCCTCAAACTTGGAATAATTTCCTCATATGTAACTACTTATTGGAATTAATATAATAATACTATTTTATCATAGTATAATTTCTTGCTTTTAAATATTTCTTGGGCAGCTGTTATAGATTCTAATCTTCTCATCTTAAATTGGGAATTATTCTTAGGAGTTTGTTAGACATATTTGCAAATGACTACTTCCTTTTTGATAAGAGGCCATCCATCTCTGCAGAGAATCATTACTTTGGTTGGCTTATAATTAATTACTATTTGTTTATGCTTTAACTTCCCAGGCTTTTCATAACAACTTCACAAAATATCAATAATCTACATTCACGCAGTGCAGCATGTGGAACTATGTTCCAATTTGGCTGTGGTTCAATATTTACATGTCACAATAAATGGCTCTGCCAAATTGTTACCAGCCTACAAGGTATATTTTTAGATTCTTTATCCAAGGAGATTTTAAAACAAATTCAAATAGCTTCTGAGTACATTCACCAGTGTTTCTTCACAAAACTATATTAAGTACAAAGAGCAAAGAGAACTGATTTTTTAGCTCCGGGCCACATGTGGATATCACTAGAGTACAACGTGAAGCTTGAAGTCGCCTTCAACTTATCGCTGTCCCTCTGCCTGCTGTTGTAGTACCATAAAGGGCTAGAGAGACAGCAGTAAAAAGTACAGCCTTGGATAATAGAGGAAAACATACTGTTCCCTTTATGTTTGTTAATAGGGCATGACAATTGTTCCCAAACTGCCTGGAGGCCATTGTGCCTTGCTACTCTGGAGTGTGACCGCTCATGCACTGAAGGACACACTTATTTAGCTCATGCTGGAGAGGCACTTCCCCCTCCCGTGACATGCCAAATGCTTGGAGCACCAGTGGGCTTCAGAAAGCCTCATAGGGAAGGCGAACAAAATGGCTTAATTTAACCTCATTTGTTTAAAGTAGGTCAAAAGATGGGCTATTCCATTTGGACTTGAAAAGAGATTGTATTGGAAGCTATAAATGCACTATGAACTGATGTGAAACAAATTCATTTATATAATAAAAGGTAGCATGAATATTAATCAAAACAACATTCTGTAATTAATATAACTTTATAGATGTGGTTTCCCAAGCCCTTATTAAATTCTCCTACTAAGTTATGTAATTATCATAACACTGAAATAAATGTTACTATAGTTCCTATTTTATAGGTAGGAAAAGGAGACTCAGTGAAGCTAGTTAACTTGCCTAGGGTTACAGAGGTAAAAATTGGCATAAGGATTCAAACCCTGACAAACAGTGACTATGGGGGAAAAAAGATACACTTTCCATGTCTTCGTTGCTTTCTTAGAGAATAGAAATAATAGCTACAATTAATTGAGAATTTACTGGATGCTAAAATTTATAACAAGCTCTCTACATACATTTATTTCATTTAATTCTCATAATCCTCTTAGAAACAAACAATTATCTCCATTTACAAATGAGAAAATCTTATTCTTTTGAATCACTAAAGAATAAGTAGTCTAGAAATGGCTTCTAAAAGTGCTTAAAACAAGATACGAGGCTATGCATTTTCCCTTCTAAGTTGGCAACCCTAGAAAGTTAATTATAATGACTTTTAATCTTAAGAAGACAGAGTAATCTATGATATATAAATTTTTTCCTTAAATAAGAAAAGAAATGTATAATTATCCGAATATAATTTTAAGGTAAATTTTATACAGTGAATTATATTTTTCTAATGAATGTATTTATCAAAATAAGCTATAAATTTAGAAGCATTCTATCTTAGGAAAAATAGATTCTTGCTATATCTATGAAACAATCTAAAAATATATATTTTTCTTACTGGCTGCTAAATAACATTTCAGGAATTGTGGACATCAAAAGTTTGCAACTGTTTCAAGAATGCTAATACACTGTGTACTATGTAGGGAAGAAATAATTCTCATAAGTTTCTGATAGAAATGTAAATTAGCATCAATATTCCCAATTAGTGATGTGTGCTAAATTAATACAGAAACATATTTTCTATTACAAGAAAAGAATTTGCTCAATATACAAAGGCATATGTTCAAATATATGAAAGATAAATAAACCTAAAAAGGTAACAATGACGGGCCAGTTTTATGTGTCAATTAGCTAGGCTATAGTCTCCAGTTAGTTAATTAAACACTAATTGAAGTGGTATTCTGAAGATACTGTATAGATGTAGTCAAAGTCCATGATCATTTTACTTTATTATATAAGAGAGATTATTCTCAGCCTGATTCTATTAAGGGAAAGACCTTAATAGCAGAACTGAGGCTTTCCTGAGGAAGAGGAAATTCTACCTGTAGGAAAACGCTTCAGCTCCTGCCTGACAGTGCATCCTACATTTCTTCACAGTTTGCCCAGTGGTTTAAAGACTTGCCTCTCCAGCTCTACAATCATGCAAGTGATTCCTTGTAATAAATATTGTAATATGTATCTTTTAATAGTTCTATTTTTCTGGTTGAACACTGATTCTGATTTGTTATGGAAGTAGTAAAATAAAGCTGCTAAAATGTTATATAGCATAATAATTGTAATTATGAGAATATCTTTAAAATATTGCTAAGGAAAAAAGTTCATTAAAATAATCTGAGTAACTTAGTACAATTACACATGCATGTAGATATATATGTATACATATGTGCCTACATATAGGTAGATATATATTCATTTATGTGTATATACATATGTGTAATACATAACTTTATAAATATATGTAATCAGAAACCAAAATATTGATATAATTTAACTTTTACAATTATGATTCTTATTGTTTTTATTTTGCTTGTCTTCTTTTCCGCATTCTTGTATTTCTAAAAGGCAATGTACACTATCTATTATTTTAGTTTTAATCAAAAATAACATTTTGTGTAATATATGTATATACATAACATGTATACTATAAGTATGTATATGTGTGCAGATAGACATAGATAGATTGATGTAGAATTGCTACTTTCAGCCAAGGCTTTTAGAGGATATAGAAGTAGAAGAGTGACATGATGTAACTTACTTTTCCCTCATTCTTTTAAACCTTAATATATTTACAGACAAATCTTCCTTTCTTCCTTCCTCTTTGTTTCCCTCCTTTCCTTCTGCCCTCTGTCTCTCCATTCTTTCCTTCTCTCCTTACATAGATATTTTTGAAAGTGGCAAACTGTTCCTAATTAAAACACAGATGGCTATGCTGTTTTGCATTGTGTTTTACTGAGATATGGCTTACAGAAAATTATATACACAACTTTTCAACATATGGATTAATGAGTTTTGATAAATGTGCACGCACATGTCCCACCACCATAGTTAGTAAAGTACTTTAATAATTTCAAAAATATGTCCTTTGTGCCCATATTAGTCAACCCCACCAACAAAGACAACCACTCTCATGATTGCTATTTCTGTACTTGAGTGTTATATGCTTAGGAATAGATAGTAACTATATAACATGTAATCTTTTGTAACATTCTTTGTTTCACATAGCATGATGATTTTGAGGTTCTTCCATATTATTGCCATGTAACATCAGTTTGTTCTTTTTATTGGTGAGTGACATCTCATTGTGTGAGTATACCTATACTGTGGTTTGCTTATCTGGTCTCTAAAAAATCATTAACATTGCTTCTAGTTCTGTTATTATGACTAAGGCTAGTCTAATAATTATACAGATCTGGTGGACATATATTTTCATTTATTTTTTGAAAATATGGGGTTTAATTTTTTGCATTACAGTATAAGTGAATTTTTAAAAATAAAAGGCTGTCCACATTGCATGGTGTGCTGGATATTAGAGAATGGAAAAGTAAAATCTGCGAGTGGGTCCCCACAGCCAGCTCCCCTGGGGAAAAGGAAAAGTGAGTGCTTTTTGAAGTCTTAAAGGGACAGGGTCTTAACAGCTGGATGGAAGTGTCCTGGCACACTCAGCCCAGCAGGCTGGGAAGCCTGAGGAACTTCAGGCACCCTAAACCCCAGGGTGGCAATGCAGTTCTGAAGCCCCTCACAGTGCTAAGCAGCCTGCCAGTAGTTTCCCCAGCTAGAGATGCCCCACCACAGTGGGCACGCAGCTGGAGAGAGGCCCTACCCACAGCAACCGCCCAGAGTCTCCTCTCAGCACGCAGCTACCCAGACCAGACCAAGGGGTCGCCGCTGGTGTGCAGCTGCCCAGTACAGACAGAGGAAGTGGGCACAAGGCGCGAAGGGGCGCTGTTCTCACAGGAGAACACACTGGTGCACCTGCCACTCCCTGCAGGGCTCTGGGCCATGCTGAGGGCCACCCCACCCACAGAAGCTCAGGGGATGAACCTGGAGGCTGCTCGTGGAGTGTGGGAAACAGACACAGGCAGAGAAGGGCAAGGCAACCAGCAAGCAGGAAGGGACTTTGTTCTCCCAGCTGACACATGCGCCACCTGCCTACAGCTACCTCTATCACCATGAAAAGGCAGAAGATTTTGGTCCAGTTGAGAATCACCCAGACAATCCCCAAGAGTGGGCCTGGGGAGACAGATATAACCAATCTCCCTGAAAAATAATTCAAAATAAAGGTCATAACCATGCTGATGGACCTGCAGAGAAATATGCAAAAGTTAAGGGATGAAGTCAGGTTGGAGATTACAGAAATTAAACAATTTCTGGAAGTACTTAAGGCAGTACAGAGAAGCTGAGGCAGAGAGACATAAAAGGATCTCCAGGAATGAAAGAATATTGATAGAACAGTGTGACCAATCCAAATGGAATAATATTTGCATTATAGGGGTACCAGAAGAAGAAGAGAGAGAAAAAGGGATAGGAAGTGTATTTGAAGAAATAATTGAAGAAAAAACTTCCCCAATCTGGGGAAAGAAATAGTTTCTCAGACCATGGAAGCTCATAGATCTCCAAACACAAGAAACCCAAAGAGGACAACACCAAGATATATAATAATTAAAATGGCAAAGATCAAAGACAATGACAGAATCTTAAAGGCAGCCAGAGAGAGAAAAGAGATCACATACAAAGGAAAACACATCAGGCTATGATCAGGCTTCTCAACAGGCCAGAAGAGAATGGCATGATATATTTAATGCAATGAAACAGAAGGGCCTTGAACCAAGAATACTGTATTCAGCACAATTATCATTTAAATATGAAGGAGGGATTAAATAATTCCCAGAAAAGCAAAAGTTGATGAAATTTGAATCCCACAAACCACCTCTACAGGATATTTTAAAGGGATAGCTCTAGATGGAAGGACCCCTAAGTGTTTCCATCTAGAGCAATAGATGTCACCAGAGAAAATAGATGTCACAAACAATAGATGTCACCAAAGAAAATAGAGTCACACCAAAGAAAGCACACAAAACAAGTACTAACTAAAGGCCAAAAATAAAATCAACATAATTCACAAAAGCAGTCAAAGGAAACACAAAGAGTACAGAATAAAACACCTAAAATATAAAGAATGGAGGAGGAGGAAAAAGAAGGGAGAGAAATAAAGAATCATCACACTGTGTTTATAATAGCTTAATAAGTGAGTTAAGTTAGATGGTTAGATAGTAAAGAAGCTACCCCTGAACCTTTGGTAACCATGAACCTAAAGCCTGCAATGACAATAAGTACATATCTTTCAATAATCACCCTAAGTATAAATGGACTGAATGCATCAATAAAAAGACATAGAGAAATAGAATGGATAAAAAAGCAAGACTCATCTATATGCTGTATACAAGAGACTCACTTCAAACCCAAAGGCATACACAGACTAAAAGTGAAGGGATGGAAAAAGATATTTCATGCAAACAATAGGGAGAAAAAAACAGGGGTTGCAGTGCTAGTATCAGACAAAATAGACTTCAAAAAAAAGAAAGTAACAAGAGATAAAGAAGGACATTACATAATGATAAAGGGGTCAGTGCAGCAAGAGGATATAACCATTATAAATATATATGTACCCAATACAGGAACACTGACATATGTGAAACAAATATGAACAGATTTAAAGGAGGAAATAGAATGAAATGCATTCGTTCTAGGAGACTTCAACACACTACTCACTCCAAAGGACAGATCTACTAGACAGAAAATAAGTAAGGACAAAGAGGCACTGAACAACACCCTGGAACAGATGGACCTAACAGGCATTTACAGAACTCTACACCCAAAATCAGCAGGATACACATTCTTCTCAAGTGCACATGAAACATTTTCCAGAATAGACCACATACTAGGCCATAAAAAGAGCGACCATAAATTTAAAAAAAATTGAAATTCCACCAACCAACATCTCAGAACACAAAGGTATAAAACTAGAAATCAATTGTACAAAGAAAACAAAAGGCTCACAAACACATGGAGGCTTAACAACATGCTCCTTAATAATCAATGGGTCAATGACCAAATTAAAACAGAGATCAAGCAATATATGGAGACAAATGACAACAAGAGCACAAAGCCCTAACCTCTGTGGGATACAGAGAAGGTAGTTCTAAGAGGAAAGTATATAGCAATCCCAGCCTATTCAAAGAAGGAAGAACAATCCCAAATCAATAGTCTAAAGTTACAGTTATTAAAAATGGAAAAAGAAGAACAAATGAGGCCCAAAAACAGTACAAGGAGGAACATAGTAAAGATCAGAGAAGATATAAATAAAATTGAGAAGAATAAAACAATAGAAAAAATATAAGTGAAATGAAAGGCTGGTTCTTTGAGAAAATAAACAAAATAGATAAGCCTCTAGCCAGACTTTTTAAGAGAAAAAGAGAATCAACACAAATCAACAGAATCAGAAATGAGAAAGGAAAAATCATGTGGACCCCAGAGAAATACAAAGAATTATTAGAGAGTACTATGAGAATCTATATGCTAATAAGCTGGAAAACCTAGAAGAAATAGACAACTTCCTAGAAAAATACAACCATCCAAGACTGACCAAGGAAGAAACAGAAAATCTAAACAGACCAATTACCAGCAATGAAATTGAATCAGTAATCAAAAAACTACCCAAGAACAAACCCACTGGGTCAGATGGATTCACTGCTGAATTTTATCAGACATATAGAGAAGACATAATTCCCATTCTCTTTAAAGTATTCCAAAAAATAGAAGAGGGGAAATACTTCCAAACTCATTTTATGAAGCCAGCATCACTCTAATACCAAAACCAGGCAAAGACCCTACCAAAAATGAAAATTACAGACTAATATCCCTGATGAATGTAGATGCAAAAATACTCAACAAAATATTAGCAAACTGAATTTAAAAATACTTCAAGAGGATCATACACCATGAACAAGTGGGATTCATCTCATGGATGCAAGGATGGTACAACATTTGAAAATCCATCAATATCATCCACAACATCAATGAAAAGAAGGCCAAAAGCCACATGATCATCTCCATAGAAGCTGAAAAAGCATTCAACAAAATTCAACAAACATTCATGATAAAAACACTCAACAAAATGGGTATAGAGGGCAAGTACCTCAACATAATAAAGGCCATATATGACAAACTCACAGCCAACATCATACTGAACAGTGTGAAGCTGAAAGCTTTTCCTCTAAGATCGGGAGCAATACAGGGATGCACACTCTCCCCACTGTTATTCAACATAGTACTAGAGGTCCTAGCCACAGCAATTAGATAAGACAAAAAAATACAAGTCATCCAGATTGATAAAGAAGAAGTCAAACTGTCACTATTTGCAGATGACATGATATTGTATATAAAAAACTCTAAAGACTCTGTTCCAAAACTACTAGAACTAATATCTGAATTCAGCAAAGTTGCAGGATACAAAATTAATACACAGAAATCTGTAGTTTTCCTATACACTAATGATGAACTAGCAGAAAGAGAAATCAGGAAAACAATTCCATTCACAATTACATCAAAGGTATAAAATACCTAGGAGCAAACCTAACCAAGGAAGTGAAAGATACATACTCTAAAAACTACAAGACACTCTTAAGAGAAATTAAAGAGGACATAAACAAATGGAAATTCATCCTATGCTCTTGGTTAGGGAGAATTACATATTGTCAAAATGTCCATCCTGCTTAAAGCAATCTACAGATTCAAAGCAATACCTATGAAAATACCAACAGCACTCTTCAAAGAACTGGAACAAATAATTTTAACATTGATGTGGAACCACAAAAGACCCTGAATAGCCAAAGCAATCCTGAGGAGGAAGAATAAAGCAGGGGGTATCTCGCTTCCCAGCTTCAAGTTCTACTACAATGCCACAGTAATCAAGACAATTTGCTGCTGGCACAAGAACAGAGCAACAGACCAGTGAAACAGAATAGGGAGTCCAGATATTAACCCAAACATATATGGTCAATTAATATATGATAAGGGAGCCATGGACATACAATGGGGAAATGACAGCCTCTTCATCAGCTGGTATTGGCAAAACTAGGCAGCTACATGTAAGAGAATGAAACTGGATCATTATGTAACCCCATACACAAAAGTAAATTCAAAATGGATAAAGACCTGAATGTAAGTCATGAAACCATAAAACTCTTAGAAAAAAATGTAGGTAAACATCTCTTGGACATAAACATGAGCAACTTCTTCATGAACATATCTCCCCAGGCAAGGGAAACAAAAGCAAAAATGAACAAGTGAGATTATGTCAAGCTGAAAAGCTTCTGTACAGCAATGGATACCATCAATAGAAGAAAAAGGTATCCTACAGTATGTGAGAATATATTCATAAATTACATATTCAATATGTGGTTGACATACAAAATATATAAAGAGCTCACATGCTTCAACAACCAAAAAGCAAATAACCTGATTAAGAAATGGGCAAAGAATCTGTACAGACCCTTCTTCAAAGAAGAAATTCAGATGGTCAACAGACACATGAAAAGATGCTACACATTGCAAATCATCAGAGAAATGGAAATTAAAACCACAAAGAGATATCACCTCACACCAGTTAGGATGGCCTATATCCAAAAGACAAACAACAACAAACGTTGGCGAGGATGTGGAGAAAGCGGAACCCTCCAACACTGCTGGTGGGAATGTAAATTAGTTCAACCATTGTGGAAAGCAGTTTGGAGGTTTCTCAAAACACTAAAAATAGAAATACCGTCTGACCCAGGAATTCTACTCTTAGGAATTTATCCTAAGAATGCAGCAGCCCAGTTTGAAAAAGACATATGCACTCCTATGTTTATTACAGCACTATTTACTATAGCCAAGAAATGGAAGCAACCTAAGTGTCCATCAGTAATTGAATGGATAAAGAAGATGTGGTACATATACATAATGGAATATTATTCAGCCATAAGAAGAAAACAAATTCTACCATTTGCAACAACATGGATGGAGCTAGAGGGTGTTATGCTCAGTGAAATAAGCCAGGCAGAAAAAGACAAGTATCAAATGATTTCACTCATCTGTGAAGTATAAAAACAAAGAAAAAAAACTGAAGGAACAAAACAGCAGCAGACTCACAGAACCCAAGAATGGACTAACAGTTACCAAAGGGAAAGGGACTGGGGAGGATGGGTGGGAAGGGAGGGATAAGGGGAAAAATAAGGGGGGAGGGAGCATTACTATTAGCAGACAATGTAGAGGGGGGGCAGGGGAAGGGCATTAGAGCACAGAGAAGATAAGTGATTCTATAGCATCACTATGCTGATGGACAGTGACTGTAATGGGGGTGGGAGGACTTGGTGATGGGGAGAGTCTAGTAAATATAATATTCCCATGTAATTGTAGCTTAATGATACCAAAATAAATGAAAATAAAAAGGTTTAAAAAAAACGCTGTCAACCTTTATCATTTTATATTCCTACAAAGAAAAAATGAGAGTCACAGCTACTCAGCATCATCAACAGTTAATATGCTCATTCTTTTTAATTGTACATGTTCTAGTAGTTTTAAACTGAATTTAAGTTTCTCTTATAGCTAATGATGCTGTCATGTGCTTATTTGGCCATATGTGTGTACGTGTGTGTGTGTGTGTGTGTGTGTGTGTGTGTGTGTGTGTGATATTGTTCTTTTAGGTGCCAAGTTTGTGGCAATTTGCTATATAGCAGGAGAAAACTAATATACCTGTTGCTGATTCTCTTATGGGTTTATTAAGTTTGCTGCCTATCCAGGTTTTGTCTTGCATTAAAGATGTAAGCTTATATTTTTCAGCTCTATAAATGCCCAAACTAAAACCTAAAATACTTTTTTGTGCCCTTTATTATAATAAAGTTCTCTTTAATATGTCAGATTTTGTTTTAAATTTTAACTCTATTACTGTTTTAAAAGCTTTTTATATACTTGTCTGATAATAGCATCATTTAAAAAATTCTGTTCGTTTCTACTGCCTGATTTGTTTTTCCTCACTATGGGATATTTTTCTTCTTCTTTGCATATCTAGTAATTTTTATTGGATGTCAAAACTTAAGAATTTTACATTTCTGTATACTGAATTTTATTATATTCTTCTTTATGTCATTGGACTTTTCCAGTAAGCAGTTAAGTTACTGAGAGATAAATAGGAATCTGTTGAAGTTTATTTTTAAGCTCTTTAAAGGTATATGCAGTGTAACCACTAGCCTGGTGCTAATTTCCCCACTTTTAACATGCCTCTCTTCTGTGGTCTCAAGTAAGTAGTCCAGGTATTCAATGATGTATCTCTACTGTGGCTGTAAGGAAATGAAAATAATCTTTAGCTCTGAGTGAACTCTGGGAATTTTTTATCTTACAATTATTCCGACAATTTTATTCTCCTGACAGTTTTTAAGTTGAACATCCTGTGAGCTCTCAGCATACACAAATAGAGATTAGTAAACAGTCAAAACTGCCTGTGTAGCTCTTTCCTGCTGGTAATGTGTTATCCAAATTCTAGCTATCCTAAGATCTATAAAATATTGAAAAAAGCAGTAAAAATATAACCTATTACTTATAGAGAAACCTAATTAGATATAGTGTACTTCTCAGGGAAAACAAGGAAGGCAGTGAGATAACATATCCAAATTGCTCAAAGAAAACATTAGTCAACCTAAGAATTCTATATCCAGTACAGCTATCTTTCAAAATTGAAAATGAAATGAAGATTTTACAGATAAATAAAAACTGAGGAAATATGTTAATACAGGCAACTTACAAGAAATCATAAAGGAATTACTTATTTAAATATATGACAGTGTAAATGTGTATGTCTTCTGATTTCTCCTATTTACTGAATTGGAATGCAATTGTGTAAAACTATATATATATATATATATATACACACACAATTGGGCACATAACATGCAACTATATTTGCCAATAACACCACAAAGTGGGTAGGTGGGAGGAAAGCTACACTGGGCTAAGGAAATGACTCCAGATGCAAACAAAGAGAACTAGAAATGATTTAAAAAGTTAATATAACAAAAGCTATAAATAACATATTTGCTCTCCTTTATTTCCTCAGCTTCTTTAAAGAGACAAAAAAAACTACACAAAGTAATATTTACAACAATGTATTTTGGGATTTGTAAGATATATAAGATGTAACATGAATAACAATATTACAAAAGGGACAAAATAGATTTATAGAAGAGAAGTATTTTAAATATCTCAGGATAAATTTATATAAATCTGAAGTTGATGAAAGATATATATTAAAAGCCCTAGAGCAACCTGAAAGGAAATAACTAAAAAATAGTGAAAACCATTAAAGAAATTAAAATAGAACAGAAGAAACTATTCACTTAATATAAAATAAAGCAGCAATGGAGGAAGAGTAGGACAAAAATATGTGATGTGTAGAAAACAAAATGGCAGATTTACATGCAACTAGAACATTAATGTGATTGTATTAAGCAACCAATCAAAAGGCAGAGATTAAGAAACTGAAGGAAAACCTACAGCTACATGTTTTCTATAAGATATATAATTTGGATAAATACATAAATAAATTGAAAGGAAAGGATAGAAAAAATATTTTTGTATGTATAATATATGTAAATATAATATATTTAAATGTAATTTTTGCATTATATATATATATATAAGCTATACACATGTGTATACTTATATCAAAAAGTGATACAAAGAAATCTACAAAGCATGTCTTCTGGCCAAAATGGAATACACTTAGAAATGAATATAGAAATAAGTTTGGGAAACTCACAAATATGTGGAAATTAAACAGCACATTGAATTAAATAACCAATGAGTCAAAGAAGAAATCAAATATAAATTAGAAAATACTTTATGGAAATGAAGACATAGCATAACAAAGCTTATGGGACACAGCTAAAGCTGTAATGGTAAATATATATCTGTAACTGAAGAAAGATGAAAAATCAATAAACTTCCACCCTCACACAGTAAAAAGAAAAGCCAAGGAGCCCTAAAGCAAACAGAAAAAAGGACATAATGAAAATTAGGGCATAAATACTTATGAAATAGAGAATATCAAAAATAGAGATCAATTAAACCAAAGCTGGTTCAATGAAACAAATCAAGAAAAGTGACAGACTTTCAGTTAGACTGACCAAGGTAAAAACAAAGACTCAAATTACTAGAATCAGTATTGAAATAAGAGCCACTACAGCAGATCTTACAGAATTTTTTTTTACAAAGTAGAATTACTATAAAGGCACATTTTGAACAACTGTATGCCAACAAATTAGAAAACTAGATAATATGGACAAATTACTAGAAGTGGAATAAGCCTGACCCAAAAAGAAATAGAAAATCTGTGTAAGTCAGTTACATGTAAAAAGATGGAATTAGTGATCAAAAACTACCCACAAAAACTCAGATTGAGATAGTTTCACTGAAGAATCTCTCAAGCATTTAAAGATTAATTAATATTAAGTTTTTTGTTCTTTCAAACTTTTCCAAAATAAAGAAGAGGATGGAACCATCCCCAATTTATTCTGTGAGGCCTGAATTACTAATACTGAACCATATGTAAATATCACAAGTATTTTGTTGAGGACTTTTTTTCTTCCATAATCTGAGCAGAACATATAAATATTTAAAATGAATTAAACACTATAATCAAATGTATTTAATCTAGATATTAAAGTATATTAGTTTCCTAGTCCTGCCATAGAAAGTCACAAAAACTGAGTGGCTTAAAACAGCAAAAATTTATACTCACTATTCTGGAGGCTAGAAGTCAATTAAAGTATCAACAGGATCATGTCCTTCTCAGACTCTATGTAGTATTCTTCCCTGGGGTTTCCTGGGTCGTTGGTATTCCTTGAGGTTTCTTGGCTTGCAGGCGCATAATTCTAACCTCTGCCTTCATGTGTGCTGATGTCTTCTCCTTCTCAATGAATATGAAAAAGCATATGGCAAAATCCAACACCCTTTCATTATAAAACACTGAATAAAATAGGAAAAGAAGGGAGGAAAAAGCTGAAGCTAATTATACACTTAACGTGAAATACTGTTTTACACCATGAGTAAGAACAAGACAATGATGCTCTTCCATGCTACTTCTACTAAACATAATGCTAGAAATTCTAAACAGGCAAAAATGTGTCCATTTGGAGAGAGATAAGTAAAGTATCTCTATTTGTAGATGACATAATTTTGTTTACAGAAAATCTTAAGAAATTTATCTACTTAAAAAAACTATTAGAACTAATAATCAAGTTCACCAACTTTGCAGGACACAAGATTAATATTAAAAATCTATTGTGTTCCTATTTCCTGCATTGGTTTAATTAACTGAGAATAGGTCAATGACCTAAATGTAAGAGCTAAGACCTCAAAACTCTTAGAAGAAAAGCACTAGGCAAATTCCATGAGCTCAAATTTGACAATATTTTCTGAGATAGGACACCAGAAGAATGAATAAATAAAGAAAAAAATAAATAAGCTGACTTCATCAAAATTAAAAATGATTCTGTATCACAGGACACAATCAAAGAATTGAAAGGATAACCTGCAGGCCAGGTGAATATATTTGCAAAACACATACCTGCTAAAGGTCTAATTTCCAGCATATATAAATCACACAATTTAAATATAATAAGGCAAATATCCCAATTTAAAAATGGGCAAAAGATCCAAATAAACATTTCTCAAAGACACAAATAGCAGTAAGCACATGAAATGATGCTTCACATTATAGTCTTAAGGGAAATGTAAATAAAAATTGCAGTGAGATAGCACTTCACAACCACTAAGTTGACTATAAAAATAATTTCAGAAAATGAAAATAGTAAGTATTAGAAAAGATGTGAAGAAATTGAACCCTTTCTACATTGCTGGTAGAAATCTAAAATACTACAGCTAGCTGCTGTGGAAAACTGTGTAGTGATTGTTCAAACACGTTAAAAATAACAAATTGCCATATGATCCAGCAATTCTGCTCCTAATTATAAAAGGAATTGAAACTTTGTTAAAAAATAAAAAAGCTTGTAAACAAATGTTTTTAATAGCACTATTAACAGTAGCCAAAAATAGAAATAACCAAGTACCTAATCATTGATGAATAAAATGTGGTATATCCATGCCATGGAATATTATTTGGCCACACAAATAAAGCATGAATTGATAAATGCTAAGCATGGATGGACCTCAAAAACAGTATGTCAAATGAAAGAATCATCATAGAAAACCACAAACCATATGATTCCATTTATAGGAAATGTTAGAGTAGGCAAATTAATAGAAACAGGAAGCAGATTAGTAGTTGTGTATCGCTGAGGAAGATGAAAGGATAGTAAATTCATAACCAAAAGGTACCAGTTTTCTATTTGTAGTCTGAAATGTTGTAAAGTTAATTGTAGTAATGGTTGCACATATCTGTTACTACACTAAAATCATTGAAATTTTTACTTTGAATGAGTGAATTACATAGTACACGAATTTGTCTCAAAGCTGTTCAAAAAACGAAAAGAAAAAAGAATGGGCAAATTCAGACTTATGATTGCCCCATTTTTAAGTGATATTAGGAAGAACATGTTATTGTATTTTTTAAAGCACTGTTGGATTTAGGTAGGAATGATGAGTTGCATCTGTTTCAGAATACTTAAGAAAACAGGCTTTATAGCCAGTATAACAAGGATTCAAATCTACTGTGATAGGAACTTTCCATCATAGTATGCCTTATACACATATAAGTACTTGAGATAGATGTGGAAGAAATGGGTATGATTTGAGTTATTGATTTTTGATAATATCTTGATCTTTCGTCAAAATGTTGAATATATGTAGTATTAAAGAGTGGTATTCATTGATTCACTTGAAAATAGTTTAATGACATCTTCATGAATTGGAAAATGAAATCAATGTTTTAACAAACCTTTAAATATTTACTTTGGAATGCTTAAGATGTGTTGGCTCTTTCTAAATATAGAGAAATTTTAATATTAAAGAGTCATGGTTATCCAGTACATTGATTAATGTAACACAGACATGGGTATGAATTCTATTTTAGGTGTCTAAGTATTTCATTTTGGGTATATTTCTCAATTTACTTAATATAAGTAATTCTCATCTGTAAATTAGGGTTAACTTGAGTATTTCACTTTATCCCCCCCCACCAATAATTAAATAGGATAATTTATATAACATATTCATCACTGTGCCTGCAATGGTTAACATTCACAATGCAGTGTTTTCCTCCTAATTAAAATTTTACAATCAGGAATCTTAGAAGAATTTCTGAGTTAGGTGGTTTCAGTAATGAGAATTATTATTTTTTCAAAATTAAGTATATGAAAATCATACAACATATGATGATTCTGGGGGGAGTAAAACCCAAAAGATTCACCTAAAAGTCCAGGTATCAGTCTTGCTCACACATCTTGCTAACAAATAACAACAAGAATAAGCTAGGGAATCTAAATAAAATTATTTAGACCATATTCTTGTTCACCCTCTGCTCCAGCCCCTTAGCATACAAGATCCTCTATTCTAGTACAAACAGAAAGTGATGAGTTCGACTAAGAGTAGGGGTTTCTGCTTGGTTTAGATAAGCACTTCAAAGATTGTGTGTTTATCTCAGCTATCTGCCACTCTTGAGACAGAAAAATTACTTTGGATATCTTTCCAGACCAGGTTTACTTATGACATTTTTTACTTTTTCTAAAGTCTTCAGGATAAAGATATAATGAAAAAGCATCAATCTCCATTCTTCTGATCCAACTAAAGTCAGAAATTCTATAAATCGAATGTGATGTGTACTTTAGAGGTCAGTGGAAGATTATAAATGTCCTAAATTTATCAAAGCAGCCACAAATTCCTAGAGTAGATTTTCAAACATTCTACCTCATTATCAAAAATCTTCTCTATTGTGTATTTCTGAAATTAATTTTATTATATAAGTAAAGAAAATGAGGAATTTTATTATATAAGGGAGGAAAAATACAGGAGAAAAGAATACCCAAGTGAAAGACAGATAGTATGAAAGGGAATTTCACTGTTGTTATTAATTACCATAGGAAGAACACCTGGATATGTTTTCCTCAAATAAGAATGTCTCAGAATATATGTTATGTTGTTACACACACACACACACACACACACACAAACACACACACAATACATTTACCACTTCTACTTAACTGGAGACCTGCTTTTTACAAAACTGTTTTTTATTACATTAATTCAGAAAACAAAATAATTATACAAATAGACCTGCAATAGTCCCTATTCACCCCATGTACTAAATAAGATCAGGAATATTTCTTTCATTCATTTGCTGACTCAATGCTCTTAGGAAATGCCTGTTACATGAAAAACCCCAGTGTAAAATGCTGTGAGGAATAAAAAAAAAAATTGTGGCTAAGAATCTGCCTTATATTTCTTAAAGCAAATAGTGGAGAAAATTATAAATAACTTTCTGTAAAGGAAGACATTTCAGAATTATAGGAAGTATTGTTCAACTACAGAGAAAGACACATGATCCTGAGTTTGATGCTAAGCATCAAGAAGAGTTTTACAAATGTGATAAAAAAAGTGGAAGGAAATATGGCTTCTGCTTTGAAGGAAGTTACATTATTTTTGGGGAAGCAGATTTGTTATAAATGAAGGACACATCCCCAAATCTTTTTGCCTTACTGACATCAGGGTTTTTCTTATGCCACTCATCTAGAAGAAAAAGATTTCTAGAGTTAATGTGACTGAACACTCCATGCAATTCTGAGAGAATGAGTGACATAAGAGAGGAGGAGAGGCATGAGAGGCCTCACCCTGTGCTTTGCCATAGGATCTCATTTAAACCTCAAGAGGCTGAGTGAGGGAGTAACTTCTCTCCTTATTGATAGGGGACCTGGACCCCCAAGGCTTTATGACAGAAATTAGTTTAAAAGGGGAAACGAGGCAGGAGGGGGGAAGAAAGATGGTGTCATGAAAAGTTAGGCGGAAATCTCCTCCCAAAACCACATATATTATAAAAATACAGCAAATACAAACATTCCTGAAAGAGTGACCAAAAGTAAGAGTGCACCAGCCAGTCTAAATCTGGGAGAGGACAACATCTCACAGAAAAGGATAAAGTAAAAAAGTCACCACCTGGTGGGACCCCAGCACACACCCCACCCCAGCTTACGGCAGGAGGAAGAAAGACTGGTGAGGGAGTAGAAGCCCAGGACTGTTAAATACCCAGCCCTAGAAATCTACTCCAGGAGCACAAACACACATTGAATGGTGCTCTGGAGATTAGAGGAGCTGAAAACAAAAGTCAGAGACTAAGACTTCAAACAGGTTCCCGCAACTGGCTTCCCTGGCACAAAAGAAAAGCAGGTACTTTAAAAGACTTCTCAACAGTGAGAGGGCTGCTAAAGGGGAAAGGGTTTAGGAGAAGGAAGAGGTGGACAAAATCATCCCAGCACACTCAGCCCAGCAGGTTGGGAACTTTCAGGATCTTCAGGTGCTCCATCCCCCTGGCTGACAACAAAACCTGGAGGTCACTCACCATGATAAGCACCCAGCTGCTCAGTTCTCCCTGATGGCACTGGCACACAAATCAGCTGTCCCTGCCATTGCTATAGACCAGCGAGAGGGCATCCCAGCCTACAGCAACCACACAGTTTAACACAGAGGCTTCTTCATGCACACAGTTAACTGTCCCTGACAGTGGAGGCAGACAATACATCCAGGAAGCAGGAAAATCACATGATCATCTTCATAGATGCTGAAAAAGCATTTGACAAAATGAAACATGCATTCATGATAAAATCTCTCAACAAAATGGGTATAGAACGCAAGTACCTCAACATAATGAAGGCATATATGACAAACCCACAGCCAACATCATACTTAACAGCAAGAAACTGGAAGCTTTTCCTCTAAGACTGGAAACAATACAAGGATGCCCACTCTCCCCATTTTTATTCAGCATAGTACTGGAGGTCCTAGCCATGGCAATCAGACAACACAAAGAAATAAAAGGCATAGAGATTGGTAATTAAGAAGTTAAACATTATCTCTTTGCAAAATACATGATAATGTATATAAAAAACCCTAAAGAATTCACCCCAAAATTATTAGAACTAATATTCAAATTCGGCAAAGTTGCAGGATACAAAATTAATGCATAGAAATCTGTTGTATTCCTATATGCTAATGATGAACTAGCAGAAAGAGAAATCAGGAAAACAATTCCATTCACAATTGCATCAAAAAGAATAAAATACCTAGGAATAAACCTAACGAAGAAGTAAAAAACCTATGCTCTGAAAACTATAAAACACTCATGAGAGAAATTAAAGAGGAGACTAATAAATGGAAATACATCCTATGCTCTTGGGTAGGAAGAATTGATATTGTCAAAATGGCCATCCTGCCTAAGGCAATCTACAGATTCAATACAATCCCTACCAAAATACCAACAGCATTTTTGAATGAACTGGAACAAATAGTTCTAAAATTCATATGGAACCCCAAAAGACCCTGAATAGCCAAAGCAATGCTCAGAAGGAAGAATAAAACAGGGGGTATTACTCTCCCCAACTTTAAGCTCTACTACAAAGCCATAATATTCAAGATAATTTGGTACTGGCACAAGAACAGAGACATCGGTCAATGGAATAGAATAGAGAGCACAGATATAAACCCACAACATATATGGCCAATTAATATATGATAAAGGAGCCATGGACATACAATGGGGAAATAGCCTCTTCAACAACTGGTGTTGGCAAAACAGTACAGCTACATGTAAGAGAATGAAACTAAATTATTGTCTAACTCCATCATACACAAAAGTAAACTCAAAATGGATCAAAGACCTGAATGTAAGTCATGAAACCATAAAACTCTAAGAAGAAAACATAGGCAAAAATCTCTTGAATATAAAATGAGAAACTTTCTCCTGAACACATCTCCTCAGGCAAGGGAAACAAAAGCAAAAATGAGCAAGTGGGACTGTATGAAACTAAAAATATTCTGTACAGCAAAGGATATCTTCAGTAGTATGAAAAGGCATTCTAAAGTATTGGAGAATATGTTCATCAATGACATATTCAATAACTGGTTGACATACATATATACAAAGAGCTCACATGCTTCAACAACCAAAAAGGAAATAACCTGATTAAAAAATGGGCAGAGGATCTGAACAGATACTTCTCCAAAGAGGAAATTCAGATGGCCAAGAGGCACATGAAAAGATTCTCCACATTGCTAATCATCAAAGAAATGCAAATTAAACCACAATGTGATATCACCTCACACCAGTTAGGATGGCCAACATCCAAAAGTCAAGTAGCAACAAATGTTGGCGAGGATGTGAAGGGGAACCCTCCTACAGTTCTAGTGTGAATGTAAATTAGTTCAACCATTGTGGAAAGCATTATGGAGGTTCCTCAAAAAGTAAAAATAGAAATATCATTTGACCCAGGAATTCCACTCCTAGGAATTTACCCTAAGAAAACAGGATCAAAGATTCAAAAAGACATATGCTCCCCTATGTTTATTGCAGCACTATTTACAATAGCCAAGAAATGGAAGCAAACTAAGTGTCCATCAGCAGATGAATGGATAAAGAAGATGTGGTACATATACAAAATGGAATATTATTCAGCCACAAAAAGAAAACAAATCCTACCATTTGCAACAACATGGATAGTACTAGAGGGTATTGTGCTCATTGAAATAAACTAGGTGGAGAAATACAAATACCAAATGATTTCACTCATCTTTGGATTATAACAACAAAGCCAAAACTAAAGGAACAAAACAGTAGCAGACTCACAGCACCCAAGAATGGACAGTTACCA
Organism: Manis javanica; assembly: GCF_040802235.1. Classification (NCBI taxonomy): domain Eukaryota; kingdom Metazoa; phylum Chordata; class Mammalia; order Pholidota; family Manidae; genus Manis; species Manis javanica. Next base: position 58,225,397 of record NC_133166.1, read on the forward strand.
AAGGGTAAGGGACTGGGGAGGGATAAGGGATTAAGAGGCATTATGATTAATGCACATAACATAGTAGGGTCACAGGGAAAGAAGTATAGCACACAGAAGACAAGTAGTGACTCTATAGCATCTTACTATGCTGATGGACAGTGACTATAATGGGGTATGTGGTGGGGGCTTGATAATGAGTGAATGTAGTAACCACAATGTTACTCATGTGAAACCTGAGTATAAGATTGTATATGAGTGCAGCCAAGACTGTGGCATGAGTAGAGCAGTGGAAATCTCCTCCCAAAACCACATATATCTATGAAATATAACAAAGACAACTCTTCCTAGAACAGAGAACAGAGGACACAGGAAAACAACCAGACCACATCCACACCTGCGAGGACCCAGCACCTGATGAGGCAGTAAGATACAAGCACTGGACCGGCTAAAAACTTCCCCAAACTGGGGAAGGAAATAATCGAACAGACCACGGAAATACACAGAACCCCCAATAGAAAGGATCCAAGGAGGACAACACCAAGACACATAATAATTAAAATGGCAAAGATCAAGCACAAGGAAAGAGTTTTAAAGGCAGCTAGAGAGAAAAAGGTCACCTATAAAGGAAAACCCATCAGGCTATCATCAGACTTCTCAAGAGAAACCCTAAAGGCCAGAAGAGAATGGCATGATATATTTAATGCAATGAAACAGAAGGGCCTTGAACCAAGGATACTGTATCCAGCACAACTATCATTCAAATATGATGGCAGGATTAAACAATTCCCAGAAAAGCAAAAGCTGAGGGAATTTGCTTCCCACAAACCACCTCTACAGGGCATCTTACAGGGACTGCTCTAGACGGGAGCACTCCTAGAAAGAGCACAGAACAAAACACCCAACATATGAAGAACGGAGGAGGAGGAATAAGAAGGGATAGAAGAAAAGAATCTTCAGAAAGTTTATATAACAGCTCAATAAGGGAGCTAAGTTAGGCAGTAAGAAACGAAAGAGGCTAAACTTGAACCTTTGGTAACCACGAATTTAATGCCTGCAATGGCAGTAAGTACATATATCTCAATAGTCACCCAAAATGTAAGTGGACTTAATGCACCAATCAAAAGACACAGAGAAATAGAATGGATAAAAAAGCAAGACCCATCTATATGCTGCTTACAAGAAACTCACCTCAAACCCAAAGACATACACAGACTAAAACTAAAGGGATGGAAAAACATATTTCAGGCAAACAACAGTGAGAAGAAAACAGGGGTTGCAGTAATAATATCAGACAAAATAGACTTCAAAACAAACAAAGTAACAAGAGATAAAGAAGGACACTACAGAATGATAGAGGGCTCAGTCCAACAAGAGGATATAACCATTCTAAATATATATGCACCCAACACAGGAGCACCAGCATATGTGAAACAAATACTAACAGAACTAAAGAGGGAAATAGACTGCAATACATTCATTTTAGGAGACTTCAACACACCACTCACCACAAAGGATATATCCACTGGGCAGAAAATAAGTAAGGACACAGAGGCACTGAACAATACCCTAGAACAGATGGACCTAATAGACATCTATAGAACTCTACAAGCAAAAGCAACAGGATATACATTCTTCTCAAGTGCACATGGAACATTCTCCAGAATAGACCACATACTAGCCCACAAAAAGAGCTTCAGTAAATTCCAAAATATTGAAATTCTACCAACCAATTTTTCAGACCACAAAGGTATAAAACTAGAAATAAATTCTATAAAGAAAACAAAAAGGCTCACAAACACATGGAGGCTTAACAACATGCTTCTAAATAATCAATGGATCAACAAACAAATCAAAATAGAGATAAAGGAATATATGGAAACAAATGACAACAACAACACAAAGTCCCAACTTCTGTGGGATGCAATGAAAGCAGTCTTAAGAGGAAAGTATATAGCGATCCAGGCAAACTGGAAGAAGGAAGAACAATCCCAAATTAATAGTCTAACATCACAATTATGGAAACTGGAAAAAGAAGAACAAATGAGGCCTAAAGTCAGCAGAAGGAGGGACATAATAAAGATCAGAGAAGAAATAAACAAAATTGAGAAGAATAAAACAATAGCAAAAATCAATGAAACCAAGAGCTGGTTCTTTGAGAAAATAAACAAAATAGATAAGCCTCTAGCCAAACTTATTAAGAGAAAAAGAGAATCAACACAAATCAGCAGAATTAGAAATGAGAATGGAAAAATCACGACAAACTCCACAGAAATACAAAGAATTATTAAAGACTACTATGAAAACCTATATGCCAACAAGCTGGAAAACCTAGAAGCAATGGACAATTTCCTAGAAAAATACAACCTTCCAAGTCTGACCAAGGAAGAAACACAAAAGTTAAACAAACCAATTATGAGCAAAGACACTGAAATGGTAATCAAAAACTACCCAAGAACAAAACCCCCGGGCCAGACGGATTTACCTCGGAATTTTATCAGACACACAGAGAAGACATAATACCCATTCTCCTTAAAGTGTCCCAAAAAATAGAAGAGGAGGGAATACTCCCAGACTCATTCTATGAAGCCAATATCACCCTAATACCAAAACCAGGCAAAGACCCTACCAAAAAAGAAAATTACAGACCAATATCCCTGATGAATGTAGATGCAAAAATGCTCAATAAAATATTAGCAAACTGAATTCAACAGTATTTCAAAAGGATCATACACCATGACCAAGTGGGATTCATCCCAAGGATGCAAGGATGGTACAACATTTGAATACCTATCACCATCATCCACCACATCAACAAAAAGGACAAAATCCACATGATCATCTCCATAGATGCTGACAAAGCATTTGATGAAATTCAACATCCATTCAGGATAAAAACTCTCAGCAAAATGGGTATAGAGGGCAAGTACCTCAACATAATAAAGGCCATATATGATAAACCCACAGTCAACATCATACCTAACAGTGAGAAGCTGAAAGCTTTTCCTCTGAGATTGTGAATAAGACAGGGATGCCCACTCTTCCACTGTTATTTAGCATAGTACTGGAAGTCCTAGCCACAGCAATCAGACAAAACACAGAAACACAAGGAATCAAGATTTGTAAAGAAGAAGTTAAACTGTCATTATTTGCAGATGACATGATATTCTACATAAAAAACCCTAAAGACTCCATTCCAAAACTACTAGAACTGATATCGGAATACAGCCAAGTTGCAGGATACAAAATTAACACACAGAAATCTGTGGCTTTCCTATACACTAACAATGAACCAACAGAAAGAGAAATCAGGAAAACAACTCCATTCACAATTGCATCAAAAAGAATAAAATACCTAGGAATAAACCTAACCAAAGAAGTGAAAGACCTATACCCTGAAAACTACAAGTCACGCTAAAGAGAAATTAAAGGGGACACTAACAAATGGAAACTCATCCCATGCTCATGGCTAGGAAGAATTAATATCATCAAAATGGCCATCCTGCCCAAAGCAATATACAGATTTGAAGCAGTCCCTATCAAATTACCAGCAACATTCTTCAATGAACTGGAAGAAATAATTCAAAAATTCATATGGAAACACCAAAGACCCCGAATAGCCAAAGCAATTTTGAAAAAGAAGAATAAAGTAGGGGGGATCTCACTCCCCAACTTCAAGCTCTACTAAAAAGCCATAGTATTCAAGACAATTTGGTACTGGCACAAGAACAGATCCACAGACCAGTGAAACAGACTAGAGACTCCAGATGTTAACCCAGACATATATGGTCAATTAATATTTGATAAAGGAGACATGGATGTCCAATAGGGAAATGACAGTCTCTTCAACAGATAGTGCTGGCAAAACTGGACAGCTACATGTAGGCAAACGATACTGGACCATTGTCTAACCCCATACATAAAAGTAAATTCCAAATGGATCAAAGATCTGAATGTAAGTCATGAAACCATAAAACTCTTAGAAAAAAACATAGGCAAAAACCTTTTAGACATAAACATGAGTGACCTCTTCTTGAACATATCTCCCCGGGCAAGGAAATCAACAGCAAAAATGAACAAGTGGGATTATATTAAGCTGTAAAGCTTCTGTACAGCAAAAGACACCATCAATAGAACAAAAAGGAACCCTACAGTATGGGTGAATATATTTGAAAATGACAGATCCGATAAAGGCTTGATGTCCAAAATATATAAAGAGCTCACACACCTCAACAAACAAAAAACAAACAATCCACTTAAAAAATGGGGAGAGGAACTGAATAGACAGTTCTCCAAAAAAGAAATACAGAAGGCCAACAGACACATGAAAAGATATTCTACATTGCTAATTATCAGAGAAATGCAAATTAAAACTACAATGAGATATCACCTCACACCAGTAAGGATGGCTACCATCCAAAATACAAACAACAACAAATGTTGGTGAGGCTGTGGAGAAAGGGGAACCCTCCTACACTGCTGGTGGGGATGTAAATTAGTTCAACCATTGTGGAAACCAGTATGGAGGTTCATCAAAATGATCAAAATACACTTACCATTTGACCCAGGAATTCCACTCCTAGGAATTTACCCTAAAAACGCAGCACTCAAGTTTGAAAAAGACAGATGCACCCCTGTTTATCACAGCACTATTTACAATAGCCAGTAATTGGAAGCACCCTAAGTGTCCATCAGTAGATGATTGGATAAAGAAGATGTGGTACATATACACAATGGAATATTACTCAGCCATAAGAAGAAAACAAATCCTACCATTTGCAACAACATGGATGGCGCTAGAGGGTATTATGCTCAGTGAAATAAGCCAAGCGGAGAAAGAGAAATACCAAATGATATTGCTCATCTGTGGTGTATAAGAACAGAGGAAAAACTGAAGGAACGAAACAGCAGCAGAATCATAGAACCCAAGAATGGACTAACAGGTACCAAAGGGAAAGGGACTGGGAAGGATGGGTGGGTAGGGATTGATAAGCAGGGAGAAGAAGAAAGGGGGTATTAAGATTAGCATGCATAAAGGGGGGGTGGGAGAAAGGGGAGGGCTGTACAACACAGCGAAGACATACAGTGATTCTACAGCATTTTGCTATGCCGATGGACAGTGGCTGTAAAGGGGTTTATAGGGGGGATCTGGTATAGGGGAGAGCCTAGTAAACATAATATTCGTCATGTAATTGTAGATTAATGATAACAAAAAAAAGAAAGGGGGATTACTCCCTGATAGGATAAAACTAACTGTAAATCAACGATTAATGCATGCTTTAAATATCCTTAGTTTTGATCATTTAATGGGTGTCAGATGATCAGCTATGGAAGTACATATTTCTGATAATATTCCTTTCTCTTACAAAAGAGAAAAATAAAAAATCAGTTCCTATGTGGTGACCTCTAATAAGTTCTTCACCATAGTAAAGGGCATATCAAAGTGTGGGCAAAGGGTCTGTTTGTGTTTATACAGAGGATCAAAGCCTAATTTGGCTATCCAGAAAATGAACTAAGAAGAAGTTACAACATCAACATACTCTGAAAGAGTCATTCCAGAAGATGATCATCAAAAAATGTCAACAAGATCCTGGCACTGTTGCAGTCATAGCTGCATTCATCCCACTGGTTCCTGGAATTGCCATTGGAATGAAGAAGGAGTTATGTAAACTGGCCTGTGCATACAGTAAAATAACAAATTTGACTAGATCTATACTGTTGGAACTCAACCAAGAATTAGGAGAAGTGCAAGTTGTAGCGCTCCAAAATCTTGAGACTACAGACTATCTACTGTTAAAAGAACATACGGGAGGTGAACAGTTCCCAGGAATGTGTTGTTTTAAATTGTCTTATTTTTCTCCAACTATTCAAATTCAGTTAGACAATATCCATCATATCATAGATAAGTTTTCCCAAATGAATGCTTAGGGTACTTAACTGGTTTTCTTGGTTTCCCTGGAGATGGCTGGTAATTGTAGGTCTGCTTTGATTATGTAACTGTATTCCTATTATGTTAATGTGTGTATGCAATTTAATTAGTAGTTTAAAACCTATACATGCTTAAGTTACTCTACAAGAAGATATGTCAAAGAAATAACCAATCTTCCCATGTTTTCTTCTGTCTGCTACTTCTATAGTTTTTCTTCTTCCTTCCTAATTACAACCCTTAAATAGAATTCATGCCTCATATCAAATTTACCGAGTATCATAATTCCTCCAAGTGGTAAAGATACCTCAAGACAAATGCTGGGCATAAAACCCACAGGGCATAAATCTGCAAAGAAGTAAAAAACTCACCTCTTCAAACAATATTGCTTCTCTCTCACTTACCAACTTTACATTTCCCTGTCTGGCCCCAGAAGATGACTGGCTAGCCAGAGATGGGTAAGATTCCTCAAGGGAGGAACAACCTAAGACAGGCACAGTCACAGGGGGGCCATCAGGTGAGAAATTGGGAATCAACAGAGGTGAGGCTTAGAACCTCAACCCCCCTGTTCTGAGAGAAATCTTCTACATCCGCGGATGTTTTGTTGCCCCTGTCTAGCTTGGATTAATACTTAGCTTATAGGAACACACCTGGTCATCTACATTTGCCCTCTTACAGCACTAAACTATGTTTTCTACCTTTATCTTGCATCTACCTACCACTTCAGCATTTTATTAAAATTAATAATAATAATAATAAGGGAGAAATATGGGTTTCACATATAGATCAAGTATAAAAATCAAACAAATATTCATATTTGACCTGATTGTTTATAGTTCATAATGCGTGATCAAAACTGAAGGTTTCTATGACGACTGTCCTTGTACTGTTCACCATGTAAGAACTTATTCACTATGTAAGAATTTGTACACCATGTAAGAACTTGTTCGTTGTGCTTCAGAAGATCTGAGACTGATGAGAATTAGACTTGGGGTTGATTAATGATTGTGCATTGAGTCCCCTGTACAGAATTTTATTGTTGTTAACTGTTAACAATCATTTGATCAATAAATATGAGAGATGCCCTCTCAAAAAAAACAAAAAAAGATTGTATATGAATGATACCTCAATAAGAATAAATAAATGAAGGGGGGAAAACAGTTTTGTTCTGAAATCAGTTTTATTACCTTTATTCAAATGAGGGTAAGGGCCCTGGATGCCTCAGGATTCTCTCTTCCATCCCCATTTCAGTCCCCAAACCTTTGTTAAAAGTCAGCAGGAGTCCTTCGTTGTTTGTCTGCATGTCCTGACTCAAGGAGAGTCTTTTATCTCAATGCCTGAAACAGCCATGGACCAGCAGCAGCAGAGGTGGTGCGGGATAGGAGCAGCAACTTGGCAACCCACAGATACCCAGGCACTGTGACACACTGAGATGCAACTATCCCTACACACAGCCTGCCCCCTACCTTCTTGTAACTTGGCCAGTCTTGGCTTACAAATGCTCACGTTTCCCCTTTTGTCACTACCTCTATTTCATACTGCAGGTTGTGTGAAAATAAAGAAAATGAAATCCACTCAGTGGAGCCAGGAGGTTGCCAGGGGAGCATTCAGGCACTATATGTCCAACGGGAAGACATGGACATGGCAACTGGACTCTCCTTTCAGTGCACTTTTCTGCCTCAGACAGGAAGGAAGGCTTCCTCCTCCAAGGAAAAAGACAGACTGTCACAACGCAGCTAATAAAAAGCCATGATACTCCCACTTCTGTTTCTTCCAATGGGCTGTTTATAACAGCTCTCCCAACTCTGCTCATTCTGCTATGAGATTGACCTTTGTTTTGCAGACTTGCTAGGTTTTGCCCTATCTTGGAATTGAGATTCTCTGCTATTCCCAAATAAGCACATTTTTTTTTTTGGCTTCTAAAAATAACTGACATTTTTAATTTCAAGGTTAACAGTTGTCAGAGCTAGACTGGTGCAAAGGGGAGCGTGAAGGAGCAATATTTTGCTTCATTCAAAAGAGGCTTAGAGTAATGGAGGGCCCTGGCTGAGTTTCCTCATCAGGTAAGAATGCTGTGCCTTCTTTCCTCCACACAACTCTGAGAGTGAGAGGCCCTGTGAACCCCTTCTCACCTGGAACATGGTGCTAGCACTATGTTACCAGAGAGGGAAGTGTAAACCAGACACAGAATTGTGGAACAGAAGGTATTCTTTGACTCCACAGATAAAGATGCTCACATTGTGTTTGATGGTTAGTATCATAAAGAGTTTTGCAAATGTGATAAAGTTTGAAGCCTCAGAGATGAGAGATTTGTATAACTCAGCATTAGTGAGATTTAAGGGAAGCATATCAGGGAAATCAAGTCTGATCCTGTATTTCAGACATGCAGCCTATAGAAAAATGTAATCAGAAATGATGCTTACAATTTTATTTGAAACACGATTGGAGTAGCCTGTAAATGTTAGGCTGGGGTACTTGGACTTTATTTTCCAGGCAACATTTTGGAGATGTAAGTGCTAGGATCCAGATCTTTTATTTGTAAATATTTGACATGTCCCACAGGCATTGAAGGAAGTACAAAAAGGTATTATTTGACTAACATCCAGAAAATCCAAAAAAAGTAACTGGATCACTTTACTGGTCACTTAGAGTTTTCTTATTTCTCCTCTCCATTACCAGCGCCCCCTTTAGATTCAAACCTTATATGAAAATGGATGTTTTGCTTATTAATCCCTTGGTTTGCCTGATAAGTGTTTTGGTATTGGTATTTTTGTTTTGAAAGAATACCCCACTCCCAGCTAAAATAATTTAGTTTGGATGTATTTTACCTGTTCATATTTTCAACAAGCTGCTATCTGCTTAAAGTTTTAAACAAAATTTAAATCACAAATGAAAAGGACTTTGGTAATTGGTGCCTTTAACAAGTTTTTCCACTTTCTTTATTGTGTGTTCCTGTTGCACTTCTCTATGATCCATTCATTATGTACACATCCCTTTCTGCTTCAAATCACCCGGTCACTGATGGTTAGTGAGGATTGGCACCCTAATTTCATGATTTATAACACCTGTATGATAATGATAAACACACAACCATCATTTTTCCGTTAATAATTGGGCTCACTAAGACCTTTTTTTTTCCACACAAAATTCCTGCCCATTTAGTACGAGGCCCAGTAGAAAAGACCAGGTATTTAAATGAACAGTACTGTCTTGTTGAGATGTGAATGCTAAGGATTATACCCTCTATGTTTACATGATTGCAAATCATATTTAAATGACTTGTCACAGTAAATGCCAAATATATATATTAGTTAATGCCCCATTCTACATTAAGTCAAACCTATTGTGTGTTTCAGGGGCTAGACTGTGGGTCAAACTGGGATTATTCCTATGTTAAATTCTTTTTATTTCCTAATTGTCCTTCTGGTAGTCACTGTCTAAGAGGTTTATGCAACATCTTTTCACTGGTGGTTTGAGGATTTTATTGTCAGATACTCTCAGTAGTAAAAATAAGTGAAAGGACTCTCAAACCTTCTAGTAACTGTTTGAGACATCATGATTTCTATTTTTGTTGTCATTGTTTTTCTCTTCTTATTATTGCCTCTCACCAGTCATGATTTTATGGAGTCATAATGCTGTCATATATGTAAGCAGAATTAGTATTTTTTTAACTAAGTGCTACAGGGGTTTCAGGCAGGAAGAAATTAATTTATTATTTGATTTAGGAAAGATGCAGTATTTACTGAAGCAACTGAAATTAAGTTTCTTATTTATAATTGAATCACACCATCAGCCAGACTGCTTGAAATTTCAATGGGCAGCAATAGAATTTTATGAACTATAGCTACTAATACCAAGTAGATCTTGAAAACACATAATTTATGTCTTTTCCCCTCTTCAAGCTCTTTTCCTTCTTTAGAGAACTGATTTATAGTGGAGGCTTGAACTGTGGCAATGTCTATTCTTGATTCTGCCATTTCTGTAAATCCTGATCACTCAATATGGTTTATCACCCCAAAAGTGACCCCATTCTTCATACTAAGAAATGACCTTTACATTTCCAAGGTGATTTACCTTGAACAGCCAGAAGAAAAATGTGTTCTCTTATTTCTCACTATTTTGCAATTCTACCAGCCATCAGAGAACATTCTCTAAAAGGATTTAGAGCCTAAGATAATCTGAGGATGACCCATTTAATTGACAAACAGACTTCTAATCAGCTGGATAGATACATCTTTCTAACATAAAACATGCATTTAGTTCTCTTGCTCAGACATGTTTGTCGCTATTGGTACAGCCCTGCTATTCATTGATATTAGCATAATGACTGCACATGGGGCAACTACCTCCCAGTGTTTCACAGAATCCTAAAACATAATAGGACTGTAACTCCAGGGGGAAATCCCAGGGCAAAATACCTTTGAAACTGAAATCAGTCAAAGGGAGAAATAAAGTGGGAGAAATCTGTTTGTTGCTTACAAGCAGTTGTCCACTTCTGCTCTCCCTTGTCTCTCTAGACCCAACTGCAGAAAAAGAGGCCCCACCGAGCCTCTCTGGTCCAGATATGCCCTCCCTGGCTCTTATAATTACCTATTGATATGGAGATGGGCTACTTCTCTCTGCCCCTTGGAAACACCTATTGATATGGAGATGCACTAAGGCCAGGCAAGAGATTCTGGAAATATTGCAATTTTACCCACAAGGATCAAGAGTAAATTAATCAATGGTTTTCTTACCTTTCTAGAACTCCTGGGAGATATTTCTTATACTTACTGAGCATGCCCCAAGTTCTCTTATCTATTTAATTAATCAATTTTTTCCCCTTCTATGTTTTTCATTTTAGCATTTTTCTGTTGACATGTTTTCCAGTTAGCTAAATTTGTTTTGTGATGTAGCCAATTCAAAATTTCATATATTTTATTCTCAACTCTGGAATTTCAACGTCCCTCTTAATATAGGTTCCAGGTGACTTTTTGCAATTCATCCCCATTTCATGTTTTTATCCTTTTCATATGGTTAATATGTTAAAGAAAACAGAAGATCATATGTACACCTGTTCCTTTTTTCTTTTATTGATTATTGGTCATTTTTGTGTACTTCTCAACATGTCTAGAATAAAAGAAGCAAAGAGCCTCCAAGTGATGCTCCCTACATTCAGAGACTCGTTTTTTTGTTCTTCAGGGTTATTTAGTTAGTTAGTTAGTTAGTTTTTAGTTAGTTAGAAAGATAGGATGAGGATGGGCCTCTCAACCCAAAATGGATTGATCTTAGTCAAGATTGAGTTAGACTTATAGTAAGGCTCAGCCTATTTCTGATATTTCCCTTGCCTGGACTTATGTTGGTTTGACTGAGAACCTAGTTAATGGTCAGTTTTTGTTTTTTTTTTTACCTCTGCAATAAGTCCATATCTTTTGGTTCCTAGACCATCTCTGCAACATTCCATACTGTGTAGTTTCAACCCTAGGGAGTCTTGGAGACTTGCTTGCTGGCAGAAGTCACTCTCCCTTGTTAGCCTGTACTTCATAAGCACTGAGAGGCTGAAGGATGTATTTATGAAGCTTTCTGCCTAGCCCCCAAGCCTCCCATATGCAAACTCATAGCTCAGCAAAAGTGCTTCTGTCAAGCCAGCTAATCATCTGAGGTCTCTGACTTCTTATGCAAGCCCTGAGTGAATACTAAAAGGTTTGTTTACTGGCTTCTCTCTCTTTCTCTGGTGGGGCCTCTTGCCTGGGAAAAGCCTAATCTTTAACTCATATCCAGAATCAAGAACCATCACTGGGGGGAAATCGCTTGTGATCATTGGTTAGTGTCATTTGGGATATTAAAACCTTGAAAAGGAATAGTGAATTGGGTAGGAGACTTCCAAGGAGTATGGTGGTATAGAAATAAAGCATGAGTGTTTCAAAAAGGATGAACTTCCATTACTCAGTGATGTCACCAGAGATAACATTGTGCTACTTCATTCTTCTTACCTTCTGTTGTTAAATCGCTAAGGAAACTGACTATGGAAAGTCTCTGGTATCATATCTTTAATTTCATTTTGGTGAATCTATGATTCAAACCAGAAACCAGAGTTTTCAAAATCAGGGATCATAAGAAGAGAAGTTGAGAACCTCAGAGCTTTTGACAATGTGATATACTGATTTAGCTGTTTACCTATGTACCAATAAATAAGAAGGTAAATAAAGTTTATACATCACTATTCAATATTTTCTTATCATCTGGTTAAATTTCTGTTCAGATACACAAGTAGGGGCACAGCGCTTTCTGCATTATTTCATGGCCTGTTTTAGTCATTCCATGCAAAATTTTATATAACTTTGAAAGTATCTAATTATGGGAAAGTATGTATGATACAAAGTTTGTGGGCAAAATCTTTCTCACTTAAATTCCCAAGCCATGTGTGTCATAAGAAGGTGAATTTCTTCTCTCCCTTACTATTTTTAACTACTGACTGTGTGCTCATTGGTAATGTTACTTACTCAATATAAGGGACTGTGATATTTCTTTTAGAGTTGAAAACATACCTAAAAATTTTTCTTCTAGTACATATTCTTCAGATAAAACAAATGTACAAGTCTTAAGATTTTAAAACACACTGAAAATTGTTTTCTATCTATAAGCCTTTTCAGAAAGGTGTCTATTCATTGTCTAAAACTATGTTGAGTTAAATTTGTAGACAGGGAGGTAGAAAGTGAAAGGAATACTAATTTAGTGCATTATTTACCACCTTATGTCCATCTATAATGCCTATTGATAGGGAAAATTTACAAGGACAGCAACCTAGCCGGTGGCTCCACTCTGTCTTGCACCCCTCCCTCCTCAACATAAACAACACTACAAGGACAGTAATTTATGAGGTGGCTCCCCTCTGCCTTGCCCCCCTCCTCAACCCAAACAAAAAAAAACACTCCCTTGGTTTCCCCGTGCTGCTGAGCACCAGGTCCCAAGGTTCGCTCCCTAAACTCCCTCCCTCTTGCCTGCTCACAGCAGAAAGGTATAAATTGCTTCCTTTTCCTTTGTTTGAGGCTCAGACTTTTTGGGAGATTACTCCCCTCTGAGCCCGCCGGTGTGAAATAAAGCCTCAACACTCCAAGACCTCCGAGTGCCGCTTGGGTTTTTCCATCAGTGATCCAGTCCAGGCTTTTTCTCAGTGTTTTCCATAACATTTGATTCCCTGACCAGGAAACCCAACTGCGCTGGCCCTTTGTTGCCACGGATCTGGGGCAACAGCGGGCGGTGATGAAACAGGAGATGGCAATGGAGAAGGCATGCCCTGCCTGACCTTTTGGCAGTCTCCCACCCGGTCCCCCCCGCCCCCCGCGGGGCCAGCCCCGCTCCACTGTTCCCACCAGACTCAAGGAGTCTTGGCATGTGAGGACCTGGTTCTGACGTCGAATCCGGTAAGGCCCCAGGGCACCTGACCCAGCCAGTCTCACCCATTGGGGTGGAAGGGGAGCCTGATCACCTCCTGGGAGGCTTATTAGAAGTCTCACAGGTAGACATTCCCGGGGGGGAATGTTTAAACTCTGATCTGCCTGGGTGTGTGTGTGTGTGAGTGAGTGTGCAGGGCAGCTGAAGTTATTCAGTCTGCACTATCTGTGATTCCATGGCCTGCACTACAGAATCTGCATGGGCCCTCATCCACTTTCACGGTCAGCCGTCAGGGCATATTGGTGATTCAGCTTTGGTTGACCTGGCCTGGGACTTATACAGGTGCACCTTAGCCAAGGCTGGCCAAAGTCTCCGTGAGGAGCCCGAACAGATGGGCATCTGACTGGTATCCTCTCTAGAGGAGGCACCCCTCTCTTGTCTGTTGTCGTGGCACCATCCACGGACACGTCATGGGGTCAGGGCATAGTAAACCCACAGTCCTTGACACTATGATCAAAAATTTCAGAAAGAGATTTTCAGAAAACAGAGTAAAATTAACTCATGGCTGGTTGAAAACCCTGTGTGAATCTGTATTGCCAACCTTTAGGGTGGCCTCCAGAAGGAACCCTACATGTCCCAACAATCTGCTGAACCTGGTGGGTCATCCCTAGAGGTCCAGGTCATCCTAATCAGTTCCCATACTTTAACTCCTGGTTAGAAACTGCCCAGAATCTCCCCCCTTGGGTGCGATTCGCTTGCAACAGGCAAGGACAGAGTAGAGTCTTAATTGCCTCAACAAAGAAGCTTGCAATGAAACAACAGAAGCCTGAGCCTCCACACATTTTTACTAGTGACCCAGAGAAAGAGCTAATATTGCCTCTGCCTTATGCGCCTCAAAGGCTGTCAGCACCCAGCCCCTGGTCCCTGATACCCTGCTGCTGTCAGCCTCCCTGCCAACTCCAGAGCCAGTGAACCCACTTCCCCCTGGACCAGCACCTGACTGCACCCTCAGCTGGGAGCAGATGCCCTTCAGATGCCAGCACAAGAGATGCAGGACCTGAAAGCAGTATCCTGTTCACAATAGAAGAGAAGAGGCAGCTGGGGTCCTTGGTCAGGGTGCATAGGCTGAAATTGCTGTTCCCCAAGAGCACCCCAAGAGGGACTTCACCACCCCTGAGGGACAGCACCAGATCCACCGATATCAGAACGCTCTCCTCCAGGAGATCAAAGCTAGGTCCAAAAGGCCTATGAACATGACTAAAGTTTTTTCAGTCACTCAACAACCAGAAGAGTCTCCTGGAAACTATTATGAGAGACTGTGTGAAACTTATCACATCTACACCCCTTTTAACTCTGAGTCACCAGGGAGCCAGCAGATAGTAAACACCACATTTGTGGCCCAAGCTGCCCCAGACATCAGATGAAAGCTCCAAAAGCTTGAGTGCTTCACTAAGATGACTGAAATTGTCAAAAAAAATATCTAAACAGAGAAGTTCAGGCTGACAGAAGGCAAAAAGAAAAATAAAGAAAAAGGCAAGTTTCCTGGCAGCTGCCCTGAAAGAGACGGATGGGCAGAAGGCAGAGAGAAGCCAGCCACCTAGAGGGAGGAAGCCCAGGACCCCTCTAGCCAGAGACCAGTGTGCTTACTGTAAAAAAAAAAAGGTGGGGGGAAGGCATTAGAAGGATGAATGCCCCAAATGTGGCAAAGCCCCAAAGCCCAGTTGCTGCTGGGAAGAGCCCCGTGAGGAAAGGCTCATTAGCCTGGCAGGAGCAGACTCAGACTGACAAGGACTGGGCTCTTTTGCACTCGGCCCCCATGAGCCCATGGTCAGAATGAAAGTGAAAGGCCAAAACACGACTTTTATAGTTAGCACAGGGGCATAACACTCTGTGGTCACCCTCCCTGTAGCCCTCTTCAGTGAAAAAGACTGCAACTATTCTCATTGAAAGAGTATCTTGTTGCAACCCTCCTTACCCAGGATGACTCAGGAGACACAGGCCCATGCAAGAGATTTTTTTTATCTGAAAGAGAAAGTGGCTGCCCCAGAGAAAGAGAGAGAGAGCAGAGAGAGAGAGAGAGAGAGAGAGAGCAGCAGCAGGACAGAGAGACAGAGCGGAGTGAGCAGTGGGACAGAGAGAGAGAGGAGAGAGAGAGAGAGCAAGCAGCATCATGTGCAGAGAGTTGTGCCTTTTATTGTGGTAGATCCCCTTGGCCTGTTGCCTTGGGGACGGTTGGGATGTTTAGAGATAAGGTGGGGCCCAGGCATGATTCTCACCGGCTTATGTGCTTGAGACCATGGAGTAAATGGAGGATAAATTACTATATTATTACACTTGGAGCCACAAAGACAGTGGCAGTATCCCCTCTCACAAGAGGCAAGAGCAGGCATCCAGGAACACCTGATCAGACTCAGAGAGGCAGGTGCCAGTGTCCCAGAGAGAAATCAAGGCAGAAATTAATCTTGAGTATTCAAGGACCCCTTGCTATCCTACTCCTGTTACTAACCCTCGGGCCCTGTATTATCAACAGGCTGGTCCAGTTTGTCAGAGACTGCATGGAGGCCATCCAACTGATAGTCCTCCATGCTCAATACAAGCCTCTAGTAATACTGTTACTCCTGCTTACCTTTGGACCATGTATCCTCAATAGACTGATGACTTTTGTCAAAGATAGAATTAATACAGTCCAGCTAATGGTGCTAAGACAACAGTATCAGCCTTTATCTCCTGACAACTGCGAGAAGTTCCAGGATCTCAGAGACCCCCTGGACCCCCGACCCGGAGGGCCCTGTGCTGGCTGGTGAGTGCACTCAATTATCTGTCTGTCTTTGTCTGTCTGTGTCTCACTGTTTTTTATCGTGAACAAGCCTGAAGCCTGTATAAGCCTGTAGGAGCTCCATCTGTATCAGGGTTGGCATTGACTTAGGCGGATGCGCTGACAGGTCGTCGACCGGGGGTCTTGGGAGATATCCCTTGCCCCCGTCTGGAGGATGAAGTCCTCATCTGTGAGGAAAGTCGACTGCTACTGCAGTCTGACAGGCCCTCAACTTACTTTCAGTTTTGCCTCTGCGGCCACGGCAGATTCTTCTCTGTAGGCGCCTGTTTGTTGTTTGTCATGTTTGTCTTAGTCTTGTTGTTGACAGAAGAAATGAGACAGACTCAGATGACTCCCTTGTCTCTCATGACAGACCATTTTCCATACGTTAGGGAGAGAGCTCACAATTTGAGCACGGATGTCAGGAAGAGAAAATTTCATGTTTTCTGCACCTCTGAGTGGCTGTCCTTTAATGTTGGCTGGCCACTGGAAAGAACATTTGATCTAACCACTCTTTTACCAGTTAAAGATATCAGGAGAAGAGCTAACAACCTCAGTGTGGAAGTCCAGAAGGGTCAGTGGCAGGCTTTTTGTTCTAGCGAGTAGCCAGCTTTCAATGTCGGATGGCTGCCAGAGGGAACCTTATCATTATGTCTCAGTCTGTAGGTTTGTGTGTCAAAGTGTGTAAATGAAAATATCTTTCTACCTCCGGATGGTATTAATGAAATTGATTTAAAGACAAGCACTTGTGAATACAGGACATTCTAAAACTCCCAGAAAATTCTAATAGAAAATATTAAGCATTAATGCTAATTTAAGTTAAACTGAAGCAGACATGTCCTTATAGTTATCAGCCACCTAAGTTTACCTAGTCATTTAAGTTGATGTTATCTGCTAAATCTTTCAAGAATAAAATGCTTAGAGGCTTGACTTTGTCTAATATTCAATAAAGGTCTTGTAAGTAACCCAGCATAGTTGTTAGGAATGAGTAAACTAAATAAGTGTGGCAAATGAACATTTTAATAATTGTCTGTTACAGTGTGTATACCTATCTACAGCCTGAGAATCTTTGTACCTACAGCCTGAGAATTTTAGTAACCTAAAATCTTAAAGTTTTGCTAAGTTAAAAAGACATACTTTGTGCTTAGTGAGAAGTTATGCTGTAAAGCTAATGGTTACAAAAATTGTAAAATGTGTTCCTAAATTTGTCAATCTAAAAAAATATTAGCTTAACAGTTTACAATAGCCTACTTCTCAGTGTTCACTGAAATTTAAAGTTTCTAATGGTTTAAGTTCTAATTAAAACTACTTAAAGTAATAAGGAAAGCATTTCTCTATGCTAAAAAATGTATGTTTTAATGAGAAGGTATAAAGAATGGAAATTCATTCTGCATGCTAAAGAATGTGTCTTTTGATAAAAGAAAGTAACTTTGTTCTAAAGTACAACTGTTTATTTAGAGGGAGAAATCTAAATGTAAAAAGAAAGTTGTAGAAAGTTTTAGAAGAATTTAATATAGTCATTCTCTGCAAAATTAAAGCAAATAAGTCTCAGTATCAAGTACACAGCAAAACTAAAATTTTGTTTTCAGTTAAAAAGACAGTCTTCTTAACTGTTAGTTTGCTCTTAATATTGAAAGATTGCAAAGAGTTCTCTAATTGTTTTATTAAAGCAGTTTCTCATGCTTAAAGTCTCAGTGAGTTGTCAGAGTATTTTAAAAAATGAGATCTTACTATTAAAAAGACTAAAAGCTAAAGTTTACTAACAACTGTGTAACCTCTAATTCAATAAGATTAAGTAAACTAAAGAAGATGATTTTGTGTCTTTTTGTCTCAAATTTTGCTGATAAAGTATTTTAAGCTTTTTATCTTAAGCTGACAACAGTTTAGTAAATGACTATCTTTATAAGCAGAATTGAAACATTTATCTTTCTCTCTATCTGATCCCTCCAGAATTTAAAACTTTCAGTGACTATTTTTATATTTCATGGCAGTATGTTTATTTGCATAAGTTCAATAAGAATCTGCTTTCCTAGTAAGAAGACCAATTAAAAGCACTGGTTATACTACCAAGGCTTTGACTAGAATGTCATACCTGAGAAGCATGTGCATAAACTCAGATATGAACAGCTTTAAGAAGCCAAGGTTGACTTTATAAAGCCAACAAAGCCCCTTGGAAGAACTGTCCTGGTACCTTGCTTACAGGGTTCCCAGCAGCCTTACCAGGTGAGTAAAGAAGGTCACTTCCTGGCAAGTGCAGGAACCTCAGGATGTCTTGGGGACCTCAAGAAGAGAGGAATTCACCCAAATCTACAGGTACTGCAGGCACAACCTGATGGCAAGTCTGGCTTGGCTTTCTGGCCTCAGGAAGCCTTTAAAAGTTCAATCTGAAACTCCTTATAAAACGTTCCAGCAAAGCATATTTAAAAGAGCCTATGTAATCAATTGCTCTTCTTGATGCACTTGTGCAAATAATCAAACCAAGTGTTATTTTCTTAACCTGGTTACTCCAAAAAAAAATGAGGGTGATTTTAGAGAAAAATATTGTTTCAATAATGCAGTCTTATCTATACTAAATCCTAATACCTAGTCATTGAGATGTAAACTTGATCCAGAATTCTAGTTTCCCCATGGTACCTGGCTATGATTCTCAATTAGACTCTTCATATTTCTAGTTCTCATATTCAGCCATGCATTCTTAATCTTGTCAAGTTTGTTCTTCCAGAATAGAAGTGCCAACCTTCTGAGGCCTTCTGAACTGACCAGTGATGGAGACCTAGCTGCATCCTGTACTGTGCCCCCTCTCAGCATGAAGCAGCCAGAGTGGTCATCACCCCTTTTCCCTAGCAGCAGCTAAGGTCTCTATCTGTAGAGGGGAGAATGAGACAAGGACCATAGGCTTAGACAGAATAAGGTTGCAGGCATTACTCCAAGAGTCCGTCATTCCAGAGTGAAAAAAGCCTGTCATCCTGACAAAGAAGCACATCAGCAGGAGGCCCGGCCAGACCTCCAGATCCTCTCCGCCTCTGCATCCGACAATTGTCCTCTGACTAATAGACACCTGCATGCCATAGATTCTGGCTCTCATTGGAGTAGTGTCTTTTATTCTGGGCATTGAACTCTGTGCTGTTGAATCCCTGGACTGGACTATTCCTCAAAAAAAGTTACCCTTTCTATTGTCTATTGGGTAATCATTAAATTGTTTTACTGCGCTTACCTGTCTCTCCTAGCTGGACCCAAGTCTCAGCCTGCATTTCCAAAGTACATCTGTTAGGGTCCAGGCTTCCGAGGCTTCCCCAGAGAACAAACTACACAGGCATAGAGATGTAAATTCAAGCAAAGTCTTTATTCAGCCAGCTACCTGAGGTCCAAGTCAGCCCGATGCAGCGGGTCTCAACAAGGACCCCGAGCACTCCGAGCCAAGGGTTTATATAGCAATTTCAAAGCACTTAACTCATAGCAATTTTCTATAACTATACATTATTCTTGCAAGACATATATCCTGGGGTTAAGCAAGGGCAGGGTAAGACTACTCAATGGTTAGGGAGGTTCTGCACGATAAGCTTGGTATGTAAGATTTACTGATCAAGGTTAGCTGACCAAGGGTCACAGCTGCCCACCACCCAGTGCTCATGATTAACTTGTTTTTCAAGGCCTTACCCAGGCCCAGGGTTTGTTTTTTTTGTTTTTTTTCTTTCCTCTGAGTCACACTCTCAGAAAATGGTTTCTAGGTTTCTAAGATGGCTATGCTTATGCTAATTTACTAATCTTACTAATGCTTAGATTCTACATTTCCCCACTTTCCTTTGACCATTCCAATCATGGAATGTTTGTTTCTTCCTGCTGTGTGAGTGAATGATACTGCGGTCTCAGCATTAGCACCTGAACAGCACTCACTCTTTCCCTAACAAAGGCTATTAGCCGGTTTAAGATACAGGGACCTAAAGTGAGAAGCAGTATAAAAATAAGCAAGGGCCCTGCCAGGGTGGATATCAGGGTTGTAAACCATGGGAATTTAGTAAACTAGGATTCAAATAGCCCTTGGCTGGCCTCTCGCTCTCTCTTCCTTTGATCTGATCTCTCTCTAAGTTTAGACATTGAATCTCTTACTATTCCGGAATGGTCTGCTGTTAAGGTTTAGCTAAGTTTTATTAGTTCTTTTTCCTGACTCTTAATGCTCTCTGCACTCCTTTACACATCTCTGTAGTGTTTAACTGTATAAAGTTACAAAGTGCATAGTGGGCTAAAGGGAGCTACCTCCTTTTCCCCAGTGAGATTTCCTAGGCAGAACAAGCTGCCCACAGCAGCTCTAATAAAGAGACTTAGGGCTTGATGCCCTAACAGAGGAAGCTGATCAAGATTTAGAGCAGCTTGAAATCACCATGATCCAGCTGCAAGATCAGACTGATTCTCTGGCTAAAGTGGTGTTGCAAAACTGTAGAAGACTGGACCTCCTGTTCATGTCACAGGGAAGCTTATGTATAGCCCTTAAAAAGATTGTTGTGAGTTATCTAGCCAAAGTTAAGAAAACATTCAGCATAGGAATAAAATGTTAGAAAATAAAAGGTCTTAGTTCCAGGGATGGTTTGAATAGAATCCGTGGCTAACAACTCTTCTAACTGGCCTTGCTGGGCCAGGGATTCTGCTGTTCCTTAAACTATTAGTGAAACCCTGTATATTTAACTGGCTCATTAATTTTATCAAGGAATGCATTCCCTCCATACAGCTCATGTATATGCGGAGCCACTATGACCCTGTCATAAGCCAAGGAGATGATGCCCCCTAAATGAAGTGTTTGAAGGGGCATCAGAGGGGGGAATGATCGGGAAAATTTACAAGGACAGCAACCTAGCTGGTGGCTGCACTCTGTCTTGCACCCCTCCCTCCTCAACATAAACAACACTACAAGGACAGTAATTTATGAGGTGGCTTCCCTCTGCCTCCCCCCCCTCCTCAACCCAAATAAAAAAAAACACTCCCTTGGTTTCCCCGTGCTGCTGAGCACCAGGTCCCAAGGTTTGCTCCCTAAACTCCCTCCCCTTTGCCTGCTCACTTGCTGTGCAAGTAGGAATGTTACAGATAAGGAAGCAGAAAGGTATAAATTGCTTCCTTTTCCTTTGTTTGAGGCTCAGACTTTTTGGGAGATTACTCCCCTCTGAGCCCGCCGGTGTGAAATAAAGCCTCAACACTCCAAGACCTCCAAGTGCTGCTTGGGTTTTATCTGTTGGTGATCCAGTCCAGGCTTTTTCTCTGTATTTTCCGTAACACTATTAATTGACCAATGGGCATATAGATAATTTTCCTAGTATGAATATTGTATTTTATCCGTGTATTTGTAGTGTTTGTATACATAACCACAAATTTATCCATGGACCTGCTTACAAATTATTTCATTTCAAGAAACCCACATGTGAGGTATTTATATTGCTGAATAATTCTCAATAGCCATGATTACCTTTTTAATAAATCAATATAGTATATTTCAATGTAAGTAAAATTGATGTTCACAGAAGTATAAAGTTGAATCCAATCCCACCTATAGAAAACACAATATATTTAAAAGCAAAATGCATTTAAAATCAGATTTCTTGCAACATATTTTATAACCCACCTCCTTCCACATATTTTTAGTAAAGATCCAAGTTCAAAATTAGGGTGATGGCTGCAAATAGTGGTTATAAAATTTGATGTGGAAGTGGATTTACCAATTGAACATAATACTTGCCTTTTGAGAACTATTCAGAAGGAATATGAGATTTCATAAAATTATGCAGGACAACAAGTTTGGTCAAAATTCTTAAATTCTGTGTTCCCCCATTTTAGACGTTTTGTTTTCCCTGCCCCCATACTGCCTTTTTCACCTGCTTTGAGTTTTAAAATATAAGAGCCATATCTTACTCTTAATCTTTAGAACCTGAGGAAACCCTTACTAGTTTACTTTTTAATTCAAAATGAAATCAAAAGGAATTAAGTCAAAACTCCAAACATTTATCATGAAATTGTGTATATTCAGGTGAATCAGGATAACTTTGTTCTTGAATTTTACCCAGTTGCTGACATTTTCTATCCTACCTCCAAGATACTAGTTGAAGTCTGATTTAAATGACTTAAATAACTCTAAGCTGGATAATGGCCCATAGTCTTCTATTGATTGAAAGTAAATGTCAAGGTGATAAAAGCTAATCAACTCTGTTTTACTCCATTGAAATGTTAAAAATTCCATAAACCTGAAATTCACAAACAGTAGTTGTCCTTACTTTAAGGACACCTATATTGCCATTTTTATGGTTCTACTAGGTTTCCAAATTAGCTGCTGGATTCACATCAGACACCCATAAATGTCTTAAGCTTTATATCTTTTGAAAAGAAAGACTGCCAAAAGACTACCAATATTTCAAATAACTTTGCTCATAAACTTTTTTAGGAGTTAAACTTCCCATATTAGTGGGAAGTCACAATTATTAATCAGAATATCACAAGATAATAAATCAAGTGGTCAAATATACTTGGTATTCATAATTATTTTGAAATTGTAGTCTATACCAATCATTAAATTTTTAAATGTTCATTTATAAAAACAAAATAGCTGTCAGGTGATTAGTCATTTGTGAAGCATTACTGCCTGGAAAGCTTTTATAATGCTTGAAATATACAGTAAGTTGACTTTAGTCATTCTTTAATTCTTTCAGAGTAAATGGTAATAAATCTCAATGTATGTGCACTACGTCAATATGACAATCCATGGCATCAAGGTCATATCAGGAATTCTCAAGGCTGTTTATTTGAATATGCTTCATTTCACTCAGAAATAGAAGCACTGATTATGAATCAACATGATTTAAATACATTTGTTTCCTTCTTTTTTTCTTTTTCACTATAATCCAATAAATTCAGCCATCCAGAAAACAGCATGGCTAGAATCAATAGTAACTTCTTGTCAGTGTAGGTAGCTACAAGAGTAATAAGATAGGACTCTGAATTCTATTGAATAGAATCCAAAATAAAAAACTAAAACATAAGCTTGAGGTTAACTTGTAAAGGAAGTATCAGCAGATATTTAAAAAGTAATTTTGAAAATATTGAGTAATTGTGTTTGATGACACTTATACACAACTCCTCACTTATTTGTCTTAAGTTAGATTTATCAGAATAATTTTTTTCCTGATAAACAATCAGGTCCATATCTCAGTATCCTGAGCATCACACTGTGAAGGACTGCTCATTTTGTCATTTCATGATTATTGTAGGAGGCAACAGTCAAGTGGTAAAGAACAGACTGCTAGCTAGTGGTAAAAAAGATGTCAGACTCATGTTCCAAAAAAGAGCTCCATTAAGAAAATCAGATCTGAAAGTTAATAAAAATCTTGTTGACAGGAAATAAAGTTAAGTTGTCATTCAATAAGGGCTGGTCACCTCACCAGTATCTCTCTACCACAGAGCTGCCTAAAAAATAAAATAAGCAAAGAACTTGTTACTTTTTAGTCACACCTACATAAATAAAAAGGTTCTTATTAAAGTGAACAGATAGGAGAGTTACAGTGTGGGATCCTTTCAGCATGTGGAGAAGAGAACAAAGATCTGCATTCTAGACTTTACCCATCCCTTTATAGTTGTTGCTGATCTCAAGTTGAATCAGATCTATTCAAATCCAAACTGAAAAACATTTATTGAACTGAAGATTATTCCAAATTCAAAATCACAGTACAAGGTCTGGCAAATGTGTTAGTGTGCCATTCAAATTATATTTTATGCTGTTATAAATTTAGTGTATTGCCTTTACTGGAAATATTTCAATTACATAAAATTCCAATTACACAAAATTCTGAGCAAGATGATTATCTTTTTCCAAACATATATTCTGTGTTTAGATATGTTAGCAGCATATTTCTCTACCTTAATCCTAAAGTCCTAGGACCTACACAATAAATTGTACTTCCTTGCATTCGCGATCATATAGTGCAAGTAACAAGTCATCACTCAGTGTGCAATAGTTAACATCCTGAATAAATAGTCCTCAAGCAGATGTTCTTCTACAAGATTTCTTTCAACAATTCTCCAAAATACCTGTTTCATACATTTTCCTTTTGCTACGTTCCAATATTTTAGCCTCTTCTTTATGATTTCTCTACCAAAATTGCTACTCTGCTCACCCAAATAAAGAAAGTACTTCTTAGTGTCTGATTTCTGCCAAGACAATATATATCCAGGGTAGAACTTTCTTTTTATCTTTATGAAGAAGGAACTTTCCTTTTTCTCACGTTACTGATGTCTCTTCTTTAATTTGTGGAGCCAAGTGTACTTGAATTCCTAATATTTAGTACATAGGAGAAACTTGTGAATGCTGTTAGCATATATCTATTTTTTCTAAATATTTCCCCTTTTATAGTTTTGTTGACATCATTCTACAGGGTGTTGTGAGGATAAAAGGAATTTAGTCAGGAATTAAAGACTTAAGTTTAGTCCTAACTTGAACACTACTTGGGCACATCTTACGAAAACTCTCTTGATATATCTGGATCACAGTTTGTTCATTATTAGCATAAGGATATAAACCTAGGCAAACTCAGTCCAGTTACATAATACTATACTTCTGTGTTTCTCTGGAAGGATCATATGTTTGTCATAAGTAGCCTATGTGGTAGAATAGAGGGAAAAATAGTTACAAATTTAGATTAAAATTCAATCCCATTATTTGTTAGCTGTGTTCTCTTTGGTAACTTATTGAATGTTTCTGAATCTTGGTTCACATTTGGAAAATAAAAATAGTAGTAAATACCTTACATGCTTATTATGTGTTTTTATAATGGACTATAGCTAAGTGCCAAATTAATATTAATTCCCTCTTTTGTTATTCAAGGTGCTATTCAAATTGCATGCCCTCTTAAAGGTTTCAATGATTTACTTTATTTCAAGTCACATATACTATATATGCTAGGCACTCCTTTTTTAAAAACACATGAGTCATTATCTGGAAGTAATCTTTCTTTATTCTGAATTAATAATGATCATGACATAATAATGATTGTAGTATTGAGTTAAAGCTGATTTCATAGTACAAGTGTTAGTATGCATTTTGTGTTTGAGAAGAAGGGTCGTAACTTTGTCCTACATAAGAAAACTAGTGGAATAAGTGAGTAGAAACAGTATTGAATATACATCCATTGCATTGAATCAGAGAGTTTAATTATTAAGGAGTCGAGGGAGTGGAGAGAGTAAAAATGTGTGAATGAGTGTAGAGGTTCTGCTCTTGAGAAGGAGAAAGTTGCTGAAGCTGCAGAACCCAGCTCTGCACTTGGGAGATAACTTGGGTTTCAATTAAAATACAAGACACTGTGTAGACTTTGCTGTCAATTCATGAACCCTAAACAATAGAAGTTATCATTAGGAAGAGAATTATAATTAATCAGTTCTGAAGAATGAGTAAGTTAAAAAAAAAGACATTGAAATAAAGCTGCAGGCACCCTGAAATCCTTTGTTGAAATTTTTATTTTGGGTTTTGCTTTATGCTTATAATAACCAAGGCTAAATGCAAACTCTAAGATTTAGAGTGGTCCATGTGTAAGTTTGTGTATAGTTAGTTGTATGTTCTCCAGTTAGCTAAGCATTGATATTTGGAGTTATAGGATGTTACACACCTCTGAAGAGATTAAGTATGTTCATGATGTCATAAGACATGCTTATCTAGGACTCATTATTAAAATAGACCTTTGCTTTATGCTTTTAATAGTGCTTGATTCTGACATTTAAGAGTAAAATAGTTTTATTTTCAACTAAAGTTTATTTTCTTTGTTGGTAAGAGAGATAATCCTTGAAATCTAATATAGAAGTTGTCATATGCTGTGACAATCAAACCAACTTTTTTGGAAATCACTCAGTCATCATACCAGATCAACAAGTATGAGTTCAGATATCCTACAAAGTTTCTGTTCACCAAATCAAAATTCCATTTTAACATTTCATGATTCAATAATTGTAAAATAAAAAACATCATTGACAGTCTATAGTTCAGTAAAACGTTTTATTTGACAGTCATTTACTACTATGACTGTTAATCTGACCATATTGTATATGGTCGTATTTATTCATCTATTGTCCACACTTTCAGAAATATGTAAGTTTTTGATCACTTAAGCACAGGAATATGACCTATTTATGAATATAGGTTATTTGAACTTAATCCAACAAGGAAATCCACAGATGTTCTAAGCATCAACCCTAGCAAAGTTCAAAAGGTCTTTGAAGGAGCTATTCCGGAAGCCCAATCAAAAACGCAGATGCTGCCTCTACAAACACACTGGGACGATTTCCATCTGGGGCTTTTGGTGTGCCAAGTTTTTCTCCTAAGTGGTCACAGCAGGTAGGTTCTTTGCTCCAGATGAGAGAGAAAGGCACCAAAGGGAACTATTCTGCACCCTGCAATCAATAAGAAAGTGCTGCATCAAGTGAAATTGTAATTATATATACAGTGATGTGATAATGAGCTTTGAAAATGTTTGGTTGAATAAGAGATAAGTGTCTGGATTGAGTAAAACGACTATGTTTCTGAAAATGCAATACACATTATTAACTACAGTTCTATACATCAGAATATATTTGTATGTGTGCATTTGTGGTGAAATTGAGCACCACATTGATGTTACTGTGCATGCCTCTTCATTTAGTTTATTAAAATGTCTCCATCCAAATTAAGAAATAGCTTCAGAAGATTACCTTCTGATTGTGATTACCTGAAGAAAGCAATATAACTTCCAGCAAATTTTAGATAGGACTTTCAAGTTCAACAATAGGTACCCTTCAAAAGTAAATTTTCTTGGATATCTTTGGATCTAGTTACATACCCTGGTGGTAATACCTGCTGGTCCCTTTTTGCAGCAGTTACATTGAGTTAAAAAAAAAAGTAGTTAAAAGGAATCCTGAATGTATAACAATCTAATTTATATCACTTCAGATTTGGCTGATCCCTATGTGGGAAACTATTTGAGAAACTAGATTGATTATTCACAGTGAGCTAGTTTTTTCCCACAACCTCATGCCTCACCCATTTACAACACTAATTCTTCCACCATGTTTCCTTGTCTAGTACTCCAGTTCTTCTAGAATTAGGTTCCTGCCAAGATTATATGATGAAATTTCTCAGCTGCAATGTTTATCACAAGGTGACGGTTTTTCTCAATGCATGGCCCAAGGCCTAAGTTCCAAATTCATCAGAATGAGTTTAGTAATTGTTAACCAGGAAAACACTGCTTTAGCTTTTTTTGACTAGCCTATTATTAATGATCCATTAGAGGGCCAAGTGTACAAGGGCTTGATTTTTAATAATTAAAATACACTAATTTTACCCCTATATGGTCTCATGTATATACTAATTTAATTTTTTTAAGTAGAGAAAACCTATAACAGTGTGTGCCATGGTCTTTGATTATAGACTGCATACACAGAGCATGTGTACAAATCCTGTTTCATGTTGAGAAGAGAAAGTGATTGCAGAGATAAAATACTAAAACCTTGCCCTTAATGCTAGGATTCCCTAACTGTATACTCTGAAGCTGCAGCCAGTCTTCTTTCTTCACACTTAAAGTGTGGTCCATTGACTTGTAGGATCAGAGCTAGCATTACATAGAAGCTTGCTAAAAATGTGGAATCTCAGTCCCTTTTCTCCAGACCATGTAAAGAAGAATCTGCAATGCAATTTAACATGATCTCCAGTTGATTCATTATACAGTGAAGTTCAGAAAACATTACTATAAAACTCAGGTTATCCAGTGACATGGGCTTCCATGTCATTCTATAATTTCTGTACATTTTGTTGGAGTCTAGGTCTCGATATGTCCAGTATATCCTAACCCAGGGAGGGTAAAGGAAATTGCCGGGAAACAGGCCTGTGGCCAGTTTTGTAAATAGAGAAGCCAGGAAATATTTGACAATGCAAAGAGTAATGTTCCTAAACTAGTGGTTCTCAAAACTAGTTTCACATTAAAATCACCTAGGGTATTTTTTAGAATTACCCATACAGGAGCCCTACCCTAAAACAAATCAGGATTACTTAAAGGGAAGGCAAGGCTCTTGGAAAATTTGAAAAGATTCCAAGGAGATTCTGATTTTCAGCCAAGGTGAAATTCACTGCATTACAGAAAATATAACAGGCATTTTAATTGAACTAAATTGAAATCTACCATATTAAAGAAAATTTAGCATGGATTTTTATTAACGTAGTCTGGGCCAATGATTTTCAAATCTTTCTGGAAGATCATTAAAAATATCAAGATCCAGGACCCCAAAAATCCAAAATATAGGTTTCACTCATATTTTTAACAAGTACAAATATTGAAAACCTATCATCATGATTATGTTCTGCTCTGGGTTAAACCAAAATAATATAGTTTTTTCTGGATGGAGCAACTTAAAGAAAAAGCAATTTGCTCCTTTACTGCACGAATATAACTAAAGTTGGAATTTAATTGCATGCAGTTGGAGTGATCTGGGTAGAGTTTAAATTATACTAATTTAGGATGAAAATTTTTTTTTATTTCTTCCTTTCTAATCTGTATATCTTTTATTTCTTTTTGTCTCATTGCATTATCTAAAGCTTCCTTACAATGTTGGCTAGAAATTAATGAGTGAGGTCATCCTATCCTTGTTCTCAATTTCAGGAAGAAAGCATGTGGTTTCTCACAATTAAGTATGATATTAGCTATAGTTTTTTGAAGATATTCTTTATAAGTTAAGGAAGTCCCTCTCTGTCAAGGCTTACGAATAGTTTTTAACTATGAATGGTGTTGAATTTTGTTAAAATGCTTTTTCAGGAGCAATTACATCACCACACGATTTTCTTTTTTTAGCCTGGTGCTATAGAAAACCCCACTGTTTGATTTTTGGCTGGTAAACCAGCCTTACATACCTGGAATTGATCCAGCCGTTGCAGGAGGTCATGAGATGATATGACTATCAGGTGACCAGTGAGCTAGATTTGGGAAGAAGCTCCTTACCCTGGCCCCTGGCCTTGAGACCTATATTCTGGCCACTGTTCCCACAACTGGAGCCATTTCAAGGACAAAACCTTGTAGAAGCAATGTGTTCCTGAGACCAGCCAGATAGTACATATGATTAAACCCACGTAAGACCTCCATATAAACTTTTAAGATTCTGATGGGCAGGGGCAGAGATCTATTTGTCTTGTGGCCTCACAAGTCAATGCTTATATTTAAGTTCTTTTGCTTATTAAAACTGCCACCTACCAGTGTGGAGTGGCCTGCCTCTTTCTTTGATTTCTCCTTGGCCTCCAAGTGAAGGGCCAGTTTGAGAATGAACACCCACCTTGTTGTGGTGTATAATTACTCTTATTCATATTTGATTTGCTAAAATTTGTTGAGGAATTTTGCATCTATATTCACAAAAGATATTGGTGATATAGTTTTCCTTTCTTGTAATATTTTTATCTGGTTTTTGTGATAGGGTAATACTGGCTTCATTGAATGAGTTTGAGAGTGTTCTCTCTTAGTTTAATTTCTATGGGAGATTATGTAGAATGGGTAATATCCTTACTTAAAAGTTTTGTAGAATTCATGAGTGAAAGTAACTGGACTTGTTGCTTTTTTTTTTTGGAAGACTATTAATCATTGATTCAATTTATTTACTAGGTATAGGGATACCCAAGTTATCTTTGTCCTTGTGTGATTTTGGTAGTTTGTATCTTTCATGGATTTGGTCCATTTTATTTAAGTTATCAAATTTGTGGACATAGAGTTGTTCCTAATACCCTTCTATATTTTTTTAATATTCAGAATTTTATTAAATTCTGGGGAGGTATCAGAAGTGATGGCTTCCCCCTTGATTTCTTATATTAGTAATTTGTGTCTTCTTTTTCTTTTTGTTAGCTAGGTGAGAGACTTGTCAAATTTTTCTAAGACCATTTCTTGCAGGTCAGGTTTGCTGGCAATGAAATTTATTAGTAACAACAGTTTTTGTTTATTTCAGAAAGATTTGCTTTACTTTCAAAGGATAATTTGAGTTTTAATTTTTTAAAATTAAAACAGAATTGTTTGAGTTTAAATTTAACTTATGCAAATAGGATGAATCTAAACTATGATTGATTATTTATAGGGAATTAAATTTATTTTAGCTTATTTGAATAAAAAAACATTTTGGGACTAGGTTATTTGGATTAAATTTTACTAGTTGAATTTTTTTTAAGAATATAATATAGGTAAATGCAATGACCCTTGACACTGGTTTTCATATGTTTAAGTGTTTTGGATCAATTTGACTCATATAGACACATTTCATCTTATTACAAAATGATTTTATAAGGATTATCTGCTATAGTTTGCTTATTTTCAATTGTATTCTATAGAAATGTTCTGTTTAAAATGGCTTAAATTAATTAATGTGGTCTATTCTGAATTTATTTGACTGAAATTATTTTATATTAAGAAAATACAATTTTGATGATAATTTCAATTCTTCTCTGGATTAAATTTTTTTAAATTAAATGATTCTTTTTCACCTGTTCAGATAAAATTGATTGAGTCTAGTTTGATTTCTACTTATCTAGTGATGTGGTTTCTTTTTTTTAATTCATTTTATTATCATTAATCTAAAATTACAGAGAATAGTGCTGTGTTGAAGAACATTATGTTTACTAGACTTCCCCATCACCAAGTCCCCCCCAGCAAACCCCATTACAGTCACTGTCCATCAGCATGGAAAGATGCTGTAAAATCACTACTTGTCTTCTCTGTGTTGCACAGCCCTCCCTATGCACCCCCCTCACATTATACATGCTAATTGTAAGGACTCCTTTCTTTTTCCCCGCCCTTATACCTCCCTTCCGACCCATCATCCCCAGTCCCTTTCCCTTTGGTAACTGTTAGTCCATACGTGGATTCTGTGATTCTGCTGCTGTTTTGTTCCTTCAGTTTTTCTTTGTTCTTATACTCCACATAAGAGTGAAATCATTTGGTACTGGTCTTTCTCTGCCTGGCTTATTTCACTGAGCATAATACACTCTAGCTCCATCCACGTTGTTGCAAATGGTAGGATTTATTTCCCTCTTACGGCTGAATAATATTCCATTGTGTATATGTACCACATCTTCTTTATCAATTCACCTACTGATGGACACTTAGGTTGCTTCCATTTCTTGGCTATTGTAAATAGCTGCAATAAACATAGGGGAGCATCTGTATTCAAACTTGGCTGCTGTATTCTTAGCTAAATTCCTAGAAGTGGAATTCCTGAATCAAATGGTATTTCTATTTGTTCCAGCTCATTGAAGAATGCTGTTGGTAATTTGATAGGGATTGCATCAAATCTGTATATTGCTTTTGGCAAGATGGCCATTTTGACGATATTAATTCTTCCTAGCCAAGAGCATGGGATGAGTTTCCATTTGTTAGTTCGTTTTAATTTCTCTTAAGAGTTTCTTATAGTTTTCAGGGTATAGGTCTTTCACTTTCTTGGTTAGGTTTATTCCTAAGTATTTCATTCTTTTTGAAGCAATTGTGAATGGAATTGTTTTCCTGATTTCTCTTTCTATTAATTCATTGTTAGTGCATAGGAAAGCCACAGATTTCTGTGTGTTAATTTTGTATCCTGCAACTTTGCTGTATTCTGATATTAGTTCTAGTAGTTTTGGAGTGGACTCTTTAGGGTTTCTTATGTACAATATCATGTCATCTGCAAATAGTGACAGTTTAACTACTTTACCAATTTGGATTCCTTGTATTTCTTTGTGTTGTCTAATTGCCATGGCTACGACCTCCAGTACTGTGTTGAATAACAGTGGGGAGATTGGATATCCCTGTCTTGTTCTGGATCTCAGAGGAAAAGCTTTCAGCTTCTCGATGTTTAGTACGATGTTGGCTGTGGGTTTATCATATATGGCCTTTATTATGATGAGGTACTTGCCCTCTATACCCATTTTGTTGAGAGCTTTTATAATGAATGGATGTTGAATTTTGTTGAATGCTTTTTCACCATCTATGGAGATGATCATGTGGTTTTTGTCCTTCTTTTTGCTTATGTGGTGGATGATGTTGATGGATTTTGGAATGTTGTACCATCCTTGCATCCCTGAGATGAATCCCACTTGGTCATGGTGTATGACCCTTTTGATGTATTTTTGAATTCAATTTGCTAATATTTTGTTGAGTATTTCTGCATTTACGTTCATCAGGGATATTGGTCTGTAATTTTCTTTTTTGGTCAGGTCTTTGCCTGGTTTTGGTATTAGGGTGATGTTAGCTTCATAAAATGAGTTTGGGAGTATTCCCTCCTCTTCTATTTCTTGGAAAACTTAAAGGAGAATGGGTATTATGTCTTCTCTGTATGTCTGATAAAATTCCAAGGTAAATCCATCAGGCCCGAGGGTTTTGTTCTTGGGTAGTTTTTTGACTACTGCTTCAATTTATTTGCTGGTAATTACTCTGTTTAGATATTCTGTTTCCTCCTTGGTCCCTCTTGGAAGATTATATTGTTCTAGGAAGTTGCCCATTTCTTCTAGGTTTTCCAGCTTTTTAGCATATAGGTTTTCATAGTATTCTCTAATAATTCTTTGTATTTCTTTGGGGTCCATCATGATTTTTCCTTTCTCATTTCTGATTGTGTTGATGTGTGTTGATTTTCCTTTTCTCTTAATAAGTCTGGCTAGAGGCTTATCTATTTTGTTTATTTTCTCAAAGAAACAGCTCCTAGTTTCATTGATTTTTGCTATTGTTTTATTCTTCTCTATTTTATTTATTTCTTCTCTTATCTTCATTATGTCCCTCCTTCTTCTGACTTTAGGCCTCATTTGTTCTTCTTTTTGCAATTTCGGTAATTGTGACTTTAGACTCTTCATTTGGGATTGTTCCTCCTCCTTTAAATATACCTGGATTGCTAGATACTTTCCTCTTAAGACTGCTTTTGCTGCATCCCACAGAAGTTGGGGCTTTGTGTTGTTGTTGTCATTTGTTTCCATATATTGCTTGATCTCAATTTTAATTTGGTCCTTGATCTATTGATTATTTAGGAGCATGTTGTTAAGCCTCCATGCATTTGTGAGCCTTTTTGCTTTCTTTGTACAATTTATTCTAGCTTAAACTTTTTTGGTCTGGAAAGTTGGTTGGAAGTATTTCAATCTTTTTGAATTTACTGAGGCTCTTTTTGTGGCCTAGTATGTGGTCTATTCTGGAGAATGTTCCATGGGCACTTGAGAAGAGTGTGTATCCTGTTGCTTTTGGATGTAGATTTCTATAGATATCTATTAGTTCCATTTGTTCTACTGTGTTGTTCAGTGCCTCTGTGTCCTTACTTATTTTCTGTTTGGTAGATCTGTCCTTTGGAGTGAATGGTTTGTTGAAGTCTTCTAAAATTAATAGATTGCATTCTATTTCCTCCTTTAGTTCTGTTAGTATTTGTTTCACATATTCTGGTGCTCCTGTGTTGGGTGCATATATATTTATAATGGTTATATCCTCTTGTTGGACTGACCCCTGTATCATTAAGTAATGTCCTTCTTTATCTATTGTCACTTTCTTTGTTTTGAAGTATATGCTGTCTGATACTAGTACTACAAAACCTGCTTTTTTCTCCCTGTTGTTTACATGAAATATCTTTTTCCATCCCTTGACTTTTAGTCTGTGCATGTCTTTGGGTTTGAGGTGAGTCTCTTGTAAGCAGCATATAGATAGGTCTTGTTTTTTTTATCCATTCAGTGACTCTATGTCTTTTAAATGGTGCATTCAGTCCCTTTACATTTAGGGTGATTATCGATAGGTATCTACTTATTGCCATTGCAGACTTTAGATTCGTGGTTACCAAAGGTTCAAGGTTAATTTACTTACTCTCTGAGAGTCTAACTTAACCTACTTAGTATGCTGTTCCAAACACAATCTAAAGGTTCTTTTCTGTTTCTCCTCCTTTCTCTTTCTCCTCTATTTTTTTTATATATTAGGTATCATATTCTGTACTTTTTGTCTATCCCTTGATTGACTCTGGGGATAGTTAATTTAATTTTGTATTTGCTTAGTAATTAGCTGTTCTACTTTCTTTAATGTGGTTTTAGTACCTCTAGTGATAGCTATTAAACCTTAGGAACACTTCCATCTATAGCAGTCCCTCCAAAATAGACTGCAGAGATGGTTTGTGGGAGGTAAATTCTGTCAGCTTTTGATTATCTGGAAATTGTTTAATCCCTACTTCAAATTTAAATGATAATCTTGCTGGATAAAGTAATCTTGTTTCCGGGCCCTTCTGCTTCATTACATTAAATACATCATGCCACTCCCTTCTGGCCTGTAAGGTTTCTGCTGAGAAGTCTGATGTTAGCCTGATGGGCTTTCCCTTGTATGTGATCTTATTTCTGTCTCTGGCTGCTTTTAATAGTCTGTCCTTACCTTTGATCTTTTCCATTTTAATTACTATGTGTCTTGATGTTGTCTTCCTTGGGTTCCTTGCATTGGGAGATCTGTGGATCTCCATGGCCTGAGAGACTATCTCCTTCCCCAGATTGGGGAAGTTTTCATCAACTACCTCTCAAAGACACTTTCTATCCCTTTCTCTCTCTTCTTCTTCTGGTACTCCTATAATGCAAATATTGTTCCGTTTGTATTGGTCACACAGTTCTCTCAATATTTTTTCATTCTTAGAGATCATTTTTTCTTTCTGTACCTCAGCTTCATTGTATTCCTCTTCTCTAGTTTCTATTTCATTTATTGTCTCCTCCACCATATCCAACCTGCTTTTAATACCCTACATCATGCTCTTCAATGACTGGATCTCTGACCTGAATTCATTCCTGAGTTCTTGGATGTCTTTCCGTACCTCCATTATCATGTTGATGATTTTTATTTTGAACTCACTTACAGGAAGAGTCACAAGGTCCATATCATTTAAATCTTTCTCTGGAGTTGTATTAATAATTTTACTCTGGACCAGGTTTCTTTGGCATTTCATATTTGTATATGGCGCTCTCTCATGTCCAGATGCTCTACTCTGGAGCTGCTCAGCCCCTGAAGCACTGTCAGGGGTCACAGGGGAGCGGTATTGGTGCCTGGGGGAGGAAAGAGCTGTTCCTCACTTCCTGGCTGCTGTGCCTGTCTCCACTGCCTGAGCCAGTGGGCAGAGCACAGAGATATAAGCTTTTGTCCCAGAGCAGCCAGATATGGATCCCTCCTTTCTACCAGCAGCCAGGATCTCAGTCTCCCCAGGAACTCTGCCTGTCCAGCTTTCCAACCCCATAATCTGAAGAGTATGATGAAAGCACCATGAAGTGTAAGTTTGTGCTCCCAACGCAGATCTCCAGAGCTAGGTATTCAGCTGTCCCCAGCCTTCCACTCCCTCCCTGCTCGGTTTCTCTTACTCCCACCTGTGAGCTGGGGTGGGGGAAGGGCTCGGGTCCCACCAAGCCACAGCTCCGGTAACGTTACCCCATTCACTGAGGTCTGCTCTTTTCTTCAGGTGTATGCAGTCTGATGCTGTCCTCTTTCCTGTTGCTCTCTCAGGATTAGTTGCGCCAGCTATATTTTCTAATTGTATCCAGTTTTAGGAGGAAGCCTCTGTCTCTCCTCTCATGCCACCATCTTTAATCCTTTTTTTGATGTAGTTTTGATAGAATATGAAAAGGGAGAATGGGAAGAAAGCTTTAGAAAAAGTATGTTAACTGATACTATAGTATAATGTAAAGATACATTTGGGCTCTGGTACTTTCTTAAATGAATTCAATTAAACTGCCAATTGAGACCAGTCTTTTAGAGTGCTTCTATTAGAATTATACATCAGTCTTTCCAAGAGACAAGATAGTGTAATGCAATAATATATGCAATAACAACAACAACAACAATAATAATAATAATAAATAGGAGATTTCCTTTTCTCCATCTTTCATTTTTAATTATTCCTAGATTTTATGTTCTATATAAACAGGTCTTATCTTTTTTCCTTCCTTTGCTTTCTAAAATAGCAAAGAAATTAGTTTCAAACTTTCTATCCAACAGTTAATTGGCATCTGTTTTCAACTACATATCTATGTCATTTTTTTCTAGTTTTATTGAGAAAATTGACATATTGTATCACAACTTAATAATTTGACATATGTATAATTGTGAAATGATTGACAAACTAAGATTAGTGAACATCCATTTCCTCACATAGTTACAAAAAATTTGTCCTTGTCATGAGACCTCTGAAGGTTTACTCTCTTAGCAACTTTGAAATAGTCAATGCAGTATTGTTAACTAAAGTCACCATGCTGTACATTACATACCCAGGATTTATTTATCTTATAATTGGAACTGTATCTCTTTTGACAAGCTTAACCAATTTTCTCCACCCTCCCACCCTCAAACCCCCACCTCTGGTAACTCTCAATGTGTTTCTATAAGGTATTTTTTTTCAGATTCCATATATACATGAGGTCATATAGTATTTGTCTATCTCTTTCTGACGTATTCCACTTCTTCATAATGCCTTTAAGTTTTACCTATGTTGATACAAATGGCAGGATTCCCTTATTTTTCATGGTTAAATAATATTCACCATAAATCCTTTATCCATTTATCCATTTATTGATGGATACTTGGGTTGTTTCTTTGTCTTGACTATTGTAAATAATACTGCAATGGACATGAAAGTACAGATATTTCTTTGAGATAGTGATTTCATTTCCTTTGGAAATATACCCAGAGTAAAAGTATTAAATCACATGGTACTTCTTTTTTTGAGAAAACTTCTTACTCTTTTCCATAGTGGTTCTATTTACATTCCTGCCAACAGTGCACAAGGGTTCCATTTTCTCCATGTCCTCATGAGGACTTGTTATCTCTTGCCTTTTTATAGTAGCCATTCTAACATGTAAGCTGATTTCTCATTGTGGTTTTGGTTTGCATTTCCCTGATGATTAGCAATGTTAGGCACCTTTTCATTACCTGTTAGCTATTTGAAAATCTTCTGAAAAATGTCTTTTTTTTTATTGCCCAATTTGTGTGCAATTTTAAATTGGCAATTTGTTTTCTTACTATTGAGTTATCTGTCATTCTCACTTTATGTGAAGAAACAAAGCTCACATATGTGAGAGAGTTTCCCAAAATCCCCCAAATTCATGTGTCTGACTCTTCCTGATATCAGAAATTTGTGGCCTGAAACAACTGTTGATACATAGTAGGTACTCAAAATTTGCTGGACCTAAGTAAGATAAAAATAAATAAAGCCTTAATTTAAAACTCTTTGTTTTAGAGTCCTTATATTTTTCACTCTTAGATAACTGCAGTTAGTCAGCAGGTATGTGACTATTGGATGATCGAGGCATATCACCTTCACGGTGAATAATTGCACACATTATGCTTGTATTAAAGGTACATATGGATAAGTTGTAGGCCATAATGCAAAATGTGTATTAGGTTAAAAATTAAAGCATAGTCTTCAAAGGAAATTCATACACTACTTGCTTCGAACTATAACTCCTGACTATTTCTGTGACACAAATTTATTCTCTTCTGCTCTTAGGGTTATCTTAGCGGAAAATTTTAAGAATCAATGATTGAGATATGTTGGACAAGTTCATGTGCTGGGGCATGATTTTGGTGATGTTTCTTTTTGATTTTTGCTTTGTTTGGTCAGGCAGGCCCTGGTCTTATAGAAAATTTGATAGCAAGGACGCTGTCAGTGATGGCTCTTCTTTTTGTTGCCGTCTTCTGTTTGTGGATTTGGAGAAGTTACTCAACACCTATAAATCTTAGACTCTCCTCATTTGTAAAAAGGACAGGAAGGTTTGTGCTCTGAGAAATTAGTCATCATATGACACTTTTGAAAATTTCACACTTGCCTAATTGCTGAAACCAGCAAAGCACCATTAATAATAAGCACATTTTTTAAGATTGCAAATAGTTTCTTATTGCCAATGAGTATCCTTTGTGTTCACTGATTAATATATTGAATAAACCTTTTTTATTAATGAGAACAAGAGAGAACAAATACCACATTAGGAAAGATGTTTCACAGAATGTGGTAATATAGGAATATAGGCCAAGTGAGCCACATAAGAAAAGAGCTGTAGGTCGGATATTACTCTGGTGTCCTTAAAGATTCACTTGATTCATGGCTCAGTGCGTAACCTATTTACCATTGAAGAACTCACCAAGGAATTATGATCAAACCTGGCCCCTATTAATTTTTATTTTGAAAGTAACCTATTATGAAAAGGCAAGATGGTTTTATAAATGCTTTTGCAATTCTGTGCTGCTTTGTAAAATAAATTGTGAACAGGTTGTTTACGTCAGAGTATTCCTGTTATTTTAAGGAATGCTGTAGAAATGTCCTTGTTTGTAATAAAATAATTTCTGTTATTTTTCTTTAAACAGGAAGAACCCTCTTTGTTAATGCTGACAGTCATACACAGATTAACTTAACCCTTTCCTGAGAATTCTGTATGCTTACACCCTGTTTCAGTTATACTGACAACTATATAAATAGATTCATACCATTTTGATACTTTTAAATCTGTTTTCCTTTTGTCAATATTTTTGTGAGGTTTATTTATGTTGTTTTGTGTAGAATATGTTGTTTATATATCCTGCTAAATAGTTTTGCTGCAATGCATATGTCATGACTTATTTATTTATGTGTTTGTTCTAAATTGATGGGTGTTTGACTTATTTCTTATTAGGAATCATTCAACATATTGCTGTCATGTACATTCTTATACATGCCTTTTGATGAATATATGCTTGCATAAAGAAGGAAATGCTAAAACTGAAATTTTTTTAGGTCGTATGTTACACCCAGTTTCCAAGATAGTGGTGCCAATATAAAATCTCAGCATTTTCAGATGTTCCAGGGCTGTCATTTCCCATAGTGAGTCTAATGGATGAGCACTGTATTCAGTGTGGTATTAATTTATATTTTCCTTATGAAAAATGATGCTGAGCACATTTTCATATGCTTTTCATTTATATACTCTCTTTGTAATGATTGTCTAAGACTGTTCTTCATTTTTTATTCTTCTTTTTGTATTTGATATGTGTGTATGTAGTGGGTGGTGGTTATAGGATGGGTGGGTACTGCCAAATATCAAATATGCCCATTGTAAATTTAATCATCAATATACGGTTTGCTTTCTCATCTCATTCTAGAAAGAAGGCATTTTGATGAAAAAAGATTCTCAATTTCAATCTTGTCTAAATTATTAACTAATCTTTTGGTATCCTGTTTAAGAATTATTTTTATGTTGTAAAGAAACAAACCTGTTTTAAATTTTCTTTTGCATGCTGTATTGTTTTACCTTTCATACTGATAGCACAATGGATATGAAACTGACTTTAGTGTATAATGTGTAGAGTTGAGATTAATATTTCCTTCATATGATATTCAGTTGATTCAGCATTATTATTGTCTTTTGTCTCTTTGGCTCTAGTGTCAACTTTATTATAATTCAAGTGACTATATATGACCTATATATTTTATATGTCCATATGAAAAGAATATAATGTCCCAGAAATTATATCACTTTTTGTCCTGATTCTTCACAAATTGTATGAAATTGATCAAGTCATGCAATGACATGAAAAAGAAATTATAAGGCCTCTTATAGAGAGTTCATTCTTGTTACACTTCAACTTTTTCACCATGTCCAGTATTTAGTTACTCTTATCATAGTAACTGGGCAGAGCACAAAATTTCATTTTTCAAGGGGTAAGAAAGTCTTTATTTAGGGAGTAAACTTTTGCCCAAGTTTATGGTTTATTTGTTGGTTTTCACATTCACATAAGAATTTCCAGTACCTGCCACTAGGCTTGGTGGAGTGTGCATCAGCTCCTACTGGGCCTTATTTCATAGGACTTGTTTGAGCATTGGAATGTTAGCAAACAAGAACAGAGGCCTTGAAAGAATATGCTTACCTCATTTGTCTTATTCTCCTATGCTTGTGGCATTTACCATGAGTGAAACAATTCCTTGTTCACAGGGAGTGAGAGGATGCATGAGGCCTGACTGAGCAAAGCCCACAGCCCAGCCCAAACACTGAATCCAGATTCTGAAGCAGAGCCATTCAGCTGGCCCATGAACCTATGTTTGTTATTGTAAACAGCTGAGATTTGGGGGGTGTTTTTCTAGGCAGCATTGCCCATGCATTATTTCACCTAGGAAAGCTTTTTTGTAGCTTTGAAAGACCAATGATCCAGGAAGATGCTTATAACACAATAGATCCTAAATTTTGGTGTGAACATAACCATTTTCAAATTACAACATAAAGTTAGTGGTGCCCTTCTTATACTAAATCCAATCATAGGTCAGGTGTTCTAATATTTAATTTTTTTTAAACTGTATTCTCTCCCAAAAACTTTGTGAGGAATAAGAATTTCATCAGCATACCAATAGATGCATAACTTCACTTAGAGTGTGATGTGATTCTTTAAAAAGCTTTCTTTCTCAAATATTTCTTAAATGCCTTTTACATACAAGTCAATTTGGGGAAAAAAAAGAATAATACTGAGTTCCTGCCTTCAATGAGTTTATAATCAAGTTGATAATTTGGAATGTGCCCACAAATAGCTAAAATACAAGGTAATGTGTGATAGATGCTTTAGTAAATGGATGATAAAAAGGACTTCAGAGACTAGAAAGACATTTACACATGCATGTGATTCTGAAATTCTTTGGAAATTCAGGGGAAAATAGGGTAGATCTTAAGCATAAACAGTGTATTTTTGACGCAGAGTGGGGTTAGAGGTTCCTCAAAGAGATGGAAAGATGGAGAAAGCACAAAGGGTCCCATGCAGTTCAGACTGCCAATGCAGTATGGGTGTACCTGGATGAGCTGGTGAATGGCTGGATTGACTATGGGAGTAAAGTGTACATTTTACTGAGTTTTGAGCAGGAGTGATAGAAAAATCTGGTACAAATAAGAGGAAGAGAAATTAAAGGAATAGGTCTGACTTTCGAAGTCCAGAGGTATGAAGAGGAGGGATGATCACTAATAGCTTCCTTCCTTTAAATATGTGACCATATCAGCAATGTCTTTACCAAGAATAAGAAATACAGGAGAAATGAGCAATAATATCTGGATGTAGAAATTACATGACAATTATATGGGCAAAGGTAAAAATTGAAGCCAAGAAAAAAGAAAAAGTATCCTAAGTTTTAAAAGGTGCGGGAAAAGAAGAAAGGCCTTAGAACAGAATTCCGGTAGTTACTCATAAGGAAGAAAAAGAGTGAAGAGAGGGAAATAAGGACAAACTTTCCATAAAAGAAACCTAGAACTTACTAATGTCAATCAAAGTTTGGCTTTGAGCTTTGCTACATTTATTATAGAGTCGAAGAGTCTTTATACTTTATCTAAATAAGCTTCTTTGTATTAGAGTGTGAGATAATTATGTTGACAAATCAAGTGCTGCCCTTATTTAGTTCACGAGACTTTCTTTTACGGCTGCTACAAATTGTAATTTTGGTGTCTTAGAGATAAGTCAAAGAGAAAGAAAAGAATGACTCAACTCATTTCTACATCTGTCAATGCTCTAGTTATTTTATAATGATATAAAATGTATCTATCATATATTATACATTTATCAAAGATAATAATGTACATATAATTTGCAATATATAACTGTATTTGCCATTAGCTAACAAGGAACTGAGACATCTAGCCAATAGCCATTTTACACACACATCCTTCAACCCATCAAGCCTTTGGATGACAGCAGCCATGGATGATTTCTTGACTATCCGCAGCTCTCCTGCCCCTGGATTCTGAACCCTCAGAAACTGTGAGAGATAATACATGCTTGTTGTTCTAAGTTGCTAATTTTAGGAGTGACTTATTATACCATGATTGATGACAAACACACATAAACACACACATGTAAAAAATACATATATATTTGTCAATACTGATTTTAAAATAATTTAAATAATAATACATATGTAATACATAAGGAATTTATAATAGTGACTACATATTGAATTACATAATTCATGATATGTAATTTATGGCAATTTTCTAACATAGTCATAAAGGAGCTTGTAAATTGTAATATGTTCTAACCATATATGCATACATTTATGTTATTAATTCTATTATTCTACAACACCCATAGTTCAAGGAAATAGTCTCCAATACCCCACCTATAGTTCACGCTCCTTCCATAAGTGACAAA
This sequence comes from Manis javanica, assembly GCF_040802235.1. Classification (NCBI taxonomy): domain Eukaryota; kingdom Metazoa; phylum Chordata; class Mammalia; order Pholidota; family Manidae; genus Manis; species Manis javanica. The sequence continues at coordinate 58,267,611 of NC_133166.1, forward strand.
ATGTATTTCTCTCTCATTGATAGTGATAATATTAATATACTGATACTGATATTGAAATATCTAAATAAATTGTTAGCCAGCTATACACACAGAAGGTATTTAGAGAGTTCAGTCATTTTATCCTTGTTTCACTTCATAAAAGCCTTCATGGAAATATCATTTGTGAAAGTAAAATTTACATACTCTATATCTTTTAGAAAATATGTAAATGATCTCCATTTGAGTATAGTAAGATTGGCCAAAGAGGAAATTATTTTTTACTAAATCAAAATATACAGGAATAACTAAAAGCTGAAGCATGAATCTTGAACTTTCCTACCTCATTGTGAATGATTTTTTCTAATCTACGTCAGAAAGATTAAAGATTAAAAGATTACTCATGTACTTATTTGGTTAAGAGATAATGAAGGATATTTATCCTTCAGAAAGAAACATCCATGTATACTTTCATTTTGTGACATGTATATATTTGTGTAAGTCACTAACTTGACATATATATGCATTACATAAATGCACATAAATATAAGTTACTAACACTAATAACTAGTACAACTGTGAAAGCCTTATTAGAAGGGAATTTGGTCCTTACATTTACCACAAGAATTAAATTACATTCAATACTCCTTAACATCTTCTAACAATTCTCATTGCCTCATATAAGGTGAAAGTATGCTGTACAAAGCCTCGTTTAAGATAAAATCAAATATTTAGAGTTTTGGAGTGGTTTGCAGAAGGGAGAACCATATGTAGTGTGCATTTTACACCGAAGGACTGAACCATGAAAGGAAAATAATAATTTTTTTCAAAGTTTTTATTAAATATATGGGTACTAGGAATTAAAGTTGAACAAGTAACTTTTAAAAATTGTCGATTTTCATAGATTTATTCATGTACTCCATCACTGATCCCCTAATGTTTTTTGAAGTGGTCAAATCTGTATGTCATAATGCATGAATCTATGTCTACATAGGGAGATTTTTAAAAATAATACAATGACAATATGAATTTAGGAATAGAAGGACTGTTGAAGTAGAACTTCCCATGTCCCATCTTTTATTTTTAGCTAATGATCCTGAATTAAGGAAGATAAGTCAACTCATGACTCCATCAGAGATTATCTCTGTCTGTCTGTCTATCAATCATATAAAGTTAACAGGGCCTTTTCTCAGCATAAGATATTTAAGTGCTCACAAATAGCCATAAATTAAACAATAGATGCCCCATGTGTCCTAGAATTACAATGATAGTGTAAAGAAACCAAATTCAGCAATAAAAAATTCTTTAAACTCAACTTTCATACTTGAACACTCTGAAAAAGATATAAGGACCATATATTGTACCCTTCTTGAATTTATCTTCCTTTTTTTTTTGCCAGTCAAGCTTCCCTTATATGCCTACTTTTGGTCTCTTTTTACAATACTCTTATTAAACTGATTTCACAACCCTAGCTAAAACAACCTTTGTCTTTTGCTCCTGACTCCACATAACACAACCTAAAGATTCACATGGCAGAAGCTGAATCAGCTATGTCATCAGGTAGATAAAGAAACTTAGTGGAACGAAGTTAGCTCCATGTAGGGGCAAATGGCAGGGAACTTTGAAAACACTAGTATGCTGATGTTGTTCAATGTGTGTACCTCACAGCACACCCCTGAACAAAATGGATTTGAACTGCAAAGGTTCACTTATATGTGGATTTTTCTCAGTAAATATATTGAAAGTTTTTTGGAAATTTGTGCAATTTGGAAAAAAAATTTTCTCTAGCATGCTTTATTGTAAGAAAACATAGTATATATAACATACAAAATATTTGTTAATTGACTGTTTAAATTATCAGTAAGGCTTCGTCCATAGGAGGCAAATTGTAGTTACGATTTTGGGGTAGTCAAAGTTAAATACAGATTTTTTACTGTGTTAGGAGTCAGCATCTTTAACCCTCACATTGTTCAAGAGTCAAACATAGTTAAATTTTTTGTATTTACATCTTTACCAGATGTACATGCCTCTGTGTGTGCATATATCTGTGTGTGGTATATATCAGTGTGCCTGTGTCTGGTTTGTGTGACATACATGCATAGTCCTTTTCATGTATGTATATTTTTTCTCAGTTCACTGTACAATATTTTTCTTTCTGAAAGTTAAAATGATCACATGTGCTGTCAAAATGATTCTGCTATTGTTACCTAAATACAGTGCCTAAGGGAACTAAACAATTGAGTATGTACAATCAATTTGCTTAAAGTTACAACTTAATGAGCCTCTCTAAGGAATATTTCTTGTAAAGACTTTTTAATAAATGAAACCAATCAGGAAGTAACATTTCAACTTAATCAGAAATTCTGTCTAACCATTAAATCATCTTGAAAGACTCTCATAACACTCATAACACTACATATTAGCTATTGCAATTAAGGTTGTTACAAGTACTAAGGGATTGCAAAGAAGAGACTGCTTAACTACCAGGGAGACAGCAGCAGTCTTCCGAGAAAAGATAACATTCCAGTTGGGTCCAGACGAGAGCAAATGCTTTGTCATATCATACATTTTTCCCTTGGATCAAACTTATGTCTGAGTTCTATTGGAGAGAAGTGTAGCACCTGAAAGAAGGGTGTTTTTTGTTTTGTTTTATTCACTTTCATTTTAACCCCACAAACATAAACAGTTACATAAAATCAATGAAAATTGTATTCCCCTTCTCAGACACACAATAAAGGTTTATTTATAAAAAACAAGAGTGAACCACACATTTGTTTTAAAAATTTGTCTTATATTTTAGGTAGCTTTGTAGTGCTTCTAAATTTCTCAGGTGTAAATTGGGGGTGGCATGGACTATTATATCCGAACAGAGAAGTCAATGACTCTGAGTTCTAGTCTATGTTTCTGTTCATATGGAAAAAAAATTTCAGTTGAAGTCATCAAGTTCACTAACTATTGACATAGTCTAATGTGGAAATTTTGTAGTCTTTTACTTCTTCCAGGGAACATCTTTACCAGATAGACAGAAAAATAGTCCTGTGATCACTGCTGAACCATCTTTATAAGGATTCTTTCGCTCCACACCACTTTATCAGGAAGTCTGTCATCTCCATGGTGGCATGAGATGGAATGTTCAGCTTGCAACAATTATTCTGTATTGCAGGTTGATGAAATCTCCCTAATAACTTACTGCTTCTTTTTATGGACTGCTTCTTGACATTTTTCTTTCCATCTTCCTTTCTTACTCCTCTTTTCTTTTCTCTTTGCTGTTTGCCTTAACTGCTTTCCACTTTTAAGAGCCAATGAATCAGGTTACAGAGAAGGGGAAGACTCACTTTTGAAGAGTGATCCAGTGGCATTGACTGTATAGACATAAAAATGTGTGTTTTTAAAAATAGAATAAGGTACAAAAATTAGTAAATATGCATGTATGCTTATCTACATATGTTCATGTGCAGTAACCTTCCAAGAACAATGAATATGTCCAGTACCAAGATCTTGGTTTGTAAATACCATTTTTCAACAAAAACGTCTAGGGCTTCTTGGAAAAATGAGGAAAATGCAAGACGGGCCTGAAACATTTTAAAGTAAGGAAATTCTCCAATGAAGATGGGGAAATGTCAAGAAAAAAAAAAAGAGGAAATGCATTTCCTTCACAAACAAATAAGTTATCTATTCCTAACAGTTACGAACTCTGAACAGAGTACAGAAACCAAAAACCTAAAGGCAGGTTCTAGAGGCAGTTTGATATTGAAGAGGGACAGCGACACATGTCAATTTTCTTTCTTTTTTTTTTTTTTTACAGCATCTAAGCTAAAGAAATACCATGGACAGCCCTGGGTGGGGAAGCTAAAACTCCAATTAAAAAAAAAAACTATAAAGTTATACTTTAAAAGAAAGGCAACTACAGCTGCTCAAAAGTGAGGGTAAAATCTCTGAAAGAGCAGTCAGAGAGAGAGGGTTGTATTTCTGTCTTGAGCTTCTGACTGAAGAAATGTGCATTCATGGGGTAGACACCAAACAGCCCAGCTAAGAATAAATGTACAATGTAGAGCTTTCAAGTTCCAGACAAGAGATGGAGTTTGCCTTTTGAGTCTATCCAACTTATCTCATGTAAATAAAACAAAACACAATGAAACAAAGTTTGCTATGGCATTATAGAATCCAGAAACTCTACAAATCACCAAATAAAAAAAGATAGAGAAAATAAAAAAAGACAACAGTTAGCTTTGAAAATGGAAACATAAAGAGATAGCCCTAGCTAGAAAAACAAAACAAAATAAAAAGAAACAATATCAGAAATGGCCGATATTATGGGTGTTACAAACTTAATGAGAGAATGTTGTGAACATATCTATTTCAGCAAATTTGCAGCTGAAGTGGATAAATTCCTTGAAAAATACAGCCTGATAAACCTGACACAAGAATCAAAAACTTCAAAAACCCTATACCTGTTAAAGAAATCTATTTTTTGTACAAATCATTTCTAAAAAGAAAACTCAAAGCTGAAAAGATATCACAAGTGAATTATATGAAATGTTTGAGAAAAATAACATTACCTTATAAAGCTACATCTTATATAGAACTTCAGAGGAAAGGGAAATAAACAGATTTTTAATAATGAAAAGGTTTCCAGGAGGCATCCCAAACCACCGCTTTAAGTTGATCATTATGAATACATTTCCATTGTCCCTAAATTGAACATTGCAAATGCTATCTTCCTTTTTTATTATCAAAGCAGAAAATACAGAAGATAAATATTCATGTTAGTAAAATACTTGAAATATGGAACATAATATCTGACATATAGATGGATCACCATTAATATTTTGATATTCTATTTATAGATTTAAAATAATTCTAATTATACTGTCTATGCTATTTATTTATTCTCTTTTTTTATTGTATTATTATTATCATTATTATTATTTGGCATCATTAATCTACAATTACATGAAAAACATTATGTTTAGTAGACTCCCCCATCACCAAGTCCCCCTGACAAACCCCATTAGAATCACTGTCCATCAGCGTAGTAAGATGCTGTAAAATCACTACTTGCCTTCTCTGTGTTGAGAAGTTCCCCACCCCGTGCCCCACCCCACATTATACATGGTAATCGTAAGGTTCCCTTTCTTTTTACCCACCCTTATCCCTCCCTTACCACCCATCCTCCCCAGTCCCTTTCCCTTTGGTAACTGTTAATCCATTCTCGGTTCTGTGATTCTGCTGCTGTTTTGTTCCTTCAGTTTTTCTTTGTTCTTATACTCCACATATGAGTGAAATCATTTGGTACTGGTCTTTCTCTGCCTGGCTTATTTCACTGAGCATAATACCCTCTAGCTCCATCCATGATGTTGCAAATGGTAGGATTTATTTTCTTCTTATGGCTGAATAATATTCCACTGTGTATATGTACCACATCTTCTTTATCCACTCATCTACTGATGGACACTTAGGTTGCTTCCATTTCTTGGCTATTGTAAAGAGTGCTGCAATAAACATAGGGGTTCATCTGTCTTTTCAAATTGGGCTTCTGTAGTCTTAGGGTAAATTCCTAGAAGTGGAATTCCTGGATCAAATGGTGTTTCTATTTTGACCTATTTGAAGAACCTCCATATTGCTTTCCACAATGGTTGAACTAATTTACATTCCCACCAGCAGTGTAGGAGGGTTCCCCTTTCTCCACAACCTTGCCCACATTTGTTGTTGTTTGTCTTTTGGATGGTGGCAAACCTTACTGGTGTGAGGTGATATCTCATTGTGGTTTTAATTTGTATTTCTCTGATGACTAGTGATGTGTAGCATCTTTTCATGTGTCTGTTGGCCATCTGAATTTCTTCTTTGGAGAATTGCCTGTTTAGCTCCTCTGCCCATTTTTTAATTGGATTGTTTGCTTTGTGTTTGTTGAGGTGCATGAGCTCTTTATATATTTTGGATGTCAACACTTTATCAGATCTGTCATTTATGAATATATTCTCCCATACTGTAGGAAGCCTTTTTTGTTCTATTGATGGTGTCCTTTGCTGTACAGAAGCTTTTCAGCTTGATATAGTCCCACTTGTTCATTTTTGCTTTTGTTTCCCTTGATCAGGGAGATACGTTCATGAAGAAGTCATTAATGTTTATGTCCAAGAGATTTTTGCCTATGTTTTATTCTAAGAGTTTTATGATGTAATGACTTACATTCAGGTCTTTGATCCCACTCCAAATTTATTTTTGTGTATGGGGTTAGGCAGTAATCAAGTTTCATTCGCTTACATGTAGCTGTCCAGTTTTGCCAGCACCAACTGTCAAAGAGACTGTCATTTCCCATTGTATTTCCATGGCTCCTTCATCATATATTAATTGACCATATATGTTTGGGTTAATGTCTAGAGTCTAATCTGTTCCACTGGTCTGTGGCTCTGTTCTTGTGCCTGTACCAAATTGTCTTGATTACTGTGGATTTGTAGTAGAGCTTGAAGTTGGGGAGTGAGATCCTCCCACTTCATTCTTCCTTCTCAGGGTTGCTTTGGCTATTCAGGTTCTTTGGTGTTTCCATATGAATTTTAGAACTATTTGTTCCAGTTCATTGAAGAATGCTGTTGGTAATTTGATAGGGATTGCATCGAATCTATATATTGCTTTGGGCAGGATGGCCATTTTGACAATATTAATTCTTCCTCGCCAAGAGCATGGGATCAGTTTCCATTTGTTAGTGTCCTCTTTAATATCTCTTAAAAGTGTCTTATAGTTTTCAGGGTATAGGTCTTTCACTTCCTTGGTTAGGTTTATTCCTAGGTGTTTTATTCTTTTTGATGCAACTGTGAATGGAATTGTTTTCCTGATTTCTCTTTCCATTAGTTCATTGTTAGTGCAGAGGAAAGCCACAGATTTCTGTGTATTAATTTTGTATCCTGCAACTTTGCTGTATTCCAATATTAGTTCTAGTAGTTTTGGAGTGGAGTATAGGTTTTTTTATGTACAATATCATGTCATCTGCAAATAGTGACAGTTTGACTTCTTCTTTACCGATTTGGATTCTTTGTATTGCTTTGTTTTGTCTAATTGCCGTAGCTAGGACCTCCAGTACTATGTTGAATAAGAGTGGGGAGAGTGGGCATCCCTGTCTTGTTCCCGATCTCAGAGGAAAAGCTTTCAGCCTCTCACTGTTTAGTATGATGTTGGCTGAGGGTTTATCATATATGGCCTCTATTATGTTGCTATACTTGCCTTCTATACCCATTTTGCTAAGATGTTTTATCATGAATGGATGTTGAATCTTGTCGAATGCTTTTTCGGCATCTATGGAGATGATCATGTGACTTTTGTCCTTCTTTTTGTTGATGTGGTGGATGATGTTGATGGATTTTCTAATGTTGTACCATCCTTGCATCCCTGGGATGAATCCCACTTGTTCATGGTGTATGATCCTCTTGATATATTTTTGAATTCAGTTTTCGAATATTTTGTTGAGTATTTTTGCATCTATATTCATCAGGGATATTGGTCTGTAATTTTCTTTTTTTGTGGTCTCTTTGCCTGGTTTTGGTATTAGAGTGATGCTAGCCTCATAGAATGAGTTTGGAAGTGTTCCCTCCTCTTCTATTTTTTGGAAAACTTCAAGGAGGATGAGTATTAGATCTTCACTAAATGTTTGATAAAAATCAGTGGTAAAGTCGTCTGGTCCAGGGGCTTTGTTCTTTGGTAGTTTTTTGATTACCACTTCTATTTCATTGCTGGTAATTAGTCTGTTTAGATTTTGTTTATTCTTTGGTCAGTCTTGGAAGGTTGTATTTTTGTAGGAAGTTGTTCATTTCTTCTAGGTTTTCCAGCTTTTTACCATATAGGTTTTCATAGTATTCTGTAGTAATTGTTTGTATTTCTGTGGGATCTGTCATGATTTTCCTTTCTTTGTTTATTTTCTCAAAGAACCAGCTCCTCATTTCATTGATTTTTTTCTACTCTTTTTTCTTCTCAATTTTATTTATTTCTTCTCTAATCTTTATTATGTCCCTCCTTTTGCTGACCATAGGCCTCATTTGTTCTTCTTTTTCCAATTTTGATAATTATGACATTAGATTATTCATTTGGGATTGTTCCTCCTTCTCTAAATATGCCTGGATTGCTATATACATTCCTCTTAAGGCTGCTTTCACTGCATCCCACAGAAGTTGGGGCTTTGTGTTGTTGTTGTCGTTTGTTTCCATATATTGCTTGATCTCTATTTTAATTTGGTCATTGATCCATTGATTATTTAGGAGCATGTTGTTGAGCCTCCATATGTTTGTGAGCCTTTTTGCTTTCTTCATACACTTTATTTCTAGTTTTATACCTTTGTGGTCTGAAAAGTTTGTTGGTAGAATTTCAATCTTTTGGAATTTACTGAGGTTCTTTTTGTGGCCTAGTACATGATCTATTCTGGAGAATGTTCCATGTGCACTTGAGAAGAATGTGTATACTGTTGCTTTTTGGATGTAGAGTTCTATAGATATCCATTAGGTCCATCTGTTCTACTGTGTTGTTCAGTGCCTCTCTGTCCTTACTCATTTTCTGTGTGGTGGATTTATCCTTCGGAGTGAGTGGTGTGTTGAAGTCTCCTGAAATTAGTGCATTGCATTCTATTTCCTCCTTCAATTCTGTGAGTATTTATTTCACATATTTTGGTGCAACTGTATTGGGTGCATATATATTTATAATGGTTATATCCTCTTGTTGGACTGAGCCCTTTAACATTATGTAATGTGCTCCTTTATCTCTTGTTACTATCTTTGTTTTGAAGTTTGTTTTGTCTAATACTCATACTGCAACACCTGCTTTTTTCTCCTGTTGTTTGCATGAAATATCTTTTTCCATCCCTTGACTTTTAGTCTGTGCATGTCTTTGGGTTTGAGGTGAGTTTCTTGTAAGTATCATATAGATGGGTATTGCATTTTTATCCAGTTTATTACTCTGTGTCTTTTGATTGGTGCTTTCAGTCCATTTACATTTTGGGTGATTATTGAAAGATATGTATTTATTGCCATTGCTGGCTTTAGATTTGTTGTTACCGAAGGTTCAAGGTTAATTTCCTTACTATCTAAGAGTCTAGCTTAACTCACTTAATATGCTGTTACAAATACAATCTAAAGGTTCTTATTTTTTTGTCCTCCTTTTTCTTCCTCCTCCATTCTGTATCTTTCTTTGCAACTTTGCTGTATTCCAATATTAGTTCTAGTAGTTTTGGAGTGGAGTATAGGTTTTTTTATGTACAATATCATGTCATATACTAAGTATCATATTCTGTATTCTTTGTCTATCCCTTGATTGACTTTGGGGATAGTTATTTTGGTTTGCATTTGCTTAGTAATTAGCTGTTCTACTTTCTTTACTGTGGTTTTATTTCATCTGGTAACAGCTATTAAATCTTAGGAACACTTCCATCTATAGCAGTCCCTCCAAAATAGACTGTATGGTTTATGGAAGGTAAATTCCCTCAGCTTTTGATTATCTTGAAATTGTTTAATCCCTCCTTCAAATTTAAATGATAATCTTGCTGGATAAAGTAATCTTGTTTCCAGGCCCTTCTGCTTCTTTGCATTAAGTATATCATGCCACTCCCTTCTGGCCTGTAAGGTTTCTGCTGAGAAGTCTGATGTTAGCCTGATGGGCTTTCCTTTGTATGTGATCTTATTTCTCTCTCTGGCTCCTTTTAACAGTCTGTCCTTATCCTTGATCTTTCCCATTTTAATTACTATGTGTCTTGGTGTTGTCTTCCTTGGTTCCCTTGCGTTGGGAGATCTGTGGATCTCCATGGCCTGAGAGACTATCTCCTTCCCCAGATTGGGGAAGTTTTCATCAACTCCCTCCTCAAAGACACTTTCTATCCCTTTTCTCTCTCTCTTCTCCTTCTGGCATCCCTATAATGCAAATATTGTTCCATTTGGATTGATCACACAGTTCTCTCAATATTCTTTCATTCTTAGAGATCCTTTTTTCTCTCTGTGCCTCAGCTTTATTGTATTCCTCTTCTCTAGTTTCTATTTCATTTATTGTCTCCTCCACTGTATCCAACTTGATTTTAATACCCTCCATTGGGCTCTTCAAAAATTGGATCTCTGACCTGAATTCATTCCTGTGTTCTTGGATGTCTTTCCATACCTCCATTATCATGTTGATGATTTTTATTTTGAACTCCCTTTCAGGAAGAGTCATGAGGTCCATTCATTTAAGTCTTTCTTGGTAGTTGTTTTAATAATTTTACTGTGGACCAGGTTTCTTCGGTGTTTCTTATTTGTATATGGCACCATCTTGTGTCCAGAGCTGTACTCTGGAGCTGCTCAGCCCCTGAAGCAATGTTGGGGGTCGCAGGGGAGTGGTATTGGCACCTGGGGGGCGGAAAGAGCTGTTCCCCACCTTCCGGCTGCTGTGCCTGTCTCCATTGCCTGAGCCAGTGGGCCAAGCACACAGGTATAAGCTTTTGTCCCAGAGCAGCCGGATATGCATCCCTGCTTTCTACAAGTGGCTGGAATCTCAGTCTCTTCAGGAATTCTGCCTGTCCCAGCTTTCCAACCCCATAACCACATGAGTATCATGAAAGCACCATGAAATGTAGGTTTGTGCTCCCAGCACAGATCTCTGTAGCAAGGTATTCATCAGTCCAAGCCTTCCACTCCCTCCCTGTTCCATTTCTCTTACTCCCTGTTGGGAGCAAACCTGTGGGCCTTTAGGCAGGCTCGGTTATGAAAGCCTTAAGACAACAGCAACCTTTGAGTAAAGTCTCCCCTGTAAAATCAGAAATAATGAATCCATCCACGCATTAGAAACAAGTTTTCCCCTTTTACCAAGAAACACATTTAGCAAACTCCTAAGCTAGAACTAGTGGTTAAGTTACCTAGCAACCTGTGCTTTTCTGTTCTTTCCACTGGCCTATTAATATTGCCAACATCTTGTTAATCAAGAAACACCTTCTGCCCCAGGGGAAAGCCCCACCCTTGAAACCTCCCTCCCAAGGGCCCCCACCCACAAGATGGCGAACTCCCTGCCTCTCTTCCTGGACCTCTGCTCCCGCCGGTGCCAGCCAAGGCCCAATCACCCCTCTACACCTTCTCGCTGGCGCCACCTAAGGTCCAATCACCTTCTGACCCACCCCTTCCTTGCTACCTATATAAATTGAGCCTGCAAACAATAAACTGTGTCAGCTTGATCAGACATCCTATCTTGCTGTCTGTTCTATGTGTCTCTTGCCCCTTCATTTTCTCCTCCCGGTCGTCAACCCCCATTGATAGTCCTGTGGGTTGGGACAACTCCCACTGGTGAGCTGGGGTGGGGGAAGGGCTTGGGTCTTGCTGGGTCATGGCTCTGGTACGTTACCCTGTTCCATGAGGTCTGTTCTTTTCTCCAGGTGTGTGCAGTCTGGCACAGTCCTCTTTCCTGTTGCTCTCTCAGGATTAGTTGCACCAACTATATTTTCTAATTGTATGTGGTTTTAGAAGGAAGCCTCTGTCTCTCCTCTCACACCACCATCTTTAAAACCTTTTTCATGTCCTTTTTATTTATTCTTATTTACCATCATTGACTATGCTTTACCTAGCTGTGTATCAATATGAGTTAAAGAACACAATCCCATCTTATGGATAAACAATACATTGCTTTATATTACCAAGTATCATTGAACATTTGGGCTGTTTTATTTTTTAGTAATATAGTGATATATATGTATACCAACATTTTTCATGATTATTTGACTTATTTAGATTTCCAAAACAGAAATACATAAGTAGAACTCATGAAAAGTCTCACAAATCTCTATGTATCACTAAAAGGTTTTCTGAAAATAATGTATCAATGTCATTTCTATGAATACATTTATTTTCCAGTTCCTTTCCTGAATATTATCTATTCTTTATTTTTTATTCTTTCTAGTTTATATCATGCAGTTCATTCTTTAAATTATTATGTTTTATTATGGTTTTTCTTTTTGGATTTTTGAAGATACATATTTAGAGCAGTTTTAAGTTCATATAAAAATTGAGGGGAGGGTACAGAGATTTTCCATGCACACCCTGGCCCTATAAGGCATGCCCTTGTCCTATATGAACTTCCACCACTAGAGTTGTACATTTGTTGCAGTTGATGAGCCTATATTGATAAAGCATTATTATCTATATTATATTATGGTTCATTCTTGGCATTGTACAGTCTATGGGTTTAAACATATAAAATGACATTTTTCCATCATTACAGAATCATACAGTGTTTTTATCTCTGCCCTAAAAAAACCTCTGTGTTTGCTTATTCATCTCTCCCCTGCCCCAACCACTAGTAACCATAAACACTGATCTTTTTATTGTCACCATAGTTTTACCTTTACAAAATGTCATATATCTGTAATAATGCAACATGTAGCCTTTTCAAATTGGCTTCTTTAACTTAGAAATATGCATTTAGATTCCTCTATATCTTTTCATTGCTGATGACTCATTTCTTTTTAACATTATCAGGGTATACCAGTCTGTTTATGCATGCACATATTGTCTTCCAGAGTGATCGTACCATTCTGTATTTCCACCAGCAATGAATGAGAGTTCTTGTTGCTCCATATCTTTGTCAGCATTTGGTGGTGGTGTTGTTTTGAATTTGGCCATTCTAATAGGTGTGTTTTATAGCAATATCTCATTGTTTTAAGTTGCATTTTCCTGATGACATATTATATAAAGCATTTTTTCTTATGCTTCTTTGCATTTGTACATATTTGGAGATGTCAGTTAAGGTCTTTGGCTCATTTTTTTAAATTGGGTTGCTTGAATATTTTAGATAACAGTGGTTTATCAGATGTGTCTTTTGCAAATATTTTCCCACGTCTGGCTTGTTTCTCATTTTCCTAACATTGTCTTTTACACACCAGAAGTTTTAAATTTTAATGAGATTCAGCTTATCAATTATTTATTTACTGGATTATGTCTGGTGTTGTATCTATAAAGGAAGCATAATTCCCAAAGTCAGGTAGGTACTCTCCTATGTTATCTTTCAAGTATTTATAGTTTTGCATTTTACATTTAGATCTATGATCCATTTTGAGTTAATTTTTGTGAAGGGTATAAGGTCTGGATCTAGACTCATTTTTTTTACATGTTGAAGTCCAGCTGTTCCAGCACCATTTGTTGAAAAGACTGTCTCTGATTCATTACTGTCTTTGTTCAAAGATCAACTGTCTTTATTTATGGGGGTCTATTCCATGGCTCTCTATTCTGTTCCATTTATTATTTGTATATTCTTACACCAATACCACACTGTCTTAATTATTGTAGCTTTATAGTGATTTTTTAAGTTGCACAGTGTCAGGCCTCCAATTTAGTTCTTCTCTTTCAATATTATATTAGTCATTCCAGGGCTTTTGCCTCTCCCTGTAAACTTTAGAATAAACCTATCAATATTTACAGAATAACTTGCTGGGATTTTGATTAGAAGTACATTGAATTAATAGATCAAGTTAGGTAGAACTGACATCTTGACAATATTATGTCTATCCATGAGCATTAAATATCTATTAAGTTTGGTTTCATTCATCAGACTTCTGTAGTTTTCCTCATAGAGATCTTATATATATTTTGTTAGATTTACACCTAAGTATTTTATGTTTTGGTGTACTAATGTAGATGGTGTGTTTTTAATTTAAAATTCTACTTGTTCATTGATAGGAAAGTGACTGGCTTTGTAAATCACTGTATTCTGAAACTTTCTGTAATTACTTATTTGTTTCAGAAATTGTTTTTTTCTTGATTCTCTTAGATTTTGTACACAGAGAATCTTGTCTTCTACAACAACAAAAAAAACCCCATGTGGTTATGGTATGTAATCCTTTGTTTCTTTTGCATCCACATCCTTGAGAGATATTGATCTGTAGTTTTCTTTTTCTCTGATGTCATCATCTCATTAAAGCATAAGGAAAATGGCCTCATAAAATGAATTGAGAAGTATTTCCTCTGCTTCAAACCTTTGAATAAATTAGTATGTATTGTTATAATTGCTTCCTTAACTGTCTGTAGAATTCACCAATGAACACATCTATGCCTCATTCTGTCTGTTTTGCAAGATTATTAATTATTGATTCAATTTATATAATAGATATAGACCTAGTCAGATTGTCACTTTCTTCTTGTGTGAGTCTTGGCAAATTGTGTCTTTCAAGGAATTGGTCCATTTCATCTTGGTCACCAAATCTGTGAGCATAGAGTTGTTCATAATATTCCTTTATTACCTGTTTATTGTTAGCAGAATCTATAGTGCTGTCTTCTCTTTCATATCTGATACTAATAATTTGTGTCTGCCATCTTTTTTGTTATTTACCTGGGCAAAAGCTTATTGATTGACTCAGCTTTTGGTTTCATTGATTTTCTATTGATTTCCTATTTTCAATTTAATTGATTTCCTTTCTAATTATTATTTATTTTCTTCTTAGTTTGGATATAATTTGCTCTTCTTTATCTAGTTTCCTACAATGGCAACTTAGATTACTGATTTTAGGTTTTTCTTCTTTTCTAATATATGTATTCAGTTTGCTCAGCTGCCTTCTAAGCACCACATTCACTGCATTCCACAAATTTTGAGAAGTCATATCTTCATTTCCATTTAGTTCAAAATATTTTTAAATTTCTGTTTGGATTTCTTCTTTTGCCTCTATGTTACTTAGAAATGTATTGTTTAATTTCCACATATATGGGGATTTCCACTTACCTTTCTGTTATTGATTTCTAGTTTAATTCTATTGTGGTCTGGTAGAATTAAACTAGACATTGTATGATTCTATTCTTTTGAATTTGTTAAGATATGTCTTATAGCCTAGAATATATGTATATTGGTGAATATTCCACATGAGTTTAGGAAGAATGTGTATTCTGCTATTGTTGAATGAAGCAGTCTGTAGGTGTCAATTATACCCAGTAATTGGTTGGATTGAACCATGTCTCTACTAATTTTCTGCCTGCTGGATTTTTCCATTTCTGAAAGAGGAATGTTGAAGTCTTCAGCTGTAATGCTTGATTCATCTACTTTTCTTTGCAAATCTGTTAGCTTTTGCCACGCATAGTTTGTAGTTTTCTTGTTATGTTCATACACATTAAGGATTGTTACATCTTCTTGAAGAACTGATCGCTTTGTTGGTACATAATTCCCTTTTTTATCCCTGGTAATTTTCTTTGGTTTGAAGTCTGCTCTGTCTGAAATTAATATAACTACTCTAGTTGACTTTTTATAGTGTTATGATGGCTTATCTTTCTTCATCCATTTATTATTAATCTACATGCTTCTTTATGTGGAAAATATATATGTAAACAAAATATAGTTGGGTCTTATTTGTTTTGACTCAGTCTAACAATCTGTCTTTTACTTGGTAGTGTTAGATATTTAAAGTGATTAGTGATATAGTTGGAATAATACCTACTATATTTGTTAGTGTTTTCTATTCATTTCCCTTGTTTTTTTGTTCCTGTTTTTGTCTTCTACTCTTTTTCTGCATTTTGTGCTTTTAATTTAGTGTGTTGTGTGATTCCATTTTCTCTCCTTAATTAGCATGTTGCTTATATATGAATTTTTTTACTTCTTTTACTGCTGGTACTAGAGTTTGCAATAAACATTTGTAGCAAATTCAAGTCCACTTTAAAACAACAGTGCACCATTTCATGGGTAGTGTTAGTACCTTATGATAACAAAATAATCTTAACTCTTCTCTCCTATACCTTATATCATTGCTGTCATTTATTTTATTTATGTACATATTCATGCATAATCAAATGTGTATATATACATAAGGTTATATATATAAATTTCCCCTGAAATTTCAAGATAATGCTGTGTTAATGTTTTTAGCTCTAGCTTATAAGTGCCTACAAATGCAAAACATAGAGGCTTACACCTGTGTGTTCGGCCCACTGGTTCTGGCAGTGGAGACAGGCATAGCAGCCAGAATGCAGGTAACAGCTCTTTCCTCCCACCCAGGCACCAGCATTACTCCCCTGTGCCCCTGACATCACTCCAGGGGATGAATAGCTCCAGAAAGTAGACTTTCTGGATACTAAAGGGGCCACTTACAAATATGAAATGTCAAAGTAACTTGGTTCAAAGAAAAATTTCAACTACACCAAAAAAAGGTTTGAGTGGGACTAATTAATCTTCATAAAAGAGATTTCAAAATAAAAATCATAAGCATGATCCTGGAGGTAGAGAAAAATATTCAAGAACTCAGAAACAAATTTAGGATGGAGATCCAATCATTGGGGAACACAATGGAGGGTATTAAAAGCATGTTAGATATTGTGGAGGAGAAAATAAATGAAATAGAAATTAGAGAGGAGGAATACAAAGAGGCTGTGGCTCAGAGAGAAAAAAGGATCCCTAGGAATGAAAGGATACTGAGAGAACTGTGTGACCAATCCAAATGTAACAATATTCGTATTATAAGGGTACCATAAGAAGAAGACAGAAAGGGATAGAAAGTGTCTTTGAGGAAGTAATTGCTGAGAACTTCTCTCATCTGGTGAAGGAGATAGCCTCTCAAGCCATGGAGGTGTACAGATCTCCCAACACATGGCACCCAAGGAGGACAACACCAAGATATATAATAATTAAAATGGCAAAGATCAAAGATAAGGATAGACTATTAAAAGCAGGCAGAGAGAGAGAAAAGATCACATACAAAGAAAAACCCATGAGGCTATCATGAGACTTCTCAGCAGAAACCTTAGAGGCCAGAAGAGAGTGGCATGGTATTTTTAATGCAGTGAAGCAGAAGGGCCTCAAACCAAGAATACTCTACCTGGCAAGATTATCATTTAAATTTGAAGGAGGGATTAAACAATTTCCAGATAAGCAAAAGCTGAGAGAATTTACCTCCCACAAACAATCTCTACAGTGTATTTTGGAGGGAGTGCAATAGATGGAAGTGTTCCTAAAGTTAAATAGCTGTCACCAGAGGTAATAAAAAGGGATAGACAAAGAGTACAGAATATGATACCTAATATATAAAGAATAGAGGAGGAAGACAAGGAAGGAATAAAAGAACCTTTAGATTGTGTTTGTAATAGCATACAAAGTGAGTTAACTTAGACTCTTAGATAATAAGGAAGTTACCCTTGAATTTTTGATAACCACAAAACTAAAGCCTGCAATGGCAATAAGTACATACCTATCAATAATAACCCTAAATGTAAATGGTCTGAAAGCACCAAACAAAAGACATAGAGTCACTGAGTAGATAAAAAAACAGGACCCAACTATATGCTGCCTATAAGAGACTCACCTCAAACACAAAGATGTACACAGACTAAAAGTGAAGGGATGGAAAAAGATATTTCTTGCAACTAAAAGGGACAAAAAAGCAGGAGTTGCAGTACTTGTATCAGACAAAATAGACTTCAAAAGAAAGAAAGTAACAAGAGACAGAGAAGGCCATTATATTATGATAAAGGTGTCAATCCAACAAGAGGATATAACCATTATAAATATTTATGCACCCAACATAGGAGAATGTATATATGTGAAACAAACACTCAAATAATTAAAAGGGGAAATAGAATGTAATGCATTCATTCTAGGAGACTTTGATACTCCACTCACTCCAAAGGACAGATCAACCAGACAGAAAATAAGTAAGAAGACAGAGGCATTGAACAATACATTAGAACAGATGGATCTAGCAGATGTCTATAGAACTCTCCACCCAAAAGCAGCAGGATACACATTCTTCTCAAGTGCACATGGAACATTTTCAAGAATGGATCATATACAAGGCCACAAAAATTGCCTTAGCAAATTCACAGAGACTGAAATTGTAACAACCAGCCTCTCAGACCACAAAGGAATGAAACTAGAAATAAATTATGCAAAGAAAATGAAAAAGCCAACAAACACATGGAGGCTTACCAACATCCTCCTAAATAACCAATGGATCAATGAGCAAATAAAAACAGAGATCAAGCAGTATATGGAGACAAATGACAACAATAATTTAACACCACAAAATCTGTGGGTCCCAACTAAAGCTGTGCTAAGAGAGAAGTATATTGCAATACAAGTCTACATCAGGAAAGAAGAACAATCCCATATGAACAATTAACTCACAATTAACAAAACTAGAAAAAGAAGAACAAATGAGCCCCAAAGTTGGTGGAAGGCGGGACATAACAAGTATTAGAGCAGAAATATATAAAATTGAGAAGAATAAAAAAATAGAAAGAATCATTGAGAGAAGGACTAGATATTTGAGAAAATAAACAAATTAGATAAACCCCTAGCCAGACTTATCAAGAAAAATAGAGTCTACACACAAACAGAATCAGAAATGAGAAAGGAAAAATCACTATGGACATCACAGAAATTTAAAGAATTATTATAGAATATTATGAAAAACTATATATGCTAATGAATTGGATAATGTAGAAGAAATAGAAAACTTTCTAGAAAAATACACCTTCCAAGACTGACCCAGGAAGAAACAGAAAATCTGAATAGACCAATTAGCAGCAACAAAATTGAATTGGTAATCAAAAAGCTACCTAAGAACAAAATATGTGGACCAAATGGTTTCACTGCTGAATTTTATCGAACATTTAGTGAAGACCTAACACCCATTTTCCTTAAAATTTTCCAAAAAAGTAGAAGAGAGGGGAATACTACCAAACTCATTCTATGAGGCCAGCATCACCAAATAACAAAAACAGGCAAAGACACCACAAAAAAAGAATATTACAGACCAATATCCTTGATGAACATAGATGCAAAAATATTCAACAAAATATTAGCAAACTGAATTAAAAAATACATCAAGAGAAGGGGGGATCCTAGTAAACATAATACTCCTCATGTAATTGTGGATTAATGATACCAAAAAAAATACATCAAGAGGATCATACAACATGATCAAGTGGGATTCATCTCAGGGATGCAAGGATGGTACAACATTTGGAAATCCATCAACATCATCCACCAGTGCAACAAAAAAAGGACAAAAACCACATGATCATCTCCATACATGCTGAAAAAGCATTTGACAAAATTCAACTTTCATTCATGATAAAAACTCTCAACAAAATGGGTATAGAGGGCAAGTACCTCAACATAATAAAGGCCATATATATCAAACCAACAGCCAACAACATACTTAACAGTGAGAAGCTGAAAGCCTTTACTTTAAAATAGGGAACAATGAAAGGATGCCCACATTCCCCACTTTTATCCAACATATTTCTGGAGGTCCTTACCATGTCAGTCAGACAATCCAAAGAAATAAAAAGCATCCAGTTTGATAAAGAAGAACTTAAACTGTCACTGTTTGCAGATGACATGATATTGTACATAAAAAATCCTAAAGGATCCACTCCAAAACTAGTAGATCTAATATTTGAATTCAGCAAAGTTGCAGCATACAAAATTAATACACAGAAATATGTTGCATTCCTCCACACTAATAATGAACTAGCAGAAAGAGAAATCAGGAAAACAATTCCATTCACAATTACATCAGAATAAAATACCTAGGAATAAACCTAATGAAGGAAGTGAAAGACCTATACTCTGAAAACTACAAGACACTCATGAGAGAAATTAAAGAAGATACCAATAAATGGAAACACATCCCATGCTCATTGATAGGAGAATTAATATTGTCAAAATGGCCATCCTGCCTAAAGCAATCTACAGATTCAATCCAATCCCTATGAAAATACTAACAGCATTCTTCAATGAAGTAGAGCAAAGAGTCCTACAATTTATATGGAACCACAAAAGATCCGAATAGCCAAAGCAATCCTGAGAAGCAAGAATACAGCTGGGGCTATTATGCTCCCTGACTTGAAGCTCTACTCAAAGCCACGGTACTCTAGACAATTTGGTACTGGCACAAGAACAGACCCATAGACCAGACCAATGGAACAGACTAGAGAGCCCAGATATAAACCCAAACATATATGGTCAATTAATATATGATAAAGGTACCATGGACATACAATGGGGAAATGACAGCTTCTTCAACAACTGGTGTTTGCAAACTGAACAGCTGCATGCAAGAGAATGAAACTGGATTATTGTCTATCCCCATATACAAAAGTAAATTCAAAATGGATCAAAGACCTGAATGTAATTCATGAAACCATAAAACTTTTAGAAGACCACATAGGCAAATATTTCCTAAGTATAAACATGGGCAACTTTTTTCTGAATGCATCTTCTTGAGCAAAGGAAACAAAAGTTAAAATGAACACATGGGACTACATCAAACTAAAAAAGCGTCTGTACAGCAAAGGACACCATTAACAGAGCAAAAAGGCATTTTTCAGTGTGGGATAATATATTTGTAAATGACATATCTGACAAGGGGTTAACATCCAAAATATATAAAGAACTCACATGCCTCAACACCCAAAAAGCAAATAATCCGATTAAAAAATGGACAGAGGACATAACAGACAATTCCCCCAAAAAGAAATTCTGATAGCCAACAGGCACATGAAAAGATCCTCCACATCACTAATTATCAGGGAAATGCAAATAAAAACCACAATGAGATGTCATCTCATACCAGTTAGTATGGCCAGTATTGAAAAGACAAGGAACAACAAATGCTGGCAAGGGTGCGTAGAAAGGAGAACCCTCCCACACTGCTGGTGGGGATATAAACTAGTTCAACCATTGTGAAAAGCAATATGAAGGTTCCTCAAAAAACTAAAAATAGAAATACCATTTGACCCAGGAATTCCACTCCTAGGAATTTACCAAAGAATATAATTTCTCATATTCAAAAAAACCTATGCACCCCTATGTTTATCACAGCATTATTTATAATAGCCAAGAAATTGAAGCAACTTAAGTGTCCATCAGTAGATGAATGGATAAAGATGATGTAGTACATATCCACAATGGAATACTATTCAGCCATAAGAAAGAAACAAATCCTACCATTTGCAACAACATGGTTGGAGCTAGAGGGTATTATGATCAGTGAAATATGTCAGGCAGTGAAAGACAAATACCAAATGATTTCCCTCATTTGTGGAGTATAAAGCAAAGCAAAACTGAAGGAAGAAAACTCTAGTAGACTCAGACTCAAGTAGGGACTAGCAGTTACCAAAGGGGAGGTGTAGGGGAGAGTAGGTGGGGAGGGAGGTAGAAGTGGATTGAGGGGTATTATGATTGGCACACATGGTGTGGAGGGGATCATGGGGAAGACAGTGTCACACAGAGAAGGCAAATACTGGCTCTGTGGCATCTTACTACACTGATGGGCAGTGACTGCAATGGGTTTTGGTGGGGACAAGAAAAGATGGGTGAATGTAGAAACCACATTGTTTTTTATGTGAAGCCTTTATCAGAGTATATATCAATAATGCCTTAATAAAAAAATAAGTTTCCTTTTTTTTACATTTGCTCTATATTCTTCCTTTATGTAGATACAAGTTTTTGACTTTGGTTGTTTCCCCTATTTCTAAATAATTTCTTTTAGTGTTGTAGAGAAAATGAAATTTCCTATGGCCAGGATTCTCACCTGACCCTGGTCAGTTTGCTCACTGCACACATGTGGACAATACATTGTTACTGACTCTATTTAAATATATCCACCCAGTGCTCCCGGCTGTATGGCTGCAGGAGAGTAGAGGCTGCAGTGGTGGCAGCGCTGAGGACGGAGACCAAGACAGCTGCATGAGCAGGGAGGTCCAGAGGCAGAGACAGGCATACTACATGCAGACTCGCTCTGAGGCAGATGGGATTCTAGTGACTGACCTGGGTATAAATCCGTTTTCCCAAGAATGTTCCAGTGTCATGTTTCAGTCTCATGGCATCAAGAATGAACTTGCCTCTGGCTAAAACGCACTGGTAGGTCAAACATATCTTACTAAACAAGTCTATTGGCAACAAATTCCCTGTTTTGTTTTTCTGAGGAAATACTTATTTCTCTTTTACTTTTGGGTGCAGAATTTTTATAGTGGTAAGCTTTTTCTTTTCCCTCAGTACTTTAAATAATTTATTTCATGCTTTTCTTAGATAGTGTCTCACAAGTTGGAAGTAATTATCTTTGTTCTTCTATTGGTAAGGTGTCTTTTTCCTCTGGCTTCTTTCAGGACATTTTTCTTCATTTTTTATTTTCTGTGGTTTGAAAACTATATGCCTACATATATTGTTTTTTCTTGGTATTTACCCTGCTTGGTATTCTCTGAGCTTCCTGGATATGTGGTTTGGTATCTGACATTAATTTGGGGAAATTCTCCGTCATTATCATTTCAAATATTTCTTCGGTTCCTTTCTCTATTCTTCTTCTGATATTTTCCTTATGCATATATCATTTATACCTTTTATTATTGTCCTATAGTCTTTGGATATTTTGTTCTGTTTTTGTTTTCAGTCTTAATTCTCTTTGCTTTTCAGTTTCTGAGGACTTGGTGATAAATCTTCTAGTGCAGAGATTTTCCTCAACTGTGTCCTGTTTGCTAATTAGCACTTCAAAGGCATTATTCATTTCTGTTGCAGTGTTTCTAATCTCTTGCATTACTCTTTGGTTCCTTCTTCCAGTCTCCTTGTCTCTGCTTACGTTATGTGTTCTTCCATGCTGTCTACTTCAGTCATTAGAGCCTTTAGTATATTAGTCATAGTTGTTTTATATTCCTAGTTTGATAATTCCAATATTCCTGCCATGCTTGCTCTTACGCCTTCCAACTGTATTGGTATGCCTTGCAACTTTTTTTCCTGGTAGCCACACATGAACTACTAGATAAATAGGACTTTAGTAATGTGGTGGGGAAGTATGGGGAGAGAGGAAGCATTCTATAGTCCTATGATGAGGTCTCAGTCTTGTCTCAGGACTAGGAACTTCACAAGGGTTTTTCAGTGTTTTTCTACCCCCTTAGATGGGACAGGCTGGACAATGTGGGTTGGATCTGGATATTTCCCTTCTCCCATTTGGAAGACTAGAGCCAACTGAAACTTGGTATTTCCCTTCCCAATCTCAATTGAGCTCTGATAATGCACAGCAGGTTATGCTGTGGTTAATTAATTTCCCTTGAGGGAAGGCCTTGTTAAGAGCAGTGTGTTCTAGCATGTTTCAAGATGGCTCATTTACCCTTATTTTTCTGCACAAAGGGATTGTCCTTCAGTATTTAGTGTGGGAACCTGGCCAAGCTCCTGAAGGTAAATCTCACAATGTAGTAGGGCCTCCCTATTACCTCCCTATTATGGGACCCTCTGGAGTTTTTAACTCTGAGACTTGTATACACTGAGCCTCCAGAAATTCATCTATTGCAGGTTTTCTATGCTAGCACTGGTTCCCTGCAATGATTTCTGCTTGCTAGTCTCTGCTCTGGTAAGTCACAACTCCTGTATTCTCTTGTCTGTCTCTTCCATCTTGTGGGTTTATTCTGTGTCCTCATTTCTCTTGTGGATCTAAGAAGAGTTGTTGATGTTTTAGTCTGTTCAGCTTTTTGCTTGTTGTAAGGACAGAATGGCAACTTTCAAGCTCCTTATATGCAGAACCAGAAACTGGAAGTCTAAATTATTTCTTGTAAAAATGACATTCTACCTAAAATAAAATGCCAGTGTGATTACCCAGAATTAATAACCGTATTGATGAATCAGCAAATACCAAACTGGGGAGCATATCATGAGATGACACAACTTATTCCTGTAATTAGATGCCCTTGAGAGTTGCCAAGTCCAGATGCATTTTTTTAATCAAATAGATTTATTCTGAAGTCAATAAATAGCATGTAAATTAAGTTGCTAACTGTACTGCGGTATGGACCTATGAAAATAGACTAGTTTTAATCTGTGGTATGTAGAGTGGTGTCAAATCCCTGTGTCCATCTCTGCCTAGTGATAACCAGTGTTTTGTCTGGATCAGACTTTGCAGTTCATATTATGATTGCAGGATGCCCTCAGTGATAAGTACCAGGAAACTTTGGGGAGAAAAGGAGGTTTATTACTCAGAAGTCCTGGAAAGCCATGGCTCACCTGAAGCCATAGAATGAAAAAGAGTTCAGGCCTGGGATTTTGTGTTTATTGGGGCCGAGAGTGGAGGCTTAGGGTTTCATGGATTCACTTTTTACTGTTAATTTAAAACCTAAGAACAGAAATTTAAAGCTTGGAAGACAAAAAGCAGGCAGTCCGAATGGTTAGTTAATGGAAATCAACCAAGATCTCTAAAACAAAGGAGACTGAGTTGGGTGGGAGGGCCATGGCAAGGGTCCTTATCCAGTCAAGTGGCTGTGGCTGGCAGATTGTTTATTTGTGATAGCTGTCCTTGAAATGAATGCCTCTGCAAACCAAAGCTTAAGTCAAGCGCTTATATTACAAGAAAAAACAACCTTTAGGGCTTACACTACATAAAGGTTTTCACAATTAGCTAAATGTCTTGAGACTTAATATACCCATGTATCATTCTTCCACAGTTGGCACATACATGTGGGAAAACTGAGAACAAATTGGAAATTATAACTTCAGTGGCTGCTTTTCATTTGGGTGATGAACGGGGAATGCTATGTAAAGATGTGTTCTTCACAATCTCAAGAGACTTGACAAACTTTTAGAAACCCTCAGAGGCTACAAATTATAATAGAACAATCACGGTTTCTCTGTCATAACACAAAAGCCTTAAAACTACTAGGAAGCCTTTTCCAAATGTTCTTCTAGAAAATCAGCTTACCTACTTTAAGTTAGAATGAATTGTGTGTGTGTATGGCTAGATGAACTTTTACATTTGTTAAGAGAATTAAAACTTTAGAATATATGCATGAGAAATATACGAAGGAAAGGTGTTCATTGGTCTTTCCTGTGTGATGATTGAATTTTCCTCTCGAATACTCAAGAGTGTTTGAGAATCTCTAATGATGAACCTGGGCTATTCCCTTAAATCTTCACTAGGTTTCCCTTATAGTAACTTCACATGCTACACATTCCTTTTTTATTGACAAGAATCCTATCCTTTGTTGTCTTCCCTGAAGGTGATTACTGTAAAAGGAGTTATAAACAACTGAGTTGTAGAACTGATACCAGGTGTGTGTTCAATATAAAACACCATTTTAATATGAAATACTTTAGGAACCCCAGATGACAAAAGGAGGCCAAAATGAGTGTGGTAACTTTTGAGAAGCTTCAAGGTTTTTCCATTTTTCTGCCCAACCCCACATTCCTTTCCTAATCATATGTAAACTGCCCCTCACTCAGCTCGTGGACAAGGCAGATTCAAGAATACTCCCCTGCCTTCTCGGGCTGACCTTCTGATAACGAAGCCTTTCTCTCTTCAAACCCCGTTACTCAGAGATTGGCTTACTGTGCAAGGGGTACACAAATTTGGACTTGGAGTTTCGTAAGAGGTACAGTGAGTCCCCAGTTTCACTAAACAGTTATTTTCAGTTTTTAAGCAGCTCTAACCTCTTAGATAGGGTTTCCTTGTAAGGAAATCTGAATTTACTACCTATAACTTCCAAATGCCCCTCTAATAGTGACATCAATCTCATCTCCAACAGGACCTCCCATTAATAAATGTCCTTGAGCATTTTAAATTCTTTTTATATTTTTTATGAACCTTTTCATAGATTTCTATGCTTCCAAAGCCTTTATCCTCCCAAGAAACACCTGATTATATGTATATCTTTAATTGTGATTGTTAAAACAAAAACAAAAAACAGAACAAAAAATATAAATAATCTCATGTCAATCTTTTTTTTTTATCATTGTTGTATCTCATGGAAGTTGATCTCACTTCCTAGGCCTTACTTTTCTTGTGCATACTGAACCTTTCCTCATTTTTCCTGAATTTGATTTTCTGGATCTGAATGCAGGATGGTGGTGGTGGTGGTGGTGGTGGTGGTGGTGGTGGTGGTGGTGGTGGTGGTGGTGGTGGTGTGTGTGTGTGTGTGTGATTAATATGTACTTATATGATATCTAAGACATTGTCTTAATATTTGGGTTTTCTTTAAGAGAGAACTTTATTTACATGCCATTCTCCAATCAAAGAAATAAATAATTATAGAACTTTGAAAATTTAGAAGGTGAAAGAAAGCAAACAAGTCATTATTGGATGATGCCTTCTTATGTTAAGGGGAAGTGAGAAACTATGAGATGCCAAAGGCCACATAGTATGCAAAGCCAAAAATTAAAGTTTAAATACTCTGATAGATCAGGAATGATGAACTGCCATCATCCATAAGCATAATCAATAACATACATGATCATGAGGCAATGATGAAGAAACCTTTGATCAGGACAAGCCTAAGCACAAGCCCCTCCTTCCAGGACATTGTCCTATCAGCACATTGTGAACAAATTAATCCAGTTACGCTGTCATAAAATTCCTACTTCTCATTAAAGATCCTTGAAAACACTTTTATGCATGATCTCTGAAACCAGATATATATATTAATAATATTTCTTCAGTGAAACCTAACAATCAAATTAAAATTATGATCATTTTCTTCATCCTTAACTTCATCTTAGAAATTATGAACACAGGCATGAATCAAGAACCAGAAAAATATCATTTTAAGTGTTGGCTTTGCCACTTACTCATTAGACATTGGGAAACTTTTAGCTTCCATGCGTTTAGATTCTTTTTCTGGAAAATAAAAGAACCTAGGTGATTTTTGTAAAAATTAGAACAGATATTTCATGTACAACTCTGTGCAGTACCTGATACTAAACAGTAATTCTTGTTACTATCATTATTTGCACATATAGATGAGGAAACTGAGGCTAAGAATGGTTATAACTTTCTTCCCCAAGATCACACTTATATTAACCATGAACACCCCAATCACTAGATTCCTATTTCACTGTTCCCTGCACTGTAACACACTAACTTGAACTCTGTGGGGAATACGTTCAAGCTGTGTTTACTCCCGCGAGGTGGCTGGCTGATGATCTCTGCCTTCGCAGAGTAGAAGGCTGTGTTTGGGGAGTCCTAATACTCTCTAGATGGATTACTCCAGCCTACACAGGTTTAATTTTCCTATAAATCAGTAACATATCTCCTGAACTTTATTTTTTCTCTAATTATTTGTTTGATAATTTTGTCTCTACAACTTGATTTTAATTTTCTTGACAGAAATCAGGTCGAGCATAGTTCATTAAACATAATAAACATTCTGTATTTACTGCCTTTTCTCAGCCCCAAGGAAACAAAAACAGTTCCTTCAGCCAATTAATTTTTATTGTGACTTCTCTCATAGGACAATTCAAAGAAAGGGAAAGGGAAATTTAACCCCCAGGGCCTCATAACTGCCTTCTCATCTGGTAGGTCTCAGCTGAAACGCCATCTACACAGTGGGGTTTTCCTATTCACATTAAGTGACGTTTTGAATCTCAAACGTTACCTTTACTTTTAGTTTATTTTAGCATTATCTTTGCTTCCTTTACAGCACTTTATCACATTTACTTATATTATACATATTTTTGTCTGCTTTTTCTCCTAAATGGTAGCTACAGGGAGGTAGGTCCTATGGTGATCGTGTCTACGGTATCATACCCAGCAAATAATCGTAACTCAGTGAATTTTCTTAGAATGCATTTATCAATGTGGCTTAAAGAGGAAAACCTCCCAAATAATATATATCTACAGTGTTTACTGAAAATTCCTATGTGTTTATCACCCTTTAAATCGTTCTTTAGACTTTGACTATGTTTTTGTTTTAATGTAATGCTTCTCTGCGAGTGTTTTCATTAGAAACTTTCATTCCTCAAGGCCAGAGCGGGTATTCAGCTGTATGTATGGCCATACCCTTCATTAGAATACTAACACATTTCTAGAGTTAATAACTTCTCCCCCGAGGTTCATTTTCTGACCCCTCAACCCTCCACATGCACAAATATATGTGTACTTCTCCCCATTATGCAACAAGTGACAAATGAATATCTAGAAAAGCAGAGGACTTTCAGGAATTGCAGTCAGTTTGACCACAGTTCAAAGTATAAATTTCATAATTTAAAGTTATTATAGAAGATAGAGTTTATGGCAAGGTTATTTGATCAAAGTCTAGTGGCCTTAATATTCTGTAAACAGCACAGTTTAGAACTCCAGTTCTGAGCTTCCAAAATGGAAACAATAAATTTAGAACCCAAACTACTTAGGGTTTTTATGTGTCTCTTTTTCTAATAGAGGACAAATTTGGACTAAGTGTGGCAGAGAAATAAAAAGGAAAGGATTCCTCTGGTCATATGGAACATATGGTATAGAAATGTATAATGAACCATTGTGATTATATGACATATGTCTTATATTAGTTAGAAATTAGGTGAATTGAAAAAGAAATTTCTATAAGAAAAATTTGTTAATATTTATGAATAGGCAGGCTTGGGATGTATGGCATTTGTTAGCTAAGTCAATAAAATGCAAGAAGAAAGAATAGTAAAGAGAAAGGGAAAAGAAGGGAATTAGGGGTACAAAGTATTCAAAGAGAAAAGGAGAAATGGTAGGAATGAGTAAAGGTGTAAAAATAATGTCTTATTTGATTTTTAAGGAGATTTTGGTGATAGCTATTTTATGGAGCATTTTCAATAGAAACTGTTACTAACTGAAAAAGTCATTTTAAAGGACTTAACTTTGTCTTTATCAAAATAGCCTCCACAACCTTTATAAGCTCTTTTTAGCAAATTTCATGCATACTGTTCCCTTTCTTTTAATTCTCATACTCTTTTTAAATCAACTTTAATGGCAGCTTGAAACTGGATCCTAAATTATATATTGTGACAATTTATGTGGCTAATAATTTTACTTTTTGTAGCTTTTCAACAATTCTACCAATTCCTTGTGTTTAGGAACGTTTTTTGAGAATCTAATATCTTACTTTTAGCAAAAAAATTTCTGTGCTGGTTGTTGATACAAGCAATTAAACTAAATATGACTGTACCCACACTTTCTCACTGCTTATTTTTAGGAGGATGCATATAGCTAGTAATCAAATATTATATGAATTTAATATTTAGTTACTAAACTGTTTAATAAATGTCCTTAGGAATGTGAGTACTCTGTTACAACTACCTCTTTTCCATGTTGTACAAATATATTTCAAAGCTCAAGAAACATTCAAGTATTTTTCAGAATATCATGGATATCAGATAGCATATGCACATGACAGGATTATGTGAAAAAGCCTATGTTGCCAGAAGATAATTAGCTGCTGAGTTTGAGAAATGTTGTCTTTTTGAAGCATAAGTCTTTGTTAGTGACCACCTCTTTTTAATTTACCAAAGAAATATAGAAATTAAGATTTTCCATTTATCTCAAAGATGACTCTAAATATTGCTCCCAGTCTTATCTTTCCATTCCCTCATATCATTCATATCTGTATGTAAATGTATGTGTAAGTTATATTTCTTAAAAATATTATACATATGTTATTTATATAAGCAATAAAAACAGTTGGTTTAAGCTTTACCATCATTCTTTGTGGTAAATAAAAGCTGAAACAGCAGTTTTAGATGAGGTTAATCCAAAGAACTAAGATGTGTTTTGGATAGTCAATAGAAAAATCAAAGACAAAAATACCTGTGAAGGTTGTATCTCGTCCTTCCAAGTCATCTAAGTCCCTCTGTCTGTGATTTCAAACCCAGGTGAATGAGAAAGTAGATCACGTAAAAAGTAGCTATGTTCAGCCAATGGTAGAAGCAGCCAAGGGCTTTTTACACAAATAGGAAGTAGGGTTGGTTACCCTTTGGCTTTTTTCTTTTTTTTAGATCTAATTCCACATTCAAATGCCCTTAAAAAGATCTCTACCCATGGAAGCTTACAGCATTTATATTTATGGCATATAAAACATTTTTCAGCAACTACCCTATTTCTTTCTATTAAGTAACAGCTGGCTAATATATTTTAATTTTCTGGAGGTCTGTGAAAAGTGCTAGAGCTAATTACTTGTCATTTTGCATCAATTTATTAATTTTCAACCTGACAGGATGTCCCCTGTCATAAAACTGCCAGGAGTGTCTTCTAAGGGTTGAGACCCAGCTGGGATATAATCACACTGAATCCAGATTTTAAACTGTTTATTTTCCCCCATTGTATAAATCCAGGTGTTCTCTATGAAATGTTTTATAATGACATTAACAGGTATATCCTTTATCCCAGAAAGTTCTGTCTATTAACCAAAAATCTGAAATGGTTAGAGCGTGAAATGTATGAAAGCCTCTTAAAATGATATAGACTTAAGGATTGGAATAAAGAACAAACATTATTAAGGTCAATGGTTTTTCCTACATATACCTAAGGTATCTTTCAAAAAATTAATTTTATCTTATTCAAGGAAATGGAGTAATATGAATTAACAGAAAAAGCCACACATAAGAAATAAGACATTTGCACCTTAAAAATGCTTTTGGTTTGAATAAGTTTGGGGCTACCAATTAGTACCTAATAAAATCCCAAGTAAAACTAACCATGGTAACATCAGTGATTAAAGTTTATGGTATAACATCCTGATCAAGAGAGAAAATATAGCAAATAATTTTATTTTTATTAAGTACCAATTTATTTAAAAGTTTATTTTGACTTAAACAATTCAGTATGTAAAACTTCAGAAAAAAAATCAAATAGATCACTACTTTTCTTTTACAATGTAACAAAAGTCTCTAAATCCTTTATAACATGCCTTTAAAAAATATATATATTTTATATAAAATATAATAATAATAATATATATAATATATAATATATATAATATAATAATATATATAAAATATAAATATAACATGCCTTTTTCACAGAGAGTATTAGACACATTTTAAAAATGTGTATTTTCCTGAAAAGTGATTGCCCCTAGATAACACTCTAGAACTTCTTAAAACTGATGTAAATGTTTTTTTTTTTTTAATGAAGCTCTTACTCTGGAAAAAAATAAGATCTACAATTTATATGAACACTAGACTTCTTTAGACCTTGAAGAATATATTGTACATACCACAGATTCTTGTGGTAAAAGGAGGGGAAGTATAGTTTATGTTTAGCCTATCTTCCACATTTGAAAAATAACCAATCCTACTTGGCAGCAAAAAGGCTTTATGAGATCTAAACCAATAGGGCAGATCCCCCCAGAGCATCCTTTCAATTTCATTTTTCCAATCCTACAGGGGGGATTAGCATAGCCTTATCCTCAGATAGACAGATATATCTTTTAGGATGTAGCGACTTAACATTTAATAGACAGAATCTGTGCAATCTGCTAGAGCTAAAGCATATTGTCAATTTATATAGTAAGGAAGAAGTATATTTTTTGTTCATTTCCTTATAATAAAGGGTCTGTTAAGCACACTATGGTACATTTTATCTCTCTGCTTTTATTTTGATACA
The DNA here is from genome assembly GCF_040802235.1 of Manis javanica. NCBI lineage: Eukaryota > Metazoa > Chordata > Mammalia > Pholidota > Manidae > Manis > Manis javanica. The sequence continues at coordinate 58,298,866 of NC_133166.1, forward strand.
CTCAGAGGCTGGAGAGTTCCCCAATAATTCTAGTATAATATTCTCTGTATAAAAAAAACACAAGTTTAAATAAAATGCAGTGTAACTTTAGGGCTGTGTATATCCCTGTGCTATGGAGAAGGACAGACACTGAGTATCTCCCGGGATAGCCAGAGAGTTAGTTCGACCGTGCTGAGGCCTTCAACTGGAAAATTTAACATCTGTGGTTTGAAAGTCAGGGTCATGAAGGTGATTCATTTAATAGCTATGCCTGAGCTGATGAAAGTGAAAAATACTTCTAGCAAGGTAATATGCAGTAGGAAACTGGATGAAATGTCTCACAAATTACCAAAAGCCTAAAAGCTCAGATTTCCCACTATGTCAGAAATGTAATTCATAGTGAAACTGATACAGAGCTGAGAATATCTAATGGCAGGTTATTCTGGTTTGATTTAAGGCAATGAGCCCATTGGCCAGAATTCTGTTTTTTGTTCTTTGAAAAACCAAGTTCTTACTTTGCTGCAGATGCAGGAACAAGTGCAGTCAGTCCTGCCTGCTTTTGACTCATACTGTCCGGTATTAGAAACAGAAATGTAAATAATAATAACCAGGAAGATATAATTGTCTTTAATGAACATATATAAAGCATATATATTGTACTGACATTAAGATTTACATGCTTATTTTCTGAGTCTTCAGAACTATTCACTTAAATGAAAATAAGAAGGAAATGGATACTAAATAAAATGTAAAGTTACTGATAGATTTCAATTATGGAATAGTTTTCACATTTTTGACTAATTGACATTTAATAAGCATAATGTGAAATTCACTTCCTTTGTCTAAATATAGTCTATTAGGTTTATTAATGCATAGAATATGACCAAAAGTACAAAACTTAAAGCTTAATTCATTTGACAAAATGTATTGAGTTTCACTATAGCTGTGTGATATAATAGGGCAATAGACAATAATAGTAGCAGAAAGAGAAAGTAAGGTTCATGTTCCTGAAATATTAAGAACGTAAATTAGAATAATTTGGTAAAAGGCTAGAGGAGGGAGGGAAAACTCTGGGATGAATCTCAAATGGATGATGTTATCGTAGACCAAGAAAGAAAAAAAATTAGCAAGAGAGCAAAAATTATCTCAGTTTTGAAAGTGTTGAGGATGAAGTGTCAGCACCTAGTAGATAGTAGCACCTCAACAATTGTTGAATAAATGACAAACTAGCCAGAGATGTCTTGCAGGAAGTTGGACATATGAATCTAGGCTTGAAGGTGAAGTGGGAAAGGAAGGATATATGGGTAGTCAGACCTAAATGAGCAATGAGAGCAAACAAGTAGCAAATACTATCTTCCACATTTGAAAAATAACCAATCCTACCTGGCCACAAAAGGACTTTATGAGATCTAAACCAATAGGGCAGATTCCCCCAGAGCATCCTTTCAGTAAAATATTTAATGGCCCTTCTTCTATAGAGGATATTCCATTATTTGAAATACTGAAGGGACATAGCAATAAACTGCTGCCTTAGGAAGTGAAGGGGAAAGATCCTCCCATTGTCTGCCATTTGACAGTGCAGGACCAAAAAAAAAATACCTGGATGGTCCCATCTAATACTTTATTATGGGATAAGTAACTTGAAGACTGTGGATTTGATTTCTGTAACTATAGGGGTTTATAGAACTCAGATTCCAAGCAGATTGTCCAGACTCCATGAACTGTTGGATTCCACAAGCTGCTGATACTCAGTAAACTCTCATTCTTAAGATAGTACATTTCCTGTTTCTTGCATTAAGAACCTGAACTAACAGGGGAAGTATGCAGGATGGAAAACATCAGTGGCCTAAAACTCTGCAGAAAACCCCATTGCCCACAACAGCTGGAGTGAAATCTAATGGACAAATGAAATACCCGTCGACCAATCAAGTGTTGTCTATTGTCAGAGCAGAAATATTTTCGCTGTTTTTTCTTTGTCTCAGCCCTTACATTAGAATAACGCTTATCAGACCATATGGAAGCTTATCAGATCCCTCCTGGCTCTGGAACTAAGATATGCATACATACATACATACACATATACATGTATATCCTGTTAACTATTTAGAAATGCAAATTCCAGAGGTGCTAGACTTGTCTTAGCATACACAAAATATATTTACAATGAATATATAAGTTCAAGCTGCCTTCATTTATTTTTTTTTATTTGAGAGGGCGTTTCTCATATTTATTGATCAAATGGTTGTTAACAACAATAAAATTCTGTATAGGGGACACAATGCACAATCATTAATCAACCCCAAGCCTAGTTCTCAATAGTCTCCAATCTTCTGAAGCATAACGAACAAGTTCTTACATAGTGAACAAATTCTTACAGTGAATAAGTTCTTACATGGTGAGCAGTGCAAGGGCAGTCATCACAGAAACTTTCGGTTTTCATCACGCATTATGAACTATAAACAATCATGTCTAATATGAATATTCATTTGATTTTTATACTTGATTTAGATGTGAATCCCACATTTCTCCCTTATTATTGTTATTATTATTATTATTTTTAATAAAATGCTGAAGTGGTAGGTAGATGCAAGGTAAAGGTAGAAAACATAGTTTAGTGCTGTAAGAGGGCAAATGTAGATGATCAGGTGTGTGCCTATAGACTAAGTATTAATCCAAGCTAGACAGGGGCAACAAAACCTCCATGGATGCAGATTTCTCTCAAAATAGTGGTGGTGAGGTTCTAAGCCTCACCTCTGTTGATCCCCAATTTCTCACCTGATGGCCCCCCTGCAACTGTGCCTGTCTTAGGTTGTTCCTCCCTTGAGGAATCTTACCCATCTCTGGCTAACCAGTCATCTTCTGGGGCCATACAGGGAAATGTAAAGTTGGTAAGTGAGAGAGAAGAAATATTCATTGAAAAGGTTAGCTTTTTACTTCTTTGCAGATTTATGCCCTGTGGCTTCTATGCCCAGCATTTGTCTTGAGGTATCTTTACCACTTGGAAGAATTATGATACTCGGTAATTTCATTATGAGGCGCGAATTCTACTTAAGGGTTGTAATTAGGAAGGAAGAAGAAAAGCTATAGAAGTAGCAGACAGAAGAAAACATGGGAAGATTGATTATTTCTTTGACATATCTTCTTGAGAAGTAACATAAGCATGTATAGGTTTTAAACTACTAATTAAATTGCATACACACATTAACATAATAGGAATACAGTTACATAACCAAAGCAGACCTACAGTTACCAGCCATCTCCAGTGAAAACAAAAATACCAGTTAGGCACCCTAGGCATTTGTGAAAACTTATCAATGATATGATGGATATTGTCTAACTGAATTTTAATAGTTTGAGAAAAATCAGACAAAACAACACATTCCTGGGAACTGTTCACATCCCATATGTTATTTTAACAGTAGATAGTCTGTAGGCACAAGATTTTGGAGTGCTGCAACTTGCACTTCTCCTAATTCTTGGTTGGGTTCTGACAGTATAGATCCAGTCAAATTTGTTGTTTTACTGTATGCACAGGCCAGCTTAGATATCTCCTTCTTCATTGCAATGGCAAGTCCAGGAAACGGTGGGATGAATGCAGCTACAACTACAACAGCACCAGGATCTTTGTTGAAGCTTTTGATGTTCATCTTCTGGAATGACTCTTCCAGAGAATGTTGATGTTGGAAGTTCTTCTTCATATCGTATCTTAATTCGTTTTCTGGGTAGCCAAATTAGGCTTTGATCCTCTGTATAAACACAAACAGACCCTTTGCCCACACTTTGATATACCCTCTATATCATTGTGAAGAACTTACTGGAGATCACCACACAGGAACTGCTTTTTTTTTGTTTTTAAGACAAAGGAATATTATCAGAAAAATGTACTTCCATAGCTGATCATCTGACACCCTTTAAATGATCAAAATTAAGGATCTTTAAAGAATGCTTTAATCATTGATTTACAGTTAGTTTTATCCTATCAGGGAGTAATCCCCCTTTTCCTTCCTTTTTTTTTTGTTATTATTAATCTACAATTACATGAAGAATATTATGTTTACTAGGCTCTCCCCTATACCAGGTCCCCCCCACAAACCCCTTTACAGTCACTGTCCATCAGCATAGCAAAATGTTGTAGAATCACTACATGTCTTCTCTGTGTTGTACAGCCCTCCCCTGTCTCCCACCACTCATTATGCAAGCTAATCATAATACACCCTTTCTTCTCTCTCCCCTTATCCCTCCCTACCCACCAATCCTTCCCAGTCCCTTTCCCTTTGGTACCTGTTAGTCCATTCTTGGGTTCTGTGATTCTGCTGCTGTTTTGTTCCTTCAGTTTTTAATTTGTTCTTATACTCCACAGATGAGTGAAATCATTTGGTATTTCTCTTTCTCCGCTTGGCTTATTTCACTGAGTATAATAACCTCTAGCTCCATCCATGTTGTTGCAAATGGGAGGATTTGTTTTCTTCTTATGGCTAAGTAATATTCCATTCTGTATATGTACCACATCTTTTTATACATTCATCTACTGATGGACACTTGGGTTGCTTCCAATTCTTGGCTATTGTAAATAGTACTGCGATAAACATAGGGGTGCATTTGTCTTTTTCAAACTTAAGTGCTGCATTCTTAGGGTAAATTCCTAGGAGTGGTATTCCTGGGTCAAATGGTAAGTCTATTTTGAGCATTTTGATGAACCTCCATACTGGTTTCCACAATGGTTGAACTAATTTACATTCCCACCAGCAGTGTAAGAGGGTTCCCCTTTTTCCACAGCCTCGCCAACATTTATTGTTGTTTGTCTTTTGGATGGCAGCCATCCTTACTGGTGTGAGGTGATACATCATTGTGGTTTTAATTTGCATTTCTCTAATAATTAGCTATGTGGAGCATCTTCTCATGTGTCTGTTGGCCATCTGTATTTCTTTTTGGAGAACTGTCTGTTCAGTTCCTCTGCCCATTTTTTGATTGGATTATTTGTTTTTTGTTTGTTGAGGTGTGTGAGCTCTTTATATATTTTGGACGTCAAGCCTTTATTGGATCTGTCATTTACAAATATATTCTCCCATACTGTAGGTTAACTTTTTGTTCTATTGATGGTGTCTTTTGCTGTACAGAAGCTTTTCAGGTTAATATAGTCCCACTTGTTCATTTTTGCTGTTGTTTTCCTTGCCCGGGGAGATATGTTCAAGTAGAGGTCACTCATATTTATGTCTAAGAGGTTTTTGCCTATGTTTGTTTCTAAGAGTTTAATGGTTTCATGACTTATATTCAGGTCTTTGATCCATTTTGAATTTACATTTGTGTATGGGGTTAGACAATGGTCCAGTTTCATTTTCCTATATATAGCTGTCCAGTTTTTCCAGCACCATCTGTTGAAGAGACTGTCATTTCCCCATTGTATATCCATGGCTCCTTTATCAAATATTAATTGACCATATATGTTTGGGTTAATGTCTGGAGTCTCTAATCTGTTCCACTGGTCTGTGGCTCTCTTCTTGTGCCAGTACCAAATTGTCTTCATTATTGTGGCTTTGTAGTAGAGCTTGAAGTTGTGAGTGAGATCCTCCCTACTTTATTCTTCTTTCTCAGGATTGCTTTCGCTATTCGGGGTCTTTGGTGTTTCCATATGAATTTTTGAATTATTTCTTCCAGTATGTTGAAGAATGTTGCTGGTTATTTGACAGGGATTGCATCAAATTTGTATATTGTTTTGGACAGGATGGCCATTTTGACGATATTAATTCTTCCTAGCCACGAGCATGGGATGAGTTTCCATTCGTTAGTGTCCCCTTTAATTTCTCTTAAGAGTGACTTGTAATTTTCAGATTATAGGTCTTTCACTTCTTTGGTGAGGTTTATTCCTAGGTACTTTATTCTTTTTGATGCAATTATAAATGGAATTGTTTTCCTGATTTTCTTTCTATTGGTTCATTGTTAGTATATAGGAAAGCCACAGATTTCTGTGTGTTAATTTTGTATCCTGCAACTTTGCTGTATTCCTATATCAGTTCTAGTAGTTTTGGAGTGGAGTCTTTAGGGTTTTTTTGTGTACAATATCAACTCATCTGCAAATAGTGACAGTTTTACGTTTCCTTTACCAATCTGGATTCCTTGTATTTCTTTGATTTGTCTGATTGCTGTGGCTAGGACCTCTAATACTATCTTAAATAACAGTGGGGAGAGTGGGCATCCCTGTCTAGTTCCCAATGTCAGAGGAAAAGCTTTCAGCTTCTCGCTGTTCAGTATAATGTTGGCTCTGGGTTTATCATATATGGCCTTTATTATGTTGAGGTACTTGCCCTCTATTCCCATTTTTCTGAGAGGTTTTATCATGAATGGATGTTGAATTTTGTCAAATGCTTTTTCAGCATCTCTGGAGATGACCATGTGGTTTTTGTCTTTCTTTTTGTTGATGTGGTGGATGATGGTGATAGGTGTTCAAATGTTGTAGCATCCTTGCATCCCTGGGATGAATCCCACTTGGTCATGGTGTATGATCCTTTTGATATATTTCTGAATTCGGTTTGCTAATATTTTATTGAGTATTTTTGCATCTACATTCATCAGGGATTTGGTCTGTAATTTTCTTTTTTGGTGGGGTCTTTGCCTGGTTTTGGTATTAGGGTGAAGTTGGCTTCATAGAATGAGTTTGGAAGTATTCCCTCCTCTTCTATTTTTTGTAAAACTTTAAGGAAAATGGGTATTATATCTTCTCTGTGTCTCTGATAAAATTCTATGGTAAACTGTCCGGCCCAGGAGTTTTGTTCTTGGGTAGTTTTTTGATTACTGTTTCAATGTCTTTGCTCGTAATTGGTTTGTTTAACTTTTGTGTTTCTTCCTTGGTCAGTCTTGGACAGTTGTATTTTTCTAGGGAATTGTCCATTTCTTCTAGGTTTTCCATATAGGTTTTCTTAGTAGTTTTTAATAATTCTTTGTATTTCTGTGGAGTGTGTTGTGATTTTTCCATTCTCATTTCTTATTCTGTTGATTTCTGTTGATTCTCTTTTTCTCTTAATATGTTTGGCTAGAGGCTTATCTATTTTGTTTATTTTCTCAAAGAACCAGCTCTTGGTTTCATTGATTTTTGCTATTGTTTTATTCTTCTCAATTTTGTTTATTTCTTCTCTGATCATTATTATGTCCCTCCTTCTGCTGACTTTAGGCCTCATTTGTTCTTCTTTTTCCAGCTTCAATAATTGTGATGTTAGACTATTCATTTGGGATTGTTCTTCCTTCTTCAAGTTTGCCTGGATCACTATATACTTTCCTCTCAGGACTGCTTTCCCTGCATCCTACAGAAGTTGGAGCTTTGTGCTGTTGTTGTCATTTGTTTCCATATATTCCCTGATCTCTATTTTAATTTGTTCATTGATCCATTGATTATTTAGGAGTATGTTGTTAAGCCTCCATGTGTCTGTGAGCCTTTTTGTTTTCTTTGTAGAATTTATTTCTACTTTTATACCTTTGTGGTCTGAAAAATAGGTTGGTAGAATTTCAATATTCTGGAATTTACTGAGGCTCTTTTTGTGGCCTAGTATGTGGTCTATTCTGGAGAATGTTCCATGTGCACTTGAGAAGAATGTATATCCTGTTGCTTTTGGATGTAGAGTTCTATAGATGTCTATTAGGTCAATCTGTTCTACTATGTTGTTCAGTGCCTCCGTGTCCTAACTTATTTTCTGCCCAGTGGATCTATCATTTGGGGTGAGTGGTATGTTGAAATCTCCTAAAATGAATGCATTGCAGTCTATTTCCCCCTTTAGTTCTGTTAGTATTTGTTTCACATATGCTGGTGCTTCTGTGTTGGGTCATATATATTTAGAATGGTTATATCCTCTTGTTTGGACTGAGCCCTTTATCACTATGTAATGTCCTTCTTTATCTCTTGTTACTTTCTTTGTTTTGAAGTCTATTTTGTCTGATATTAGTACTGCAACCCCTTCTTTCTTCTCGCTGTTGTTTGCCTGAAATATGTTTTTCCATCCTTTGACTTTTAGTCTGTGCATGTCTTTGGGTTTGAGGTGAGTTTCTTGTAAGCAGCATATAGATGGGTCTTCCTTTTTTATCCATTCTATTACTCTCTGTCTTTTGGTGCATTAAGTCCATTTACATTTAGGGTGACTATTGAAAGATATGTACTTATTGCATTGCAGGCTTTAATTTCATGGTTACCAAAGGTTCAAGGTTAGCCTCTTTAGTATCTTACTGCCTAACTTAGCTCGCTTATTGAGCTGTTATATACACTGTCTAGAGATTCTTTTCTTCTCTCCCTTCTTATGACTCCTCCTCCATTTTTCATATGTTGGTTGTTCGGTTCTGTGCTCTTTTTAGGTATGCTCCCATCTAGAGCAGTCCCTGTAAGATGCCTTGTAGAGGTGGTTTGTGGGAAGCAAATTCCCTCAGCTTTTGCTTGTCTGCGAATTGTTTAATCCCTCCATCATATTTAAATGATAATCATGCTGGATACAGTATCCTTCGTTCAAGGCCCTTCTCTTTCATTGCATTAAGTGTATCATGCTATTCTCTTCTGTCCTGTAAGGTTTCTGTTGAGAAGTCTGATGATAGCCTGATGGGTTTTTCTTTATAGGTGACCTTTTTCTCTCTAGCTGCCTTTAAAACTCTTTCCTTGACCTTGAAATTTGCCATTTTATTTATGTGTCTTGGTGTTGTCCCCTTGGGTCCTTTCTATTGGGGGTTCTGTGTATTTCCGTGGTCTGTTCGATTATTTCCTTCCCCAGTTTGGGGAAGTTTTTAGCGATTATTTCTTCAAAGACACTTTCTATCCCTTTGTCTCTCTCTTCTTCTTTTGGTACCCCTATAATACAGATATTGTTCCTTTTGTATTGTTACACTGTTCTGTTAATATTGTTTCATTCCTGGAGATCCTTTTATCTCTCTCTATGTCAGCTTCTATGCGTTCATGTTCTCTGGTTTTTATTCCATCAATGGCCTCTTGCATCTTATCCATTCTGCTTATAAATTCTTCCAGAGTTTGTTTCACTTCTGTAATCTCCTTCCTGGCATCTGTGATCTCCCTCCAGACTTCATCCCATTGCTCTTGCATATTTCTCTGCATCTCCATCAGCACGTTTATGATTTTTATTTTGAATTCTTTTTCAGGAAGACTGGTTTAGTCTGTCTCCTTCTCTGGTGTCTCTGTGACCTTGGTTTGCCTGTAATTTTGCCTTTTCATGGTGATAGAAATAGTTTGCAGAGCTGGTACGAGTGATGACTGGAAGAACTTCCCTTCTTGTTGGTTTGTGGCCTTCCTCTCCTGGGAGAACAGCGACCTCTAGTGGTTTGTGCTGGGCAGCTGAGTAGACAGGGCTTCTGCTTTCTGCCCAGCTGCTATGGAGTTTATCTCCACTGTTTCTGTGGGGGTGACCTGGCTTGGGCTGCTGCTCCAAAATGGTGGAGCCGCGTTGGAGGGGGAGCAGCTGGGAGGCTATTTATCTCCATGAGGGTCCTGTGTGCTTCCTGCTGCCCAGTGGATTAGAGTGCCCAGAGATCCCCAGATTCCCTGCCTCTGGACTAAGTGTCCCCACCTGTCCCTTTAAGACTTCCAAAAAGCACTCACCAAAACAAAACAACAACAACAACCAAAAAAAAAGAGAAATTAAGTAAAGAAAAAAAAAAGAAAAAAAAGTCACTCACTTTTCTTTGTCCTCAGGCACCAGCTTCAGGGACCTGCTCACTGGTCTTGCTGTCCTGTTTCCCTAGTATCAGGACCCCACGCATGCACTGTGTCTGCACTCTGGTCCAGATGGCTGGGGCTGGGTGTTCAGTAGTCCTGGGCTCCTTCTCCCTCACGCTCCGACTCCTCTCCCCCCGCCGGGAGCTGGAGGGGAGGGGCACTTGGGTCCCTCCGGGCTGGGGTTTTTATCTTACCCCCTTGGCAAGGCACTGGGTTCTTGCAGGTGTGGATGTAGTCTGGATGTTGTCCTGTGTCTTCTGGTCTCTATTCTAGGAAGAGTTTTCTTTGTTATATTTTCATAAATATATGTGGTTTTGGGAGGAGATTTCCCCTGCTCTACTCATGCCGCCATCTTGGCTTTGCCTGCCTTCATTTTTTATACTTCTCCTTATACTCTGTTCTTATAGGTTCTTGGAATAAATATAGTTTCCTTACTGTATTCTTTACAACAAGGCTCATCAAAGCTCTTTTAAAATTGAGTCCACTGAGAAATTTAAATATAAATTAGCAAAATGGCCTTTGGTACAGAATGACAATACCCCAAGTCATATTTTTCAGCATAAGGCATGCCATACCAGTGTCCTGTCTCTTGCATATTAGAACCTTTTTTTTCCCCCTAAGATGAAACAATTGATTAGACATCAAATAGAATTATAATTTCCCTTCGAATTTCATTTAAAATATTTTTCTTCTTGTTAACTACATCACTGTCTATGAGTAAATTCACTTTCTTGAAAAGTATCATGAACATAAAACAATCAAAAATGGTTTGCCACTTCAGAGGATTTGGCTATCATAAATATTAAATTGTGGCTTGTAATTTTTAAGGTATCTTCCCAATAACCTGTTCCCTCTAAATAAAAGGATGATAGTTTTGAACCTTAATTATGGGACAGAATCCCATAACCACCATCTACTCCTACCAGCCCTTATTATGTAGCTGTAAATATGAAGCATATTCAGGGAATGGGGGAATCAGGCAGTAATAAGCACAGATCACTAGAGGGATTATCAGGACACAGAGGGGGCCCTGAGAGGTAATAACATAGATTTATGAGATAAATCAATGAGGAAAACTAAATCTATAATTTCTGATGATGCTAATTAGGAAATTTGTTTCACCTCTGGACACATTTTCTTGCACTAGTTTTAAAAAAAGCTAAAAAGAATGCAGACTTAGTACTACCAGTCAGGAGCACCCCTAACCTTTGGGGACTTGAACTTGGTGCTCCTTCGCTTGGTTTTCACCACAGGTGAGGAGTCCAGAGAGCCACAGAGCTGTGAGCACTCAGTGCACATGTCAACATTTCTAGCCTGGGCTCTCGAATTCCCGACCACATGCACTTCCAATTCTGTGAAATCTTCTTGTGCAAGGCAGCTTGCATTGCACATGCGGAAAACTCCTAAAGCCATGGGGTTACCATATTGGAAGCATTTTGTGAGGGGGCAACAACACTTCTGTTGTGCCAGACATGCTAGGGACCACCTCTCCCCATATTGTCACATTCCAAATTCACACCCTGAGGAACTGAAGAACTCAGAATCTGAACTCTTACTTTCCACATTTAAATATTTAGACATTGGTATTCAGGTCAACTTTGTATTCTTCAAGGGCTCCAGTTTTTATAGACAGGCTTACAACACTGTATGTGAGCAGTGACCAAGTGGAGACCGTAAACCAGGCTCCCGTTTTGATTACTTTATTATAGTTGGCCTCACTCAGTTTAAAATGGGCTATTGATAAGTGATAAGTCAGTGAGAGAAAGAGGAATACCATGTGGTTTCCCTTATATGTGGAACCTGAAAAACAAAACAGAACTAGACTCAAAAACACAAAACACAGAGGGTGGATGGTTGCTTACCATAAAGGAAAAAGGGTAAAATAAGTGAAGGGGATAAAGAGGTACAAACTTCAAATTATAAAATAATTTAGTCACAGGGAAGGAAGTATACCATAGGGAATAGAACTTACAATATTATAATATCTTTCTAGGATGATAGATGGTAAGTACACTTAACATGGTGAGCATTTAATAATGTATGTAGTTGATGAATCACTAAGTTGTTCATCCAAAACCAATATACTATTGTTCATAAATTATATTCCAATAGAAATATTTAAATGCACTATGGAGGAAGGCAAAGTCTATACCGGGCCCACTGGCTCAAATAAAAGTAAACATCCTCTTGAGAATAAATGAAGTAAATTTAGACAAAAGGCCTAGAAAAGATCGAGTAATAGATGAATAAAATTTCAGAAAGAGCAAATCAGACAATGAAAAGAACCACACAGACCATCACTCTGGGTACCTAGCATGAGTCACATGCCAATAACAACACGTATGTGGTATGAGTTGTGGAGGAAGGAAGGTAGAACAAAACAATGCTTGATTTCAAGTGAAGAGAGAAGTCTAAATTTTAATTAAGGAATGTAATGCCTCCCAGTTAATGTAACATTTAGTATAGTGAGGTACCAGTATAAGGGAATATTTATGAGTTTTGTTTATTGTTTTCTTTAAGGGAATTTTGATCTTTGTAAAGTCTCAGAAGTTTTCTAATTTTAGATTTCATATGTATAGAAAATTCTAAAAATATGGAGAAGTATTCTATTAATCTAAATAAAGTTACAGGAAAAAAAATCACAGGGACTTCAAAAATGACTTTCCTTTATTGATACAGAGAAACCATGTATGTATCTTCATATTTCCTGTTATATATCATTAACCTTTTTAATATTAGACAGTGAATTTATAATAGTTTTACAAAACTCTATTTAGTGGATGAAGATTTTAGAGCTTATAAGCTTTTATAGACCTTCTGATAAATTGATACTGTGTGATCATTTAGGTTTTCTTTATTATAAATAAATGAAAAGGTGAATAGATTTATTCATACATTTTTAAGGGGAGTATTTTATTGTTTCCTTAGCATGAATTTCTGAATTTAAATTTCTGGATAGAATTATTTAAATATTTTTAAGGCTTTTTTTGCATTGCCCTAAATGTTCCTCCCCAAATTTTCTATCATTTTATTCTCCAAACAATGGACTCTTGTCTCACTACAAAGTTTGGGAAAAATTTGCTAGACTAAAATAAACAAGTAGAGTCAACATTTTAAAGAAAGTCTCTGATTCCAGGACACACAATAGATACTGGTAGAATTTCAAAAGAAAAATATGCTTCATATTAAAAAGCCATATTTGTCTAATCCAGCCATTTAAAAAACCCTCATGGAAAATCACATTTGTTTCTTATTTCATCCTGATTGTAAATTATCATGGCAATTTATATTTTTTCCTCAATAAACCTTAATTTGGCTCTTCCAAATTTTACAAGGTTATTTATAGAACTTTGATATATATATCAGTATTAAAAATTTAAGATACTCAAGAGAAGAAGCTACCTTCACAGACAGTCTCAGGAACATAAGCCATTTAAACTGAACTTACAGTCCTGATAAGAAATAAAGAAGGACACAGAATCAAACTCAACCTGCCAGCTAGATTTTCTGATACTAACAGGATGTGTGGAAACCTGCACTGAAGCTCTGTTTCTACATTGTGACTAACACTAAGTTTTATTACCAATTATGTTTTCTTTAGATAAGAACTGGTGTTCAGAACATTTTACTGACTCATTTAGGAGCTGTGGTTAGTGAATGACACAATCAGAATCAAAATACAGTTCTGGATTCTACTATAATGCTTATATAGTAGTGTCTGTTCTAAACAAAATCACTTACAAAATTTGAAGAAGATGATGGTTTAACAAAGTTAGCATAAATGGCTTGAAAATTATTACAAATATGATTTTTATGTACATAAACAAAATGGTAGATAACTCACAAATATAAAACTCACATACAAAGATATATTTATGAAATATCCTTAACAAATTAAACTAAGAGTTGACAGCACTGTAAATCACTTATGGGATAGTAATAAAGTGGGAAAATTTTCCTTGAGGAAATACTGTAATTTGTTTTACTTTAAGGGAAATCGAGTTTCAATTTTAGTGCTTGCTAACATCTTGCTAAAAAAGAAGCAAGATTTTAAGAGTAATGGGGTTTTTACTGCATCTGTCTCAGATCTACTTATGTACAAAATCACAAAAGTGGATAATAAAACTACCATTTCCAAAGAGAAATTTCTTATATTTTGATTCCCTAACTACTTAGTCAAAATTTGTTTATATATATTCAGGAAAGAATATAGCTACAGTTTGAAAGAAGGAAGAATATGGATTTTAGTTTTCTTTTTTGTTTTTATTAAGTTATCATTGATATACATTCCTATGAAGGTCTCATATGAAAAACACTGTGGTTACTACATTCACCCATTTTATCAACTCCCCCCCACACACCCCATTACAGTCACTGTTCATCAGTATAGTAAGATGCCACAGAGTTACTACTTGTTTTCTCTGTGCTACACTGTCTTCCACTTGACCCCTCTCATACCATATGTGGGCCAATCATAATGCTCCTCAATCCCCTTCTCCCACCCTCCCTACTTGCACCCCCCAAGCCTTCTCCTTTGGTAACCACTAGTCCTTGCTTAGAGTCTGAGTCTGCTGCTGTTTTGTTCCTTCAGTTTTGCTTACTTGTTATAATCAACAAATGAGGGAAATCATTTGGTACTTATCCTTCTCTGCCTGACCTATTTCACTGAGAATAATACCCTCTAGATCCATCCATGTTGTTGCAAGTGGTAGAATTTATTTTCTTCTTATGGCTGAATAATATTTCATTGGGTATATGTGCTACCTCTTCTTTATTCATTCATCTACTGATGGACACTTAGGTTGCTCCCATATGTTGGTTATTGTAAATAGTGCAGCGATAAACAAAGGGGTGCATATGTCTTTTTGAATCATGGATCTTGTTTTCTTTGGGCAAATCCCTAGGTGTGGAATTCCTGAGTCAATGGTATTTCTATTTTTGTTTTCTTGAGGAACCTCCATATTGCTTTCCACAATGGTTGAACTAATTTACATTCCCACCAGCAGTGTAGGAGGGTTCCCCTTTCTCCGCATCCTCACCAGCACTTGTTGTTTCTAGTCTTTTCAATGTTGGCCATTCTAACTGGTGTAAGGTGATATCTCATTGTGATTTTAATTTTCATTTCCCTGATAATTAGTGATGTGGAGCATCTTTTCATGTGTCTGTTGGCCATCTGAATTTCTTCTTTGGAGAAGTGTATGTTCATATCCTCACCTATTTTTTAATCAGATTATTTGCTTTTTGGGTGTTTAAGCTTGTGAGTTCATTAGATATTTTGGATGTTAACTCCTTGTCAGATATGTCCTTTAGAGATATATTCTCCCATACTGTAGGATGTGTTTTTGTTTTGCTGATGGTGCTCTTTGCTGTACAGAAGCTTTTTAGTTTGATGTAGTCCCATTTACTCATTTTTGCTTTTTTTTCCCTTGCCTAAGGAGATGTGTTCAGGAAAAAGTTGCTCATGTTTATATTCAATAGATTTTTGCCTATATTTTCCTCCAAGAGTTTTGTGGTTTCATGACTAACATTCAGATCTTTGATTCATTTTGAGTTTACTTTTGTGTATGGAGTTAGACAACAATCTAGTTTCATTTTCTTACATGTAGGTGTCCAGTTTTGCCAACATCAGTTGATAAAGGGGCTGTTATTTCCCCATTTGGATATTCATGGCTCATTCATTTATCATATCATATCATAATTGACCATACATGTTGGGTTTATATCTAGGCTCTCTATTTGGTTCCGTTGATCTATGTGTCTGATCTTGTGTCACTACCAAATTGTCTTGATTACTGTGACTTTGTAGTAGAGCTTGAAATCAAAGAGCATAACACCCCAGTTTTATTGTGCCTTCTCAGGATTGCTTGGCTATTTGGGGTCTTTTGTGGTTCCATATGAATTATAGAACTATTTGCTCTAGTTCGTTGAAGAATGCTGTCGATATTTTGATAGAAATTATATGAATCTGTAGATTGCTTTGGACAGGAAGGCCATTTTGACAATATTCTTCCTGTTCATGAGCACAGGATGTATTTCCATTTATTGGTGTCTTCTTTAATTTATCTCATGAGTGTCTTGTAGTTTTCAGGTCTTTCACCTCCTTGGTTAGGTTTATTCCTAGGTGTTTTATTCTTTTTGATGCAATTGTGGATGGAATTGTTTTCCTGATTTCTCATTCTGCTAGTTCATTGTTAGTATATAAGTATACAACAGATTTCTGTGTATTGATATTGTATCCTGCAACTCTGCTGAATTCAATGATTAGTTCTAGTAGTTTGGAGTTGCATCTTTAGGGTTTTCTATGTACAATATCATGTTATCTGAAAACAGGGACAGTAAAATTTCTTTCCTGACAATATGGATGCCTTTTATTTCTTTGTGTCTGTTGTGGCTAGGACCTCCAGTACTATGTTGAGTGGGGAGAGTGGGCATCTTGTCTTGTTCTCAATCTTAAAGGAAACACTTTCCTCTTTTTGCTGTTAAGTATGATGTTGGTTGTGGGTTTGTTATATATGGCCTTTATTATGTTGAGGTACTTGCCCATTTTATTGAGATTTTATCATGACTGGATGTTGAAATTTGTCAAATACTTTTTCAGCATCTATGGAGTTATCATGTAATTTTTATGCTACTTTTTGGTTATGTGGTGTATGATGATGATAGAGCTTCAAATGTTGTTCCATCCTTGTATCCCTGGGATGAATCCCACTTAATCATGATGAATGGTCTTTCTGATGTCTTTTTGAATTTGGTTTGCTAATATTTTGTTGAGTATTTTTGCATCTATATTCGTCAAGGATACTGGTCTGTAATTTTCTTTTTTTGTGGTGTCTTTGCTTGTTTTTGGTATTTGGTGATGCTGGCCTCATAGAATGAGTTTGAAAGTATTCCCTCCTCTTCTAATTTTTGGAAAACTTTAAGGAGAATGGGTATTGGGTCTCCACCAAATGTTTGATAAAATTCAGCAGTGAAATCATCTGGTCCATGAATTTTGTTCTTAGGTAGCTTTTTGATTACTGATTCAATTTCATTGCTACTAATTGGTCTATTCAGATTTTCTGTTTCTTCCTGGGCCAGTCTTGGAAGGTTGTATTTTTCTAGAAAGTTGTCCATTTCTTCTAGGTTATTCAGTTTGTTAGCATATATAGTTTTTTATAGTATTCTATAATAATTCTTTGTATTTCTCTGATGTCTGTAATGATTTTTCCTTTTTCATTTCTGATTCTGTTTATGTGTGTAGACTCCTTTCTTTTATTGATATACGTGGCTATGGATTTATCTATTTTCTTAATTTTCTTGAAGAATCTGCTCCTGCCTTCATTGATTATTTCTATTGTTTATTCTTCTCAATTTTATTTATTTCTGTTCTGATCTTTATTATGTCTCCCTTTCTACTGACTTTGGACCTCATTTCTTCTTCTTTTTTTCTAGTTTGATTAATGTGAGTGAGGCTGTTCATATGGGATTGTTCTTCTTTCCTGAAGTAGGCCTATATTGCAATACACTTCCCTCTTAGCATGGCCTTCACTGCATCCCACAGATTTTGTGGTGTTGAGTTATCATTGTCATTTGTCTCCATATATTGCTTAACCTCTGTTTTTTATTTGGTCATTGATATATTGATTATTTAGGAGCATGTTGTTTAGCCTCCATGTGTTTGTGAGCCTTTTTGTTTTCTTTGTACAATTTATTTCTAGTTTCATACCTTTGTGATCTGAGAAGTTGGTTGGTACAATTTCAATCTTTTTAAATTTTCTGAGGCTCTTTTTCTTGCCTAGTATGTGGTCTGTTCTAGAAAATGTTCCATGTGCACTTGAGAACAATGTGTATCCTGTTGCTTTTGGGTGGAGAGTTCTGTAGATGTCTGTTAGATCCATCTGTTCTAATATGTTGTTCAGTGTTTCTGTCTCTTTGCTTATTTTCTGTCTGGTGGATCTGTCCTTTGGAGTGAGTGGTATGTTGAATTCTTCTAAAATGAATGCATTGCATTCTATTTCCCCATTTAATTTTATTACTATTTGTTTCACGTATGTAGGTGCTCCTGTGTTGGGTTCACAGATATTTATTATGCTTATATCCTCTTGTTGTACTGACCCATTTATAATTTTGTAATGTTCCTATTAGTCTCTTGTTAGTTTTTTGGTTTTGAACTCTTGTTCTTATACAAGTACTGCAACTCCTGCTATTTTCTCCTTATTAGTTGTATAAAATATGCTTTCCCATCCTTTCACTTTTAGTCTGTGTATGGATTTGGGTTTGAGGTGAGTCTCTTGTTGGCAGCATATAGATGGGTCTTGTTTTTTTATCCATTAAGTGACTCTGTCTTTTTAAATTTTTTTTGTAGATAATTATTTTTTATTGAAGAGTAGTTGACACACAGTATTACATTAGTTGCAGGTGTACAACACAGTGATTCAACATTTATATACATGATAATTCTAGCTACCAGCTATCACCATACAAAGTTCTCACAATATTTTGACTATATTCCTTATGCTATACATTACATCCCGGTTACTTATTTATTTTACAATTGGAAGTCTGTACTTATTTTTTTTTTGAGAGGGCATCTCTCATATTTATTGATCAAATGGTTGTTAACAACAATAAAATTCTGTATAGGGGAGTCAATGCTCAATGCACAATCATTAATCAACCCCAAGCCTAATTTTCGTCAATCTCCAATCTTCTGAAGCCTAACGAACAAGTTCTTACATGGTGAACAAATTCTTACACAGTGAATAAGTTACACGGTGAACAGTAAAAGGGCAGTCATCACAGAAACTTTCGGTTTTGATCATGCATTATGAACTATAAACAATCAGTTCAAATATGAATATTCGTTTGATTTTTATACTTGATTTATATGTGGATACCACATTTCTCTCTTTATTATTATTATTTTTAATAAAATGCTGAAGTGGTAGGTAGATGCAAGATAAAGGTAAAAAACATCGTTTAGTATTGTAAGAGAGCAAATGTAGATGATCAGGTGTGTGCCTGTAGACTATGTGTTAATCCAAGCTAGACAGGGGCAATAAAACCTCCACAGATGCAGAAGATTTCTCTCAGAACAGGGGTGTCAGGTTCAAAGCCTCACCTCTGTTGATCCCCAACTTCTCACCTGATGGCCCCCCTGCGACTGTGCCTGTCTTAGGTTGTTCCTCCCTTGAGGAATCTTACCCGTATCTGGCTAACCAGTCATCTTCTGGGGCCACACAGGGAAATGTAAAGTTGGTAAGTGAGAGAGAAGAAATATTCTTTGAAAAGGTTAGCTTTTTACTTCTTTGCAGATTTATGCCCTGTGGCTTCTATGCCCAGCATTTGTCTTGAGGTATCTTTACCACTTGGAGGAATTATGATACTCAGTAAATTCGATATGAGGCACGAATTCTATTTAAGAGTTGTAATTAGGAAGGAAGAAGAAAAACTACAGAAGTAGCAGACAGAAGAAAACATTGGAGGATTAATTCTTTCTTTGACATATCTTCTTGTAGAATAACTTCAGCATGTATAGGTTTTAAACTACTAATTAAATTGTGGACGCACATTAACATAATAGAAGTACAGTTACATAACCAAAGCATACCTATAATTACCAGCCATCTCCAGTGAAACCAAGAAAACCAGTTAGGCAACTTAGGCATTTGTAAAAACTTATCTATGATATGGTGGATATTGTCCAACTGAACTTGAACAGTCTGAGAGAAATCAGACAAATTAAAACAGCCCATTCCTGGGGACTGTTCATATCCCATATGTTCTTTTAACAGTAGATAGTCTGTAGTTGTAAGATTTTGTAGCGCTACAATTTACACTTCTCCTAATTCTTGGTTGAGTTCCAACAGTATAGATCCAGTCTAATTTGTTGTTTTACTGTATGCACAGGCCAGCTTAGATATCTCCTTCTTCATTTCAATGGTAAGTCCAGGAACCGGTGGGATGAGTGCACCTACAGCTGTAGCAGTGCCTGGATCTTTGTTGAGGATTTTGATGATCATATTCTGGTATAAGTCTTCCAGAGAGTGCTGATGTTGGAAGTTCTTCTTCATATCGTATCTTAATTGATTTTCTGGGTAGCCAAATTAGGCTTTGTCCTGTGTATAAACACAAACAGACCATTTGCCTACACTTTTATATGCTCTTTATACCATTGTGCAGAACTCATTGGAGGTCACCACACAGGAACTGCTTTTTTTTTTTTTTTTACAATAAAGGAATATTATCAGAAAAATGTAACTCCATAGCCAATCTTCTAACACCCTTTAAGTGGTCAAAATTAAGGATATTTAAAGCATGCATTAATCATTGATTTACAGTTAGTTTTATCCTATCAGGGAGTAATCCCCCTGTTCTTTCTTTCTTTTTTTTGTTTTGTTATCATTAATCTACACTTACATGATGAATATTATGTTTACTAGGCTCTCCCCTATACCAGGTCACCCCTATAAACCCCTTTACAGTCACTGTCCATCAGCATAGCAAAATGTTGTAGAATCACTACTTGTCTTCTCTATGTTGTACAGCCCTCCCCTTTCTCCCACCCCCCATGCATGCTAATCTTAATACCCCCCTTCTTCTCCCCCCCCTTATCCCTCCCTACCAACCTATCCTCCCCAGTCCTTTTCCCTTTGGCACATGTTAGTCCATTCTTGAGTTCTGTGATTCTACTGCTGTTTTGTTCCTTCAGTTTTTCCTTTGTTTTTGTACTCCACAGATGAGTGAAATCATTTGTTATTTCTCTTTCTCCGCTTGGCTTATTTCACTGAGCATAATACCCTCCAGCTCCATCCATGTTGCTGCAAATGGTAGGATTTGCCCTCTTCTTATGGCTGAGTAGTATTCCATTGTGTATATGTACCACATATTCTTTATCCATTCATCTGTCAATGGACATTTAGGTTGCTTCCAATTCTTGG
Source organism: Manis javanica (assembly GCF_040802235.1). NCBI lineage: Eukaryota > Metazoa > Chordata > Mammalia > Pholidota > Manidae > Manis > Manis javanica. The sequence continues at coordinate 58,319,461 of NC_133166.1, forward strand.
CTATTGTAAATAGTGCTGCGATAAACATAAGGGTGCATCTGTCTTTCTCAAACTTGATTGTTGCATTGTTAGGGTAAATTCCTAGGAGTGGAATTCCTGGGTCAAATGGTAAGTCTGCTTGGAGCATTCTGATGAACCTCCATACTGCTTTCCACAATGGTTGAACTAATTTACATTCCCACCAGCAGTGTAGGAGGGTTCCCCTTTCTCCACAGCCTCGCCAACATTTGTTGTTGTTTGTCTTTTGGATGGCAGCCATCCTTACTGATGTGAGGTGATACCTCGTTGTAGTTTTAATTTGCATTTCTCTGATAATTAGCGATGTGGAGCATCTTTTCATGTGTCTGTTGGCCATCTGTACTTCTTTTTTGGAGAACTGTTCAGTTCCTCTGCCCATTTTTTAATTGGATTATTTGATTTTTGTTTGTTGAGGCGTGTGAGCTCTTTATACATTTTGGATGTCAAGCCTTTATCGGATCTGTCATTTGCAAATATATTCTCCCATACTGTAGGGTTCGTTTTTGTTCCATTGATGGTGTCTTTTGCTGTACAGAAGCTTTTCAGCTTAATATAGTCCTACTTGTTCATTTTTGCTGTTGTTTTACTTGCCCGGGAAGATATGTTCAAGTAGAGGTCACTCATGTTTATGTCTAAGAGGTTTTTGCCTATGTTTCCAAGAGTTTAATGGTTTCATGACTTAAATTCAGGTCTTTGATCCATTTTGAGTTTACCTTTGTATATGGGGTTAAACAATGGTCCAGTTTCATTCTCCTACATGTAGCTGTCCAGTTTTGCCAGCACCATCTGTTGAAGAGACTGTCATTTTGGCATTGTATGTCCATGGCTCCTTTATCAAATATTAATTGACCATATATGTCTGGGTTAATGTCTGGATTCTCTAGTCTGTTCCATTGGTCTGTGGCTCTGTTCTTGTGCCAGTACCAAATTGTCTTGATTACTATGGCTTTGTAGTAGAGCTTGAAGTTGGGGAGTGTTATCCCCCCTACTTTATTCTTTTCTCAGGATTGCTTTGGCTATTCGGGATCTTTGGTATTTCCATATGAATTTTTGAATTATTTGTTCCAGTTCATTGAAGAATGTTGCTGATTGTTTCATAGGGATTGCATCAAATCTGTATATTGCTTTGTGCAGGATGGCCATTTTGACGATATTAATTCTTCCTAGCCACGAGCATGGGATGAGTTTCCATTTGTTAGTGTCCCCTTTAATTTCTCTTAAGAGTGACTTGAGGTTTCAGAGTATAAGTCTTTCACTTCTTTGGTTAGGTTTATTCATAGCATTTTATTCTTTTTGATGCAATTGTGAATGGAGTTGTTTTCCTGATTTCTCTTTCTGTTGGTTCATTGTTAGTGTATAGGAAAGCCACAGATTTCTGTGTGTTAATTTTGTATCCTGCAACTTTGCTGTATTCCGATATCAGTTCTAGTAGTTTTGGGGTGGAGTCTTTAGGCTTTTTTTTTTTATGTACAGTATAACTCTGTGTCTTTTGATTGGTGCATTCAGTCCATTTACATTTACATTTAGATTATCGATAGGTAAGTAGGTACTTCCCTTGCAGGCTTTAGATTTGTGATTACCAAATGTTCAAGGGTAGCTTCTTCTTTACTATGTAACAGTCTAAGTTAACTCACTTAGTATGCTATTGCAAATGCAATCTAAAGGTTCTTTTTATTTCTTCCCTTCTTTTTCTCCTCCTCCGTTCTTTATATATTAGTTTTTATATTCTGTACTCTTTGTGTATCTCTTGACTGACTTTGCGGTTAGCTGATTTAATTGTGCATTTGCTTAGTAATTAATTGGTCTCCTTTCTTTACTGTGGTTTTATTTTCCCTGGTGACAGCTATTTTGCCTTAGAAACACTTCCATCTTTAGAAGTCCCACCAAAATACAGTGTAGAGTTGGTTTGTGGGAGGTAAATTCTCTCAACCTTTGCTTATCTCGAAATTATTTAATTCCTCCTTCAAATATAAATTATAAAATTGTCAGGTAGATTATTCCTGGTTCTTGCCCCTTCTTTTCCATTTTATTAAATATATCATGCCACTCCCTTCTGGCCTGTAAGTTTTCTGCAGAGAAGTCTGAAGATAGCCTGATGGGTTTTACTTTGTAAGTGATCTTTTTCTCTCTCTGGCTGCTTTTAGAACTGTCTCCTTGTCCTTGATCATTGCCAATCATTGCCAGTTTAATTATTGTATGTCTTGGTGCTCTCTTCCCTTGTGTTGGGTGATCTGTGCACCTCCATCACCTGAGATATTAACTTCTTCCCCAGATTGGAGAATTTTTCAGGAATTAGTTACCCAAAAGCACTTGCTATCCCTTTTACTCTCTCTTCTTCTTCTGGTACCCCTGTAATGCAAATATTGTTCCTTATGGATTGGTCAAACAGCTCTCAATATTCTTTCATTCCTAGAGATCGTTTTTTCTCTCTGTGACTCATCTTCTTTGTATTCCTGTTCTCTAATTTCTGTTTAATTTACCATCTCCTTTAATTCATCTAATCTGCTTTTAAATCCCTGCATTAGATGTTTCACTTCCGACACTGTATTTTTCAACATTTCTACCTTTTCCTGGAATTTCTCCCTGAGGTCTTCAATAATCTTCTGTAGCTCCATGAGCATATTTATGATTTTTACTTTGAAATCTTTTTCAGGAAGATTGGTGAGTACAGTTTCACTTGGCACTCTTTCAGGTGTTTGTGGAATTTGGGGTTCTTCCTGTTCTGTTGATGTTCCTTATTTGTAATAACAACTTGGTGTAGGTGGTGCCCTTTAGTGCCTAGAAGCTCTACCCTTTGGAGTTTCTCAGTCCCTTGAGTGATGAAAGGGGATGCAGGTTAACTGTGCCAGTGCCTGCCAGGAGGAAAGGGCTCTTTCCTACTTCCAAGCTACAGTGCCTGCCTCCACTTCCAGGGCCAGTGGCTGAGCATGTAGGGAGAAGCCTCTATGCTATGTCTCTGTAGCTACTGTAGGTGGGGCTACCCTCTGGCTGTTCTGTCACAAAGGTGAGGTAGCCATTTTGTGAGTTGCTGCTGGCTGGGAGGAAGGAGCAGCAGGCTGCATACTGTGATGGGGGGGGCCTGAGATCTTCATTGCCAGCCATAGAGATGGATTACCTGAAGCTCCTAAAGCTTTTGAATGTTCCCAAGCTTCTGGGCTGAGTGCAATGTGAAATTTTGTCCACCTGACCTTTCTCCTGAGCAGCAAGCTTTGTGAAAACCTTGCCCCTTTATCAGCCCCCTCATTATTACAAAGGCTTTCAAAATGCCCACCTTTCTTTTGTCCCAAAGTGGCCAGTTATGGTTACCTGTTGTCCACAAGTGGCTGAATCTCAGTCTTTCTGAGCATTTTGCCTGTCTTAGCTTTCCAACCCCAGTAATCTCCAGAGCACTATGTAATATAGGGTCGTGCTCCCAAAATAGATCTCCAGGACTGTGTGATCAGCAGTTCTAGGCCAACATCCCTTCCCTGCTCCATTTCTCTTCCTCCTACCAGTGAGCTGGGGTTGGGGAAACACTTGGGTCCTGTCGATTGCAGCTTTGCTACTTTACCCTTTTCCATGAGGCCTACTCTTTTTCCCAGATGTAGGCAGGCTGTGGCAGCCTTTTTTCCTGTTGCTCTTTCAGGATTAGTTGTGTTTGCTATATTTTCATAGTATATGTGACTTTTGGAGGAGATTTCTGTCTCACCTCTCATACCACCATCTTTAAGCCATGGATTTTAGTTTTCACCTGGTATGGTTTATGAAACTTTTGTCCTCATTATAAATCTTACTAGAAATTATAGGCAAGTTTATAAAGTATGGTACCTTTCTCAATGACAATCAGAATATCTATCAAAACTTAAATTGTACAAATTTGCTTCTAACAACACATCTTTAAAAATATATACTGTAACAACACATCTTTAAAAATATATACTGTAGAAGTGCTTACATGTGTGAACAAAGATGCCCCAATGAAAGGTGCTCACAGAAGCAGTGTTTGTAATGTAATGTTACATATTAAAATCATTTAAACATTAGTCAGTAGGTGAATGGTTAAGTGAAATATAGGACATAAATATTATGAAATATTATAAACCTTTACAAAGATTGACCCTAAACTATTGTCACTAACATAGAAATTTAGGCTACCAAAGAAATACTTCCAACATACAGTTAAATAGAGAAACTGTAAGTCACAGAAAATATATAATTTAATTTAGTTTTTTATTGTATCTGTATGTAGATGTAGATAGATGATAGATATATTTACAGAGTTAGATAGAAACAAAATTATTTGCAGGTAAGCTTATAAGAGGAAGACTAAAATTAACAAATTTTTATTTTTTGACCTCTTAGTATTCATATTTTGCTTTACTAAGTAAAATAATAATATTAGATTTTAAGGGATTTAGCTTATTTTTCAAAGCCGACCTAATACCATCTTTGAGAAATCTTCCACTTTGAAATTTGATTTGGGGAAACAGTTGAATATATTATTTCAAAAGGGAATTAAATTGAAAGCTGTGGAAAATAAAACATCATTAAACATAGCCCTCTAGTTAGTTTACAGATTTCTTTCTTACACTGAAATTCTAGCAATCTATAATTTCCCTTAGATAACCAAATTGAATACAACCACATAAGAAATTATTTCAGAAATATTTCTTCTAGATCACCCTTTGAAACTTATTTTCAATAGTTATCTACTTCCTTAGTTTCTATATTACATGCTAGAGATGCATTTGTCTTCTATTAATGTGTGAAGAACATGAACTTTTTCATTTCTTCTATAAGAAATTGAAGTCTCAAGTGCTTCAATAATTTGATTACCTACTGCAACACTTAGGCTTGACAATCACAGAAGACAGATCTATTGCTGGTGGATGAAGAACTTCCAATGATTTTTTAGGGCTTTGGAATAGCAATGCAGTAGGTTATGCCTGATCAGCCATTTCCATTATATATATCTACTTTGGGGCTTTCATTTTATGGCAAAAACCATCCATGAAACAGAAGGTTTCACTTCTTTACTCCCAGCTTGTAATTATTGAGTCAAATGTTAGGTTATAACTTTGATTTTAATTAAGATAAATTTGTGATTTTCCTTTTATGTTGTGGTTTTCAATGACATTAAAATCTCATTTTGAAACATTTGGAGCATTTTACAGCATGTTGTATACATTGAAATTTTAAAATACACCAGGGTTTTGTGATACTCTGATATCACAGAAAAGTGGTGTGGTTTTGAGAAATGACACAGGGGAGGACATTTCAATTTATAAAATCATGACAAGGCAAAGAAGGCCAGTTGCTTTAGAAATCATCTTCCATAATCTAACATTATCTGAGAATGTTCTATTTAGAACATACTAAATTAATTGATTTAACCTGATGGTGTCTAGTGATTCACTTTTGATGTCTGAAAAACAATGTCTCTTCCATATTTTGCTTATTAAAATGTTGACAGATTTTGATTAAGTCTAATTTAACATTAAAAGATATTAAGACATTGTAGATGCAGACTTTTTCATCTGTATGGATGAAAATTGAGACCAATAGGTATTTCAGTGAATGTATCATCTGTCACTTAAGGAAATTTAATACACAAATGTATGTTAGGGAAATATGTGATATTACTGATTAAGTTCTGCAATTTGCAGAACCACCCACTGACATTTTTTAATATAACTCAAGAAACAAACCTATTATTAGGCAGGGTAAAGGTACAAAGGAAACTAACATTTGGGGAAAGCCTGGTTTGTGCCAGGCAATTTAAAACATTATCTCATTTATCTATCCTCGTGTGGTATGGAACTGCATCCCAGGTAAGTTAACTTGTCTGAGGTCAGAAGTCTAACAAAAAGAATATCTGAATTGAACACAGGACTGTATGAGACAAAACTTTTGCCCTTTCAACTCTGATTTTCTTTTCCTATTTTATTTTTTTAGTAACAAATATAAATGCATATGTCTATAGGTAGTTGTATTTAAAAAACAATTTTTAAAAATCAACATGCATTAAACTAGAATTTAAGCTCTATGAGGGGAGAGTGTGAATGGAAATAAAAGTTATTTAATATATATTCAAATTAATATTAATTATAAACTATAATACATATGAGTAATATAAATTTATGACATATGCTATGTTTCAATATTTCTGAGACCTTCCTATTATTTTAGTCCTAAAAAAACCATAAAATTTACCATCATAACCACTTTCAAATATGAAGTACAGTAGTGTTAACTGTATGCAACATATTTCTAGAAATATTTCACTGTGCAAAACTGAAACTCTATACTCCTTGAACAGCAACTCCTTTTTTCTTTTCCCCACAGCCCCATCTACTTTCTGTTTCTAGGAATTTGACTACTTTGAAACCTCATTTAAGTGAAATCATGCAGTATTTGCCCTTCTGTGTCTGACATATTTCACTTAGCATAATTTATTATGTGTTCATCCATGTTGTCACAAATGGTGGGATTTCCCTCTTTGTTAGGGCTGAATAGTATGCAGATTGTGTATACCACATTTCTTTAACCCTTCATCTATTGATAGATATCTAGGTTGCTTCTATGTCTTGGCTTTTATAAATAATGCTGCAATGAATATGGGTATGTAAATATGTCTTTGAATCCTGATTTTAATATATTTGGATATATACCCAGAAATGAAATTACTGGATTATATGGCGATTCTCATTAATTTTTTGAAGAACCTCAATACTGTTTTCCATAAGAGTGCATCATTCATTGTACATTCCCATCAAGAGTGCAAAAGAGTTCTTATTTCTCCACATTCTCAATACTTGTTCTTCCTCTCTCTCTCTCTCTCTCTCTCTCTCTCTCTCTCTCTCTCTCTCTCTCTCTCTCTCTCTCTCTCTCTCTCTCTCCCTCCCTCCTTCCCTCCCTCCCTCCCTCTCTCATTCTCAACATTGGCCATCTAATGGGTATGAGGTGATATCTCATTGTGGTTTTGATTTGTATTTTTCTGATGATTATTAAGGTTGAGCATCTTTTCATATGGTCATTTGCCATTTGTATATCTTCTTTGGAGAAATGTCAAATCAAGTCCTTGGCCCATTTTTAATCAGATTATTTGTTTCTTGTCATTAAGTTACAGGAATTCTTAATATATTCTAGATCTTAATCCTTTATTGGGTATATGGTTTGCAAATACTGTCTCCCGTTCTGCAGACTGCATTTTCACTCTGTTGATTATTTCCTTTGTTTCACAGAAGATTAAGTTTAATATGGTCTCATTTGTCCATTCTTCCTTTTGTTGACTCTGCTTTTGGTGTCATTGAAAACTTCATTGCAGAATCTAGTCTCATGAAGCTGTTCCTCCATGTTTTCACTGAGGAGTTTTACAGTTTCAGGTCTTATGTTTAGGTCTTTAAACCATTTTGAGTTAGTTTTTATTGTATAAGGTAAAGGTCCAGACATATAGATACTCAGGTTCCCAGCATCACTTACTGAAGGAACTATCATTTTCCTATTTAGTAGTCTTGGCACCTATTTTGACTAGACACATGAAGGTAAATTTTTGCAATTTATATTCTTTGTTGATTCATATGTCTATCTTTATGTGAGTACCATACTATTTTGATTACTGTAATTTTGTAATATGGTTTGAAATCAAACCATATGAGGCCTCCATCTTTTTTTCCCCTTCTCAAGGCTATCTTGCCTATTTGAGATTCTTTGACATTCCAAAATATTTTTCTTTTTTCCTGAAAAATATCTCTTAAGGCAGGATGAACTTTATAACCATGTGTAATCTTTCAATTCATGAGCATCTGTGTTTCCATTTATTTGTATCTTCTTTAATTACTTTGAGCAATGCCATGTGACTTTCAGTGTACAAGTGTTTTGCCTCCTTGGTTAAGTTATTCCTGAGTATTTTTTTTTGATGCTATTGTAAATGGCATTATTTTCTTAATTTCTTTTTTTTAATTTTTGGTATCATTAATATACAATTACATGAGCAACATTGTGGTTACTAGATTCCCCCCATTATCAAGTTCCCACCACATACCCCATTACAGTCACTGTCCATCACCATCAACATAGTAAGATGCTATAGAGTCACTGCTTGTCTTCTCTGTGCTATTGATAGATATCTAGGTTGCTAATCTTTATTTCCTATTTAGGTAGTTCATTTTTAGTGCTTGGATATTCAACTGATTTGTGTATGTTGATTTTGTATTCTGTACATTCACAGAATTTATGAGTTCTAATAATTTTTTTGTGTGAACCTTTACGGTTTTATAGATATAAGATCATGTTATCTGCAAACAAGGTTATTTTTCCTCTTCCATTCCAATTTGGATGTCTTTTGTTTCTTTCTCTTACCAAAATGCTATAGCTAGAATTTCCAGGACTATGTTGAATAAAAATGGTGAAAGAAGACATCCTTGCCTTGTTCCTGAAATTAGAGGGAAAGCTTTCAGTTTTTCTCCATTCAGTATGATGTTACCTGTGGACTTTTCATATGTTATTGAATTCAGTTTGCTACTATTTTATTGAGGATTTTTGCACCAATATTCATCAGTTGTGTTGATTTGTAGTTTTCTCATCTTAGTAGTATCTTTGCCTGGTTTTGGTATTAAGATAATGCTGTTTGGAAATGTTCCCTCCTCTTCAGTTTTTGGAAGAGTTTAAGAAGGATGGGTGTTAAATCTTTTCATATTTGGTAGAATTCTCTAGAGAAGCCATCTAGTCCTAGGATTTTGTTGTTGTAACTGGGAGGTTGTTAGTTATCAGTTCAGTCTCCTTATAAATTACAGTTCTGGTCATATTGTTTTTATTTCTTCATGATTCATCAGATAGCTGTATCTTGATTTTTAAGTTTTTAATATGTTTAGCTACTGTATGTCTTTTAATTAGGGAGGGGGTAATCCATTTATATTAATTACTGAAAGAAAAGGACTTACTATTGCCATTTTTTGTTTTCTGTAAGTCTTATAGTTTAATATTTAAGTAGTTGAGCTAAAAGTAGAATTCAAGCCGTTTGACTCTGAGCTTGTACTCTTTTCAGTGCCGTACTGCCTCCATTCAAGTTCTTATAGTTTCAAGTGAGTGAAGTGAGTACATACTGAGGAAGTTTCCTTTACTACTGACTCTGGGATGACGGACAGGACAAACAAAAAGTGTCATCACAGAGGTAGTGATTCATTTCAGTTGAGCCACCTGATATTTTATTCTGGCTTCACCACCACACAGCAATCACCCCTTTTGTCCTTTTCTCTTCTTTTCAATTTTAGAGTTTTTACCACTTGCTAGGTCCTTTTGGAGGAAATTCTGTAACTCATGTCAATTAGAAATATTCCACTTCCATGGTAAATGTGGAAAGAGTTATAAAATGATTTATTTCATTGAAACAAAATAACTCATAGTGTCTACTGTTCACCATTTTAAGTGTGAAAAATGAAATAACAAAAAGCCTTAAAAGACCATGGTTAATGGTTACTAGAGATTACAGTAGAGTATTCCTATACATTTTAAGAAGACAGATATAATAATATTTTAAGCCTGCCATTTTTAATGTTTCATCACTATAAATAAGATCTTCAAAATTTGGAAATCCTTTCTTGAAAGACAACTTGAAAGAACTATTCAGTAATAATAACTCAAAATTGCTAATATATTCAGAATGGTAGTTAACAGTTCATTTTTCTTTTGTCTAATTTCATAATAGTACCATTTTATTAATTCCAAAGTTGTGTTGAAAGGATATAGACTTGATGAAACAAATTTAACAAGTGCTTGATTCATTTCCTCAGTGTATTGAATAAAACTGAAGTTACACAATCTGGAAACTGGTTAATTTTGCCATAGTCAAATGCAGATTTATATGACTGACTTTTCTAATGTGGTACTATGAGAGAATCTATAAAACTTCTTTTGTCTAATAGTGTCCATTAATGTTTATTTATCTAGAAACTGAGTCCTATATTGATAGGCATGTTTATAAGAATAACAATTACTAGTCATTATAAAGAAATTTAAAATATCATTACTTGATTGTCTCTAAATGTGACTAGAATTATTCGTTTAGCAATTTCCCTTAAATGAAATATAGAATCATATGCTTTCTTGACTATGTTGAGTCATAGAGAATATAGTCTTGAAGATGTGTTTCAATTTAAGCAAAAGATTTTGGCCTAACAGAAAATAAATATATCATTAGCACAACATTTTCAAGATGGTGTATTGGGTTAAATAGTATATCTCCAAAGGGTGTGTCCTATTTAATGCCTCAGAATGTGAACTTACTTGGAAATAGATTCATTGCAGATATAATTAGTTAAGATTAGGTCATACTGGGTGGACCCTTAACCAGTATGACTGGTGTCCTTATCAGAAGTGGAGAAGAGATACAGACACAAACTTACAGAAAGCACTCCATGTGATGACAAAGGTAGAGACTAGAATGAATGTATGATCCAAGAATCTCTAACAGTTGCTGACAACATCAGAAGCTTTGAGGCAACAGATCCACATTAGAGCCTTCAGAGAAAGAGCATGGCCTTGCCCACACCTTGATTTTGTACTTGTAGCCACCAGAACTATGAGATAAAAAATTTCTGCTGTTGTAACTACCCATTTTGTGGTTGTTATGGCAGCCCTGGGAAACTGAAACACAGGATTATTGGAAAGCAAAATAAAATGAGGTATTTAAATAAATGGTGAAAAACAGATGGAGTGATCCTAAAGGTGATTATTTTTCATGAGGATAAGTTTGCTTTGTTGTCCTGTTTCTAGGAAAAAACGTCTGAAAATTGAAAAAGAATTGCTCCTCACTGTAGTAATTTACATAAGCAGATGTCTGTGTGACAGAAAGAAAAGATGCCAAACTGGAAAGCAAATAGTATTTAGCTGGTACAGAGATGTTACTGATCCACTATAGCAGGTGTGGCCTTTACTTCATTTTTCCCCACCTTTGAGAGTTCAATTGGATTTAGCCTGATCCAATCACTCTCTTATGTCCCTGTGATTCTTGGGATATTGATAACCTATTTTATTTTTCATGAAACCACTGATAAAATTGAGTTTTTTGAGTTCTTACTAAATACTTTGAGCTCTATTTGAAGTGTTTTTATATTAACTCATTTAATCTGCACACAAAAAAATGGAACAGCTAATATCGTCTCAGTTTTATATTAGAGAAAACTTCAGAAACATTAAAGAAACTGTTCATAGTTACATAGCTAGGAAATTATAGAGCCAAGGATACCAACCCAGACATCCTCACTCAAGATCCAAGCTCTTAACTACTAAGTGATGCTTGGCTGGCAATGGAAATTTAGTCCAGGTCTGTAATTAAAGGAAAGTTCACAGATCCTTAAGGACCAGCAATTTCTGCCTTATATTCAGCTTTCTGTCTTTCCATATTGACTATCAAAACTCTACTCTTTTTCTCATTTCCTCCATGAAATCATTTAGAGTCTTATCCTACTTTCAGTTAGAATTTATACCTCTGTTATGTTTATAATAGTTCACAAATATTAGAATCTTAGAGTCCCTGCTTCCTTTATGAGATAGTAACTTCAAGTGGATAGGAACCATTCAACTTTAAATGTCGCCAAAACACTAAGTATACAATACTTATTTTAAATTTGATTAATTCAACAGTTTAACTGCTAAATTAGACTTCATAAAGTATAAATACCAGTGATTCTAATGGTCATTATTTATCTGCAAAAGTGATATTTATTTCTCTTCTTCTCCATTTTTTGTTTACTGTTATGTCCAAATATGGTATTGTGGTACATAGAAACATTGCTGGTTTATAGAATTAGTCCAGAGTTACTGTATTTGAATCTAATAAGCTATACAGAATCAATCTGAAATTTCTTAGTTAATTTCAATCCTTGTCCCCAACTAGAGCTTCAAATAATAGCAAAAAAGTGTAATTACTTTTTACGTCAGGCACTGATCAGTTTTAAGTTTCATTACAACCATATGTGGCATGTATTATTACTACCCCTTTTTACAGATGACAAAACTGAAGCTCAGAAGTGTTAGTTAATTAATTTCATACTGCTGCTATGTGTTAAAGCCAGAATTCAAACTCTGTTCTGACTAGTCTAGAATCTACCCATTTAACATAAGGAGTTTCCTGTCTTGCAGGTGTGGAAAGGCATGGTATGGCTAGAGGATTTTGATGTGGAACAGCTTGAGTAATAATTCAGTTCCTGTTTATTGTTTGACCGTATTCCTAGATCAAATTTTCTTGCCTGTTCTTCTGTAACCTCCTGTGACATTTCTGATCTGTTCTCCAACATGTTATGAATGGCATGGAGTCTGAATTTCCTGGACCCAGGTTTGTCCTCTGCTGTTGGTGAGGAGCTTCCAGAGCCCTTGTCCCAAGCTCCTGATTTCTTTCTGCATCTGCACCTGTATTGAACATTGTATTTCACTCTAGGAATTCTCTGGTGATGCTACCTTGCTTGGACCACTGATTAAACATTCAATATTCTTAAAGGAATGTATAGATTATAATAGTTATCTCTATTATCCCATTGTTTTCATGTATCCAAAGAACCACTTGTAGGTAATTTGGAAATGGTATAAAATTATTTGGTTCTTGGGTCAAATTACTAACCAGTCTGACTTTCTGGGTGGTAGAAATATTTGCTTTTAATGACTTTCAGTGGAAGGGGGAGACAAATGAATTTGGGGAATGAATGAATGCATGCATGAAAATTGGTTTTGGGGGCAACCTGAAAGGTTTTCTACTTACAAATTTATTTCCTTAAAAAAATGTATAAAGGAGGAAAAGATGGCAGAATAAGGCAGCAGAAATCTCCTCCCCAAACCATATATATTTAGAAAACACACCAAATACAACCATTCCTAAAAGAGTGACCAGAAGTAACAGTATACCAGCCAGTCTAGATCTGCAAGAAGTCAACATCTCATGGGAAAGGATAAAGTACAAAGCCACAACTCAGCAAAACCCGACCACTACCCCAACCCCAGCTCACCAGTGGGAGGAAAAATCAGAGTGGGGAGGGAGTGGAAGCACAGGACTGCTAAATAACCAACCCTAGTAATCTGCCCCTGGAGCACAGACACACTGCATGGTGCTCATGAATATTAGAGGAGCAGAAAAGCAAAGTCCGAGGCTAAAACTGCAAACTGGTTCCCAAAGCCAGCTGCCCTGGGGCAAAAGAAAAGCAGGCACTTTAAAAATCTTAAAGAGACAAGGGTTTAACAGGTGGACAAAATCGTCCTGACACACTCGCTTCAGCAGGCTGGGAACTTAAAGGAACTTCAGGCACCCTTTCCCCCTGGTTGGCAATGTAGCTCCAAGGCCCAACAACGTGATAAGCAGCCTGCAGTTCCTTCCTCCCCACCAGTCCCTGCATACAAAATGGGTATACCCACCATTGCTGCAGACCAGCCAGAGTGCAGCCCTGCCTACAGCAACTACACAGTTTAACACAGAGGCTTCTCCATGTGCGAGGCTAACAAGCCCAGACCCAGAAGCTGCTCCTGGAATGCAACTGAACAGCACAGACAGAGGAGACAGTAGTGGAGACTGGGAGGCAGAAGGGGGCTTTGCTCTCCCAGCTGACACATGCACCACTCACCGGCAACCACTCTCATTACTCCAGGACCATGAAAAGGCAAAAGAACCTTGTTCAATCCAAAATCACTCAAACACCAGAAAGAGGGCTCAGTGAGACTGAAATCACCAATCTCCCTGAAGAATAATTTAAAATAAAAGTCATTAGCATTCTGATGAAATTACAGGAAAATATTCAAGAGCTAAGGGATGAATTCAGGTGGGAGATAAAAGAAAGGAAACAAACAATGGAGGGATTTAAAAGCAGATTAGATGAGGGGGAGGAGAATGCTAATAGAATAGAAATCAGAGAACAGGAATACAGAGAAGCTGAGGTAGAGAGAAAAAAAAGGATCTCTAGGAATAAAAGAATATTAAGAGAACAGTGGGACCATTCCAAATGGAACAATATTTGCAGTATAGGGGTACCATAAGAAGACAAAGGAGAAAGGATAGAAAGTGTCCTTGAATAAATAATTGCTAAAAACTTCCCCAATCTGGGGGAGGAAATAGTCTCTTAGGCCATGAAGTCCACAGATCTCACAACACAAGGGACCCAAGCAGGACAACAAGACATATAATAATTAAAATGGCAAAGATCAAAGACAAGGACAGAGTATTAAAAGCAGCAAGAGAGAGAAAAAATATCACCTACAAAGGAAAGCCCATCAGGCATTCATCAGACTTCTCAGCAGAAACCTTACAGGCCAGAAAGGAATGGCATGATATATTCAAGGCAATGAAAAAGAAGGGCCTCAAAACAAAAATACTGTATCCAGCAAGATTATACTTTAAATTTAAAAGAGGAACTAAGCAGTTCCCAGATAAGCAAAAGTTGAGGTAATTTACTTTCCACAAACCATCTCTACAGTGTATTTTAAAGAGACTGCTTTAGATAGAAGTGTCCCTAAGTAGCTGTCACCAGAGAAAATAAAACCATAGCAAAGGAAGTAGACTAAGTAAATACTAACTAAATGCAAAATAAAGTGAGCTATACACAAAGTCAGTAAAGGGATTCACAAAGATAACAGAATAAAATACCTAACATAAAGAGTGGAGAAGGAAGAAAAATAAGGGAGAGAAAAAAGAATCATTAGACTGTGGTTATAATAGCATAATATGAGAATTAAGTTAGAATGTTAGATAGTAAAGTAGCTGCCTTTGAACCTTTGGTCACCACAAATCCAAATCCTGCTATGGCAATAAGTACATATCTATCGATAATCACCCTAAATTTAAATGAACTGAATGCACCAATCAAAAGACATAGAGTCACTGAAAGGATGAAAAAGCACAACCCATCTCATGCTGCCTACAAGAGTTTCACTTCAAACCCAAAGACTAAAAGTGAAGGGATGGAAAAAGATATTTCATGCAAACAATAGGGAGAAAAAAGCAAGTGTTGCAGTACTTGTATCAGAGAAAATAGACTTCAAAACAAAGAAAGTCACAGGAGACAAAGAAGGACATTACATAATGATAAGTCAGTCCAACAAGAGATATAACGATTATAAATATCTATGCATCCAACACAGGAACACCTACATACGTGTAACAAATACGAAACAGAATTAAAGGGGGAAATAGAATGCAATGCATTCATTCTAGGAGACTTCAACACACTACTCACTCCAAAGGACAGATCAACCAGACAGAAAAGAAGTAAGGACACAGAGGCATTGAACAACACATTAAAACAGATGGACCTAACAAAAATCTATGGAACATTCCACCCAAAAGCAACAGGATACACATTCTTCTCAAGTGCATATGGAACATTTTCCAAAATAGACCACATACTAAGCCACAGACAGAGCCTCAGCAAATTCAGAAAGATTGAAATTGTACCAACCAACTTCTCAGATCACAAAGGTATGAAACTAGAAATAAATTGTACAAAGAAAATGAAAAGGCACACAAACACATGGAGGCTTAACAAAATGCTCCTAAATAATCAATGGATCAATGAACAAATTAAAACAGAGATCAAGCAATATATGGAAACAAATGAAAACAACAGCACAATACCCCAAATTCTGTTGGACACAGTGAAGGCAGTTCTAAGAGGAATGTATACAGCAATTTATAGGCCTATGTAAAGAAGGAAGAACAATCCCAAATTAATAGTCAAAATTCAAAATTATTGAAACTTGGAAAAGAAGAACAAATGAGACCAAAAGTCAGTAGAAGGAGAGACGTAATAAAGATCAGAGAAGAAATAAAGTTGATAAGAATAAAACAATAGAAAAAAATTAATGAAACAAGATCAGGTTCTTTGACAAAATAAACAAAATAGATAAACCCCTAGCCAGACTAATCAAGAAAAAGAGAATCTACACACATAAACAATCAGAAATTAGAAAGGAAAAATCATTACAGACACCTCAGAAATACAAAGAGTTATTAGAAAATACCATGAAAAATTATATGATAACAAACTGTATAACTTAGAAGAAATGGGCAACCTTCTAGAAAAACACAACCTTCCAAGACTGACCCAGGAAGAAAAAGAAAATCTGAACAGGCCAATTGCCAGCAATGAAATTGAATTGATCATCAAAAACTACCCAAGAACAAAACTCCCAGACCAGAAGGCTTCACAGACATAATACCAATTCTCCTTAAACTTTTCCAAACAATAGGAGAGTGGAGAATACTTTCAAAGTCATTCTATGAGGCCAGTGTCACTGTAATACCAAAACCAGGCAAGGACACCACAAAAAAGAAAAATACAGACAAATATCCCTGAGGGACATAGATACAAAAATACTAAACAAAATATTACCAATCTGAATTTAAAACTAAATCAAGAGGCTCATACATTATGATCAAGTGGGATTCACCCCAGGGATGCAAGGATGGTACAATACTAAAAAAATCCATCAACATCATAAACTATACAATAAAAAGAAGGAAAAAAATCATCATGTGCATAGATGCCAAAAATACATTTGACAAAATTCAACACTCATTCATGTTAAAAACTCTCAACAAAATGAGTATAGAGGGCAAGTACCTCAACATAATAAAGGCCATATATGACAAACCCACAGCCAACATCATACTTAACAACAAAGAGCTGAAAGCTTTTCCTTTAAGATCGAAAACTAGACAAGATGCTGACTCTTTCCACTTTTATTCAACATAGTACTGGAGGTTCTAACCATGGTAATCAGACAACATGAAGAAATAAAAGGCATCCAGTTTGTTAAAGAAGAAGTCAACCTGTCACTGTTTGCAGATGACATGATATTGTACATAAAAAACCCTAAAGAATCTACTCCAAAACTACTAGAACTAATATCTGAACTCGTCAAAGTTGTAAAATACAAAATTAATGCACAGAAATCTGTTGCATGCCTATACACTAATGATGAACTAGCAGAGAGAGAAATCAGGA
Organism: Manis javanica; assembly: GCF_040802235.1. NCBI lineage: Eukaryota > Metazoa > Chordata > Mammalia > Pholidota > Manidae > Manis > Manis javanica. Next base: position 58,336,440 of record NC_133166.1, read on the forward strand.
AAACAATTCCATTCACAGTTGCATCACAAGAATAAAATACCTAGGAATAAACCTAACCAAGGAAGTGAAAGATCTATACCCTGAAAACTACGATACACTCTTGAGAGAAATTAAAGAAGACATTAATAAATAAAAATTCATCCCATGCTCTTGGGTAGGAAGAATTAATATTGTCAAAATGACCATCCTGCCTAAAGCAATGTACAGAATCAATGTAATCCCTATCAAAAAACCAACAGCATTCTTCAATGAACTAGAATAGTTCTAAAATTCATATTGAACCACAAACAAATTTCCCAAATAGTCAAAGAAATCCTGAGAAAGAATAATAAAATGGGGGATTATGCTCCCCAACTTCTGCTCTACTACAAAACCACAGTAATCAAGACAATTTGGTACTGGCACCAGAACAGATCCATAGACCCATGAGACAGAATAGAGTCCAAATATAAACCCAAGCATATATGTGCAATTAATATATGATAAAGGAGCCAGGTATATGCAATGGGAAAATGACAGCCTCTTCAACAGCAGTGTTGGCAAAACTGGACAGCTACATGTAAGAGAATGGAACTGGATCACTGTCTAACTCCTTATACAAAAGTAAACTAAAAATGGATCAAAGACCTGAATATAAGACATGAAACCATAAAACTCTTAGAAGAAAACCTAGGCAAAACTCTCTTGAATATAAACACGAGCAACTTTTTCATGAAGATATCTCCATGGGCAAGAGAAACAATAGCAAAAATGAACAAGTGGGACTATATCACACTATAAAGCTTCTGTGCAGCAAAGGACACCATCAGTAGTACAAAAAGGCATCCTACAGTATGGGAGAATATATTCATAAGTAATATATCTGATAAGGTCTTGACATCCAAAACGTATAAAGAGCTCATGTGCCTCAACAACCAAAAAGCAAGTAATCTGATTAAAAAATGGGCAGAGGATCTGAAAAGGCATTTCTCCAAAGAAGAAATTCAAATAGCAAACAGGCAAATGAAAAGATTCTCCACATCACTAATCATCAGAGAAATGCAAATTAAAACCGCAACGAGATGTCACCTCACACCAGATAGGGTGGCTAACATCCAAAAGACAAACAACAACAAAAACTGGTGAGGGTGTGGATAAAAGGGAACCCTCCTACACTGTCAGTGGGAATGTTAATTAGTTCAACCATTATGGAAAGCAGTATGGAGGTTCTTCAAAAAAGTAAAAATAGAAATACCGTTTGACCCAGGAATTCCACTCCTAGGAATTTACCCTAAGAAAACATGATCAAAGATTCAAAAAGACATTTGCACCACTATGTTTATCACAGCACTATTTACAATAGTCAAAAAATGGAAACATCCTAAGTGACCATCAGTAGATGAATGGATAAAGATGTGGTACAGATACACAATTGAATATTATTCAGCCATAAGAAGAAAACATATCCTACCATTTGTAACAACATGGATGGAGCTAGAGGGTATTATGCTCAGTGAAATAATCCAGGCAGAGAAAGACAAGTACCAAATTATTGCACTCATATGTGGAGTATAAGAAACCAGCAAATACGAAGGTACAAAACAGCAGCAGACTCACAGAACCCAAGAATGGACTAACAGTTACCAAAGGGAAAGGGACTGGGGATGATGGGTGGGATAAGGGGATTAAGGGGCATTATGATGATTACACATAATGTATGGGGGCAAGGGAAAGGCAGTATAGCACAGATAAGACAAGTAGTGACTCTATAGCATCTTACTATGCTGATGGACAGTGACTGTAATGTGGTATGTGGTGGGGACTTGATAATGAGGGGAATCTAGTAACCACAGTGTTGCCCATGTGATTTTATATTAATGATACTGTAATAAAATACATAAGTAAATTAAATAAAACAAAACATATGTATTCCATTAGCAGTTTCATTAAGTTAATGTAAATCTAAAAATGTATGCATAGCATATTATCCCTGTTAGCTGCGAGATGTGGTGTTTAAGAGAGTGAGTCTTAGAACCAGACTCCTTGGTCCGAATCCACCTCTTACAGATTATGTGACTTTCAGCAAGTTGCTTGATCCCTCTGTGCCTTACTTGACTCATATATCTTCATAATAAATGCAAAGTACTGACAGAGAACTTGGCATATAGTATTATGTATATATATTCTAAGAACTATTATGAGAAAAGTTTAGTTGAAGGTTTAGTCAGGTTTTTCTATAGCTGTAGATTGTAAACATGAATGGGGTGGACCAGAAATTTAAACAGGTTGAAGTCACCAGAATTCAAGTAAAAACATTCATTCATAATAAATCCTTCTAAAATATTTGTGGGTCAGTTGAGTTGCAAGGTGACTTTTAATCCCAAAAGAGAACAACAGCCACCTTATACCCTGTGACAGATTCAAATCTTATTACCCACGTTGTGAATCCCTTTGTATCAATGTATGCTTTCAGCAGTCTGTTTCTAGCTATCTGTATTTTGGTCCTAAGCTGGAGATTTTTCATCTAGGGTGAGAGAAGGTGGGTAAGCCACAGAGAATGAACAGAGGATACTTCTGAGAATCACCTGAAAGAACAGGGGCTTGCAGATTCCATTCAAATGTGACACCAGTTAGGGAGGGCATCCTGCAATCACAACTACACACAGTATCTATTGACTTCAGTTCTCTGGCTCTGATTCCCTGCAGAGCTGATCCAAGCACAAAGCTCTCACTGTCTTCAAAAGGAGGCTTTGTGCTTCGATGGGCTCTGCAGGAAGATGAGAAGCTGAGTCCTGGTTCCTGTTCTTTTCCAGATGTGTTTGCCCAGGAGATACTGTGCTAGGATATGTGAATCCTGTACAGTTTTAATATATCTATATGCAGGTTACTCAAGAAATGGCATTTGTGAAGTGAATTTTAGATTTTATTGTGTTTTGAATCATATGATGGCAGATATACAAATACTGTTGAACATTCTAATTAGTTACTGTGATAAATATCAATATTAGACCAAGTTAAATACATTTTTAGAACTGTCATAGAGACTGTATTTTCAACTGTATGAAGGATTGACCTGAATGTCACTAAAATAAACCAAGGATCCCGATGATGTTTGGTCTGGACTCTGGAATATAGTAAGTGAGGTATTTGGATACTGTTCCCATTTTTACTCAATTTCTCCTTGGTTTCAGCTCTGTGAGGAAGAAAATAACACCTCTTAGATAAATCCTTGTCTTTAGTTTATAGTTTAGTTTACTTCCTTTCTAGGTGCAAGCATGCAAATCAAGATTTTCAAGTACATAAGTAATCTGGAGAAATTTTCTTGTTCCAAGAAGAGAGAGAGAGAAAGTGTTTGTGTGTATGTGTTACAAAGTAGCTTTTCCCCCCATTCCTATATCCTAAAATGATTAAAATGTTACTGGAAGTTAAATGGCACAATAGAAAAGCCAGCTAGGTGCAGTTAACTGAGAAATTTTTTATTGCTACTGTATGGCTTATTAGATACAAATACAGAAAGAAACCGGGCTAATTCTCTAAACCAGCAATGCTTCCACATGCCACAATGTTGCATTACGGGCATGACAACTTGGCATTTTGTTATAGTCCTTTCTGATCATTGAGATAATTCAAACACCCTCGTATTCTCTTGCAAAGATGTTATTGGAGTGAGGTTGGTACCAACTTAGTTTAAAATCACTGGGCTGTATTTTCAGGAAAAATGAAGAGAATTTAATAGAAATTACTTTAAACCGTGTTTTTCTTGGAGTCATTGAGAATATATTAAGTAATACCTCAAGGTCTTTCTGTTTCCTTATAGATCAATGAGTTACTAAAGACCACCCTCTATTTTTAAAGGTCTGACTGAAATTTATACTTCTTGCCCAGGGTTATTTTGAAAGGCAATTCGATCTTTGAAGGACTCAAATATATGGGCTTTTGAAGATTGAACATTTTTCTTGTATTCTTATATTGTATCTTTTACATTTGAGTTGTATTTTCCCAGGAGTAAAGAAAAATGTCTTTGCATGCACACAATAATAAATGCACTGTACTATTAGACTGAAGGAACTCAGTGAATATAAATTAAAAATAAGACATCCCAAGTATTTACTGGGAACACAAAATGTGCTTTTTAATTGTGTGCCTTTCTGCTCTGTCTCAGAGAAAGCAGGCACATTTCATTGGGAAAAAAAAAGTCATATAAAGTTTATTCTGTTTTCTAAGAATTAAACTATAGGAAGTTCAGTAGATTTTTGTAATAATCAATCATGAATTAAAAAATATATTGTTAGGAATAATTTGAATAACAATTATCGGAGTATTGATTGAATACTTAGTAAAATGTTCTTCCTTCTTATTCATGTCAGGTTTTATGTTTAATATGTCATAATTAAAAATTCTAAATATATGCAAAAGAAAAAAGTACAGCAACCCCTGTGTGATTTTATCTATCAAATCCACAGCATAACTTTTCATCATTACTGCTCTTTCTCCCTTTTATTTTCTACAGGAGAACTCTAAGGCAAATCTCTGACATCATGTCATTTCACCCTTAAATACTTTCAGGGAGTATTTTAAGATAATTTTATAAGAAGAAAAAGTTAAAGAATTTGCTTATATACCATTATGACATGATCACACTTTAAAACATTACAACATTTGAAAATATTTCCTAACATCCAGTCCTTATTAAAATTTCCTTGATTATCTAAAAATGGTATTCAGATAGTGGTTTTCTCCTATGTAGTTCATTTACTTAATGAACTTAAAAAATGAATTTTAAGTGCATTTTAACTTACTTAGATCTATATAAATATAGAAAAGTAATATGATTCAATGGGTTTCATGAAAAATGAGTTGGAAGACATATACTCGTTCTAGTCTGTTTGCTGAATATGTTCTCTAAATTGAATTGTACTTTACTCCATGTGCTTTTGCTTACATAATTCTATCCTCCTTGAATGCCCTTTGTCTCATTGCCCCATTTCTGAATATTTGCTCATTTTTAAGAACCATTCACATATAAATTTATCTCTGCTGTCTTTCCTGTCTCACTTAAGTAATCCCAGGTAAAATTTATCAATTATTTTCCAATCCTTCCATAATCTATCAAAAAGTTGATAATTAGATTGTGTTTTGGAATGATGTACAAGCAAGCTCTTAAATTTTATCATACCCTATTTATCAATTGTGTGTGTAATTTTTGTGAAATTCCTGCTTAACCTAATTAAATTTTATAGAAGAAATTCTGGTCGTATCTTTAAAAGCTTATCTGTTTTACCATTACATTTAAATCCGCTCCTATTCTCTAAGAGAGCTTGTATAAGATGCATGTTTTTACTTTCAGAAATGTTTAGTAGAATTTACTGGTAAAATCCTGGAATTTCCAGTGTATGAATATTTTAACTAGTGGATTGAATTGTTTAAACTACATGTAGTAATGCTTAGACTTTCTATGTTTTCATGCATTGGTTTTGATATCTTTCTAAAAAGTCCATTTTGTTTAATTATCAAATACTTGTTAAAATCTCTTCATTTGTAAATGTCTGCATTACCAGTGGCAATGTCCAGTTCTCATTCCTTTTATTGAAAGTTAGGTTTTCTAACAGGTTTCCCTTGATCTTTTTTACTAGTGATTTAAAAATTCTAGTTAACATTATATTTACATTATACACAACCATCTTTTGGCTCTATCTTCTCCCTTATCCATTATTGCATTTCAGCAGTTTCTGCTCATTATTAACTTGTTCTCTAATTCCACTGAGGATTTCATTTGCTCCTCTTTTTCTAACTTATTTTGGTGGCTACATAGATAATTGAGCATTAGGGTTTTTCTTTTATGACATATCCATTGAAAGCTACACAGTTCTACCTAGTTACTGTTTTATGTTCGTCAAACTTTTGTATACCACATCTTTCATTATTTAGTTAAATATATCGTCTATTTTCCATGTTTCCTTTCATTTTCATCCATAACTTGTTTAGAAGTGTTTTTACCTAATTTCAAAATAGGGGATTTTTCTAGTTATCTTTTCTGGAATGATTTTTAGCTTAATTTCATTGTGGTTAGAGAAGATTCTCTTAATGATTTCAGTCTTCTGAAAGTTATGGAAGTTTGCCTTATGAGCTAATATATTGTTAATTGTGGTACATTTTTTTTATTTGCCTTAGTAAAGAAAGTGGGTTGTGATGTTTCTGGTTTCAGAATTTTAAATTTCTCATTTAGATTAATCATTTATCTTGCAGCTCCAGTCTTCAGTATAGTTTCATATTTTTATGGGGTAGTTCTTTTATTAAGAGAGTTGCCTTAACTTACTTCATTATGATAGTGAAGTTACTTTTCCTGTAGGCTCTTTGCATGCGCTTATTTCTATATTTTAACTATATTATTGGACATATGAATTTTAAGTGTTATATAGAGTATACTGGCTCCTTTGTAGTTCTGAAATGTCATCTTTGATATCAATAATGCATCATGCCTTAAACTACAGTCTGAAAGAAATTGGTATAGAGACACCAACTTTTCTGAAAGTGCTATTGCCCAACATAACAGTTTCCATTCTTTTTCATTCAAATTATGTATCCTTATATTTAATACACCTTTTATAAGTAGCACATATATTTCAGTTTTACAATTTTTATGCATGACAGTTTTATTTTACTTGTAATACATATCCCATTTATATCTAATGTAACTGATATGGTAATGTTTATATCAACATTCTTCTGTTTGTTTCATATTTGACCCAATTTATATGCTCTTTTTTTAACATTCATTTAAAAAATCGATCTATTATTTTTATCATTTACTTTTTCTTCCACTAACTTCTTATATGATAATTTTTCTCTTGTTACATTGAAGATTAAAACATGAATTTTATAATACTGTAAAGGCAACTCCTCATAATGCTAGAATCATTTTTTAAAGAGCTTATTGAAGTATATTTGATACACAAAAGACCCCTGATGTTTAATGTATACAATGTGATGACTTTGGATATATACATACACTTAGGATACAGTCACCACAATCAAGGTAATAAAAATACAGTCACCTCCAAAAGTTTCCTTGTATCCATCTTTTTATAGTAATAATGCTTTACATGAAATTTAACCACTTAACAAATTTTTAAGTGTTGTTAACTGTAGTCATTACATTATAGAGTAGAGCTCTAAACATCTTGCATAATAAAACTTCATACCCATTAAACCACACTTTTCCTCCACTTAAAATTTTGCTACCTCCATTTAAAACCTTGTTAAAATAAATCATGTATTTATATCCTCATGTTTCAAACATCATAATACATTATTAATATTACTTTGTGTGATCAATATTTATTTATATTTACTCATATAATTATCCTTTCTGAGAGTTTTTTCACCTTGTGTTCACAGAGCTGACCAACTTCCTTTTGGACTTATTGTAATTCACATGTGCTGGGGCCAAAATGTCTGTTTTACCTTGTTTTTTTTAAAAAAAACCCATTTTTTAAGACATAGTGGTGGTATTAAAAATGGTGGTGTGAGAGTAGAGACAGAGGCTTCCTCCTAAAACTGGACACAATTAGAAAATTCAATTGGTGCAACTAATCCTGAGAGAGCAACAGGAAAGAGGACGGCATCAGACTGCACACATCCGGAGAATAGAGCAGACCTCAGCGAACCGGGTAAGGTACCAGAGCTGTGGCTCCGCAGGACCCAAGCCCCTCCCCCAACCCAGCTCAACGGCAGGAAGAAGAGAAATGGAGCAGGGAGGGAGTGGAAGGCTTGGGACTGCTGAATACCTAGCTCCTGAGATCTGCGCTGGGAGCACAAACCTACATTTCATGGTGCTTCCATGAGACTCGCATGACTACTGGGAGGGAAAGTTAATACAGGCAGAGTTCCTGGGGAGACTGGGACTTTGGCTGCTTGTGGAAGGCAGGGATCCATATCTGGCTGCTCTGGGACAAAAATTTATACCAGTGTGCCTGGCCCACTGGCTCAGGCAGTGGAGACAGGCACAGCAGCCAGGAGGCAGGGAACAGCTTTTTCCTACCCCCAGACCCCAATAACACTCCCCTGCAAACCCTGACATTGCTTCAGGGGCTCAGCAGCTCCATAATAGAGCTTCTGAACAATAGAGGGCACCATATACAAACATGAAACGCCAAAGGAACCTTGTCCAGAGTAAAATTGTTAACACAACACCCGAGAAAGATTTAAATGATATGGACCTCAAGACTCTTCCTGAAAGGGAGTTCAAAATAAAAATAATCAACATCTTAATAGAGGTACGGAAAGACATCCAAGAACTCAGAAATGAATTCAGGTCAGAGATCCAGTTGTTAAAGAACACGATGGAGGGTATTAAAAGCAGGTTGGATATGGTGGAGGAGACAATAAATGAAATAGAAACTAGAGAAAAGGAATACAAAGAAGCTGAGGCACAGAGAGGAAAAAGATCTCTAAAAATGAAAGAATATTGAGAGAACAGTGTGACCAATCCAAGCAGAACAATATTCACATAATAAGGATACCAGAAGAAGAAAAGAGAGAAAAAGGGATAGAAAGTCTCTTTGAGGAGGTAGTTGCTGAAAACTTCCCCAATCTGGGGAAGGAGATAGTCTCTCAGGCCATGGAGATCCACAGATCCCCCTACACAAGGGACCCAAGGAAGACAGCAGAAAGACACATAGTAATTAAAATGGGAAAGATAAAGGATAAGAACAGACTGTTAAAAGCAGCCAGAGGCAGAAATAAGATCACATACAAAAGAAAACCCATCAGACTAACAACAGACTTCTCAGCAGAAACCTTACAGGCCAGAAGGGAGAGGCATGATGTATTTAATGAAATGAAGCAGAAGGGCCTGGAACCAAGATTACGTTATCTGGTGAGATTATCATTTAAATTTGAAGGAGGGATTAAACAATTTCCAGATAAGCAAAAGCTAAGAGAATTTACCTCCCACAAACCATCTCTGCAGTCTATTATGGAGGGTCTGCTATAGATGGAAGTGTTCCTAGGGTTGGATAGCTGTCACCAGAGGTAGAAAAATCATGGTAGGGAGGGTGGAGCAGCTGATTGTGAGGCAAATGCAAAATTAAATTGACTATTCCAAAGCCAATCAAGGGATAGAGAAAAAGTATAGAATCTGATACCTAATATATAAAGAATGAAGGTGGAAGAAAAAGGAGAAATAAAAAAGAACCTTTTCATTGTGTTTGTAACAGCATACAAAGTGAGTTAAGTTAGACTCTTAGATAGTAAGGAAAGGAACCTGGAACCTTTGGTAACCAAGAAACTAAAGCCTGAAATGGCAATAAGTACATACCTATCGATAATCACCCTAACTTTAAATGGACTGAATGCACAAATCAAAAGACATAGAGTCACTGAAAGGATAAAAAAAAAAGACCCATCTATATGCTGCTTACAAGAGACTCACCTCAAACCCAAAGACATGCACAGACTAAAAGTCAAGGGATGGAAAAAGATATTTCATGCAAACAATAGGGAGAAATAAGCAGGTGTTGCAGTACTAGTATCAGACAAAATAGACTTCAAAACAAAGAATGTGACAAGAGATAAAGAAGGATATTAAATAATGATAAAGAGCTTAGTCCAACAAGAGTATATAACCATTATAAATATATATGCACCTAACACAGGAGCACCAGCATATGTGAAACAAATACTAACAGAACTAAAGGAGGAAATAGACTGCAATGAATTCATTTTAGGACACTTCAACACACCATTCACTCCAAAGGACAGATCCACCAGACAGAAAATAAGTAAGGACACAGAGGCACTGAACAACACACTAGAACAGATGGACCTAATAGATATCCATGGAACTCTACACCCAAAAGCAACAGGATGCACATTCTTCTCAAGAGCACATGGAACATTCCCCAGAGTAGACCACATACTAGGCCACAAAAAGAGCCTCAGTAAATTCCAAAATACTGAAATCCTACAAATCAACTTTTCAGACCACAAAGGTATAAAACTAGAAATAAATTGTACCAAGAAAGCAAAAAGGCTCACAAACACATGGAGGCTTAACAACATGCTTTTAAATAGTCAAAGGATCAAAGACAAAATTAAAATAGACATCCAGCAATATATGGAAATAAATGACAACAACAACACAAAGCCCCAACTTCTGTGGGATGCAGCAAAAGCAGTCTAAAGAGGAAAGTATATAGCAATCCAGGCATATTTAAAGAAGGAAGACCAAACCCAAATGAATAGTCTAACATGACAGTTATCAAAATTGGAAAATGAAGAACAAATGAGGCCTAAAGTCAGCAGAAGGAGGGACATAATAAAGATCAGAGAAAAAATAAACAAAATTGAGAAGAAAAAAACAATAGAAAAAAATCAATGAAACCAAGAGCTGGTTCTTTGAGAAAATAAACAAAATAGATAAGCCTCTAGCCAGACTTAAGAGCAAAAGAGAATGAACACATATCAACAGAATCAGAAATGAGAATGGAAACATCATGATGGACCCAACAGAAATACAAAGAATCATTAAAGACTACTATGAAAATCTATATGCTAAGAAGCTGGAAAACCTAGAAGAAATGGACAACTTCCTAGATAAATACAACCTTCCAAGACTGACCAAGGAAGAAACACAAAATCTAAACAAACCAATTACCAGCAAAGAAATCAAAGTGGTAATCAAAAACTACCTAAGAAAAAACCCCTGGGCCAGATGGATTTACCTCGGAATTTTATCAGACATATAGAGAAGATATAATACCCATTTTCCTTAAAGTTGCACAAAAAATAGAAGAGGAGGGAATACACCAAAACTCATTCTAGGAAGCCAACATCACCCTAATACCAAAACCAGACAAATACCGCACCAAAAAAGAAAATTACAGACCAATATCCCTGATGAATGTAGATGCAAAAATACACAATAAAATATTAGTAAACCGAATTCAAAGATATATCAAAAGACTCATACAACATGACCAAGTGGGATTCATCCCACGTATGCAAGGATGGTACAACATTCGAAAATCCATCAACATCATCCACCACATCAACAAAAAGAAAGACAAAAACCACCTGATCATCTCCATAGATGCTGAAAAAGCATTCGGCAAAATTCAACATGCATTCATGATAACAACTCTCAGCAAAATGTGTAGAGAGGGCAAGTACCTCAACGTAATAAAGGCCATATGTGATAAACTCACAGCCAACATTATACTGAATAGCGAGAAGCTGAAAGCTTTTCCTCTGAGATCGGGACAAGACAGGGATGCCCACTTTCCCCACTGTTATTTAACATAGTACTAGAGGTCCTAACCATGGCAATTAGACCAAAGAAAGAAATACAAGAAATCCAGATTGGTAAAAAAGTTAAACTGTCTCTATTTGCTGATGACATGATTTTGTACATAAAAAACCCTGAAGACTCCACTCCAAAACTACTAGAACTGATATCAGAATACAGCAAAGTTGCAGGATACAAAATTAACACACAGAAATCTGTGGCTTTCCTGTACACTAAACATGAGCCAATAGAAAGAGAAATCAGGAAAACAATTCCATTGACAATTGCATCAAAAAGAATAAAATACCTAGGAATAAACCTAACCAAAGAAGTGAAAGACCTATACCCTGAAAACTATAAGACACTCTTAAGAGAAGTTAGAGAGGACACTAACAAATGGAAACTCATCCCATGCTCCTGGCTAGGAAGAATTAATATCATCAAAATGGCCATCCTGCCCACAGCAATATACAGATTCGATGCAATCCCTATCAAACTACCAAGAGCATTCTTCAATGAACTGGAAGAAATAGTTCAAAAATTCATATGGAAACACCAAAGACCCTGAAGAGCCAAAGCAATCCTGAGAAATAAGAATAAAGTGGCAGGGATCTCACTCCCCAACTTCAAGCTCTACTACAAAGCCATAGTAATCAAGACAATTTGGTACTGGCACAAGAACAGAGCCACAGACCAGTGGAACAGATTAGAGACTCCAGACATTAACCGAAACATATATGGTCAATTAATATATGATAAAGGAGCCATAGACATACAATGGGGAAATGACAGTCTCTTCAACAGATGGTGCTGGCAGAACTGGACAGCTACACGTAAGAGAATGAAATTTGATCACTGTCTATCCCCATACATGAAAGTAAATTCAAAATGGATCAAAGACCTGAATGTAAGTCATGAAACTATAAAACTCTTAGAAAAAACATAGGCAAAAATCTCTTGCATGTGAACATTAGCGACTTCTTCATGTATATATCTCCCCGGCAAGGAAAACAAAAGCAAAAATGAACAAGTGGGACTATATCAAGCTGAAAAGCTTCTGTACAGCAAAGGACACCATCAATAGAACAAAAGGGTACCCTATAGTATGGGACAATATTTTCATAAATGATAGATCTGATAAAGGCTTGACATCCAAAATATATAAGGAGCTCACACTCCTCAACAAACAAAAAGCAAATAATCCAATTAAAAAATGGGCAGAGGAGCTGAATAGACAGTTCTCCAAAGAAGAAATTCAGATGGCCAACAGACACATGAAAAGATACTCCACATCGCTAGTTATCAGAGAAATGCAAAATAAAAGCACAATGAGAAAGCACCTCACACCAGTAAGGATGGCCACCATCCAAAAGACTAACAACAACAAATGTTGGTGAGGTTGCGGAGAAAGGGGAACCCTCCTACACTGCTGGTGGGAATGTAAATTAGTTCAACCATTGTGGAGAGCAATATGGAGGTTCCTCAAAATGCTCAAATTAGAAATACCATTTGACCCAGGAATTCCACTTCTAGGAATTTACCCCAAGAATGCAGCACTCCAGTTTGAAAAAGATAGATGCACCCCTATGTTTATCACTGCACTGTTTACAATAGCCAAGAAATGGAAGTAACCTAAGTGTCCATCAGTAGATGAATGGATAAAGAAGATGTGGTACATATACACAATGGAATACTACTCAGCTATAAGAAAAAAGCTGATTCTACCATTTGCAACAACATGGATGGAGTTAGAGGGTATTATGCTCAGTGAAATAAGCCAAGCGGAGAAAGAGAAATACCAAATGATTTCACTCATCTGTGGAGTATAAGAACAAAGGAAAAACTGAAGGAACAAAACAGCAGCAGAATCACAGAACCCAAGAATGGACTAACAGTTACCAAAGGGAAAGACACTGGTGAGAATGGGAGGGTAAGGAGGGATAAGGGCGTGGAATTAGAAAGGGGATATTATGATTAGCATGCATAATGTGGGGGGTGGGGAAAAAGGGAGGGCTTTGCAACACAGAGAAGACAAGTAGTGATTCTACAGGGTCTTGCTATGCTGATGGATAGTGACTGCAATGGAGTTTGTGGGGGTAACTTGGGGTAGGGGAGAGCCTAGTAAACATAATGTTATTCAAAAAATAAGAAAAAAACAAATTAATTTTGCTTCGATTTTGAAGAACATTCTTACTAGGTATAGAATTGTAGGTTGCCACTTCCTTCTTTTTTCTTCCCTTTTGAACTGTAAAGCTATCATTCCTTTTTCCTGATTTTATCATTTCTGTTGAATCTAACAGCTGTGTTGTTTAGCATAGTGAGCTTCCATCCACCCAACCAGTTTGTTTATTAATTTTTTAAAATTTACCTTTGGTTTTAAACATGTTGACTCTGGAGTATCTAGGTATCATTCCATCATATATATTCTGGTTGATATCCACAGTGTTTCTTGACTCTCTAGAGTTATGCTTTTTTTTTTTTTTGCTAGTTATTGAAAATTTCTAAGAAGTATCACTTCAAATATTATAGCAGTTCATTCTCTCTTTTCCTTCCTGGAATTGAAATTGTATTAATTTAGAAATTTTAATTACATCCTGTATGTCTTACACTTGTTGAAAATTATTGTTTGTTTTATTTCTGAATTTCATTTTGGAGCTTCTTGTTCACTTATTCCCTTGGATTTTTCCAATGTGTCCAATCTATCAAATCTTTCTACTGCTAAAGAGAGTTCCTATATACTCATAACACAGTTTTCCCTAAATTATTATCTTACATAGCCATGATAAATTTATAAAAAATAATAATAATGGTGCAATCATATTAACTAAACTACAAACTTCAGTCTGATTTCAACAGATTTCCACTATGTCCATCTTTTAAATGATAAAATTCACAATGTCACATTGCATGTAGTCCCCATGTCCCCTTTGTCTCCTCTAATCTTATCATATATTTATTAAAAGTTGTTTCCAGAATATATAAAAAGATCTTAAAACTCTGCATAGGGCAAGGAGCGAATTTTAAAATATAGTGAAAAATTTTCACATACACACTATCAAAGAATGTATACAGGTGCAAACAATCACACAAAAGTGTGTCCAACATCCTTAATATTTAGGAAAATTCATATTAAATGTCTACTCATTAGAATGGTAAAAGTAAACAAGATGGACAATCCCATGTGTTTATAAATATATGTAGCTACTAGAACTCTCATTCTCATATATTGCTAGTTGGAATACAAAAGAAAACAGACTTTCAAAAAATAAAGTTGACAATTTTTTTTAAATAATGGGATGTGCATATTTAACATACAATCCAATGATTCTACTCCTAAATATTTATCGAAGTAAATGAAAACATGGCTGTATAAAACAAACCTGAAAGTTCACAGCAACTTTACTCATGATAATCCCAAACTAGAAACAACCCAAATAAAAGCAATCTTCATTTTATTGTTTTGTATTTTCTTTAACTATATATTTCTAACATTTATTTTCCATATATGTTCTTAATATATATGTATTTTTAATTCTGAAAAATACTGTTTTTCCCCATCAGGCTTTTATTTTCTACTCTAAATTCATGACCACACTGAATGAGTATGTCTATTACTATTTCTTTTATTTTCATTGGTATAATGCTCAGTGGGTTTTTCTTATTCTGTTCACATCTAAGATGCGTCATTCTTCCTTGGAGTATTACAATGTGAGGTGCCAGATATTAAGTTCTACCAGTTTTTCTGTACCTCACAGACAGGGCAAGAGAAGTGATGAGTGAGAAAGTTGTCTTCCACCTTGTCTTCATTGTGAGTTTGTTAAGCATATTCTAACAAGTTTCTGGACACTTGGTAGAGGATTCAAGTAGATTGAATACATTCATGGCTTTAATAATTCACCACTCCCAAGTATACCTCTTTGCCATGAAATTTGATAGAACTCTCCCTAGTCTGACTTAGTGGACAATGAGGTGTTGGTAAGGTCTAACTCAAGAAGTCACTTTTTATGTTTGGACTTACTCCCTGTTGTGTTCTGTCATTAAAATGACAACATGCCTGGGCTAGCTTCTTGGAAAGTGAGACCCACAGGCGCCGTTGTCCTCCTTCCTTGTTGCCTGATATGTGTTCCAGGATCAAACAAGCCACTAAGCCATGCCCACCCTAAGTCATCGAACTGCAGATTCATTAAAATAAATGACTGTGTGTTCTGTGTCTGAGTGAGGTGTCTATTTAAACAGTTTTATTGTAGCAATGGATAACTTGTACAGTGATAAATCCGATAAATCCTATTCCTTTATGGAAAGAGATTTTGCTTTCCAGGTTTAGCATGGGTCCGTGGAGATTTCTTTTCTTTAAGGAGATATCAGTTTAGGCTATACTCTTATATACCTGACTAGGCTGTATCAAGCCAAGCTGTACAGATCATTTCTCTTTTGTATGACATTACTCTTTCAGTTAGCTACTGGTATTATATTGTTGTTGCTTTTGCTCTTTTATTTTTTGATTTTTTGAAATGTGGATTTACTATTCTCATATTAAATAAGAAGGCCCACAGTTATTTAAAAAGTAATATTACCTCTTTCTTTGCATATAAAAAAATAAAAATATTTAAAAGCATTCTCAAATTTGAAGCAAGATCCATTCAGCAAATTGTGTACCCTGTATGATTTAACATCTTTAGATTTCAAGACAAAGACTTATACACACACACACACACATACACATATATATATATCCTTTCCAAAATATTTAAATAAAAGAGATGACTTCATAAAATGTTGACCATTCTCCTATCATATGTTTAGATTTAAATCAAGGAAAAAATGTAAAGCTTTATTTGGTTTGAAAAGCAATTCAACATGTAATATTTACTTCTCAAAAGATTTTTAAAAATCATAGTTCATTTTGGTAACTATAGTAAATGTTGGTGTAGAAATTTTCTCTTATGAAGTTCAGTCTCGTTTTTCATGTCATGGTTTAATCATATTATTGAAGAAACTTTACAATGTTTCCCCTGCTCTACCGCATGCCTCCTACCTCTGACATACTATCTGAGCAAACTCCAAAGACAATACTCTGTCAAACAACATTTGATTAAATGGAATGACCATCTATCATCAGAGCACAGTGATTAAAATGTCCTGGGTTATCATCACCATCATCTATTAGTTAAAGGCAGAATTCATTTCAGCAGAGGGGAAAAAAAAACAAAACAGCAACCAGAAGAGGTACTACAAATTTGATTAATCAGTGTCTAATTACTTGACACTTAGAACATTTCAGAAAGGCAGGAACAAACATACCTAACAATATCAAAAAAAAGACCAAGAATGAATGTATAGCACTTGGAGTTGTTGACTGTTCAGTGGCATTTGTAATTTTCTTGAGATTTCAGCAAAGTAGTATCAGTGTTTTCTTAGTCTGTATTTGGCTCACATGTGTGTTTCCACTGACCTCCTTGACCAAGCTTTGTCAGGCTCCTCTGAATCCTCCTCTCAACTAGCCTAAATATTTGGACTCTGTGTTCCTCTTTGCATAGCCCTGTTGCAGCAAGAATCTTGCTAAGCAGTTTACTCCCAGAACCCCCCACCCCACCACTGCCAAACCCTTGATGTTTTCCCTTAGTAATTTTCCATCTATTGACCCCTATAATCTATTCCTGACTGTAAGTTCTCACTTTACCTTGTATTTGGAATTGAGTCCAGTTTTATATAGAGGTAGTTATCTCTTTTCTCTTCAGTAGTTCTTGAATAAAATCTGTTTTTACCATTTTAACTACTATCAAACTCTGTTTTTCTCTGATATAATCAAGATAAAACAATTTTCCTTTTGAGAAATAACATTTATGATATCAAAAAAAAATAATTTTGACGTTAACTGTTATAAACATCCTAGAATTGAATAATATATGATGATAAAGTTCTGAGAGGTTCTGAAAGCTCTGAGAGGACAGATGGGGCTATTATTCCATGTTGAGGAAGAGTCAGTGAATTAAAAAAATGTTGACAAAATTCAATTAAACACTCCTTAGTGTTTTACTCTAAGAAGAGGTAGAACCCAGTATATATTTAATTTAAATATAACAATAAATTGATTTCTTATGAGGATTAGCTTAGGCTCTATACACATTTTTTTTAATGAAGTAAAAATATCTAATTTTATGTTATTAAGTTTCTTAGAAATTAGTTCTAACCAAAAGATGTATGTACAACATTTATGATATTTGCATTCAGAGGTATGTAAGTTCTAAGGCTATATACCCTAATGAAAAGCCCTGAATATATGCCTTTTAACAATATCCAATTATATATCAGAGAATCTAGCATTAACTTACATTTACCACACTGTCTTGTACTTGACATTGCCATATATAGACTATTCTAGTGTTACCAAGTTTAGACTAATACTGTTTTCCAAATACAGCTGGTACTTTTCTAACTCAGTGTTTGTTCACAGTGGTCCCCTTGCCTTGAATGCCTGCTTCCACTGATGTCTGTGTTCCACAGAATAACCCATCTTTAATACTCCCAGATTAACCTTCCTAATTCACTGGAAATCACACCATCAGTCACTTCACCCTATCCTTCAGTTCCTCATGTGGCTCCCCTCTTTCTTCCTCCATTATATTTTGTTAGCATTTGTTATAAAACTTATGTTTGGCAAAGAATCTTCTTAAGACAGCCAGCACTCACTATATATATTGAAAATATATATTAGAAATAAATAAATAGATGTATACATTTATAACAAGCATAAACTTAAAAATCTAACATAGTCTAAAAAAGTAGATGAATTTTATTTCTATAATATTCTAGCAATTTCCTCTATATGAGGTAAAGGAGGGAGTAACTGAAGTGCATGTTTCATGATAACTGGGTGCAAGAAGAGACGCTGCAAGGCTTTAGATGTCTTTGGCCTCCAGAGACAGGCCAAGAGGTCACCTGTGTAAATTCAAACAGCAGGCTTCAAGTAGAGCATTTAATTTATCTCTAAGAATTGAAGGCTAAGACTTATAGGGTCAGATATCACTTTGACTTTCTTGTCTGAACAGTTTCTGTGACTTCTTAATAAAGTGAACTTTTGATTCACTGAGACAAACTTTTTTTTTCTTTATTTTGGTGGGGTGTGTGTGTGTGTGTTTGTGTATAATGGAAATAACAATATTGATGAATTGCTAAAATGGCGGAAAATGTGTGAAGATC
The DNA here is from genome assembly GCF_040802235.1 of Manis javanica. Classification (NCBI taxonomy): domain Eukaryota; kingdom Metazoa; phylum Chordata; class Mammalia; order Pholidota; family Manidae; genus Manis; species Manis javanica. Next base: position 58,354,906 of record NC_133166.1, read on the forward strand.
CTGACAATCCCAAACCTTCAAGAAACTATCCTTGAATTTAGGAAAGACAGTTTATGCCATCAGAACACTTCTCAAAACTGAGCTTTTAGTAAAGCTATGTACAGTTTATCTTCCTAAATTATATAAAGTTTAAGCAACTTTAATTAGCATATCATATGGTCTTTTATACACCTCAACACATAGCACATGTTTCACATATATCAGGTACTTCAGGGTTTGAGTTGAATGTCTTCATAGGATTATTTAGCTGACTTGAATTATTGATTAATTTGTTCACTAGATCAAATGCTATATAGTTGTGGTGATTGATTTGGAAATCAGGACTAACAGAACTTTCGAGACATCACCAGTGAATGGCTTAGAAGAAGGCTGGAGCCCAAAGAAATACAGACAAGAAGTGATGTGGGGAGTAAAAACAAAAGATGCTCAGAGGAATGTGTGATTTAAGAAGGAGAGTGTGATCCATAGTATTGAGGGGTCAGTAAAAAAGGATGAATATTTTAGATTTAGAAACAGATTTCTGATCATATTAAAAATTGCTTACATGTAACATTTTGGGAGGAAACCAAACCAGAGCCCATTGAGATCAGTAGAGATAGTGGGGAGAGTGAGTGTTAGAACAGTTTATCAGCTCCATTTAAAAACTTCAACTATGTAGCAATTCAAAGCAGTCTCTAATCTGGCCATTTGGAGGTCTTACTGAAGCATTCTCATGGCTCATTTGTACAGTGGAGATCAAGTCACATCTGTTAGTCTTGAGTTGTGATTTTAAATGGTGATCACTTAGTATTAAAGCCATCAAAATGAATCACAAAATGGGGGAAAAAAAGCTGATGTTAATATTTTGCTTCCCCATGTCATTATACAGACACTTAACACATTCACAAAGCTTTATAATAATAGCAGAAAAAAGTGGGAAAAAGAAAATAATGAGGTTAGAAATAGGCATTATTTTTTCACCACAAACTTGGTAATATTGGACACCTTTACCTAGAAAAGACAATATTTATTGTTTGACAATAAACATATATAAATGTTTATATATTTTTATATATGTTTATATATATATAATATATATACATAAAACACATGTGGCCAAAAAAAGAAAGGAGCATGAACAACACAACTAATTACTAACATAAAAGTTCCACATCAATTTGATCCCAACAGCAGAGATGGTGTTGTACTAACAGGGCAGTCATGTATTTTTCCTTCTCTATCTGGTGCTTATGTCAAAACACACTGACACTTCACAAAGCTTTGTATTTCCACCTACTATAGTCTATCAGATATTGTACTCATTTAAAAATGGAAATGAATATTTATTATCTCTTAATCATTTTCACAAAGTCCTGTTATTTTTATGTATTTCCTTATAAGAAAATTTTTCTTATATTTCTTTATTAAAAACAAAGCTCTGCATGAGACCATTATAGATCAAAAATATAATTCTCTCATAAGTACAAATAAATCAGATAATAATATAGGAATTGAAAGAAAAGGAAAACTCAAAATTTATACTTTCATATTATATTTCATTATACTTTGAAAAGCCAACAACATAAGTAAAATAAATTTTCTTGAAATACTGTTTCTCAGCTTAACACCCAGCATTCAAATGAATACGTTTATGTATTATTATTTATATACACTTATTAATATATTAATTACACATATAATTAAATACAATATTATTGAGAGTGTATTATTACACTGTTTCCAACCATCTTCCCATTATATTAATTCTGAATGATTGTACCTCTATGTTTTCCTCATTCATGGCTCTGCATATATACTTGAAATGATTTTTTAAAATTCCTTATGATAAGCATTTACTAAGTAGTAACATTTTTGGTCTTCCAGCTCTAATGAAATCAAGGATTTGTTCCCTGAAGTGACTCTTTCTAAATCACAGTTCTATAGGTCAGAAGTCCAGGTGGGTTTGGCTAAGTTCTGTGCTCAGAGTCTCACAAACCTGAAATCAAATTTTCAGCCAACTGCATTCTTACTGGAGATGAGGATCCTCTTCCAAGCTCATTCTTTTTATTGGCAGGATTCAGTTCTCAGCAGTAGTGGAATAAAAGCCCTTCTCAATTTGCTGACTTTCGACCTTAGTACCTTAAAGCTGCCACATTTCTTGTTATGTGGCCCCTTTTATCCTCAGTCCAACAACACATCCAGTCCTTCTGTTTTAAATCACTCTGACTTCTGCCTTCAAATAAAATTCTATTTTTAAGGGCTTAGGTAATAAAGGCAAGATAACTCCCTACCTTAAGATCAGCCATGACATATAACATAACATAATCATGAGGGTGATATCCCACCATATTTACTGAGAATTAAGGTGTGTCATCTTTGGAATCCATCTTAGGAATTTAATTTACACATTAATTAAAAAAAGCACTGATCAGGGAAAAAAAAGCAAGATTCTTTCAAAAGGTAAACAGGAAATCTGCAATGGTTTCTTCACACTGAATCATCTCAACACATTTATTATCTTCCCTACTTCTGTTGCCCCAAAGGCAAGGCCAAGTTATATAGCCATCCTATATGTCATCCCCACCACAAATATGTGTCTTTGGGGGTAGCATTTAATGTTAATCACATTCTCTTGCTTTCCATTAGAGTAATTGTCTGTCTCTTTCCCTCCTGTAGAAGAGTATTATGTCTACAATCTATCTACATAAGTGTTATGGGTTGTAAATGTATATCTTCTCCCTGGGTGACTATTATATACATAATCTGTTACCTTTTTCCATTAAGCTAATGAATGGTTGACACTTGTGATTAGAAAAATCTGGCATCTTTAAGTGTTGTCTTAAAAGTAAAAAATTGAAATGGTCCACAGTCAAACCTACTGAACAACATCTGCTTTGCATTCAGCATACGGTAAGAAGTTCTTGCTTCCTACTGACAACAGAAGACATTAAATGGATTATAGCTTGATTCCTTTCTTACTTTAGTCAAAGCAAACTTACTTGATTCTGCAGTTTAGACTATGCACTTGGCTTCCTTAACAATAAAGAAAAAAATTTAAAAGATAAATTTTGGAGAATTCAAACCCTTATTTACCAATGATTAGTATAAAATGCCAAATTTAATCACAAATAATGGCAATGCAGTTAATATATAATTAATAGGTCAGATTCTAGTCATTGAAATCACTCTGTGAAAAGATATTTTGATTCTTTTCATCAGATAATTCAAAGGATTCAATTAAAGGAGGCTAATAAAAGAATATATTTTAAATGAGCATTCCTTGGTTTAAAATTCAAAAGTATGTTATAATCTCCAGGTTTAGTTTTGAAATGTGCAAAAATATAAGTGACTTTTCTGAGATGCTCCATAATGACCTTGCACATGAACTTCACACCTATGTATTTAACAGGTGCTAGAATTTCTTTAAATTTCACTTTAAAATTTGTTCTTTTGAGAAATAATGAACCCAGTAATTAATAATTAATACTCATTACTTAATGTTAATTTTTCTTCTTTCCAACTATATTTGTATTACCATGACTTTTTACTACTAAACTAAAATCCTAGAAAAATATTGATCTAGACATTTTCCCTTCATCTTCTAATTTCATTTTCTCACTAAAGAATTTGTTTGATTTTTTGTACCTTTTTCCCACTGCTGCTACTTTCGTCTACAGCTCTATCCCCTCAATTCTAAATAACTATGCCGTCTAGTAACTGGTTCCTTTACCTTCAGAGTTCTCCATCCACTTCAGCCAGAACGATCCTTGTGAAACACTGGTTTCATCATGTCAGTGAGGAATTCATGCACTCAAGGCTCTCCTCTTGGGTTCTAGTTCAGTTTCCTTCTCTTGACTGTAGGTAATTCTTTCAACTTTATTTTCTACTACTTTTCCCATACACTCTCTGTTGCAGTCTGGTTTATGTTTTTACTATCCTCCTATGAACTTTGGTCAGTTTGCTGTGTCAAATTGCAACATACTGTGCAGCTTCATATTTCCCATTTCAAATGTTCCCAATTCCTATCTAATCAAAGCTAGCTCAGTTTTGACCTCACTCACCTCTTTATAAAAACTTCGAAAACAATTCTATGTTCCCTTACAAAATGCACAAATTTTGCTCTAGAAGGGTATCATGCATGTACACATACACATTAATATCTAATAGGTTCATCAATTTTAGACTTTGTAGTAGAATATAAGACTGCATTTACATTGGATATAGTGTATGTAGTAAGACTTCAATTACCGATTCATATATTGGAATATAATTAAAACATATATAAAACATATTTGAAATTGTAGGTGCCTCTATCTGGATTCAGCTTGGGTTGACCCCACTTCCAACTCTCCATCTGAGCACTGATTAGATTAAGCCTGTGATTCAGTTCTTTCTACTTAAAAGGATTAGTTTAGGGAGGGTTAAAGGATTTAGTTTGGAACAATGAAAGAATAAACTTCAATATTCTTAAGAGCTATGAAGAAAAAATTGCATTTTTTTTCTTATTTCTGGATATTTTAGTAAGCTATGAGGTCTCTAACAACTGCCGTCATTTTCTGACAATGATAACAATTAAGAATTGTACCTGACTCTTCTATGGGACTTAGGTACAACATTTAACTGTGAGCTTTTATTTTATTATTAGTTCATTTAGTTTTCACAATAATATAAGGTATGTACCTCTGTTGTACCTCTTTCAGAAAAGGACACCTGGGCCCAGATGAAAAAACTAAGGCAGAGATAAGTAACTCAAGGCTGCACAGTGATTACAGTCTACACAGTTGTCTCTAAAGTCTAAGTTCTGAAATATACCCTATATGAGAGGTTATCACAGGGACTTTTAGTTGTAATGTAAGAGTAATAGGAAACATGGGTAGGAAAGGATTCTTTTAAGGCATTGCTTGTTTTATTCCTAAATTTCTACACCTTTTAGTTACAGAGGCCCATATATATTCTAAAGTGATTTTTATTGTTTTAAAATTATCCTTTATTTTGTCTGCCCTATTCTGTTTATATGTTAAGTCAGGTAGAAAGCATCATCCTAATTTAATCATAGTATGTTCATTGAAAAAGTGAAAAGTATTTACTGTAATAATCAAAAGTGAGGAGATTTGGGAGCTCGTTGCAAAATGGTCCCCTAAATGTACAACTGTTACTTAAACAAATGTAATTTTTGTGTACCATGATGAATCTCATTTTACTATTTTTGACTGAAGGAAGTGGGCGAATTACTCATGATTTCATAAAGCAAAACTTATCACATGATAAAATAAATCGTATTTCTATTTCCTTTATTTTGCCTGCTCATACAGTACTGAATAATATAATTAGTATACAAATATTGCAAGACAAATTATTTAAATACTATTTGATTCACAACATTATTAGTGATTCAACACAGCACAATTTATTTTCCTTAATTAAACATATCAGTCCTAGGGGATTGGATGGTTTGAAAGAATGATATTGGCAGTTGATTTATTTATCTGTTGTTGGTTTGTTGACTTACTCATTTATTACCTCCAGGTCACTGAGCCTGATCAAATTGTAGTGGGAAGTTATTATAAGATGGGAGTCTCCTGATTTGCATGAGTGACCTGGTTACACCAATATTGTTCATTCACATAAAGTGTGAACATTAATGTTATTAATGTGAGTACTTGCATTGAGACATTACTTTAGGCTAGTCCATTAAATGAAATGTTGACACCTTTTTCAAGCAAACTACCTTCCCCAGGCTGATAAGAGTATATTGGCTGTAAATGAAAATGCTTTCCTGCATTTCTGGGGTTGATCTAGGAAAAAATAAAGTCATGAGTAGTGTTTCCCTTTTTACCCTTCTCTTTCCAAGCCATTTTGTACCATTGGTATCACTTAAGTAATTCCCATTACAATTTATTTTAGTTTAAAAACAAAATCATTTACATTATTACTATTTACTTATGTACTCTCTTCAGAGTTTGTTTCCTGAATGTGTACACAGATGCATTTGTTATAGTGGGTATAAGCAAATAATACATGATAATTGTAAAAAAAATAAAATTATAAAATGACAAGGAAATTAAGTGATATTACTAAAGTCACTGAAATACAATGACAAAGTTGGTAGTTGGTCACTGTTAATGTCGGGACAAATATGAAGCATCTAGCTATCTATTTACTTAGTAATACTGGTTATATTTAGAAAAAATATGATCTTGTGTCTAGAATAGGGCTCACTTGTGGCAGAAAGTCAATATTCACTAATATAATTCATTATATATGGGCATACATTTAAATATGCATCATTACATTATTACAAAATCTATACAGTGTACAGATTACATTTTTTCTAAATCTTTATGACTTTAAAGTTTAATAATATAATGAAGTAGTCTTAAATGTTTGCATATATTAATTGTAAAACTTAATAATTATCCTTATCTTTGATAGGGGCCAGTCCTCTTCGAGTGAAAAGAACTTCTGCTGGATTAAATTGATAAAGAGATAACCACATCATTTTCATTATAATTTTGGGGTAGGGTAATCAAGTAGGTCTTTTCCTAAATTCTGTAATCATTGTATAGATTTGGCTTTCTTTTTTACTTAATCAGTTTATATGCCCACTATTCCCATAATATATATCCGATTAACAGACTAGTTCAAAACTCAGTCACTTAAACATGATTTCTTGTATCTCCCACTTGAGTGTGTCAGGAATTTAGGTGAGATTTAGGTGGGCAATTCATTTGCCCACCTGAGATTAATTAGGGTGACTTGGGGAATTAGTTATTGGTGGGGCTGGTCTGGAGGGTCTAAGATGGTTTTACTTACGTGTGTGGCATCTTGGAGGGGACACCTGGCCCTTTCACCTTCACTCCGTATTCTCAGGCCCTTTCCTGTAGTCTCTCCAGCAGAGCAGTCAATCTGCTTATATTTTGGATCAGGGCTCCACAAGACCAAAGAAGAAGCTACATGTCCTTTTAAATTCTCATCCGCAAACTGCTGTGGCATCATTTTTGCCACACTCTATTGGTCAGAACACTCATAAATCAGTCCAGTTGTAAGGGAACATTTTGAAGTTCTAATTTTCAGCCATCTTTAGGTTGCCACACTGAAAGTAACTAATTCCAATACTTTTGTATTCTACAGAGAAAAAAAATAAATAGAAAAATGACGTGAAAATGAGGCATGTTTGACATTAATTTCTCAATTTTTAATCTGTCTCAAAGAAAGTCTATGAAAATATATTGGGTTTAAAAAAAATAGAAAATGAAGACAACCCTAGATCTGCTCTTCCTGAATGTACAAATTCCTTAGGAGGAAAAAAAGGAAAACCTGCAGTGGTTTAATTTACTCGTGCCAGATTGTAAAGCAGGATGAAAGAGCAACGTATATGGCTTCTAATTAGATTATATCTTGTTTTAATTATGTATTTATTTTTGTCTTGACTGAATGTCCAAAATGCTCTTTTGAGGGAAATAAGAAAAATCTATTTCTCTAGTCATCTTATTTTCTACCTATTTTGTTTTATACATTTGAGAATACAAATAAAATGAATAACCATCTATTGATAAAGAGATCTTATACATTTTAGCTTGGCTCTAATTTAATTTCCTCTGCTCTTGAATTTTTGTAACCTTCTGCACCCTGCATTTTATGTTTGGAGTATTTTTTTTTTTTGAAGCCAGTTTAAAGTAGTCTGTTTACTAGAAGCTCCTGAGAATATTTGAAAGCTATCTACTATCTTATTGGATTTTGACTTTTGATTTTATATACCTGAAAATGGGCCACAAAGCCTCGGCTGGCACTGACATTTTGTTATTATATCTGTGGAGATGCTTCACTGTTTGGGAAGTCCCCAGGAAATATAGTGATAACTCCTTATATTTTTGAAGATTTCATGAGTAAATGTTTTAAAGATTCTTGCTTCTGATTCCACTGAGAGGCTTAAAAAATGTTGAACAGGTATGGTACATACTTTCCATTTTGATTTTTCTTTTCCTAATTGTTATAGGCAGCAACATGAATTTTCACCAAATACCTTTTCATTCTTTTTTCCTGCTTCCTATCCATTTCAAATTCTAATCTTTAATCCTACTACATTCATTTCTATGTTCATTGGCTGACTTATGTCTCTTGTACCTGCTACCAATTATTTTTTATTTTAATCATGATGTATTTGGAATAATTTTTCTACTATATAAGGATCACTAGAAAGAGATCTGACCTATGTTTCACAAAAAGGAAAGCTGTGTTTCGTGAGGTGGGTGACTGTTTTTGATGTGTGGTGTAGAATGAAGGAAACTAGAGCCAACCTGAAAGAAAAGAAACATCTAGAAACTTCCCTTCCAGCTGAGCAGCATTGAAAAGAATAAGACCAGGAAAGATGGGAAAACTAAAATAATAACAATAAAAGTAATAAAAATAGAAACTGTAAGAGAGTCAAGAGTCAATAAGATATAAGAAAAAAATATCCTTTTAAGTTTAATATAATTAAATGTAAATAAGAGAGAATAAATTTTGATAGAATTGCCTATTTGCATTTTGATGAATTTTTGACACTATAAACCAAACCAAGAAATGATTATAAACATTCTTTCATTATATTCTATTTCAAATAATCTTTTTCCATTTTAATTTTAAAAACAATTTTTTTAAAAAGGAGTCTGTATTTCATTTAGAAATCAGCCATAATGAAAGAAAAATTATTGATACAAAAAAGTCTATATTGGGAAGATAATGTTTGTGCAATGGTGATAGTCTCTTTGGAATCAATTCTCAGCACAATTATACCTTATGGATTTTCTACCAAAATTATTCTGGGTACTGTAATTTTATAGCTCACATTCTCATAAAATGATAGATACTTCCCTAGCTTGATCTGATGTTAAAAAAATTAATCATTAGGTTTAATTAAAAGAATCTATAAAAGAATCAAACTTGTATAACATAACTCTCACCAACAGCATCTTCTGTGGTAGTTAATAAATAGGAAAGATAAAAAGAAATAGTTTTTATGTAAGTATAAAGGGTATGATAGTATATCATAACGTATAGAAAATGGCTAAATATTCAATACATTTATTTAGAAGCCCATTAAAAACTGTTGGTGTATTGAAGAAAGATTCCATTTATTCAGGTAAGCAGGCACCAGTATCTCTTCCATTGTGAAATAAAAACAGACAGAGGAGATACTCAGTTTTAGGATGTACACAGAATTTGCTTCATATGCTATTTATGGGTCATCCCAATATTGCTGGACAGGTGCATCTGGGAGGTTTCTCCCCATGCACCAGGTGAAACCTCAACCTGGATGGGGGAGAGTTCTTGACTCTGAAGGAAAAAGAATTCTCCACCAGGTCGGAAGAGTGTAGGTAAGGAAGCAATTTATTTGAAAGAGTAGAAATGAACGGCAGTGGCCTTGCAGGAAGCTTGAGAACAGGAAAATACAGAGATGCAGAGGGAAAGTTTACTAAATATTTTCTTGGTATAGGGCAGATTCCCTTGCCATCTCTTATAACCAGGGTCACTTGACATGCCATGTGCACTTGAATCTGCACTGCATGGGTGCTAGCCCCTAACCACTTCAGAATTTGGAGTGCTGCGGAGCATAGGATGGCATGAGATTGTGTTCTAGGAACATTCCACAGAAAGGAGATCTTCAGGCAGTCTCCTGAAGCTGCAGTTGCATCCTGGCCACACAGATGATGGGAACATGTAGGCCCAAATCTGAGCTCTCAGCAGCCTCTCCCTACTTATACGGGGTAAAGCAGAGACTATGTGAAGACTTGGAAATAAATGAAATAGCAAAGAAACAAAGACACTTACCACTGGAAAAGCACAAGGAGACAAAACACAATTGAGCGGTGAGAAAGCTTTATTTAAAATTACACACAGAAAAGGTATGGGTGTCCTCAGAGAACAGGCACCCAAAAGACTGGGGGTTCCCTCTTTTAAGAATTTTTCAAACAGCCAGGGAGTATAGACTTGTAAAGTGGTACAAAATGTTTATCTCTGGTGAAAGATATTAAGTCTCTCCTGTTACCAGTCCTCCAGGTAATTCTGCAAAATTAACTTAATGCAAGAAATTGGTCATTTCCTCTCCAGGATAGCAGCTTTTCTCTGGGAGCATATCAATCAAGACCACTTCCCTGCCCACAAGTAGGTTGAGTTATTGTCTGTTTGCTAAAGAATATGTTAAGAATCTTACTTCCTAACTTCCTGTTTTTTAAAATGAAATCCTTCCTATTCTTACTATACTGCTTATATCTCAGCATTTTTCATCATAGGCAGGAAAAGTTAACTATGATGCTTGTCCCAGGTCCTTGCCCTACATCACTACTGGGATCCTCTATGAAGGCCTCAGGTAAAATGAAAGCTCACTTATAAAGTCTGGAATAGGTGCTTCAAGCATGGTCAGTCAAGCCGGTCAGTAATTTAGGGCAGTATTTGACTTCAGGAATACTTGGAATTATCACTTGCCAGCTGTGAATAGAGCATGTTACCTAAGCTCTCTAAGCCTTCATTTCCTGTGGAGTTAATAACTGTTAGATAACTTGTTAAAGTGTCTAGCAAGGAGCCAGGCACGTGTTAATTGCCAGTTGAGGTTCTGTGGACATTGCTCCTGTTACTGGAGTTGCCCAGATAGAGGCCCAAGTTTACTCGTTCTGCCCAGGTTGAATGTTGAAATTCAAAAGGCAGCTACCATGTTCTTTAATTTTAAAGACGTCTTTGCTATTCCCAATGTATAGTCCCAGTATACCAATAGCCTTACATTGGTGAACACTGAGGCTATGAAAATTAAGAATAGTAAAAGAAAAGAGAAAACAGTACAGTAAAAAGAACACAGGACAGAAATTCAAGAAATTGATCCTTGATATGCAAAGCAACACTATGGCTCATACTTATATTTCAGGAAAAGGGAAGTAGTCTTATAAGCGGTGCCTGGGGATGAATAAATATTGGACATCCTGTCTGCTAAATATAATGGTCCTAATTATTGTCATTGTAAAAGCAGAAGCTTCCTCAGAGAATACATTGCTGAAATCAAGAATAGTTTATTACACACTAAAAAAGACCACTTTAAGTCATAGGATTGAAGATGCATAATATATAGGCATTGTTCTTTCTGATATAATGACTATGTCCATTTCCCATGCTTTACTTCATTGGGATAAAAATTCTACAGCTGATAGAAACCACAATGGTAAGAAATTACATAGCCCATTTTATTTCCTTCCGTCTATTAATTTTTCTTAAAAAGAGCTATGAAAGAACCAAAATCATAACCATTAGTCATCAAATTACTTAAAAGTTTCAGGAACATTGATATACACTGGCCACAGTGTTGAAGTCACTCAGAAGACATCATTCACATAATATCACCTGGCCCCCAGCAGAATTTCCAAATTTAATTAAACATTGGATAAACATGGAAAAATATATTTAAGAATCTGTAGAAAAACTACCTCCTATATTATTGCCTCATCAAAGTTTCAAGATTCTATTTCTACTCTAACTAGCCAACAAAAATCCACCACACATTAAGAGTATGAGATTCAAATATTTGAGCAGAGTAAGGTATATGTTAGCATGTTTGCTCTTATCATAGAATCAGATTAATGAGGAAGTTTGATGAGTTTATAACTGTTTAATATTCTTTGCATGTGAAATTAGTTGGTTCATCATTAATCATGTTTAGTTGCACCTGGTTTTTTTCCTAGTAGACTTAATATGCCAATTTTATTACAGTGACTGTTCTCAGGAGGTTTATTACAGCGATTACAGCACTGTTAATTATTCCACATATTTTGGGATTGTTTCAAAGTCAATGTAATTTTTTTAAAGCACCTTTCAGTAGGGGAAAAGACTAGGTGACTTCTTTAGGTGATTTTTATTACTTTAAGTAAACTTCAATGTTAGATTTGGTTATTTTAATAATTATGATATAGCTAATAATTATTATTTCCTAGTGGGAAATTCTTTTATGTAGTAATATTTTCTATTCTTTCCCCTTCATCTAAACATGAGAAAAAAATCCTTAATTAGTACAAATTTTCTTTTTCAGCCTTCCAAGAAATGAGTCTCCTTAAGTAATGCAAAAGCATCCATAAAACCCATTTCAGACTTACCATATTATGGGAATGCAGTTTTAAGGCTCTAGATTATTGTCTACAAAGTAATTTATGACAAAATTATGATTTTCAGATATTTATATGGAGATGAGAAATCAAAAATCAATTATCACATATTCAGTGGAGTATTTCTCAAAACCTCAATAAGTTCCCCAGATTCTCCTGATCTTTTCAGTAGCCATCAAAACTAAGCTATGAGAGTTATAACAATGTAATTCTGTTCTTAGATGGCCAGAGCTGTTAGGCACTGACGAGGATACATGATAAAGAATTGAACCAGGCAGTAGACAAAATATGAATCAAATATTTGGAACAGAATAATGCAAAGTTCGTGGTGGTCATTGGAAAGTCAGAGAAGTCAGTCATGCCATTGTAGATAGAAAAGAAACAGGAAAACTAGGTTGATTGGCAAGGACGCAGTGTTTTATGAAGTAAGAGCAAGGAGTTAGTTGTCCTTAGGAGTTGAAGTATGCAGACAGGATGTGCAAATAGCTTTTTCCTATGTCACTTTCTGATTTATATCTGAGTAGTTATTCTGTTGTCTAGCTCATTTTAGGCTTAATGATTCTCTATCTCCTTACCTTGAAAGCCTAAAAGTTATCATTTTTTTTAACAAAAGGAAAATGCTATGGCTTAGAAAAGTTAAATTCCATGAAGGCTTATATCAGTGGTGTAGATTTCAGATCAGAATCATGGTTCTTGGACCAACTTCCTTTCCATGATGTTGGACTCTGATTTCCTTCTGCATTGATGGGATTTTATGTTTCCTAATGTTTATAGGGTGGTGATGATGAAGAGTGAGAATACAGCAAGCTATAGAGATATCCTTCTCTCTGTTGCCTCCGAACTATGAGGTAGATGTGCAAGGCTCAAGAGAGAAGAAACTGAAAGTTACTACTGTATTCTGAATTATATCATAAATGAGTCTTCCCTTGAATGATTCTCATTTAGAAAAGAAGTTTGGTGTCTCTATGCTGATGAAGGTTTGTGATGTTCCTGTTGAATGCGAATATAGATGGGACCTACTTTAAACAAATTCAGTCTATGAAAATTAAGTTTTACAAATAAGTAAGTTAAGGAATGTTTATTCAATACTAGTGACTCTTCATGTGATTTACAGGTATCTGCCACCTGAATGAACAGACTTGTGCTGTATGTGTAAGAAACTCTAATGAATTTAAATATTTAGTTTTGACTCATGCACATTATAGAAAATTGACATTTTTATTTATTTTTAAATGGGTGTTCACCTGTATGTGGTTTTTATTCTGATGATCAGAGAGAAGTAGGAAATTCTGAGTGTTTTAAGAATGTTTTCTTCTATGTCAGAATAAAAATATATAAAATACTTAAAAATCAGAATTAAGAATAACAAATATCTGTAGCTAATGAAAGAGGTGAATACAGTATTCTTAATCTGGTTTAATATTTAGCTCTGAATTCTCAAATTTCAATTCATTTATGTTACAGTACAGTCTTTAAGAAATTCACATTTATAATAGGGACATTTGCTTATATGCATATAGTTAATTTGCAATTCAGGAATGATGCCAGCTTACGGTTAAAATTTACCGAAGAGAACATTAATGCTAAGCTTATACTTGGCAGACATGTTTTTATGATACATTATATAGTTCTCTCTGCAGTACTTTATATTTACTTTTGAATTTTTAAGATTTCACCACTGTTAAGTCTATGAAAAAAGACAATTGTTGTTTTTCACTTTGATAGGTAAAAATAGTTGGGGCATAGAGCCATTCAATGACTAATTTACCACTCTAAAATCTTTTAAAAAGCTCTCTCCAGAGTTTTTACATGTAAGTACTTGTGTTCACGAAGATGATTTATGTACTCAACTCATTAAAGTATTTTAAAAGGATCCTCAGCAAGGTGAGCATTAGACAAGGAAATTAATTCAGTGCTGAGAATATAAATAGAATACTGTAATCATAAAAAATAATAGAAATCAGCTCTTTCTCATACAATATAAAATCCTTTAAAAAATCAAACAGCTTCTATAATTACATTTTTACACTGTTTTTCACTTACAGCATATTCCTCTGGTAGGTGAGCTTGTATTTGCAGACAGCTCCGCCTTATGCATTTAATTAAATTCAAATGGACCCAAATTTTCAGGAATTTTTCAGTAACTAAACAGGAAAAGAATATCTGTTTCTTGAGAGAAAAATTAAAACTTTTTGATGGGCAAAAGTATTGCCATATTGGAATATACTGAGTGAGTAAAGGGAAAAATAAAAATAGAAGATCTTTGATTTGTATTCTACATAGTGCTAAATTTTCTGTAAACATTATCAAATTTCACCCTCAAAATATATTTTTTAATATATAATACAGTAGTATGTAATGATATAATATAAAATATATTTTTTAAGACTTAATTTTGTTAATATCAGAAATTCCAACATAAAGATTCAGGACTAAGGTTCTTTACTAGCTCTCAAATGCAGCATGTCTGTGAGTAGAGATGGTTTCAGTTTCAGACAGATCCAGCAGCGCAACAGCATGAGGAAGGAGGTGTTTTTCGTCCCGCCCCTTCTCTGAACTCCTTACCATAAACACCACAGGCAAGCAGATTTCCTCCTGCATGGAACAACAGCACTGCTAGCAATTCCTCATGCTACATGCTGCTTGTTCATGTCCAGAGGAGGAAATATTTTCTTTGTCCCAATAATCCAAGTGTTCTTAAATTTCTTCTATTTGGATTGGTGTGAGTTACAAATTCATTCCTGACTCCATCGTATTGGCCAGAAAGACAAAATGGGATCATTGGTTAAGTTACCAAGTGCTCACACTAGGCTATTTGTGGAAAAGGTAGTTACTTACACGAAATTTGTTGTTAGATGAAAGTAATGGTTATGCCAGTGGATAAGAAATATCTCTCTAATAAATGACTAGATTCTCTCTGATAAGTGAGGAGGCAGTTTCCAAGAAATCAAGCAGCTTAACCATGTTGACCGGGAGTGGAAGCCAACTCTGTACCTCAATTTTCCATAACACCAGCCCCATAACTTCCAACTCCATGAAAAAGACTAGATGTTATTCACTGCCATGAATACTACATGCCACACTATTATATAGTGACTTGTCTATTCTAACATTACTTTATTAATTGACTACGTATGGTTTAGATAGCTATCATTAAAAATCAATGAAGCTATCTTTAAAAATTGATCTTCAGATTTTTGAATTAAAACAAAAATAATTTGACTGCTAGATATGTGCCTATGTTATGCAGTGGTCTATACCTATATTATTAAACTTTTATCTTTAAGATAAATATCATATGATAGCTAATCTCTAAAGACAGTGCCTAACAATTACTCTCATCTCTTTATGTTCATGCCATACTGCCCAATAAGAAACAGAAATTATTTATTTCAGGGGTGTCCTTTATGACTGGCTTTGATCAATAAAATATGGCAGAAGAATCCCAAGACCCATATGGAACTAACTTGCTCTGACTGTCAGTCCCAACAGCCAGGAACAAATGCCAACCATGTTAGCCATCTTGAACATTCCAAGCCAATTTGAAATTGTCCTGTTGGCCTGGTATTCCATGGATATTTGACCCTGGCCTAGCCAATATTGCATGGAGCAGAAAAACTGCAGCACTGTGCCAAATCATCTGAGATACCAGTGAAAAATAAGAAGAGTTTTATTGTTTTAAGTTCATGTGTTTTGTTATGGCTTATAAAGCAGCAAGACAGTCAATAACTATGAGGTGGCTCTTAAATTAATTTTCAATTCCTGCTCATTTTACCCATGGGGTTAAAAAAAAACAGGCAAAATTTGAGCCTTTGCATCTGGCCCCCATTCTTTACTTTCAGGTTTACAGTTCTGCTTCCTAACACATCAATCCATACCCTAGTTTGATTTGTGTTTTCCAGTTCCAGAAATAGTTTGTTGAAAGTATAGAGAATTCTCAATCTCTCTTCAAACTGCACAAAGCTCAGAATTTAAAGGAAAAATACATTCATACTCTTGTATTTATAGCTATTTCTGTCTCTTATTTTTTTATTAAGATTTCATTGATATACACTTTTATGAAGGTTTCACAAAGAAAACAATGTGGTTATTACATTCACCCTTATTATTGAGTCCCCTGCATACCCCATTGCAGTCACTGTCCATTGGTGTAGTAAGATGCCACAGAGTCCCTATTTGTCTTCTCTGAGCCATACTGTCTTCCCTGTGACCCCACACACACCATCTGCACCAGTCACAATACCCCACAATCCCCTTCTCCCTCCCTCTCCACCTGTCCTCCCCCACCCCTCCCCTTTGGATATTAACAGGTACTTCTCCAAAGAAGAAATTCAGATGACCAACAAGCACTTGAAAAGATGCTCCTCATCATTAATTATAAGGGAAATACAAATTAAAACCACAATGAGATATCACCTCACACTAGTAAGGATGGCAAACATAGAAAAGACTAGGAACAACAAATGCTGGTGAGGATGTGGAGAAAGGGGAACCCTCCTGCACTGCTCGTGGGAATGTAAACTAGTTCAACCATTGTGGAAAGCAATATGGAGGTTCCTCAAAATAAAAATAGAAATACCATTTGTCCCAGGAATTCCACTCTTAGGAATTTACCCAAAGAAAACAACTACTCAGATTCAAAAAGATGTATACACCCCTATGTTTATCACAGCACTATTTACAATAGCCAAGATATGTAAGTGACCTAAGTGTCCATTGGTAGATGAATGGATAAAGAAAAGGTGGTACATATACACAATGGGATACTATTCAGCCATAAGAAGAAAACACATCCTACTTTTTGCCATGGATGGAGCTAGAGAGTATTATGCTCAGTGAAATAAGTTAGGCAGAGAAAGACAAATACCAAATGATTTCCCTCATTTGTGTAGTATAACAATGAAGTAAAACTGAATAAACAAAACAGCAGCAGACTCAGACTCCAAGAAGGTACTAGTGTTTCTGTCTCTTCTAATAGCTCAGTAAATTCATGCAAAGCTGCATTCAAGGAAAGCTCACTCATCACTGTAGAATCACCTGCAGCTATTTCTTAGAAAGTTTTATTGCCATTCTTATTATTATTGTAAGGTTGGGTTTCCCACTGATTAAAAGTTTACAGACCTTCTTGACTTATGACATTAAGAGATGAGATTCTGAGGAAAAAATCATTTTAAAGATTGTGGATAAAATGAAAGTTCCTGTGGCCAGGATTTTCACCTCTCCCTGGCTGGCTAACTCACTACATATGTGTGGGCAATAAGTTGTTATTGACGTTATATAAAGAGCTCTGCCCAGTGCTCTGGGCAACATTGTGGCACTGCTACAAGGCTGCAGGAAAGCAGAGCAGAGGCTGGAGTTGTGGCAGTGCCAAGGACAGAGGCCCAGAGGATGGCTGTGCAGGAAGAGAGGCCTAGAGGCAGAGACCAGCTTGCTGCATGCAGACTTGCTTTGAATGGACGGGATTCTAGTGACTGACCTGCTACCCTGGAAATAAAGTTGAGTATAACCCTTTCACCCCAAGGACATTGTACTGTCATTTCTTTGGTCACACTGAATCCATAGTGAACTTGCCCAGGGCTGAAACCCATTGGCAAGACAAAGATACTCCTCTGAAACAGAAAAATCTTTTTGATTCTTACTTTGTTTTGTCAGTGGGTTTCAGCCCCAGGCAAATTCACTATGGACTTAGTGAGACCAAGGAATTACAGTGGAATGTTCTTGTTATGAAATGGTTTATTACCTGGCTTGTTTTCCCCACAATAGGTCGAGTGCTAGCATTATGCTGCATCTGACAGTCTGCAGGCTTGTAATCCTCATTCATCTCTGCCTCCTCTCAGAGCACTGAGAAGAGCTCTTTATATAGTGACTCAACAGCTTATTGAGGATGGGTATGGAAATGGTAGCCTAGCAGCAGGCCAGTTACATCATCAAGTAGTTCAGGTTCAGGTGATGATCCTGGCCATAGGCACCTTCACTTTATCCACATACTTTTTATATAAGACTATAAACCTTCTCTCCCACTTTCACTATGCTGTTTCCAGGAATTTTGTTTGTGATCAGGTCATATACATCTTTTATGAGGACTGTATTTGTATAAAGCAGATTCTTAAAATTTCTGAGTGAATGAATTAATGTCAGACAATTATAGGTTTTATGATTCCACTTTTTTCATCTTTATTTTTTCTGACCTGAGTAAAGCCTTAGAGACCAGACTGAATTAGAAGAGAAGACATTAGGTAAGAAGTTCTGAAAGCCATTAGCAGTGGCTGACATGGGACTTACCATTTTTAGTATTCAGTGAATTTTTAACCTGATGTATACTAAATAGTGCACTGTACAAATGTAAATCTCAAATCATAAAGTCTCTATAATCTTACTTTTTAATTGTGTGGACAAAGAATATTTTTAGAAAGTTAGTGTAGCCAAGTTTGATTAAAATGAGAATATGTTTCTCAAACTGACTAATTTTCCAACAGACGTCTGATATTATACTATCCTGTGTAATATTCATTCATTCTCTTAACAGGACATAATTTTTGATTCCCATTAATTAAGAACCTCTAATCCTATTTACAGCAGATTTACTGATCATATTAAACACATTTTCATGTTATCACAGTGCATATGGCAAATAATAGGGGACCCCAAACCAATGTAGAGTATTCTAAATATTATTGGATTTGCCTTAAGTCCTCTCCTAAAGCATGGCATTAAGGAAGCACCAAAAAACTCAGCACCATGATTAAGTTATAATTTAATGCAGCATTTAAAAAGATGAAAACTAATGCAAAAAAAATCGATAATGAACAAAATACTAAGTATTAACGAGAGGATCAATATTACAGATTTTTCCTTTTGTCTCAGTCTCAAATATGGGTCAGCGCTCATAGTCTCTGCCCTCAAGGATCTGGCCTGAGGGGGAAACAAAGAAGTAAAGCACAGGTCAGTGGAGTGTTGCACACATTGGAAGTACATATCCGTCACTACTTCTGTCAAGAGAGACTAATTGATGCCTTTTCAGAATAAACAACCCTGCCCTATTGCTGCTGTTTAATTACTTCTATGGAAAGGAATACATGATACCCTAGTCTGCTCAAAAGAGAGCTCCTAAATATCATTATTCTTTCAACTATCTTCTCTTTCTTGTTATTAATTGGTTAGGAAAGAAAGAGCTAATTGTTTCTAATTTGAATTTGCGTTCCTATCTAATTAGCAACTAAAGAGGTTCTTTTTAAGAAACTTAGTGAATCTTGATCACCTTCATCTGACTGTCTCTGTTACATTTTTGCAAGTCAGCATACACACAAAAACGGTGAATTTTCATCAAGTTGTCTGACCTGACAAGCACTAAACGTTTGTGATCTAATTTCTCTGAAAGCTTCAGCATTTTGGTATTGACATATTGCTAATATGAAAAAACATGACTTTATTCTGCCGACTACGAATTAATCTTTGTAATATCATCTCTCAAGTATATTCAACATCAGATGTGAGAAATAGTGGTTAAGAATTAAGAAACATCTTTAATTGAATGAAGGCATTACTATCTGGAAAAGACTTCAACTAAAGCCTCATTTTGAGATAAGTACTTGGCAATTATTGTTCTCAAATTAAAAGGGTTTAAAGGAAAAGAATATTAATTTGTGCATTTTGCACACTGTGTTTTAATGAGATATTGAAAAGTTCTGAGGAAAACATTTAATAGTCAGAAATATTTATCATATTTTATATAAAACCACAAAAAATCTGAACAGTTATATAAGTAATTTTCTTTTATCCCTCCAATAACTCTATGTGGATGATATTTTTTAATTCCAATCTTATGAACAAATAAAGCAACTTGGATGATTTTAGTGACTTAAATCTAAGGTTCTCAGCTATGGTATCCATGCTAGATTTCAAAATACATCTTTTCTTGATGCAAATTCCTTTGCCCACTATGTTTAGCAAATTTTCCACCTCATATATATTTTCCACTTATTGCACATTCCTGGGGCAGCCACAAGAATTTGCTACAATCTGGGTGGCTTAAGACAGCAGACTCTTATTTTCTCATGGTTCTGGAGGTCAGATTGATGAAATCAAGATATCAGTGGGATTGGTTCCTTCTGAAGATGCTGAGAGTCTGTTCCATGACTGTCCCCTACCTTCTGGTGGCTTCTGACATCTTTGACATCTCTTGGTTTGTAGTTGAATAATTCCAGTCCCTGCCTTTGTTTGCACATGGTCTTTACTCTCCCATTCTTCACTCTTATAAGTACAGCAGACATTGAATTTAGGGCCACCCTAAATTAGAGATGGTTTTATCTCCAAACCCTTAACTTAGGCACATTAGCAAAGACCCTGTTTCAAAATGAGATCATATTCACAGGTATCAGGGTTAGGACTTGGACGTCTGTTTTGGAGGGCTACAGTTTAGTCCACTAGATTTGTTTTATATTTTGTGTTGAAAATGATACAAGAAAAGCATAAATATATCACTGATTATAGAAAGAAGTGGATATCAACTTATAAGATTTACACATTATGAATCCAAAAAATGACTCTTTGCATTCAAGAGGTTGCAAATACCAGAGAAACAAGTATTTAAAAGAACTGTGACAGACAAAGAAAATAAGATCTTGGTTGGGTTTATTATGTATTTTGCTTCAATGACCTATCACTGTGGGTGTGAGATCATTGTGAAATGTCAAAAAGCAGACAGCAATAAACCATACTAGATGTTAAGGATATAACTTATTTTTGTTTCTTTTTGGCATTACCTACAAAATGCAGAGAGGTCTATGCAGGGCAGCAAACCTTACAATTAATGAACAAAAGGCACAGATCGTACAGGATGGAATGAGAAAGAGTGGATTTGCTGCCTTATTTTTGCAGCACAATTCATAACCTTTTAGGTAGTTCCTTCCAATATTGTCACCCCATCCATCTCTAATCATTTTTGATATTTAGGTTCAGCCATGCAGAACTAACAGTTATTAAAGAGAGAAGTATGTGCCAGCCATGCATCTGGTTTAACAGAATATGACCAGTATACCTGAAAAATAAGATAAATGTCATAAAAGAGAATATATTGAATGTTGAGAAATACATTTAGTTTTTTCCTATGATGACTTCAAAGTTATTATATTTATTTTGATATGTTTTGTGACTCAGATAATCATTTTATTTATTGGCTTTTAAGGAATAGATTTCAGAATCCAGTTGCAGTCTGGGTCAACATTAGGCTTATAATTGGTTAAGAGCCTTATGTCCCAGGAAATAGAATGTATATTTGCATATAGAAGCGGCATAGATAATAAAAGGTTTAAGAAGTGAATAAGTACAAGAAAAGTTATAAAAGGGCAGTTAACTTATTTGAAGCAGTGAAAAAGACTTTGGTATTTGCAAGTAGGAAAATAATTTATATTGGAAGAATTGAGAATAACAGCAATCATGAAGAAAGGAGACACTAATAACTCATAGTTTAATTACAGAAAAATGAAAAATTTCATGAAACAGTGTATGAGGAGATTGATTCATGGTTGATAGATTTTTGAGTATGACACATGATCAAGGATCAGAGATTGAAAGATCATTATAGAAGATGAATAACTTTCAAGTGTACTTTAGAGCAAATTGGTCAGTTCTAGACATGATGATATGTCCTAGGATAACAACTGGGTGATCTAGGAATTGATAAAATAAATTTAAATTCAACTCCTTTAAATTCCTTTAAGTCCCACTCCAATGAATTCAGAAATCAATGAGCAAGTGCTCCTCATGCATAGAAGTGTGGTTCCTACTCAGTACTAACTCCTTCCCCTCTTCCTCAGTCACTTCAGTTATCTCTGTTCCCTAGCCCTGCTTTTCAGAGCCTTGCAATTAATTTAGCAATTAGTCATTATCAGCTTTGTGCACAGAGACTCTTAGTTGCTACAGGTTACAGATGCACAAAGATGAGCTACAAAAATGAGCAAAATATAAAATATAAAACCATTTCTATAAGTATTATCAATTTAGATAGGGAATAAAAATATATGCAAATTATAACACAACATAGAGAACACCAAATACTGTAAGACAGAGAAACAATAGTTGTAGGCTTCATAAAGTGAGAGATTATTCCCTATTCTTAGAAAAAATTGGATGAGTGAAGTTTCTTGAAGATTTTGGCTGTATAACATGTCTATAAAATAGGTTGGATTCAAACATGTAAAGAATACTGGGAAAGAATTTTCCAGGCAGAAAGTACAATGTGGGCAAGTGCCCAGAGACAAGAGAAATGAAATGTATGTAGAAAAAGCAATGAATTTTTTGATTAGGGTATAGAGATTCTGAGAGGATCCTAGTAGACAATAAATCAGCAAGGGTGGATTTGGGGGTGGGGGGCTTAAGTAAGCTTAAGGAGTTTTCACTTTTTCTATCAATATTAGATACAGTAATGGGTTCAGAGAAATGAAGCAACATTATAAAAATGGCGTTTTAAGAAACCACGTGTTTCTCTGATATCAGCCACTTAATATATATTGAATATGCTTCTCTGCCTTTTGTAACATTTTTTAACCTGCACCACTCAGCACCAATATGTATATTGTCTATGTGGTAAAAACCCCTGTTTAAGAGGCATACAAAAGAATTAACAGATCCCAACAAATATCACTGTGTTTGGAATGGAACTTTCCGTAAAAAGAATCCTCAGAAATGTGTTTGGCTGGCTATTTGTAAATAGGGTGGCTACTGGTCTTGGGTCAGGGGAGTTGTTTAATGTGTGGAACTGCAGAACACTTATTATCTGTGACTTAGAGAACTCTATATACTCTTACTTATTTCCCTCCACTAGTCATTGGAACAACCAAAAACTGGCCACTCGTGTTCCCACATGCGCTCATGTGGGGGTGGGCTGCCTGGGGCCAAACATCCTTTGATTGAGAACCATAGGCTTTAGAATGTAATTCCACATCATGTTTTCATGTAAAGTATCTAATCCACATCTCAAAATACATTTGTTAGTTTTTCCATCATAAGCACTGCAGTAAAAGAATTCTGTTTCGAATAAATAGAAATCCATGTCCTCTTTTTCTAACTTGGATTTTTAATGAAGATCATTAGTATAGTCAAGACACTCAATGATCATACCATAAATGAATTTTTTAATGCCATGTAATTTATCATTTGTGACACTTTTTGAATTTCCCTTTTTAATATCTAAATAGGTTAGTATCAATTTTCAAAAGTGCTCATCAAAAGTATAAGGGGTCTCACTCTGCCTATGGGTGTTTCAGGGTAAAAAGAGTTGTGAGTGTGGAGGACACTCTGTTATCGCTTGAGTGTCATTCAGTGTGTGACTAGTCTATTCCACTTTGCTACTCTGATGTTTTTCCTTCTCTTTACTCTCCTTATTCAGTGATTTATCTCCATATAAGCCAGTTTATTTGATCCTCAATTTCTTCCTAGCCATATTCAACAATAGTGCTTGAAGAACACTGTCAAGGATATGAAATAAGTTATGCCTGTATTTCATTTGAAACATGAATACCTTCTTTGTATTTATAGTTTATAGAATTATGCTTTTTTTATTTTACCAATAGAATTTTGGAAATTTGAGCCACTCATGTTAATCTATTTAATCTATTATCTCACCTTATTTATTTGTCCATACCGTGTTCTCAAAATAGAAATGCAACAGCTACAAGGCATGTGATTCTGGTGGCATTTTTCTCCCTTGCATATCTTAGTTACTGCACTTGTATATGCATATAATTCTCCCCCTCTCATACATTAAACATATATATCAAACCCTTGGAAACAAAAGGAGTTTATATAATATGTGGCTGTCTGATTCCAAATGGCTGGTATTTTGCTAATCATGCTTCTCCAGGAAACATTGTCATTGGGAGCAAGTAAGTATTTGGATGACACATATGTGTTTTAGATGAAGGTGTGATCACTGTTTTGCCTGTCAAGAAAAACAGTCATATTTAAAAATAAAATTGTAACTATCTCACAGGATCTAAAGGAAAGAAACAATTTTACAAAATATTAAGAGGAGCAGGGAAGGTGAAAGGAGAGAAACACCCTGAGAGACACTTTGAAATTATTCTCATTGACACTGTCTCTCTATTTTAAGTATTAGGAAAAAGAGACAGAATGAAGTTAACTCGTTTGTCCCCAGACACACAAAGCATTATCAACACGAGCTCATTTTTGTTTAACTCCAAGCCCTGGTTCTCTTCAGTCTTCACATTTCTTCTCTATGAGAAGCTACAGCCAATCTTTGACATGTTTCAACCTCAGTCAGTGTACCCTCAGTCTCTTATTTGAGGAATCTTTGCAACAAATAATCCTGTAGTAAAAACCCAGATACAATAACATTAATTAATTTTCTTAGTTTCTGTGTGGGAATCTGTTAAAGGATGCATTCTCTACCTGTTTCTATTTTCCTTAAGATCAAGACCAGGTAGAGCTTATATTTAGAGTCACATGAACAAAGCACATTTAAATCAAGTCTCTGTCTCTTCAAAACTACAAGACCTTGGGCCATTTATTAATGTCTTTGTAAGTGTTTCATTTTATATATAAGGGAAGATAGAATGATGCTACCTATCTAATATAAGGGCTCTTTCCAGGATAAAATATAACAACATATAGACATTCCAGACTCTATCCCTATGCTCAGTTGGCATGAAATTTATTTTAACTTTTTTCTTATCTCTCTCTGTCCAATTACCATATCACTGTGCAAATGTGATTTCCAAGGTAATGGCATAAAGAAGTAGATAGGATTAGGGGGTGTTGGTGATTTTCTTTGATGTGAGAATTAAAGCAATCAATAACTGATGCTGTATCATCCAGAAAAGTATGGATTACTTTTCAGGACACTCCATTGAAACCAAAATGATGAGTTTGCTAGAACTCAGCATTAACACTGACCACATTTATTCCCACCATCCTAAATTCAAAAGTAGTAAGCCTGAAGTGGGCACTTTCCATATGAAAAATGGATTATTGTATATTTGTATGTATAGTATTTCTAAGGATAATATATATTGATAATATTCAGATTTATCTGCTAATCTCAAGATCCTGACTAAATATGTGATGATACTATTCATGAGTTCAGCCCGATGGTACAGTTGTTTTAATACTATTTTAATTCTTTGGTAGAAGTAAGTATAATTCAGAGAAAATTTTTCATGCAATTTCCCCAAGGAACCGAAAAAAATATTATGTGAAGCAAGATATTATTATGGGAGGATTACATTGCCGGCCATGTACTTTGGCAAAGCTTTGGGATATAGTCATTAAATAGGTTGGTTGTAAATTTGTTTTACTGGTTAATAAAATCCAAGAGTTTGAAAGAAAGGCTGTCACATGTTGAATTTCATTTCTTAACATATCGATCTTATGGAATTTGTTAACGAGGTCTGAAAGGGTAGTTGGGAGTATTAACCAACCTTACACAGTCTCTTTTCAATCCAAGGCTGGTACCTCTGTTTTAATTTCAATTTTCAAGTTTCAAAGGAGTATATATATATTTTTTTGTTTTGCTTTGCAAAACAGAAACTAAAACATCATGTCTGTATAGTTTCTTATCATAAAAGCTTGAAGAAGGAGGGAAGACAATATGGTGGCGTCAGTAGGGCAGTGGAAAGTTCCTCCCAAAACCATATATATTTTTGAAAATGCAACAAATACAACTATTCCTAAAAGAGAGACCAGAGGATACAGTACAACAGCCAGGCTACATCTACGTCTGCGAGAACTCGGCATCTCATGAAGGGGGTAAGATACAAGCCATGACCCGGCGGGACCTGAGGGCTCCCCCCACCCCAGCTCCCCAGTGGGAGGAGAGGAGTCAGAGTGGGGAGGGAGTGGAAGCACAGGACTGCTAAACAATCAGCCCTACTAATCTGCACCAGGAGTGCAGACACACATTGCATGGTGTGCTGGATATTAGGGAAATGGAAAAGTAAAATCTGCAAGCAGGTCCTTGCAGTCGGCTCCCCTGGAACAAAATAAAAGCGAGTGCTTTTGGAAAGTCTTAAAGGGACAGGGGCCTCACAGCTGGACAGAATTGTCCCAGCACACTCAGCCAAGGAGGCTGGGAATTCTGAAGAGCTTCAGACACCCCAGCCCCTTGGGAGGCAGTGCAGCTCTGAAGCCCCTCACAGTGATAAACAGCCTGCCATTCATTCCCCCTCTGGTGCAACTCTGCTATAGCGGCTGAGCAGCGTGAGAGCTGCTGTGCCTACAGCAGTCATCCAGTCTCCTCCCAGTGCATAGCCACCTGGGCCAGACACAGGGGCCGCCACCAGTGCACAGCTGCCTGGCATAGGCAGAGTAAGCTAGAGCAGGGCACAAAGGGGCACCATTCTCACAGGAGAGCACATGCAGTGTGCCTGCCTCTGCCCACAGGGCTCTGGGCTGCCCCACCCATGGCGGCTCAGGGGATTAACACAGATGGTGATTCCGGTGTGAGGGTGACTGACACAGGCAACAGAGAGGGGAAGAGTGAACAGCAAGCAGGAAGGGACTTTGTTATCCCATCTAACACAGGTGCCACCTGCCTACAACTACCTCTATTGCCATGAAAAGACACAAGAGTTTTGTCCAGTCCAGAATTACCCAGACAACCCCAAGAGAAGGCCTGGGACAGATATAATCAATCTTCCTGAAAAAGAATTCAAAATAAAGGTCATAACCATGCTGACAGACCTGCAGAGAAATATGCAAGAGCTAAAGGATCAAGTTAGGAGGGAGAATACAGAAATAAAACAATCTCTGGAAGGATTTAGGAACAGACTTGATGAAGTACAAGAGACCATTAATGGAATAGAAATCAGAGAACAAGAATACAAAGAAGCTGAGGCAGACACAGGAAAAAGGATCTCCATGACTGAAAGAATATTAAGAGAACTGTGTGACCAATCCAAATGCAGAAATATTCACATTATAGGGGTACCAGAAGAAGAAAAGAGAGAAAAAGGGATAAGAAGTGTCTGAAGAAATAATTGCTGAAAACTTCCCCAAACTGGGGGAGGAAATAGTCTCTCATACCATGAAAGCCCACAGGACTCCGAAAACAAGGGACCCAAGGAAGACAACACCAAGACATATAATAACTAAAATGCAAAGATCAAGGACAGGGACAGAGTATTAAAGGCAGGCAGAGAAAGAAAAAAGGTCACATACAAAGGAAAACACATTATGCTATCATCAGACTTCTCAACAGAAACTTTACAGGCCAGAAGAGAATGGCATGATGTATTTAATGCAATGAAACAGAAGGGTTGTGAACCAAAAATACTGTATCCAGCATGATTATCATTTAAATATGAAGGAGGGATTAAACAAGTCTCAGACTTGCAAAAGTTGAGGCAATTTGCCTCCCACAAACCACCTCTACAGGATATTCTAAAGGGACTGCTCTAGATGGGAGCACTCCTAAGACTAAATAGATGTCAACAGAGAAAATAAAATCACACAAAAGAAAGCAGATCAACCAAATACTAACTAATGGCAAAAAAATAAAATCAACAGTTCACAAAGGCAGTCAAAGGAAACACAAAAGAGTACAGAATAAAACACCTAACATATAAAGAATGGAGGAGGAGGAATAAGAAGGGAGAGAAATAAAGAATCATCAGACTGTGTTTATGATAGCTTAATAAGTGAGTTAAGTTAGACAGTTAGATAGCAAAGAGGCTACCCTGGAACCTTTGGTAACCACGAACGTAAAGCCTGCAATGGCAATAAGTACATATCTTTCAATAATCACCCTAAATATAAACGGACTGAATGCACCAATCAAAAGACACAGATGAATAGAATGGATAAAAAAGCAAGACTCATCTATATGCTGCTTATGAGAGACTGACCTCAAATCCAAAGGCATACACAGACTAAAAGTCAAGGGATGGGAAAAGATATTTCATGCAAACAATAGGGAGAAAATAGCAGGTGTTGCAGTACTTGTATCAGACAAAATAGACTTCAAAACAAAAACAAGTTACAAGAGATAAAGAAGGACATTACATAATGATAAATGGGTCAGTCCAACAATCGGATATAACCAATATAAATACATATGCACCCAATACAGCAGCACCAACATAGTGAAAGAAATACTAACAGAATTAAAGGAGGAAATAGAATGCAATGCATTCATTCTAGGAGACTTCAACACACCACTCACTCCATAGGACAGATCAACCAGACAGAAAATAAGTAAGGACACAGAAGCAGTGAACAACACACTAGAAGAGATAGACATAACAGACATCTACAGAACTCTACATCCAAAAGCAGCAGGATACACATTCTTCTCAAGTGCACATGGAACATTGTCCAGAATAGACCACATACTAGGCCACAAAAAGAGCCTCAGTAAATTCAAAAAGATTTAAATTCTACCAACCAACTTCTCAGACCACAAAGGTATAAAACTGGAAATAAATTGTACAAAGAAAGCAAAAAGACTCACAAACACATGGAGGCTTAACAACATGCTCTTAAATAATCAATGGATCAATGACCAAATTAAAATAGAGATCAAACAATATATGGAGACAAATGATAATAAGAACACAAAGCCCCAACTTCTGTGGAATGCAGTGAAGGCAGTTCTAAGAGGAAAGTATATAGCAATTCAGGCCTATTTAAAGAAGGAAGAACAATCCCAAATGAATAGTCTAAAGTCACACTTATTGAAACTGGAAAAAAAAGAACAAATGAGGCCCAAAGTCAGGAGAAGGAGGGACATAATAAAGATCAGAGAAGAAATATATAAAATTGAGAAAAATAAAATAATAGAAAAAATTAATGAAACTAAGAACAGGCTCTTTGAGAAAATAAAAGAAATCGATAAACCCCTAGCCAGATTTATTAAGAGAAAAAGAGAATCTGCACACTTCAACAGAATCAAAAATGGGAAAGGAAAAGTCATGATGGACCTCACAGAAATACAAAGAATTATTAGAGAATACTGTGTGAATCTATATGTTAAAAAGCTGGAAAACCTAGAAAAAATGGACAACTTCCTAGAAAAATACAACCTTTCAAGACTGACCAAGGAAGAAGCAGAAAATCTAAACAGACCATTTACCAGCAATGAAATTGAATTGATAATCAAAAAACTACCCAAGAGCAAAATCCCTGGGCCAGATGGATTCACCGCTGAATTTTATCACACATATAGAAAAGACATAATACCTATTCTCTTTAAAGTTTTCCAAAATATGGAAGAGGAGGGAATACTTCCAAACTCATTCTATAAAGCCAGCATCACTCTAATACCAAAATCAGGAAAGATGACACAAAAAAAGAAAATTAAAGACCAATATCCCTGTTGAACATAGATGCAAAAATACTCAACAAAATATTAGCAAACTGAGTTCAAAAATACATCAAGAGCATCATACACCATGATCAAGTGGGATTCATCTCAGGGATGCAAGGATGGTACAACATTAGAAAATCCATCAACAAAAAGAAGGACAAAAACCACATGATCTTCTCCATAGACGCTGAAAAAGTATTTGACAAAATTCAACACCCATTCGTGATGAAAACTCTCAACAAAATGGGTATAGAGGAAAAATACCTCAACATAATAAAGGCCATATATGACAAACTCACAGCCAACATCATACTTAACAGCAAGAAGCTGAAAGCTTCTCCTCTAAGATTGGGAACAAGATAGGGATGCCCACTCTCTCCACTGTTATTCAACACAGTGGAAGTCCTAGCTATGGCAATCAGACAAAACAAAGAAATACAAGGCATCCAGATTGGTAAAGAAGTCAAACTGTCATTATATAGAGACGACATGATATTGTACATAAAAAATCCCTAAACAATCCACTCCAAATCTACTAGAACAAATATCTGCATTCAGCAATGTTGCAGGATACAAAATTAATACACGGATATCTGTTGCTTTCCTATACACTAATGATGAACTAGCAGAAAGAGAAATCAGGAAAACAATTCCATTCACAATTGCATCAAAAAGAATAAAATACCTAGGAATAAACCTAACTAAGGAAATGAAAGACCTATGCCCTGAAAACTACAAGATGCTCTTAATAAAAATTAAAGCGGACACCAACAAATGGAAACTCATCCCATGCTCTTGGCTAGGAAGAGTTAATATTGTCAAAATGGCCATCTTGCCTAAAGCAATCTACAGATTCAGTGCAATCCCTATCAAAGTACTAACAGCATTCTTCAATGAACTGGAACAAATAGTTTTAAAATTCATATGGGACCACAAAAGACCCCGAATAGCTGAAACAATCGTGAGGAGGAAGAATAAAGTAGGGGGAATCTCACTTCCCAACTTCAAGCTCTACTGCAAAGCCACAGTAACTAAGACAATTTGGTACTGGCAGAAGAAGAGACCCACAGACCAGTGGGACAGAATAGACTCCAGATATTAACCCAAACATATATGGTCAATTAATATATGATAAAGGAGCCATGAACATACAATAGGGAAATGACAGTCTCTTCAACAGATGGTGCTGGCAGAACTGGACAGTTACATGTAAGAGAATGAAACTGGATCACTGTCTAACCCCATACACAAAAGTAAATACGAAATGGATTAAAGATCTGAATGTAAGTCATGAAACTGTAAAACCTTAGAAAAAACTTAGGCAAAAATATCTTGGACAAAATATGAGCAACTTCTTCATGAACATATCTCCCTGGACAAGGAAAACAGAAGCAAAAATAAACAAGTGGGATTATATCAAGCTGAAAAGCTTCTGTATAGCAAAGGACACCACCAATAGAACAAAAAGGCATCCTACAGTATGGGAGAATATATTTGTAAATGACAGATCTGATAAATGGTTGACATCCAAAATATATAAAGAGCTCACACACCTCAGCAAACAAAAAGCAAATAATCCAATTAAAAATGGGTTGGGGAGCTGGACAGACAGTTCTCCAAAGAAGAAATTCAGATGGCCAACAGACACATGAAAAGATGCTCCACATTGCGAGTTATCAGAGAAATACAAATTAAAACCACAATGAGATATCACCTCACACCAGTAAGGATCACCACCATCCAAAAGACAAACAACAGCAAATGTTGGCAAGGTTGTGGAGAAAGGGGAACCCTCCTACACTGCTGTTGGGAATGTAAATTAATTCAACCACATGCACCCTTATGTTTATCACATCACTATTTACAATAGCCAAGAAATGGAAGCAACCTAAATGTCCGTCAGTAGATGAATGGATAAAGAAGATGTGGTACATGTACATAGTGGAATATTATTCAGCCATAAGAAGAAAACAAATCCTACCATTTGCAACAACATGGATGGAGCTAGAGGGTATTATGCTCAATGAAATAAGCCAGGTGGAGAAAGACAAGTATCAAATGATTTCACTCATTTGTGGAGTGTAAGAACAAAGAAAAAAACTGAGGTAGCAAAACAGCAGCAGACTCACAGAACCCAAGAATGGACTAACAGTTACCAAAAGGGAATGGGACTGGGGAGGATGGGGTGAAAGGGAGGAATAAAGGGGGGCAAAAAAGAAAGGGGGCACTATGATTAGCATGTATAATGTGTGTGGGGGGGCACGGGGAGACTGTACAACACAGAGAAGACAAGTAGTGATTCTACAGCATCTTACTACGCTAATGGAAAGTGACTGTAATGGGCTATGTGTGGGACTTGGTGATGGGGGGAATCTACTAAACATAATGATACCAAAATAATAATTTTAAAAAACTTGGAGAAAAAAATGACAGCCAAGGCATTAGCATTTGTGAAATATTGTTTATGAACAAGAGAGTATTCTAGGAAGCATAAATAATCATTGATTTATGGTTTAGCCCTCCAATGTGGAGACCGTTTGTTTGTCCTTCCCCTCATCATCATACTGCCGCTAGATAGGTAATGAAACAAGATCAGGGAACACAAGAGGCTTGACCATGAATAACATTCGCTGACATTGGCAGTGTTAAGATTTGAACTCAGATTCCTTTGACACTGAAGAAGAAAATTGTCTTTTCCTATTCCACTGTTACCTTCCCAAAAGTGCCTTACTTTCAAATGGAATTACATTGCCCTTAGAGGAAAAAGATCCCATTGATAAATTAGAATATAGAACATGGAAGAGCCAAATACACGTACCTATGACACACTCCTCATTTGCCATCAGCATAACAAACTAAACCAAAATGATTCTGGGAATTATAAATTTAAGTAACAGGGATATCTTTCTGAGTTAAATATCTAACAAAGGGCAAGACCATTTAGAGAAAATACAATATCATTGATTAAGCTTTTCTGTCATATTTAAATGTAAGGTGTACATTGGAAAAACCACGTACTGAAATGTTGGAGAAAAATACAATTTAACACCATCTTGCCAACTTTGAATGTATTCTACCTAAAGAATAGTACTTTATCTCAATCATATTTTATACCTACATTTTTGCAAGTACATTCCAAAGTAGGTCCATAAAGACCACTCGGGGGGAGAACAGCAACATGAAAAAGGAGCAATATAAATGCCATATCCACAGCATTGCAAAACCTGAAAGACAAATAGTACTCTTCTTTATGTCATACAAGTCTGTTGTTATTTCTTGTCTTGGAAATTACAGTTCAGTTCTAGTGCTTAATATGTCTTAGGAGGCTGTATCAGACATATGCGAAAGGAGCAGAACTGTCTTATCTTTGCTTTCTTAATACACATCAGGCAAGTGAGATGTTGCTTAATGTCACTTTCATGGCAAATTCACACTCTTCACCCTAGAGTGGAACTGATACTGTAGAATTCCAAGGAACTGGTTGGATGTCAAGTGGGTGGGCTTATAGTTTGTCTTAGAAGATTATGCTCAGATTAACATTGGAAATATTCTAACAAATATGTTCAGCATGTATTTCCTGTTGTTTCCTAATATAGACAGACTACAGATGGGTAACAAAAGTGGATGAGCAAAGAAATCAAAGACTTCCAAAAATTAAATTCTTCCTTGGAAATTTTATGTTAATTTTGGATTGGCAGAAGGCTATCCAATACTGTTTTATAACAATGAAATAAGCACTGACTTTAATTTTAAAAGGGGAAGATCTCCAAAGATGCAAGCTGCACCTGGGCAGATAAGGAAAAGGTAAAGTTTATCAGTTACTTTGTTTCAAGAACTGAGCAAGGAACTTTATATTAATTAATTCATTTAATTGTCATTGACAGTCTTATAGGAAAGCATGGTTGGTTCTGTTTTGCCTGTTCAGAAACTACACTTCCATTTCTGAGAGATAAAAATGATTAAATAGCTCAAGTGACAGATGGCTCAGTCCAATAATCAGGTGAAAGAGCTTTCCCAGGTAGCAGAGGACAGAACTGACATTAGGAACTATGCCTGCTTTACCTGCAAACTTTTTCCATGCCGGCAAACCTCTTACAACTTATCAATTGGTACTTCTGGAAATTTATCAATTCATTGTGATTGTTGTGTTCTGGGATCTAATAGATAACAAGAATTATATACTGTAGAAAATACAATAGTAGGTTAAGAAAATCTTGAATAGTTTCCAAAAAATCATTCTATGATGCTTTTTGGGTTTGGGTGACTTGTGTAATAACATGGAAAATAAAAGAAAGGTAAAGCCATATTAGCCAGTGGTCTAAAAACATTACATTGGTTTAGTCATTCAAAGACAGGATTATTTAATAGTAACTATCAAAATTACTACTTTGTAATAACAAAGTGGGCAATTTAGTAAAGTGTGCAAAAATAATCATCCTTTATATTTGCATTTAATATTTTCTGAATGGAACCAAGAACTATACAGACTATAGAGAAGCTACATACTAAGGAAAGAACTATTTATAAATGGATCTGCCCTCTTATCTTGGATCACTATGACTAAATGCTTTGAAAAGTTGTTCTCTGGACTGAGTCAAATTGCTCAGCTTCATGATCATTAGCATCTGTATTTTATATTTCTCCCCACTAGATTGATGTGACTTGGACAGAATTTCAACTTTCAAAATGAGATATTTTATTTGCTACAGAAAAAGAAAGTGTCAAGGAGAAACAAGAAGCAGATCTCACCATTTCACCAAACCATGGGTTGCTTTTCATTGGCAAATAAAATAAAAAATGGGAAATGTTATTTTTGTATAGCTTTTTTCCAAAAAGTTATTTTTATTCATCTACTATTTTTGGTTTTAACAAATATGATAATACCGACATACTTCTACATACATAAGTATTTTCAGTAACATATTTAAAATACCTTCTAAATTATAAATCTCCATATAATATGAACAAAAAAATGAAGCTGGATAAAGTACAAGTGTGATTTTACTGAAAAAAAATCTTGCTTATAAATATGTAAAAGTGTGAATGCTAACATGACATTCTGTGAGTAGTTAAATAAAGCAGATGCTCAAAAACTAGAAATGCCCTCAAGAACCAACTTCTTGATTACAAGCACTTGTAATACCAACCTTATTATGCTCAGGAATATAGTTAAGGGAGAAAACTAGAGTTTAGTGTACATGCTGATTTCCCAAACCTTCTGATAACCTAAGACTCATGGTAGG
Source organism: Manis javanica (assembly GCF_040802235.1). NCBI lineage: Eukaryota > Metazoa > Chordata > Mammalia > Pholidota > Manidae > Manis > Manis javanica. Next base: position 58,389,570 of record NC_133166.1, read on the forward strand.
AGGACATAAGGAAGAAGTTAACTCATCTCAGAACTTATCAGGAGTAAACTGCGTGATGAAATGATGAAGCTTTTATAAAACTTAATCTCTCTCTATTGCATTTATTGATTGTTATTTGGGCCTGTTCATAATACAGTGATAGATGTGGTGTTGACTCTGATTTTGAGAATTTGCAATATAACAACAATGTACTAAATGGGCTTGACTGGGCAAGGTATTTTGGTTGTGTGTGGTTAAAATAATATAATTTCCAATAAAGCAAAACTGCACAAAATGTGTCAATGGTACAAAGCAAATATGTAGAGCACAGGAATAGCAAAGAAAGCATGTTTCTTGTTCAGAAGCTAGAAAAATCGAGAATAGGCAAAGAAGCAGAATGTCTTTAGATAGTATGGGTTATCATAACTGAATCCCTCTTAAGGTAATAATAACTTTTTTTGAGAGAGTTAGGGACAGGGAAGGGGACTTGAAACCCTAACTAAGGAGATTATGTTGCTTTCACTAGGTAATATTGAACCATTGAGGTTTTGAACAAAGAATGACAAAATCAAAACTGTACATCAGAAGAATCGAATATTAGTAAAAAGGAAGTAGAAGAAACAAGATCTATTGCTTCTTAGAAGTTTTTTATGTGCTATACATTGTGATAAGCATTTTGTCAACATTGACAGTTTGAATCCTCTCATTCTACATTAGTAGTATCTTGACATACCTCGTTACAAGGAAGACAAACTCATTCATGATAACTTAAATAAAAAAGGAGAACCTACTGTAATGGTGCAAAGAACATCTCTCAGGAAGACAACACTAAATTTTTTGGCTTCAGGAAATGGAGCATTGAGATCTAATCCACTAGCCCATCTTTCAAGGGCTGCATCTTCTATCTCTTGTCCATTTCTCTTGTTGATGACCACTATTTTTTCATACTTGTTCATAGTTTTATTTTACAAATACTCATGTAGCACTTGATAGCAGTTTCTTTTTAGTCTTCATAATGAAACTATGAGGTAGAGAGTATAATCTTTATTTTATAGATGTAAATGAGGTAAAAAGAAGTTAAGTAGCTTTCTCAGGGTCACCTAGGTAGAAAGGGAGATGATACAATTCTAACTCGGGCAGTCTAGCTTCACATTCCTGTTCTTACTGTCCTGCACCACTGCATTGGCCAACATGTCCATTAGCTGAAATCTACATCAAGTCTTATGGGTTCTCCCTAGTAGACTTTATTTTCAGCCTTCCAGCTCAAATATTTGTAAAAAGATGGTATTCTGAAGGCTACTGGACTGTACAAGCAGTTTGAGATGGAGGTGGGATAAAAACAGATGTAACGAGAACAGGCATCTCTTATTTATAATATTTTAAAGCCTGTTTTGGGAAACACCAAACTGGTATCTACCACATCAATTCAGCCCAAGTTCTGCTCATAGTTAAAATTTCAGTTGATAGTAGATAGTCAAATAGCATAAATAGCACAAATATTGCTGGAGATGGAAAACCTTTGTAAAATCATGTTTATTCATTAATTGGAGGAACTTAGAGTCTGAAATGATCAGGGTGGAGAAAATGGTAGTTCCATGGTCAGGATCCTCACCTGATCCTTGTCTATTTTCCCACTATGTAAGTGCAATAATGTAGTACTTGACCTGTCACATAAGCACATGCTTGCATGCCTGTTGGTGATAAGCCGTTATTGCCTACGTTGCCATAAAAAGAGCTTCTCCCAGTGCTAAAGGCAGAGGAGAGCAAGAGAGAGCAAAAGAGCACATGCAGAGCTTGGAGTGGAGGCAGCACCTGGGGCAGAGGCGAAACCAGAGGCAGAGATGGAGACTTGCTACTTGCAGACTGCTGGTTGTAGATGTGATTCACTTGATGTCCAGCATGTGAATAAAGTATTGTCATTTTTTGGTCTCACCAAATCCAGAGTGAACTTGCCTGGAGCTACAATCAGATACAACAAGTCATGCTTACAAAATTTGCAAATTCCAGAGAGAGAAGAGAAGAGAGGAAGGGAGAGGAGAGGATGGGAAAAGAAGAGAGAGAGAAAGCATTATAAATTAAAAAAAAATCAGTGTTAAATGTTCGATAGATAATAGACCTGTATGATAAAAAGCTTGAGTGAATAGACTTTGAGACAAGATTTCCTGTATATGAATTTATCCTTTGCCATTTGCCACCGGAAAGTTGTTTATTCTCTATCTGCCTCTGTCTGCCAATTTATATATAAATTACAACTGATAATACTACTCAGAGGGTTGTTGAAAGGTTTATTGTGGGGAATTGATATAAGAGGTCATGGCTTTTAAGTAGTCATAATAAATATTAAGATATTTAAGGATATGTGGAACTCTGAAGTAAAGCTATCTATTGAAGCTTTTCTTAAAAAAAAAATCCCTGTTGTGGCTGGTTAGATTGGTAAGGGAAATGGCAAAGAGATACTGTTTTGGGTATGAAATTGAATTAGATACCCTACCAAATAGAAGATCTCATTGACTATTTCTATCACTTCCTATAATAGGTTAAAAAAAAAAAACTAACCTAGTACAAAAAAATAATAAAAGTAAAACTATTCCTATGAACAAATATTTAACTTACCTCAATTTTTCTTTGACAAAGCAAATGTCTTTTGTTATGCACTTCCTCAGCTGTGCACTAACACAATAAGATTTAACGTAATTTTGTCTATTGTTTGAAAGTAATTTTTCAATTAACTCTATACAAAGAATGTATTCCAAAATTAGTAATTTAAGTTGACTTAAGATATTCTTTTATAATGCACTCCAGTTATAATTTATGGCAAAATTATATTGTAAAGAATTCCAAGTAGTGGAGTTAGTTGTTTCCAAGGTTACAGGCTGTAACATAGGATACTCTTTCTTTGAATTGATGCCTTCACATTTCATTTCAGTTTTTAATCTTCCTCCTTTTTAAAGGCTCTGTGTTTTTTCCAGGTTAGGCTGCAAAATGGAGATGACAGGAAAAAATCACATTTATAAGATATAAGCAGATATTTGAATGTGGTTTGCAGTAGCTATTGAGTCCATAACACATTTTTGTGGATGATTGAAATTGGAACTGATACACAATCAATCTGAAGACATTAATTCTAGGATTACTGATTTATCTTTCCATTATCAGTACATTCTTCTGTGTCAGTTATCTATTTCTGCATAACAAGTTACCCCAAATTCAGTGGCTTAAAAGAACACGTGTTTATTATCTCCAACATTCTGTGAGTCAGAAATCTGGGCAGTTTATCTGGATCCTCTGCTTCATAGTCTCTCACAAGAGTATAAACAATATGTCAGTCCAGGATCTGTGATCTGCTCTGAAGGCTTAATTAACTGGAGAAACATAGGCTGTAAGCACACTCAGGTGGTACTTTACAAAATTGTGTTCCTCAAAGGCTGTCGGGGAGAACACACTTAGTCTCTTGCCATGTGGACCTCTCCCTAATGGAAGCTTGCTTTATCAAAGTGTACAAAAACAAATGCATTAAAGGGAGATTCTTCCATCAAGAAAGAAGTTGTGATCTTTTGTGATCTGATCATGGGAGTGATGTCTCAGCACCTGTATTGTAGTCTACCAGTTAGAAACAAGTCACTAGGTTCAGCACACATTCAAATGGATTTATTCCACATGTTAATACCACAAGGAGAGGCAGTCTTAGAACCCACCTACCTGACTCTCCATCACCCTATCACATCATCATGGCTGTCTTCCATGAATAAAAGCAATTGATCACCACTAGCTCGCATACTCCAACACCTGTTCCCTCAAAGCAAAAAATGAGAAGGAAAATAACAATTTATTCCATTAAAATGTTTATGTATTTAGGCCTCAGAGATAATGATTTAACAAATCTAACATGATTTGTCCTGCTTAATTGCTAATTTTTTTTATTTAGTTGATCACTGTTATGCAAAGATGTACCACAGACTGATGTGTGTGTCTGTGTGTGTTCTTCAATGTCTCAGGTAGATATGTATTCTATTATTACATTCATCAAAACCTGCTTGGTATCCATTCCATGTAATTTTCTTGAGCATTTACTAAGTGTTAAATGCCTCTCTGGATGCTTAGATAAACAGGATACAACTCCTACACTGACCACTATCTGCAGGTATCAGTAGGTACTGATCTCTGTGGTCAATCCCAGCCTTACATGAATAAAAAGCTCCTTTAACTTCTCATAAACTCAACATCAGATGATTTTTCCTTCTGCCCTAGTTTAGGTAACATTTGTTGGTCAAAGTTTTTCCTGTATGCCTCTAAGGCTAGTAATTTAGTTTTAAATATAAAAATAATTTAGATGATAGTAACTAAATTATTAAATAATATGCTAAGCACTTTATATAAACTATGACACCTAACTTAGATCCTGTCTTTTCGATGCCTATAACTGTATTATGATAATATTCCCTAATATTTAGTTTCCTAGTTTTGTAAATTCCTTTCCTACACCACAAGTTTGGCTTGCTATCATCTAACTGACCTCACTGAGACCCAGAATTCATCTGAAACTATAAATACTTTTTGCATGTTCTTCCTACTCTCTGATTGGAGAAGATATTTCAGCCAAGTGGCAAAATAAATCCAGGATTTACTCATGAAATCCTAATGCTCTCTTCCAATTTCTGGCTGAATCCCACATAAACCAGTTCTCATATTTCTTACCAGTAGGTATGTAGAGTGCTCATGTATCACCAATAAATGTGGTTAACATTTATATTTGATGATACCATTCCCCAAGATGACTATTAGTTCCTAGATATATAATATATCAAGCTGACCATGAAGAGTTTTGGTTCAATGCATCGAGAATTTTATGTTAATAACTTGTGAGGAGGACAGTTTGTACTAATAATGTATGGTAATATAACAGAAATTAATATATCAAAATATTTTTAAAAAGAAAACACAAACTCATAAGGAATCAGCTGACAGGCAATTACAAATCACAAAATTGAGAAATTCTTGTGAGTCTTTATGAATAGGAAAAATTGTTTATTTTACCTAATGTAACCTGAGCAAAGGCTATGCCTATACTCATAGTATGATGCTATGCCATGTTTTTTGAAAACATCATGTTATTTACTATCAATTTCAATACAGAGATATAACATTTTAGACATAGCATGCATAAGCTACCACTAAACTGTGTTTTGTCATTTTTCCATAGCTGCTTTCTTCAGTAAATTAACTGAGTCATTTAGTTCTGAACTCTTTGCATATTTGCCTCTGCATAGTCTATAGTACTTATTAAATAAGTATTTTTTTGAAGGGTGGGAAGAGGGAAGAAAAAATGTTTCCAGGGTAAGAAGCAGATGAAATCTAGATTTTCCATATTCCCATGCTTTCTTTCGCCTTAGATACTCAATCTCCATTCTCTTTTGCCTTCTTCCTTGATTTCACTGACAGGGTATAGTCTGGTTCTGAATACCACCTAAAATATTGGAGTCACATAACAAACTAAGCTTCTAAAGATTCCTCCATTCTGAAGACTCCTACAGCCTAACCATATTCAGCTTATACAGACTTAGTAAGAGATTCTTTTGTTGAGCTCTTTCTATTTTCTCAGTGGACGAATGAATAATGTCCCTTGGGTTAATGTCCTCCTAAGGCCCCACTTGCCTTGGACATGCCACCTGATGCGTGGGATTCCCTCATCTCTAAAGGCCATGGCTATTTAACATGTATGAACCCTCCTAACTCTCACATTTCACAACATAATGAGTGTAGAAATGAGTTCTATCAACTTTTAGTTATACACTATAGTGCTGGTCCTTTGAGTCAGTTAAACTCATCCACCAAAAAAAGACATGATTGGACTCTAGACTGTAAAAAATCCAATAAACAGGTAAACAAAATACATTGGTAAAAAACTATAGTTTGGAAGGAATTATTGGGAGCACTGGAAAATTTGATTAGGGAATGCAGATTAGTTAAGAATGCTATTAATGTTTAATTCCTGATTTTGAGAAATGTACTGTGGTTACTTAACACTAAATCCTTGTTCTCAGAAAATAGTCTCTGAAAAATTTGAGGCTTAAAAAAAAACAGTGGTTTTAACAAGGGAGAAGAAGAGTGGAAGATACAGTAAAAAAGCATGCCCATAAGATAAAGAGTTCCAAAGGTACTGCAATTTCTGGTTCCAATTCCTTCTGGAGAATTATCTCTTCACTTGTTTATGTGTTCTGTTGGTATGTACATATTTTGTTGAAATGACTTGTGCTATTTCATTTCCACACTAGCTCCAATGATTTGCTATTACTCAAAAAGAAGTAACAAATATGGTATCTATGGTCAACATATTAGGTCTATAAATAGTTCACAGGAAGAATTATAGCTACCTTATATAAGGCCAGAATATACAAGTGCCCATAGCCTCAGAGCTCAGTAATAGTGACCTATGTACCTGCCCGTAGTAGCCAAAACGACCTCCCTTCCACTAGTTCTTGTCAACTGGATAACACAGAGATATCTTTGCTGTCAGTCATTTTTATGACCATTTTTCTGGCACTGTGAAAACATTGAAAACACTGAGTGGCAATCCAGCCCAGCAGTTAAGCTTGTGCCCTCTGGAGCCAGGCATCATACCTGACTTCACTGCTGCACTACTTACTAGCCATGTGATCTTAGACAAAATATTTATCTCTTCAGTGCTTCAGTTCCTCAATTTATAAAATCAGAAGGATAATAACCTCTGTTTTGTGGATTGTTTGGAGGATTAAATGAAATAGACATGAAATCAGTCAGATAGGCACATGGGCCTGAGTAACTGCTCAGATGTGCTCTAACGTCCTCGTAGTGTTACTTCACACAATTCAGCTGAACAACTGTAAGGGAAAACTTATTTTCTCGCCTTTAGGATTGTGCATTGTCATTTGGGCTTCAAGTAATGGCTTATAGTTTTAGAGAGACAATTTTTATTTAAAAATCTAGGGTTTAGATTCACTAGTCTTATGGTTCACTCCACATAGGGCTTAAGCTTAGTGGAATAAATCTTAAGACTACATCACCCAGACTACATCAAATATCAGCATAAAGAAGTAGTGAAGATCACCAACTCTTCAGCCAGATGGCTTAGGTTCAAATCCTGACTCTATCACATATTACGACATTAAGCAAAAAAATTTTTTTTTACATCTTTTAATCTGTTTCCCCATTTGTATAATGGCATTAGTATTTATTCATATCTAACTCATAAGTTTGAAATGGGATTTAAATTAATAAATATATCTAAAGTTTATAGAATAGTGACAGCAACAATACAGGTTCTCAATGTAATATGCATTTAAAATAATCCCTGTCTATTTATGACAAGACCCATTTTCTATAATTTCTATAATTTTGTCATGTGAAATTACACAAAAAATATAGTCTCTTTTCTAAATGGCATCCTTAACACTTTTGAGTGCAACAATCTTTGTTTTAATTTATTCTCCTTCAGTCTAAACCCCATTAACTTTAACATACATAATGTAAAGTTGAACCAAATATTCTCTTCCTGGCTATTTTCTGCGACAGTACAGATTGTTCATGTTTCTGATGAAAATGTGACCCAGAACTTTCTGAATATGGACATTATTTTGCAAAAGAGAATAGGACTTTTATTATACCTTTTTTTGGATACCATGCTTCCATCTCAAAATCTACCAACCAACCTAAAAGGCAGCTGCTTAGCCATTTTTCACACCAAGCAGCGGTATTTCTTGTCATTTCTGTCTTAACATGTATCTTTTCCCTCTTAAACTAACAAAACTGATTTTTACTTTATGTCTAGAATTTTGATGTACTTTCCTAGTCCCACTTTGTTACCTTTTAAAAAGCAAAGTCTTGTTACCTGATCTTATAGATCCCTTCCTGCTCTGAAATTCTTTTATATGTTACCTTTTTATTTATCCTTAATACAGTTCATGGTATTTGGTTTGGCCTTCATTTCCAGCAGGTGGAGATAGCACTAGCTTTGTCTTGTGACCTAATACACTGATTGTCCTTTTAAAAGTGCTATGCTATAGAATATTTAACAAATATGTCCTCCACATCCTTAAACAAGACAATGATTAGAAGGGAATAGTATCTATAACAAGACAAAAATACAGATCAGCCCAATTAACTTGTCTGATGATTAGCTATCATTATTCACTGTTTAATATCCTTAGAGTACCTACTATGTGCACTAGGTAATAAAAAAAATCAGAATTTTTTTTTAAATTTCCTGATTCAGGGTTTAGATGAAACCCCAGAGATGTCACCTCCTTAACTATCTGTATTTGTTCATTTTTCCTTAAATCATATTTTTAGAATTGTAAGCATTCATTGTATTTATAAGGAAAATATGCCTCAAGTCACATAGAGATGCCTCATAGAGCCACAGAGAAAAGCATGAAAGATTTAAGTTGGACACACTGTTAATCAGTTTAGGCTGAATTTTAATTATTTTTAAATTATGCTTCAGGTGACAAGAAAAAGACCTTGTTAAAAACAAGGGCAAAGTTGATTTGTTAATTTTTTTCTAATATTTTTTCTTGAATTTTATACTAAAGATTACTAATATTTACCTAAAATTTGATAATTTTCTCAGGGAACTGATGATCTTTGATTAATAGTTGCATATATGAACAGTTGAATAGACAACTGACAAAAGACAGAAATACAAGTTAATTGGTTCGGTATCCATTATGTATTTATACTCTTGTCTTTTATGATTTTGGCACTGTTTGAACTCAGCCATAGACTAATGAACATAACAGAACCCATGTCTTTCTGAGTGTGTTTTCTAGGAGGAAGAGATTAAATAAATAACCAAGTCCAATGGGTCATAAACTCAATGCCAAATATTTATATTCATAATTGCCAAATAAAGCAGATTAGTCAGCAGGGCATTAGTACATATGTTTTGGGATTTAGGAGTTGCTAATTTACATGGGGTAATTGAAGAAAGCTTTGCTTTATGTAATAAAGCGGTGAGTCACGTAGGCAAAGTGTTCCTCAAACACAAGACCTAAGTGCAAAGCCATGAAGATCGAATGTGCTTAGTGAGTTTCAGGGATAATGAGATGATGCCAGAAGGGTGGAGTCGAGTTTGCCGAAAACGTGAATAGTAAGGGGTGTGGGCCAGAGACAAGGTGTGAAAAGAGTCATCCATAAGAGGAGTGAATGGACTAAAAAATATAGAAGTGATCAGGATTCATTAAAGGCTAACAGTTCTTACTGACCACACATTGAAAATCAGACTGTAGTTTCTTTCTCCAGCCATGTTCAGTTTCAGGCCCAGAGAACTCAGAGTTCAATTTAATCTTGAGGTTTTTCTAGGCCAGGAAAACAACAAAAAGAAAACAAACATGAGAGAAGAATTTGAGGATATATGCCATAAAGATAATAGACTTAAAAAAAACCAATAAAGAAGAGAAAGGATGGGATGCAAGTAAAGACCATAATAATATAAATTACTAAAAGCTGATATAAACTTTTTAATGAGTCACATGGGATATCATCATATTTGAAATTAGCAAATTTGGCAAGAATAGGAGAATGAAGCCTTTATAATGTATTATTGGTTTAATGTTATTGAATGAAAACATTGTAGTCTATATTGAAATATTTAAAATATTTCACAGAAATCACTATTTTTAAAGTAGTGGACTTGTATTTTTCCAGAAGAATGTTTATTTTAATATTCTACATCATAGGAAAAATTTTGAAATCCAACCAAAATAGTATTGAAATGCCAGATTCTAAATGTCCAATAATAAGCAATCAAAGAAATGCCTTTGGTATGAAGTTATCTTTGTTTAATGACTTGGAAATATGTTCATTTGTATGTATGTCTATATAAATATACTACATATGTAAATAAACATACAGGAAACTTATAGATATGAACACATGACTTTTAAATAAACTATTGAGAAAAAGAAAGTACAGCATTATTATTAATATTTTTTAAATCAATTTTAAGTGTTTTAGCCAAACATGTATGTTATATTTTGTGTTTATATATATATATTTACATATATGCTATATAAAAATGTATTTTGTGTATCCAAATTTATATATACACATATACAAAACATATCCATATATTTACACATGCATACATTTACACAATCGCATGTATATAAGATACATAATACTGTAGTGATCCAAAAGTGAACATTCAATTCAAAGATCGGCATACTGCTTTGATGCTTTTACGTGACTGACTTCAACTCTCTGGCCTGATTTTTACCACAGGGAAGTTACAAGTGACAAGTACCTTATAGATTTCAAATGCTTAAATATGACACTTTATTCAAAGAAAGTACATACCTGGTATTCTGACTGTGCCAGTTACTGATTGTGTAACTTCCAGCAAGTCTCTGAGAGTCAGTCTCCCTTACTGTAAAATCCAGGCTTATCTTCTACTCTGAGATAGTTAACAGAAATAAATGAGATAAAATACATGATCTGGTATAATGCTTCGTATGGAATATTCCTTAAATAATAATTTTCTCACCAGATTTATCTATTTCTGCAATTAGGTGCATTGTACTAAATTTCACAGTCATCTTCTGAAGTCTCAAAGTGCATTGCAGATTTCACATAACTATCCTTTATGCTCAGTCTTTTTTTACTGTTTTTCCCTTTTTTGTTTAAATAATTAACATTTATTGAGCACTTACTATGAGCTGGACAATCTCCTAAAAAGCTTTTTTATTTTTTTGATTTTGGTATCATTAATATACAATTACATGAGCAACATTATGGTTCCTAGATTCCCTCCATTATCAAGTCCCCACCACATACATCATTACAGTCACTGTCCATTAGCATAGTAAGATGCTATAGAGTCACTATTTGCCTTCTCTGTGCTATACTGTCTTCCCCCTGCCCCCCTAACATTATGTGTGTTAATCGTAATGTCCCTTATCCCTCCCTCCCAATCTTTCCTCCCCAGTCCCTTTCCTTTTGATAAATGTTAGTCTGTTCTTGGGTTCTGTGAGTCTAATGCTGTTTTGTTCCTTCAGTTTTTGCTTTGCTCTTATACTACACAGATGAGTAAAATCATTTGGTACTTGTCTTTCTTTGCCTGGCTTATTTCACTGAGCATAATACCCTCTAGCTCCATCCATCTTGTTGCAAATGGTAGGATTTGTTTTCTTCCTATGGCTGAATAATATTCCATTGTGTATATGTACCACATTTTCTTTATCCATTCATGTACTGATGGACACTTAGGTTGCTTCCATATCTTGGCTATTGTAAAAAGTGCTGCAATAAACATAGGGGTGCATATTTCATTTTGAATGTGAGAAGTTGTATTCTTTGGGTAAATTCCAAGGAGTGGGATTCCCGGATCAAATGACATTTCTGTTTTTGGTTTTTTGAAGAACCTCCGTACTGCTTTCCACAATGGTTGAACTAGCTTACATTCCCACCAGCAATGTAGGAGGGGTCCCCTTTCTCCACATCCACACCAACATTTGTTGTTGTTTGTCTTTTGGATGGTGGCCATCCTAACTGGTGTGAGGTGATATCTCATTGTGGTTTTAATTTGCATTTCTCTGATCATTAGCAATGTGGAGAATCTTTTCATGTGACTGTTGGCCATGTGAATTACTCTTTGGAGAAATGTTCAGATCCTCTGCCCATTTTTTAATTGGATTATGTGCCTTTTGTTTGTTGCGGCATGTGAGCTCATTATATGTTTTGGATATCAACAACTTATTGGATATGTCATTTATAAATATATTCTCCCATACTGTAGGGTGCCTTTTTGTTCTACTAATGATGTCCTTTGCTATACAGAAGTTTTAGTTAGATAGAGTCCCACTTGTTCATATTTGCTTTTGTTTCCCTTGCCCAGGGCGATATCTTCATGAAGAAGTTGCTCATGTTTATGTTCTTATGTTCAAGAGAGTTTTGCCTATGTTTTCTTCTAGGAGTTTTATGGTTCATGACTTTCAAGTCTTTCATCCATTTTGAGTTTACCTCTGTGTATGGAATTACACAGTAATCCAGTTTCATTCTCTTACATGCAGCTTTCCAGTTTAGCCAAGACCAGCTGTTAAGAGGCTGTCATTTCCCCATTGTATATCTATATCCATGCCTCCTTTATCATATATTAATTGCACATATATGCTTGGGTTAATATCTGGACTCTCTATTCTGTTCCACTGGTCTATGTATCTGTTCTTGTGCCAGTACCAAATTGTCTTGATTATTGTGGCTTTGTAGTGGAGCTTGAAGTTTGGGAGCATAATTACCCCAGCTTTATTGTTCCTTCTCACGATTTCTGTGGGTATTCAGGGACTTTTGTGGTTTCATATGAATTTTAGAATGATTTTCTGTAGTTGGTTGAAGAATGCTGTTGGTAATTGATAGGAATTGCATTGAATCGGTAGAATGCTTTAGGCAAGATGGCCATTTTGACAATATTAATTTTTCCTATCCGTGAGCATGGGATGTGTTTCCATTTATTGGTATCCTCTAATTTCTCTCATGAGTGTCTTGTAGTTTTCAGAGTATAGGTCTTTCACTTCCTTGGTTAGGTTTATTCCTAGGTATTTTATTATTTTGATGCAATTGTGAATGGAATTGTTTTCCTGATTTCTCTTTCTGCTAGTTCATCATTAGTGTATAGGAAAGCAACAGATTTCCGTGTATTAATTTTGTATCCTGCAACATTGCTGAATGCAGATATTTGTCCTAGTAGATTTGGAGTGGATTCTTTAGGGTTTTTTATGTACAATATCATGTCATCTGCAAACAGGGACAGTATGAATTCTTCCTTATCAATCTGGATGCCTTTAATTTATTTGTGTTGTCTGATTGCCATGGCTAGGACCTTCAGGACTATGTTGAATAGAAGTGGAGAAATTTGGCATCCTTGTCTTGTTCCTGATTTTAAAGAAAAAGTTTTCAACTTCTTGATGTTAAGTGCGATATTGGCTGGGGGTTTGTCATATATGGCCTTTATTATATTGAGGTACTTGCCCTCTATACACATTTTTTGAGAGTTTTTATCATAAATAGATGTTGAAATTTGTCGAATGCTTTTTCAGCATCTATGGAGATGATCACATGGTTTTTGTTCTTCTTTTTGTTGATGTGGTGGATGATGTTGATGGATTTTTTAATGTTGTACCATTCTTGCATCCCTGTGATAAATCCCACTTGATCAGGTTGTGTGGTCCTCCTGATGTATTTTTGATTTAAGTTTACTAATATTTTATTGAGTATTTTTGCATGTATGTTCATCTGGGATATTTGTCTGTAGTTTTCTTTTTTTGCTGTGTCTTTGCCTGGTTTTAGTATTAGAGTGATGCAGGCTTCATAGAATGAGCTTGCAGGTACTCCCTACTTTTCTATTTTTTGGAAAACTTTAAGGAGAATTGGTATTATGTCTTCCTTAAATGTCTGGTAATATTCAGTGGCGAATGCATCGGGTCCAGTGGTTTTGTTCCTGGGTAGTTTTGATTAACGATTCCATTTTGTTGCTGGTGATTGGTCTGTTTAGATTTTCTGTTTCTTCCAGGATCAGTCTTAGAAGGTTGTGTTTTTCTAGAAAGTTGTCTATTTCTTTTAGGTTATCCAGTTTGATAGCATATAGATTATCATAGTGTTCTCTAATAATTCTTTGTATCTCTATGGTGTTTCTAGTGATTTTTCCTTTCTCATCTCTGATTCTGTTTATGTGTGTAGATTCTCTTATTTTCTTTATAAGTCTGGCTAGGGGTTTATCTATTTTGTTTATTTTCTCTAAGAACCAGCTCTTGGTTTCATTAATTTTTTCTATTGTTTTATTCTTCTCAATTTTATTTATTTTTTTCTCCTGTCTTTATTATGTCTCTCCTTCTACTGACTTTGGACTTCATTTGTTCTTTTTCCATTTTCAATAATTGTCAGTTTAGACTATTCATTTGGGATTGTTCTTCTTTCTTTAAATAGGCCTTGATTGCTATATACTTTCCTCTTAGAACTGCCTTCACTGTGTCCCACCAAAGTTGGGGTGTTGTGCTGTTGTTTTCATTTGTCTCCATATATTGCTTGTTCTCTGTTTTTACTCTGTCATTGATCCATTGATTATTTAGAATCATGTTGTTAAACCTCTATGTGTTTGTGAGCCTTTTTGTTTTCTGTACAATTTATTCCTAGTTTTATATCTTTGTGATCTGATAAGTTGGTTGGTACAATTTCAACCTTTTTAAATTTTCTCAGGCTCTTTTTGTGACCTAGTATGTTGTCCATTCTTGAAAATGTTCCATGTGCCCTTGGGAAGAATTTTATCCTGCTGCTTTTGAGTGAAATGTTTATAGATGTCTGTTAGGTCCATCTGTTTTAATGTATTTTTCAGTGCCTCCATGTCCTTACTTATTTTCTTTCTGGTTGATCTGTCCTTTGGAGTAAGTGGTGTGTTGAAGTGTCCTATAATGAGTTCATTGCATTCTATTTCCTTCTTTAATTCTTCTGGTATTTGTTTCACATATGTAGGTGCTCTTGTGTTGGATGCATAGATATTTATAATGATTATATCCTCTTATTGGACTACCCCTTTATCATTATGTAATGTCCTTCTTTGTCTCTTGTGACTTTCTTTGTTTTGAAGTCTGTTTTGTCTGTTATAAGCACTGCAACACTTTCTTTTTTCTCTGTATTGTTTGCATAAAATATCTTTTTCCATCCCTTCACTTTTTATCTGTGTTTGTCTTTGGGTTTAAAGTGAGTCTCTTGTAGCAAGCATATAGATGGGTCTTGTTTTTTATGTGTTCAGTCACTCTATGTCTTCTGATTGGTGCATTCAATCCATTTACATTAAGAGTGATTATCAATAGGCATGTAATTATTGTCATTGCAGGCTTTGGTTTCATTGTTACCAAAGGTTCAAGGGCAGCTTCTTTCTATCTAAGCATCCAAGTGTCTAACAACTCACTTAGTTTGCTATTTTAAATACAATCTGATGATTCTTTAGTTCTCTCTCTTATTTCCTTCTCCATTCTTTATATGTTAGGTCTTTTATTCTTTACTCTTTGTGTTTACCTTTACTGACTTTGTGGATAGCTGATTTTATTTTGCAGTTTGTTATTATTTATTAACATTTATTCTACTTCCTTTTCTGTGGTTTTATTTTCTCTAGTGACAGCTATTTAGCCTAAGGCATACTTCCATCTAGAGCAGTCCCTTTAAAATACACCTTAGAGATGGTTTGTGGGAGGTAAATTCCCTCAACTTTTGCTTATCTGGCAATTGTTTAATCCCCCCTTCAAATGTAAATAATAGTCTTGCTGGATAGAGTATTCTTGGTTTGAAGCCCTTCTGCTGCATTGCGTTGAATATCTTATGCCATTCCCTTCTGACCTATAAGGTTTCTGCTGAGAAGTCTGATGATAGCCTGATGGGTTTTCCTTTGTAGGTGATTTTTTTCTCTTTCTGACTGCTTTGACTAGTCTTTCCTTGTCTTTGATCTTTGCCATTTTAATTATAATGTGTCTTGGTGTTGTCCTCCTTGGGTCCCTTGTTTTGGAAGATCTGTGAACTTTCATGGCCTGATAGACTATTTCTTTACACAGATTGAGAAAGTTTTCAGCAATTATTTCTTCAAAGACACTTTCTATCCCTTTTACTCTCCCTTCTTCTTCTTCCAGTATCCCTATAATGCGAATATTGTTCCATTTGAATTCATCGCACAGTTCTCTTAATAATCTTTCATTCCTAGAGATCCTTTTTTCTCTACCAGTCTCAGCTTCTCTGTATTCCTGATTTGTGATTTCTATTCCATTAATAGCCTCCTCCACCTCATCTGATTGCTTTTAAATCCCTCCATTGTTTCATTTCTGTTATCTCTCTCCTGAATTCATCCTTTAGCTCTTGAATATTTTTCTGTAGCTCAATCAGCATGCTTATGACTTTTATTTTGAATTCTTTTTCAGGAGGATTTGTGATTTCAGTCTCACTGAGCCCTCTTTGTAGTGTTTGAGTGATTTTGGATTGAATAATGTTTTTCTGCCTTTTCACAGTCCTGGAGCAATGGGACTGGTTGCTGGCAAGTGGCATATGTGTCAGCTGAGAGTACAAAGTCCCTTCCTGTTTTCTGGTCAACTTTCCTGTCTATGCTGTCTGTGCCAGTCAACTGTGCCCAGGGAGCTGCCTCTGGGTTAATCCCCTAGGCTGCCATGGGCAGGGCGGCCCTCATTATGGCCTAGTCCACTGGTGGAGGTTGCAGGTGAGTGGCATGTGTTCTACCACAATAACAAAGCTCCTTCATGACTCCCAGACTCTGCATCTGTCTCCTCTGTGCCAGTCAACTGCTCACAGGGAGCAACCTCTGGGTTAATCCCCTATGCTGCTGTGGGTGTGGTGGCCCTTGGGGATGGTCTAGGGGAATGGTGGGGGTTACTGGTGAGTGGCACATGTTCTGCCATGAGAACAAAGCCCCTTTGTGCCTCCGGACTCTGTTTTCACTGTCTGTGCCATTCAGCAGCACACAGGGAGCAGCATCTGGGTCTAGGCCTGTTAGCTATGTACAGGGAGAAGTCTGTGTTAAGCTGTGTGGTTGCTTTATGTGGGGCTGCTCTCCAGCTGGTTTGCTGGCAGTTGCCATCAGGGAAAAAGGAACCGCAGGCTACTTATCATGGTGAGGGGCCTCAGAGTTGCATTGCCACTCAGGCGGATAGGGTGCCAGAAGTTCCTTAAAGTTCCCAGCCTGCTGGGGTGAGTGTGCCAGGGTGGTTTTGTCCACCTGTTAAACCCTTTTCCCTCTAAGACTTTTAAAGCACCTGCTTTTCTTTTGTCCCAGGGCAGCTGGTTATGGGAATGTGTTTGCAGTCTTATTCTTGGATTTTGCTTTTCCACTCCTCTAATATCCAGAGCACCATGCAATGTGTGTCTATGCTCCCAGGGCAGATTACTAGGGCTGGTTGTTTAGCAGTCCTGTGCTTCCTCTCCCTCCCCCTTCTGATTCTTTTCCTCCTGCAGCTGAGCTGGGGTGTGGGAGTGCTCAGGTCACACCGGTTCTCGGCTCCGCACCTTACCCTTTTCTATGAGATGTTGAGTTCTCACAGATGTAGCCTAGCTAGTGTACTGTATCTTCTGTTTGCTCTTTTAGGAATAGTTGTATTTGCTGTATTTTCAAAATCTATATGGTTTGGGGAGGAGATTTCTGCCATCCTACTCATGCCACCATCTTTGCATCCTCTTCTGATGCTCAGTCTTATAGTTACAACAATTTTCCTTTTTAGTTTTTTCTTGGACTCCATTTTCCATTTCCCTCATAAAAATCCCTGTTGCTCTTAATATGTGCCTACTGACAGAGAATTTTATTAACCATGTATTCTATGGAGGAACTTCATTCCAAAAAGGCAGAGTAAGCAAAAAAATTGCTGTACTCCTAGATATTTTTAACTTTTTTTTAAATGAATGTAAGTGAAAACCAGGAAGCATTGGAACCCCTACATTCTCCATCCATCTCAAACAACATGGCCTGTTCAGTTGGAGCAGCAGAAATTATGCCGTTTGTATATGACAGGGTGGAAGTATAGCACTTAGAGCAGTAAGGAGTATAGAAAGAAAATCCACATAGTGGGTGGAGACAGGGATTTTAATTTGCTTTTGTTTATTTGTTTTATTTTTATTTTTATTATATACAAGAGTAATTAAGGAAGCTTATGAGAAAACGTAGAGTTCAAGAATATTATAGAAGGGAAAGAAGAACATACTGGAAAAACATATTTTTATAGGTTGTAAATTAACTTTTACTGTTGTTTGAAGCCCCCACTAACACTGGAAAGCACTAACCACTGTTAAATTCCTCTGTATTTTTATACTCTTCTTCTTTATGTGGGGCCACAAGAAGAGACTAGGTTAAAAAGGGGGTGAGAAGTTGGCTTGTAATTCATTTAATGCATATTTTAGGATCTGATCAGAACTGAATGTCTAAGGTACAGTACTTTGCTGAGCCACTTTTACAATTACAACTCTAATGTTGTAATTATGGTATAAAGGATTAACCTTATCTGAGCCATTACTGTTCTTGGGGTAAATCTCAAAGTCAAAGACTTTGTATTGTAGAGACAATCCCTAAGTCATAATTGTAATACTGATGAAAATGTGCAATTTATGACCAGATTACTTAAGTGGAAATGAAAATTAAGTGAAGTTTATTAAGAAAAATTTTTTAAATGATCATGAGAAGTTGTGAGGTGGAAATCTGTTTCACCTAGAGTCTCTTAAAAATCCATGTTCTTTTTGGAAGGTATGAAAAGACAATTACAAAATCTACTTAGGTTAATTCAAGTCCGCTGTTCTCTCCCTGCAAAGACTGAATCCACTGGAAGTTTGCATATTATAGTGGGACTTAAAATCTTAAGCAGGTTTGGAAATATCAACATGGATCTGTGCATCAAATTTGTTCATGTCATGGAACAAATAGAAAATAATCCATACAGTCCAAAGTAGTATATGAAGAAGGTTGTGGTGACATGAGGCAGCTTTTAGATAAACAGTATCTCAGAGTTCACTTGCCCTCTCTGAGGACTGAAGGAAACAACATGTCGCATGTATTAATACCTTCACAAAGGTATTTTCCAGTGGTTTGGAAAGCTCCCCCACAATAGGTCCTAAAGGGATTTGCAGACAGTAAAATGCTGAAAGTCAATGACAAGTTTTGAATTATGGTTAAAATTTTCTAATAATATAATTAAGCATTAGATATTCTTTTAAGTTCATATAGCCCAATATCTAAATGGAAGCCTACAAAAGTCTTTCATGACTCAAAGGCATAGTAACACAATGATTTCCATTTCCATGTAGCACTCACTTCCTAAGAAAGATATTAGGCTGAGTGAAATTAGTCTACCACTTTTGTGTTAAATGTATAGTCAGGAAAAGAAAAAAGTTCTTTCTGCCTCGTTTGGATTGGAAAACTTTTTATACATTATTTTTTTAGGGTGAGATAAAACAAACTTTGATAAATGAGACACAGGTTAGGTCCATGCAAAAACTCCCTATAGCAAGATTTCCTATACAATCTCACTGTAACTTAAAAGGAATAGAAAAATAATAGCATAGGAATGCATGCATTATAGTTTGTGAATTTATCAGAACAAAAAAGAAAAACAAGGAAACCAAGGTCATAATTAATCTCATACTTAAATCACTGGGGCACATTTGGAGATGGAGATATAAGACAATAATAACTCAATAAGTTTTGAAGTTAGAACTCCCAAAGTGAACTCACAGCAGGAAGCATAAGTGTTTCTCCAATTCTGAAGATGGCATTTTATTCAGGTCTTAGATTTATAGTGTGCTTCAAGAGTGAACAAAGGGGAACTAATAAGGTTACTGTGACTTTCAACTGTCCATTTCCTAGCCTAGTAAAGTAATAGAGGTAGAAAAGATGTGACAACCAAATTTAAACTCCCCAGAATTTGAGGATGGAAAGATAATCTCATGACTCTTTGAACTGTGGATGTGATAAATAATTAGGGATGATTTTCCTTGTATAACATCTTTCTTCACTTGCTTTAGTCACTGGCTGTGAGCTGGGATTAAAATCTTTCCCTGACACATTTCCTTTTTTCCTTTTCCAAGTTTATAAGGTGGTTAGCTGATTGAAAGAGCCAACGTAAGCTTGACGAGGCTCCCAGGACTCTTCAAAGGAAGTTAACCCCTCCTAATACTGCAAAGAAGTAATGATTTGTACATATTTTATAGCTATTGTCCAAGAAGAGGGTTTGCGTCTCAGTAGAGGGACGCAAGTGAGATAGATTGTCTCTCCTTTTCTTATGATTAGAAATCCCTACCAAGAACTTCTAAAGAGAAAAGTAAATTAGAAAAGTCTTTCTTCTCAGAAGATCCTGTGCATGAGGAACAAGAGGGGACCAGGAGTTAGCCATCCTGGAAGTGCCAGGCACCATCACTACACAGGGGCAGGACAGCTGGTAGCCAGTTCTATCAGGGAGATGGTGTAGCTGAGGCATGACAGGAGAGGATAGAGATAGAGGAAAGACAGGCTGTACCAGCGGTGTTCTGCTGTGGAAGAATCTCAGGAGCAACTGGCAGATCTGTGATAGAGAAACAAGATTTTTAAGAATTGTTACTCTGATTTGCTAACATTCCCTTTGTCTTTCTAAGAGCATTAATGATAGAAGTTCCTTGTAATTATTTTTTTTTACTGTGATGTAAAAATTGGTGAATTTTTCAAAGGATTCTGGGAAGGAACAAAATCAAGTGAGTCCTTAGAAAGTATTCAGTTTATGTAAACACCCCTTCTGAATATATCCAAATACTGACCACAACTCAGTCAGGAAAGGGACCCTCAGAGGTTTGGTGAAAATGTCTTCCAGATCAAACTGTAGGTGGAAATAGTAACTAGATAATCTCGGAACTAAATCAAACCAAATTAATGTTAGTGCTCAATAACTATTAAACTTGGAAAGGTTTACATATGCCTTTATAAATCCCTAAATTAGAAATGGTCTGTTCCTACAACCTCCTTGGGTAAATGTGAAAACACAAATCCAAAGAAGTAATGATTTGTACATATTTCATAGCTATTGTCCTGATACAGACATCCTGCAAACAAAGTCTCTGGAAGTCTTTCCACTTTTAACAAAATTTTCCATTAACCTCCTCTACTTCTCTCCTACATTTCTTTTTATTAACTTCTTCCATTCTTTTAGAAAGCTAAACACTCTGAATCTTCCTTAGTGGCGGAGTAGACCTTTAAAAAGATCATTCTCAATGGGTAAATTTCAATTCCTCAACAAAATTTTCAGTCAGTTCAAAGTACAATCAAATATGTCCTTTCATTCTTAGTACAAATTTCACCTTTTCAACATTTTAAAATGAATCATGATCCTGGTTCATGGGCCTGACTGGAAAATATAGTTACCCAGCCAATGAAATGGTAAAGGAAAGCAGACCATGCTGGAGCCTGAAATGAGCCACAGAATCAGGTTGCCAATACCCTCTGAAGTTACTGTGCTGTGACTAACATGCGCTGTCTGGGTGTTTCTACAATTTCCGAATTGAGTAGGTTACATGTCAGAGTTGCACATGTGGATCATTGTTTAAGTCCTGACTAGGGGGCAGCAGGAGTGCATCAGGGAAGAGCAAGATGGGTCCATGCCCCAGGCAATCAATGATCAGTCACCTTGGTCTGCTATAGACAGTTACTATAAGCTGGATGGCTTACAATAAACGTTTATTTTCCATGGTTCTGAAGGCAGGGGAATACAAGATCAAAGTACCCTTAGATTCCGTTCTAGTTAGAACCTGCTTTTGATTTGCAGATGGCTGTCTTATCACAGTGTGATCACCTAGCTGAGAGCAGAGAGAGACAGAGAGAAGCTCTGGTATCATTGATATACACTCTTTTGAAGGTTTCACATGAAAAACATTGTGGTTACTACATTCACCCATATTTTAAGTACCCTCTACACTCCAAAGAAGTCATTGTCCATCAGTGTAATAAGATGCCACAGAGTCACTCTTGTCTTCTCTGTCATGTACTCCTTCCCAAAGAACCCACACACACCCTATGTGTGCCAATCATAGTGCTCTTCAATCCCCTTCTACCTCTCTCCCCACGTACCTTCCCCCACCCCTCCCCTTTGGTAACTGCTAGTTCCTTTTTGGAGTCTGTGATTCTGCTGCTGTTTTGTTCCTTCAGTTTTGCTTTGTTGTTATACTCTACAAATGAGGGAAAATATTTGGTACTTGTCTTGCACTGTCTGGCTTATTTCACTGAGCATAATACCCTCTAACTTCATCCATGTTGTTGCAAATGGTAGGATTTGTTTTCTACTTATGGATGAATAATATTCCATTGTGTACAACCTCTTCTTTATCCATTCATCTACTGATGGACACTTCAGTTGCTTCCGTATCTTGGCTATTGTAAATAGTACTGTGATAAACATAGGGGTGTATATGTCTTTTTGAATCTGAGGTCTTATTTACTTTGGGTAAATTCCTAAGAGAGGAATTCCTGGGTCAAATGGTATTTCTATTTTTAGTTTTTTGAGGAACCTCCATATTGCTTTTCACAATGGTTGAACAAATTTACATTTCCACCAGCAGTGTAGGAGGGTTCTCCTTTCTCCACATCCTCACCAGCGTTTGTTGTTGTTTGTCCTTTGGATATTGGCCACCGTAACTGGTGTGAGGTGATAGCTCATTGTAGTTTAATTTGCATTTCCCTGATGATCAGCAATGTGGGGCATCTTCTCATGTGCCTGCTGGCCATCTGAATTTCTTCTTTGAAGAAGTGTCTGTTCATATCCTCTGCCCATTTTTAATCAGATTATTTACTTTTTGGGTGTTGAGGCATGTGAGTTCTTTATATTTTCGATGTTAACCCCATGTCAGATACGTCATTTTCAGATATATTCTCCCATACTGTACGATGCCTTTTTGTTCTACTGATGGTGTCCTTTGCTGTATAGAAGCTTTTTAGTTTGATGTAGTCCCAATTGTTCATTGTTACTTTTGTTTCCCTTGCCCTGGGAGACATGTTCAGAAAAAAGTTGCTCATGTTTATATTCAAGAGCGTTTTCCCTATATTTTCTTCTAAGAGTTTTATTATTTCAAGACTTACATTCATATCTTTGATCCATTTTAAGTTTACTTTTGTATATGGAGTTAGACAGTAATCCAGTTTCATTCTCTTACATGTAGCTGTCCAGTTATGACAACAACAATTGTTGAAGAGGCTACATGTCCCCATTGTTATGTCCATGGCTCCTTTTATCATATATTAATTGACCACATATGCTTGGGTTATATCTGGGCTCTCTAGTCTATTCCATTGGTCTATGGGTCTGTTCTTGTGCCAGTACCAAATTGTTTAGAGTACTGTGGCTTTGAGTAGAGCTTGAAGTTGGGGAGCATAATTCCCCAGCTTTATTCTTCCTTCTCAGAATTGCTTTGGATATTCGGGGTCTTTTGTGGTTCCATATGAATTTTAGAACTATTTGTTCTAGTTCTTTGAAGAATGCCATTAGTATTTTGATATGAATTGCATTGAATCTGTAGATTATTTAAGGCAGGATAGCCATTTTGACTATATTGGTTATCGAAGTTGTTAGCATATAATTTTTCATAGAATTCTCTTTGTATTTCTTTGTATTTCTTTGTATTTCTGTGGTGTCCATAGTGATTTTTTCCTTTCTCATTTCTGATTCTGTTTATGTGTGTAAACTCTCCTTTTTTCTTGATAAGTCTGGCTGGTGGATTATCTATTTTGTCAATTTTCTTGAAGAACCAGCTCCAGATTTCACTGATTCTTTCAATTGTTTCATTCTTCTCAATTTTATTTATTTCTGCTCTGATCTTTGTTATGACACTCCTCTGACTTTAGGCCTCATTTGCTCTTTTTCTAGTTTCATTAATTTTGAGTTTAGACTGTTCATATGGGATTGTTCTTTCCTAAGGTAAGCCTGTATTGCAATATACTTCCCTCTTAGCAGAAGTCCCACAGATTTTTCCGGTGTTGAGTTATTGTTTTCATTCATCTCCACATATTGCTTGATTTCTGTTTTTTTTTGGTTACTGACCCATTGATTATTTAGGAGCATGTTGTTAAGACTCCATGTGTTTGTGGGCTTTTTGTTTTCTTTGCAGAATTTATTTCTAGTTTCATATCTTTGTTGTCTGAGAGCTGGTTGGTACAATTTCAATCCTTCTAAATTTACTTAGGCTCTTTTTGTTGCCTAGTATATGATCTATTCTTGAAAATGTTCCATGTGCACTTGAGAAGAATGTGTATCCTACTACTGTTGGGTGGAGTGTTCTGTAGATGTCTGTTAGGTCCATTTGTTCTAATGTGTTGTTCAGTGCCTCTGTCTCCTTACTTTTTTTTCTGTCTGGTTGATCTGTCCTTTGGAGTGAGTGGTGTGTAGAAGTCTCCTAAAATGAATACATTGCATTCTATTTCCCCCTTTAATTCTTTAATTAGTACTTTTTTCACAAATGTAGGTACTCCTGTGTTGGGTGCATAAATATTTACAATGGTTATATCTTCTCGTTGGACTGAACCCTTTTTCATTATGTAATGTCCTTCTTTGTCTCTTGTTACTTTCTTTGTATGGAAATCTATTTTGTCTGATACAAGTACTGCATCTTCTGCTTTTTTATCCCTATTAGTTGCATGAAATATCTTTTTTCCATCCCTTCACTTTTAGTCTGTGTATGTCTTTGTGCTTGAAGTAAGTATCTTGTAGGCAGCATACAGATGAATCTTTTTTTTCATCCATTCAATAATTGCATGTCTTTTGATTGGTGAATTCAGACCATTTACATTTAGGGTGATTGTTCATAGATTTGCACTTATTGCCATTACAGTTTTTAGATTTGTAGTTATTAAAGGTTCAAGGGCAGCTTCTTTACTATCTAATAGTCTAACTTAACTCACTTAGTATGTTATTACAAGCACAATTTAAAGGTTCTTTATTTTTCCTCCCTTCCTTTTCTTCCTCCTCTGTTCTTTATATATTAGTTATGATATTTGGTACACTTTGTCTATACCTTGACTAACTTTGGAGGTAGTTGATTTAATTTTGCATTTGCTTAGTAATTAATTGGTCTACTTTTCTGTGGTTTTATTTTCTCCCATGCCAGCAATTTAACCTCAGGAGCACTTCCATCTATAGCAGTCCCTCCAAAATACACTGTAGAGAAGGTTTGTGGGAGGTTAATTCTCTCAACTTTTGCTTATCCGGAAATTATTTAATCCCTCCTTCAAATTTAAATGATAATCTTGTCACATAGAGCATTTTGGTTCAAGGCCCTTCTGTTTAATTACATTGAATATATAATTCCCCCTTCCCTTCTGACCTGTAAGGTTTCCACAGAGAAGTCTGAAGATAGCCTGATGGGTTTTCCTTTGTATGTGATCTTTTTTCTCTGTCTAGCTGCTTTTAATACTCTGTCTTTATCCTGGATACTTGCCATTTTAATTACTATTATGTCTTGTTGTCTTCCTTGGGTCCCTTGTATTGGGAGATCTGTACACCTCCATGGCCTGAGACACTCCCCAATCTTCTTTCCTCCCTAGATTGGGGAAGTTTTCAACAAGTACCTTTGCAAAGACACTTTGTATCCTTTTTTCTCTCTCTTTTTCTTCTGGTACCCCTATAAAGTCAATTTTGTTCCATTTGGGTTGGTCACACAGTTCTCTAAATATTCTTTCATTCCTAAAGATAATTTTTTTCTCTCTTTGCCTCAGCTTCTTTGTATTCCTGTTCTCTAATTTCTATTTCATTTACCATCTCTTCTACATCATCTAATATGCTTTTCACATCCTTCCATTGTATGTTTCATTTCCAATATTGTATTTTTCAGTTTCTATGTCTTTCTGGAATTCCTCCCTGAGGTCTTGAACAATTTTCTCTAGCTCCATGAACATGTTTATGATTTTTACTTTGAAATCTCTTTCACGGGGATTGAAGAGTTTAGTTTCACTTGACCCTCTTTCTGGTGTTTGTGGGATTTTGGTTTGAACCAGGTTCCTTTGACATTTTATATTTGTAGTTGGCACCCTCTAGTGCCCAGAAGGTCTACTCTCTGCAGCTGGTCAGTTCCTGTAGTGATGTCAGGGGTTGCAGGAAAGTGGTGCTGGTGCCTGCTGGGAGGAAAGAGCTCTTTATTGCTTCCCAGCTAGAGTGTGTGCCTCCACTGCCAGGGCCAGTGGTCCAAGTATGCAGGGAGGAGTCTCTATGCTGTACTCCTTTAGCTGCCATAGGCAGGGCCGCCCTCTGGCTGGCCTTGTGCAATTGCAGGGGCAATAGGTTTGCAAGTCAGTGCTGACTGGGAAAAAGGAGCAGCACACAGCATATTGCGTGTGTGCCTCAGAGCTGCCTTGCCAGGCAGGGGGATGGAGTATGAAGCTCCTGAAAGTTCCCAACCTGCTTTGCTGAGTGTGCTGGGACAATTTTGTCCACCTGTGCTTTCTCCTGAGCAGTAAGCTCTGTGCAATCCCTTAGCAGCCCTCTTGCTGTTGGGAAGTCTTTCAAAGTGCCCATGTTTCTTTTGTCCCAGAGCAGCTGATTGTGGGTACCTCCTCTCCAGAAGTGGCTGGAATTTTAGTCTCTCTGAATATTCTGCCTGTCTTAGCATTCCAATCTCACTAATTTCCAGAGCAACATGAAATGTAGGTTTATGCTCCCAGGACACATCTCCAGGGTTGGTTGTTCAGCAGTCTTAAGCCTTTACACATTCCCTGCTCTTGTTTCTCTTCCTCCCACCAGTGAGCTGGGGTGTGGGAAGGGTTTGCGTCCCACTGTATCACGGCTTTTGTATTTTACCTTTTCCATGAGTTCTGTTCTTTTCCCCAGATAAAGGCAGTCTGTTGCAGTGTTCTTTCCTGCTGCTCTTTCAGGATTAGTTGTATGTGCTATATTTTCATAATATATGTGGTTTTTGGGGGGAGGTTTCTGTTTCACCTCTCATGCTGCCATCTTTAAGTCAATCTCATGCAATAGAAGTACCAATAGTGCTTTTTCCCCATTTTGTGCAATGATTATGGCATCAAATATGGGGTTAACAGTAGTAAAGTATCATTTCCAGGTCACAAGAGAAATGTGGATGTCATCATAACATATGTCATTATTCACTGCTTGCCCAAATCCATGCTAAAACTTGTTCTTTTCTGCCCATTGCCTCATTATGTCAGTAAGTCTTCACAATAGAACAGACATTACAAAGCAACTGCAGTTATGGCTCTGGTTTTTCTAGTGGGCCATGAGTTCAGGAGATTCCCACCAGATGAGAATAATCAAATCCACTCTGGTATATTTTCTTTTAAATGCATCAATTCCATTCACAAGGGTACCACCCTCCTAAAATGATTCCTTGCCAAAGGCCCCAGCTCCTAATGCCACCACATTGTGAGTTAGAATTTCAACATATGAATTAGGTGTGGGTGGGAACAGCATAAGCATTCAGTTCATAACAGTAAATTTTAACCTTATTTGGTAATTGTTTAAACAGATAAGTAGAATGAAAAAAAAATTACTGAAAGTTAATATACTGATTAAATTAAAAGTAAACTAGGAAAACCTTCAAGAAGGAAGTACTATCTTCTCTAATATCTTTGTGATCTGGGTTTTATGCAGCCCTATAGTCTGTTCTCCCACATTCCCTGCCTGTGTCTGTTATTCCAAAAATTCCCATCATGTACTTCCCAGAACTCCCTACTGTTTCACATCTCTATGTCTCTGCTCTTGCTGTTACCTCACTTCAGTGGCTCTAGATGATTGTAAGAGCTTCAAGTGATCCCTTGTGTCTAGTTTTCCCTTCTTTATGAGCACAGAGAAGATTTTACTCCTCTGAATTTTCTCATGGTTGCAATAGGTCATACAACTCATTCTGGACAGTAGGTTGGGAGCAGATTCTGAATATTTAACAGAGATTAGAGGATTATACATTCTGTGTGGCATATGTGTAGTTCTGTTCAGTGTGTGTGGACAGAAAAAGACATGTTGATTTCATGGTCATTAAATGGAGTTTTTAATTGACAGTTTCATACCCTCCAACCCTCTTATGAGAACATATATTGAAATGGAGTTTCAATAAGATCAATGTAACCTATAACCTGAGTGGACTCATGGTGTGTCATTGCTCTGGAGAATTGACCAGACCCACAATGCATGTTGTGCAAGCAAAAAATAGTTTTTACTTTTTTTTTTATTACACTGAAACTTTAAGGTGTATTTTTCTTGCAAAGAAGTCAATTCCTTCCTTCCTGATATTGTTTCCCTTTTGCATCTTGAAACCCATGTCAAAAGTCATAGCCATTTTTCCCTGTCCTGAAATCTCCTTAGTCTGAGTTAGGCATCTGTGCTATACTCTCTTCAGAATTCAATTCCCCCTTTTAATACCAATACCCATTGTTTTTGTTCAGTAATATATGACAATAGGTTTTCAGTGTATAAAATCTGTGAAACTATCCCCAGCTGCAGAGTGGGAGTATATGATTCACACCAAGGTTAATCAGTGTAACACATTCCCAGTGACTGATCAGTCACTGATCTGAGAACTGATCAAACACTGGGAACTTGACTAAATAATTCTAAACAATATGAACCTGAAGACTCTTTTGCATAATACTGGGATTAAAATATTCACCTTATTGAACGATTTATAGCTGAAATGAAACAGGTCTAGAGATACTGGAAGCCATTTTCTGCCATGAAGGATGCCTGTTATAAAATTGGAGGTAACACATGTGAAGTCAAACCACATTACAGAGAGAATTAAATGTCCTAGTATATTAGAGGACCTTCTTACAAAGACATGCCATGGACTTCTCTGCTTTGTAATTCAGTAAATACCCCTTAAACCAATCGGGGCTTAATTTTATATCTGAAAAAGATTCAGATACTTATTCCTCATTCTGTAATTATTATACCACTTTCTGCTGTGAGAGGATTTGACGTGCAGTTTATTATATAGTTGCCTATCTGAATCTCCCTCTAAACTATATGTTTCTTGAGTCCAGAGTCTCCAGCTTAATTGCTTTGTGTAACTGATGCCTGACTTACAGCTGAAGTTTAATGAATGGGATTTAAATGGTCTGAACTGAGCAGTGGATTGGGGACACAATTTGGGGAATAACAGTGGATTTTGGGTGCTAGTGGTGACAGCAGACAAGCAGAGGGAGAAAGATTTCTCACCAAGGTTAGGAAAGAGAGAGATGCTTAAAGCAAATATCATAGATTTCCCAACATTCTGGGGGGCCATCCTCATATATTAGCAGAAACTGGGGTCATTGCACAGTTTTTCAACTCTTTAAAAATATTAATAGAGCCTTGCCAAAATGCCATCATTTCATGTTTGAAGAAGCTACTTCAGGTTTTGAAGAACCATGACTTGCTCAGAAAACATGAGAAGGAATTAAGAGTAAGACGACATTAAAAGGATAGAGACCACAATGTCAGAATTGTTTTCTCTAGAGGTAAAGGCAAAATCAGGACATTTTATATTTACAAAAATTCTTCTTGAAACACTCTTCAGCAGGACATGCTTCAATGTCTTTTCTCTGCTCGGGTCTTCCTCACAGGTGAAGCTAATCCCCGCTGAGAGCTTGGCAAAGCACTGATTGATGCTCTCTCATTACCTGTCACCTTAGGGCCGAGGCACTGTGGAGCCTGACAGAACACAGCCTCCCATTCTCACCTTGAGTCCCTGTTCCTTTTCTCTTTTTGACCTTTTTCAGCAACTGCAGGGGTGTCATTCTTGACTGACACAGATGCTGCCAGGCACCTTGCTCCCAAGGACAGTACCCACTGGCTCTTTGGCTTTGACTAATCCTGAGGGCTTTCTTCTAATAGAAAAAAAAATTACTATGAAGGAACTTGCTGACAATTACTGTGGTGAAATAAATAGTGACAGTATAACGACAACCAACACATTGCTGACTGAATGGCTTCTGTCTCATTTTTTGCCAGGATTTTCTCTTGTTTCCTTTAAGCAATGATTACATTTCAGCTTAAGTTTTCTCACTCAGGCTTTATATGTCTTCTTCAAAACATTGGAATTACTTTGCAACCATCATTGTTAATTTCTTAAGCAAATATTATAACCAAGCATTGCCAATTTATTTCTTAAGGTATGATCCATGGAGCTTGAGCATTAAAGTTACCTGTATCTTGTATTTAAAAATGCAAATATGGGTGTCCCACAAAACCACTGAATTTCTGGAAACCACGTTAACCAGTTATTAAGGAGATTTCTTTACAGTATGACAAAGTTGGAGAACTACTGTTATTGTCTTTTCCGTATCAGATATCCTGTTGGGCACCAGGAATAATATTGAGTAGAGTGAGCATCACCTTGAATAAAAACTCTTACTCTGAAAAACAAACATCAAATAATTGACAATCAGCAGAATCTTCCTTGTAAAATATTATGATGATCAGAGCAATTAGGATTAGGTACTAAATTTTCATTTGAGTAACTTTAGTAGAGAGAATGTAGTCAACAAAGTATTTTTTTATTATTTAGAATTTGGTACATGTTTTGGGATATCAGCCTACTGACCACTTATAAATAGCTTCCCTAGGTTTTATTATATCAAAATTATTGGCATCCTTAATACTTTATAAATATTTCAGATAATTTTATGTCACTTAAGTGGAATTTTTGCACAGAGATAACAGATTCATTTCCCTTATATTCTCATGCAAACTTTTCTTCTGCCATTGTGTTAATCAATGGACAGTATGTGGAATGATTAATTCTAGTAAGTATTTAGACATGGTTCTTACTCCCACTCAAGTTTTAAAGACATGTTAAAATCATGGAGATAGAGGGTATTATGCTCAGTGAAATAAGCCAGTTGGAGAAAGACAAGTATCAAATGGTTTCACTCATTTGTGAAGTACAAGAACAAAGCAAAAACTGAAAGAACAAAACAGCAGCAGACTCACAGAACTCAAGAACTAACTAACAGTTACCAAAGGGAAAGGGACTGGGGAGGATGGATGGGAAGGGAGGAATAAGGGGGGAAAAGGGGCATTATGATTACTAAATGTAATATAATGGGGGGGGCAGGAAAGGCAGTATATGCAGAGAAGACAAGTAATGATTCTATACGCTGATGGACAGTGACTGTAAATAGGTATGTGGGGGGACTTGATAATAGGGGGAGTCTAGTAACCATAATGTTCTTCAAGTAATTGTACATTAACTATATCAAAAAAAAAAGGATCTATTCTTTAAACTTCAGAGGTTTCACTGTTTTCAGACCTGAGAGGTACAGATTACAAAACACACAAAATCATAAGATATTTAAGGAAGATAATGAGGGTGGAGTCAAGGGGTTTGGAGTTGATGGATTGAGAAGGACAAATTATTTACTAAAAGCAACAAAGTAAAAAAGAAGAAATCCTGAGATCGACTGGTCTTATTCTTTTTTGGAAAGTCAGATTCAGCAATGACCTATGAAATAGCAGGCTGAGCAACTGTGTTGATACTTACGAGAAGTACTGTACTTCTCTGTGAGAGATTAAAAACAAAATAAAATCAAATATAAGTTGTAAGATGATAGAGGTTAGTCAGTTGTCCAGATAAAGAATTAAATTTCCAAATTCATATCAGCAAAAAGCTTTGAAATACCCTCAGTTCACATAAGTAAAACAATGTCAGGTTTTGAAATTCTCAAAAAGAAAAGTTGGAAGAGTAATAATTAGATAATAACTTAAAACAAGTAGAAATATTCTTAATAACTCTTAATATTTATCATAATTCTGCATATAGTGCTAAAATCATGATATTTTACTTCAGAGAAATTCCAAACTTAAAATTAAAATATTGTAACTCTTTCTACTTTTGGAATTTAGCAATATGAATGACACATCCAGTACAGTGTCAAACTCAAAAGACACTTATATGACCTAAGTTGCCTCTCCACACATGATTGTGCAGTTTTTGCACCTGGTTGTAAGCAGAATTTTTAAAGATTAAAAAAAAATCTTCATTCCCTGATTTTGTTTCTCCAAAAATAGCCTTTAAAAACAAGCCTTTAAAATTTAGTGGTAGGGATCTAGTCTTTGGCTTCAGATCTGGCTGAAGTCCTACATTTATTACTTGTTAGCTGTGTGACTTGAAGTCACCTATTTTAAACACTAGCTCATCTGTAAAATGCAAACACATAACCTCCTTAAGATTGTTATGACAATTAAATTATCATCCTGGACAAGTGTTATTCACATTGGAAGCCTTCAATAAATGTTACCAATTTTTAGAAGCACTGGAAGTTTTCAGAAGGAAAATATACATATCTGTATCTGAAAACTCTGTTACAGGAGATCGTTTCATTAAAATAGCAAATCTGTCCCAATGATAGCTTGTAAGTATTCTCAGCTGCTTTGATACCCTGATTCAAACACTGGCCTAAAGTTCTTTAAATACTGATTGATTTCAGGTTGTAATATTCTTTGTGGTTTGACATCTATAAGCTCCAAAAGACTCTGTTTAAGGATATACAATCATTACATTTTTAATACTGTAGCTTTCATAGATATTAACAGGGCTCCTTGTACTGATTTAGCAGCTAGTAAAAGACTCCCTAGTAGTTTTCAGTTCACTCAAGTTCTCCACACACCACTCTAGGTACTGAGAAGAGCTGGAGATTTTACTTTTCATGAGAAGATATGCAAGAAAGAAGTGAACAAGGATATATTGTGGAAAAGGAAAATTAATCGAATTTGAAACAAGAGACCCCCATGCCCAACTTCTGTAGCTGTATCATCATAAAGAAATCAACGAGGCCCCAGAGCCTTAGTTCTCTTATCTAACTTAAGCAAATCATAATACTTGCTGTAGTTGTTATGTGTAGTTTCTAATGAGGAACAAATAAGACGATGCATATTTAAAATTGAATAGTTCAAATCAAATATAAATTAACCTTATTTTAATTAATATGTTTCTCAACCTGGAAACTTTTATTTACTTGGCTCGTATTGTACTTAATTATCACAGCAACCTTATAAGGTGGACTTTACTATCCCCTGTATCAATTCTTTTTAAAGGCTGAAGAAATTAAGACACTTGATCAGTAATGGAGCAGGGTTTCACACCAAAGTTTGTCTTTCTTTGAGATTTGAGTTCTTTAAGATTACCTCTCAATAAAAGTTATGTTGTAAGGAAAAATATGTTTCTTTTTCCATTTGTATAGAAGCCAAAATTCAAGGTTTTAGTTGGGAATCTTAAGTTACTTGATATTAATTTAAAGTGTAGGTGTAAGAAATGTAATTTTTTAACAGGAAATATAGTACAACACTCTGATATGTTATCCTAACATAGTTCCAAGGAAAAACATCTTGAAATCAGACTGTATGATTTCATATCCTAGTTCAGTCCCTATTTTACAATACATTTTAAACTAATTATCCTTATCTTAAAATAGGTGTTCTGGGAGTGGAATTAAAGGAACTAATACTTATGAAGGGATTTAGCATGCTAGGTCTATAGAAAACACACATAAGTTAGCTACTATGTTAGTTTTTGTAATATTGTTCTGTTCATTGAAAAAGATATTTTACTTAATAAAAAAAGGGAAAAGAATTGGTAAACAATACGTGTTTAGCCATTTTATTAATTTTCTTTGACATCCAGAAAGACTACATACTCCATCTTCCTTTGCAGCCTGTGTGAGGACCATGTACATAAGTATTGGCCAATGGAATGTAGGTGGAAGTAAAATAAGCACTGATAGGCCCAGAGGTTTAGAAAGAATGCATAATTTTCATACACTTTAAAGGTGGACAGTATAAAAAGATGGAAGGATTCTATCTTGATAATGTCATTTTATTCCTACATTCAGTCATTGCACATTCCTGAAAATATGGGCATTTCTTATTTAACCATTCTGCTGTTCCTGTGAACAGCAGAATGGTTATGTATAGGAAATTTCATACAAATTCTTTGGTATCAAATAATACCTAGTGTACAACAACATTTCCACAGTTGCTTCAAAAACTACTTTTATAGTGAGTTTGCTTGATTCACAATCCAAAAACTATTTATTATAATTTGTAAGGTCTCTTAAATTTTAAATCCAGAACAGTTTCTCCTTCTTTTTAATGCATTGACTTAGGGCAAAGATAGGTTAAATTTCAAGTAGAATGCCCTGCTTTATGGATTTGTCTTTTTGTCTACCTGGGCTTTTATTTAACTTGTTCTTCTAACCTCAGTATTTCCTGTACGTGAAAGTTGTGTATGTGAAAGGCTACTTTAGTTGTTTCTGTGTGCTTCCTTCTGCTTTCCGTCAGTGGAAATACAGATACTGATTGAATGGTACTACTCTTGATCAATGGTTTCAGAGGGTAATAGCCATCCCTCTATTAATTTCATCCATTGATAATTGTTGGCTGAATTAAAAATTCTATACTGAATGATAGTGGTTTTCTGATTGTATCATCATTCCTTCCATATTTAAAAGTTGAAATTATTTATCAATTGCAAACCAGTTTCATACAGGACAGACAGGGTAATTATAAAATTCATTCTTCTTAATTGCCAGTTTTCCAAAAGTTATTGGGTGTCCTAATGTCTACCAATGGCTGTTGCTCATGAGTTTTGGGCTTTCTCTATTTCTCTTTCTCTTCTAGAGCATAATTATTAACTTAAGTATTTTTATATACAAAGTATTAGATGTTATACATTATCACTCTATGCTGCTGAAATCTTTTTTTAAGCAACAACAAGGGTTGTATATGAGGCCTAGATACTATTACATATACTACATATACAACAAGGGTTGTATATGAGGCCTAGATACTATTCTACATCTCTTTCTTGCATTCATCAAACTACTGATTTTTGTAGCACGTTGTTGGAGTCATCTTAAAACTCTTGGATACTTTCATATCCAGTGTTTTCTGTGTTCTTATAACAAAAACTGATTCAAAAAGGAAAATAACACTTGCCTTGATCATGCAAGTCCAGAAAAGTTAGAATACATTCAATAATGACATTTATTATTAGCAGAGTTCAATGTAAATCAGAGATAGAGCTGACAAATTTTGCAGGTTGATCTCAGTGGGAATATTGAGTGTTTCAACATGTGATGGATTAAATGGAGGGTGGGAATTTAAAGCTGTGCAAATTATTTCTATGTGGGGTTTCTAATGTCAGACAGGAAAAATGATTACACGTGTCTGGTCAAGAATAATAATGAAGTTGACATTGATCTATGGATTGATTCTTACTTAGTGTGGGTGGCTGATGTGGTTTAACCTTTAAACCAGTCAGTCTTCAGTAAGAGAGCAAGGAGTTGAACTGATAAGCACAAAAAGTGCTATTCTCTAGCAGGGTTTTGACCAGTATTTAATTTCTGTTAATTGGTACTTCATGAATCTAAATCTGCAACACAAAGATAATTAGTTTTCATTAATGGGAGGCAGAAAGATGGTAGGTAGAATGGAGTTAGAGACTGATATCTAGCTTGGCTACATCAAAAATGGACGAAATTTTTTAAGTTACCCTACTAGATTAGCCTTAATTTTCTCATCAGTAAGACAATACTAATAATAAATCCATTGCCTTCCTCAAAAAGTTTTAATAAGGCTCATAATAGAAATTACAGAGCAAGCTAAAATATTATTAATTGGAAATTAGCTAAGTAAATGGTGGCACCTTCTGTGAGAATGTTTTAGAAATACTACAGATTATGGTTTAGAAAATTATTTAATGATGAGAAAATTAGGATAGTTTTAATTATCTTAAAATAATTTAAAAATAATTATATATTTTAACTTAAAATAATAGAAAATATTAAGAATATATTTTGAAGATATTATACTCTAAAATAAAATATTTTAAGAAAATTAAGATATTTTTAATTAAGGTAGTATAAATTTTAAAAACAGATTAAATTATGTAAAATATGCTCTCACTTCATTTTTATAGAAAAAAAAGTTATGAATATATACATGGTAGGAAAGAAAAGATGTATCAAATTTTAGTAGTGGTGATTAGTGACTATTTTTTTATCCTCTGTGTTTTTCTATCCTTTTAAAATTCTAATAAGCAATTGCATTGGAACCAGAAACAAAATACTAAATAATAGAGAAATAGACCAGCGGTATAGCATTCAGAAACCAAAAGCATGTATACCATACATAGATAATTGATTTTTCACACGTAGCATGTGAGAATGCTGGGAGCTGAGTTTGTTCTCCTCTGTTCTCATCCTCACGCAACAAAGAATTGAAGGGTAGAGATACAGTAGTTCAGGAGAGGGAAAGTTTTACTTGAATACACTCCAAGGGAGGAGCGGGACAGGGTCCAGTAGACAAAGGCAGTTCACTTAAATAAAGCTGAGAGGAAAGGGAAGCTCACTGACCTCCTGCTTGGCATCAGGCAAATCCCTTGCCAACTCCTGAACCTAGGTCACCTGTGTCCAGTGTCTCACTGAAATGTGCACCATGAGCACTAAGTCCCTACCTTTCCAGGATCTGGGGGAGCTGCAGTGCATTGAATGGAGTGAGATTACATTCTGAGTACTTCTCAAAGGCAAAGAAAGGAGATATTCAGTTAGGCTACTAAGGAGCATGATCATACAGCTGCAGTCTTATCTGGGTCATCCTGGTGGTGGGAACTTGCAAACTCAAATCAGAACTCTCAGTAACCCTCCCTACTCATCTGAAGTAGGGCAGAGAGTAAAGACTTGTGTTTAAAGTCTAGAAAATAGAATGAAGTAGCAATGTGACAAAGACACCCCTAAAAAGAGTGCAGAGGCAAAATATAATAAGTTAAGTAGTAAGAAGCCTTTTAAAAATATATACTCCAACAAAGGGTAGTGCAGGCAACCTTACTCCCACACTTAAGAGTTTAAGTTCTGGGGTTTTAATGGACTTTTTGGGTAGGATTCAGCAGAAGGCATGATGTATACAGGTGATTTATACATCCTTTGAAGTTTTGTTTTATGAATAGGTTATTTAGGTGACTATGTTATCTCAGATTTCAGCATTCTTTGTCCATATAGGTTTATTTACATGTCAGAGGTCTGTCTCCTGCCATAGTTACAAAGTTACTTGATTAAGGTGCTGGAAGAAGAGTAAGAATTGCATATAGAATAAGTTAAAGAATAAGCTGGGCCAGTAGCAGGAGAGTGGGAGTGCGTGCCAGGGGCGGAAGCGCTAGAAGGAACCAAGAGCAAATCTGTGCGCCACAGGGCAAGCCCGCAGAGGCGTGACCAAACAGCCTGGGTGCGGCTCGCGTGCACCGGCAGCAGTGAAGGCAGAGCCCGGTAGAAGCCTGCTTGGAAAAGCCCCACATGCACCAGCAGCAGAACCAGAGGGAGCAGGCGCGCTCCCAGGAGCTGACTGGAATCCCAGACCAACACACAGAAGCCCAGGCCAGACCCAAAGACTGATATTGTCACACAGCTGCCCAGCAGGGTCGCTGCTGGCATGGAGGAGCACACCTGACATGCCTGCCACTCCCCGCAGGGCTCTGTGCTGCTGTGACGGACACCCCACCCACAGCAGCTGAGGACATTAACCCGGTGGCTGCTCCAGGAGTGCACAAACAGACAGCCGTCACAGACAGTAGAGAAGGGCAAGGCATCCAGAAAGCAGGAAAGGACTATATTCTCCCAGCTGACACAACCACAACCTGCCTACAGCTAATGCAATCACCATGAAAAGGCAAAAAAATAGGTCCAGTCCAAGATAGTTACACGTGAGAAAGGATCTGCAGAGGCAGACCTAACCAGTCTCCCTGAAAAAGAATTCAAAATAAAAATCATAAACATGCTGACAGAACTGCAGAGAAATATGCAAGAGATAAGGGATGAAGGCCGGAGGGAGACTACAAACGTCCAGAGGGAGATTACAGAAGTGAAACAAACTCTGGAAGGATTTATAAGCAGAATGGATAAGATGCAAGAGGCCATTGATGGACTAGAAACCAGAGAACAGGAACGCATAGAAGCTGACACAGAGAGAGATAAAAGGATCTCCAGGAATGAAACAATATTAAGAGAACTGTGTGACCAATCCAAAAGGAACAGCATCTGCATTATAGGGGTACAAGAGGAAGAAGAGAGAGAAAAAGGGATAGAAAGTGTCTTTGAAGAAATAATTGCTGAGAACTTCCCCAAGCTGGGGGAGGAAATAGTTGCTCAGACTACGGAGGCACACAGAACTCCTGAGAGACGGGAATAAAGGAGGACAACACCAAGACACATAATAATTAAAATGGCAAAGATTGAAGACAAGGACAGAGTATTAAAGACAACCAGAGAGAGAAAAAAAAGGTCACCTACAAAGGAAAACTCATCAGGCTATCATCAGACTTCTCAACAGAAACCTTACAGGCCAGGAGAGAATGGCATGAAATATTTAATGCAATGAAACAGAAGGGTCTTGAAACAAGGATACTGTATCCAGCATGATTATCATTTAAATATGAAGGAGGGATTCAACAATTCCCATACAAGAAAAAGTTGAGGGAATTTGCCTCCCACAAACCACTTCTACAAGGTATCTTAGAGGGACTGCTCTAGATGGGAGCACTCCTAAAAAGTGAACAGAACAAAACACCCAACATATGAAGAATGGAGGAGGAGGAAAAAGAAGGGAAAGAAATAATCATCAGACTGTGTTTATAACAGCTCAATAAGCGAGTGAGGTCAGACAGTAAGGTAGTAAACAAGCTAACCTTGAACCTTTGGTAACCACAAATCTAATGCCTGCAATGCCAATAAGTATATATCTTTCAGTAATCACCCTAAATGTAAATGGACTGAATGCATCAATCAAAAGACACAGAGTAATAGAATGCATTAAAAAGCAAGACCCATCTATATGCTGCATACAAGAGACTCACCTCAAACCCAAAGACATGCACAGATTAAAAATAAAGGGTTGGAGAAATATATTTCATGCAAACAACAGAGAGAAAAAAGCAGGTGTTGCAATACTGGTATCAGAAAAAATAGAACTGAAAATAAAGAAAGTAACAAGAGATAAAGAAGGACATTACATATTGATAAAGGGCTCAGTACAACAAGAGGATATAACCATTATAAACATATATGCACCCAATACAGGAGCACCAATATATGTGAAACAAATACTAACAGAATTAAAGGAGGAAATACAATGCAATGCATTCATTTTGGGAGACTTTAACACACCACTCACCCATAGGACAGATCCACCAGACAGAAAATAAGTAAGGACACAGAGGCACTGAACAACACGCTAGAACAGATGGACCTAATAGACATCTATAGAACTCTACATCCAAAAGCAACAGGATACACATTCTTCTCAAGTGCACATGGAACATTCTCCAGAATAGACCACATACTAGGCCACAAAAAGAGCCTCAGTAAATTCCAAAAGATTGAAATCCTACCAGCCAACATTTCAGACCACAAAGGTATAAAACTAGAAATAAATTGTACAAAGAAAGCAAAAAGGCTCACAAACACATGGAGGCTTAACAACATGCTCCTAAATAATCAATGGATCAATGACCAAATTCAAATGAAGATCCAGCAATATATGGAAACAAATGACAACAATAACACAAAGCCCCAACTTCTGTGGGACGCAGCACAAGCAGTCTTAAGAGGAAATTATCTAGCAATCCAGGCATATTTAGATAAGGAAGAACAATCCCAAATGAATAGTCTAACATCACAATTATCACAATTGGAAGAAGAAGAACAAATGAGGCCTAAGGTCAGCATACGGAGGGACATAAAAAAGATCAGAGAAGAAATAAATAAAATTGAGAAGAAAAAAACAATAGAAAAAATCAATGAAACCAAGAGCTGGTTCTTTGAGAAAATAAACAAAATAGATGAGCCTCTAGCCAGACTTATTAAGAGAAAAAGAGAGTCAACACACATCAACAGAATTAGAAACAAGAAAGGAAAAATCATGACCGACCCCACAGAAAAACAAAGAATTATTAGAGAATACTATGAAAACCTATATGCTAACAAGCTGGGAAATCTAGGAGAAATGGACAACTTCTTAGAAAAATACAACCTTCCATGACTGACCCAGAAAGAAACAGAAAATCTAAACAGACCATTTACCAGCAATGAAATTGAATTGGTAATCAAAAAACTACCCAAGAACAAAACCCCCAGGCCAGATGGATCCTCGAAATTTTATCAAACATACAGAGAAGACATAACACCCATTCTCCTTAAAGTTTTTCAAAAAATAGAAGAGGAGGGAATACTCCCAAACTCATTCTATGAAGCAAACAACACCCTAATACCAAAACAAGCAAAGACACCACCAAAAAAGAAAACTACAGGCCAATATCCCTGATGAAAGTAGATGGTACAACATTCGAAAATCCATCAACATTATTCACCACAACAAGAAAAAGAAGGACAAAAACCACATGATAATCTCCATAGATGCTGAAAAAGCATTCGACAAAACAGCATCCATTCATTATAAAAACTCTCAACAAAATGGGAATAGAGGGCAAGTACCTCAACATAATAAAGGCCATATATGATAAACCCACAGCTAACATCATACTGAACAGCGAGAGTGTGAAAGCTTTTCCTCTGAGATTGGGAACAAAACAAGGATGCCCACTCTCCCCACTGTTATTCAACATAGTACTGGAGGTCCTAGCCATGGCAATCAGACAAAACAAAGAAATACAAGGAATCCAGATTGGTTAAGAAGAAGTCAAACTGTCACTATTTGCAGATGACATGATATTGTACATAAAAAACCCTAGAGACTCCACTCCAAAACTACTAGAACTGATATCGGAATACAGCAAAGTTGCAGGATACAAAATTAACACACAGAAATCTGTAGCTTTCCTATACACTAACAATGAACTAATAGAAAGAGAAATCAGGAAAACAATTCCATTCACAATAGCATTAAAAAGAATAAAATACCTAGGAATAAACCTAACCAAGGAAGTGAAAGACCTATACCCTGAAAACTACAAGTCACTCTTAAGAGAAATTAAAGAGGTCACAAACAAATGGAAACTCATCCCATGCTCGTGGCTAAGAAGAATTAAAATCGTCAAAATGGCCATCCTGCCCAAATCAATATACAAATTTGATGCAATTCCTCTCAAACTACCAACAGCATTCTTCAATGAACTGGAACAAATAGTTCAAAAATTCATATGGAACCATCAAAGACCCCAAATAGCCAATGCAATCCTGAGAAGGAAGAATAAAGTGGGGGAATCTCGCTCCCCAACTTCAAGCTGTACTACAAAGCCACAGTAATCAAGACAATTTTGTACTGGCACAAGAACAGAGCCACAGACCAGTGGAACAGAATAGAGACTGCAGACATTAACCCAAACATGTGTGGCCAATTAATATTTGATAACGGAGCCATGCAGATACAAAGGGGGAAATGACAGTCTCTTCAAGAGATGGTGCTGCCAAAACTGGACAACTACATGTAAGAGAATAAAACTGGATCACTGTCTAACCCCATACACAAAAGTAAACTCCAAATGGATCAAAGACCTGAAAATAAGTCATGAAATCAAAAAACTCTTAGAAGAAAACAGGCAAAAATCTCATGGATGTAAATATGAGTGACTTCTTCATAAACATATCTCCCCAGGCAAGGGAAACAAAGGCAAAAATGAGCAAGTGGGACTATATTAAGCTAAAAAGCTTCTGTACAGCAAAGGACACCATCAATAGAACAGAAAGGTATCCTACAGTATGGGAGAATATATTCATAAATGAGAGATCCAATAAAGGATTGACATCCAAAATATATAAAGAGCTCACACGCCTCAGCAAATAAAAAGCAAATAATCTAATAAAAAAAATGGCAGAGGAGCTGAATAGACAGTTCTCTAAAGAAGAAATCCAGATGGCCAACAGGCACATGGAAAGATGCTCCACATCGCTAATCATCAGAGAAATGCAAATTAAAACCACAATGAGATATCACCTCACACCAGTAAGGATTGCCATCATCGAAAAGACAAACAGCAACAAATGCTGGCGAGGTTGTGGAGAAAGGAGAAACCTCCTATACCTCTGGTGGGAATGTAAACTAGTTCAACCATTGTGGAAAGCAGTATGGAGGTTCCTCAGAATGCTCAAAATAGAAATACCATTTGACCCAGGAATTCCACTTCTAGGAATTTACCCTGAGAATGCAGCACTCCAGTTTGAAAAGGACAGATGCACCCCTATTTTTATCACTGCACTGTTTACAATAGCCAAGATATGGAAGCAACCTAAATGTCCATCAGTAGATGAATGGATAAAGATGTGGTACATATACACAATGGAATATTATGCAGCTATAAGAAAAAAACAAATCTTACCATTCTCAACAACATGAATGGAGCTAGAGGGTATTATGCTCAGTGAAATAAGCCAAGCGGAGAAGGACAAGTACCAAATGATTTCACTCATATGTGGAGTATAAGAACAAAGGAAAACTGAAGGAACAAAACAGCAGCAGAATCACAGAACCCAAGAATGGACTAATATTTACCAAAGGGAAAGGGACTTGGGATGATGGGTGGGAAGGGAGGGATAAGGGTGGGGAAAAAGAAAGAGGGCGTTACGATTAGCATGTATAGTGCGTGTGGGACACGGGGAGGGCTGTGCAACACAGAGAAGAAAAGTAGTGATTTTACAGCATCTTCCTACACAGATGGACAGTGACTGTGAAGAGGTATGTGGGGGGGACTTGTTGAAGGGGAGAACCTAGTAAACATAATGTCTTTCTGTAGTTGTAGATTAATAATACGAAAATTAAAAAAAAAAAGAATAATCTGGGCCCTTCTATAGGCTAAGGAGATTTTACATCGGCATGACTCTTACCCTATTTCCCTGCTCTACCTCATGGGGTAGACTTTTCTCTGCAGGAGAATAACTGGACACCCCAAGTCACTCCTGGCCTTTGAAAATTCAACTAATTATCTCATTAACTCTGTGAGTCTTTTCTGGCTCTCTGGTTTTATCTGGTTATCTCTTTGAGTCCCTTTTAGTAGACTTTACTGGTTTTATTCTCCCTCCACTAGTTTATGTCGATTTTTCTGCTTAACAAGAACAGTTGGGCAAAGAAGAGGCTTTCCACTCTAATATCAGACATGAAAAGTGATTCAACACAATTGGTAAAATTGATACACCAATAAAGAAAAGAGAAGAAAATAGTACCCCTACCTCATACCATACATCATAATCAATTTCAGGAAGATCACAAACCTAGACAAAAGTTTAAGCTTCAAAACTATGGTATGGGAGAATATTTTCATGATTTCAGTGCAAAGAAAATCTTAAAGGAGGGGTTATTATATTTGACTATATTAAAATTCATAGTCTGTTCTTCAAAGGATATATGGGAAAAATCAAGTGATAAAATGCTGAAATAACATCTGATGCAACAAAGGACTTTCAAAAAGGCCACATAGAGACATTTCAGAAATCACTGAGAATAAACAGCACAACAAAGAAGGGCAAAGATCTTTGAAAGTTATTTCACAAGAGAAGAATCAAATGGTGTTCAATCATCAGTAATCAGAGAGAAACAAATCAAAATTAATATTGATTAATTGGTTAATTGATGTTGGCTAGCATTACAAAACTGACTTTGCAAAGTATTAGAAGGATGGAGAACAGTGGAAATTCTACAAGCAGATATGTAACTATTTGCCATTATATAATTAAATTGAGGATACAAATATTTTGTGACCCAGTAAATACACTCCTAGGCAAATAACCTCAAACAATTTACACAAAGGTACCTAAAAATACACAAATTAAAATGTTCACAGAAGCATTTTTCCTAATTGCCAAAAACAGGAAATAGTCCCTTGCTGTCAACTCTACAAAGGTAAATATATTGTGGAAAACTATCCAATAATGCACTACTGGATAAAACAAAATATGCTCACGAGAGTGTATTTTATCTCCAATATTATTTATTTTTCCCATAAAAGTACAGAGGATAATAGTGTATTATTTAAAATAGTTTACCAGTCAAATCCATTCTTTGATCATTATGCATGGCAGAAAATTTATTGTAATTATTGGTGAAAAATTAATATTTTTAAAACATCAAATATACTCATGTGATAAATAATGCATATTATATATAATATATAAAATTTTATGTAAATGACAAAAATGTATCCATAAAGACTGCTTATTCCTGTGGGAAATCTTCACTTTCAAGAAACACACTCAATTAATTTAGCTCTTGCAATAAATTCACTGTTCATGCTAATCCCACAATTAATTCAAACTATGGTAAAAGATAACAAGACTGTCCATATTGTAAAGCAATTGTTCTTTTATTTCTTGATGTCATTGTATTAGTACATGGATGGAAATTGAAACATAAACTATGACTGAACAGAATCACTCATAAAAATCCCCTTCTCTATTTCTCCCTAGATATTAGAAAGGCAGATTCTGCAATTTTGAACAAGAATATCATACCAATTGTTGTTCATAATTAGAATTAAGGAGAAATTAGTAAATCATCTTGTGATAGAAACTAAAGGTTATCAGAGGTTTCCCCACTACTCTTGAATGCATACGATCCAGAGAGTACAAGCCTGATGTTAGGAGTCTTGCAACAGTTAATAAATGCAGAGGA
The DNA here is from genome assembly GCF_040802235.1 of Manis javanica. Classification (NCBI taxonomy): domain Eukaryota; kingdom Metazoa; phylum Chordata; class Mammalia; order Pholidota; family Manidae; genus Manis; species Manis javanica. Next base: position 58,433,651 of record NC_133166.1, read on the forward strand.
GCAGGTGAGAAAGGGGATGAGAAATTCCTTGAATCACAGGTCAGATGCTCACTATGTTTTGTTTTTAGAAAATATCTGAGTCTCAGGTAAAGGTATGGAGATAAGATGTTGAAGGACTCACATTCTCTAGAATTTGAAACCATTTAATTACCTAGTTTTAAGGAGGAGGTGGTATATAACAACCCATTTCTGCTCTCTTCTAATAAGTAGTACTCAATTTATGACACTGGGTCATTGTGGATATTAACCCATGGATTGCAGACTTACTGGAAACATTTATCTCTCATATATATCTATATGCTTATATCTTTATATTTATATGTGTGGAAAAAATATACATGAAACAAATGAGAAAGAACAAAAGTGACTTTTTAAATGATCGTTGCAGTTGGTGTGTGGTGCTACTCAAAAGGACTTTCCTATGGATTCAGGAAGACTAGATAGAGCTCTAGCTTAACATTTTCACAGAGTTGTCCTAATGTAAATAGAAATACTTCTATTTCATGAAACTGATACATAAGTGGCCTTATAAAAGGTACAAATATCTCTGTAAGGAAATGCTATCTACTGTTGGTATGCTTAATAGTGTTGAGTATTAAGAACACATATCTAGATACATCTCTATAATGCCCACAAGCATATTCTCAAGTTCAGGATGTGCCTTAGTGGGCATACATATCCCCAGAAGGGCAATGCATTACTTAAAACCCATTGTTTGACTCTGAAAGTACCAAAGGTAAACAGCTAATAGGCAGTGGGTTGGGGTACTGTTGTGTCATTTTCCCATTTCTACTACACGATGGGCCATTATCTCTTCAAAAAGACACTTCCCAGCATTAGTATCTGTCACTGACTAGAGTTCATCTTGGTCTGACCTCAGGATTTCTATTTTACAGCCATGACTTCACTAGCACCAAACCCTTATTAAAAACACTGCAAGCCATCAAATCCTTTGAAGAGTTCTTAAATAAATCACATATAGCAAGCTATTCATGCACGGTTTTTTTTTCCTTTCTTTTGGTACTTTTGGCTGTCCAGTTGCCTCAATTTTATAGTAACTCTCTGTCTCAGAAATATGTGGAAGGTTACAAGCTTCTTAAGAGGGGTACGTTTTAATCAGTGATTAATTTGCAATCAATTTTTGTTATTTTTAAGGCCATAATATATCATTAATGAAAATTTGAAATTTAAGGAAATATCCCTATCTAACACAATCTACTCTCTAAAATAGAGCTACTTTACTTCCACGTTACCTTGTATGCTGTAGCCTTTATGGAATATTTGACTTGTGGTACCATTTTATCTTCAGTTTTTATCACTTAAAAACATCATATCCTAAAGATATTTTCCATTTTCTGGGTAGTCCTCATAGTTATAAATTGAATGGCTAGAAAATTACAATTTGAATTGCCATAATTCAAACATTTTACTGTAATTAGACATTTGACTTGTTTTCCTTTTTGTTTGGAATTATATATGTCTCCAATATTTATCTACCTGCATTTGAAATTTTATCCTCTTAAATTATTTCCTTGTCATAAATTCTCAAAAGTGTGGTTGCTAGATCAAAAGAATATGTACGACTTTAGAATGTTTCTCATTTATGAATCCTTGTTAGTGACTAAGGGAGGATTTTCTCTGCCTCTTCACCTTTTTGTTAGAACTCTGGGGGTTGTAGAGATGAGTAAAGGATAGAGTGATTCCCTAGATACGTTATTCAGAGATAGTGGTAAAGGCTGATACAACCAGGGTAAAGAGAAAGGTTTAAAATAGTGCAGTATCTTTGGATTTAAGCTCTTTGGACTTCTGGTCTACTTGCTTTTCTCGTTTTTTCTTTTGGGAGACACTTCCACTGGACTCTTTCTCTTCCTTTGAGTTTGTTTTGGTAGAAGACAAGTCCCAATGCCTCTTCTTTGGAAGGAGCCACCCACTCCTTTCCTACCTTTGGAAATTCAAGGAAATAGTGACCTGAGTGGCTTGATGTCAGAAGAAAACAATAAGTAAAATAAATAAATTTGACTTTTTGCTCTATTCTAAGAACTGGAAACTGTTTTCCATATGTAGTCACAGTAAATATTGTAGACTTTGACAGCCAAGAGGTAAAATCAGAGATACTATTTAAGTACTTATATAACAAGAGAGAAGACAATTTCCACAATTTTATAAATGATGATGTTCAACATATTTATGGTTGTATTTTTTTGTTATAAAAAGCATCCACTAATAGGAATTGAACATTTTTTGGAGAACAGTTTGCTAGTTGGCCCTCAAAGTTCTTTATTATCCAACTGATTTCAAACATTCAAAAGATTAAAAACAATTTTAGCTCAATGGCCATACAAAAGCAGACAAAAGGCTGGACTTGACCAGCAGACCGCAATATGCAGATTCCCATTCACTCCCTTAGGAAAAATGTTTTCTGTTCTCTTGGTTGGCTTTCTCTTGAGAACTTTGGTCCATAAAAAAGGTATCAGCCTAGAGGAAATGAATCAAAGCTAGGTTTTAGTTGCCATGAAGACTTTTTTCCAAAACAGAAGGATGCCTTCGCACTCTCATGGAAGTAAGCCCAGTTGATTAGCAGACTGTTTTAGGATTTGAGTTCAAAACTCAGGAAGAAATGTAATGTTTTGCTTGGACTGTTCTGCTGTTCAAGTATCTCCTTTAGGGACTTCACAGAAAGGGCTGTATCTATGACACGTGGATGACAAAAGATAATGAAGATCAATTATCATGTTATCCTTCAAGGCTAGTATCATGTTGTTTTACAATGCCATCAGTGCCATTATTACTTCCTATCTAAAAATGAATTAATCCAAAGCTTTTTTTCTTTCTCTTGTTGAAAAGAATTTCCCTTTTTGATTTAACAATTTTACTTCTGAAATTCAACTTTATCAAAGTACTTAAGTGTATGTACTTGTGTGTGTGGTAAAGATAAATTTGGAAAATAATGAAATGAAACTCACAAAGGGAAAGCATAACTACTGGTACATTAAAGAAAAGACAAATAGGAAACCCATTCAGAGAATCAAGTAGACTTTCATGCACTGATAAGTAAAGCTTTCAAAAATATACTCACTTAACAAAGTTGAATAAGTACATAATGAGCTTTTAATTTCATTTCTCACATATGCAAAATATGTTTCTAGATACATGAAAAACTCATCTGGATAGGAAACCACACAAAAAGACCTGGGATGATACATAGCAAACTGCCTGCATTGCTTACATCAGGCAGAGTATGTGTGAGCAGCAAGGTGACACAACAGCAGTCCAGAGGAGGGACATCAAAAGGAATTTTCATGTTTTACTCTATGAATGTCTTATTGATTTACTATAGGATAATTATATTCATTTTGTAATTGCAAATTAAAATATTTATCTTTACCACACATGACTGATTTAAATTTCTAAATTTGATCATATGTGCCCTATACCACTCTCTTTTAGACACAAGAAGTTGAGGGCATATTTCTTTAAGATATATGATATGGTATTAAGAAGGATTGAATCATACTTGGCATCTACTCAACTTTTAGTCTCTTACTAGAATGTGAAGTGTTTTATGGTAACAGATGTGGGGGTGTATAATTTATCAAACAGTATCTCTCTTTTTTTTTTTGCTTATACATCATTCTTCTTGAAATAATCTTATTATTTTCAGATTTATAATTGACCTCCTTTTGTTTTGCTCTTTTAAAACATTCATTCACTTTATAAACTTTGGCAGTTCTTAAAGTTTTTGCCACAGTTTTATGTGCATACCCGTTATTTTCATTCTGGATTCTGGTGATTTGTTATCGTCTAAAATGGGAATGGTCGTGATGGAATCCTCCCACTCTTTCTCCGCTTTCCTTCTTCAAAGAGAATTTGTGAAGTTAATTTTAATGAAAATTTGATTTTTCAAATGATACTGATTACATGCTTTGAGAATGAGAAGTTTACTGTTTTAAAGCATTCTAGTTAAAGAAGTAAAAAAAACAATGTTAAATCAACATCGAATCTTCACAGGAATTACCTCCTTGAAAGAATGCTATAGGGGCATAATGGTAAAGAAATTTTTAAGTTTAGAGAATATTGCTTTTAATTTCACATACTATACAATGATTTATCATAATGAATTATCTCAGAGTTAAATAATCATCAAAAAAGTACAAATGAGTTCGTGATTTTTTACATGTTTTGACTAATATTAACACTGATTTGAAATGTATCATGAAATCTTATATATCTGAACTTTTTAACCTAACAGTTTTGTGAAATAGTCAAGGAATTTCAATGTATATTTCAGAGATGAAGAAATTTAATCTCAGAGAAATTTAACTCTCAGGTAACACTGAGTTAAAAATAATAGAAGCTAGATTTCAAACTGAATTGCCATACTCCTACATTCTGTATAATAAAGAATTGATTATACTTTTTCAACTCCTACTTCAGAAATTATATTTATTTAAATATTTGGTGTATTTGGGCTCTCCAGAGAAACAGAACCAATAGAAGATACCTATCTCTATTTTATCTGTCTGTATCTATCTACAGAGAGATTTATTATAAGGGATTGGCTCATGTTATTGTGAAGAATGAACAGTCTCAAGATCTGCAGCTGATATGCTGAAGGTTTTGGAAAGCTGTTAGTGTAGTTTCAGTCTGAGTCCAAAGGACTGCTGGGAGATCCAATGGTATAAAGTTCTAACTTGAAAGCCCACAGGCTTAACACCAAGAAGAGCTGATGTTCTAGTCTAAGTCCAAAAGCCAGAAAAGACCTATTTCCCAGCTGTCGCGGTCAAGCAGGAGGATCTCTCTCTTACTTGGTCCTCTTGTTATATTTAGGTCTTTGATTGCTTGGAGGAGGTCTCCCCAAATTAAGGAGGATAATGCTGTATTCAGCCTACTAATATAAATGGGAAACATCCAAAAATACCCATCAGAAATACCTAGCATATTTGGTCAGATTTCTGAGTGTCCTTAGGCCCAGTCAAGTTGACATAAAATCAGTTATCACAGTTAGTTAAATTCATCAATAAATTCACTTCATCTCATCAGTTATGGAGAGGTGGAATTCAAACCACATTCTAAGAAATATTTGTAGAATTCTTGTTGTAGAGTTAAGTATACTGTACTGTACTCAGTGATGTGTATATTCACAGCCAGATGAAGTTTTAATTAGATCAGATTATCTAAATATTAAATAACATTTGTCAAAAAAGCAGGTATTTATGCAGTAACTCTACAGATCTAGGTTTATGTACTTGAAAAAATTACTTATTTCCCCTACTCATGAAAATTTATCTACACAATTGGTATAATATTAGTGCCACCTCACTGGATATTTGGGAGGATTAATAACAATGCATGTAAAGTAACTTGGAATACACAATAAATATTAATTATTAACATTATTCTTATTTTTTATCATCTCATTAATAGCCTCGTCAGTCAAACTGAACATTATATAAATGTAGAATATGGGAGAACTAGAATATAAATTAAGGCAAAAATTGGCATGTGATTTTTTTTGTTGGAATGACACTAAAAATGTATAGGGGGGCAAAATAACAAATTAAAGTCATCATTTTAGTCTACTTTAAAAACCATGAGATGTGCTCCCACCATTATCATTTGTAGCTTTAAACCATTAATTGCATGCAAGTTCTTCTTAATGAGGATCTTTTAGACTAGAAATTAGTTCAAAATGAAAATAAATGTTATATCAAGGCCTGAGGTAGCATCACACATCTCAAGGAATTCAGAATCTCTCCAGCCTCATTTCTTTTAACATTTTGCTAGTTTTCAAAATAAAGACATGAAAGGCAGTGAAACATGATATAGCAGTTTCATCAAATAATAAATACTGTTCAGATATCTAGGAGTCCTTCCTTCTTGTCCTTTTAGGATCATGTTATTTGCCAAATTATTTTAATGATTAGTTGTAATTGTTTTGGATCATTTTTTACAGCTAAAATTTAATATTATCCCAACCCAAGGTGTGTGTTTTTCCATCTTGTTCTAGCTGGGTATTTTTTTTTCTTTTAAAGCATCCTACACTAGCATAGATACAATTATATGTCGTTTATGTTCAAATATTTTGTCCTCATTTACCATATGCATTGGAAATTTTTAAAGCTCAAATAGGGATAAATAAAAGATTAAAGGATAACTTGTCTGTCATGAAGGATTTAACAAAATAATACAGGATATATGTAAAAAATACTGTAATATAATAATAAAACAATATTGAGAGTCTGTGAAGATTCAATAGAAGTTTTATTTTTATTATTTCAATTAAGGTTAAAACCATTGATTAATAGGTATTATATATATAGTTATGCAGATTATTCTAATTAGGTTTTAAATTTTGAAAAGATTGAATAAATAATTTGCCCATAGTAATATAACTGGAGAATATCAAAATCAGGATTATTCAAACTTGGTCAAAGTGATTACAAATTCCCAAAAATTGATCAGCTCCCATCTTTTCAAGATAATGTAATGATACCTATAGTAGAGAAAATCATTTTAAAAATTATTATAATAATATATATCATATTAAAATGTTTTAAAATCATTACTAAAATATTTACTAACTTGTTCATGTTTAAATGGAAACTTATTATATAATTTTATATTTCTTTTTTCTATGACACAAAGACATTTATATATTTATTCAACCTTAAACAACTTCTTTCACAGGCATATTCTAAATATAAATAGAATACTTACTAGGTGCCAGACTCTGATCAAGATACTAGGGATAGGACAATACAGGAGTCAGGGAAGACATTCCCAATAAGAACTAAAATTCTAGCCAGTGAAATGGCAATTCAGACTGTGATTAGATTGTAATATGAATAAAACAAATAGGGTGATAATACAGAGACTTATTCTTGGAGGACAATACTTACGGGAAATGGGAATGTAAAGAAACATACCTCTTTTTATATAATTTAGAAAGTGGAACCATAAGAAAGCAATGGCTAATGAAATGTAAGTTGAAAGAACGAGAGGGTTTATGTTTATAACCTCAGATTTGAGGTTTCCTTAAGAGGGTAAATGATGGAGCTACAATTTAAAGAAAGACCATGGGAAGAAAATCTTGGGTCAGTGAACAGAATGAAGAGCTCTTTGACATTAAGATGCCCATTAGATATTAAAGTTCAAATTTTGAATAAAATATATGCAAGTCTGAAACAAAAGGGAGAGGTCAAGGCTAAATTGTTAAGTATTCATATTTAAGTAAATATCATTTAAAAAGAATTATTTGGATGAGATCAAGTAGAGAAAGTATACTTAAGTCTATATGGGGACATAGTCTTAGAAGTTTTTACAAAACTTTTTCTGTACTTCTCGTTTTGATAAGGAATTTTTCTGGATTCTTTCCATCCTTTGATCATTTCTTTTCAAGGAAATATGAAATAATATATAATCTGGAAAGAGTGGACAAGTTAATCTTAACTCCACACCTCCATTCTTTTGGGAGTATAACCATCAACAGAAAAGAGGAATTTTTCTCTGCTTCATCATTCCATAAATCTTATCTGGACAAGCTTCCTCCTCACTGAGGAGTTTGCCAAGTTTGTACATTAATATTGGCAAATTCATTTAGTTAGCAAGTCTAAAGTTTGCCTACCAAACTGGACTCTATTGGCAGTCACCATTATATATATGGGCCTCTATATTTACTTTCTGTGTATTTTGGTCCTTGTTCAGACTCATGTGAAGAGGTGAGCTATTTATTGAGGGAAAGCTTAGAAAGCTCCAAATAGAATTTAATGTTAAAGAACTTAAGAGTGAGTTGAAGAGGTGAAATATGAATAGATGAGAAGATAAAATGATATGCCTCCCAGACTTCTTGCACAAAAGTACGTTTTTTGACAAGAAACTGGGTCACATGATGAATGCTGGAAAAGTCTCAACCAGGTGAAGACCACAACTGACTGGGGTAAGCACACCAGAGAAAAAAGACAACATGGCAGAATGGAAGTATCTGCATTGGCACATAAGAGTGGGATCCAAGAAATTCTATAATGATAAACTGGCAAAATACAAAGTTAGTGTCTCAGTCTCTGTGATTTTGACCCTTGTTTTTCCTCTGTCCACTTCATCTTATCAGTAAAAGTAACAGAAGACTCATTTCTTTTTTACCATTTTGCCAATTATCAAGAAAAACTGAAAGAAGAATAAAGACATATTAGACTTATAATAATCTAGGCTCTGCTTACCTACTTACCTTATCAGTCCTTCTCCCTCGTCTCCTTTGTGTCATCCTCTTATGTTTTGATATTATTCATGCACCGTTTGTGAGCTAGCCAGTGTCCGTTCATTCAGTAGTGACTGCACATCAGTCATCTTTTGGGCTCTGGCGACATCGTGAAAAGAGAAATGCAGTTCATGCCTTTGTCACAGTCTGAGAAGACAAACAAAACAAATCATTTCGAATAATCAATACTGGCTCTGCTGTCTAGATACCATGAAGTAAGAGGATGGATTTAGAAGACAGAAGATTGCTCAGTTCAGCTGAAAACAGTGTTATTTATTTAACTTTTCATTCAGAAAATACTATGTTCATTTATAAAACGTGTCAAGCACTGTGCTAAGCCTCAGTGTAATTGGGTGTAATTTCAGATAAAGCAGAAATCCTTAAAAGGTGATGATTTTAAAGAGAATTGAATGCCAAGTTTCTGGATATCAGGTTTATACACAAAGATCCCTTCAGTTTTAGATACTTTTGTGAAATTTCTATTCATTGTGCTGAGATTTCTGGAGAGAAGAGAATTTAAATGTGTTAAGTACTTGGGTTAATATCACTAGTTTCACTGACCAAGAACTTATCTTCTTATTTTGTACCTTATGAGAAAAAAAAAGACATGATGGTCATTTAAAAATACCAAATAGCAGGGTGAGCATATTGTCCTATTATCTTTTTAGCCATTTCCATAGTAAGAATGTAAAAAATCATGCTGTAACTGTAAATTATGTAATACACAGTATTGAGATGGAGGAAACTCTTGTTTTCCAGCACAGATTCTCACTTCTTAAAACTTATTTGTATTTGTTAAAAAGGACAGAAACTTGAATTCAATTGAAGAATAAAGTCCCTCAGCCATGAGTTATTGTGAGAAATCTGCCCAGTTAGTAACATTTCACTCAGATCCCTTCAAAAAGGGAACTCTTCTATCTAAAAGTGATTTGATATAGGAAACTGAATTCATTTTAGGCGAGCTAGGTAGGAGACTCTGAATAGAATAATTTAGTCTATATATATAGTTCACTCTTCCTTTCTTCTTCCTTTTCTCCTTTCTTTTAGGTTGTAATGCACACACACACACACACACAGTGGCAAGTGATTTATTGATTTATTAAATATTTTGCATTACTTTTGAAGAATGGAATAAGGGTTTTAAATTTCCATCCTCACCACTCACCTCCATTTTCTTACCTACTCCATACAAGCAGAAAGAAAGAAAGAAAGAAAGAAAGAAAGACTTTAAGAAGTTCTTGTTTTGGAAATGGACATGCTTAGATTCAGAATTAAACTGTTTTAAAATGTACATTTGTTATCTACTATGCATGCAGATTAAAGTTGCCCCAGTATGCAAGGAGTTTTCCCCATAATAGTGGTAGAGGAAATTATTGTGTTGGGAGTGATAACAGCAAATGACAATGAACTATATAACCCATTTCCAGAGGCTCAGGAATTTTGATGTAGAGATTCAGAGATACTGAGAATCTATAAACAAGAGGTTTGTTCCTTGGAATCACAGAAAAGAAACCTGGGCCAACATTTGAACACAGGGCTGCAGAATACTGACTTTTATTAGCCGCTTGGATTGGTCTAATAAGTGTCCAGGTTGGAACATAATGTATGGATATCTAGACTTTCTTATTCTACTTTTACACAGGCAACATGAAAGCTTTCCATGTTTGTGGCACTGTAGTTAGTGTAAGGACTTTACATAGCATGAATAAGATTGAATTTTTCAGAATCTTGTACAATGCATGTTTATAGTCACTTTTTGTTTGATTTGGAACACTTAAAGAATGTGACTCATTTTATACACAGAGTCATGGAATATATTTATTTAACCAGTACATTAAAATTTTCCATTGAGTGGGTGATACATCCATAAAATGGAATATTACTCAGCAATAAAAAGGAATTGTTGCATGCAACAACACAGATGAATCTGAAATGAATTATGTTAAGTGATGGGTAAAATGTCAATTTTATGCAAATATCCTTTATCTTAATTTTAAAAACAACATACTACAAAAGAAAATTGCATGAGGCTATATATAACCTATTGAGTTTCACAAATATGTCCCCCTCAACTTGTGAAAATTTTCAGCTTCAGACAAGGAAGAAAGAAATTGATAAGTAGAACCAACAAAGTAAAATAGACTAAGGGACTTCATTATAAGTAACTAAACATGAAAAATCTACAAGTTATTTGATTTATTATTAGGTGAAATTATAAGAAAATAGAACTCACAAGTCACAATGGTGTTTAATTTTGAAAATAATCTTTGATGAAACTTGGAAATTTATACTAGTAAAATGTAGATGAGACAGGTAATATTTACATTCCAATTACCACAGGGACACAAGGAGTAAAGACTATTAGTTAGATTGAGCAAAAGTTTTATTTAAGTTAAAATTCATACTCTCACCTTGTAATCATGTTTACAATTCTTTCCATATTTCTTAAGTAATGGAATGAAGCTTTGAGATATGCAACAGTTTATTGAAATCATCATTTGAACTCTCAAGAGTTTGTTTTAATCCTCTTTTACCCACAAAATTTGCAAAATACATTTGTTTTAGAAATTACAATAAGTTTAGTAGGGAAAGTTTTATTTCTTTATATGTTACAAGAATTTGAATATACTCACTCAAGCTCTAAAATGAGCCTAACAGGGCTTATGGAAATTAGTCTAAAATTTAAGACCTCGTTAGCTTTATGTTTATTAATTTTATCTCTATAAATATGCTGTTAAATCTCTCAGTAGTAAGAAAATCATCTTGGTTTTCTCTTTAAAGGCCCCTTTGTTCTAAATATTTATATTGGAAAATTTCATTCACTGCATAAGGCAGAATTCAGTTCTTCTCACAGTGTCAAGCCCAGATTGAGTCCTCTTAGGGACGGTGCTTTACTTGGTCCAGTCCTAAAGTGGTTTCAACTCCTGCACCAGTTATGAATGGTGGGACTTCCAAAGCAGAGGGGAATCTAATGCACATGAGTCCTGCGCACCAGTGGTTCTCTGTGTGGTGCCCAGACTAGCAGCACTGGCATTGCCTGTTGACATGTTTGAAATGCAACCTTGGAATCTCACCCTGGACTTACTGAGCCAGATGATTGTAACTCCTATCCAAGTTTAAAAACTACTCCTCCTCTTCATTTTGTTGGGCATGGCCTTTGTCTTCTCACATGTTTGTAGCACCTTCCCCCAGGTTTGAATGCAGCATGGGAAAGCACAAGCTTGAGAACAACCGGTGCAGTCCTTGGAAGTTATCTGCCCACAAAAACATATCTTGTCCTTGAAGATGAGCCAAGACTCGTCACTCTGAAAATAGGGAGACCTTGAGGATGTGTGAAAACACCGCCCCTGCTTCTGGCCTGCCCCCCACCCCCACCCCCTGAGAAGGAAAAGATGAGTATAGCACTTGGCTGAGGTCCGAGAAAGGCAGTATAAAAACAAAGGTGCTGCACCACACCAGGGCTGCAGCCATTGTCTGTCTGTCTGTGTTGTCTGTGTTTTTTGTTCTCTCATTTCACCCAAAGATGAGTAGCGCACTACATCAGGCACCCAAACGTGGGGCGTCCTCTCAGAGTGAGTTGTACATTTGTTCAGCTCCATGCCTCCCCTTCAGACTGTTCGACTTCAACGGCAGGCACCGTCACCGTTTAACAAATCAACATCCTTATCCATTGTTAACAAACGTGCCTCTGTGGATTTTTCTCATTTACTATGATTTTTCTCAGGGTTTGTAAGAGTAAAAAGTAGTTGCTCCATAAAAACATCTTAGACTCCATATTCCCTTGCCCTCTGTAAAGACAATGTGGCTTCATCAAAAGTATGTACATAAAAATCTCAAGGATGCAAATCTATATTCATTTTTATTCCACTTAGTTTACAGCCAAGCTATCAGCACCCGCACCTTATGACTCCTACATTCCAAGATCTGGCAAGGCAACAAATTCATTTCCCTGAGTGTTTCCATTTGATACACTTAAAAAGCAACACAGGTACAGAATAGAAATGCCTATGTGAGCACATTTCCATAGCTGCTGATGTTGATATTTAATTCACTTCTGGGGAAGAATGATGACAAATAGGAGACGCTAATTGAATAGATACACAGCTGCTTTTAATATTGTACAATTAAGGTCCTGTCAACAAAATGTGACTAGAGAATTCTTTGTTTTCTGAGCAAAAATACAAAAAATTACAGAAAGCAGTGAATGATTCTGAGACTTGGTGGCATAGTTTTGTAGGAAAACTGAACTACCTGACATATATTTGCATTAGAAAAATGTATTTCATAGTAGTAGAGATTTTGTTTTGCTCTGTCTAGACATGCATTTTGCTTTTAGAATTTGATTACAATTTCTTAAATAAATGAGACACACAAACTGAGAATCAGGGATCTGTATAAATCTTAAATAATATTTCTTTAGAGAGTCTGTTTTTTCATCTGCAGAGAAAGGGAAAGGCAAGTGAAAGATACTGATGTACACACATGGCAATACCCAGACCGCATGAAAAAATAGAACTCTGACCTACCTACCATTTGCAACAACTAGTAAGGAAGCCAAACCACAACCTGTAGGGCAATTGACTCCAAACTGTCAGGACTCAATCAACTGCCAACTTCCCTTAATTTTTGCCTTCCCTTCCAAATAAGGACCAATGAAAGAAAGCTGAACACACTTGTCTAACCAATCCCATAGGATGCCTTGTTTCTAGTTAGCCCACCTCCAGCTTCCCCATGGAAACAACTTCCAATCAGGGCATATCTAAATCCTTCTTTTTTTCCATTAGAAAACTTTCATACTCCTCTGCTTGCTTTTGAGTCTCTATCAAACAAGTGATGGTACCTGACTTCCTTACTGTAGCAAGCTTGGAATAAACAGTGTTTGCTTATTCTAATGTGGGCATTCATCATGTATTTCTACACAAGCAACTCTGTAACAGTTAAAATGCTCTCAGTGCTATTTTCCTATGAAATTCTAGAGAACATGACCACCAAGGAAGAATTTACATCAATTTAAATGCAATTTTTCAGATGATAAAACCTGAAAACTCATAATGAAGATGCTATGAGAGCAACATTAAAAGAGTAGTAAAATGTTTTTGAAAATGGAAAGGATAGGTTGGGTTAGCCATAGAATAGAAATATCACAAATTTCAAGTGGGCTTGTCTTACAGGATATTGCCATGTGGTCTATATTATTCTCAAATGGTCATTTGTACTGAAGTGAACCAACCTGAGTTCCAAATCTACCATTACTCATTCCAGAACAGGAAAGCTTCAAAGAACACTGCCAAAGCTGAGGATACTATTCAATAGATTCATTATTCCCAGACACATTAAAAACATGAAATAACTATATGGCCTTTACCAGTGATGATAGTAGGTGGGTGAGGTGGGTATGTTCACCTGGAGTAAAGGACTAGAGGGGTTAGTAATCTGCAAACTACTGAAAAACAACAATAAAACTGAATAAAAGTTGCCCTGATTTTTATTATTCCCATGCATGTATAGTCTAAAGACTACCAATGTTTAATAAATAATGAATAATGGAGGCATAAGAAAATCTAAACTTTTGCTGATCTAAGTTTAAAACAGTTGCTGTGGCTACAGTTGAGGCTGAATTTTAGTTATATATATGTGAAGTACATTTTAAGATACTTTTATTATCCTTTAGCCAAAATTGAATTCAACATGAAAGTTACCTCAAAGAGCTCTTAGTTAGTCGCATGGCCCCTTGATACACATGGGCACAGCCAGACCCACAATTTTTAGAGAACTTTTTAAGCTCAATTTGGGCATAGCATATATCTAACACCATGATTTTACATATCCTTTTATCTAAATAGGATATTTGAAATAAACATTGATAATACAATGATTTTGAAGATGGAGCATTAGAACTTGATTCAGTTCAAATCTGTCACTCTGTCAGCCCTTGATATTTTTAATCGTGTGAAAATTTTAAAACATTTAAATGAAGTATGAGCAGTGAGATGAAATATTTTGTGTTTGTTAAGAGTCTAGAAGCTAAAATACAGAATTTCCAGTTAAATTTAGATAAACAACTTTTTTGATATAAGTATATTCCTTGCACTATTTGGGGCATACTTATAATAAAAAGAAAATGTTTCTTGCCAGAAGTTCAAGTTCCTGTATTTTTATTTGTACAATTTGTAGTATTAGCAGAATTTTAGCTCATAAATGACATAACTTACTGAGTTTGAAAATCTTTAAAGTTAAAAGAAAGTGTAAATTGGTTGTAAAGTCTTGTTTTAAAACTAAAGAATGAAGAAAATTAAACATTACATCAGTGGTATAATTTACTGGCTTCCAAATTTAATGTATTAAAGTAATTTTAGGTTTATTAAAATCCAGTTGTTATGGACAGTTATTTCATAAAATATTATATAAGACTATAATCAAGGGATCACAGTTCAAAATCTCAAGTGCATATGCATGTATGTATATGTGTGTGTATGATATATATATATGCTATCACCCAGAAATAGACCCACATAAATATAGTCAACTGATTTTTGATAAAGGAGCAAAGGCAACACAATGGATAAAAAAAATAGGCATTTAAATTGTTCTAGTACTACTGAATATCTATATGCAAAAAAAAAAAATCTAGACATAGACCTGACACCCTTCACAAAAATTGACTCAAAATGGTTCATAGATCTAAATGAAAAACAGAAAACAATAAAAACAGTAGAATTTCTAGAAAATTACACAGGGAAAATCCTGTATTTGGGATAATGTAAATAGACTGTTTAGATAAAGCACCAAAGATATAATCTATGTCAAGAAAATGAGGAAAAAAAAGCCACAGACTGGGAGAAAATATTTGCAAAATACTCATCTGATGAAGGACTGTTATCCAAAATTCGCAAAGAACTCTTAAAACTCAACAGTAAATAAATGAACAATCAAATTTAAGAATGGACCAAAGACTTTAGCAGACACATCACTAAAGAAGATTAAACAGATGCCAGATAAGTGCATGTAAAGATGTTCAGCATCATACCTCACCAGACAGTTACAGATTAAAATAACAATGAGATACCACTACACTATTAGAATGTCCAAAATCCAAAAGACTGGAAAAACCACAACTGACTATCATGTGGAGCAACAGTAGATTTCATTTATTGTTGGTGGGGATTCAGTAAGCCACTTTGGAAGACAGTTTGGCAGTTTCTTACAAAACTAAACATACTGTTACTGTGTGATCCAGCAATCATATTCCTTGGTATTTATCCAAACATGTCCACACCAATACCTTCCCACAGATGTTTATAACAGTATTATTCATAATTACTAAATACTTGGAAGTAGCAAGGAAGTCCTTCCGTAGATGAAGTGATGCATAAACTTTTATAGATACAGATAATAGAATATTACTCAGCACTAAAAAGAAATGAACTATCCACTGGCATTAAGTACATCCATTGCTGTGCAACCATCTCCACCACACATTCACAGAACTCATCTTGCAGAACTGAAACTCTGTACCCACTGAACAATAATTCCTATCTTGCCCCTCTTTTTTTGACACTAGGTTTTAAGATGTTTAGCAGGAGCGTGAACAATGTGGATTTGTCCCCTTTAACTGACCCAGGTCTCTCTATTCATCACTGTTTCTGGGAAGAAATGGTTTTACAACCACAAGGATCATCCACCCATAACATGGTCAAATGATTGAAACTCCTCCCTTTATAATGTGGACAGGGAAGGGGCCTTGGGGTCACAATTTGCTGAAGCCTATCAAGTTCAGTAGCAAGCTCACTGGGTAATTAATGGTCCAGACAATAGTCAGGTGGGACAACTGCTGGACTGACATCATTCTGAAGAAAGACTGAGGGATAGAATTTTTAAAAACAGATCAAACATTTTTAGAGATAATAGATGTTCCATTACAAATATTTTAAACTGTATAAAAGGATGTAAAGAGAAAAGTAATGGTCTCTCCTTAATTCTCTCTCCCACTTCTTGTGCTTCTTTCCAGATTAAACACGTTTTGTGTCTTTTAAAAAAAAAAAAAAAAAAAAAGAAATGAACTATCAAGCCATGAAAGACATGGAGAAAGCTTAAATGTATGTTACTAAGTGAAAGAAGCCAATCTAGAAAGGCTACTTCCAATTATAGGACATTATGGAAAAGACAAAACTATGGAGATAGTGGAAAGATCAGCAGTTTCCAGGAAGTAGGTGTGGAAAGGGTGAATAGGCAGACCACTGCAGACTTTCAGAGAAGTAAAAGTATTCTACATATAGCGTATTTATGTTATTTTACTTTTGCCCAAACCCATGGAATAACACCATCATGAATTAACCTTAATATGAACAATGGACTTTGGGTGATGCAGTGTGTCAGTATAGGTTCATCAATTTCAGCAGACCTCTGCAGCGCAGGAGCTCAATAGCAGTGGTGGTTATTGGTGTGTGGGGACAGAGGGTATATGGGAACTTGTTGTACTTTACACTCAACTTTGCTGTGAACCTAAAATATTAAAAAATAAAGTTTATTAATTAAAAATATCAAATATTAAAGAATGATACTTTCTT
Source organism: Manis javanica (assembly GCF_040802235.1). Lineage (NCBI taxonomy): Eukaryota > Metazoa > Chordata > Mammalia > Pholidota > Manidae > Manis > Manis javanica. The sequence goes on from NC_133166.1 coordinate 58,450,472, forward strand.
TTTTCTTTTTTGTACTGTAAGATCTCTTTTACTGGCACAATTATATATATGAAGTTCAATAAAGACAGTTTTCACTTTCTCATCTTCTTTTGCAGCTATTATTAATTGCATTTCATGATTATTATTGAAAAATATTTCTATAGAGAGGAAAAGGTATAATAAAGTATCTGATTTAGAGGTTATATGTACTAAGTTCCCCACTGGCCTTTACAATTTCCCTGTTACTGAAGCTAGATAACAAGTCACATTTTACCTGCAACTAAATTCACACATCAGTTTTTTACATGACAGAGACAAGGGTAAAAGTCATAGACTAACATTTACAGTTCAACTCAGCTATCTGCTGGTTCTTTTGTTTGCTAAGTTTCTTGAGATGAATTTTTTTTGGAGGGGAAAACATCACTAAAAGTCATTCCTAATAACTTTTTTTCTGAGTAGGGGCTGCTTTGAAATGCTTTTTGTAGTATTCTTACCTTGCTGATCCCACAAGAAGTGTTTCCTAAGAGATGTGAGAAGAAAGGAACTATCAGGAAGAGATTTCTAAATTAAGATTACTTTTTTCTGACAAGAAGGACCAGGGGAAGACTGTATTTACTTTAAATTAGCTTACAATGAATAATGAAAAGGAAAAGATTTTGAAAGAAAAATGTCTATGTATTCTCCAGCTCTCTAACTGGATCACCTCTGCCTTAAAACCTTGCCTGCCTTTCAGAAACTCATTCCTCCTTTCTGCTTGCCTTAAAATTGTGTATCTCTGTTGTTGTCATTATACAATGCAATAATCACGTGTTTATACCTTTTCCTTGACAAGAAGATGGATAGTTCCTTGAAGTAAAAGATGGTTGGTGTATCTTCAAATGCTTAGATCAGATGTGTTTATAACAAATGCATGTTAGATATATATTTTTGATAGTTCTGACTTTCCAGATAAATGCCTAGAAAATTCTAACTTTATATGAATGACTGGATAAAGAATCAGGTTAAATTTAAATTGATAACTCACAATCTAGACTCAAAAAACTACTCAGGAAAGGTTGTAGAGGAGCAAAATTGTCCCAGTGATATTTGCTGAAGTCATAGTTTTCCCATCTCTCACATTCTTGATTTTTTGAAATGTGCAACACTTTGCTTTCAATCTAAGGGGGACATATTTTTGCACTTAAGTTCTTAAAGTGTTTTCATGTTCTACAGACTCTTTCAGATATATGGCTACTTATGCTTAGCATCTTATGCTTGATGTTATTTTGTCATATTCAATTTATTAATGATCCTTGTAAAATCTAAAAAAAAATCAAAGATTAAAATTAATAATCATTCAGAAATATTTTCTGAAATATGTGCTCTCTGCAAAAGAAGAAAATTGAGTATGAATCACACTTTCCAGTTCATTTTTATTTTAGATATGAAAGGTCTATGTGCCTGTGATTGAGGATGAGAAGGGAAATAGAAAAGGTTTGTATTATTGGTGATGGCCTTGTCCTCTAAAATACCTACTAGGTAACGTGAAATCCATATAAACCATTCATTCCACCCTATTGTTGAGTAGTCCATTTAGAGAGGTCTCCCTGACAGGCAGATGAGAACTCAACCTGAACACTGTCCTCGATTCTGACGCAGAAAGAACTCACCAGTAGGTTAAGCAAAGAGTAGTTCCATCAAGTCGAAATGCACACTCAAGGAAGGATGGTTTTATAGCTGGAGTTTAAATAGGGATGGAATATTTATAAGGATAGGTGGGGTTTTCTCCAAATAGGGGTGAATTTCCAGGAAATAGGGTGATGCCCTCTTTATATCCTTACATGGTCTGCCTCAAAACTGTTATGGTGCCAAGGGGTATAATTTTTACTATACTAATAAGAGTACAATGAGCTTTCTGGTAATTTTAAGTTATACTTTTTTTGCCAAATGGCCATGTGAAATTTTCATGACTTGCCCAGGGCCTGGCTCTTTTCCTGAACTTCACAGGCTATGTCACTTGTACCCTTTTAAATTTTTCTCAATTTCTCCTCCTTAGTAACTAAAATATAAATATGTATTGAACATCATTTTCATTGCAAGCAATGAGTTAGTTCTTTGATATACAAAGAAAGAAAGGAAACATTTTTTAGTGTCAGGTAGATAAAAGACACTATGATTAGCATTTACACAGCTACTTCATTTAGATCTCATTTCAACCCCATGAGGAAGATATTTATTTATTATTTATTTATTAAGGCATCATTGATAGACACTCTTATAAAGGTTTCACATGAAACACATTGTGGGTACTACTTTCACCCACATTATCAAGACAGACCCCATGCACCATTCAAGTCACTGTCCATCAGTGTAGTAAGATGCCACAGAGTCACTACTTGTCTTCTCTGTGCTACACTGTCTTCCACATGACCCCCCTCCACACCATGTGTACCAATCATAATACCCCTCAATCCCCTTCTCCCTCCCACACCCTTCCCCTTTGGTAACTGCTAGTCCCTTCTTGGAGTCTGTGACTCTGCTGCTGTTTTGTTCCTTCAGTTTTGCTTTGTTGTTACACTCCACAAATGAGAGAAATCATTTGGTACTTGTCTTTCTCCACCTGGCTTATTTCACTGAGCATAACACCCTCTAGCCCCATCTATGTTATTGCAAATGGTAGGATTTGTTTTCTTCTCATGGTTTAATAGTATTCCATTGTGTATATGTACCACATATTCATTACCATTCATCTATTGATGGACACTTAGATTGCTTCCACATCTTGATTTTTGTAAATAGTGCTGCAATAAATATAGGGGTGCATACGTCTTTTTGAATCTGAGATCTTGTTTACTTTGGGTAAATTCCTAGGAGTGGAAATCCTGGGTCAATGGCATTTCTATTTTTAGTTTTTTGAGGAACCTCCATATTGCTTTCCACAATGGTTGAACTAATTTAAATTCCCACCAGCAGTGTAGGAGGTTCCCCTTTCTCTGTTTCCTTGCCAGCATTTGTTCCTAGTGTTTTCAATGTTCACCATCCTTACTGGTGTGAGGTGATATCTCATTGTGGTTTTAATTTGCATTTCACTGATAGTGACGTGGAGCATCTTTTCTTGTGCCTGTTGTTCAACTGAATTTCTTCTTTGGAGAGGTCTGTTCATATCCTCCACCCATTTTTTAATAGGTGTAATTGCTTTTTGGGTGTTGAGGTATGTGAGTTCTTTATATATTTTGGATGTTAACCCCTGTCAGATATGTCATTTACAAATATAGTCTCCCACACTGTGGGATGAATTTTTGTTCTGCTTATGGTGTCCTTTGCAGTACAGAAGATTTTTGGTTTTATGTAGTTCCATTTGTTCATTTTTGCTTTTGTTTCTCTTGCCCGAGGAGATGCATTCAGGAAAAAGTTGCTCATGTTTTATTCAAGAGATTTTTGCCTATATTTTCTTCTAAGAGTTTTATGGTTTCATGACTTACACTCAGGTCTTTGTTCCATTTTAAGTTTACTTTTGTGTATGGAGTTAGGCAATAATCCAGTTTCATTCTCTTACATGTAGCTGTACAGTTTTGCTAACACCAGTTGATGAAGAGGTTGTCATGTCCCCATTTTATATCCATGACTCCTTTATCATATACTAATTGACCATATGTGCTTGGGTTTATATCTGGGCTCTCTATTCTGTTCCATTGATCTATAGGTCTGTTCCTGTGTCAGTACCAAATTATCTTGATTACTGTAGCTTTGTAGTAGAACTTGAAGTCAGGGAGCATAATACCCCAAGCTTTATTCTTCCTTCTCAGGATTGCTTTGGCTATTCGGGGTCTTTTGTGGTTCCATATGAATTTTAAAGCTATTTGTTCTAGTTTGTTGAAGAATGCCATTGGTATTTTGATAAGTATTGCATTGAATCTATAGATTGCTTTAGGCAGGATGGCCATTTTCACAATATTAATTTTTACCACCTATGGGATCTATTTCCATTTATTGATTTCTTCTTCAATTTCTCTCATGAGTGCCTTGTAGTTTTCAGGGTCTTTCACTTCCTTGGTTATGTTTATTCCTAGGTATTTTATTCTTTTTGATGCAATTGTGAATGGAATTGTTTTCTGATTTCTCTTTCTGCTAGTTTGTCATTAGTATACAAGAATGCAACAGATTTCTGTGCATTAATTTTGTATCCTGCAACTTTGCTGAATTCAGGTGTTAGTTCTAAAGTTTTGGGATAGATTCTTTAGGGTTTTTCATATACAGTATCATGTCATCTGCAAACAGTGACAGTTTAACTTCTTCTTACCAATCTGGATGGCTTTTATTTCTTTGTGTTGTCTGATGCTGTGGCTAGGACCTCCATAATTATGTTGAATAAAAGTGGGGAGAGTGGGCATCCTTGTCTTGTTCCTTATATTAAAGGAAAGGTTTCAGCTTCTTTCCATTAAGTATGATGTTGACTGTGGGGTTGTCATATATGGCCTTTATTGTATTAAGGTACTTACCCTCTGTATTCATTTTGTTAAGGGTTTTCATCATGAATGGATGTTGAATTTTGTCTTTTGTTGATGTGGGGTATGGTGATGGATTTTTGAATATTCTACCATCCTTGCAACCCTGGAATAAATCTTACTAGATCATGATGGATGATATTTTTTATGTATTTTTTAATTTGATTAGCTAATATGTTTTGAGTATTTTTGTGTCTATGTTCATCAGGGATATTAATTTTCTTTCTTTGTGATGTCTTTGTCTGGTTTTGGTATTAAAGTGATACTGGCCTCATAGAATGATGTAGGAAGTGCTTCCTTCTCTTCTTTTGGGAAAACTCATGTTTTCATGAAACTCAGCAGTGAAACCATCTGGTCCAGGAGTTTTATTCTTAGGTAGTCTTCTAATTACTAATTCAATTTTGTTGCTAGTAATTGTTCTGTTCATATTTTCTGTTTCTTCCTGGGTCAGTCTTGGAAGGTTGTATTTTTTAAGAGAGTTTCCATTTCTTCTAGGTTATCCAATTTGTTAGCATATAATTTTTCATAGTATTCTGTAATAATTCTTTGTATTTTGGTGGTGTCAGTAGTGATTTTTCCTTTGTCATTTCTAATTCTGTTTATGTGTGTAGACTTTCTTTTTTTCTTGGTAAGTCTGATGAGAGTTTTATCTATTTTGTTTATTTTCTCTAAGAACCAGCTCCTCCTTTCATTTATTCTTTCTTTTGTTTTATTCTTCTCAATATTATGTATTTCTGCTCCAATATTTATTATGTTCCTCCTTCTACTTATTTTGGGCCTCATTTGTTATTCTTTTTCTAGTTTCATTAATTGTGAGTTTAGACTGTTCATAAAGGATTATTCTTCTTTCCTGAGGTAAGCCTGTACACAATATACTTCCCTCTAATTATGGCCTTTACTGTGTCCCACAGATTTTGTGGTGTAGAGTTATTGTTGTCATTTGTTCATTGATCCATTGGTTATTTAGGAGCATGCTGTTAAGCCTCCATGTGTTTGTGGGCTCTTTTGTTTCCTTTGCATAATTTATTTCTAGTTTCATACCTTTGTGATCTGAGAAGCTGGTTAGTATAATTTCAATATTTTTGAATTTACTGAGGCTCCTTTGTGTCATAGAGTATGATTTATTCTTGAAAATGCTCCATGTGCACTTGAGAAGAATGTACATTCTGCTGCTTTGGGGTAGAGTGTTCTGTAGATGTCTGTTAGGGCCATCTGTTCTAATGTGTTGTTCAGTGCCTCTGTCACCTTATTTTCTGTCTGATTGATCTGTCCTTTGGTGTGAGTGGTGTGTCGAAGTCTCCTAGACTGAATGCCTTACCTTCTATTTCCCACTTTAATTCTGTTAGTATTCGTGTCACATATGTAGGTGCTCCTATTATGGGTGCATTGATATTTATAATGGTTAGATCCTCTTGTTGGACTGACCCCTTTATCGTTTTGTCTCTTGTGAGTTTCTTTGTTTTGAAATCTATTTTGACTGATAGAAGTCATGCAACTTCTGCTTTTTTCTCCCTATTTTTGAATGAAATATCTTTCACATCCCTTCACTTTTAGTCCATGTATTTCTTTAGGTTTGAAGTGAATCTTCTGTAGGCAGCATATAGATGGGTCTTGTTTTTTTATCGATTCAGTGACTGTATGTCTTTTTATTGGTGCATTCATAACATTTATATATAAGGTGATAATTGATAGGTATGTACTTATTGCCATTGCAGGCTTAGATTTGTGATTACCAAAGGTTTAAGGGTGACTTCCTTACTATCCAACAGTCTAACTTAGCTCACTATGCTATTACTAACAAAATCTAAAGGATTTTTTCTTTTTTTTCCCCGTCCATTCTTGATACATTAGGTGTCATATTCTGTACTCTTTGTGTATCCCTTGACTGACTTCAGGGGTAATTGATTTGATTTTGCCTCTGCTTAGTAATTAGTTGGTCTGCTTTCTTTACTGTGGTTTTATTTCCTCTGGTGATAGCTATTTAGTATTAGGAGCATTCCCTCCAAAATGTACTGTGGAGATGGTTTGTGGAAGGTAAAATCTCTCAGTTTTTGCTTATCTGGAAATTGTTTAATCCCTCCTTCAAATTTATATGATAGTTTTGCTGAGTAGAGTATTCTTGGTTTGAGGCCCTTCCACTTCATTGCATTAAATATATCATGCCACTTCGTTCTGGCCTCTGAGGTTTCTTTTGAGAAGTCTGATGATAGCTTGATGGGTTTTCCTTTGAATGTGATTTTTTTCTCTCTCTGGCTGCTTTTAATAGTTTGTCCTTATCCTTGATCTTTGCCATTTTAATTTACATGTTTTTGTGTTGTCTTCCTTGGGTCCCTTGTGTTGGGAAATTTGTGTACCTGCATGGCCTGAGAGACTATCTCCTTCCCCTGACTGGGGAAGCTTTCAGAAATTATCTCCTCAAAGACACTTTCTATCCCTGTTCCTCTCTTATTTTTCTTCTGGTATGCTTATAATGCAAATATTGTTTCATTTGAATTGTTCACACAGTTCTCTCAATATTCTTTCATTCCTAGAGATCCTTTTTTCTCTCTTTGCGTCAGCTTCTTTGTATTCCAGTTCTCTAATTTCTATTTCATTTACCATCTCATCTACTTCATCTAATCTGCTTCTAAATCTTTCCATTGTGTGTTTCATTTCAGATACTGTGGAGGTTGCGGTTAAGTGGTGGTGGTGCCTGGCAGGAGGAAAAGCTCTTTCCTGCTTCCTGGCTGCAATGCCTCCCTCCACTTCCAAGGCCAGTGGGCCAAGCATGCAGAGAGAAGCCTCTATGCTTTTCACTGTTAGCTGCCATATGTGGGGCCACATTCTAGCTGACCTGGCACAATGGTGGGGGCAGCTGGTTTTCAAGCTGGTGTTGGCCGGAAGGAAGGTGCAGCAGGCTGTATATCATGGTGGGGGTCCTCATAGCTGCATAGCCTGACAAACTGATGGGGCACCTGAAGCTCCTGAAAGTTTCCAACCTTCTGGGAAGAGTATACCTGGACAATTTTGTTTTCTGTCCTCTCTCCTGAGCAGCAAGCTCTGTGCAATCCTTGCCTCTTTAGCAGCTCTCTAGATATTGGGAAGTCTCTCAAACTACCTACCTTTCCTTTGTCCCAGAGCAGCAGTTTGTGGATACATATTCCACAAGCGACTCGAATCTCAGTCTCTCCAAGTATTCCACCTATTTTAGTTTTCCAATCCCTCTAATCTCCAGAGCATCATGTAATGTAGGTTCATGCTCCCAGAGCAGATCTCTAGGTCTGGGTGTTCAGCATTCCTAGGCCTCCACCCCCTCCCCACTCCTTTTCTCCTCCTCATTCTGGTGTGCTGGGGTGGGGGAAGGGCTTGGGTCCCTTCAGATCACGGCTTTGGTACTTTTCCTTTTTCCTTGTGGTCTGCTGTTTTCCCCAGCTGTAGGCAGTCTGGTGCCGCCTTCTTTCCTGTTGCTCTTTCAGGATTAGATATATTTACTATATTTTCATGTTATATGCAGTTTTAGGAGGAGTTATCTGTCTCATCTCTCATGCTGCCATCTTTAAGCCTCTCCTCAGGAAGATATTTTTATATCCATTTTGTAAATGAGGAACTAGGGCTTAAATATCCTTTAATTGGGCCATGGATTATTATAGTCAGTGGTTGAATAGGAATTCAAACTGTTAAAGGAAAATTGTTAAAAATGGTGGAATTATGATTGTTGTATGAATATACGATTGATGTATGTCAATGATTTGATTTACTCCTTTAGGTAAAATGATGCTATTATGGGCTTAAAGGGGAATTTAAAGAACCACACATATATAGGCAATATGAAATGTTGAAGTGAATTTACAGAGAGGTGCAAATCTAGCACTATCATCCAATGGGCAGCAATCAATCACATTCCAACAGACACAATTTGTTTACATTCATATAGACAAGAATAATTTGCATTATTATTAGTTATCTACACTTTAAAAAGTGTAAAATAGCTCAATGACAATGAAAGTTTCAACACCTACATTATTAGAAACCCTGGTAATCTACAATATTACTAGCCCTTCATTGAAAAAATACCCAGTACTTTTTTGTGGATTTCAAGTATTTCACAATTTTTGTGACACTACATAGGAGCTATTGACAAATGTCCATGGTCTATGAATTTGCAATGTATCTCTAGTTCTTCAGAAGTTAATGTATGAATTTGTTTTCTTCCTGTGACTTCCCTTCCTCCAAAAATAGAGGGTAAAAATGTCTAAATGTGGGGTTTTTAGTTAATTCAGCTTGGTTAATTGGTGTATAAGTTCCTGTGTCAGTTTCAGTCTAAAAAATTGATCAGTATATTGATGTTTCTGTCCTTATGCATTTGTTTTCTCATACAATAGAATGTCTGTATCTGTCCAACAACAGTGAGAAATAGAGCAGCTTTTTGTCTTTGATAGCAGTACCTACTGGGATAAAAAATTCTCATTCAATTATAAGCTAGTCACAAAATCTATATAAAGTCCATGACAGATTTTTTTAATCAAGTTTATTATGGTAGTTTTTAAAAAGAAGCATAATATTTTTGTCTAATTAGCATTACTAATTTCTGCTGCATTTAAGTGATGGGCTTTTGCTGTTTATGTATCCCTGCATTAAAATAATACTATTTTGGTTCCCATTTTGGCTTCACCTTGAAGTAATGGAGAAAGCTTTATAAACCATTTAGCACATATGATTAACTTAAATTTCCAAATTTAAAAGCACCTTGATCTTGCTTGGACTCTTAGCCTCCAGAATTGTGAGAAATAAATTTCTGTTATTTGAGACACCCTGTCTGTGGTACCTTTTTGTGGCAGCCCACACACACTGATACACTTACCTTCCCTCAATTTATGTCATACAATAGAATCCACTAAGTATCAATTGCTCTGCCATGTTCCAACTTCCTTTTAGTCAATTGTTGTGACCCAGTTATCCTCAGACTTGGATGAGAGTGCTCCCCATGTTATGTGCCAATATGTCTCCTTTAGAAACTACAGTGTTTCATTAGACATGTAAACATAGAAATTGCATTTATCTGTTTCAGTCTCTTGCATGGATTGGAAGTTAGTGACTATTTCTCATTCATGGTTTCATTCTACAGTGCCTGACATGGTAAAATAACATGTTTAAAATTACTGTATATTTTTATTAAAGTATTTAGTCATCACTATATCCCTCTGTCCCTCTGAATTAAAGGATGCATTCTTAATGCATTCTGAATTAAGTACAACCTTCTTACCTAGCTTTTATAGTTGAAAATTTTGAAAATATTTTGTTTATATCACCCAACAAATATACAAATAATTATATTTAATATAACCTGTTTCAGAGACTCCTAGTGACCTTTGTTTCTTTCCTCTGTTATTTTTTTATTTCTCTTTTTTTTCATTTGCACCTGACAGTCAAAACTTTTGTTTCTGTGGTATTTTAGCCAGCCTAGGCTGCCATAACAAAATACCAGATTGGTTGTCATAAATAATAGAATTTTATTTCTCATCGTTCTGGAGACTGGTATGTCTCTATCAAGGTTCCAACCAGTTTGTTTCTGGTGGGAGCCCTCTTCCTGGTTTGTGCATGGCCACCTTCTTACTTTGTCCTCACATGCTGGAGAGAAAGTAAGCAAGTTCCTGGTGTCTTTTCTTAAAAGGACACTAATCTTTTTTGGAATCAGGTCCACCCACCCTATGATCTCATTTAGCCTTAATTATGTCTTTAGAGGCTTCACCTATAAATACAGCCACAATGTAAGTTAGAGATTCAACTAGGGAATTTGAGGGGTGATACAAACATTCAGTCCAAAGCATGTGAGTTGGACTTAAAAAGGTGCTGATAGAATTGAGTATCTTGAAACAGAGTATTGAAAGTTATGCAGTACCCTTACACATATTTTTCTCCAATAAGAAATAGAAATACTGTGGTTGTAAATAAATGTCACAGCTGTAGCAAGTACAGTGTGTGATGAGTGCTTGTTTGTTCTTCAGCAAAATTGGCAAGAAAAGGAATGTTTTAAAAATCAAGCTATCACTTTGCTGGTGTTTCTCTCATGTACTTTTAAAATAGCTCAGTTGTATTAAAGTTACTTGGTATTCCTTCCACATCAATGACTGATACCTTTGTTTCAAAAGACCTTGTGACATTGCCTTTAGGCTTTAGAAGGCACTTTTCACAAATTTGTCTGGAAATTAACTGAAGGAGACTTTACATGTTTTCTAGAGCTACATTTTTACACTAACATTTTAGCTAGTATAAAAATAATCAATTAAAAAATTTCTAAAAGTTTAGACTGTGTGAATATTTTATATTCTTCATATTAAAAAATAAGCACAGATAATTATAAATATACTTACTATTTCTGACTGTTTATTAAAGTAAAATTCACATGCAGAGTAGTACACTGGTGGACAACTCTCTTAATTTTCATATATAAGTATGTACTTCTGTAACTAAAACTCTAAAAGCCATCTTTATGTTCCTTTCCAATCATTCTATCCCCAGAACCACAAAGGAGAACCCCTGTTTCAATTTCTAAACATAACCTGATTTTGTATCTTATATTAATGGAATCATAGAATATGTCCTTTTTTATATCGGGATCCTTTTACTAAATATGGTATTTCTGAGATACATTGATGTTATTATGTGTTGTAAATTATTCATTCATATTGTTGAATTCCATTCTGTTGTGGGAATAGCTATTCAAATAATTTTGGTCACTAAGGCATTTTACAGGTTTGGGCTATTATAAATAGTACTGATAAAATCATTCTAGGAACATGACTTTTGGTAAACATGTGTACAGTAGAAATTCTATGCCATGGGATATGCATATATTCATCTTTAGAAGATGCTGCCAAACGATTTTCCATAACTATATTCACAGTTGTAGGATATAAGAATTTTGATTGCTCAGTCTAATTATAACTTCTCATACCTATCATTTCTGAGCACTTATAATAGCTACTATTCAGTGAGTAAGCAATTTGCATAGATTTTCAATAATTCTCATAGCAACCTTGCAACATAGAATGCAATTTTCACTTGGCAGATGAAAAAAATGTATGTCAATAAGGTTAATAAATTCCTCAAGGTCAAATAGCTGATACAGCAGTAAGGACTCAAACTGAGGTCTGCCTGACCATATTGTTTCATGATTTTGATGTTTTCATAACTCTGTTTGTAGAGAATTTAATAAGATAACATCTATGACAGCCATCTGTAAACCTGAACATTCAGTTTCTGTTTGTTGCTTCAGTTTTTATAGTTTCTTACTTGTTTTATATATTATCTGCATAGCAAGCTTGTGAGAAAGGTATTGTCATCTCTACTGTACAGATGAGGAAAATGAGGCTCTAAAAAGATAAGTAACATTCATGAATTCATACTGAATGACATCTCTAGGAGCTCAGAGTACACTGAGTATAGATTGTGAGTCATTTGAGGACAAGAGCTGTTTTATTCATTACTGCATCCCAGATGCTAGAAGGGATGTTTGGCACATAGCAAGCCCTCAATAAATATTTGATGAATGAATGACTGAATGGAAAAAGAGCCAAAGAGCGATTTTAGGAATATACTTCTCTAACTAGTAAGTATATACAGAGATGCCTGAACCTCAGTGGTCTGCCTCAAATCATTTATTGGAAAGAAAAAGCCCCTCTGGTAGGAAGTGTATATTAATTTTATTACATTTCTGTAAGTAGAGTTGCTCTCAAAAACAAAGAGATCACTTGCTTTCTTTCTGTTAGATATGTGCACAATGAAGTCAAAGACAAATTTGAATCTAACACTATAACTTGACTAACTGGGAAATTTTGCTCTCTTAGCCCCAATTTAATAAATACCTTATAAGTGCCTTCCAGGGACTAAACATGCCTGAGTTGGGGTAATAGATGGAAAGAAAAACATATTCCTTGTTTTTACAAACAATTACATAAACTTGGGCTTCAGCTCCCTAATCTAAAAGTTGGAATGCTATTAATAATATCAGCTAATGTTATAGTAACAGTATTAGAATATTTTGATGATTAAATGAGATATCTCAATACCATCTATGAGATAAAACACAGCTGCTTACAAATAGAATGGCCAATATTGTGAATATTCTTGATTTATCTGTAGCATAGTGAACAACATAATATGGAATCACAAGACAATGTTTTAGGTATATCCTTTCATTTCTATTTTGTTTTATGGGCCTAGCATATTTACAGAGAAATAGTCATTGACCCCTCTCTCATTTATTAAACAATTTTTTACCAAATGAAAACTCCAAGTCTTGTCCTTGTTGGTTTATCTAATTACTCATTTTCCTTTACAAAAAAGAAGTAGTTTATCTGTGGGATAAAGTGTAACTTCCTGCCACTAGAAGGATAAATATACCCTGTTTACATGCAAACCACCTCAAATAACTATTCCTAAGTCCTCACCTTCTTTGCAGTAGCTCCCAAGTATCCTCTTTAGGAGTCCTTGCTGTGTGGCTTTTTATTCTCTTTCATCCAATAGGAAAGTTTTCAAACCTAGATTTTTCTCATGCAGAACTTTCAGACCATGAGGGAAATTATTTTTCCCCACCTGTGCTGTAAAAACGGTTTTCTTTATTCTCTCCAGAGTGCAGGTACTTGGGTGATAACTAGTAGTGGGAGGATGGTTCTCCACAGCTCCAGGAGTCCTGGAGTCCCTGGGCCCAGTCATTATCCAGCTCGGCCCTTCCTTCAGTCCTGGCAGATAAAAGCTGGTTCGCTCAGAGAATGTCAATGATTTCTGTGGTAATTCTGTTACAATACTAACTTCAATATAAATAAATACTTCCCCATTTATTCATCAGTCATTCAGTGAAGGTATTGCTTGGGCCAGACTTTGTGCTCAACATTGGCATTACAAAAAAGACGGTCTGTTTCTTCCTAGATTACAAAATACTGTAGTGGGTCACCAAATATTTGGTGGTGTTACTGAGAGACACCTGTGTTATTTTATTGATGAGTTCTGAAAGACCATCTTGTCTCAATGTTGGATTTCTTAACCTCCCAAAGGCAGTATCAGAACATTTCTCTTTCTGAAGGAAAATGTTTTTAGGTCTAATTTGTTACCTTACCTGATTTCCTGTTTATCTCCAATCTCTTTCAAATGATTTTATTTTACTTTTGAAAACTTCTTCTTGGTCTACTTTCTCTAATTTGCTGTTATTTCTCTTAACATTTCCTTCACAATATATAGTATTAGTAGGACCACAATTAAATTATTGAACAATTGTCAGTGAAAGCTTTATTTCATTTTTCCTGACACTCTGTCCTGTGAGCTTGTCATCATAGCATGAATGGTAGAAAAATAAAGATCACTGCTCCAACAGGTACTATTTTCTTTCTCTTTTTCTCTCTCTCTTACTCTCTCTCTCTCTCTCTTTCTTTTCTTTCTTTACTTCTTTGCTATTTAATGTTAATGTTTCACTTATGCTTTTTTTTAATAACAGAAATTAGGATATATAAAACACTAAAATCCATTCCATGCATTAATACATATTGACTATTTGTATAAAAGGTGTGTTTTCTTAAACTTATTTTTTTGTGAATACACAAGTGGCCAAGTGATTCCAGGTTTATTATAAATAAATAATGGAACTTGTACCCTTTTTAAGGCATGTAAAGTGTTACTTTGTGTAAATCTTAAGATGCCCACAATGCTCTTTATGCTTACAAATAAAGAAGTCAGAAAATTTAAGTAGCTTTTCTGATAACATAGCTGTAACTAACCATAAAATGCTAATTCTACATTATAAGTATAATTTCCATTAGAATATATGATATGAGTATAAACATATTCTATTCAATTATGTTTTTTTCACTAAAATTTGCCTAACCCCTAGCTCAATAACCATGACACAGAAACGTGTTAATTCTTGTTTGCCTCACCTTTTTTTTTTGGTCCCTGTGATAGAGAAACCCTTTTGGTGTTTACTAAGCATTAGCAGACATTCTAGGCATAAATTTTATCATAGTCATAGTAGATAATATTTCCAGAAGAAATATAAAGTTCCAGACACCTAAAGGAATGACACAGTGTCCAACTAACAGTTTTGGTGTCAATAATGATACAATAGTTATGTTTGTGTGACATATGGACAATCAGCACTTAGGTATGGATTGTAAAAATCAATGCTTTCATGCATGATACTTCTGTTAATAATAGGGGTTGAATTTGGTAGTACTTTATATGTAACATGAACATTATGTCCAAAAGACTCAAAAAGCTTAATTCAGTCATTCAGTTCCATGTAATCTAGTGTTAAACTGAAACAGTCCATGTGGCTGCAAGTTCAGTATTCCTTTCCATCATGTTTACTCTTTCTTCTTTTTTTTTATTAAAGTATCATTGATATACACTCTCATGAAGATTTCACATGAAAAACATTATGGTTTCTATATTCACACATATCATCAAGTCCCCTCCATACCCCACTGCAGTCACTGTTCATCAGTATAGTAAGCTGCCACAGAGTCACTACTGTCTTCTCCACGCTACGCTGTCTTCCCCATGATCACCCCCCACATCCTGTGTACTAATCATATTACCCCTCAATCCCTTTCTCCCCCACTCCCCTACCCCTCCCCTTTGGTAACTGCTATTCCCTTCTTGGAGTCTGTGAGTCTGCTCATGCTTACTCTTTCACTTAGGAGACAGTTAAAACATAATTTAGGCAAGATGAAAAGTAAAGAATAAAAACAAGTGTTATTCTACTTGCAGAACAATTAAATGATGGCCAACCATCACTGTGGTCATTTATCTTTTTTAATATCTTATGCAGAGTATCAAATATCTAGCTTGAAACTATGGAATAAAAAATTCCATTAGTTGTGAAAGTACATAGTGAAGAGGTAAACATTTCGAGTCTTTTACTTAAAAGTTTCAAGTATATGATTTTAATGATAAGTGATGTGCATGGTACTAACATTACAATCACCCCATGCCACAAAAATGTGAAATACAGGCTTATTGTCTGTGATAAGTATAGAAAAATATATGAAATAGTTTTGAATGATTTGTTTAATATATAATGATACAAATATTTTAAAATTTACAATTCTCAAAAGTAGATATATTTCTTTTATACAGAGAGTGTTTTTGTTAACTTGGGTGAAGGAGAAATTATGATATATGTGTGTAAATTGTTTTATGTTTCTGTGTGACATTTTCATTCATCTTAGTTGCATGATCCTCTTTGAAGAATTTCTTAACAATTATGTTAAAAAAATTATCAAACACCTTAACTGAGATTAATTGGGAGAACTAAGATGCCTCTTGAACTCTAGTTGTTTACTATAGACCTCACTGAAAACAAGTTAAAGAAAGAGTAGATAATAAAATGAATAGGGAAAATAGCTTAAATCCATTTTTAGTATCAGTCACAATTTTCATCAGCAGTTTCATGTAGTAAGTGGCAAAGACTGTAATGTAACCATTGAAAGAAATTTAACCTTGCCTACTTAGCTTTAGTTTTGGCCAGAATATCTATAATTGTGGCCAAGAAGTCTTTAAGTGAACTTGGGAAGAATCTGACTTCCAGCTAAACTAGCTCATGATAAAAACTGGAATGGTATAGAAAACTCAAGGAGTCTGGCTGTGATTCCCTTTGAATTTAGAACATCATTTGTAATATAGACACCAAGCTCAAAAAAAGTTTACATCCCATTTGTACACTGGGCTCATTTTGTGGTTATGTATGAGAATCCATCTAACATTTCAAAAATAACATTTGGACTTTATTTATGATTTTTTTTTGTCATTTACATTGTTCTGCTTTTGACCAGAATGTTTCTATGCAGGAGACCAGCTAATGAAAGCCACCAACATCATGCTTGGAGACATTGAGGTTGCTAGAGTGCAGGGATAATAGCTAGCTTGGTTCCAGTCACTTTGGCAGAAGGATGACATAAAAGCATATGCTACATTGGGAGAATATGCCACTTCTGCCATTTTTACTCTTTCCTTCACAAATTTCCTGGCATGGGAAATAACACAAGCAAGGAGGAAGAAAAGATCCATTACAAAGAAATTTGCTCTCTGTGCAAACAGCATACATGTCATAACCTCCTGTTCTGCTTTTAGAAAGAAACGTTCATTAGATGAGAAGTAGATAACATATTCTGGGAAATTTCTAGGCATCTGTTAGGGAGCTGAAACAAAAAGAATAAAGATAAAAAGTGAAAAATTAAACAGGGTAGCAAGGGCTGATAAATAATATCACCATGAGAGCCAAATCTGTGAAAAATGAGCTTTTTCTCTTAATCATTGTACCAGCTGTTGACAGAGGCACCCAGAAATCTTCAAATGAAATCATTAAATGCAAAACCTTAGTTATGCTGAAGAGAAACTGTTCTCAAACTAAAGCTATTATGTAGGGCCAGAGACCCTAATGAAATTAGACAAGAAGAATGAATTTGTGTTATTATGTGATTTAGATCATTGTCCAAAAATACTAGACAATGTTAAGGTAATCTCTAGGGCTGTTGGAGAATGGGCTGTGCTAAATTACACCCTTGGGGAAACTTCATAGTCTCAAGGAGACCCTTCTAGTCTTTCCTCTTTCATTGTTTCCATAGCTTTTAGTTATTCAGACATTTTTTTTGTCTCTCTTTTCTTAGGACCAGAAAATCCCTGTGCTCACCTTTGCCCATCCATTCTCAGCCACACTGAGCTGGTAGATATTACTCCATTGACTTCTCAGCTTTCTTATTCTCTTTTCATATAGCATCCTCCTGTTTCTCCCATACTAATACAAAATACATAACTTTCCAAATGTGTGAGGGCAAAAGCAAAATTTTCCAGTTGCTGCAAAAGTTTCCAGAAAACTACATAGACAAATAAGGATGGCAAAAGAAACAGCGAGAACATTAAATGATACTCTCAATAAAGCTTGAGGGCAGGAAGTCCTAATGAATTTCAGAGCACAGGCAGTATGACTTTCCTGAGACCAGAAGTCATCTAGTAGCGATCAGAGGAAGTGAAAAAGGTTCTTGATGGACCCTATAAACTAAAATAATAGAGTCGATAGTCACATCCCAAAGTAAAGGGATGTTGTCATCTATCATGAGTAGAAAAGTGGATGAGTGACATGAAAGAGTCAGCAACAGTGAGAAAATCCCTTACAGATTCTGAATTTCTGGTGAGGACAAAAAACGAACAAACAAAAAACACCTACATGCATAGATGTAGGAGGATTTATAGGATTGTGTCAGTTTAAGTTTTTATGACTCTCAGAAGTATCTATCAGATACTCTTAAATGACAGCCTACTCAGGAGGGAACATACTGAAAATAGAAAGCAAACTGAGCATGTAAAAACACTAGGTGCAGGCAAGATAGTTGTGGAGTAGCAGATAGCAGATACTAAATTACTGTTCAAACAAAATTCAAAACCCCAGGTAAGAGAAGTTCTAAATAATTTCAACATAAAAGCATACATAAGTAAAGGAGCTTTAAACTCCCTCCAAAACAAAAACAAAAAGAATGTCCTGGTTCTAGAATTTTGTCACAGAGGGATTCTTTCTCTAAACTTTCAAAGATCATACAGTCATAGTGATCCCAAAACTGTTGCAAGAGCATGAACAAAGAAAACCTTAAAATTCCTCTTATGAAGTGAATATTACATTGTTACTAAATCCTAATAAATATTTAATTTAAAAGTAAAGCTATAAGTTTTCCTCGCGCCTCGTGCAATGGGAAGATGGCGAACCAGATCATCAAGTGCAAGGCTGCAGTTGCCTGGGAGGCTGGAAAGCCCCTCTCCATAGTGGAGGTAGAGGTGGCACCCCCAAAGGCTCATGAAGTTCGGATTAAGATTCTTGCCACTGCAGTTTGCCACACTGATGCCTATACTCTGAGTGGGGCTGATTCTGAGGGGAGTTTTCCAGTGATCTTGGGACATGAAGGTACCAGAATTGTGGAAAGTGTTGGTGAAGGGGTTACTAAGCTGAAGGCCGGTGGTACTGTCATCCCACTTTACATTCCACAGTGTGGAGAATGCAAATTTTGTCTAAACCCTAAAACGAACCTTTGCCAGAAGATAAGAGTCCCTCAAGGGAAAGGATTAATGTCAGATGGTACTAGCAGATTTACTTGCAAAGGAAAGACACTTTTATATTACATGGGAACCAGCACGTTTTCTGAATACACAGTTGTGGCTGATATCTCTGTCGCTAAAATTGACGCTTTAGCACCTTTAGATAAAGTCTGCCTTCTGGGTTGTGGTATTTCAACTGGTTATGGTGCTGCTGTAAACACAGCCAAGGTGGAGCCTGGCTCTATTTGTGCAGTCTTTGGCCTGGGAGGAGTTGGCCTGGTAGTCATTATGGGCTGTAAGGTGGCTGGCGCATCTCGGATCATCGGTGTGGACATCAATAAAGATAAATTCACAAGGGCCAAGGATTTTGGTGTCACTGAATGTGCTAACCCCCAGGATTTCAGTAAACCTACTCAGGAAGTGCTCATTGAGATGACTGATGAAGGAGTGGACTATTCCTTTGAATGTACTGGTAATGTGAAGGTCATGAAAGCCGCCCTGGAGGCCTGTCACAAGGGCTGGGGTGTCAGTGTGGTGGTCGGCATAGCTGCTGCAGGGCAAGAAGTCGCCACTCACCCTTTCCAACTGGTAACAGGCCGCACATGGAAAGGCACTGCCTTTGGAGGATGGAAGAGTGTAGAAAGTGTCCCAAAGTTGGTGTCCGAATATATGTCTAAAAAGATAAAAGTTGATGAATTTGTGACTCACAATCTGTCTTTTGACCAAATTAATGAAACCTTTGAACTGATGCATACAGGGAAGAGCATTAGAACTGTCGTAAAGCTTTAAATTCAAGAGAAAGATTTTGCGGTCTGACTGGAGCAGCCAGACAAGCAGGCAGAAACTCTTCCAAGTTAACAGACTCTTCAACCTCCAGTAACCTGCTCTAGAGAGTGATGTTTAGTGAATGACTCACAGATCTCTAATCAAGGATAAGGCTAATACAGTTATAAATCTGCTTTCTGGACTTTCACATGAATAATTGCTAGCTTATTAAGGAATATTTTAACATAATAAAAGTAATTTCTGCATAAAAAAAAGTAAAGCTATAAATAAACTTCAATTAGCAATATCAATACACAAATCTTAAATACAATTTCATAAACAGCATACAACAGTAAACAAACAAAAATTCATTATGATCCAATAGGAATCTTTCCAAGAAAACAAATACAGTTTAATGAAGGCATCCATTAATATATTTTATCATATATTTAAGAAGAAAGATATCATCTATGGTGAAGAGTCATTTGACAAAAATCAAAACATGTCCATATTAATAAGAATAAACAGAAACTTCCAGAATAGATTAAAAAGTGAATATTTGTGCAAATACAGTATTTTACTTAACTGGTATATACTAGAAGAATTTCTCCTAAAGGGAAATAGAAGGATAGCCACTATTGCTCCTCCTATTGAACATACGGTTAGTGTAATTAGACAAGGAAAGCAATCATATGCCCAATAAGTGGAAAGGCAGAAGTATTTTCAGATGCTATAATTATATATATATGAACACATATACACACACACATATATATATAGATATATACATACATATGTATAAATATATATGAAATGTCCAAGAGGATCTACTGAAATATTATTTCAAATGATAACAAAATTCGTAAAGTAGTGGAACAGTTGAATCTATATATAGCAAGCTAAAAATAAGCCATCCATATTTTAAAGAAGTTACAAAGCAAATGAAAAAGATATATTTATAATGCCAGTAAAAACAAAAATATCTAACACAAACTTCACATGAATTTTGCAAATATTGTATGAAGAAAATATTACTACAGTCCTGAAAAGATACATTCATAAAAATAGAACTGAATAAATATAAAGATATTTCACATTTTGTTTTTGATAGAGATTTCACATGGAAATGTGTCAATTCTATTTTGGTTAATATATAAATTTGATGCGATTCTTATCAAATAGCCAACATCTTTTCTGAAAGCAGACCCATCGATTATTAATTCTTATGAAAAATAAATAAAATTGAAGAGCCAGGAAATAAGGTAAAGGAAAAGGATAGGAATACTACCCAAACACAATGTTAAAATATATTATACATCTTCTATAATTAAAAGCACTGTAGTATCAGTGATTGAATAGATTAAAACAATGCAAAAGGGTAGAATGTCCAGAAAGAGACATAAATATATGTGGAAACTTGATGTATGATAAAATGGGCATCTCAAATCATGTGATAAATAGTCAATTTAATAAGGGATTGACAGATAATTGAGAAGCCATTTAGAAAATTTACAAAATTATCCTAAATGTCACACAATGATATATAGGAGGATATATATCAGAGATTTAAATGTAGAAATAAACCACATATATAAAAATACAAAATTATGCTAGAAAAAATACAGATGAATTCCATTAGGGTCTGGTAGTTGTGGGAACCTTCTTAAATACAATATAAAGTATAGAAGCAATCTGAAAAAAATAATTTGGATAAAATTTTTAAATATGCAATGATACTTATGTCATAAGCAGAATTACAAGACAAAAGAGCTAAGAAAAGATATTTCTAATTTGTACACAAAGGCAAATCTCCTGTTATTAATTATCTAGTAGACAAATTTAATAATCTGTTTAATAAAATTATTTGAATTATGTAAATAGATATTTCACAAAAGATGAAAATTCATTAAACATATGAAATAACTTCATGAATAAGATAAGTTTGAATTGTACGAAAAGCATTTTTCACTTAACAAAAATCCAAATACTTAACAGTGGTAAAATTGCATAGTATATATATACTCATTTGCTTTAGCCATGAACATGTTGATTAGTTTCCTAGAGCTTCTGTAACAAATTACCATAACAGTGTGGTTTAAGACAACAAAAATTTGTTCTCTCACAATTGTAGAGGCATAAATTCTAAAATCTAGATATCAAGAGGGTTGGTTCCTTCTGAAACTTCTGCAGCAAAATCTGATCCATGCCTCTGTCCTAGATTCTCACAGTTGCTGGCAATCATTGGCATTTCTTGAATCGTAGATTGTTAACTCCCATCTTTGCATCCATCTTCATGTGGCATTCGCCCCTCTGTCCAAATTTCTCTCTTATAAAGACACCACTCATTGGACTTG
Organism: Manis javanica; assembly: GCF_040802235.1. Classification (NCBI taxonomy): domain Eukaryota; kingdom Metazoa; phylum Chordata; class Mammalia; order Pholidota; family Manidae; genus Manis; species Manis javanica. Next base: position 58,472,109 of record NC_133166.1, read on the forward strand.
GGGCCACACTAATGCAGTGTGACCTTAATTTGATGGATTATATCCATAAATACTCTGTTTCCACATAAAGTCACATTCTGAGGTTCTGAGTAGATAAAAATGTGAAGGGACACTATTCAACCCAGAATGAAGGCATGGATGGATGGATAGAGAGACTGATTGATTACATATTTATATAAAGTTTCTGTAAGATAAATTTTAGCTAAAATAAGCAGGCAAAGAGAGGCAACAAAGGGCCAGGTAATTTATTTGAATACCCCCAGGTGAGGTTCCGTGGCCTTCTTGTCACAGACCAGGGAAGTCACACCCGGTCAGGGAGGTGAGGGGCTTCTAAGGGATTAGGAGGGGGAGGAGTGGACAAGCTATCCTAGGGGGTGTGGAGAGGTATGATTGGCTAAAGGTGACATAATAGACAAGTAGAAACTTTTTTTCCTTCCAAGAGGGAGGAGGCTGACATCGGATCTTAGTTGGCACATCAGAAGGATGGAATTCAGGAAAAGCTGTCCCCTTTCCATATAAGGCACAGACTTTGGGGTCTGGTCTGTTCTCCCCCTATGGCATCTCTCTGTTCTGTTGCATGTCCTTGTTTTTCCTTTCTCCAGCCTAACATTCCAGCCTTTTGGTCATAATGGACTCAATATGGCTACTTCTGGCTGACAAGGGGTGTTGTGGGGGTTTGAGTCTGGTATTAAGCTGAAGGAGGGGGTTCAGTGGGAAGAGGTGCATAACGGTGAAGTAATATCTGGTTGGTGGTGACCCGGGTCATCTGGGTTAGCTGCTGTTGGAGAAGCCTGAGGACACAAGGGTCAACTAAGAGTAAACCACAAACTATTATTAAGGGGCCCAGTAGGGGCATTAGCCAGGCCATTATGGGGGACTGGAATTCTAGATCATGTTTACATCTCAATGACTAGTATTATGATTTAATATGGATAAGACTGCATTATTGAAACAATACTTTTCTCTAAAATCACCCTTATTTTTATTAGAAGTAGCCAGATTAAGAAAATAATTAACAGTTGACTTGATTATTTGCGTAAGTGCAGCAAGAAGAACAATTGATTATATAGGCTCTTTTAAATATGCTTTGCTGGTACTTTTTGTAAGGAATTGCAGATTGAACTTTTAAGGGCTTTTTGAAGCCAGAAAGCCAAGCCAGACTTGCCATCAGGTTGTGCCTGCAGTACCTGTACATTTGGGTCAACATTCTTGAGGTTCCTGCACCTGCCAGGCAGTGACTTTCCTTACTCACCTGGTAAGGGTGCTGGGAACTCTGTAAGCAAGGTACTAGGCCAGTTCTTTGAAGGGGCTTTGTTGGCTTTATAAAGTCAATCTTAGTTCCTTAAAGCTGTCTGTTCATATCTAAGTTTATACACGTGTCTCTCAGGTATGATGTTCCAGTCAAAGCCTTGGTAATATAACCAGTGATTTTAATTGGTTCTCTTACAAGGAAAGCAGATTGTTATTGAACTTGTGCAAATAAACATACTGCCATGAAATATAAAAATAGTTACTGAGAGTTTTTAAATTCTGGAGGGATCAAGTAGAGAAAAAGATAAAGTTTCAATTCTGCTTATAAAGGCAGTCATTTATTAAACTGTTGTCAGCTTAAGAGAAAAAACTTAAAACACTTTATCAACAACATTTGAAACAAAAAGCCACAAAATCATCTTCTTTAGTTTACTTAATCCTATGTAACTAATACCTGTTCTGCTAAAATCTAGTTTTTACTAGCTTAAGAGTAATAAAACAGTGACTATAAATAATAAAAGACTTCCAAATGACAATTGTTAAAGATCTGATAAGAGCTTACTGTAAGACAGTTGACATAAGGAAATTCTGATATTTCTGTAACAAAACATTCAGTAACAAAGTTTAGCATTATTCTTTTTGACAGTGCTTTCTAGGTAATTAAGCAGGTAATTACATTTCAGATAAATAAGCTAAATTAGCCAAATACTTTCTCCAATGAGAAAGTTTTTCTGACATGTTCCAGGGGCCCTCTGGAAAATATCAGAGTTAACTAGAGGTAAAAGCACTTTTTTGAATTTGATTTTTTTTTTGCACTTGCTTAAATAGGATTATAGGTTGCCATGAAGCAATACTTATCCATTTAACCAGAATGACAACAAAATACTTCAAAGGCAAATAAAGAAGGTCACACAGTTTTTAGCAAGGTTCAGCTTTTAGTCCTTTCAACATTAAGATCTCATTTTCTTAAATACTCTGACAACTCACTGAGACTTTAAGCATGAGAAACTGCTTTGATAAAACAGAGAACCCTTTGCAATCTTTCAATATTAAGAGCAGACTAATAGTTAAGAAAACTTTGTCTTTTTAACTGAAAACAAAATTCTAATTTTGCTGTGTACTTGATACTGAGACTCATTTGCTTTAATTTTATATAGCATGACCATATTAAATTCTTCTACAAATTTTTTACAACTTTCTTTTATCAAAAGACATATCTTTTTAGTATGCAGAAATTTTTTCCTTACTACTTTAAGTAGTTTTGATTAGAACTTAAAACTATTACTTTAACCTTCAGTGAACACTGAAAAATAGGCTACTGTAAACTGTTAACACTAGCATTTTTCAGATTGATACATTTATGAACGTATATTATCATTTTTGGAAATGTGCTTTATAGCACAATTTCTTATTAGGCACAAAATATGTCTATATAACTTAGCAAACTTTAAGAATTTTGGTTACTACAAAAATTCTCAGGCTGCATATCTATACACTGTTATATATATATTAATATAATATTATTATTAAGATATTTATTTGCTAGGCTTGTTTACTTATTTTTAGCAACTATGCTAGATTACTTACAAAACCCTTACTGAATATTAGACAAAGCCAAGCCTTTAAGCATTTTGTTCTTAAAAGATTTAGCAGATAACATAGACTTAAATGACCTTAGGTAAACTTAGACAGCTGATAACAACAAGGACATGCCTGCCTCAGCCAAACCCAAATTAGCATTAATGCTTAACATTTTTATCAGATTTTCTGGAAGTTTTAGAATGCCCAATTTTCACAAGCGCTTGTTTTGAAATAAAATATTTTTCATCTATACACTTAGACACACAAATGCATAAACTGAGATACAACGACTACAGTCAGCAACAACCCCACACATAAACATATCACAGACAGACAAACCGATATAAAGACTTGAGTCACTGATATCTAATTGCCTTCCCTGTCCTCAGCTTCTTGTCTGTGGCTTCTGGAACCAGAGGGTGGGAGGACTGTGTTCCAGTGGGGGAAGAGAGTGGTGAAGGCAGAAGGAGAGAGGAAAGGAGAGCAGGACAATGGCATGGTTGAGAATGTAGTACTTTAAGATGGTGCGACATGTGTGAAGACAAAGGACTTAAAGATGGTGGTGGAGAGGGGGGAGGGGATTGTGAGCTGAGGGAGGTGGGCGACTGAGGTTTTTCTGGTGGATCTGAAAAGGAAGGACTGAGCAGAGTAAGAGGCTGACAATCTTTAACTGGAGATTGGGCCAGGAGAACCTGAGTCATTGAACACAACATAAAGGTCTGGACGGGAGTGCAAAGTCCAAAAAGCCTGCACATATGGGATTTCACTCTACTCTCCACTCCAGTGGCAATAATTAATTAAGGTCGTGAGGAGGCTAAAATTCAAAGTTCCCTCAGGGGGCCAGCGAGATTGATTGTCCAAGGGATACTGAGGCCCAGCCTCAGAGCAAAGAAAGACTAGCTTTTATTTGCGAACTTCCCGGGACAAATATAGAGCAGCCAAATTAGAAATAAGACACTGCAGTGGGGTCTGAGCCTCTGCTTTTGAGGGCTGGTTCCCCATGTCTGCGCCACTCCCCAATTAATCCCACTGAGAGGAGTACCTAGCATCCTAAGCGTGCCAAGTCAGGGGAGATGTCCTGGGAGCCTGGGTGAGGGACGTCTCCCCCACCACAGGGCCAGGGGTGGGCTGGATGCCTGCAGATGTCCGGGAACCTGGGATAGGGATGTCTCCTATACCGCAGGGCCAGGAGCAGGCCAGATGCCTGCAGAGGGTGGGCCACCTGGACGTACATACGATTTCTAACACACCCGGTGAAATGGAGTTAGGGAAGGAAACAGACCGGGGGAAACTGAGAGACTCACCGGAAAATAGTCCATGCAGCAGAGAGCAGGCTGAGGTCCTGGGTTGGGGAAGGAGGGGGCGGGGCTACCGGTGGCCAGCTGGGGTCCCACGCTCACACTCCTTCCCAGGTTTCGGCACCAAATGTAAGATAAATTTTAGCCAAAATAAGCAGGTGAAGAGAGGCAACAAAGGGCCAGGTAATTTATTTGAAGACCCCCAGGAGATGCTCCATGGCCTTCCTGTCACAGGCCAGGGAAGTCACACCGGTCAGGGAGGTGGGGGCTTATAAGGGATTAGGAGGGAGAGGAGTGGGCAAGCTGTCCTAGGGAGCGTGGAGAGGTATGATTGGCTAAAGGTGACATAATAGACAACTAGAAACTTTTTTTCCTTCCAAGAGGGAGGAGGCTGACATCCGGGTCTTAGTTGGCACATCAGAAGGATGGAATTCAGGAAGAGCTGTCCCCTTTCCATATACGGCATGGAACTTGGGGTCTGGTCTGTTCTCTCCCTATGGCATCTCTCTGTTCTGTTTGCATGTCCTTGTTTTTCCTTTCTCCAGCTTAACAGTTTCTACAAATATTTTTTATTAATATGATTATGAATTCTCTTTGTCTTTATTTTTTCATTATTTTGGATTGAAAATATTGCTTGGGAGAAGCCAAAATATACAGTAAACCACTCAAATTTGTTTATGTTTCCCTTGAACCAAACAAATAACATTAGAACATTGCCTAATAATATATCACATAATACTGTGAGATGGTCATTACCATAGCTAACTGAGTAGTCCACCAAAATTGATGCTTTTGTGGTTGCTTTGGACTTAAATTTTTAAATTTTAAATCCAGTTTGTAGATAGAAAATTGATTTCCTTGACAATTACTTATTGGTTGTAACTGACCAATAAGGAAAAAGTCAAAATCCTAGTGCTAATCCAAACCATAGCAGTGATGATGCTTTATGATTTAAGAAACAGAATATCTCCCTGACATAATTAATGTGCATTTTTTTGGCATCTCTGTCAGAAAGTAGATATTTCTATGCACCCAACCCCATCCCAACCCCACACAGCCAAAGTGGCCTAGTGAATCAATGTACCTTATTTTCTACTCTGACATATTTTGTATCTTGTTAATAGCTTCCAAAACTCCAGACATTATATTCTCACATATGATCATCCCAAGTATGAATGAAGAGAATGGAATAGCCACACTTTTTACTTGCTTACCTATCTTGATTTTTAGGGGGAATTAATTTTTTAAAGAAACATCTGAGCAGATTTACTTTATACGGCATTGAACAGAAATACATCACATATCATTCCTAAATAAATTGCTGGGAACAAAAATGAGAGCACTTTGACTTTCTTTTATCTGATTTATTCCCTAGGACAGGTAGTATGGGCACCAAATGTGGAATGCTATCAATGAAGAAAGTGCAGATGGTAATTGTAAGGTAGGTAATGCACAGTGTATCTCTTACTAACACATGGTTATCCATCTAATAAGGAGGGATGACTTTAATTTCTCAAACATCTCAGGAAAAATCTTTTTCAATCATAGAGGGAAGAGTTTAGTGGCTGTCTTTTTCTGTTCTTCACATATAATAGATTTATAGATTTAAAAACCCCATGAACTGAGAGCTTCATATATTCGTCAAATGTTCATTGTGAAAATAAAATCTTCTACAATGTGAGCTTGGTCACTTTTTTCACTCATGCGCCCCAATGCCTAGCACTATGCCTGGCTTATAGTCATTCAATGAATATTTGCTGATTGTGTTGAATAACCAAATAGACATCATATCAAGAAAGAAGTTAAAAAACAAAAAAAGAGCTTTAAAATTTGAAAAGAACTTCTTGGTACATTAATTTCTCATGGCCTTGATGTGGGTGTGTAGGAGTATTTGAATATGTTTTGCTACTCAACTTGTTATTCTTTAGTGTCCCCAAAAAACTGCCCCAGAGAAGGTTGTAACATTTCTGCTGTACCATTGAAAGCACTGCTATTAGCTTGGAGGGTAGACAACATGAGAATCTATCAGTGAAGATACTGAGAATAATAACATCTTTAATATACACTTTATTCATTTTTTTCTCCCTCTCTCCACATAGTCTCATTAAGGGGTTCTTTATTATATATTATTTATATCTTCTGTGCCCTAATTTAAATATAAGAGAGAACTTGATAGCTCCTTTGTGAAAGTGGTTAGACCAAGCACAAGATTTTAAATTTTGAAAAGTAGTGAAAGACTCCGGACATCAATTAAAAAAAAAAGTGTGATATCAAAATTAGTCCACCATTTCTGCGCCTGCTCACTCATCAGGGAATGAGAGACATCCCTCCTGGATTTTCTGACATCATAGAAATGCAGAAATGTGTGTGCAAGTCTCGCGTCGCTTGGTGGGAATTGAAAACCCAAAGTGAAAATGGCTGCTGTTTTGTCGGTTTTGCCTGTTGTTCCTGCTACTGTGATGAGTTCTATCACTACTAATTTATAGATAATTGAGAAATTCCTTAAGTATTTTTTAAATAAAAATCAGCAGCAGCAGCGTGCTGGCATGTCTCCGGGATGTATGCTGTAAGGAAGGAGGGTAACTGAGTGAACAAAGCCAAACAGCTGAGGAGCAGCTCGGGGACCCCGCGGTCTGCGGAACACGGCCAAGTGAAGGAACACGCCTTGGAGTTTGTTTTCTGGGGAAGGTTGTCGGGTGAGGAAATGTAAAAACAAAAATTAAACAATATAGGCAAGTGTAGATGTGCTAGGCAACTAAAGCTGGATCAAGTCCATGGGTAGGAGAAATCCTGTGCTACCACTTTCAGAACAAAACTGGAGCAAAAGCGGACCTCAGGAAGCAAGAGCCCGGGATCACTGGGAAAACGGTGGAGCATAATCATAATCACGAGCTGAGACTGAGGAAGTGGTAGTTTGGCAAAGCAGCAGTAATGTGAACACCAAACCCATAGTACCTATTATGAATTAGGAAATAATTCATGTTTTCTCACTCATTGAATTTCAGTTTTCTGAAATTTAGAAGCCTCCCACATCCATTCTTAGCCCATCTATTAATTTTGTATACCAAAGAATTATCAGAATTAAGACCTACAATTTGAGTTTTATCTGTTATTTTGTCTGTGCTGTTCAATAGAGTAGCCACAAAACACACTTACATTTAATTTTGAATTACTTAAAATTAAATAAAATTTAAAATTGAATTGTACAGTTATAGCAGCCATACTTCAAGTGCTAAATAGTCACATGTGGCTCATGGCTGCCACCCTGTTGGATGGTACAGACATAGAACATTTGCATAATCATAGAAATTTCTGTTGGGTAGCCCTGCATATAGACAATAAAAGTTATGCTGAAACATGTGCAGCACTGTACTTTTAGTCTCTTAATCAAACATTTGAAAACATTCTCATGGAGATCTTAGGATGAGGTTAATATTCTTTGAGCAATAAACTTTTCTAGTAAATGAGGACCACTTCTACTATTTTATATCTAGTATACAACCAGTATATAACTCTCCTCTCTGCTTTTGTTTCTTCCCCCTATGTTACACCATGTGGGTTCACAAAGAGACTTATTTTCCTAAACTCTTTATGATCCAAACATCAATTCTCTGATGAAAGTTTCATCCATCCCACTTCCTAATTCTTTTCACTTCCTCCGTGGGTTGCCTATATCTGATCTTGGTGCTTGGCACTTACGGTCTCCTAAGCCTTTGCCTCTTCTACTCTGCCTTTCTCACTCCGCTACTTCTACAGCAATCACTCACTTCAGGCAAACTGCTTTGTTGTTACACTGCCTCATCTAACAACTCTATGCTTCTGGGCACGTAGAAGTAAATCAACTATATAATCAAATATTATTGAATACCAACTGTATATAAGGCACTGTGATGTAATATCCTCTTTCCATCAATGCTTGAGAAACCTATAAAATCTAAAGAATTAACACTTTCAATAAAATGTTTCCTAGCTTGATGCAGAAACTAAATTCTCTCATCTAATCTTTAATTGTCTATGCCATAAATACACCTAATTTTATGCTCATTGCATATTGTTCCACATAATATTTGAGTTCTTGACTGGTCACATATTATTTCCAAAAGCTTCATTTATACTTTAAAAGACTGCAACCAAGTTTTATTTACCTTTGTGTCCTGTGTGCTCTTCACACTGGTATCTTTTAACCATTAACCTGCTCTGGCCACTAAATTTCTTTTATTGTTGACAAAGTTGGGTTTCGTTTACCATAAATATATTTCAATCCTATCAAGCATTAAAAGTTCCCTTGATGTTTAATTACAAGCTGTGGTAAACCTAAATATGGGAAAATGTTTTCACAAGATTTTATTGGGTTGGATGCTTATATATTTGCCCAGAAAAATAGTACAACTGTTGGCTGATTCTCAGGAGTTCACCTCTGATCTCAGCCATCTGTCTTCTACCCATTTTCCTATACCCCAGCATCATCAGTATGTGGAGATCTAGTAGCCTAGACAACTATCAGACGAAAACTGCTCACCAGTGTCTGACTGTGGAGAGAGTACCAGTTCAAACATCGCTAAATGGTATCATTGAAGTTTTCATAATTTCTGGACAATGGTGGCATGAATAAAGAGAGTCTATAGCTTTTCTTTATAAAACTTTATTCCTTGAAAGGTCATTTCATCTCTGCCAGTGATCCACTTGTGCTAATGAAACAAGTACAAGAGTTAGGAGATGGGTAGGTAGGATAGTTAAGTATCTCAGTTAAGACATTTTGTGGGATAACTTGTGTGAGAACTGGTGTGAATAGCAGGCAGAATCCTAAGATGTCCCCCATGATACTACAAACTTGATTATGTTATGGTTCTGGGAGTGTTGGGGGGAGGGATTTTGAGATGTAATTGAGGTTCTTAATTGACTAAGACCTATCGCTTATCTGAGTATATTTAATCTACTCACATGAGCCTTTTAAAAGCAGGACAGCCTCTGACTGGTCACAGAAAGAAAGTCAGAGAGATTTAAAGCATGAGGGATTTCATGAAACGAGATGTTCCCTTGCTGAGGAGGCCATGAGATAAAAATCTGAGAACAGTTTATAGCATCTGAGAGTAGTCCCAGCAAGGTATCAGTACTTCAAACCTACAAGTAGAAGTAATTGAAGTCTGCCAGTAATCTGAATGAGCTTCATAGAAGATTCTTCCTCAGAGCTGAGAGCTTCCAATAAAAACCCAGCCTGGTTGACACCTTGATTTGACCTTCTGAACTACTTAAGCAGAGAACTCAGGCAAGACTACTCAGAACTTTGATCTACAGAATCATGAGCTAAATGGGTATTGTAAGTCACTAAGTTTGTGGCAATTTGTCATGCAGCAGTCGAAAAGTAATACAATATTTATGTTCACTACTGCTATTACTATGAACAGCAAACACTTATAATGTGTTTATTTAATGGCAGGTACCATTCTAAACAGTACTCATACATTAATCAGTGCTCATAACAACATACAGAAAAAGTACTATTATTTTTCCAAAAACATATCTAACTTGACTTAGAGTGCAGTTATATCACAATAAAGCCATCATAAACTGAAAATATAGTAAGTCAAAAAATGCATTAAATACACAAACATCATAGCTTAGCACCCTATATTAAGCATGCTCAGAACACTTACATTAGCCTACATTTAGGCAAAATCATCTAACACAAAGCCTGTTTTAAAATGAGGTGTTGAATATTTCATGTAATGTCCTGTACTGAAGTGAGAAACAGAAATAACTGTGTTGTTTTCTTTTTATAATTTTTGTTTGTTGTGATTATTTCATTTTATCTTTGATTTGTTCACTGTTACAACCTCAGCACCTAAAGGAGGACTTAAAATATAGGATAGTAACTATTTTCAAGAATAAGTAGCTGTATGAATATATAAATAAGTGAATTATCTCTCACTCCACTGGTTAAATAGCAAGCAGTATTTTTATTAGCACTGTATTCAATGAGAAGGCATATATTTCCAGAGTAAAACTTAAAGTCTTTAAAAATCAAAGTGATTTGATATTGTCACTTCTGGATAGTTTATGAAAGATTGCAAAATACTGGTATTTCTGCTGTAAGATTAAGTGAACACCAGATAACTAAAATATCAGGAAGGAAGCAAGGAAAGAGAGAGAGGGAGGGAAAGAGGAAAACAGGAAGGGAGAGGGGAGGGAAAAGAGCAGAAAAAGTGGGAAGGAAGGAAAGGGAGAGAAAGAGGATAGATATAGAAGAGCTGTAAAGCAAATAACTTGAATTTCAGAGGACAAAGTTTTACTAGGTAAGCAGAAATAAGAGGTCACATTAAAATCTAGAGGGCTTACTGAATTTGGTGCACAGGGTGTTGGAAGAGTGAGCTGTCCCTTAGCAAGTAAATTTTGCACAATTAGTAGAAACCAGCTGGCCACTTATGAACTTGTGTTGAAGACCCAAGTCTAGAGGTGTCTAAACTATAAATATAGTCTTCTGTGCACTTCCTAATTTCTGCTTGTGGGACTTTTACTGAGTAAGGGGAGAAAAGGGAATTTGAGCTGTAGAATAGAAAGCAGACAAAGATCCTGTCTCACAGTGCTTAAAATCCCAAAGCCCTCCTGGAGCAAATGGTCTGAAACCATCCAGGAGATATTACCAATCAGAGGGGCATTAACAGTAATTAAAGTTGTAATTGAGGTCTGACCTACTTCATATTCTGATGAGAAGAAGGAAATGAACAAATCTTCATCCTTTTGTCTAACAGTAGAAAGAACAAGTCTTTTCCGGGGAAATGTATTATCTACTTCACTGTCTACTGTTGTTTGTACACAAAATATACAGTACAAAATACAAAAACTATGAGAGATGTGAAGAAGCAGAAAATGTAACCCATAATCAGAAAAAAAAAAAGACATCACTAGTCAGTAGACTGGATCTACAAATGGCTCATGTTGTATTTAGACAAGGACTCTACAATAACTATTAAAATATATTAGATATTTTCAATGAGAGTAGAGAAATGTGGATGGAAAGATGAAGTAATAAAAATAAAAAATGAAACTGTAAACCACATGAAATTTCTAGGGCTGGAAAATATAGTGACTATAATGAAGAATTAGTTGGACAAGTTAAAAGCAGAAATGGCAAAGGACAGGTAAGATCTGACTGAGAACAAGGCAATGAAAATTGCCCAGACTGAACAGAGAGGAAGAATAGAAAGAAAAAAGAATTGAAAACATAATGGGCACAAATTTCCCAAACTGATGAAAGATATCAGTAGCACCAAGAAGCTCAGCAAATCACACTCAAAATAACTATAAAGAAGGCCACATCTAAGCATACCATTGTTGAATTGCTGAAAACCAAAGATAAACACAAAAGTATTTAAAATATCCAAAGGATATTACATGCAAAGAAATAGCAGCAAAAAAAAAGCCGACTTTTCCTTAGAAACATTGCAGTTAAGACAAGAGTCTTTAATAGACTGTTGAAATCTTGAAGCAAATATAATTAACATATTGTGGGTGTTTAACTATTTTGTAGTAAAGTAAGTTTAAACAACGGTATAAAGAGAAGGTGAATTCTAAGTGAAAGTATATGGATTTAAATGCCATATATTTTTCCTGAAGTGATGTAAAAACAATTCAAAGTGGAATATGATGAAGCAAGGACTTTCTTTTACTCTCTAGACTGGTCACAGGAATATAATTTAGAAGGTGTGTTGAAGAAGTCAGTAGAAATAAAATATAATAAAAACTAGCTCTATCTAGAAAAAGATAAAGGGAACAAAATGATGAAACACATAATATACAAACAGCAGTGTACTACAGGTAAAACCAAGCATATCGATAATTACACACTGAATGTAAAAGTACTTAGCATTTTAATTAAAAGCCAGAGACATAAATCAAAACAGAACACACGGCCTAGTAAACAAAACACAAGTCCTAGTGCAATAAACGTCACTTATAAGGATCCTTCTAAATATAAAGATACAGATAGAGTGAAGGGAACAAACGACAAATTATACATGATCTAAAAAGATTGTTCAGAATTTGCATTATTTTTTCCCTTAATGTTTGGCAGAATTCAACAGTGAATCCATATAAGCCTGTGATTATCTTTGCTGGAAGTTTTGAAAATAAATTTCAATTTATTTGCCTCTTTAACAGCTATTCAGATTATTTTTTCCTAAGTGATATTAATACTTTATGTCTGTCATGAAATTGGTCCATTTCACCATTTTAATAAAATTTATGAGAATATTTTTGTTTTCAGTATTGTTTTATTGTCCTTTCAAAGTCTTTAGTGTCTGAATGATACCAGTTCTTGCATTCCAGGTACTAGTAATTTTTGTTTCCTTCCTTTTTCTTAGTTTGAATACAGCTGTATCAATTTTGCTTTTCTAAAAGAAACTGCATTGGGTTATATTGATTTTTCCCCATTGCTTTACTGCTTTCGATTTTTTTATTTTCTATCTCAGTTTTCTTATTTATGCTCTCATATTATTGTTTGTCTGCTTGTTTTACATTTAATTCATTCTTTTTGTATGTATAATTTTTTTCTTTCTAGCTACAAACCTAGAATATTGATTTAGTTCAAAATATTTTCTAGTCTCTCTTGGTTCTGCCTCTTTGACCATATGTTACTCAGAAGTGTGTTTCATGTCCCATTTGGGAATTTCAGAGGTATCTTTCTATTATTGATTTCTAGTTAAACTTGATTGTAATCAGAGTACAAATTTTAGTGATTTCAGTTTGTTTTTAATTCCCTGGGATTTTTTTTTTTATGGCCTATTATATAATCAACCCTGGTGAATGCTTTTTGTGCCTTTGAAAAGAGTGTGTATTCAACTGTTACTCAGTCATATGTTTTTAAATGGCACATAATTAGAAGTTGGTTGATAGTTTATTCAGGTCTATTTTTCCTTAATTTTATGTTTATTTTTTAATCAAATGCAGAAAAAGGAGAGCTATAATTTTATTATAATTACAAATTTGACTCATATTTCTCCTGCTTGTATTAGCAATTAGATCATTTAAATTTTAGATAGTTATTGATAAATTTCCAGCCTAGGTCTACCATTTCATTTTTTTTTTTGCTTGTCATTCCCCCACCCCATTTCACCCAAAATCCTTTGTTTGTGCTCTTTTAATTTTTTTTATCCCAAACTTGGTATACCTAGTACTCTTTGCTGTGTGTTTTGTGTTTTCTTTTTAATTGTTATTCAAAGGATTACACTACACATACTATTTATAATCTATTTAATGCTACCATTTACCACTTAAATATAGAAGCTTTACTATGTCAATCATTTTGCCCTCCCTCTTTATTTAGCTTTTGTTTTCATAAATACTATATTCTATACCTTGAAGCCCATCAGAAAATATTATTTTTGCTTTCAACAGTCAGACATATTTTAAAGCATTTAAGAGGATAAAGACAGTCTTTTGTATTTATCCAATCTTTTATATTTATAGTGAATTGTTACCATTTCTGTTGCTCTTCTTCATGTTTCCTTCTGGCATCATTTGCCTTCAGTTTGAAGAACTTCCTTTAAGATTTATTTTAAAATGGGCACATGGATGACAAATTCTTTTAGTTTTCTTTTATCTAAGAATGCTTCTATTTTTTTTCTTCATTCCTAGAGCACAGTGTAGTCACTTGGTATAGAATGTGTCAAAATTTTGTATCAGCATTTTAAAAATATTACCCTATTGTCTTCTATCTATAATGGTTTCTGATATGAAATATATATTTATTCAATTATTATTTGTTTATAATATTTGTTTTTCCTTTGGATGCTTAAAAGAACTTTTTATTTACCTTTACTTTTCTGACATTTTTCTTTTGTTATATCTTTCCATCTTTATTTTGAGTTTATCCTCTCAGGAGTTTGCTGAGCTTATGGAATCTATAATGTATGTCTTTCACCAGTTTTGGGATGGTTTCAACCATTATTTCTTCAAATATTTTTTCTGTGCCAATCTGTTTCTCTTCTCCTCCTGAGACTCAAGTGACACAAGTATTAGATCTTAGATATTATTCTACAGATCTCTGTGGCATTGTTTAATGCTTTTCAACCTTTTTTCTCTCTATCCTCAGATTGGATAATTTCTATTGAATTATCTTTCATTTTCTGTTATCTTCATTCTGCCATTGAGCCCCCTAATTATGTTTCATATATTGTAGTTTTCAGTGTTAAATTTCCAATTTTTTCTCTTATAATATCTATTCAGGGCAGAATATCTTTCCACCATTTATCTTTCCATTGTTTAAAGGGTGCTCAGCTTTACTTCCTGAAGCATAGTTGTAATAACTAAAGTTTTCATCTGATAATTCAACCATCTGGATCATTGGGGGTTGACTTTTTCCTTTAAGAAAATTAGACTTAATTAATTGATTGGATTTATTAAACTAGATGTTCCTGCTTCTTTGTATATCAAGTAATTTTGGATTGTAGCCTAGAAATTTCAATAAAATTGTGAGAATCTGGGACCTGTTAAATGTTTTTGGATCATTTTGATTTGTTTATTCTAACAAGCACTTGACTCAGTCAGGTTCAGATCACAATGTAGGTAGTGATTCCAATGTTATTTCAGTTTTCAAAGGCTTTGCTAGGCTCTCTGGGTTCACCATACACACATGCCACTCTAGGCTTCATCTGAGATATGGGTGGTGTTTCATGTCATAGTTCCTTTCTCATAGTCTTTGTGATGTTTCTTATGTTTTCTTATGTATATGCACAATTCATTTGTAAACCTTACATTAGATCATACATAGGGTTAGGGGATTCTCTTCTCCAGCTGTCTTTAGTTGGGAATTTCTCCACAGGTTGCAGGTATTCATTTTAATGGTTTATGAGTAAAATATTTTTGTTTGTTTTGTTTTGTTTTTAGATTTCCACTAGGTTGGAGAAAAAAAAGAAAAGAAAAGATGATATATAAATAAAACGAGAATTACCCTTCGAACTGTCCAGCTTTTTTCTCAGGACTCTAGCCATAAACAGGTTTTTCTTAGAGTTTTTGTTATCTACACCTGATTTATAGTTTGTTACTTGGGCCAACCCTGGGACCAAGCCAAAAAACAAAAGGAAAAAAACCAAAAAATAAAAAAGGAAACTGCTCACAATACAGTTTGTTCCTCAAATTTTGATTTCTCTCCCAAATCTACCCACTGTTCTTTACTCTTCAGTGTCCTCATGTGGTTGCTTTTGATAAATGCTCAAAAATTTTCATTGCAACCAGTGGGAGAGATGGATTTATAGTGAGCTGCTTCCATTTTAGCTGGTGCTAGACCCCTCTTACGAGTTTTTAATTCTAGTTAGCAGATTCACATCTAGAAGTTCTGTTTTGGGTTATTTTTAAATCTTACTATGCAATTTTCGTACTTTCATGTTTCCATCAGATAATGTTAAATAAAGTTTGTCATCTACTTTCAAAAGAGAGGGTGAAGTCAGTTTGCTAAGTGATCCATTGTACTAAGTCTATATGGGTCAAATGCTACTAATGCTACTATCTTCTTGTTATTATTGGTTCTAGTTCCTATTGTTTCTTTTGGTGTACCTATAGATATGCAACTGATTGTTAGTCTTTTTTTGAAAATGATATTTTAGCATTTGTAATAAACTCAAATGAAGTTCCAGGTTTGGCAGTCATTAGCCTGGCTACTTCATGTGTGACTATATAACCAACCCATATGAAGGTTATCCGAGGAATGTTTTTTATTTTTATTCTTTTCATTTTTCTTCCTTTTTCCATTTTATTCTGTATAGAGTCACAGTAGCATTTAAAGCAGTGACACATGATTCAGGGTAGAATGTAGAAAACAAATCTAAAACTGGTTTGCCATTACCCAAAAGGTGCAAATTTCTGGGTTTTCATATGAAAGTAGGAAACATCTTCCAGAATAACACATACCTTGCAAGATCCTAGATTGTCATATTCACTTTCCAGCTCTCAAATGTGTATTGTATAAATGAATATATTCAGAATGAAAGTGACTTTTATTTGTTTCTTCTCCTACCCTTCTAGTTAGGCTTTGAGCAAAAACTCAAACTGCATGTTTCTTGCTCTCTTTTTTGATCTTCAATATGTGTTTGTTAACCCAACATTTTAATTATTTACAGCAGGATGCTTGGTTTAAAAACTAGCTGTTCACTAAAGGGAACTGGAACTCTTTCAACTAAGATCCTTTAGGGACAAATTTAATTTGTTAGAAGACTCAATTCCCATCAATACCCATCAACTATATGAAGTATCCCTCCTTTAGGGCATGGTAGAATCATTTAATAATTTATCCTCAAGAAAGCATCTCTCTTCTTTATACATGCTACTTTTAACTTAGCAAAAAGAACAATGTAAGAAAGCTATGCCACAGAGTTTTGTATCTCCTTAACAATTCTGAGTATATAAAATCCTATGCCAATGAAAGTGTGTGCCAAAAATAGGTTTTTCTTTCTTTCTCCAGCTTTGAAGCAGTCTCTTTTTATTCACATTCCTTGATAATAATTTAATATTCAGCTTAAAGTCTAATTTGCTAATAAGCACTAAAGTCAAGATTACGATTGTTAGTGAGCCCTATTACTAAGGACATATTAAATCAAGTGAAAAGAGAAACAAATTAATGAATCTAATTGTTCTCCACTCCAGGCAGTAACATTCAGAGGTTAACAAATCAAGCAAGATTTTCATGGACAGACTGAAAAAGAGTGACTTTTAAAATAGGTGCAAGTATGATGCTGTGTAACATCTGAAGAATGCAAGAGCCACTTTCAGTTATTAGAAAACCTCATACCTCATCATCTGATAGATTCTTAATTCTGTCTAGAGATGATACCATGCTTATAGCTTTATGGCTTAAAATCTTTACTAATGCACATACTCATTTATTATAAACTTTTTAAAGATTAACACACACATTCCCAAATGTCTCCAATTTGGTTACCATTAATTAACAACACGATAAACTAGAGGGCATTTTAGAAAACAGAGTATGTTAAGTTCCATAACCACAGAAAATGAGAGCTTTCTGATTTCAAGAGAGAATGACCATGAATTGCAACATGACAAGAGAACAATGATCTTACATAATAAATTAACTACTAAAAATAAAATATTGTTAAAATTCAGTTTATAATTTTAAAAAAACTGCACTAATCTACTGCATACAAAATTTTTAAATGCCTGTTTGGTTATCTCTAACATATATTAAGTATTTAATAAATAATTTATGAATGGGTCATGGTTCTAATATCCTTAACAGGAGAGTCCAATTCTTTATTGCTTATTCAATTATGTGTGAAATAAAGTGCACAGGGGGTACTATAAAGTGCATGGATAGAAATACATAGGGAATATAGGAATACAGTTATGAGCAAGATGCACAAATGTTAGAATAAATATTTAATTTATTATGTCACAGATTTCAGGATGCAACAGATAACTTTTTTATGTTATATTTTATATGTTTTCAATTCAAGAATTATAACGTTATTTCAAATAAAGATTCTAATTATCATTGAATATATTATCACTAATCAAACCAAATCATGTCAAAGCCTTATCTTGAAGCACAGATAAAATTGTTATTCCTGAGAACTACAGTCATTGAATTACTGATCTTACTAATGATAATTACTTACAGTTTCTTAACATTTAATTAAATCCACTTCCATTTTATATATCTGAACCTCTCAAAATTTAAAATAGCTCTAACTTTCTGTATGCATTTAAAGTTAAACAATAAACCTGGGCTTTTCAATAACTCATTTATTACCTAATTTACAACTATTTATTGAAATTCTTAATGTGTGAATCACTAAACCAGGAGTGGACATAGAAAGTGAACATGACACAGTCCTGGCCTATAGCTCAGAAGTAAAAATACACAAGGGTAACTGGAAGTGCAACAGTCATAGAAGCTGGAATAGGGATTGCATGAAGAGTCTTCACTGAGAGGGTAGAAAATGAGAATTTTCACTTGGGTGAAAAGAAAATATGAAACCCTTCTTTGAATCATAATATGAGTATTTTAAAACAGGTAGTAGAAATAGGGTTTATAAAGAATAATTGAACATTCTGTTCTCCTGTGGAAAAGTAGTGATGGTTGTTTGAATAAAATCTGACACATAAGAATGGAGAGTGAAAGATGAGGAGTTTTGAAGGAGAGAACCATCTATCAATGAAGAAACCATCAATGGAAGGGACTTGCCCTACCTAGATGAAAAGCTATTTCTTCTAGAGAAGCAAAGAAGAGTAAGAAGTTGCCTTAAGTATTCATAGATAGGAGGAAACCCTGCTTTGAATCGGGAAATAAAATATAAACCAGCTGTTAAAATGAATTCCATGACTAGGGTGATATGGGGCTGGAAAAGACTGGGGGATAGGAATTTTAGCAACTCAGAAAAAGAAAAAAACTGAAGGAGTATGTAATGATCTCACTTATGCACTAAAAAAAAAATGATATAATTTCTAGTTTTTTTTTACCTTCTTTTATTTTGCATTACATATTTTAATATTTTTTTTACCTAGAATCTTACTTCCTAAAGCCCAGTCAACTTGGGGTAATGAATAGCTAAAAGGCAATTTGCACATATGTGACTTATTGTTTATATGTATAAATGTTTCTTTAAAAACATTTAATTTTATTTTATTAATTTTATTATTTTAATTATTAGCACAGAAAGTAAAATCAGGTTTCATTCTCAAATAAAGTCTGTATTTTCCAATAAAATAATGACATCTGGGTTAAAGAATCTCAAAGATTTAATTTTTTCCAATGGCCACACATACATTCTTTTAGACACTCTCCAATTATTTATTGACTAGCCACCTAACTCAATATTAGAGATATAGAGGTGAAAAGATATCTTTTAACCCCATGGTAAATAGATATGAGAGGTCAGATGAATTATTATAATCCTCCCTGTGTGGTTACAACAGAGCTAACCACAGGTTTTTTTTTTAACTACTCAAGAAATGAAGGGCTGTGTTTTCATTGAACCAAAGTGAAAAAGGGCCAGATCCCGCAACACGTTCTCATCACATCAGTGTGACTTAAAACCTCTGCTGTTGCACACAGACATTTTGAAATTCACATGGCCTATATGGACAAGCATTTAATATGGAAGTTCAGGAACAGATGTGTGTCTAATTGCTTCCATAAAATGAAATGTTTTTATTTTGCTTCTGTCACTGTAGAACACAGGAGATATCCTTTAGCAAAGGGCACCAGCTGAAAAACAATAAAAGAAGCTTTAAGCATTTATCCTAGGATTGGTGGCTCTCTTGCCCCCTTAGATTCCATATTTGTTAGAGCAAAACAAAAAAAGAGGTTCAGTCATTATATGTCCAGTTGAAAGTTAAATGTACAAATACTTGGAAAGATCTTGATTCTGGATTGACATTTGTCTTGTTCTCTAGTGTTTTTTCTGTTTTCTTTATCAAGAGTAAAAACAACTTCTATTGTCTGATTTAATTATAAGAAGATTGCAGTGCTTCATCATTAATAAGGGGCTCTCACTTATTCATTCCATGTACATTTTATGGAACAAGTTACACGTGCCAGGCACTAAGCTACTGCCGAGGACAGTGGTGAGCAAAGGAAGAGTTCTTTCTTCAAATATTTACTTGATTACTCTCTAGTAAAAACAGTATCTCTCCATACAAGTAATATGGGAGACGATGCAAACCTTTTGTTCTGAGGTCATCTCTACTGATTCTCCTTCCCAGTCAGTAGCAGAATGAGTATGGCCTGTTATGTCATAAGGTTACTGTAGCCAATGTGAATATTTAATCTTACAGGTGTGCCTGCTTTTACTCCTTTAATACCTAAAATTAAAGAGTACAGGACATTTTTTTAAGATAGTATAAGCTCCAATTCATCATCAGTCTCAACTGTAATCATCCTTCTATGATCTAGGTATGTAGTTAGTAACTGGGAGAAGAAATTATGGTTGGGCAGTCTCGTGGTAAAGAAGCAAAAGCATGGACTTGACCTAAGGACTTAGACCTAGAGGACTGCTCTCTGCCTATATGTCTGCCTCTGGGGACATTCTGACAAAGGTGTCTCTTAAGGGCAGGACCAATATATGTTCCCTTCATCTTCATGGATTCAGAATTTTTCACAGAAACCAATATTCATAGTAGATACTCAATAAATTTGTGTTAACTAAATGATGAATTAATCTCTTTTAAAAGTAGTCAATGTAGTACATTGGTATCACTATACTTATTGTAAAGACACCTGCTGTTTTTGCTCAACCCTTTCTTTTGTTAATGTAACTCTTAGGGATCTGTCACTTTCCCACCTAGTGAGACTATAAAACCAGTTAATATGCCTCTATCTAGGACAAGGCATATACCAAGTAAGGCTATTCAGACACCATTCCCACTGCATTCAGAGAAGTTCATCTTTGAGTTTGATAGTTTTTTAAATGGTGGAAGGTCACTAGACCTAGTACTATTCAAGATATGTTCTGCAGAGCCATACTAGTCTGAATTGTTCTGGATCCATGAAACTAGAAAACTACAGAAATTGAGAGTAAGTCTATTACATTATTCACATGCCTATTTCCAGAGCAGTTTTGTAAAGACAGGAGGGCTCTTCTTTCTGAGATTCATTTACTAAATGATAAGGAGTCAGAGTTTAAGGGTTACATTGCCTCTATGTGAGACAGTTTATCTGACATGAAATCAACCCACAGGAAAACAGAGGAGAGAGAAATTAAAATTAAGAGAGAGAGAGAGACTGGCTTAAATATGTGCTCTGAACCTCTGACTTCCTTTAATCTAAGAAACCTAAGAGTTTATTCAATCCACAAAGCAGCAAAGTTAAACATGCTTTCTCTTCATGAAGTGCCTGAGAACAGCATCTCATCAACCCCATTGACCATTTCTTTAGCAGGACTTTCTAGCTTTCAACTAAGTGGGGTACATCTATCCTTTGAGCCTCATTTCCAACCACTTTAACCTTTTGGAGTTAATTGGTGCCTCCTAACTATGCAACTATGCTTTGGGTTATTTCTGACCTCCATAGTCTATTTCTTTTCTTTATCCTTTTCTTTTCTGCCTACTATTTTTCTGCTGAAACTCCCTTTCCAACTATACTTTAGATCAACTTGTATATATAAAATGTGGGGAAAACTTTAGCCCTGGTGTGTGAGAATATGTTAGAATTGCTATTAAAGGATAAGGCAGCGTCATGCTACCCTTCATTCTGTACAGCCATCAGACCTTAAACTCTGTCAAGTTTATCTTCTAAACATTTCTTCACTGCATCCCCACCTCTTCCACACATTTACTGTTTCTCTTATTCATGCCTGCCAATTTCTAATGAGAGCTCCTATAAGTCATTACCTTGCTCCAAACTTCTCTCCTTGCCTTCAGCTTGTAACTTCAATCCTCCCTCTACTTGGTGGCATTCCTAAGATTTCAGCAGAAGAGCTACAACACACTTGGTGTTAATTTCTGTCCTTGCCATTTTTTGCAGCTGGATAGAGCCTCAGGGCATAAAGGGGTGGTAGCAGCGGTGGTGGTGGTGGTAAGCAAGCCATCTTTCCCTTTTTCTAGGGTGCTGCATAAATTTTGTTATTTTTAATATGTGCCTTGAAGGAACTGACTTTTGGGACAACTGCAGGAGCTAATGTAGATTTTCACAAATGGGCATTACATGCTAATATTTGCATGTCAGCACTGAAAATGTTTGAGGAGATGTATGAGCCTTCTGTGGTCTTGTCTGTTTCTCCAGTCTCATTTCTCATCACTCCCCAACTTGCTTCATAGTAAGTTTTGCAATTCTCCTTGTACATTGTGTTGTCTCTTTACTCACTTGCACCTTTTATCTATAGTACTCTTTTCCCTGCTGTTACTCAGTTCAGGATTACTTCCTTCAGAGAATTCCTTCTTTTCTTTTCTCACCTTGGCTAGATTAGACAGATCTTCTTTCTATTTCTATAGGACTCTTGGCATCTCTCTAATTTTGTTCTTCCATAGTGTTTTAAAATTTCCATTTTCGGGTCTGTTCCTTCTGATATGTGTATGCACAGTTCTTGGCTCAACACATGGATATATTTATTGAAAGAATGACCAAGATTTTCATATATTCATCATAGAGCCATCCTGTGGCCAATAAATTTCAAAGGCTTAATCTCAGAGAAATATAATACAATCTCAGAGAGATTAAGTGAAAATAATCTCATTGGATTATATATAAACTACATATTTTTTCCAGTTTTACTGCATATTGTTAACATACATATTTGGTAAATTGTTTGCATAGCATTAAGGCACATTCATATCTATATTCTTTAAACTATCTTATTCTGTGGACTTGTTGGGAGATAGAACATCAATGCTTTAAGTTTGAAAAACAATAAGCAATCATTTTAGGGCACTCTTGCACTATTTCAGTAGCTGCCTTACAGACCTGCATGGCTATAACCCATGATGGTGAGAACTGCCCCCCTTTGGAGGCTTCGTTATGCTCTTTGAACAGCTAATACTGACTGGACCTGAGTTACGCACTTAGCCTCTCCTGAGCCAATCAGTTTTATTTACCTGAGAATCTGGAATTCAGATTGAAAAATGCTTGCAACTTTGGGCTTGATTAAGAGGGCCTTAAGTTCTACTCAGCTTGACTAAATATTAGACAGGTTCCTTCCTGACTATAGGCTACAGACTTCCCTTTTCTTAGAGCACTTACTTTAGAAAACCTGTAATTGAAAATTCTTTTTATGCCCCTTTGAAATGTTTCTGTCTTTTCCTAGCCTCTTGGCAGCTTTAACAATCTAGGAACATTTTTCTAAAGGGCCTGAAAGCCATCCATTTGAAATGCAGTCATCAAGAAAGACAGCACCCCTATCTCCCAGTTTCTTTGGGAGGTTAGAAGCCTAACTTCAGTGGGCACCATTAGCAAACACAGGCTAATCACAGAGAAAACATTTGTAAAATCAGAAAATCCTGTCATGCTCAACACATCCTATATTGATCAACCTCCCACTAACCTCCTCCAGTACTTTTCCCTAGCTTCTTTTCAGCAGAGTTGAGGTCCATCTCTCCCCCTACTACAATGGTCTTGAATAAAGTCTTCCTTGCTTGTTTAATTTTTCCCAGGGCAATTTTTCTTTGGCAGCCTTATGAGTGACTGCGGATCACTTAAGAGCACAGGACCTATAAAATGATCATTTAGCATGGGGAAATAGAGAAAAATGTGCTTCAGAAAGACAAATGAAGCATATACAAAAGTAGATAACAGATATAGTAATAAGTTGCCATTTGTGAGAAAGAAAGAGAGCTAGCAGTTGCCCCACTGCTGGTGGCTTCCTAATAGCTGAACGCATACCCTGGGAAGAGCTTCCTGCAGTTGAAATATATAAGACATCCCTGTATTGTTTTTTATTTGTTTTCAAGTGGAGTTCTGTTGCTTGTAACTAAGATAATCTTGGCCCTTAAAAAGTGGTTTATTCAATACAGAAACATGTCAGTTCAGAGTGTTGACTATGTGTTAAGGTTTTTTGGCTAGCATGCAAACTCAAGGACTGGAATTACTCTAGGAGTATAGACGGCATTTTGTCAAGACTTTTTCCTAATATGCCTGATTCATTTTGAGACAACATATATTTTACAGAACATCCTGTCATCACCTCTAATTGTTGCTTTTAAGATGTGATGATATGAAGCATAATATGATTATAGAATCACCAATCCTTCTGCAGAAATATGTCACTTTACTTTTTTAGGGAATGACACTGATTCAAAGGAAAGATAATTTTAAAAAGCAAAAAGAAGAATGGGGGTAAAATCAGGAATGGGGTGGAAGCATTAGAAACCCATGTAAAATTAAAAGGAGTGGCAAAATAACACATGATTTTCTCTACCCACAGGATATTACAAACCTTATGTATTTAGGATGTATGTATACAAACCTTATGTATGAAGGGTAAGGGTGATTTGTGAAAAAGGATGTAATTAAGAATGTGCTAAGGAAGGCAAATTAAAATACATAGTAAATATATTAACATAGAGAAGCTGAAAATTAATCATCTAAGCATTCATCTTCTAAAGAAGTCAAAAGAAAAGTATATCTAAATAAAATGATCATAAAAATTATAATGGTTAAACTCTAGGACTTTTATGTAAACATGCAACATTAACAGAAAAATGAAGGCAATTTACAAAAATTGACATGGTAAGATTGGGGGGATCATACTGAATTGAGATGTGCAATCTAGCAAGTTACAGAAAAATATGCTTGCTATTATTCCTTCATATAAAATCACACATAGACACCCATCAGGATGGAGTTATTCATAGATACATGTATAAGTATTTCTTTTATAATATGTTTAAGTTAATAAAAATACCATAATATATTTTATACCAGTAAATGACTACCAAGATAAAATGGACAATATACTAAGACAATTTATACTTTTTAAAAGTGACTTAATATCAGGTAGAAAAACTGAGTGAGACAATATCTGTAAAAAAAACTGAAAATGTAATCACATATTTAAATTTTTGCAGAAGAAAAATTCTATTAAATCTTCAAAGACATAAGATTCCTTTTTTGCTTAAACTATTCCAGATTATAGCAGGAAAAATGAAAGTTTACCAATTATTTCTATATAACAAAAAATGCAAATATCATACACAAAATTAAAAGACATATAACTTACTCTTTTAGAAACAAAAAATCCTAAATAAGGTATTACTGAATTGAACCTAGAAGTATATTAAAATAATACTTTTACATATATCACTTTTCTTATGAATAGAAAGGTAGTCCAACATTAAAAGATCTAGTGATATCTCACTAATTTAAGTTTAAAAATATAATAAAATTATCACATTGATGTAGATAAGTTGATAAAAAATTAATAACTATTTTTATTAAAATTAAAACCTATTAGTCAAGTAGCTGTAAAAAGTAGTTGTCTTAAACCTGATATTTTTAAGTATAATTTAAAAAAACATAAAATTCATGACTTTCATATACCAATAAAATGAATATCCATCAAAGCTTTACTTATTTAATGAGGGACTAAGTAAAATATTATGGCCAGTTTGAAAAGCATTATGGATTAGGTATGTGTAAGCAGTGGTAGAAAAAGAATCTGGGTTAGATACGAAACTGTTTTTCATCTAACAGGGTCATCAACTTTTAGGACTATATGTTCTACTGCAGGGAAATTGTGTCTTTACTGGACCAAAAAGTCTACAAATAACATGGAATCTAGGACCTTTAAAAATAGGTTTAAAAGTGTGAGTTGACTTAAGTACATTTTCCCTGAGTCGTTGGGTGACCTTTGGTTCTACCTGTCATTAAAAGGATTTGCAGCCCACCTATATGCCTTACTTGGAAGTCTGAGATAGTTTTTCTGACATTGTAGATTATCTACTAGAAATACTCAGAAATTATCATGCTTAATTGCAATACTCTGAAAATGTTCCAAATGATGTCAGGATCATTATTTTTTCTACAATGATTCACAATTACTTTGGAACTTCAGATATTTTTTAATTCTATTATGTTGGGTCATTGCTAGTTTTGGTTACTTGTGTAGACTGAATGTGTGGGGCAATACCAACTGCTTGTTGGTGTTTTATGTGTTCGTATTGACTGACTGTTGTGCTCCATAGTGGAAGGCCCTAGAGCTATTTCATCTACCACTGCATGTACAATATAGCAATTGCCTAAGAAAGGAGGGGACCAAACCAAGACCCTAGCAGGCTGATAAAAGAGTTCCCTTTCTTACTGATACTCTTAAAAGTATTTAATTTCAAGGAAGGAAAGACAAAATAAAAAGAATCATAGTCAGAAGTTCAGAATCCCTACTTACTTAATGAAAAAAAAAGTCATGTCTTTCCTGACCCCAAACGTGCATACTTCACTTACTAAAACAAAGCCCTGCAGTTAGATTCACCTTCCTTACACCCTTCCTTTCTTAAATGTGTTATCGACCATCTTTTTCTAGAACCCAGATACAAACAGAAAGCAATTTCCTTTCTTCCACTATTCTTTCAAACCCAAACTATAGACTCCTTCTTCCTTGTGTCTTGAATAAAATCGCTAATGTTTGCCATACATTTGGATAGTGCTAATTCTTCCAAAATAACTTTGGTCCTCAAAACAGTTTCAAGTCCTGCAATTAAAAACAATATCCAAAACCTTATTATTATTCTCCGCCAGCTTTGCTCTGCTTCAAGCAAAGAGGACTACAGTGAGGTGGGAAGTCTGGCCAACTTATTTCTCTGACTTGCATTTTTCCTCATTCCTCAAACTTCACTAGGTTGCCTCTGATTCTTCCAGGTTGAAAGCAGTAAGAAGGATAAAAGGACAGAAGAGCATGTGAAAAGTACAGTTGTGTTTTGACATTGTTTTTTGGATTGAGAGATGTTCTTTCTCTAATGGGTGCTTTTTTGAGCTCTTTGGGGAAAAGAATTTGTCAGTCACTGGAAATCACTCATTTGTAAAGTTTTCAATACAAGCTGTGCCTAATCTGACTGACTCCTTAAGACCTATTTCCCAGTTTAACCCACACACTTTTGAGAACAGGCCATTTCAAAAAGATCTAATCAAAACCCTGTATGCGGGATTCTGACTCCTGGGAAACTCACATTTCCTCTGATCTTAAAAGCACAGGATTTAGTCTTTATGATCACCCCTCTTGCTTAACTGAAAGGTAGCTGGCTCTGTGACTTTCATATATGTCCTTCTTAGGCGTGAGACAATTGCCAGCCCCTTTGATACTTCAAATTCAGAAGACAAATATTAATTTTTCCAATGATAGACTCTTTGAAAACACTGTCAACTAAACCTGGGGTTTGGAGAAAGAAAACATCTCACCATGGTGGGGCTGAAAATTACACAAAAATCAGACTTCTTTATCCAAACAAATTGTCATTCTTGACTTCTCTAACTCAGTCCTTCTATAACCAAGAGATAATTGTTATGATAAGCCAGGGTTTCTCAACATCAGCACTACTGACATTTGGGGCTGAATAGTGTTTTTGGGGGATGGGGAGAGGTCTGTTGCATTCTAGGATGTTTAACATCTCCAGCTTCTACCCTCTGGATGCCAGGAGCAGCAGGTTCCCCAACAACCCAAGTTTTGGCAACCAAAAATGTCTCTAGAATTTCCCAATATCCTTTAGGAACAAAATTGCCCTTAGCTGAGAACCACTGGGTTAGGGAGCTACTTGAAAATCACCTGCAAAGTCCTATATCCAAGGTTTTGCACTTGATTTAGAATATGGTTTATGGGTCCCTGAATGCTTTGTCTTCAGTAGAGACAAACTGAAGGAATCCCATCTTCACATCCTCACATGCCTGATCATTATAGTTTCTTCATCAGCGCATATTTCCAGTGATGTATTAGCAACTCAGTGATACTGTAGTGTTCTCTAAAGATTGTTGCCATGGGTGACTGACCTATTGTCTTGCACCTTAATGCTGCTCAGCCAGCAACTACTGGCCACATAGATCTGACTTCAGTAGTAGAGCTGTCATGTACGAAGGCCCAAGAATGGTTCCGTTTAGAAAAAATAGTATTTATTTGAAGCTGAAATTTCTGAATGGCTCTACAGAGTGGTCTATCACAGGGAGAATAAGCCCTTTTGCACTCACATATAACACCCTAAAACCAAGGATTTATTCTTGTAGAAACACTTAACATCTTGACCAGTCACACATCAAACCATAACTATGGCATCAGTAAAAACAAATGTGAGATTATTAGAAAATAAACTGCCATGTATGCACTGCACTGTACTATGAACTCATATTTTCAACTTGTTACTATAGGATTCAGAACAGAGTGAGGGGGGGTTTAGAGGAGAAATATAATTGTATTATGTATATTGCAACAGGATTAATATGTGTATTAACATCTTTTTTATCAAAGTATATTGCCTATGTCTAAAACTCATATTCATTTTATATAAATTATTGAAAAATATATGTATGACGCTGACACTGATTGTGGGGATTTATTAGTGTTTGTTTACAAAACTGAGCTCTTAAACCCATGGTTGAATAAGTAAAATGCCTCATTAAAAGGCTTATCTAGATGAAACTAATATCGTATTTTGATATATTTAAAGGAATTCAGGTCTTTGTAGATTTTTTTATAAAAGTAATTAAAAATTTGTAGTAGCTTCTGTTTTAACAGAACCTGACTGAATTTATTAATCTGAAACCTCAACCATTAATTTAAATCATAAATTTGTTAACAGATAATTTGCCAAAAAATGGAAAAATCATAACTTATCCAGGTGTAATAATGAACTTGTGTCAAAGATGTCAACTTGATAATGAATGTGGAAACCATTAAAACCAGTTAACAGAAAATACCAATAAGCATACATACACAGGAAACAAATTTGCATATAGATTAAAAAAAGAAAAGGCCCATTCACATGGCAAAAATTATTTGTACCCTATGAGGCACAGTTAATTTCCATCTTGTGGACAAGAATCATTCTCATTATGATTATTTACCTACATCTTACAAAATTTCAAAAACCTGGATAGTCTAGACAATGTACTTACCAATATTTTTCTGCATTTTTAAGACCTCCAAAATTTTCCTGACATTTTATAAGATGATAAACTGTATTTGTAGTTTTATATAATTAATTTAATAAGAATCCCCAGTTTTAGAATTGATAATTCTTTAAAAATAAGAAACAGTTCATTTAATCTCATTGCCTTCATGGAACAGTAAAAATAATTTTTTTCATATATGTTTCAATAGATTAATTATGAGGATATTATTTTTCTAAGGAAAGCCATGCTAGAATAACATGATAGGCTGTTTGTCACTTTTGTAATATAAAATTTGAATGAAAGTGCATTATTAAGAATGTTTAAAAATGGCATAATGGATTAACAAATACAAGAATCAGTTATTTGTATATGTAATAATATAGTACTATTTAATACTTTTAAGTTAAATAGACTAACGAATTTTATTTTCACATTGAAATTTTGAATATTTTAAGTGTTTTATGATAATCAGTTTATATGAATATTGTATATTTTCATTAAACTTATAAGAAGTAAATATAAGCAACTGAAAGTGAAATAATTCGATGCCACATACCCATGATTTATGTGTTTCCTGAAGAGAACAGGAATCTAATGCAAAATTACAAAGAGCTATTTAAATTCAGGTTTCTGTTCTCTTCAGGAAACACTCCTAAGGAGTGTGCATATTAACAGCACTTAGGAAAAGTGACTTTACATCTCACAATGAAGAACGCAATGATGTCAAATCCTTGGGTCAGAAGTTACAAGAAGTAACAATAGCAAAACAAATTCAAATTGCAATTAGCCAAAAATAAAATTCAGCTCTGCACTCCTGTCAAGATCAGTGCTGTACTGGGTGCGCGGCAAAATGTGCAATGAGGGCACCCCCTAGTGGTCAGATGCCAACGCAACGTTTTAAGTGAGTCATAAATGTACCAAACCCAAAAATAGAAATTTGAGAATGCTGTCAAAAAGAAGCGGTGTACAGAGTGATACATTTTAAAACAGTGACAGAGGTTAAAAAGAAAAAAAAAAAGCCTCGCTTCCCTTCAGTTTCCGTTTCGTGTGTGTGTGTGTGTGTGTGTGTGTGTGTGTGTGTGTGTGTGTTTCTACCACGGTCTTTCATTTTCATTTTCTCAGATTTTGGCAGTATTCAGTTCTTTGTAAAATCTTTGGATTAAAACAAACCAAAAATATATTTCTGTATATGAAGTGCTTTTGTATACTTAATTTGGTGCTAGAGCTGCTGTTTTTCATTTTTTCCTAATGTAAATTTGTAGTAGTTTTATGAAATTATTTTCTAGTTCTCTCTTTAGTCTTAATATGGCTACGAAGAATCTTCTTCCAGCACATAGGCCACTTCCTTAGCCACCCTCCACAGAGAGAGGGTAAATGGGCACAACTTAATCTGGGGTTTGAATGCTGCTCTTAAATCTGAAAGGAAAACACTGTCCTGTGTGTTTATTGTCTCCGAATATGTGGTATCTTCATGCTTTCCGTGGAAAGACTGGTAACTTGCTTTGGGTGTTACATAAAATTGCTTTTTTATGTGAGTTATGTTCTCAGTTTTGTTTTCCTAATTTAAATAAAACCTTGAACTGGTTACTAGGATAAAACAAATAAAACACTTTTTAAAATGAATTATACATTTTCTTTCTGTCTAATCTGTCATTGAGAAACAACTATTCCATTAAAGTCAAAAGTTAAAACATTACAGGCATTTAAAATAATATGGTCTGTTTCCATATCTTGATTAATAAACGTAATTACCTTATTTTGAAAATAATTTCCTTTAAATAATTACAACTATGTAATTCACAGTGTTTTAATGGAAGATAAATGAGATTGTCTCCAAAGAGCCTAGCAGAATAGCAAATATAATAAATGTTAATTATTATTTTTCTTCATATACTTTTAGGTATGTTTCCTTTAATCACCTCCTTGTTCTTATTCTGGGATATCAGTTGCCTGACAGAAAAGGAAGTATGAAAGTGGAAAGTTGGATTGGAAAGAGAAAGGAGTGTTTAAAAATTGTGTTTAAATACCCTGCTTTTTATACATTTTACAAAGACACTTGGCCATGAGAACTCATTTTTAGGGAAGCACTTATGGCCTCAGTGAGTGAGGGCTCTCAGAAGCATTAGCTTCATTCCATTAATTATAAATACACACTTACTGATCTAGTTTATAAGACAGAAGGAAACTTGGTATAAGTTTCTTTATTACTTCACACATACCACTAAGCTATTTAAGTTATGAAATTAGCTTCAGTTACTGTGCCCTTAAAAATACTTAGGTAGAGGAAGCAATGTAAGAAGTAGAATTAATAACACACATAACATATTTTTATTACCTATTGTGTAATAATTAATAGATGAGAATTATATTCATCATTGCTAACCTTACTTGTACTTCAGGTAAACCAAAAGGTCACTGAGTAAAAATAATCTTAACAAAATCTCACAATCATTATCCTGTGTGGTTCCTCACAATCTTCCAAGTGGAATACTTAATCAAACATGTGGAAACATTTGTCTGAAGTCATCCTATAGGAAAGCTATTCAACTTTGATTTTTCCATAAAAATCATGTTAATGAGCCTGGGGAATTAATCAGATCAATAAAATAAGAGATTTTTATTACGACTTCTTCATATTTTTCAATAAATATTTGAATACAAATAATGTTCTGTAATCTCTGGCATTTGAAATTTCAACTTCTTCAGTATTTCAGATCTTCAAAGATAGCTGTAAAGTTTGCCTAGTTCTCTTGTAAGTTCTCATTTTTTAGAGATTGTATTAGTCAATTAAACTTATTCTGTGCCTGCCTAACTGAAACAGTCAAGTTTTTCCCCTCATCCTACCTTGACAATCTGGAAATGGGGCAATTATATATTTTAGGCACACTTAGTTTTTAAAATCAAGGAACCTCAATATTAATACTTATATTTTGCATCATAGTATTTAAAAACAAGATGAATAGTTCAGTACTGAATATCTTTTGTTCCTCTAATATAATTGTGTTGATTATAAAGTATACATTCTCTCTTAGATCTTAGGAGACATGCAATTTTGAAAACCAGTGCTAGGTAGTAAATGATGTATTTCATCCTGAAAACAGATTTTTTTTTCTTAATTTTCATTTTATCAAAAATGTGAATCAACAAACCAACATTTTAAAATGCCATTAGTGTTCAATTCTATACACCTCCCCCCATCCCAATTATGGGTCATTCGATCAAAAGAATTCATCAGCTTTCAGGATGGTCTTCATCAATTTATAAAAAATGTCATCTTCAGTGAGATACTTAGCAATGCAAACCACATAAAAAAGGAATTAAGGGAAATTATTTAATGATTAACCAATTATAAACACCAAAAATGAAACCCCAAATATAAAACATAATAATACTATATTTTGAAAACCTTAAAATTTGACATCCTTCTTAAGTTATCAGTATGATGCTTGACAGTATCTGAAAGTATTTCCATTTTCTTTTCAAGTGAATAATTAGCATCAGAAATGAAATGTCTCATAAAAGTTTCTCCAGTGAGATTAGGACCTAAAAGATTTTTAAATAATACGGAGATTTATTTTTCTAGTTCCTCCCAACCCCCCAAATACTGATGATGTGTAACTGAGGTAAAGCAGGGACATGGGATAAGCATAGTGATTAATTTTTCCTGTCTATGATGAAAAATGCAAGGTATAGTAGGGACAGAAGTAATTCCATCTTAAGGCTAAGATTCTATTTTAAAAACCAAGGAGATAGGAGGTAAGATTCCTATTATATTTTAGGTAATCAGTCAGTAACCTACCCTATCTTAAGGCAGGGCAGGTAGTACTAAATGATACAACCTACTGCTTGAGGGTAACCACTGTCTTGGAGAAGAACAAGATCAAGAAATTCCTTGTGTTAAGTTAATCTTACAGAATATCTAGAGGACTGACTATGGATAATGACATAATGTCTCCCACTGAAGACAGACATCATGAGAGTACATGTCAAGCCTTTACCCTTTGCCCCTTTCTTGTAATCCTTAAAAGAGAATCTTAAGCCTTTAAGCACTCCTCTTCTCTGAGGCTGCCTGTGCTCCCATTTCTTCAAGTGTGTACTTTACTTAAATAAACCCTTATTGCTGTTCAACTTACTTCATTTTGTCTCTGTGCTCTTCCAGTGGTAAGTGTCTTTGTTACTTTGCTCTTTCATTCAGTTTTCTAGCTTAAGCCAAGTCTTCACTCTCTCTGCTCTTCTTCAGTAAAGTAGGGAAGGGCTTCGAAGATCTCTGATTTGGGTCTGCATGTTTCTGTCACCTGGCTGACCCAGACAGGACTGCAGCTATACAAGCATGCGCTTTAGTAGCCTGCCTGATGATTGTTTTTGCCTTTGGGAAGTTCTCAGGACAAAATTTCACTCTATCCAGTGAAATTGGAGGCTTAGTTCTCACACCAGGTAGATTCAAGCAGACACTGGATGACAGGTGACCCTGGCTTCAGGAGATGGAAAGCATCTGACTTGTTCTGAGCAGTTCAGTGAGCTTCCCTTTTCTCCCTCTGTTTTTCCCTGTCCTCTACTGCCTATGGCTGCTGCTATTTACTGCTACTCATTGCTTTAATGAATTCTTTCCTTACCTACACTTGTCTGACCTGCTAGAGAATTTTTTCTCAGTCAGAGTCAGGAACCCTCCCTGATTCGATCCAAGCTCAGGTTTCACCCGGTGTGCAGGGAGAGACCTCCCCAGATGCAGCTTCCCAACAACATTACTATTTATTCTCATATATTTTAAAGAAGGAATCCCTCTTTAATTTAAAAACATTTGTCATTGTTTTCTTTTTTCATCCTTAAATAAACTTTGCATTTGCCACAATCTTGATCAGGTCCAGATCTCCATTGGTGTCATTATGTAGTAGTTCAAGTGATTCTATAAGAAAACGTGGGCTGCATATTTCAAATGTGTGAATATGTGTAGCTTACTCTCTATGGCTGTGTTTGTAGAGCAACAAAGAAAATAGATGGAAACTGGCAGTGGAATTCTTCTCTGCATAGTTGTGGGGAAGCCTGATATGTATATTTGTTTATATATAATTATACTGACAATGTAATTTTCAGCAATATTTAATGGTATCTGTGAATCTGAGGTCAGATAGATCATACTATAATATATTATTTCTACCTTTCAGTATCATGATAATTTCTTACCTATGCAATGTTCAAAATAGAAGACAACACAGGTTTGGAAAACAAAAAGCAATTTTGGTTTGTAATAACAGTAATATTTAGAATGCCAAGCTGTCTTATAAAATAAAATGTACAATCACCTAAATCATAAAGAAACCCTTATACATCATATGATAGATAATAGTCTTGCACTACATACACAAAAAGACTGTATGCACAGGAAAGTTACACTTTAACATTTGAATAAAATTGTTACACAAAGTGTAAATACTAAATATTTCCTTATTTTCTATATTTCACCTTCAGCCAAAAGATTCTGTATAGATTTGCTTTGTGTATATGTTTATATGTGTTTAGAGAGTATCATTGTTGCTTTATATCCTTAATAGAAATTTATATGATTATTGAATGTACTTGAGAAATTTAGCCTCCCACAGCAATTCTAAAATGATCCCATAGACTGTTTTTTATGTCTTTTTCTTTTTTTAATTTAATTTAATTTTTTCTTCCTTTTTTTGTTATTTTTTTCCCATAAACTGTTATCTAACCTAAAAAACACAGCTCCATGGGACCATTTTCAGAATGTATATATATATGTATATATTTTTTAATCCACTCCCATATATATGTGTGTGTGTGTGTGTGTATACACACACATATATATATTATATATTTGTATATATAAAATTTGTATATATATTTTTAGCTCCACAAAATTGTTACAATGGAAACTTTCCAGTCTTTTGTCTTTAACTTACTACTTCCTCTATTGGTCTTAAATTTTTCTTGTTTTGTTTTGTTTTTTAGTTCCTTTTAAACTTTTAGAAAGCCATCTCTGGTACATAACTTTAAAATATATATTAGCTGAAATACAATTTCTGGATATAGAACTACTGTGCATGCCTGTCAGAAACATTTTAGACTAATTTATTAGAGACTGGTTTTTAAGAGACTATTTTATAGTGTCTCCAAAACCGTGAGTCTTTCCTTTAGAGCTATTGTCTGGGAGCTATAGCTCTCTGGTCCTTATCCTCCTGGCAATATTTGTGTGGCTTTTGAAGATGGGAGTCTTCTAAAGATTTGCTTACAATAGTGTTTCCCAGGTTCGGGGAACATGGGGCCAACATGCTGTAACCCCTCACCTTTTCCCTTTAGGAGGCATCTCTAACCCATGAGCTCCTTTCTGCTGAGCCTTTAAACAAAGCTTATCTAACAGCTAATGCTGAGAGACTCAGCTGGCAAGGGAGCTAAGATCTCTTTTTTTCCAACTCTGTTTTCATTAAATTCATTTTACCTGAATTACATGTTTCATGTTCTACAGTGTGGGGTTCCTAACTGATAAGATTAAAGCTTGAGCACAGATTTCTACAAACCTGTTTCTAATGTAAAGTATGTGCTTTATTTAAAATCCCAGGACAAAGAAAATGCTTAAATAAAATTTGGGATAAAATTTGAAGGTATAAATAAATTGTGGAAAATGGTGATCATTATTCCTCTTCTCAGTCTCCTTCTCTGCTAATAATCCATGTTTGTCTCTACACCCTTTGTGGGTCAGGTTTGATGTTTTCTCCTCACCTGGAAATTTGCTTCAGCACCAACTCATACCCAAATAAGCGACAGAAAGCCAGTTCCCACAGCACTGTTGAGCAGTGGTTCCTTGACAACACAGGAGCAAGTATAATGTTACAGCCCATGGCACAAAAATGAATGAAAGTTCTGTTAGACATACCTTTGCTTTCTCCTCTCAACTTAATGTTTTTCTCTATTTCAAAGGATCTCCCACTTCTGTCCCCAAACTCCCTCTGTCCTGTCTCTTTATGCAACTTTGCTACAACCTCCCTCAGCTTCTAAGGATTTCTTCTTTCCCTCTCCCCTTTCTTATGTAAAACAAAGTAATTCTGTCAAAATGTCTCCAATTTGAGTACTTACATTCACCCTCACTTAGAGAAATTAGGACCTTCGGAAGATACCACTTTTTTAGAAGTAAAAGGAGTTCTAACCATGTGTGGGTGTCTGCACTTACATACATTCTTTAATCTGTCACATGCAATCATCATAGATTATAAAGAACTGTTGTGTCCTGGAGAGCAGTATTTTCCTGCTAGTATTTGTAAGTCTGTACTGAAGAGAATCCTTCACACAGACAGTTAACATCACATCACACTCTCGGTGTGCATGTCCTTCTCC
This sequence comes from Manis javanica, assembly GCF_040802235.1. NCBI lineage: Eukaryota > Metazoa > Chordata > Mammalia > Pholidota > Manidae > Manis > Manis javanica. The sequence continues at coordinate 58,508,121 of NC_133166.1, forward strand.
TTGATGAGCTGTGTTTCTTAGACTTGTTCAGTTGTGCCCAAGTCAGGATCAGGGGGGACCGGTCTGTCCTGGTCCCAGTAAGCAACGAAGTTCTCTCCCTGTAAAGCGTTCGTTATCTTCATGTGGGACCCCTACCTGGGCAGAGTTTGGGCAGTTTTTTTTCCTTGAACCTTATCTTCCCCTTTCCTGGTTGCTTATGTCTATCTTTCTACCTAACACTAAGACTAGCTTTAGTCTTTTATGTGTTCTTGACATGAAAGATTGACATTTTACTCTATGCAGCTTCAGGCTCCAGATCAAAGAGGGTGGGAAGAGAGAGAGAGAGAAAGAGAGAGAGAAAAAGACAGATAGAGATTTCCAGTTTCTCTGTAATAAGCTTCTTCCCAGCTGGAATGAAGTGATTTCACGATTTTCTGCGTGTCTGTATCTGTCTAGCCCCATGCACTTTGAAGCCAGTATTTCCATTCCATAATACAGTAAATTATTTTTTACTTGAAACTATCAGTTTCTTATTTGTTCCATATTTCTTAAAAGTCTACAAAGACCATACTTCTTAAAAGATCAAGAATTCTATTTTTGTAAAATATTCAAAACACAATAGAGAAAAATTAACTCCTTTGTTTGAAAAAATTTTTTTTCATACTACCAGATATTACTGTTTAGTAGTTGTTATTAGTTTTTAAGTTCACATACATGAAGGACTCAGGTAAATGAGATATATGCATTTATTATTTTATAATGCAAGGCAGAGCTACTCCTTCCTCTAAGACTCTTCTCCATGCATTGTCATCTCTTCTGAATTTGTAAACCCTAGCATCTCTCTCCCTGTTTTTTTCATCCACTCTTTGCCCAAACCTGTCACTTTTAGCTTCATCTCACCTCTGCCCCTTCCTCCAAAGCCTCACTGTGGCTCTTTGGTGTACCCTTCTCAGTATCTAGACATCATTGTCATTCATATTTCATGTTGATGACACTGACGATCATTGTTTCTGGTATATAAGTGGGAAAAAAGAAAACCCCACCACAAAATAATGTCTCTCCAAATGCTGCAGACAATTATTGAAATCCAATTGCATTTGCAGCTTAGCCATTCTAGGTTTTCCAAAAAATGCCCCTTTGCTGGTAATATCATGCCAGACTGATCTGTCTGACACTGTTATTTCCCAGAAGTTTACCTGTCTGACACATCGTGTAGAGCTATCCTTTGGCAAGTGTGCACCTCTGCATTTGGGCTAGGAGGGATAGAATTAAACTTACTGCAAATAGGCATTTGTTTATTTATTTGACAGCTGTTACAAAGATAAGGTCATGCCTGAAGAGCTGTGCTTCAGTTAATGAAAGCTGGCTACACATGTGAATTACAGAATGAGCCTTCACATTACAGCAGGGATTATTCACATGACATGAGAATTCACTGCAGGGTGCCACTAAAAGTGACTAGTGCTTTTAAAATGATTCATTTATTTGAGTCAATTGATAAAACTCAAGAATTGTAAACTCATATAGACTGAGGATTCCCCACACTGCTTTTGTTCCAAATGTATTTTATTACCTGGGCATACAACCATATGTATATGTATATAAGTATACACACATATATATATGCTTTCAGAAAGAAAGATATTATATGGAGGCAAAGATAATTTTACTATGCTAAATGGTATATTGAAGGAATCCAGTTCTCCTTTAATTTTGAAAGCTTTTACTGGAATATTAAGATTAACGAGAACAAATTAAGAGAATACTTTGATTCAGGACCAAAGTGAGACTGTGGGACAGAATAAGGTCTCTGAATTAGTAAAAGTAGTCAGTATTAGTCTTCAGCTTAATTAAATTCACATGCAATAAAGGAATTTTCAGGACATCTTATAACTAAGAGGGCAAAAGGAGAAAATTACAAAAACAATCCGAGTTTCTATGAATGAAAGACAATTTTACTGTGATCTTCAAAGTCCTGCTTTTGTTTTTTATCTTCACATGATTCCATGAACCTAGGTTTCTTAGTTGGGTGTGGATTTTAAATAAACTCTTCAAAAAGGATTTGAGTTCATGGAATATCTGTGTTTTATTTTGAATCCCAAATCTACTTCCTTGGAGGAGAGAGGGCTTTATTCTAAGGTTGTTTTGTCATTATAGGAGATGCATTCTCCAGATTGTTTCCAAAAAAACATCTGACTTTTAACAAATGTAATTACCTAACAAACAGCAGTAAGGAGAGACTGAGACTCTACCGCATAACATCGATGTTTTGGGTAAAATGACCGTATAGGAGGATGCAGAGTAGCATAACTGTTTTATTGTCACAGCTCTGTTATTAGACCATGAAAAAGTCACTTTAAAAGCTCTGGACTTTTGCACATATGTTAAGTGGGCGTGATACCAGCCCTGTGCAGGCTATAGATTGCTGTGATGACAATCAGAAGGCTGATTTGAATCCATCTAAAAGTATAAGAATAATTTCTCAGAGGTAGTCTGAAGCCAAGAAAATGATTTTAATACCACTTAAAGACACATCCACCAGTAAGTACATCTTAGATCTTCAATAGGAAGATCTAGAATAACTTTGGTTGTACAAAGGATTTAGTACTTCATCACTCTAGGTCATCTTTGACATGTAGAGCTATCATTATTCACTAAATAGCCTGTCTACATTTGAAACAGAGAAAATAGAAGTCCTATATATTACTCCATCCCATCAATATGCACTATATGACATACATATGTAGGAAACAATTGGTGGGTAGTTATAATAGGCATATTGGAATTTCTCGGAGTTTAATCACAATCCACCTAAAACATAGGCTCTGGGAATTATACACATATTAAAGAGACCCACCTTGACAGAGAAGACAAAACAGAATAAACCAGTATTCCAGGGACAACAGATAGGATAGCTGATACATAATACATATGGATGTAATTATCCTCCTATAATTTTCATCCATTGTTTCCTGTTTACTTATAAAGCAAATGTCCTAATTAGTGGAGTATGTCGTCCTTGAGAATAACCTCAGTTGGTTAAAACATGTTGCCTGAGAAGCCACAGATAAGAGTTTATGGCATCAAAAAAGCCAAACAGCTTTTCACTATTCCATAGTTTGGGAGGATCAGAAAAATACCATCACCTCTCTGGAAGCAGGTCCAGTCAATGGCCTGCTCCTGCTGACCAGTGGTAATTATACAGCATAGAGGAATGGCAGGGCATGCAGTATCTCAACTTCACCAGGCTCCCCTGGTTTACATACATCTTCACAGGCTTTCCTTGAAGTTTTTATTATTCTACTCACATTCTGAGTGATTTCCCTTGAAATATATAAGCCCTGTATATTTTCCATGCCTTAACCAATTTATAATTTATTGTCTTTTCTTATTTATTACTGAAAATATTTTGCCTTATCTTACATATATTATATAATTTTTGTGAGCATACATGTATAATATAATAATTTACATACATATATATATAAACTTATATCTATGTGGACATCCTGATCCTTTATGTATCTTTTTCTATATATTTATTCAGAATATCATATATATGACATAATATGTACATATTTAATTTATATATGAATATACAACTTTTTTCTCTATATATTTGCCATTCTAGTTTGTAAGTTATACATATACAGTATATACAAAGACTGATGATCACATATCCATCAATTTTATCAGTAAAATATTTTATTAATTTTATGTTTAATATTTAAAATATTTAAACATTTTATTCATTTATATAAATAAACTTCATGAATACAAATATACTGCTAATTTTCTCTCTCCATTTTTTCCTACCATACACATTAAGTAGTTCTTGCATTTGATTAGAACATTCTTGATCCTAGTAGCTTTGGTGAGGGAAAATGTTTCTTTAATATTTCTACCCAATAGAATTCCTTTTGTGTGTGTGCATGTGTGTATGTGTGTTTTAATATAAGAAAAATATAGTCATTGGCCCTGCTATAGACAGACATTCACATGCCTAAGAAAATATTTTTTATGTTGTTTTGATAAAGAAAGCACTGCTTGCCTTTTCTTGCTTTCCTCACATGGAAATAATAAATAGTAATCCTTCTCTTTACTCTGGGGTATAAAGAAGATACCTGCATAAGTTAGAAGTACTGGCTGTTTCTTTATTTCTATGTGACCCAGCTATTTGGGAATAATTTGTCTTCTTTCTAATCTCTGGTCTTTTAAGCTTGCCTTTGGCCTAAAATGCTTCCTTAAACTTAGATTTTTGCTTCTCATCTAAGCTAATTTGTTGATTTCCTCTTGCTTCTCAGAGTTTTCTTTGAAGTCTTTTATAAATGATTTAGCATTACCTAGTTAAAACTCTTGAGTTAACTACCAGATGCATTATATTTTGTATTTGTTCTTTGCTTTTTTAAATAATTTTTTTTAAACGTAATGTGTGCTGGCAAAGATAAAGCCAGTTTGAGGGGTAAGAATAGATTTTTATCAGTAACCTACTATTACACTAGGGAAAAGAGTTTAGTGTGAACTGAACTCAACTTTGATTTGTACAGAGTTAACTGGACATTTTAAAGGGCAAATGAGGGAGTAATTGGGGAAGAGGATAAACAGGGGCTGATAGAGTTGGGGGGAGAAAAATTATAAAAAGTGGAAAAGGGTGGGATCAATGGGGAATCTGTCTGGTTTGCTTATCCTCCCATAGAGGCTGTGAGATAGGGACCCTATCTTCAGGTATCTGCTGGAGCAAAGAGCAAATTCTTTTGTCAGCCTTGAGTTCTCTCAGGCAGACACTTTAAAGGAGGCTGGGGGCATCCTAGGGATGTGGCCTCGAGCTGTTAGAATCTGTTAGTGTTTGTTCAAGTCTTTTTGGCCGAGGTCAAGGACTAGCTGAGAAAAGAGGGCTCGGAGGACCCTGGCTAGAGTTTGGTCATGGAAAGAATCTTTGTGTTGAGTAGAAAATTTGGAAAACATAAAGGAAGACGATCAATGCTTCCATGAAATCATGACTAGAACCAGTTAACCAACTGTTAACATTTTTATGTATTTCCTATTTTTACATATTCTATTTCAGTGGACATAGTGCACATGTGATGGATGACCCTAAAGGGAAAGGACAGCCACTGCCCTGAGGCAGCAGGCTCCTCAAAGTGAGGGATTGTTCAGAGAGAATTAATTGCATTCCTCACCAGTAGGGAGCTCAGTAACCTGAATCTTGAGGACCAAACAGAACCAGTGGTGGGCATGTAGCATGAGGCACTCTAAAGGGAACTTGTCTGACAGGGCTCCTGCTAGAAAATACAGGGGCTTTTAAAACAGGTCATCCATGAGTAGTGAGGTACCAGAAGCCAGAAACTAAGGTGAGAGCAGGAACAGTTTGTTGAAGTAGAGTCAGTTTGGGAATCGAATCACAGGGACCCACGACATCCTCCTTAGAGATACTAAGACTTCCCATGTAGAGTGATTCTATCTTAATTCACCACCAAGCCAAAAAATACGAAAGCAGGTGGACAAGGAGGACGAGCTGCCTGGCTCTCCCTGCCCTCCTCCCTTACTCCAGAGCCAGGGAGGCAGGGAGCCGGTGAGATTAGTAAACTTAGGTCCTAGCTGGGAAGTCTGGTTCTGTGGTCTTATCATTGAGTGAAAATTGAAGTGATGAATAGTATTCTGTAATTTTCATAATCAAGACTAAGATTTGTTAGAATGACCCCTACCTTCCTGTTTATGAATGACAGAAAAAGATATGGGGATCTGCCATTGTTTCCAACCAATGGTGGAGGGGAAATTTTCCCTACTAAATAAATTTTAAAGTGACAGTGGATGGCAAAAATAAATGGCTTTCAGAGTTACTTCCAAAACTCAAGTTTATACAAGATACTGATTGCAAATACTTTAAAGTATATCAATACTTATATCAAAAGACAGCTATAACCATATACATGTTATAGAGCTAAGAGTTATGATATCTATCCAACCTCATATTCTCGGTTATATCCAAATTTCATTAAATATCTTGCTCTTGTTTTTTCTAAGAAGGTTTTTCCTCCCTTCAATATATTCTACACAAAGACATGTTGGATTGTTAGTAGGTATAATTTTTATATATGCATACCTATACATACATATATAGGTGTGTTTGTATATATATGTTTATGTATACATATACAGTTGATCCTTGAAAACATGGGTTTGAACTGCAAGGGTCCACTTATATCTGGATTTTTTCCAACAAATATATTGGAATATTTTTTGAACAAATAATGCAACAATTTGAAAAACATTTTCTTTTCTCTAGCTTATTTAATTATAAGAATATAACATATAATATAAATAACATACAAAATATGGGTTTATGTTATCAGTAAGCCTCTGGTCCAAAGTAGGCTATTAATAGTTAAGTTTTGGGAGAGTCAAAAGTTATACTTTTGTCAGAGTTTTGACAGCATTGGGGGTTGGCACCCCTAACCCCCATGTTGTTCAAGGGTTAAATGCATGTGCAGATATATATATATATATATACGTGTGCAGATGTGTATGTGTGTGTGTGTGTGTGTGTATAACTTACAAGTGTAAATAATATGCCACCTTATAATAATCTCTTCTCCAAATAATTAGTAAAATTCTAACTCAAGTCATCTCATGAGAGAAAATGTAAATAAAACCACAACAGTATTTGTTTTAATTTCAACAATTCCCCAAATTTGATGTGAGGAATAAATCTGTTTCTGGTTTATGTTAGCTAGGCTTTTTAAGTTGCATGGAATTTAATACATTCAGGATCTTCCCAAGACTGACATGGTCTCTAGGATAACTTGATTTTTGGTACCTGGGTTCTGAAAACAAATGCTACTTCATAAAAAGAAATTTTATCTTTCATTATAAAGTTATATCTTCAAATAGAGGGATCCTATAAGTTTAAATATAAAACAAACTGATGGAAATTAACTTTAATGCAGTAGTTAGGACCCAACTGACAAGGGTGTGTTTGAATTGAGGGCAGGATGGACTTTTATCTATATAATTTAAGCTGTTTCCTGTCCTGGGTGGTCCAATAATTCCTTAATGGCTGGACACTCAAATCAGGAGGCAAGATTAAACTTACTTATTGTCAGTAGCATTGATGCCTTGTGTCCATCATTTTGGAGCAGTCTGGGATAACATGTCAGGTCCCCAGTTTAGCCTTTCTGTTGTACTTAGTGAAATCAGCTGTCCTATCTTAGACAAGTTAGTAACTGGGATAGGCAGTTATAAATAATGACTGCAAAACAAGCAATTATGAGTAAACTGACTACATAAAGAGAGCAATCACCACATAAGAGATCATTCTCTTCGTCAATCAGAAATCCAGAGGTGGGCCGATTCTGGCCTGGTTCAGCATCTGCTTAAACATGTTACATCTGCACTTCTACAATAGTCCTGGCAATTCTCTTCTGATCTCAGTATGGCTGCCAACATTGAAGCCATTACATGATACACACCACATTCCAAATAACAGGCAAAAGAAAAAGTGGAAGGGCAAAAAGGGCTTTCTAATAATCCCCACCCTTCTACTTGTGTTAGTATTTCATTGTCCATCTACAGAGTAAACAGAGAAATAGGACTTTTTAACTGGGCACATTGCTGCTTCCAATAATTTTGTGTGGTGCTGATTGTGGTGGTGGTGGTGGTAAAGAGGTTTCTTTTAGAAGGAAGGAGGAGAAAATGATAATGTTTAGACAATTAGTACCCTTTACCTTTCAGCTTTACTTTTCAGGGAGGCCACAGATGCTACCAGAACACAGCCTGACTAAAGCTCCAACCCTTAGTGACCCTATTGTCTATGTGCCACTTCACCAGGAAAGGCAGAAGGCAACAATCAAGTTTGTGATTGTTTTATCCAGTCCCTGTGCATTCATTTAAGGTCTCCTTTCAAGTGTCACTTTATTGGAACGAAAGGGCTATTCTCAGGTGAAACTCTGATAAGATAAACTGATCTATATTGACCTAATATATTCAATTGATGAGTGTTTTCATAAGAATACAAGGAACAATAAGAGAGAGTTCAAAAATTTCAGAGAAACTTTTAATGAAAAAGCACAGTTCAGTAGCACCAAAAATCTCAGCAGGACGATAGTAAACTATCTTGTCATCCTTCTGGAACTTGTGTGTGCTGTTCCCTATTTTAGCCAGCTCTGCTCTTCCACCACTCTGGGGATTCTGTGACTCTGACTTTGTTTTTAAAAGCTATCTGTCATATTCTCCTATTTCACTCTTTTCTTAACTGTATTCATGTGAATCTAGTGTTCTATGATATATTAACAAGCTCATTTAAAAAAACAACCTAAGATCTACAGCCAAAATTTGGAGTACTACTTTCCTTAGAGATTCACAATTCATATTTGTATTTTAAACATTATGAGAAACTTTGTAGTAAAGAAATCTATTGAACTTCACTTAACTTAGCATTTCCCATATTTGCATTATGATGGAAATCATTTTTCTTGTTTATGAGCATTATGTGAAAAGTTCCATGGAAGGTAGTTAATATAAAGTTTATTCTACTTTATGGCTTATGCTTTCTCATACCTCTCATTTCTTTATAACATCTGTGTATCATTAGATGTAACACTCCTCTGAATTTTAAGACAAAATCCAACAAAACAGGACATCTGTCCAACCTGTTAGATAGATTCTTTTTGGTCCAGACACTTAAACCTAGTCCATTCAGTTATGGCTTGAGTGATGGGACAACACAAGCCAACATATTGTGACCCATGTGTAAGACATTTCTTCTGGGAAGGAGCTTCATTAGGGAGCTGTACGTACCGCACTCACTCAGGGGATCATTCCCTCCTTTTTAGAATACACACTTGGATGTTCACAATAAATCTGAGGCCACAGTCCCTCATGATGCACTCCTATAAATAGCAACTCAGATTTGGGAGAATAAATTGAATGAACTGTCACAGACATTTCTCAATAAAATAAGGGGGAAAGTATAACTGTAGCCTGCATAAGAATTGCATGTAGATTTACTAAGCTTTGGGGTCCTCTTGGTTGAAATGCATTCCCAAAGGAAAAAAAATCAATATTAAACTACATTTGATATATTTCTTTGCTAAAAGCTACAACTTCCAGTATTCTAGAGAGGAATGATTTATAGCTATTACATTCAACAAAATGTTCTTTTTGGCCCTGAAATCTGATAATTTGGTTTTACATGGTGACTGTGCTTCCAGAAATAAAACTCCTGTCCATCACCATTATTATTATCAAGGATAGGCTGAGAAGTGCTGTAGAAAGCACAGCACATTTTCACTGCTTTACTCATGTGTGATAATTGTAGAGTTTTGGAAATGTATTACCTGCAGAAAAAGAAGAACGAAGACCTTAAAGCTTTTTTAGATAAAAATGAGCAAAGAACCTTGGTTTTCTATCTTGGGAGCACTTTCCTCAGTGTTCTCTGTATGATATATTTCCTCCTGGCCTTGCAGATGTATTTTTGAATATTTCAGCCTGAAAACACTTTCACTGCCTTACAAAGGTTTTATCAGCCCTCCCTCCCGCACCAAAACCTGATGCATATTGCAAGTGAAGGATAGAGAATAAGAATATAGACCTCATTTTCAATTTTCAATTTTTTTTTTCTGTCTGTCTGGATAGGTCATAATAGTGTGGCTATGTATGATGTTTTAAGGCACAAACATACCATTTTTATTAATTGTAACAAATGTATCACTCAAGTGGGGTGTTGGTAATGGGAGAAGCTATGCATATGGGGGTGGAAAGTATATGGGAAATCTCTGTATGTTCCCCTCAATTTTGCTGGAAACCTAAAACTGCTCTAAAAAATAAGTCTATTTAAAAAAAAAAGACAACCTTAGATGTCCCACTATAAGTAAACAAATATCTTTAAGCCCTTGAACAGAATTATTTAGAAAGTAGAGGTGGTTACAGAATGAAGAAAAAGGATAATTCTAATTATATTACTATTTAATAGCTTTGGTGGTCCCCCTGATGATGAACTACAGCTGCCAGGAAAGATATGTAATGATTTTATATCAGAAGTAGAATTCCCTCGATATTTTTTCCCAGTGGAGAGAATGTTTTCATCTCATCTTACAATAAGAAGTTACTCCTCTCCACCAGAAGGAGATCGTACCCACCTCCTTTCTGCTCAGCCATAGAACTGTCATAAGATAGACACAAAAAGGCAGAAAATTTACCCCACAGGGCACGTATTAAGTAAATACAGGGAGTACCATTTCCTAAGTAGTTGAGTTATTGATGATAGGGATTTAGCAGAACATAATGAAGGGGCCTAACATTTAAAAAATACAGGTTGATAATAAACCTTAAAAAGGTCAAGTGAAGAAAGGTTGAAAAAACTCCCTTCAGAAGTAATGAATAATCCGATATTAGAAAGCGGTGCCCCAGCATAAACTGATGTGAGCTAAGACGAGTGTATAATACATGGACCTGTATTGATAAAAGCAGATGGATAGACAATTCAGACAAGACCAAAAGAAGTGCAAGTCCCATAGTGGCACCGCTTTAAGGATTTGGACCAATTCCAAATAAAGGAAAATGGAACACTGGTGTTCATTTATTTATTGATGTTTAATTCATTAAAGCCATATTTAAGGTAATTGAATATTCACTATATATGGCTTTGGTTTGAGAGTGTGCATTCAGTCAGTTTTGGTTACTTACTTGGTTATGTTTGTATGCACATCTTCTTAAGGCTCTTGTTACTAATACATATATATCAGTACTGAAAGATAAGCATATCTAAATGAAAGACAAATACGTTACAAAAAAAGTACTCTTAAATTTTCATCTGTAACTTCCACACAGTATATGGTTTCAGTTTAACATTATTAAGAACTTGTATGCCAACACTTAATATTATGCCCCACTAATACGTTACTTGAGGGGGAATATAACAGTGTGTTTAGCAAACTACAGTCAATTTTTGTAAAGAATGTTTGATTAGAAGACAGCCCTACCCACTCATTTGTGTATTATCCATGGCTGTTTTCAAACAACAAAGTTGAGTAGTTGCCACAGAGCCATCTAGCCAGAGAGGCTAAAATATTTACTGACACTTTGAAGAAAAAGTTACCATTGCCTGGCATAGCACAAATAAACGGTCTTTGAGTCAGATAGACTCACAAGCAACTATATTCTAAGTCAAGCTTCACATTTTGTGCAATTTTATGATTCTCAATATATCTTTCATGTTAAGCAACCTAACTTTCTCTTACAGAATGTTATTCTGTTTTTCCCACCAATCAAGTCTGATCATGGTGTTGAATATCTAGAATTCTCTGCCAGCCTTAAACTGAGGCCAACCCCTAGAATTTGTGGGGTCCAAGGTAGGAAGATAAATGGGGATCATAGACAACACAATTAAAAGTTATAAATCAAGTAGAAATATTATTAAATGTATGTGTTTTATCTTCCTCTTTTAAGAAGCACACCTTCATAATGAACAAGAAGGCCAAACTGGAACTTAGAATGTTCAGACATTTAAGAGTTTCTGTAACAAAAACATGGCAGTATGGGGGGAATCCATTCTCAGTGTCCACCCTACAACTCCTCCATACTTTTGCTTCACTTTCCTTTTCCTCCTGCACTGCAAAAGGACTGAATGCATGTGGACAGCCTGTGTCCATGTCCAGGCTCAGTCCACACCTCCTCAAAGCATTTCCCTTTCACCATCCCTCCTGAGGGTGTGGGGCTATCCACATCTGTGACGTGGTCAATCCTTGGGAAAACAAATCCAGCCCAGAGGCCTCATTAATATTAGAAGCAGGCCTAGATCATTTTAGCAGGAAATTTCCAGGTCCTAGTTACCTAGAACTTGGTCAAGAAGGGGAACATAGCTCAAAAAGTGTCTCCTTGGACTCTTACATTCCTTATTCTGTAGAGAGATGTATACTAGTGGAGAGCCCAGGCAGATCCCTCTGACCCTGGTTCTCCAGACCAGAAGCATCAGCATCCTCTAGGACAGTGGTTCCCAAATGGGGGTGATTTTGTCTTCTAGGGAACACCCTGCAATACCTGGATGTATGTTTGATTATTATGGATTATGAGAAGAGTGATACTGGCATCTAATGGGTAGAGGCTGGGGATGCTGAACATCTTAAACTGCACAGGACTAGTCCCCAAAACAAATTAAAAAAATCATTGGTCCAAAATGTTAATAATGCTGAGATTTGGAAACTGTCATGTAAGATTTTATTAGAAATACAGAATCTTAGGCCCACCCCAGGTCTATTATTGAATTTTAACCAGATCTATAACTATACACATAAGAGTCTGGGAAGCACTGCTGTACGGCACGGGGCAGGGCAGAGGCTCTAGTGAGGCAGCGTGCTTTTTAGGGTGGCTTATTTGTGCTCACATCAGATATTCTGATGTCAGTGTTTGTTATTATGATTTTCCCTCATCGCAACACTAGTTTCGTACCTATTGGTTTATTCCTTTTATAACAAAATCAGAAAATCGAATGTATCTTTTATTTTCATTCTTTCATATAGAGCATAGCATACTAAGTTTAATCTATAAGACATTGAAGGATATTTGAAAGGTTACATCAGTAAAACTCATAATTCCTAATCAGTCATCATAGTCTTTATAACACTAAGATTGTCCCAATCTGAACTACTCTGGTTCCCTTGAATCATATCCTGAATTTTATGAAATAGGGATACACATTTTATAGAGTAACTACATCATAGTTCTGTTAGAAGATTTCATTATATGAGCAGAGTGCAGGAAGACTTCTGGTACTAGATACAGAATGTCAGGCCTCTCCTGACATGATTCCTTTACTGATGATACCAGTTGCATTTCTCAGACTAGAAAGTGCTGGGGAATAAATAGAATAAAAGTTCATTTTTTTTATTTAGTCTGAATACTCTAATTTATTTATAGAAAAACTTGCTTGTGGTTAGCTTAAATCTTGTTTTACTCATGTATGGACAACCTAAGGAACTATTCCATTTATAAGGGCAAAAGGATGAGGGGTGTGTGTGTGTGTGTGTGTGTGTGTGTGTGTGTGTGTGTCTTACACAAGGAAAGTATTTCTGGAGGCAGTGTCTCAAAGGAACTTAGTACCTTACATTTTCTGATTCCGGTCATTACAAAGAAGGCAGGTCTTGTATTTAACACTTAACGTCCTTATCCTCAATATACCCTGACTCAATGAAGTTCACCTAATCCCTTAAAGAATACAGTATTCCTACAAATACTCCTTGAGAATCCACAGTATTTCCAAGCACTGTGCTAGAAAAAAAAAAAAAAAAAAAAAAAAAAAACAACTTTAACCCTTCTATGACTATATGAGGATATACGTTTCAAGCACTATGTTCACCATCTCTATTTTAGGAATCTGGTTTGTTAGGGGGAAACACACTCACACATAAATGTTTATATAAAATCGTAAATATGCAATGAGTAAATACATGAATGAGAGCTTGGGGGAATAACATGAAAGTTTGTTGAGGCTTCTGTGGCCCTTGAAATTACCCAGTGTCGGAATCACTTGCTTTACCTATTATAGAGGCTGATTCTTCTGGCACCCTCGACAGCTCTTCTTTTCTCAATATAACTTAATTAGCTGTTTATAAAGGCATTTTTCAGAGACAATGTGTATTCCATTAACCTTTAAAAGAACATTTATGACTTGCCTGTTTTCAGCCACTCTGCAACAATGTGGCTATTTGTCTCAACTCTGTCTCGAGCACAAATCTGGACTAATGTGAAGAATGATTTAGTGACTCAGCCATTAGTATTATGGTGATGGACAATCTGAGTTACCCCATCAAATGACTCCTGATGATGTGAGAGCCTCAGCCTTTTCCCCAGGCCTTATCATTGAGTGTTTTGCTCATTCCCAAGGAGTTTACTGTGCTTGGATTTCTTTTATCCCATTTCCAGCAGGAATTCCTGGCTACCAGTGACTGTAGCTAAAAACATGTTCTTTATGGAGAGATACTGAATGTTGGCCCTGTTGACTAGGACCCTCATTAATTAGGACCAATTCTGTCTCTTTCTACATGATTTAACTAGACAGCTCACAGCCCAAAAATATCACTTTTTTCATAAATATGTTCAAACACATTCCACCTTCCTACCCCCTTCCTATCCCTGTGCTTCTAGTTTCTAGGCAAGAATTTACTTTATGAAGTAAGGTAATTTAATCTGTCTAAAAGTACACATTTTTATAAATTCTTAAGGTACCTTTACTTCTAGTTTTTTTTTCAACTAAATTATTGATGTATGCTGACATACGTTTGGGTATTAAACATAGGATCATTGAATCTAAAAATTAACACGTAGTTGAGAGAAAGACAAAATTCATGTAGTATTTACAATATGAGGTTTAAGTTTTATAAAATGGCTTTGTTCGTTTTCTAGATAAACAGAAGCTGGCATAAAGCTGTGCCTCAGAATTGTGTTCATGTTAAGAATCCTCAGTTTCCAAGATGAATCAAACATAATCAAGTGCATATTTCTGCTTTTCATGCTGAGTTTACCACTGTTGTCTGTGTCATTTTTCTCTACATGTCTAACAATGAGTGGCAGGATGAGAAGGGCTTGTGGTTATCTTAAAGCTTGTGGAACATAAAAAGCCAAAGGTACTGCCTCCATGTGGTTGTAGAGCACTGGAACCTACCAATTGGGAAAATACCAAAAATTTCTCTCAGAATTTTTCAGCTTAAAACTTTTAAATGTGGCTGCTAGAGAAGCTGAAAATGTAAAATTAAAGTACATAACTTCAGCTGCTCTAAATAATTAGTCTTAAAAACATATATATATACTCTATCTTAGGGCAGTGTCTTTTGGAACAAGATCAAGAGAAGAACAAACTGCCAAAGCGGGGAAAAAAACTGTTATTTGTGGGGAGAACAGCCTGGAACTAAATTCCACCAAATTCTTTTATCTGTATAATGCCAAGTTCAGGTCTGCCAATAAGAGGCATGCCTGTGCAATTTGTAAAGCACGAAAGAGAAGTCATGGAATTGTGGAAGCATGCATAAGTGCAGAAGGCTTGAGCGGTGTTAGTAATAGTCTCAAATTTGTAGTTCAGAAAAGAAGACAAATACATAATCTGGCAACAATTAGAATCAATTGAAGGAAAAGCCCTGAACACTGGGGAAAAGTTATAAGTGGTCGAAAGTTATTTTTAAAGTCACTATTTTGGGGACACTGGTGTTCGGATTTCAACCTATGCATACTAGGTCTGACCAAAAGAGAAAATAGAAGAAACCGAATAGAAACCTTTGCAGAAGAAAAAATTCCTTAACTTAAAAAGAAGGGAGGCCGGGAGGAAAATTTAAATAAAGACTGATTAAAATGTTTTAGGACAAATATAGACTTAAATAAGACAAATTTTTGTATTTAAGTGGTGCAGAAAAAAATAACAAAATTTTCCAAAGGTGGAAAAGGAAGTTTTCTAGAAACATACAGAAATTATTTTGGCTTTACTCCATTTTTTGTTTTGTTTTTATAAAATTCAACAATGAAAGGACAAAATTTGAGTGGGGCTAATATGTACCAAAATCTTTATATCTAACCAAGTTATTAGTCATGTTGGAAAGAAATAAAAATAGTTTTCATATATAAATTCTCAAAATATTTCACCCAGGTATGCTTCATGAATATTTTACTTCATAGTATTGAAAAATGAATTAAAAAATAGAACTCAAGATAGCAAAATGAAATGAATAATAAATTTTCAAGCTTAGTAGTGAGGCTTTTTAAAAAAAATTATGGTTACAGAATTAGAAATAAAAATCTCTAAAAGTATTATCTATATTGTCAACAACAAAACACATGATAGCTGGGGTCTTGAAATCCGAGATAAACTGAAGAGGAGAGAACTGGGTGTGCAGAGGTGGGCAGAGTACCTGGAACAGTGATTGCTAAATAAATACTCGGATCTTCTTGTTTGTTTCATAGTCATTTCAGTCTCCTTTTCCACACCTTATTCTACAAATTAGATTTTTTTCTCCATCATTCCATTGGAACTGATCTTATCAAAGTCAACAATCACTAGATTTCTAAATAAAAGTTTCAAATATCTGTCCTTATCACACTTGAATTCATAATAGTCTCTGACACTATTGACAACTTCCTTTTAAACCAAAATCATTTCTTTGGCTTGGAAACACTTTCTGTCTTGTGCTACTTTCTGCTCTAGTCATGACTCTTCTTATTCTACATCCCTACCTTCTCCCCTTTCTTCATCAATCCCAATGTTCATGTGCCTCAGTGTACAGTGTGCGTCTTTTGGGGAGGAAGAAATTTCCTCTACCCTTCGAGGTTCTTTTAGCTAGTCTATGATCTAATTCACATGAGACAGATTAATAGGAGAAAACACCAAAGTTTAATTATGTACATGTGGGGAAACCACATGGTACATGGATTCCAAAGACAGGGAGAACACATATGTCATCCTGAACCAAGGAGAATGGGGGTAGGGGTCTGATACTTCAAAGGAATAGGGAAGTAATTCACAGGAATATGAAAAGAGTAAATGTTTGATAAACAAAATACTTGATGGGCCACAGACAGAAACAATGGTGCACAGACAGGATTTTTTACAGACTTAGCCACATTCCTCCCTGCCTACCAGACCTAGTTTACACCATACTATAGCTTCCTATGGTGACAGTTCTCCTCCTGGGGTAGTTCCTCTATGCAGTTCTTTCTATGCAGTTGGGAGGTGGGAGGTCAAAGTTCTTTTCTGAGTCTTTTGGGCCTTAATCCTTCTCAACTCTGAAATAATTTGCATGACACAATGGCACATGTTGGGACAGCCTGCTCTTGGTCCCTACACATCCAACTTTTTTTCACTAGCTTTACTCTGTTGCAGATGACATTCACATCCATAATTTAAAATAGTTTAAACTATTGATTTCCCAAAATAGATTTCTGTGCTCATGGATATCTAATTTGATATCTTTATTTTGAATACCCAATGGGTGTCTCAAACACTATATAGCTGAAGTAGGATTTCCTCCCCTTAAAATTAGTCTTCCTTAGTCTACCATAGTTCTTAACGGTATCATCATTCATCCAACCACAGGAGCAGAGGACCTAGGAGTTCTTCTTGACTTCTCTTTTTTCCAGCCCTCATGTCCATGTGAAGTGCCTAACTTCAAAACTTTGAATTCAACCGTCTCTCAAAACATCCACCCCTGTTGCTCTAGTCCTATTTCTTGCCTGGACAACTGTAATAGACTCTTAATTGGCTTCTGGCTATGGTTATTTCCCCTTCATAGCTTTACAGGGCAGACACAGTAATATTTTTAAGCACATGAGCGAGATTACAACACACAATATCACTTAGAATTTTTTTAAAATTTATTTTTAATGACTGCAAACTCTATATGAGCTAGCCACAAATAATCTTTCTGACCTTATCTGCCATCAGTTTCTTATCATCCTCTAAGGTTTGCATTCACTGGCCTATTTTCTGTTATTAAAACAAGCCAGGCTCATCTCTGTCTTAGAGCTATTATACTTGATATTCTCACTGCTCAGACTTTTCTCCATAGATATTTTTTTATGACTGGTTCCTTCTGAACACTCAGATCTCTACTCAAATATCTCCCTAAAGAGAATTTTATTGTCCATTTACTCTAAATTCAACACCCTGTTACATAATTTTCTATCCTGTATTGGGGACATGTAATTAAAAATAAAATATCCTCCCAACCCAGAAAACCTCCCCACAAAGATAGAAGAGAAAAAACAAAATTTTATTATTAAAGAAGCATTAAACCAGACTCTGATGCACATTACAGGTCATCTCCTAGAAGACTCCAAAGACAGAAAGGAAGCCCATCCTTTCATATAGTTAAGCAGATACAACCCATTGCACACATGTTCTCATGATAAGTAATAGCTCATTCTCAAGAGCAATTGACAGCATCCTTTGTCATACATAGCTCATCTTGAACTCACTTGGAAACTGAGATGTCCACCATCTGTGGTAGTTAATTGGCTTTATCCAGAGGAAAAATAAACCTCCCCAAAGTTTATAACAAGAGGTAGTTTTACAGCTTGAAGAATTGGACCCACTGAAGTTAGGCTTCTACCCTTCAACAGAAACATGGAGATAGGGGCACTACCTTTTATGATGATTACATTTCAAAAAGATTATTCTCAGGTCCTTGAAAAATATCCCTGGGTCTTAAAGCTATAATGAAGCATATTTAACTAGTAAAAAGATTTGCATATGTTTCAAATAACTTAAAATTACCAGTTTTCTGAAGTACAAAAAAAAGGAATTGGGGCACATATTTCCTTATTTTCAACAGGGGAAATTGAATCTCTTATTCTTAATTTGTATTAACCCTTACACTTATTACTATTATTTTTTCCAGAACACGGGTCATCAAATGAAATATATTTGTAGACACGTCTTTTGTGGTATTACCTTTTCTTTTCATTAGAACTCAACTTCCAAGAAAACGGAATTTCTCTTCCAAGTTTATAATTGTATTCTGACTTCATATAACAAAGTCTGGGCCATAATTTACAATAAATATTTATATAATTGATGATTGAATAGTATCATCATTTAATGTTGATTATTTAATAATAGTATTATATGGTATTAATTGAACTACAAAAATACTACATGAACAAAAATAGGCTGTAAGAAATATACAAAATCATTCTTTAAAATGGTTTTTGAGAGCTATGAAGTGGTTTTTAAGTTTATTTATAGATTCATGTTTTCTTTGTAATAGACTATTTTTAGAGCAGTTTTAGTTTCACAACAAAACTGAGTGAACAGTACAGTTTCCATGCATTCCCTGTCTCTCCACCCTCCCATTGTTTCCCATAAAAAACAGCTTCTCCTCTGTTAGTGTCCTGAAATGAAGGGGTACATTTGTTACATCTGATAAACCGATACTGACACACCATTATCACTCAAATTTTATAGTTTACATTAAGGTTCACTTTTGGTCTTTGTTGTACATTCTTTGGGTTTTGACAAATATATAATAACATGTATCCATCATGCATTGTATTTTTTCACTGCCCTAAAAATTGTCTGTGCTCCACTTGTTCATCCCTCTCTCCACCTTGATCCCTGGCAGCCACCAATCTTTTTACTGTCTTCATAGTTTTGTCTTCTTCAGAATGTTATGTAATTGGAATCACACAGATTTTCAAATTGGCTTCATTCACCAAAAAATATGCATTTAGGATTCCTCAGGTCTTTTCATGACTTGACAGCTCCTTTCTTTTTCATTGTTAAATATTATTCCACTGCTTGGATATACCACAGTTTACTTATCCATTCATTTACTGAAGGACATGCTTGCTACTTCCAAGTGTTAATAATTATGAATAATACTGCTATAAACATCTATGAGAAGGTATTTGTGTATATATGTTTGCAAGTTCTTTGAGTAAATAACAAGGAATATGATTGCTTGATCACACAGTAAGAGTGTTTAGTTTAATAAGAAACAGCCAAACTGTCTTCCAATGTTACTGCACCATTTTGTATTCCCACCAGCAGTGAGTTCCTGTTGTTCCACATCCTTGTTAGCATTTGGTGCTGTCAGTGTTTTGGATTTTGGCCATTTTAATAGTGTGTAGTGGAGTGCCAGTGCTTTTCAAAATCAATCTTGACTTATATTTCACAATGGAAAAAGTAATTAACATAGTACTTGGATCATTGCCTTAGAAAAGGTGAATGCAGAAACTGAATCCAAATTATCTATGAGTGATCCATTGTATCAATTTTTCTTAATGTATTTATATTAATATATTTATAAAATTAGAAATATGTTTCTGCATATACATACTTCATCATCTTTTTTTAGATGGCTTCAACTTTGGGGATAACATCTGGCTGGGCATGCACATCATCCATTGCTGGGCAAGAGTTCTGGTCATATCTGTATCTGCAGAGTCATAGGAATATAGTGTTATACCTGGAAACTCAATTCTTATAGTTCACATTTAAAACTGCTGACTATGCCATGGGAATGTATTTTATAGCAGGGAAACTATTATTGATAATGTTGTATTGTATATTTGGAAGGCTACTAGGAGAGTGGGTCTTAAAAGTTCTTATAAGAAAACAAATTCTGTAGCCATATATCTTGATGGATGTTAATTAGAGTTATTGGGGTGATCATTTTGCATTATATACAAATGTCAAATCATACTGTACACATGAAACTAATATAATACATGTCAATTATACCTCAGTTAAAATATTTGTAAAATAATATGTATAAAATACAGTGACCTTGTACATTAGTACAGACAAGGAATGTTAATTTAACAGAGCACAGCAATATCATAAACAGACATTGCATTTCATGTTGCCTTACAGTTTTGAAAGAAAACAAAGCCTGTACTAAAAACTATGACTATTATTTAAAATCAGAAATTTGGCCTAAAGCCAGACTTAGAAAGACAAGAAACTCCAGGACTCAAAAGAAGCCCACATAACCTTTCCACAAATGTCTTCTCTAATTATTATAAGATAACCAAAATTCCAACATTCATTAGTCTAGTTTTGACCCGTGGGACTACAAATACCAATGGAGAAGTGACAAAGCCTATTACACCCTTCTCAACCTTTCTACCAATAAAGACATTTTATGCTTATTATTTTTCTCCTTCTTTTGCCCCGTTTTTTTTTTAAAGAAGTGGTCTATCAGGAAAATTGTATTTATTAAATAATAGCAATCTGTTCTCCCAACTTTGAAAATATTTATCAATGATAGAAAAAAAAAGTGCTGACTATGCATCTGGCTGACCCAATACTACTTTAAAAGATGCTTTCAGAAATTTATCTCTGTATTATTGTTTTAAAAAAATCAGATTTTACCTCTTTTAGGAACCTCACAAATTACTTTATAACAGTTTTGAGGGGAAATGACAGAAAACATGAACTGATACCTCTGGGTGTTTATTGAATAAACATATAAAACATTCTAAAATCAGAACATAGTTTCCTATCCATGGCATTATCCTGTCTTCTTTCTGGGTGTTTTGTGTATCTTCCCCATTTCATTGTGGGCCAGAGGATATGAGCATTTAAGTTTTATTTATCCTTTAAAATCCACAAACTTTATTTTAATGTACCCCTATGTATAGTAGTAGCAAATATTAAATTTATCAAGTCTTGATAGTAAACTCACATGGAGTAAACCATGTACAAATTCTATTTTCCCAAAGAAGACATTTTCCTTTTCTCTTTATCTAATTTTTTTAACTATTACTCTTAATATTACATACTTTTCTATTGCTCCAATAAGGATCTAAAACCCTCTTTCATATATATAAGCTTCACAATTTTGGATTTTCAGAAGTGAGATATGCTTTCAGGTCATAGAAAATTTCAAATGGTCAAAATAATCTGGAAGTGATATAGATGTCATGAAGAATACATATATTTGGGAGTAATTAAAAAAGGTAGGAATTCTCTAAGGAGATTTTTTACGGTAAAGGAAAGATTTGATGAAACATTTAATTGGAAACATTAAAGTCCTTTCAAAGAATAAGTTGAAAAATTCAATCATCTTGTAATAGCAGGATGCTAGAATTATGCCACAGAATAAGAGAATTATTTATCTAGTTAAATTGGAGTGCATTGTCACTAAGAATGGTTGTGTCTCTGAAAAACAAAAATTCAGCGAAAATGTGTTGAATTTTTGTGGGTAAAATTGTAACATATACAGAATATCTCACCTGGCTTTGGTTCATTTGCATATCCTCAGGAGTGGAGAGAAGTTCATCTCCATGTCAATGGGCAATTACCTGGGCAACCAAGCCCATGTCTGAACCTGAGAGATTAAGGGGAGGGCTTGCTTGCTTGCTTGCTTCCGGAGCAGGGAAGAGAGATGGCATTGGACTGCAGTTTGTAAGCAATAAACAGGTTTTAAACTTTATTTCTCCCTTTGACTGATTTCAGTTTTTAGAGGTATTTTGCCCTGGATTTCCTCTCCCCGGACTCACAGTTGTGAACCTCCAAAAATATATGTCTAAGTCCTAGCCCTTAGTTTCTGTGAATGAGGCCTAATTTGGAAATAAGGTTTTTTCAGATTCAAGGAAAGGATCTTGAGATGAGATCATTCCTGATTTATAATGGACTCTATATCTAATGACTGTTTTTTTTATAAGAGAGAGGAGAAAGATATTTGACACTTGGAGGTCTACAAGAAAAAGCCATGAGAAAACTGAGTTAGAGATTGGAATGGTGTGTCTCTCTGCCAACGTATGCCAAGAATTTCAGGAAGCCACCAGAAGCTATGAGGCAGACATGGTACAGATTATCCCTCAGAGCTTCCAGAAGGAACCAGACTTGCTGATACTTCTATTTCAGATTTCTGGCCTCCAGAACTGAGGAAATACATTTCTGCATTTTAATTCACCCAGTTGTACTTTGTTACCAAAGCCCTAGGAAACTAATAGACCCACTCAATTTGACTTTAAAAATACAGAAATTTACTAGCTCACATAACTAGTAGTTCAGAGAAATGACTCTCTTTGGAGTTGACTTGCTTTAATTCAATTTCTGTGCAATTCTTTTGGCTTTTCTTTTGGCTCTTCCTTTAGAGCTTCATCTTTAGTCCAATTGTAAAATGGCTGTAGCAGTTATAAAACTCACATGCATCATCAATTTCTGGGGAAAGGGAGGGAGAGATAAGAAACTTCAGACTGCATTCTCAAAATTCAGGGATAACCCTTTCAAAAAATCCAGAAATACTTTCCTCAAAATATATTTGCCCAGGTTAGGTCATATACTATTTTAAGATCAATAATGAACATAATGTTCCAACCTCATGAACAAATGCAGTAAGCAGTTTAACTCTCTTTGTAGTAAATAAAGTATCAAGTGACTTTGGTTTCTTCTGTAAACTTTAAAGCTACATTTTCCTACTAATAGTGGAGTTTTTTTTTTACTTTGTTTCTATCATGGCACTTTTACTTAAAATTGGTAATGCTGCCACAGTTGGGAGGAAAATGTAGAAAATAGGACTGGCTTTCTGGATAAGAGGGAAGATACATTGTCTAAAATGACATACTCAAAATCATAATACCTCCAAACTTTCTTTTTGTCTGCCTCTTAATATCCTCTCTTTCCCTGAAAGATAAGTAGTTATGATGACATTGTCTGCTACATGGAATAAATTAATTATCATACTGCTGTTGAATCAAATATATCACACTTTTGGTAAAGTGAACATTTTCAAGCAAGTACAGGGGTTGCTGAGATAAAGAGAGCTATTTGATAATGAAAAATTCTATGAGCAAAGCACTCAGCTAGACATATTCATTTAATGTTCAAAACATTCCTTTAGGGATTTATTCCAGTGAAATTGAAGAAACAAGGACTAAAAAGTATAACTTTTTCAGTGTTTCACAGCTAGTGACCAGCCCTTGTTGACTTTGAAATTTAACTCCTAAGCCTATGCTCTCTCCAAAAAGAACTCTTAACAACAATTATTACAAAGGAGTCACTACTAAAATACATTATTTTTCTATCATACTTTACTGGTAGACCAAGAATTATATTTAATATCCAAACATTTATGTGTAAAACAAGCTCTTTTAGCTCAAGTCCAGAGTGAGTGTTTGTATTCAAGTTATTTATTAGGAAGGATCCCCAAGGTAAACTGGTGAAAGGAGAAGAACAAGCATGAGTAGGGAGTCAAACAAGGCTATGATTTGTGGAAAGCACTGTGGAAGGCCAATTCTGCAGATTTTACAGAAAAATTTGGAGTGCAGGACTTGCTGCAGGCATTGCTGCACCCTGAGGCTGGAGACCTCAGCTCTCACACCCTGACTGGTATCATTGGCTAAAGTCTGTACCAGAAGGATGGATGCAAACTCAATGCTTGCTGGGCAAAGTAACCCTGCGGGCAACCCACAGGAAAGGAGTCACAGGTGATGACCATTAAGAAGACTTCACGGGAGCACTTACAGAAAGAGAAAAGGCATCCAAGGTGATCTGGAGGAAAACCTCTATTGTCTATTACATCAGTCTTGTATAGGGCATGAAGTATGCATAGAACAACCAAATATGGAATTCTCAAAACACCTTGTTTTAAAATAAATAGTACAGATGTCTTGATTCTTAGATTATTGGATACCTCGTGGTTATATTGATTTTGCATTGGTAATGTGCTTGATGAAGGAAAAACAGACTAAATATTTCTTCCTGTAGCAAAAGGGTAATAGGTACATCCATTTGAGTGAGGAATATCCTGAGTGTCCTTAAAATAGGATTGATCAAAACATGGTTCTTCACTGTCGCGACCCTTCAGGGACCGAAGCAACACGCCCAAGGTCTTGATTCTTCTCTAGGCTTTATTGTCTAATCTCTGGCGGGGTTACAGCAGTTGTTGGGAAGCTCTTCTCCCCCCCAGCGGGCTCCCTTATATTCAGTCACCCAACCAATCCGGGACAGTATCATGCGTGACCTTTAAGCGGATAGGTGTCACGCGCCACTCTAAGCGGGCAGCACGAACTGTGCATGGGTAGGAAGTCTGCTGGGCCAATCTCCAACAGGGAAGAGGGGAAAGGGTGGTGAGCAGGAAGCAGGCGCCATCTTTAGGGCGTTGTCCAGCTAGAGTGGGGCTCAGCCTCAGCCGTAGGCTGGGCCCCCACACTTCACCTCCTCAGGTCTAGTTGGAGAATTGTAGTTGAGGGGTAATTAGAAGATAAGTGGATTTGGAGCCTTGTTTATGATGTACAGTTGCTTTATTTTATATCCTGTAGAATTGTCTAGGTTGCTGGCAATTGATAATGAGAACTCAAATAGCACTCTGAATTCATGGTTTGGTTTCTCAGTCATTCTGGAAGTAATGTCCCATGGTATGCTGTTGTAAACATCAGCTGGTATAAAAGGATTGATGCCAGACATTTACTTGGAGTTTTTTTAAGCAATGTATTAGATTCAAATTGAAAAAGAAAACCACATAAAGGTCCTTAATAAATGTAGTGTGAGCTTGATTGAAACATATTGCTAATATTATTAAGTGCCCCAGAGAGTAACTGAAATACCATATTGTTGGTGTTCACACTTCCTTTTTTGTTGCACAGAGCTTATAAAACACTTACAAACACATTACTGTATGCAAAACAATGCTTTTTCTGGAACTCTGCTTTTTATGGACTTTTATGGTGAACAATTGATATTTACCTATTGAGATTGGCTTAGAAGACCCTAAAGCAGCAAGGCAGAAGATAAACTATGACTATTTGCCTGTAATATGAGAACAGCAAAATAGCTAAAGGCCTCTTTAAATATTCCTGGTATTAAACCAGCATGACTGTTTAAAAGTTCAACATTTTACTTTCATACTAAGCAGTCTAGTTTCTCTTCCAGTCCTCTTTGGTAAAAAGGGCCCAGAAAGATCTTTCGAGGGAATTATGTCTTCTGTTGTTATCAAGTACACTGAAACTACTTCCTCTTCTTACCTGAGACTGCCTTTATGAATGTTAGAGAGACTACCTGCATTCACAGGTGTTAATTGTGCTCAGTAATCTCAGACGGGCTGATGAAGACCTAATATAAAGGTTTTTAAATGGTGATGGAACTAAATATAAAGATGGTTCTTTCTGTGAACACACAAGAAAAAGGCTATTTTCTAATTCACTGAAATGTGAAAGGCTTTCTCATAACGGGTTAAGTAATCTGGTCCAAGAAAATTAATCAATCACTATATTTGAACATCTAAGAGAAGATATATAAGAATTTAAGCAGCTAGCGTAATGGACAATTCTTTTACTAGCAGAGAAAAATAACATGTGGTCAAAAAGTAAAATTGACCTAGGAAAGATGCATTTAGGAGCAAATGAGTGTCACTAATGAATAAATGAGACATCAACAAAGCCCAAGGTAATTTGGAAATCTTTAGGAACCAGGTGGCATATTAACTTGACTCAGTAAAAGGACTGAATTTCTAGGCAGAAGAGGTATGAAGGCATTTGGGGAGGGTGTAGTGATGTTAAGGTGAAGTGGGAGGATTTGCTTCCCAGAAACAATGAATAGACAAGCTTAGTGTAAGGGAATAGAACAGTCATAGAAAAGCAGTGAAGAAAATAGCTGTGAAGGTAAACTGAGCTGTATCTTTGAGGGCCTCAGGCCATGCTAAAGATTTATCCTGCAGGCCGTGGGAATCCATTAAATATGTCTGAGGAAAGGGGTGACAATTGCAGGCTTTTGCTCCACTCCATGCCAGAACAGAGACTATCAATTACCAAAGATTCTATTCTCCCTGCTAGCAAAATGGAAGCTTTATGGGAGAATGCCTATTGTGGGCAAAGAGTGGGAGGAGAGGGGAATAGAAGGTTTTCTGAGTAGTCAATACTCCCAAAGGTTGCACAGCTTGTGCTCTTCTGTGCATAAAAGGGAATAATTAGGCCCAGTGGGTGTTACATCATAACATGCACTTTATGGCTGGGTCTGCACAATACCAGGCGACTGCTGAGCATTGTTTTATTGTTCTAACTGCTCATTTTAGTTCTATGCACACTGAGCCTAGAGCTAATGCTTCTAATGCAGCTGAGGGCATTTTTTATGGTGGAATTTTCCATGTTAACTTGCAAAATTATGTAAAGCAAGGGGTCTTTGTTTAATGTCTTCACCTCCTAAGCTCAGGGAGCTACAAACACTGGCCAGAAACTTCTTATAAATGAGCAAGGAGGCAAAGACAAGTGGGCTATTGAACTCACAACATTAACCTCACTCTCAGAACCTAGAATGACTTGTTTAGGTCAATGACATGCATTCAGATGATTGGAAACACTATGTGAGGAAAACAAACTGAGGTGGTGCAGTGGAGGCAGAACTTTGAAAGCAGAAAATCTTATGTTTATTTTTCTCTTAACACTCATCAGCTGTGACCTAAGCAGTTCCTTTTCTGAGCATCATTTTACAGATATTTTTTAGTAGAGAATTGATTAAATATTTTCAAGTGAACTCAGACAAAATAAAACCAGGCAGTCATTATAAATAATAATATGGATGTGTATTCTCTGACAGAATCTCTATAACATATAGTAGAATGCTACATGTATACACAAATACATATACACTCATAGCACCACGCTATAAATGCTTTTACACTGAAATGTAAATTATTTCTATTTTCTCATGGTGAAGTTTGGGATAATTTTGCTTTCTTATTTGTAATTTATGTGATTTTTTTAATGCAAAAGACTTGTATGTCCTTAAAATAATATGCTTTTAAAACAAAAGACAAAGCACAAAAACTGAAACCATGACGTGGACCAGAGAGTATTTCCTTCAGTCTTTTGCATTCTTGCCTATAGAGCACCAGTGGCATACAATTATCATTGAAACTGCACAAAGTTATTATCCATCTTTTTCAGCACTTTCGACTTTGTTGCCTGCCAGGCAAAGAGCCAGAAGTCTGAAAGGCTTGAATCTCTAAAACAGAAGGAGTTATTGGGAAATGTATGTTGCATTAGATACATTATCATCATGGCAAGGAGGCATTATTAAACTTATAATATGATGAGAGAATTAGGCTCAAAGCCTTTAGGAGGCATGAACAAAATTATATAATTATTAAGTGGTGGAGACAGGATGGACCCTAGACCAATTTGATTTCAAAGTCTGTGCTTTTTCAACAACGCAACATTGCTTTGCTCCTGCCCAGTATAGAATCAAAAAGTTACAAGCAATGTCTCTAGAATATGCTCCACATAGGTGATCATATGAGTATAATTCTGAGGAGTGATTATTTTTGTCTCAAAATAACACTGTCTCTGAATGTCATCAGTATATTATTTTTTTCTTCTTATACAGAGAAGGGTGTTAATGCTGAGCAGGAGTTGCTTTTTTTTTTTACAGTTGAAGTTAGAAATTTGCAAAATGAAGCCCATAGTCACAAAATTCTGTGTTTTCTCCATCACACAATGTTTGAAAGCAAAAGTTAAAACTAGATTGGCCTAACTATACTAGAGTTTAAATAAACAAAGACACCAACACTTAAGGAAAGGTATTGAAATAGTGAAGAAGAAGAAATACCTATACTTGGTTGATAACTGAGCCCCTTGGAACGGCATAGACTGCATGGGTAAAATCCTCAGATGGCCTCATGTGATGAAATTGTGCTCCAGTAACATTAACTTGAACAAGCATTATGCTCAGAGAGTTTGGAAATGTTCTGTATATAAATCTCGCAGGAACCCTGGGTACTAATTTTAGAGATTTTAATTTTAAAGATGAAACTACAGAGGCTTCTGGAAGTTAAATAATTATTCCAGTGTTTTCACAAAATATCTAACTCTAAAGTTGATGTTCTTTCCAATGGACTGTGTTTTCTTATGCTATCAGATCTGATCTGCTTGTTAATGGAGGGGCAGTACATGAGAGCTGCCTCCCTTCAATGTGGTTCTATAATAATTTATAAAGGTATGAAATGGTATAGACTTTCAGTTTTCATTTGATGAAAGCAGTTTTTAAAAAAATTTGATTTTACTTTGCTTTATTTGATTTTTGTGAGAGGTTGACAGACCACAAGTTACTCTGCTTTGCTTACCTTGAATTTGGAGTCATTCTGCTTAATGAACAAAAAAAGAAAATTTTTTCCCGCATCACAAAATATGGTACCATGTAAGTTCTCTGTCATGTTTATAATTTTTTACTGTGTATTTTAAAATACCCAGTCATGGTTGTCAAGTCATGGGTCATGGTTCTCCAGTAAGAATCCTATAACTCTTAGTCTTGCAAACGCAGGAACACAGTTCATTGGTGGCAGCAGCATTAGGAGCAGCAGCTGTTACAGAGATAACACAAGTTGTAAAAAAGATGAAGGCCCTGGCAACTCCTAATTCTCACAAACTGACTGTAGATCAAAAATACCTGGGAATTTGTCCCAAATACATTAACTAATGATTTTGATTGGTGATACATAACAAAAATGATTCCCTAGGATAAGAACACTCATGTAAACCACATGCAAAGTTAACGAGTAGGTCTAGTTGGCTTGAATGACAACATACAGAAAACAGTGGCAATCACAAAAATCCAAAATAAAAAAGCATTCTTCTTAAATGGAAGTGAATAGAAGAGCAATGAAAAGAGATCAGAAATCTCTGAGCATGCTCTAAGACAACTGTTCCTATGTGTTTTCATGTGTGTGTTTTTTATGCCTAATTTAGCTCTTGGCTGAGATTGAAAAATTATGGACATTTCCAATGCTTGACTAAGCTACCATTTTCTGACACTGGCATTGGATGTTTCTGGATATGTTTCTGATTAAGAACCAGCCAAATACTGTGAGGCTCAATTAGTTTGCCATTTACTTCTAAAGGTATGTGTTCTAGCAATGTTGCTTTTCATAGGTGAATGGCTCTTCCATCAAAGAGCACATTTGCATACCTTCAAATCTCATCCTAAAGTAATCATCACTTGATCATAAAATATGTTTCCAAGTACTGAATGACATTGAGTAGGTTGTCATACAAAATGTATGGGAAATGTGTACCTAAAAGACTTCTTTTGAAGTTTGGCTTCCAGTAGATTTCTTTAAGTATTTGTAGTTTCTGGCTGATTTATAAATATTCTACAGTTGAATTTCTTTGTTTATATACTAATTTATTTGCATGCATGGTATCACTCTCTAAAAATGCTTCCAACCATGATAAAAGCACCCTAACACAATACTTTCTCAAGACTAGAGTTTCCTCTTATTTTGCATCATATACTCCTGTCCAAGGTTAAAGAAACATCTGCAATTTTAGGCATATCTAGAATATGAAAGTACTTGTCTATGAAAGGAATATAAAACCAAATAAGTAAAAATGTAAAAACCTCATAGATCTTTTTAAGGAAATAGGAGTGAAGTATTTGAGGTAAAATGAGACTAATTTGTGTGTCATAAAAATTCATGGTTATTATGGTGAAACCAGTTGAAGTTTGAATTCTGTATAGTGATAGGTCTAATAATAAGTAAAGTAAACCTATCACTTTGAATAATATATTGAAAATATTTTAGTCTTTTTCCTGGTATGTAGCATAAGGATTATAATAGTTATTTCTCAGTTCTATTAACTGTGTTAAACATTACATGGCCACAAAAAGACACTTAACTCATGTTAGTTTGTTATCCTTCTAAGTTAATGATTAAAAAAAGTAAAGATTTTTTTTACCCTGTTAGAATAAAAAGCATAATTATATGATACCAAATTGTATAATGTTTTAATTAGATAGTGTCTCATAATTGGTTATTTATTATACTTCTCCCAACTCTAGTTTCATGTCTTTTTGATTTCCAAAGGGAATGGCATTTTTGCATGACATTGCCGAGAATATTGTGTTCAAATAACTTTTTGGAAGCATGACAGCTTCATAGATGTTTTGCCATATTTGCTTACTTTCCTTCTTGAGCACAGAGATAAATTACATTTTCCAGCTGCTCCTCTAGTTTCTGTTTAGCAAGAGAATGTGCACACCTGCTAGCTCCAGCCCCCAAATTTCTTACCTGAGATTTTCTCTACTCTTTTCCTCTTCATGTTGGCTGGGGTAGAGATGACTCAATGGTCATCTTGGAAGCCTGTTATAGAATATAGTGGAGACATACAGTGGAAGTAAGGAAGTATAATAGCCAGTATTGAAGATGACCCCCAATAATTTTTACACCACGGTAATCAAGCTTTTGTGTGGTCCTCTCCCAGACTGAATCAGGGCTGATTTATAAGATACTGCAGAAGTGAATGATTTTAAAGGCTCTGTCACAAAAAGCATTGAATCAACCACTTCTGTTTCTTGACTTCCTTCTTCTGCTATGGGGACACCCAAGTCTCCCCATGAAGAAACCCATGTGGAACGAAATTGAGTTACCTGCCTACAGCAGCATGAATTCACTGGCTATGTCTGTGAGTCCCTTGAAAGTGAATGCAGGCTTTCTCCCTTAATCAATCCTCCAGAGGACTGTAACTCAGGAAAATATCTGACTGTGAGAAACTCATAGCCAGAACTGTCCAGCCAAGCTGCTCTCAAATCTCTGACCCACAGAAGCTATGAGATACAACAAATGCATTGTTGTGCTGTTGTTATTGTTTAAGCTGCTTTCATTTATGGGTAACTTAAGCTTAGGAGTAACTTGTTGGACAGCAATAGGTAACATATCTGGCAACCTGATTCATAGGTTGAAGGAAAGCCTCCCCTTCAGGAACACTTGCACTGGACTCAGTTGAATGAGGATAGACTTCCTTTCTGTAAGCAACCAACATTTGTTTTTGCACTTTGCATTTAGTTTAACTTATACAACTAGAGCCTAAAGTTCTCAAACTCTGAACTCTGGGTGTATTAGAAGTATTAGACATTTTGGATTAAATCAGTATTTGCTAGGCGTAGATGTTCTATGTGTCATAGAATATTTATTTGCATGCTTGATCTCCACTCACTAGAACCCAGTGGAAAAGCCTTGCTCCAAGTTGTGACAATAAAAAATGGCTCCATATACTGCCAAATATCCCATGGAGTACAAAATCACCATGAGCTGAAAAATTAATGTAATAGGAAATATTAGTGTTCCTTTCAGTATTAAGATAGTGTGGTATTGGTCAAGTCACTTAAACTTAGTTTCCTTGTTCATAAACTTAAAGTGGATTAGACAAGTGAGATTTAATTGTGAAACTGAATAAGTCTTCTTTAAAGCTCTCTTCTTCTTTCTACCATATCAGTATCATAAGATCACTTAGTAATACATTAGATAGAATTCTTTTAAAAGGAGCTATTGTCCAAGCTAATGCAATAAAACAGAAAGAAAGAAAGAAAGAAAGAAAGAAAGAAAGAAAGAAAGAAAGAAAGAAAGAAAGAAAGAAAGAAAGAAAGAAAGAAAGAAAGAAAGAAAGAAAGAAAGAAAGAAAGAAAGAAAGAAAGAAAGGAAGAAAGAAAGAAAGAAAGAAAGAAAGATATACATGTTTGCAAAGAATAAGTAAAATTGCCTAGATGATCTGCGTAGTTATGTAGATAATTTGAAAGAATTGACAAAAAACTTCCATAACTAATAAGCAATTATAGTGAGGTTAAAGGATACAAGGTTAATATAGAAAGGACAATAACTTTCCTATGTAACAGCAATGAATAAGTGGAATTTGAAATTAAAAACTCAGTAACATTTATATTGCCATCCCCAAAGCTGAAATAATAAGGTACATATTTTAAAAGTTATGTACAAGATTTTTAGGAAGAAAACTACAAAACCTGGAAGAATAAAATCAAAGGACCAAATAAATGGAAAACTATTCCATGTTCATGGATAGGAAGATGCAATATTGTCAAGATGTGAAATCTTTCCTATCTTGATTTATAGATTCATGCCATCCCAATTAGAATCCCAGTAAGTACCCCTGTAGAATCAAGAAACTGATTCTAAAGTTATTTGGAGAGGTAAAAGACCCAGAATAGATAACAGCACTATAAAGGAGAGGAAAAAAGTTGGAGGACTGACAATATCCAAACTCAAGACTTACTACAAAGCTACAATAATCAATACAGTGTGTATTGATGGAAGAACAGAAAAATAGATAAATGAAGATTAAAGCCCAGAAATAGGTACACATAAATATATTTAAATGATCTTTGAAAAAGAAGCAAAGGCAACACAATGGAGTAAAGCATTTTTTTCAACAAATGCAGAAACGACTAGATATCCACATACAAAAAAAAAATTCTAGATACAGACATACCCTTCAAAAAAATTAATTCAAAATGTATCAGGGACCTAAATGTAAAATGCAAAACTCTAAAATTCCTAGAAGATAACATAGGAGAAAATCTAGATGACCT
Source organism: Manis javanica (assembly GCF_040802235.1). NCBI lineage: Eukaryota > Metazoa > Chordata > Mammalia > Pholidota > Manidae > Manis > Manis javanica. The sequence goes on from NC_133166.1 coordinate 58,540,897, forward strand.
TAGCTTTGGCAATGACTTTTAGATATAATACCAAAGGCCCAGACCATGAAAGAAAGAATTGGTAAGTTGGATTTCCTTAAAATTAGAAATTTCTCTTCAGTGAAAGATACTGTCAAAGGAGTGAAAAGCCAAGCCACAGACTGAGAGAAAATATTTGTAAAAGACATATCTAATGAAGGACTATTGTCCAAAACAAGAACTCTTAAAACTCAACAGTAAGAAAGTAAACAACTTAATTCAAAAATAGACTGAAGACCTTAACAGACACCTTACCAAAGAATATACACTGATGGGACATCAATGTATGAAAAGATACTCCAAAGCATGTGTCATCAGGGAAATGAAAATTACAAGAAGATACCACTATATACCTGTTAGAATGGCCAAAATCTGCAACACTGGCAATATCACATGCTGGTGAGGATTTGTAGCAACAGGAACTCTCATTCATTGCTGGTGGAATGGGTACAGCTACTGTAAAAGACAGTTTGTCAGCTTCTTACAAAACTAAACATACTCTTACCATATAATCCAGCAGTTGCACTCCTTGGTATTTACCCAACAGAGTGGAAAACTTATGTCCACACTTGCACACAGATATTTATAGCAGCTTTATTCATAATTATCAACACTTGAGAATAACCATGATGTCCTTTTGTATGTGAATAGATAAACTGTGGTACATCCAGACAATGGACTACTATTCAGTGTTTAAAGAAATGAGCTGTCAGGCTATGAAAGGAGAGGGGGGAAATTTAAATGCATTTTACTAAGTGAAATAAACCAATCTGAAAAAGCTACATTCAGTAGATTCCAACTGTATGACATTCTAGAAAAGGAAATACACTGAAATTAAGGAAAACTAAAAGGAAATTTAAAAGCTCAGAGATCCCATGGGTTAGGGGAGAGGGAAGGATGAACAGGCAGAGCACAGAAGATTTTTAAGGTAGTGAGGCTACTATGTATGAAACTGTAATAGTGGACACATGTCATTATACATGTGTCTGAATTCACAAAATGTACAACTCCAGGAGTGACCTCTAATGTAAACTATGGACTCTGAGTGATAATAATGTGTCAATGTAGGTTCATAGATTGTAGCAAATATACCACTCTGGTGGGGAATGTTGATAACCAAGGAGGATGTGCATGGGTGGGGGTAGGAGATAAGTGAGAAGTCTCTTCCATCTGCTCAGTTTTGCTGTGAACCTACAACAGCTCTAAAAAAATTAAGTCCATTTTTTAAATGAGTAATTTAAGGTTGGATCTTTTAGAAATGGGTCAAGGGAGAGGAAAATACCCAAAATTCAGACACATACTCTCTGCTCTTGAGGACACACCTAGGGAAAAGGCATCTGCTCAGTGTATTACAAAATATTTAAAAAGGAAGTTATACAAATACTTTTGCAAATCTTGATAGTCTTTAGAATGATTTAATAATTTTATTTACAATTTTCCTTTCTGCACCATCTCACCCTTCACTGAATATTATGAAAAGCTGAACAGAATATTTGGTATTGTTTCAAGATTTTCCATGTGCTGCATTCTCTTCAAAGTTTTTTGAAATTCCAAGGTAATGAAGAATTAGCAAAAATGGAATCCTCTCCATTCACCGGAGGAAGTCCTTCATTCACACAGTATTTCACCATGGAAGATTAACATATTTTTCTTTTGTCAGGGTGATTCAACCTGGTTAACAAGGAGTTCTTGAGGACATGAAGTTTTACATCTGCACTTTTTGGTGACTTCATTAAGGCAATAGAACACAGTAGTTAAGAACCTAGTCAAATTGAGGCTCTACCACTTGCCATTGGGAAAGGTATCTCTGGGTAACTAAATTTTCTCACCTGTAAAATAAGATTAATAATAGATTTTATGATGATCAAGAGGAAAGGGAAGTTTCACCATTTCTAGCCTCTCAGAAATTCTGGGGAGTACTCATTCTTACCTCCAAGCATTTATTTCTTCTTCACTGTAGGAGAAAAAAAGGTTAATATGTTTTTCCCATATTACCAGTTAGGGCTGCAAAAACAAGATAAACTTCTCTTTCTGTGTCTGTCTCTCCCTAGCTCTTACTCTCTGTGTCTCACCTGTTGTAACTGAGTGACTTATTTCGGCATGAGTCCCAAGCTCTGTATCATGGAACAATAGATAAGAAAGCATGCTGCAGTCTTCACTTTAGTTTTTCTGATAAGAAACTAGATAATGTAATTTGTGTCATTTTTCTTCTTGAGTTTTTGTCATATTTGGATATGACATGAAAAGTCCCATAGTTTTCTTTATTATTTGTGTGCTTACTGGCAATCAGTCTGCTTTCACTGCCAAAATATAGCACTAGGGGCTTCTTTTCATAGGAGACCTCAGGCTATGCAAAACCATTTTACCTGAAGTTACTGTGAGAAGCAATGTCTACAAATGTACATCCACTGAGTTAACTTTTACCAGCAACTGACACGTTTGGAGATATAAACTCCAGTTGCCATGTCTCCTGGTCAGGTGTGGTTCTCACTCTATGACTATGCTGTGGATCTGAGCCAAACGTCTTTCTGTAGAACTTTGTTAGATAACAAAAATTTAATCCCCCTACATTCCTGATACCAGTTCCCTACCCATATTCTGTTACTGTCCTGTGACATTTTTTTGTAATCACTTCCATACATTCATTGCCTTAGGATTTATTTAAGGAGAATCTAATCTAACATTAAAAAAAGTAAAATTATTGTGTCTGAATGATTCATTCTTCAGTCTTTGAAACAAAAGCAATCTTTTGTAGTTCAATCTAGTTTAGCCCCACAGATTATGTATGTACACACACATATACAAATACATACATATGTACATATCTCTGCGTGTGGATGAGAGAGAGAGAGAGAAAAACAAAGAAGGCTATATATTTCTCAAGGGAAGAGAAACCCTTTACATTTCTAAAAACATTAAAGCCAACATGATAGGCCCAGTTCCTCTTTTGTTTTCTACCTTATCTCCCCCTTTTTTTTTTTGCTGTTTACCTTCCCTAAACTGATTAGCTGACTACATGCAAGGTTTGCAAAAATAATTCTCAGAAAAGGTTTTCCTAACTGTTATCAGGACTCTGAGCCAGAAGCATGAAAACAGGAATGGTCTACAACCTCGTGGTTCAGTTAAAGTAAAAAACAGCCTAAGCCCAAACTGCTGGGACAGGTATGCAAATTTGCCTTATCCCATAAAAATCGGACCGCACTTCACTGGGAGCCACCTGCTCTTTTGGTTCTTCCTGATTTTCATCAGCTGAATAAAGCCTTTCTTCTCTGAGTCACTTAAATTCATTTCTTTTGGCATCTTATCTCATCAAAAAAAATTCTGAAACCATTCTGATGCTTTCTGTATGTTGCCATTGTTCAAAAGCCACACTCTATGTTTCTTCATAAAATATAATTATGACATAATATTTATGCCACTCAAAGAAGGATCAGTGAACGATTCCAATTGAATTTCCCATAATTCTATCAAATGAACAGACTCATAGCACTAGTCAACACATTTTATTTAAAAAGATTTAGACTTTCCTTTTTAATAGCTTTTTCTTTTTCTCTTTTATTGTGGTAGGAACTTGCAAACTAATTGTCTTACGTAGGGCTTACACCAATCATATTTCTCCCACTGATTCTCTAAGAAACCTTAGGCTCCCACATTTTTCAATCAACATAAAACATTCCAATGGCATCAACATCCTGTCATTTCATAAGCTGAACTAGTTCTCAGCTCATACTTTGCCGAGGAACCAAGGAAAATATTTACTAGAACAAGTGTTCTTTTTGCATACAGCAACTGATTTACTGCTGGAGGTAGGTATCTGTCTGTGTTCTATCTCAGGGAGAGTAGGGGAAAAGAATATCAATTTCAAGGAGACTGCAAAAGGTACATGAAAAGTCCAAAATCTTGGCAAAGAGGCAGGAGATGGGTTAGAGAATAAATTTTCACATAGCACAAATTTGAGAATCTCTGAGTCACTTTCTTCTGCTCTCTCTAATTTTCTTTCCAAAAGAATAGGGTCTCTATGGGGAGTAAAGCATTGACATCGAGAATAACTTATAAATCCCCTAGGGCACTATAAAAAAACTGACAGTACAGCTGTATATGAAGTAACAAGAAAATCAGGAAATGAATCACCTTGTGTGACTATGGTGTATTCAGACAAATGGGTTCTCTTTAGCTGTCTTCTGCATCATCCCTACTTTGACATCTAGATCACATTTTCGCTGAAAGGTGTCCTACAAAAGAGCAAGGTGATTCAGTAATTAGAGAGAGGATAACACAGCTGTATCTTTGGAGGACTTTAGATTTAGGTAGTTTAATAAAAAGTAACTGGATTAGAGAAATTGACTGTGATCAAAAATACATTTGAAATGAATGGTTGGTTTGAAGTACAGAATAAACCTTGACTGAAACTTCAAGCTGACACTTTAACAGATAAGTGATATCAGGCAACTTTCTTAAATTCTATTGGCTTTAACTTCATAGTCTGTGAAATTATAATTGTATACCTTAATACATTTTATGTAAGGAGTATAACGTGTGGAACAATAAATGACTCACTAAATGTACAATTTATTTAGATCATAACATCACATGTATCTTTTAATATACAGCTCTCAATATATTTACTAATAATATTGTCTTATTGTGTCTACAAATAATGCATAAGTAAGTAGTTACGTGCTAAATTAGAAGTTGATATTGTTCAAATAGGATTACTGGCCTCAAAAATTTGTTGCTGATATCTTACTAGGAGAAGTGAAAGTATTTTATTTTAGTAAATAACATTTGTTTCTATATTAATTTTAATATATTGGAAAATTATTTTGTTTAGAAATTAATTTTTCAACAGATGATTCCAATGAATTATTAGAATATATTTTAAAGGACAATAATTTTAAAGAGGACATTAATGTGGTGTCAAGAGAGGTCCACCTATGTGTTGGACACAATGCAAAACAAATTACCATTATAAGTCTTATGCCTCAACACTTATTTAATTATACCCAAATCACATTTGAATTTATTTTTAGACAAAATTATTTCGTTCTTTAACTTAATCTTGCCCTCATTAAAAAAAAATCACCTACCATATATAAGACACTGAGTTTATGGTAAATAAGATATAGAACCTTCCCTAAGGGGCTCAGTTTAGTAGTGGAGATGATAAACACATACTATACAATATAGGAGATTACCCTATAGATATGTGTGCAAAGAACTGTATGAAATATAGGCCAGAACCACTACCTAGCAGTTAGAATGTCTAAAAAAAACCCCGTAACAATAGCAATTACGGTGATGATATGGAGCAACAGGAACTTTTGTCTATTATGACAGAGAATGCAAAATGGGTATGGCCTGTTTGGAAGACAATCAGTTTCTAAAAATGTTAAGCATAGTCTCACCAAATGTTATAGCAATAGTATTCCTAGATACATATCCAGCTAATTTGAAAAAGTAGGTCCTTAAAACACCTTGCACATGAATGTTTTGAATAACAGCTTTATTCATGATTTCCCAAAACTGGAAATCACTGAAGTATCCTTTAATGGGTGAATAGATATACAAATTATGAAACAGCCAGACATTGCAATGTTATTTTAAGCAGTAAAAATAAAGAAGAGGCAAAAAGTATAAATTTACAGTGGGGAACCCTGACACACAGTACCTCTTCCAGAGGATCAAGGTCAACATCAAAAGTGCTAAGTCATGTTGATAGTATGTACCCTTGATAAGATATAAAAATGATATTTCACTCCTGCAATCTTTCCACCAAAAATCGACTATGAGAAAAACATCAGACAAATCGCTCATTGAAGGACATTCAACAAAAGGCCTGATGACTACTCCTTAAAATTGTCAAGGTCATTAAAAATAAGGTTAGTCTGAGATATTGTCACAAGGAAGAGGAGCATAAGCAGAGGTTGACAACCACATGTAATATGTTTTAAATCTGCATTACTCATTAAAACTATTTGGGTTTTGAGGCAAAAATTACTTTTGTATCAATTACATTTATTTGTGTGATCACAAGTACACACGATTTAGTGATTTCTGACAATACCATTTATTTTTCCAGAATATCATGATGTTATCCTTGTGGTAGATTCAACCACAGGTATCACCTTTTTTACCTCTCTCTAATCATAACCTTCTTTATTTGGTTCTTTCCATTAAAATGTGAAGAATGAGTTGTAGGCCATCAAGATTTTGTTAGGGAGCAATGATTAACTGACACACATTGTAAACATAATTATATATATTGTAAGTCATTCAATAATACCCACCTTCCAAGTTAAAAAGTTAATATTCTTTTCAGTAGTTTCAGACTTATAAGACACTGTCAAGCATAAAGGTTGTTGAAGTTACAGCCTCTGTTCATATGCTTTACAAAAAACCTACAGTATTTTTAAAAAGTATTTTATGCTTCTGGAAATGTGAAATAGTCTTTACAAAATAAATAGTATTTCATATATCTTTTTGCACATTCTTTAAGGCAGATTAAAAAAATAAATTTTCAACCAAGTAATCCAAATTGTATAAAGTATTTCTTTCATTTTGTGGGGAATTAAATGTGCATTACATAAAATGGTATGCATTTTTATTCAAATTTCAAATCAAACATCATTTTTTCTTGTTTACTGAGAGCTTAAACTTTACTTAGCATCCAATCACTAGGTATTTGTTTTATAAGCTGCATCATCATTTTGCAATATACTAAAGTATATAATTTTAGAAAATTACTGATTTGAAATTTTGACGTAAGAATAAAATCTCATTCATTTTCTTTAATTTCAAACAATCCTTTTATATCTCATGGTTATCCAATGTTTTGTTTATATATTAATATATTTTCAAATTAAAATTTTCAAATGGTGAAAACCATTTCAGAGCCTCATTTCGGAAATTTATTTATAGTTTTTAGCATTTTCCTTTTGAAAGGGAAAGTTCATTCCTCTCTGAGACACAAAGATTTGCTCTGATCATGGCTTTGAACCATAACTAAAGATAAAAGAGTGTTTATAGTGCTAGAAAAAAAAAGTCTGTTTTCAACCTATTATCATTTGAACTTTAGAAAAATTCTAATTAGTTGAGAACCTTTTCCTTTTCTCTGAAATAAAGAGGCATTACTTCATATAACCTTTAGAGTCCTTATAAGATAAAATCATTAATAAACGATGTCCATATTTTAAATAATCACTTAAAAACTGGGGAAGATAGCAGTTTAAGAGATAAAGCAGGGAGACATTTATGAGGATATGGACAGAAATGATTGATCAACCATTTAAATATGTGTTATAAATCTGTTTTATATGTATAAAGACATATACCAAGTATATATTAATAAAAATAGTTTTATTAGTTAAATTTCTTGGGAAATTATCCTGATGGGGTAAATGTATGCAGTGAGGAGAGGATAGTAAAAATTGCTATTACATGAAGGAGAAAGGGAAAATATTGGATTCTCTCCAAACACCATCTGCTGTCAGTTACAACTTCATCTATAAAACATATTCAAACAGCTAGGCGATGTGAAGGTTATATGTAACTTTTCTGTTTGCAAACAGCATGCAGGGAAAATTGAGTTGGCGGTATTTAAAATTTAGAAATTTTTAAATGTCCAGAAAAAATAATGGAGCAATTATAGAGAAGACCAGGCTCATTAACCTCTGTGTACTTGTTATTTACCCATAAAGTAGGGTCATAAAAATGGCAATCTTCTAGTATTGCTTAGAGGCTTAAATGAGTTAATGTGTGGAAAGGACTTAGAAGAATGCTTGTCATATATAAGTATTATATTACCCTGTGTCATCTTACTCAGCTCTCCTTGGAATTAGTCCTTCTGTGTATGTAGCTCTACTCTCTAATGAAGAAAAAACATGCAATTCACTCTTGAGAGAAAGGCTAATAAACCCGTATAATTTTCCCAGTAACTCAGGGTGCTCTCTGCCTCAGTGGTAAATATAAAGAACTTAATATGATGTCTCCAGTGTAGAATACATATATCTATCAGGGCAATAAATGCCACCATTCAATTATGTGAATGATTGTGTAGTCTTGCATATGCCTATCACAAAATTGGACTTATTCTCCACCAAACTTGAATCTTTTTATGTTTCTATATAGCTCTAGTTTGCAGTATATTAACATTGCCCAAACATCATCTTGTTTTTTAAGTTGTAAAACATTTAAAATGAATTTTCCCTCTAATTCTAAATAATGATGATATAATATGTAATTCTATATTATAGCTATCAATTATAGTTATATCCCAAGGAGGAAAAGGACAACAATAATGAATGGAAAAGTACTAGACAACTCACCGCAATTCAAATTTAAGTGGAAAGACATACAGGAGACACAATTTATAGGAGGCATTTTTCTTATAAGATATATGTCATTGCAAGTTAAACAATGATCTAATCATACAAAATTAACTCTCCACCTTAGCCAAATGCTGATTTTTTTTAAGTTTAAGAAAATTTGAATCTGCCTCATGTCAAATAAGAATTATGAGTTTTTTAAAAATAATTTTCCCTTCTTTCTACCCAATCTTGGATAAGCCATCTTACTTCCCCAAGCATCAGTTTATCTAGAATGTCAGTTTTGAACAAGTGAAAAGCTTTCTAGCTTTGGGCTTCTCTGATTTATATAATAGTAATTTAAATTCACAATTTTAAGGAGCTATGTCAAACAATGAGAACAGTGGTCATTCACCTGTATGCACAATCTTGCACATCTATTACTAATTGCTTAAATGGATTTCAAGTGAAGTATACAAATATAATTTGAACTTTGTAGCATTTTGAGGGAATGAGACACTATCTCTTTCATTAATAAATAAATGTATGTAGTAAAGCTATACTGTGATGACAACATTCTACATGTATGGTAATATCAGAAGCATATTTTAGATTCAACTATCACATCACTCATTAGGTTGTAGCTGATATGGTTGACTATTTCTAGGCTTTGGAATATGACTGGATAGGTCTCTGAATCTTTGAATGACTGATATGCTACTTTTGATGTATCATCTTGGGTAAGTACTTTATAATTCTGAGCTAAATTTTTCCTGAAGCTAATGGAAATAATAACAATCTTATTGGTTGAGGATTAGGAGGAATAAATACATAGTTCTGGCTCATGATAGCTCCTCAAAATGTATTTACCTGTCTCCACTTAAAACTATTACATTTTATAGTATAATTAAGCATTGACTTTTATTTCTCCTCTGCCATTCTCATGATATCATTTCTTAAAAGATAAATAAAGCTATTTATCAGTTTTAAGCTACTGTCCCAATTAAATATATTATTTAAGAGACGTGTTTCTATATAGTTGAAAAATCTTCAGCAAATACCTGCTTATGGCCCTCAGCTACCTTTCTCTAAAAAAGAGTATTTTTTTACTCATTCATTTAACTTTGTATTACTGTACAAAAATGTTCATACTAATCAGTGGAGCTATTGTTTGATGATATAGATGACTGCATAACATGCTCTCATTGTAATATATTGAGAGCCAAATGTATTAGAACAGATATCTGTTATTTGTTCAGAGTAAAAACTTTTTTTTCCTCATGGCTGCTATCTGCATCGTCATGTGGATTTCTGCTTTAAACTGATTGAGCCACAAATGAGCACTTCCTCAGCCTTCAAAATTTCAGATTGTTAGATCTCAGGTTCAGAAATAATTGCTTTCAGAGAGGAATTTAGTTTGTCATCTATTCAATTCCATATTTTTATGACAGCCTGTTTACTTGGGTTTAGAATCAAGATATCCTTATTACCTCTACTGTCACTGTCTGTCTCTTAATGTGTCTGGCTGGGGATAAGGACTACCAAGAATGTAATAACAAAAGAAGAAAACCCAAATCTCTGAGTTTATTGACCTCCCACTTTTCATAGAAGAATGAGACAACAAGTTCTGAAAATATGTGTAATGAATAGAGGACTGAAAAAATGAAGAGAAAATAAAGACATTTCATTAGATTTTCAGAGACCACAGTCTATGTGGAAGGAGCTATAGAAAAATGATGTTTCACATTGTGCAGAGCCCTGAGGAAGGCCAATGTCAGTTTGAAGCCTGGGGATAATACTCCATGAAGGTGAAGAGACATTGCTTAATGCCCCCTGGTTTGAAGGATAGGGATCATTCCTTGAGAAATTTGGATCACTGATGATGTCCAAATTGAACTTCCTGGGCTCCAATCCAGTATAATCGCTTTACTCATTGTTCCCTGAATATGCCATGGTCTCTGGTCTGGTATACTCATGTTCGGCAAGAAAATTGCATCAGCTCACCAGAAGCAATTAAATTGATCTAGCTATTCCAAACCCTGAAAGGATGAATTGCATGTCAAACAAACGAACAAACAAACAAACAAACAAATCACTTATTTACACTGACAGACTTGTGTGATGAGTTGGAAAGAAGTATCACTTAGATAAATACACATTCCATTTGTGGCAGGTAGCCTACTTGAAAACAAAATAGCAACAGAAACTTCCATTATAAGTAAAAGAGCTGGATGTTTAAAGTTAGAATCAATGCTTGATATTAATCAGGAGGAAAATCAAATCATTACCACCTAATATACTTGTTTACTGGTAACACATACCTTACTAAGTGCTTTAGAATTAGGTGACAGTACATCCTAGTTTGCCCTGGAAAGTCCTGCTTTGTATCTGTTGTCCTTGCACACCATTCAACAAATGCTTCTTTTAAAGAAGCAAACCATTTACAATATACATTCTCAAATCTGGACTGGTTAGAATGCTTGAAGTTTCATCTTTGTGGCATTTTGATAATGTAGTAAATTATGACTCCTTATAATTCTTACGCTTATAGGGATAAGGGGGATCTAATCAAGTCTCTAAACTTTTAAAAATTAATGTCTGTTTACTAGTAAGTGTTCAAGGTTCTCCATTCTGGTAATATTTTAATCTGTTTATCTTCTACAGAGTCAGAGACTATGATGGGATTCAGACACTAAATTTTAATCTACCCCGTATATTTGGCCTACATTATTATTATCGACTTGAAGTTTACACCTTTTAACCTCTAACATCATAGGTATTTTATACACAAATATTGACTGATCAATTAGAGATTGAACATCATTAGTTGACTGTTTTGACTTCCATGGGAGGTATTTTTCTTACAAATTTTTCTTCTCTATTTACATTCTTAAACTCACCTTCCCAGTGTTACTGTCTGCCTCTTTATGTACAAAAATATTTTTCTTCCTAAGCACTTACTCCATATTTCCAAAATCTTGTGGACCCCTCTCGTTGCATATCTCACAGAAAACTAACCTCAACATGCTCAAATCACATTATTTAATTTATACTAAGGATTTTCTCCTTTCTTGTGAGAAATAAAGTAAAAAAGTTGTACAAGCTGATTGTGAGGGTTTCCCTGAAGTTCCTTAACCAAAACATGAAAACAAAAAACAAACTCAAGAAGCAGGGAAAGAAAGTAGGTCTAAAAATAGTTGGGAGGCAGAGAAGAGATACTCTGCAGGGGGAGCTACTATGTAGTTCTGATCTCAGTAGATTGGGGAGGAATTGTAAGCTGTAGAGCTTAATAAAGACAAATGATTTTTTAAAGACATTATGAAATAAAGACAAAACACATTGAAATGTGTAATTTAAGAAAATATTTTTAAAAATTAAAAGTAAACTTGAGTAAAAGGTTAAAAGAGTGAGCCACAATCCACCAAAAATATAACAAAGAACAGTTAACAAAATTATAGTTGACCCTTGAACAACACGTTGGCAAAGGCCACTGGCCTCTATGTATCTGAAAATCTCTGATAACTATGACTCCCCAAAATGTAACTACTGTTTCAGGAACCACGGGAACTACGAACAAGGATTTGGGAGACAGACGTTTGGCGAGAAGCAGAATTAGAGCCAGCACTGGCTCAGTGGCTTCCTATCTAAAGGCCGAGCCCCGAGCACAGCAGGGCCATGCTTTTTATACATTTACTACAAGGTTAGAGGGGAGTCAATACGCAGGAACCATTGCAGTGGGAGCTATTAGGTCACTATAGGTGTATTCAGGATGCTAATTATATTTTAATTTGTCTCTGTAAATGTTACCTGGATACCATATTATAAACTAATGGACTTCCATGACTAGATCACAAGCTGTCCATACCACTGAGTCCCAGTGGGAGAAATACACTGTTACATTGTTTCAGTCTTAAGCACCCAAGCACCTTGTGATTCCTCTACATTACTTGGCTTCCTTGGCTTCCTACCACTACTAATAATCTATGATTGATTTTATGGTAGTAAATGATAAAATAGACTAGTATCTTCATATGCATTTATGACGTATCTAACTTTTTCTAAAATTTTTTTGATATTTCTAGGCTATGTGGTTTAATTGCAAGTTTTTCAAATTTTTTCAATTCAAAAAAATCTTCCAATATATTCATTGAAAAAAAATCCATGTATAAGTGGACCCATGCAGGTCAACCCATGTTGCTCAAGGATAAACTATAGTTACATAAAATTATCAGACATTTAAGATAAAGAAAAATATTTTGTGCAACTGGATAGAATAATTACATCATTTTATATACAAATGGTGGAATTACAAATGAAGGTTTTGCAATAATGAATGTGTATGCAGGAAATTATGTAGATTGACAGTTATAAGTAAAAAATAAACTATAGTAATACAGGAAAATAGAATTATAATATTTTATCGTATGTTTTAATTCATCTCTTTAGGTCATGATTAATTACATGGACCAAAAATAGATTATGAGATCTCAGAACATAATTCTTAAGATTGATCTAATTAATACATTTTGAAAATGGTTCCCTACAAACAGAAACTATCATTTTTCAAGTATGCATGTAGTTTCATAAAAATAAATTCCATATATTAAGCATCAAATAGAATTTTAATCAATTCCAAAACAAAGTTGACACCCATTTATTTTGTAATCACAATGCAGTAAAACTAAAAATTGATAATAGAAAACTCTCCAAAATATAGGTCCAGATGGTATCACAAAAACCCTTTAAAGAAGCAAACCATTTAAAATATAGATAATTTCAGTGATACCCAAGGCATAATAAAAAAGGAAGTTTCTAAAATAGTTATATTCTTTGTTATAATTCACCCAAAACCTGCCCCAGACTATTCACACAGAAGAAAGAGATAGAATTAAACTCAACACACCTATAGATAATTCATAAAGCTAAAATAATATTAACAAACCTAATTCAGTATCATAGTGAAGAAAAGTAGTCTTATGGGATTTATAGGAATATAAGGATGGTTTTATATGAATAATCTTTTAATGCAATTCATTATCATTTTTATATGTCAAAAGGAAAAATTCATCCTAACTTACAGTCTTTTCCTGTAATACATGACATTTGGTTAGATTTAATTAACTATAACCAAAGATACTCTGTTGAAATTAAAATATATGGTTATAAATTCTTAATAAAAGTAGCTGGTTATGTCCTTAACTATTTACATACACCCATCTTCCATCTGGGTGCTCTTTCCAGCGAAACAATATAAATGGATTTCGTCCTATCTCAAAATAGATTCCAAATGGAACAAAATTTTAAATATTTTAGAAATCCACTAAAAAATGAGTCAGTGTTAGACAATTACTAAAATAAAATATTAAGTGAACAGAGACAGCTACAGAACTACATACATATGTACTGATAGGGAAGAATTTACAAGGACAGCCATCTAGTCCAGGTGGCTCCCTTCTGCTTTTCTAGTTAGCAAACACGGCAGAAATTCCCATTTCCCCCTCCCCTTCACTCCCCGCTCTTCCAGGCAGGCATTCACTCCCTAAACTCACTCCCTAAACTTACTCCCCCTTGCTTGCTTGTTTGCTGTGCACGTAGAAATGTTGCAGATAAGGAAGCAGAAAGATAGATATTGTTCCCCTTGCCTTTGTTCGGGGCTCAGACCTTGGGAGATTACTCCGCTCTAAGCCGCCCTGTGTAAAATAAACCTCAACATTCCAAGACCTCTTGAGTGCCACTTGGTTCTTCCATCAGCGATCCAGTCCAGGTTCTTCAGGTTTTTTCTGTAACAGTACATGTTCTCAACATGTATTTTAAGAAGCACTCAGTAGATATATTACTTAATAATGATATTTATAAAGTGATATAGAGTATTTCTGGATATTTTCAAAGATTCACAGTCAGTGGCTACTGAAGAAGAAGGGTAGACATGGGTCCAGAAACTGACCTTTTCATCATACATTTTTCTTAATCTTATGAAATTTTACCAAGAATATGTTGCCTTATGTTACAATATTGTCATAATGTGTATTTTTTCATATGCATTGGATTAATAAATTGGATAAAGTTGCAAAAATGTAGGATGGCACTAGCTCTTACACCATAGTCTCTCCTTCCAGTATATACCAAGCAAACAATCACTTAAAAAGTCACTCAGCTTAAAGTGGGACCTATGAAGAAGTACACAAACACACATACACATACATGCATGGATTTCATCTTCTCTTAACTAGTTTAACAGTATGCAGCATCCCACAGATATATGTGGTATAATTTTCCTGGATTTGCATATTTTCTTTATGAAAATTATTTAAAATCACATTCCAAATGTAAGTGACCTGATTATAAAAATCTAAACATAGACCAAAATTACAACACATCAAGTATAATAGAAAAGTTTGAAACAATAGTGTTTTTGAAATAAGTGAGAGAATATATATTTTAGGAGAACAACACCAAAATTTACTTTGAGCACCATCAGATACTGTTGGATTCTCCCAGAGGAGGACGCCGCCCCAAATCACTCACGAAAGGCGTCTCTTGATGCAACAAGCAAGAGGAATTATTCAGGAACCAGCTAGCTGGGGTCCAAGTGTCAGCCCGACACAGCGGGTCTCAACAAGGACCCCGAGCAGTCAAAGCCGGAGGTTTTTATAGCATTTTCTAAAAAGACAGTATTGTTCTACAAGCACGTAACAGGGTTTTTTTTCCAAGGACGCATAAATCTTTGGTTGGCGCCACATCCCGGGGGTTTCACGAGATAAGAACACCCTCAGCTATACAGTGTTTCAGCAAGATAAGCTTGGTATGCATGACTAACTGACCAAGGTTAGCTGTCTGAAGGCCGTAGCTGCCCACCACCTGGTGTTCATGATTAACTTGTTTTTCACCTTGTTTTTCAAGGGCTTTCTGAACATATTCAGAAAATGGCCTCTGGGTTTCTTAAGATGGCTGTGCTCAGGCTAACCTGCTGTCTTCACTGAATGTTTAGGTCCTACAATACAAAGCTATGAAAATAAAAGAAATTAGAACTTAATGCATCACCATTATCATGTTTAAAGTAAGAAAAGCACTTTCAGTGAAGGAGGACAGCTAATAGGCTTAGAAAGCACTTTGCAGCAGCAAGGTTCATTTAAAGTCCTATGAGCAGCTTCACTGTAAAAGGGGAAACTAGCAGAGTAAAAACAGTGGGACTTATTTTTTTGTTTTGGTTTCCTCCTTTTAACCAAAAAAGGTAGAAAAGTATAGATACCTTTTTTAAAATAGTGAAAAAGAAAGAAAAAAAAGCACAATGATATCCAAACATCTATCTCTGTGACATAGCATTTTCTCCTAAGAATGATGGTGTTCTGCTTTTAATATCTTAATTGAAAATCAAAAATTACTACACTCACTTCCATAAAGGAAACTTCATGTGTTTTTGCAAATAAGGTGCTATTTCTGTGATTAATTTCAGTATTAAAATTTCAGTGTGTTCAAACGGGGTCCTTCCTCTCTCCCTCCCTCCTCCCTCCCTCCTTTCCTCCCTGCTTTTGATGAGATGGCAGAGTTTTGACAGTTTGATCTCAAACTTCCCCTTTTCACAGTCTCTGCTATTTTTATTGTATAATAATCGATGATGTCAGGATCTTTACAAATAAATGCATTATAGCAGAAATATCTATTATATGCCTTAAAATAGATTTTTAAAATTAAAGTGTTAATAAATGCAGGTATGTTTATGTTCCTTCCCCCCCATATTAAAAACATATCTTGACTCCCTAATTTCCTATAGTAAAAAAAAGTCCATCTTTCTTTAAATGTCATACAAGGCCCATCACAGCCTGGACTCCATCTGTATTTCCAGTATATTCTTCATTTGTCCTCTCCTTCTTGTAAACATAACTCTGTTATGATTCCTTGAATATGTCATGCTTTTTACAAGCTGCTCCCTCTCCTGAAATATACTGCTCCACTGTTCTCTGTCTCACAAAGGTTTGATTGTACTTCAAGGCCCAAAGCCCCATTAAAACACCACTCCATGCACAGAGAACAGTCTCAGGGCATAATTACATACTCTCCTTTTGACTGTCATATAGTAATTTGTATACAGTTATGCAAAAGGACATATACCAATGAATTATATTCTTATATTGCCAGATTGTTTCTTTCAGTGGTTAGAGAGGCAATGTTTTATCACAAAGCATTGTGGTTAAGATAGATCTGTTCCAAATATTTATCAGCCACTTTCTAGTTAAGTACCATGGATAATTTGATCAACAGTTTGTGGATGATCTCTCTTTAAAATAATAATGAAATAAAATTAATGAGGTTAGTGCAAGGATTAAAAGACAATATGTGTAAACTGCCCAAATTAGTGTCTGATTTTTCAGTAAATGTTAGTTGTCTGATCATTCCCTTCTCAAAAGTAAGAAACATGTTTTATGAATTTCTGTGTCCTTGACACAGTCCTTGGCACATAGCAGGTACACAATAAATGTTGAATGAATATTGACATGCTGATATTATTCTGTCACAAACTTATTGTATTACCAGGTGCTGGGCACCAGAGACACCTGGATGTTTGCTCTTTGAATTCCTTTAACCCATTCGATTTTATGTTATGCTGAGTTGAGTTTCATGGCATCTCATACTATGAGTGAGGCAAGGTTTATGCCAAGATATACAATGTCAAAACATTATTGCTCTTTTCAATTCCAATATTACACTAGCTTTACTGACCCGAATTTAAAACAAGCCTCAGAAAATAAAATATCTAAAGAGCTCAGATATTCGCAATCCTTCTACAAATAGCTTTTGTATTTTTCGATACCTGGGTGAAACAAAGTGCAAATCTTTTAGAAAATTGTATGCATTTTTCCAACACTGTGGGAAACCATTTGGGTGGTGCTCACATCATAGAATGTTAAGGTAGATGCACAAACTGGACTTTCCATTTAGTTAATATGTGTATGCGTTGGAAAGTAGATTAGATACCACTGAGGGCTTATAAATAAATGATATATAAGACACAAATGCAAGAGGTATAATTAACCCAATGAGTTGCCATCCTGGAAAGTAAGGCATATCAAATTTCATTTCTCTAGTTCCATGCCAAACCCCCTCTTTTTTTCATCTTGGAAATCTTAATGTTGGACACTTGAGTTTTCTTTGCTTTCTTATGTTTTGAATTACTTTACCATAGAGAATTTTTATTTCTTTGGAGTGGTGTTCAGTTACTGAAAGGCAATGGTTGTTAATAATATTTTAAATTCTGAGATAGGAACTATATATGTATGCATGTGTGTGTGTGTGAGTGCACATATGTACTGTGTGCTCCTGAAATGAGAGAGTCTATTGTGGTACATGTATAAACATGCACACCTTCACAGTTGACCCTTGAACAATGCGGGCTTGAAATGCACAGGTACACTTACAAATTTTTTTCAGTAAGCATGTTGACTTTTGCGAGACTAGTTAGCACCTTTAATCACTGTCCCTCTGATGCTCATGCATTGAAATAGCCACTGTGATCTTCAGGGAAAGAATTTCATGTAATATCATCCCAG
The DNA here is from genome assembly GCF_040802235.1 of Manis javanica. Taxonomy (NCBI): domain Eukaryota; kingdom Metazoa; phylum Chordata; class Mammalia; order Pholidota; family Manidae; genus Manis; species Manis javanica. Next base: position 58,558,763 of record NC_133166.1, read on the forward strand.
TCAATATACATTTAAGCACCTTTGGGGAAATAAGATGGAGAATGCTGCATTCACCTTTGGCATAGTTACTATGAATATACTTCCATTTTTCATGTTGACTTCTTCTAGTATTTGTCTTTCAAAGTCCATGCAAGGAAAAAATAAAGCAACAAAACATAACTGAAAGGAGATGTTCCTTTGAGCACTCATCGAGTTTATTCTTCTTGTCTCCTCTCTCTCTCCCATCCCCTTTCATCCCTGCTCCTTTCAGCCCTCTTTCCCCTTCCCCCTCCCTCCCCTTCCTTCCTCTCTCTCTCCTCGTTCTCTCTTTTTCTCCTTCTTCCTCCCTCCTTGGATCTTTATTTATGGGTAAATATAGTGCAATAATTAATAGCATAGCCATTAGAGTCAGCCTGCCAGGGTTTGAATCACTTCTATCAGATTCTCATTTTTTTTCAAAAATATCACTATCTATCTGTAAGTCAAGATATTACTAGTATTTACCTCATTGGAATATTAGGAACCTGAAATTAAGGTTCACAATTTATAATAGTCCTATCTCACAGTATGTACACTCCATTTTATTAAGACGTTAACTGTAGCTTCATTTTGGTTCTTTGAATAACTTCAGTTCTTTCTTTCATTTCAGAAAGATTTAGGAAAGATTACTTAGTGATTGTGTATAAGATAAAAATACATAAGCACAATCAGTTCACAAAGCTTCTAAACTCAAAATGATATAAAATTAAAATAAAATAAAATACTATATGATGGGCATTCAACCACCCTTGACAATTGTGAATATTGCCTACTGATATAAGGGGGGAATAAAAAAAAATCTCATTGTGACAAAATACATCTCTTAAATATTTAAATATAAAAATGCAGAAAGTGCATTAAATGCCAAAAGAAAAACTAGAAAAAGGCCAAAACTGAAGGAGGTAATAAACATACACTGAAACAGCTTTTCATGCATGGAAGTTCTTTTTTTGAAATGAAGCTGAAAACCCTAATAGATAAATAGACTGCCATAAATTAGTCTGCTATAAAAGAAGATATACAAAAAACAATAATCTAATGAAAGCATCCCCAACATCACCGGTAATCAAAGAAATGCCAATCAAATTTCCAAGGTAATATTTTTCCACAAAAGACTCACAAACTTTTCATTTTTGTAAAGTCCTTAATCTAATTTTAGCAATAATTTGGATGGAAATATGGGTGCTCTTTAATTTTTAAGACATTGAATAGGTAAAAATTTGGGGAAGGTAATTTAGCAACATATCAGCAAATTGAGAAATGTATATTTTTTCAACCAAATCAATCTTTTTCTTTGAACTTAGTAAAAGAAACAAATTATAGATATACACATAGTGGTAACTGAAAATATGTTCATCATAACACTGAAAATAAGTTAGGAATGACAGATCCCAATATTCTATAAATAGCTTAATAAACCTTTTTACAAATCCTTTAAAATAATAATGTAGTATAAAATTACTGGCAGGTCAAAATTTCCACAAAAGGGAGAAAGTATATTGTAAATAGTTATATATGTAAGGATTCTAAATTTTGTATGTTAGCAAAAACAAATAAACATATGTATAGAAATAGCATAGTAGAAACTCCATAAAACAAGTTGTATATATATATGTTAGAGTATTTATTTAGTATGTTGGAATTTTTTATTTTCCACTTTCCCCTAGAATGCATATTTTGAAATCAGAATTTTAAAAAGACAGGGTTATGTTAGGCCTCAAAGTGGGAGGTCATTTAATAAAAATTAAAAAAAAATGTTTTTATGCATGCCAGGAAGATCTGAGTGTTAATAATGATTCTGCCACTTATCAGCAATGAGACCTTGAACATTTACTTAGTATATCTGAACCTCAATTATACAATTAACCCTAAACTTTAAAATGCCTTACATGATATATATGTTAGTTCACTCCTCCCTTCTTTTATTTACAGTTAATTAATTTCCTCTGTAATACTCAACTATGGCCAATGAATCTTTAAAAGAATTGTGATGCTCACAATGAGCACAATGTACAATGTGCCATAAAGCTTGGTTGGTAGAACGTTATACATATTCTTAGTTTCATAAATTTCAAACAAGACGGTTTTAAGGTTGCCTATGTTTATTGTTCTCTTTTATATTTACCTCCATTATTTATTTTTGACAAAATCTCACCTGAGAAAACATGTTATTTTTTGATGGGTTCTCACTTTTTAATATATGCCATTTCAGAAATTATATATGTATACCTATATGCATGTATATGTTATTTACAATATTTGTGAATATATATGTATGTGTTTATTTTCCAGAGTTAGCAGACTTAGTTGGCCTCTACCTTATGCACTTTTGAATATTTCTGAGTATTTCAACTAAAACATTCTTACAAGACAAACCTTTATGAAAGATTACTTCATTAGACAACAGAGTTCTTTCCAAAATATTTTTTAAAAAGAAAAATGTATTCAAATGAAGGCATTTATATTTGAATTACTGTAAACAGCCCCCCAAATTATGCAACCATTTTTACAAAAGCAAATTTTGTCTAAAAATGTTTAAGTTCTCTGTAGGTCTTTGATTTCAATTTTGATATAACAATCTTTGTATGTGTAGCCACTTTAAGCAGAAAAGTTTGAAAATATTATCTAATTTTTCTCCAGCATTTAATTCTTCCGGAATTTTTGCTTTACTTTACTACTGATGTCCTGATATTGATCAGGCCTTCTTCACCTAAATACTATTGAAAATAATGTTTTATAGTTTACACTGAGTTGCTAACTCAAATACTTAAATTGCCTAGTAGGAAAAATATATGGGTGAAATAGGATATAAATATATATATATATATATATATATATATATATATATATATATACACACACACACACACACACACACACACACACACATACACACACACATACTCACACTCAAAATATATATTATTAATATCTATATATGTATATCACATGTATGTACATCATATATTTATAAATATATATATATATATTCACCTGTAATTTCGTATATATTCACTTTTAATGTGACCTTGTCTCCTGTTCTCAACCTCTCTTACTTGGATTTTCCAAAACAAAGATTTTTGTGGTTTTTCCTCCATCTTAACTGTTTCCTCCCACTGAGTGCAGACTTGCAGAGCTCAGAGTTCTCTGACTCCTGTTATGGGATTCCCCCCTACATCATGTATTATTGCTGTAACAGGTAATATACACCTGCTAAACTGACCTGAAACTTGTCTTTCATTTGTGGTCTTTTTGGTTCTTTACAGAGTCCAAATATTGTGTGATAAAGGGAAGAACATTGAAAGGTCAGTCTCTAGGCTTCTTAGATGTGTATCTAGAATGAACCAATCAGGTTCTCATGCTCCTGCAGTTTGTGCAGTATTGTGGTAGCATATGTTTTCTGTATTACTCATTTGTGTCACATGGTCACCCTCTTGCATTTTGTATGAAGAGATGAATACTCTCCCTGTATAGAATCCAGGCTCTTTGATGACAAGAAACTTATCTTATATTTCTTGCAATAGAATTCCTGCATTCTTTTAATACTTACATAAATGCATGTATACATACATACAAACACATATGCCTATAATGACTTAAACTCACCTCTCCTCTTCACTAGTCTTGTAAAAAATAGAGATGTAAGAAGAAGGTAAAGTCAGTAATTTTAAAGGATTGCAAAGTGAAAATGGGCAAGATTTGGAGTATAAACAGAATTAGCTTTCTACTTCTGTCATTTGCAAGTTAAGTAACCTTGTAAAAATTAGTCAACCCCTGCAAATATTATTATTCTGATATCTAATGGGAGACAGTGGTCTATAATTAAAAACGTTATGAAGATTAAATAATAGAGGACTGGAGCCAAGATGGTGGCATGAGTAGAGCAGCGGAAATCTCCTCCCAAAACCACATATATTTTTGAAAATACAAAGACAACTCTTCCTAAAGGAGAGACCAGAAAACACAGGACAACATCCAGACCACATCCACAACTGCGAGAACCCAGCGCCTCACAAAGGGGGTGAGATACAAGCCCCAGCCCAGTGGGACCTCAGTGCCCCTCCCCCAGCTCCAGGCAGGAGGAGAGGAGTTGGAGGGGAGAGGGAGAAGGAGCCCAGGACTGCTGAACACCCAGCCCCAGCCATCCGCACCGGAGCGCAGACACAGTGCATGTGCGGGGCCCTGGTTATTAGGGAAACAGGGCAGCAAGAGGGGTGAGCAGGTCCCTGAGGCTGGTGCCTGGGGACAAAGAAAAGCGAGCGGTTTTTTTTCTTTTAATTATTTATTTAAATTTTTTTTTTTTTTTGCAAGTGCTTTTTGGAAGTCTTAAAGGGACAGGGACCCCAAAACCAGATGGAAGCATCCTGAAACACTTAGTCCAGAGGCAGGGAATATGGAGATCTCTGGGCACTCTAACCCCCTTGGTAGCAGGGAGCACGGAGGCCCCTCACAGAGATAAAGAGCCTCCTGGCTGCTCCCCCTCCAACGCGACTCCACCATTTTGGAGCAGCTACCGGGGCCAGGCCACGCCCACAGCAACAGCGAGCAGGAATCAGAAGCCCTGTCTGATGCACAGCTGCCCAGAACAAGCCACTGGATGTCACTGTTCTCCCAGGAGAGGAAGGCCACAAACCAACAAGAAGGGAAGTTCTTCCAGCTGTCACTCATCCCAGCTCTGCAAACTATTTCTATCACCATGAAAAGGCAAAATAACAGGCAAACCAAGATCACAGAGACAACACCAGAGAAAGAGACAGACCTAACCAGTCTTCCTGTAAAAGAATTCAAAATAAAAATCATAAACATGCTGATGGAAATGCAGAGAAATATGAAAGAGCTAAGGGATGAAGTCCAGAGGGAGATCACAGATGCCAGGAAAGAGATTACAGAAGTGAAACAAACTCTGGAAAGATTTATAAGCAGAATGGATAAGATGCAAGAGGCCATAGAAAAAATAGAAACCAGAGAACAGTAATGCATAGAAGCTGACAAAGAGAGAGATAAAAGGATCTCCAGGAATGAAACAATATTAAGAGAACTGTGTGACCAATCCAAAAGGAACAATATCCATATTATAGGGCTACCAGAAGAAGAAGAGAGAGAAAAAGGGATAGAAAGTGTCTTTGAAGAAATAATTGCTGAAAACTTCCCCAAACTGGGGAAGGAAATAATCGAACAGACCACGGAAATACACAGAACTTTCAACAGAAATGACACAAGGAGGACAACACCAAGACACATAATAATTAAAATGCAAAGATCAAGGACAAGGAAAGAGTTTTAAAGGCAGCTAGAGAGAAAAAGGTCACCTATAAAGGAAAACCCATCAGGCTATCATCAAACTTCTCAACTGAAACCTTACAGGCCAGAAGAGAATGGCATGATATGTTTAATGCAATGAAACAGAAGGGCCTTGAGCCAAGGATACCGTATCCAGCACAATTATCATTTAAATATGAGGGAGGGATTAAACAATTCCATACAAACAAAGGCTGAGGGAATTTGCCTGCCACAAACCACCTCTACAGGGCATCTTACAGGGACTGCTCTAGATGGGAGCACTCCTAAAAAGAGCACAGAACAAAACACCCAACATATGAAGAACGGAAGAGGAGGAATAAGAAGGGAGAGAAGAAAAGAATCTCCAAACAGTGTATATAACAGCTCAATAAGTGAGCTAAGTTAGGCAGTAAGATACTAAAGAGGCTAACCTTTAACCTTTGGTAACCACGAATTTAAAGTCTGTAATGGCAATAAGTACATATCTTTCAATAGTCACCCTAAATGTAAATGGACTTAATGTACCAATCAAAAGACACAGAGTAATAGAATGGATAAAAAAAGCATGACCCTATCTGCTGCTTACAAGAAACTCACTTCAAACCCAAAGACATGCAAGGACTAAAAGTTAAGGGATGGAAAAACATATTTCAGGCAAACAACACAGAGAAGAAAGCAGGGATTGCAGTACTAATATCAGACAAAATACAAAAATCAGACTTCAAAACAAAGAAAGTAACAAGAGATAAAGAAGGACATTACATAAAGATAAACGGCTCAGTCCAACAAGAGGATGTAACAATTTTAAATATACATGCACCCAACACAGGAGCACCAGCATATGTGAAAAAAATACTAACAGAACTAAAGGGGAAAATAGACTGCAATGTATTCATTTTAGGAGACTTCAACACCCCACTGACCCCAAAGGATAGATCCACCAGGCAGAAAATAAGTAAGGACACGGAGGCACTGAACAACACAGTAGAACAGATGGACCTAATAGACATCTATAGAACTCAACATCCAAAAGCAACAGGATATACATTCTTCTCAAGTGCACATGGAACATTCTCCAGAATAGACCGCATACTAGGCCACAAAAAGAGCCTCAGTAAATTCCAAAATATTGAAATTCTACCAACCAACTTTTCAGACCACAAAGGTACAAAACTAGAAATAAATTCTACAAAGAAAACAAAAAGGCTCACAAACACATGAAGGCTTAACAACACGCTCCTAAATAATCAATGGATCAATGAAAAAATTAAAATTGAGAACAAGGAATATATGGAAACAAATGAAAACAACAACACAAAGCCCCAACTTCTGTGGGACGCAGTGAAAACAGTCTTAAGAGGAAAGTATATAGCAATCCAGGCGCACTTAAAGAAGGAAGAACAATCCCAAATGAATAGTCTAATATCATAATTATTGAAACTGGAAAAAAAAGAACAAATGAGGCCTAAAGTCAGCAGAAGGAGGGACATAATAAAGATCAGAGAAGAAATAAACAAAATTGAGAAGAATAAAACAATAGCAAAAATCAATGAAACGAAGAGCTGGTTCTTTGAGAAAATAAACAAAATAGTTAAGCCCCCAACCAAACTTATTAAGAGAAAAAGACAATCAACACAAATCAACAGAATCAGAAATGAGAATGGAAAAATCATGACAGACTCCACAGAAATACAAAGAATTATTAAAGACTACTATGAAAACCTATATGCCAACAAGCTGGAAAACCTAGAAGAAGTGGACAACTTGCTAGAAAAATACAACCTTCCATGACTTACCAAGGAAGAAACACAAAAGTTAAACAAACCAATTACGAGCAAAGAAATTGAAACGGTAATCAAAAAACTACCCAAGAACAAAACCCCCGGGATGTATGGATTTACCTTGAAATTTTATCAGACACACAGAGAAGACATAATACCCATTCTTCTTAAAGTTTTCCAAAAAAGAGAAGAGGAGGGAATACACCCAAACTCATTCTATGAAGCCAACATCACCCTAATACCAAAACCAGACAAAGACCCCACCAAAAAAGAAAATTACAGACTAATATCCCTGATGAATGTAGATGCAAAAATACTCAATAAAAATATTAGCAAACCAAATTCAAAAGTATATCAAAAGGATCATACACCATGACCAAATGGGATTCATCCCAGGGATGCAAGGATAGTACAACATTCGAAAATCCATCAACATCATCCACCACATCAACAAAAAGAAAGACAAAAACCACATGGTCATCTCCATAGACACTGAAAAAGTATTTGACAAAATTCAACATCCATTCATGATAAAAACTCTCAGCAAAATGGAAATAGAGGGCAAGTTCCTCAACATAATAAAGGCCATTTATGATAAACCTACAGCCAACATTATAATGAACAGCGAGAAAGCTGAAAGCTTTTCCTCAGAGATCGGTAACTAGACACAGATGCCCACTCTCCCCACTGTTATTTAACATAGTACTTGTGGTCCTAGCCACGGCAATCAGACAAAACAAAGAAATACAAGGAATCCAGATAGGTAAAGAAGTTAAACTGTCACTATTTGCAGATGACATGATATTGTACATAAACAACCCTAAAGACTCCACCCCAAAACTACTACAACTGATATCAGAATACAGCCAAGTTGCAGGACACAAAATTAACGCACAGAAATCTGTGGCTTTCCTATACACTAACAATGAATCAACAGAAAGAGAAATCATGAAAACAACTCCATTCACAATTGCATCAAAAAGAATAAAATACCTAGGAATAAACCTAACCAGAGAATTGAAAGTCTTATACTCTGAAAACTATAAGTCACTCTTAAGAGAAATTAAAGGGGACACTAACAAATGGAAACTCATCCCATGCTTGTGGCTAGGAAGAATTAATATTGACAAAATGGCCATCCTGCCCAAAGCAGTATACAGATTTGATGCAATCCCTATCAAACTACCAGCAACATTCTTCAATGAATTGGAACATATAATTCAAAAATTCATATGGAAACACCAAAAACCCCAAATAGCCAAAGCAATCCTGAAAAAGAAGAATAAAGTAGGGGGAATCTCACTCCCCATCTTCAAGCTCTGCTATAAAGCCATAGTAATCAAGACAATTTGGTACTGGCACAAGAACAGAGCCACAGACCAGAGGAACAGACTAGAGACTCCAGACATTAACCCAGACATATATGGTCAATTAATATTTGATAAAGGAGCCATGGACATACAATGGCAAAATGACAGTCTCTTCCACAGATGGTGCTGGCAAAACTGGACAGCTACATGTAGGAGAATTAAACTGGACCATTGTCTAACCCCATATACAAAAGTAAAGTCGAAATAGATCAAAGACCTGAATGTAAGTCATGAAACCATTAAACTCTTGGAAAAAAACATAGGCAAAAGCCTCTTAGACATAAACATGAGTGACCTCTTCTTGAACATATCTCCCGGGCAAGGAAAACAACAGCAAAAATGAACAAGTGGGACTATATCAAGCTGAAAAGCCTCTGTACAGCAAAAGACACCATCAACAGAACAAAAAGGAACCCTACAGTATGGGAGAATATATTTGTAAATGACAGATCCGATAAAGGCTTGATGTCCAAAATATATAAAGAGCTCACATGCCTCAACAAACAAAAAACAAATAACCCAATTAAAAAATGGGCAGAGGAACTGAACAGACAGTTCTACAAAAAGGAAATACAGATGGCCAATAGACACATGAAAAGATGCTCCACATCACTAATTATCAGAGAAATGCAAATTAAAACTACAATGAGGTATCACCTCACACCAGTAAGGATGGCTGCCATCCAAAAGACAAACAACAACAAATGTTGGCGAAGCTGTGGAGAATGGGGAACCCTCCTACACTGCTAGTGGGAATGTAAGTTAGTTCAACCAATGTGGAAAGCAGTATGGAGATACACCAAAATGCTCAAAACAGACTTACCATTTGACCCAGAAATTCCACTCCTAGGAATTTACCCTAAGAATGCAGCAATCAAGTTTGTGAAAGACAGATGCACCCCTATGTTTATCGCAGCACTATTTACAATAGCCAAGAATTGGAAGCAACCTAAATGTCCATCGATAGATGAATGGATAAAGAAGATGTGGTACATATACACAATGGAATACTACTCAGGCATAAGAAGAGGGCAAATCCTACCATTTGCAGCAACATGGATGGAGCTGGAGGGTATCATGCTCAGTGAAATAAGCCAAGTGGAGAAAGAGAAATACCAAATGATTTCACTCATCTGTGGAGTAGAAGAACAAAGGAAAAACTGAAGGAACAACACAGTAGCGGAATCACAGAACCCAAGAATAGACTAACAGGTACCAAAGGGAAAGGGACTGGGGAGGATGGGTGGGTAAGGATAAGGGGTGGGGAGAAGAAGGGGGTATTAAGCTTAGCATGCATAATGGGGGGTTGGGAGAAAGGGGAGGGCTGTACAACACAGAAGAGACAAGGAGTGATTCCAAAACATATTGCTATGCTGATGGACAGTGACTGTAAAGGGGTTTATAGGGGGGACCTGATATAGGGGAGAGCCTAGGAAACATAATATTCTTCATGTAAGTGTAGATTAATGATAACAAAAAAAAAAAGAAAGAAAGAAAAGGGGGATTACTCCCTGATAGGATAAAACTATCTGTAAATCATCAATTAATGCATGCTTTAAATATCCTTAATTTTGATCACTTAAAGGGTGTCAGATGATCAGCTATGGAGGTACATTTTACTGATAATATTCCTTTCTCTTAAAAAAAAAAAGCAGTTCCTGTGTGGTGACCTCCAATGAGTTCTACACAATGGTATAAAGGGCATATCAAAGTGTGGGCAAAGGATCTGTTTGTGTTTATACAGAGGCTCAAAGCCTAATTTGGCTACCCAGAAAATGAACTAAGATACAATATGAAGAAAACTTCCAACATCAGCACTCTCTGGAAGACTCATACCAGAAGATGATCATCAAAAAACCTCAACAAAGATCCAGGCACTGCTACAGCTGTAGCTACATTCATCCCACCGGTTCCTGGACTTGCCATTGGAATGAAGAAGGAGATATCTAAGCTGGCCTGTGCATACAGTAAAACAACAAATTTGACTGGAAACTCAACCAAGAATTAGAAGTGCAAGATGTAGCACTCCAAAATCTTACAACTGCAGACTATCTACTGTTAAAAGAACATTTGGGATGTGAACAGTTCCCAGGAATGGGCTGTTTTAATTTGTCTGATTTCTCTCAGACTGTTCAAGTACAGTTGGACAGTATCCATCATATCATAGATAAATTTTCACAAATGCCTAGGATGCCTAACTGGTTTTCTTGGTTTCACTGGAGATGGCTGGTAGTTATAGATCTGCTTTGGTTTTGTAACTGTATTCCTATTATGTTAATGTGTGTGCACAATTTAATTAGTAGTTTAAAACCTATACATGCTTAAGTTACTCTGTAAGAAGATATGTCAAAGAAATAATCAATCTTCCCATGTTTTCTTCCACCTACTACTTCTATAGCTTTTCTTCTTCCTTCCTAATTACAACCCTTAAATAGAATTCGTGCCTCATATCGAATTTACTGAGTATCATAATTCCTCCAAGTGGTAAAGATACCTCAAGACAAATGCTGGGCATAGAAGCCACAGGGCATAAATCTGCAAAGAAGTAAAAAGCTAACCTTTTCAAACAATATGGCCTCTCTCTCACTTACCAACTTTACATTTCCCTGTATGGCCCCGGAAGGTAACTGGTTAGCCAGAGACAGGTAAGATTCTTCAAGGGAGGAACAACCTAAGACAGGCACAGTCACAGGGGGACCATCAGGTGAGAAATTGGGGATCAACAGAGGTGAGGCTTAGAACCTCATCCCCCCTGTATTGAGAGAAATCTTCTGCATCCGTGGATGTTTCATTGCCCTTGTGTAGCTTGAATTAACACATAGTCTACAGGCACTCACCTGATCATCTACATTTGCTCTCTTACAACACTAAACTATGTTTTCTACCTTTATCTTGCATCTACCTACCACTTCAGCATTTTATTAAAAATAATAATACTAATAATAAAGGGAGAAATGTGAGATCCACATATAAATCAAGTATGAAAATAAAACGAATATTCATATTTGACCTGATTGTTTATAGTTCATAATGCGTGATCAAAACTGAAAGTTTCTGTGATGACTGCCCTTGTACTGTTCACCATGTAAGAACTTATTCACTATGTGAGAATTTGTTCACCATGTAAAAACTTGTTCGTTATGCTTCAGAAGATTGGAGACTGATGAAAATTAGGCTTGGGGTGGATTAATGATTGTGCATTGAGCATTGAGTCCCCTATACAGAATTTTATTGTTGTTAACAACCATTTGGTCAATAAATATGAGAGATGCCCTCTCAATAAAAATAACTAAATAAAAATAAAAAATAAAAATAAAAATAAAAGATTAAATAATAATGTATGTTGTCACCTTTAAAATCGATTTCAACCATACCTTGATTCTTTATTGAGAACCTGTTTTCTCATCTGTGAAATAGGCATAATAGGTAACAGACAGATAGGTCAGAGAGAAAAAATAGAACAATGTGTGTAATACCCTTGGAAGAATCCCTGTTAAAATGTAGATATTTAATAAAACTTAGCTCACTCTTCCCACATAGCAAAATCTTAAATAATTTTTACATCCCGATGCTGATAGGTATTACAAGTAAGTTAGTTTGACTGTACAGGTTTTTTCCCCAAAGTTTAATGGACTATTTTTACATTACAAAGGACTAAGTAGAATTGTTACTTGAAACTAATAGGTAAGGACGATATTTTACATTTCTGTAAAGTGGACACTTAATAGAATAAAACTAAGTCTGGGTTGCCACCAAAATTCACACATACAAAATAATGTGAAAATGAATAATTATATCCCTACATATTTTTAATTATATTCATGAAGTATTTCCTAAGCATATTTGTTAAAAATATTTGGATAGTGACAGTTATAAAATGTCAATTCTGGTGTCAGGTCATTCTATCATAAATTTCATGCCCCTAATTTTGTGACTTTGCAGTTCCTCTTGAATGCTACTCTCAAATCTCAGAAATGTGGAATTCAGTTAGGTTTATAATGACAACCGTATTTATTTAAGCACCCTGGCCAAAAAAAAAAAATCAATCTGTACTGATGGAATCATAATCTTAATGTTGGAAGGAATATTTGTGTTCCTTTCATCTATTCCCTTTAGTTTACAGTTGACAAAATTAAAATTCAGATAAATTTAGGATCTTACTCATGGTAATGCTGGTATCACATTTTGCATTAGTATTTTCATTATTTATTTCCTTCCTTAATAATATCTCAAAATTGAAAAAAGACATTAAAACATAAAAAACAAGATATCACAGCAAAAATATGTTTTCAATCACTATAGGATTAATACAACCTTTTATAGGGATAGCTGCTTTGAGTGAAATATTTTACAGAATGTATCTAGATGTCAATAAAAGACTTCTATTATTTTTGCAAGCATTTGTAGCTGTTAACTTTAAAGTCAACCTAAGATCCGGGGAGAGTTAATCAAATCATGATGATAACCTGACTCATTGAGATCCCATAGAGAAAACACACACACAGGCACCTGCCCTACTGCACACTAGGATGTTCTCCAAAACATGGAGGAAATGAATACATGTGGTAATATCTGTTAAATCCTATCTTGATGTCAATTATTAATTATATTGCCCACAAATAAGAGCTGTTGTGTTCATAATAATGTCTTCCATATGTGTGAAAATGTGTAAAGTGTGTGAGAAGCCTCTTTCCTTCAAAAAGGGCTGTGTCAGAACAACCTAGGATTGAAGCCTAAGTTTTCAGAATCCCTGCTTTTCCCGTTATACTGCACTCCCCTTGTAAACAGGTGAACATGAGCCCAGCCAAGCAGTCTTCCATTATCTTTTACTGTATTGGGACTTGCAGGTTTCTTCTCCTGTACTTCAGCTCCATTAGTTTTTAAAGACCTACTCTCTTCCAAGCTATTTCCTGTATCTCCCATTAACGTTACTTTGGCAGCAACTGTATTTCCACTTCATCCCTTCCCTCAGAAGCTAACTTTGGTATATAAAACAGGAAAAAAAATATTAGACACTGGTTTTTTTTAAATGCATAAGAGAGCTTGACAATTATGCTCAAGGCTAAGCTTCTGGCAGCAATTCTCAAACTACAGCCTAGAACTAGTCTGACAAAGAAACAGCAGTCACCCTCAGCAGGCTAGAATGTTTCACTCTGCTCTGTCCCCACTTCTGCATCAAGAATTTGACTTCATTACTATAGTTACCATCCTCACAATAAGAAAGTGAAGCCTCCCATCCCTTCTTTGTCTTACATTGCTATCATAGGCCCCATGAGTGGGTCCAGCACTTGGGACACTGGAAAGGGGGAAAGGGCAGATTTCTGTGTACTGAAAGGAGATAGTCATTGTTAATCAACAGAAGTCCTGTGATGAGGAACTTCCCCCACACAGATTGGCTTCAATTGTGAGCAGCCATACTAGATGAAAATCTTCACCCTTTATGTATTCATTATTATTTTCAATTCTCTGTGCATTAAAATATATTTTCTCCTAAATGTTTTTAAAATAGAAAAAGCTGCATAGATTAATGTAACAAACACCCTGTTACCAACCTACTCAACTTTAATATAATCTAATGATATGACTTACTTTATTAAGAAAAATAACATGAAAGATATTGTTAAATTTTTTTTGGAACTCAGTTGTCCTGTTCTTTCCCATTCTTTCTCCATCCCTCTTATTAATGTATATATGCATTGTTATCATGCAGGCTTTTTTATTTTTAGTGAAATATGTGTAGCAAAGTCAAATATAGAAAGACCCTGGGGACCAAATGACCATGAGGCCTTCTTGGACCTTTTGCCACCACACTTACATCCATAAAAGAAAAGGAAACTATCTTAAACAGGGTACTGCAATTCCAAATTGATAAAGTAGATATTTAACTTTAATAGATACTGCCAAACCACTTACACAATGTCTGTAAAATTTACTTTTCCCCCATACAGCTTATGAGAGTTCCCACTGGTATACTTCCTTGTCATCACTTAATGTTGTCAGACTTTTAATTTGTTGTGAACTAATAGATTAGAAATAATATTCTATTTTTTTTCTCAGTTCTCTGCCTTTGATTACTGTTGTGGTTAAATATCGTCTCAAATTTTTATTTTCAATTGGATTCCTTTGTTTGTGAATTGCCTGGTCATATTCTTTGCCTTTAAAGGCAAGTTGTATATCTTTTCACTGTATATTTATAAGCCTTATATATAGTGTGATTTGTATTAAAAGTGATCTTCTGAAAAGTACATAGACCAGGATATACAAATGTAGCATCTGACTATCTGGCCAAAAGGTAATGTGACAGCAGCTTTTGGTATTGAAATGAAGATATTTTTACATATAAATATAACTTGTTTTTCTGCAATAAATTCTTTTTTGATGCAAAAAAAAAACTGATCTTCTAATTTTAATAGAGAAAATGTTTTTCTTTTGCATTTCTTGCTTTTGTATTGTATGTATTTCCCAACAGCATGCTCATTTAAAAAATCTGATATATAAAAGACCTTCATATATATATATATATATATATATACCTTCCCAGTTATGAACATACACACATTTATTTATAAATGTTTCAAAGCATATTTATTTTTTATTAGGCATATAACTCCCCAGACTATTCTTTTATATGTGAATTGAAGTGGGATTTAATATTTTAAATATTTTTTTCTAAAGGCTTGTTTCTCAGAGCACTATTTGTTGAACAGTTCACCTATACCTGTGAATCTGTTGCATATTTAATGTCAGTGTATTAGTGGATTTGTTCCTGAACTCTGCACTAAAATGGTCTATTTATCTGTTTCCACACTGATATTTATGGTTGGCTTAATTACTGTAGATTTAAAGTCAATTTATATTTGATAAAGCAGTTATAGTTTATTTCAAAACTCTTTTCATTGCTTTGATCCCATATATTTTCATAACATTTTAGAGTCAGATTGTCAACTTAAAAAAATGCTATTGGAAATTGATTTGAATGCATGGAGTTTAAATATAAATTTGGGAAAACATAATTTGTAATTTCAATCTTCCCCTTTATGAACATAATATATCCAATTTATTTAGGTTCCAATTTGTACCATTCAAAAATGTTTACATATTTTCTGTATTAAAGTCTTGCATATTTGATGTTAGTTGTATTTCAAGACACCCTATTATGTTTGTGGTTTCTATGGCTAGCTTATTGAGTATCACATTTTCAAATAAGTTGTTGCTTATTTGTAGGGAAGACATTGAATATTTTTGTGAATCTATCACATAAAATCAGAATTCCTGTGCCAAATTGCTAACTTGGAGTGTATTTTTGTTACCCTAATGGAACAATATCATGAATTTTACATCAATGTGAAAGCTCAAACTTATATCTAAAAATATAACTGGAAAACATATACAAAAATGTATATAAATGATTTAAATACTCTTGGTATTAAAATATATAATATTTTTAAAAATTTCCACTTTACCAATCAATTTGGTTATTAATAAGTATACATTGTATACAGTAACTTGTAAAGCTTATAAGCCATTTAAAAAATTGTGCAATAAATAACATAAAGCTAGCTACATTTATTTTTAAAAACACAGAACCAAAGCTTAAAATGAAATTTCAGGAAATTTCCTGAAATAAACTTATTCACTAAGCATTTAAAGGACTCTTATTTTTAAAAATGCTGAGTAAATAGGGCAGAATGAGACTTGAAGGAAATCCTTGTCTCTGTTTGAGAATGGTGATGTCATCAACAAGTAAGATGAATAAGGAGCAGTTTCAGGCAAATACCAGACTATGGGGGCTGATATGGATTTCTGATCAACTTGGAGCTAAAAGCAATACTCCATAATATGAAGGATTTCAGGAGAAGTAGTTATGGCTCCGTAATAAAATCTGTCCATCTCTCCATCTGTCTATCATTGTTCTATCATCAGTCTACCGAATCTCTGCTTTCACTCTTTCATCAGTATCTTTGAAAGGTATAAAAAGGAACATGAGGCTATGAGGCAAAAGAAAGGTTCCTCATTATGTGTGATATATTCATAGCATGTACTTATCATCATATTAACGAATCCCGTAATTTTTTTGAAGTTAAAGGTGTCCAGGGGATGAAGTCAAGACTTCATCATCATCTCATTAGAAAAAAAAACCTTGTAGTGGTTATAGTGATTGTGGGTGATTTGGGATGTGATTTTGGTGATGATTTAAACATCATTATTGGAAATATGCATATATTTGTTTTTTTAATCCTAGAATTATTTATCGTAGTAAGAACTTCATGTAAACTTGAGAATGCCACAGCTTTACTATTTCTCACTTGCCTGAGTAGACAGATGATTTTATGAATTCCCTGTCATTGTTAGACTTTTTTGTCTTCAAAAGTGAAGGACAAGATAGTACCCATGAAATATTTATGATAACCACATGAGTTTTTAAATTTTATTAAAATATTGTCTTTTTATTTTTATCCAAGTGGTATTTTCATGTAGGTCAAAGAGTCGAATAGTAAAAATACTCTGACTTATAATGAAAAATACAGTCCCCTACTTCACTATTCCCTATCCTGAATCCCACTTCCCCATACTATTTCTTGGTTTTTCAGGTTTAGATATTATATATAACAATGGTTAATGTTATGTGTCAGCTTGGTTAGGTCATTGTAACTCTGGAGTTAAGGGGATTCCCCACCTGGAGCAAGTAAGTTCTCCATGAATCTGAAGAAACTGAAGGAGGACAAAGGGAAGGGCAAGTTAGAGTAAAGGGTTTTATTGCTCACAGCTCAGTCTCTCAGTTGGGTTCCCCTGGCATGCCCCCAAGTTCTTCCTCTCCAGCCACCCCAGTGAGCAAGCCCTCTCCATCTGTTTCTCTAGCAGCAGTGTGTGCTTGCTTCCCCTGCCCATCCCTCCAGACAGCAACTCCATTGGTGGGTCCTGGTGACTGGCAGGCACTAGACCAATTAGGTACCAGGAACAGAGGAGAGGAGAGAATCGCCATTTTCTGTCTACCCCTTTCCCTGGCTGCCATCCTACTGTGGCCTACTGCTATGTAAATAGGCCCTTATCTGCATATCGCTGTGGAAGCCAGTTAGAAATTCTGGGTGGAAACTTCCATTTACCACACAATCATGGTACCCATATTTAGCCAAACATTATTCTAGATATTTCTGTGAAGGTTTTTGTTAGATGAGATTAACATTTAAATCAATAGATGGGCCTCATCCAATCAGTTAAAGGCTTTAATAGGAAAAGACTGATCTCCTCATCCAAGAATTAATTCTGCCAGCAGATTACCTTTGAACTTGAACTGCAGTTCTTCCAGTGTTTCTAGCCTGATGGCCTACCGCACAGATTTTAGACTCACCAGTCCTCCACAATTATATGCGCTAAATTCTTCAAATCAGCATCTCTCTCTCTCCTCTCATTTCTCATTTCTCTATCTCTGTGTGTGTGTATATGAGTGTATATATATATACAATATACATATATATACACACACACACACAGACACAAAATCTGTTGTTGCTCTAAAAAATCCTGATTAATATATATACTAAGCTTCCAAATTTAGAAGAAGCATTTCTAGCTTTCTTACCTTTTACCACTTCCTTTCCACATCTTTGCAATATAATTCATCCCAATTTTTACTTAAATACATCTTTTTCATGAATGGATTTTTAAGACTATAAAGTTACTGTTCACAGCTGCAACAATAATGAACAGTAAACGTGTTTTCATTCTTTTACAGTATTTTGTTTTTCCCAGTGTTAATTATTTATCCAGTTCTTTTCTTGCTTGTTTTTTCTTAATTTTCTATTAATGTCATGAGGCACTTCTCAATATCGTCATATAACATTGCCTCTGAAAACTAAATAGAGTTACTAGTAATTATCTCATCATTGCCAGAATGTTACCCACATTTTCCCTGCGTATCTGAATCGCAGGCTTACAACTGCAGGTCTGGGCTGAATCCAGCAGTTTGGTTAAATCGAAGTCATTTGTTCCTATTTTAGGTGCAGGGGACACTGGTGGCTTTGTTTCACATGGCTAGGTAGTTCCACAATACTGTAAGTGGCCTCATCCAAGTGGCCAAATTAAGTTGTAAATGGCCACTACATCCTGATAACAGTGTATTTTTAGGAAACTACTTGGCTTTGTTGATGAACATTCATCAAGATTCACACATAGAATCAGTATAGACAGTGAAAAGAAATTAGTAAATTAGATCTTAATCCTATCTCTAGTATTTATAGAGTAAAAATTCATCTAGATAATTGTACATAACAAAAGATTATTATTTCTAGGGAAAGTCAAGATTAGGTTTTAATTTTCACTTAGTCACCAATTAGATGATTTTTTGAATTCACAGAATTTTACATGCTTTCAGATGAAGGCTGTGCTTCTAAAAATTAAGCCAAAGTCTAACGAGAATATCTTGAGAGAATGCATATTCAGTGTATATTCAATGCCAGTAAGATATAGAAGGGGAAAACATAGGGACAAAAAAATGAAGGAAATAATGAGGAGATAGGAATTAAAAGATTTTTCTTGGTATTCAAACTGACAGAGTTTTGAAAATTCTGAGTGGATTTACATTAGATTCCAAAATGTACACGCATCCATAATGTACACACCCATATTTTTTAAGACATCACTCAGTCTTTAATTTCTCAGAGACTCTCATATATAAGTAAATAAACAAGATAGATAACAGCCTTAATTTAGGAGTAGAGCAAATGTTTTCTTCTCTGAAGAATTGAGCACTTGTTTATAATGCATACTTCGTGAATTTCAATTGTTATTTTCATAAAAAGTTTTATTTATTGATGATATCAGCCAAGAGAAATATCTGAAAATCAAAAGGAGTACATTTTGGCCCTACATTTTCCTCCATTTATTATTTAAATAAATGTAGAATTTTAAGAAAGTTAATATTGGTAGAAAATAACAATAAATAGAGATGTCCTGATTTTCTTCAAGTTTCCTATTTGTACTTTAAGAGTTGTCAAATTAGAATTTGTCATTTATTTTTTGAATATTGGACTGCATCAACTAAATACAGGGAGAAATCATAAGTTAGTAATTGTGGACATACCCCTCTCTTCATTTGAAAAAAATGTAGCATGCTTTACAAGACAAAATGAATTTGTTTTTTGTGACTACTCAAACTGAATTGTTTTAGGAAGAAAAATATCTTAATCACTAACAAAAACTGCAGAAATAAATTATTGACTTATAGAGTGCATTTTTGAACTTCATCCAACAAATATTTTGAACTGCACTTATATGAAAAATATATGCATGACACTCTGCTTTATCTACTGTAATTTAATATTATTCACAAAAGCATAACACAAGTTTGACTATTATCAGTACTGTTGAACAGGTACCCTGAACAGGTACTGTTTTTTCCAAAATAGACATCATAATTTTTTTTCTGCAAAGAAAAATGAAAGTATTCATAATAATCCATCATAGCTTTGGTGTTCACTTATATTCAATTTGAGAAGAAGTGTTCTATAAACAGATACTATTTTATATACCTGGGATACAAGTTCAGATCACAAAAAAGCAGCACTATGCTTGATATTTTGTTTAAGTCTAAGGTGAGGAGAGCCATGTATTGTAGATGAAGGACTACTAAAGAGTGATTGCCTTGTAAGGGAAAGATCTTCAAGAAAAATATATTCACTCAAGAATGTCACAATATTACGTAAGTGCTGCAGTGTATATTGACAGCATCTCTTCCTTGTCCTGGCCCAGAGGATGTCAAACTAAGTGTAAATTCAAACATGCAAATTTTATTACTTCTTTTCAAAGCTAAATTTTCACATTATACCTCAAACCATGAATAAATTCTCCAGATTTATACTTACTTCCCCTTCATCCAATCATTAATCCTCTTTATTCATGGAAAATTTATTTGACTCTGTATGTGTATATGCTTTCCATTTCTATTCTGTTAAAGTACCAAACAGAGGTATGTTTGTAATTCTAGTAGTCATCATGATGATGGCAACAATGACCACAATGATGATAATGATAAAGAAACATTGTTTTGATGACAATGATTATAATGAAGGTAGTGTTATTTCTGACAGCAGTTCCAAGTTCTTACAAGTGTGTTGTTAATTGGAGGGAAGCTAAAGAAAAACATTAGTATGATCAGACAATTGTGAGAATTAGTATGTCAGAAAGAAGACACTATCATAAATATACTTTTATCCATTCTTTGCCTTTTCACTGCCATCATTAATTTCTCTACTCATTGTTTGATTCATTCATTCATCCATTCTATATACACTTAGTAAGCACAACTAAGGTGCCAGAATACTGTAGAGAGCAAACACGGACATAGCTATGATTTCTTGGACCCTCAATCTAGTAGAATATATAGAGGTTAGTTCCATAAAACTAACTGAAATATTTCAATATCAACTACTCTGTTTTAGTAAGAAAGTCATAAAACATAACTTATAATATTGATAATAATACTAATAAATTATTAACAATAGTGTCAAAACTTGATTTAAAACAAAATTTAGATTATTTATTGTAAATGTTTTTTTGATGATACTCTGACATGAATTTATTAAATATTCTGGCCAAACTTGCTTAACTGTTTGTGCTCTTGGATCATTTTCATCACCTTTTACTTTCCTATTTCTTCAAGTTTTCCTTAATTTCCACCACTTCTTGCTTCCTTCCTCTCTCCACTGCCAAACAAAAATATCATCTTGCCATACAAAGAAATCTGTGTCACCCTAAAGCTCTTCTCATGCATTTCCATAGTGTAATAACTTATTCATAACCATATATTTTTTAATGAACTGTGTGTTTTCTGAGGGTAGAGGCAATAATTGGATCTTCTTTCCTTCCACTGATTGTGATTTGATGTCTTGTGTGTAGCAGATACTACCTTGAAAATTAATATTATTAATGAATAAATTGATTTCTATTACCATATATTTCTGAAAAGTTACATTCTAAATAAAAAATTTTGTCACTGAACAATTACAAAAAAATAAGTAACCATAGTCTTAATGAAAATGTCACCTAGTACTAAGGTTTATGTGACCAAATTTGGAAGTCCTAGAGGGAAGAGGTAGGATCCATAGATTTAATAAGCCCTTCTTGGGGTCATAAAGATTTGCCAACAGAGCCATATATATTTTTGAGCATTTTTTAATTTTAAGAGAATTATGAGACAGTCACAAAATTCAATCATTCTAAAAATAAAAATAAAAATAAAATTTTAAGATGTGAGTAAAATAATACTATGAAATTATTTAAAACTCTTCATCAATCAATTCTCATTGTACTAAAATAAAATCCGAACTCCTTACTACATGTTAAAGATCCTACATGATGCAGCCAATGCTTAGACCTCCCATTTCATGTCCTATTACTTGTTCCTCAGTTACTGTGCTTTCCTCCACTAGGTCTGTTCTCAGTTCCTCAAATGTTACATGCTCATCTCTTCCACAGCGGCTTTGCACTTATTTTTTCTCCCTCTCAGTCTTTCTTCCTACTCAACCTCTTAGCTCTGATTGCTTCTCAACAGCTGATCTTATCTGAAATATAAGCTGCTGCAGGAAGGTTTCTCTGAGCATATGTCTGCTTCCAGTCATGTCACACTGTTATGTATTCTTTCTAGGACTGCTCATTATTTGAAATGATCATATTTATGCATTTGCTTATTATCTGTCTTCTATAAATATAAGTTCCATGGAAACAGAAAAAAATGTGTCCGTCTGTCTGCTTCACTATTTTACTTTCAGAGAACAGAATATCATCTGTCATCTGGAAAGTACTCAATATGAATTGGGTAGATAAAGGAATGACTGAATTGAGTAGTTATAATAGGGAAACATTCTAAGGCCTCCTCTATACCACTACCTCAAAGCATCTGTAACCCCACAGGATTCCAGGTCTTTCTTTCACTGACAGAATTCATAACATCTATACTTTTCAATTTATTATTAGTTATGTTCAGAGAGAAATATACAAAATTTTATGGAGTTGCATAATAAAGAAAAAAATCTGCTGGAATAACTATTTTCTTCTAATGGGAGTTCAATTATATTATTATACTTTAGAAAACCTAACTATTAAGGAACACATGTCTTTACAGAACCACAGAGGACAGCTATTAAAAACAATGTGAGTTTGAAGATTAACAAGAGTAAAAGAAGAAAGGAAAGTCAAAGAGTGGAACACTGAGAAAATAATTCAAACTATCTGCTATACTAGATTAAATTAATATATATTAGCCGTGAGTGATCATGATAGTTTTTAAAAAATTTTGACGTGAAATTTCCCAGGAATCAAATTAATTCTGACAATCTGCTCATTCTACTCTGATGATGAACTTAGTAGCACTCTAGCTGGACAGTCACCAGACATCCCCCAAGCGATCATCATGTACTGTGCTTGGCTAACAGGACTGTAGTATATGTTTATAAAGTCTATATTATGTGACAGGTACTGTTCTATGCATTTCACATGTATTAACAAGTTCCATTTTCATGATAGCCCTTCAGAATAATTTATAATCTTTTTTTAACCGACAAGACTAAGTGACTTGCCCAAGATAAAACTTGTCAGAGCCAAAATTTGACCATAGGCAGTCTGTCTATAGGTCCACACTCTGCTCTCTATACTATTTCTCATACAAGCCTGTTCTCTCCAAAAATAATTTTGTGTATGTAGAATAAAGTCAAATGTAGCTAACAGATGCAGGGAATTTTAAAGTCAGCTACAGAAAGTCTGAACATTCAGAAAGAGAACTAAGAGGAATTAAGTAAGCTTTTATTTTATTTATTTATTTATTTTTGAAGTATAGAGGACTTTTTATTTCTTAAACAAATCTTAACAAGTAACATGACTTAGATATGGTCAGAGTTACTGCACTTGAATGAGAATTTTGCATAAATTACAAGACAATCATGCAGATTTTAGGACAGCCTGGAAAAACTTTTATTATTAGAAAACAAAAAACAAATTCAAGGATGCCTTTTGCCTTAAAATGACTGATTTGAAATTGTCTTGATAGGGATTGCTCTATATTCTTTCTTATGTTCTTCCTTATATTCTTTAGTGTTTCTTTACTTGAGTAGTTTTCTGTGTATAAATCATTAATATTTTTATTATACATCCTTTCTGTGCTTTCATTGTCTGTTCTTCAATTTGTCTAAGATGTTCCATTAGCTCTTCCTTTTCACGTTCTATTCTTTCCTTTTCCTTTTCTGCTATTTCTCTTTTCTCCTTTTCATTCTCTAGCTTTCCAATTGCTTCTGGTGTTTCTCCTCCCTAGCCTGAGCCTTCATCTGCTGTACTTCGATAGTATCAGGCTTCCTTCTCCGCATGTAGAGCTTGTGGTTTCCCATACACAAGGCCAAAATCGCTTATTGATTCTCAGACGAGGTGCATGAAAAACAAAATCAGGTGCCTTTTTGTCAATTGGCTTTATAACAAATTTTTTGTCATTAAATGAAATATTTCTGATTTCACTCCATGGAAAACCAATTTTAGGTGTTAACTTGTCATCATGCTCATAAATATTCAGACCCAAAGCATCAATGCCTAGCCACAATTCGGTTCCCTTTTTATTTTTTATTTCGAAACAGTTGACTCCATACATTTTTAGATCTTGTGCAATTTTCAGGTATTCCATCATAGAATCTTTCCTTAGCATTCCTCTATGTTCTTCATGCCAGTTTTATATTCTTTCTTCCCACTGTTCTTTTGTTAGTTTGTGTTGTTCCAAAACACGCTGGGGTAGCAGTCTATCATTAGCCAGGTAGCTTGCTTTATGAATCTCCTTACTATAATCTCCATATTTGGCTTGGACAGCATAGGAAGCCAGAAGAACTGCAGTTTCTGGTGGGCAATATATCTCATCATTTAAGATAGCTTCTTTAACTTGCAGGAAGAAGAGTCTCTGAGTTATTTCTTGAATTAATTCCTGAGAAACATCTTCCAGAAAGAATTTAGCTCTAAATTTGAACTGTAAAGGATTCTCTTTTTTAACGTCTTGATGTGTCACCTTTTTATTTAGTTTAAGCCATGTAGAATAACCTTTGCTGTCCACCTACTGCATCCCAAAAAACCAGACCTCACGCAAACCAACTGTTTTCACCACCTGGTCAAAAAGTTGTTTGCCAGTTGTATTGGGCTGAATGGCAAATTCCAGCTCAGCATCCACTCTGGTTACTCTTACATTGATTGGTTTCGGCATTTTCCTTCTCTTTTTGTCACCTTCTTTAAAAATTCTTCACTTTTATGAATTCTGTTGTCACCTTCCCGGAGCGGCTTCTTCCCTCCCGGCGGGCGGCCGGGGCGCTGCGCGGCGGCGGGGAAGGGGAGGCGGCGGGGAGAACTCGTGCCGCCGGAGAGGAGAGGGGCCGCCGCCGCCGCACACGGCTCCGCAATATGGCCGCCCGGCTGCTCCTAAGTAAGCTTTTAAATGATTCAGAGAGATTTAATTGGATTTCAAAGAGCTTGTCTTAGTTTCAGGCTGCTATACAAAAATACCATAGACTTGGTGGCTAATAATCAACAGAAATTTATTCTCACAGTTCTTCTGGGTGGGATGTCCATGATCAGTGGACCCCATGTCCCATGTGGTCACATAACAGAGGAGCCAAGGAGCTCTCTGGAGTCTTTCTTGCAAGGGCACTATCTCACTATGAGGGCTCCACCCTCATGAACTAATCACCTCCTAAAGCCTAACTTGAAAATACCCTTACACTGGGGATTAGGTTTCATTATGTGAATTCTTGATTGGGGTGAGGGTTGTGGGTGCAGGGAGAAAGTGGGGAGCACAAACATTCAGTCAAAGAAGGATAGATTTTGCTTGCTTCCTCTCCAACTGATTTTGCTCAGTATGTCTTAGACTTGTAGACACATCTACAAAATTCTGCAAAACAAAACATATGACTTAGAATAACTAGTGAACTCTGCTCTACCTGTTACTTTAGAAAAGCTCCTCATTCATAAATTTTCAATCATTTTTAGTGCAGTACAGTGATTTAAAGACATTTATGAAACAGTTGCTTTTGAAGAAGTCATGTGGTCTGAGACACTTGGTCTCATACATATTTACAAGTCCTTTGCCCATTAAATACAAAACAAAACAAAAAACCCTGTTTATATGAAGATGTGTTCACAATACCATAGTGGTATGTGAAAAAAATATAAATACATGGGTAAAAGTCCCAAGTCTGTCACCCACCACAAATGAAACTTTAACCCCAAATACCAAATGTTTCGCTTCCTTTGGACACTTATTTCCTTATTTTTATAATGAAGTATGGTATACTACTACTTTTATCTTCTCAGCAATTTTCAGGGGAATTTTCCATATTCTACTCTTTTGTTTCTGGATGTTCTTAAATTCACGATACGCCTATATCTTACAAAACATAAACCTTACTAGGGCAATCAAATTCATTCCCTCTCAGTCTCTTTCTCTCTCTCTCTTCCCCTTTTCTAAGAATTTTAGTCTTTGGGATATAGCTAGGACAGGAAGGTACCTAGAAATGATTTATTTGTAGTACTTTAAAATAAGGTGCCCTAGTCTCTAATATTATGATCTCTACAGTTCTTTTACCTCCTGTCCTTCCCAAAGATTGGTTGATTCCTCCAATACTGTAATTTATACCAAATCTTTTCAAAGTCACTGTATTTATGCTTAAGTAAATGCTGTTATTTTCTGCTATTTAACATCAAGGAAGCTAACTGATACTTGGGAAATAATCACTATTCTAATAATATTCAGAATTGTTTGTCTGGGCCCATACAAACTGACAGTTGTGAAAGTGATTGTTAACTAGGAAATGCTACATAAGTAATCCTTACAGGACCATCTAGATAATTAGTGGTAACTCAGTTCAAAATGACAACGCAGACCCCTTGTTCAGAATTATTTAGAATTTCATATTATGATTGCTATACTGAACGTTTGTGTTCTCCCAAAATTTACATGTTGAAATATTAATGTCTAATGAGATGGTACTAGAAGACGGGATATTTAGAATGTCATTAGGTTATAAAGGCAGAGCCCTCATGAATGAGATGAATGCCCTTATGAAAGAGGCTTCCAAAGAGCTCCCTTGCTCCCACCTCCATATGAAGATACAACAAGAAGTCAGTGATCCTGTAGAGGGACCTCACTCTACCATGCTGGCACCCTAGGTTTCTAGCTTCCCGACATGAGAAGTAAACATCTCTTGTTTCTAAGCTACTCAGTCTGTGATATTTGTAGCCAAACAGACTAAGACAGTGACCTCAGAGAATAAACCAAGTGTGGGGTCCTTTTAAGCACAGGGCTCTGTGCAACTTTGTAGGTTACATACCCATAAAGATGGCCTTTGCATACTTACTATAATGGATTTAGAAACAGAATATTCCTTAGCCATCCTTATCCTTTTTAAAATAAAATAGCATTGTCAATACATCCCTTCTTTCTTTATTAATAGCCAAGAGGTAAATTAAAAGAAATGTAATTCCAGTAACCCCAGGACTTGTATTTATTTCCTACTGACAATCTGCATTCATATTAGAAAGCATTAGATATTGAATCCATGTTTTGTTAGCAATTAATATAAATATGAATAATCTAACCTTGAACTAAAGACTAATCTTTAACCTGTAAAATTTTGGTACTCTTTGTACTATGGAAATAATTTCTATTTATACAAAGTTTATCCATTATAGTGATTGGGAACATTTCATTCACAACTATGAAGTGCTGTGAATGAATAATGCTAAAAGTAATTTCAAAAATTTATGACTTCTCTATAACTGTATGACACTGAAAAAGTCAAAACATTTTTGTATGTCTCCTTTTTCATATCTTGAAAAACTTCACTTTTTACTCCTTTATCTTATTGGCAGTGGTGAAGATAAAATGTGAATTCCTTGAAAATGTGAAAAACACCATTCAAATAAGTTAATATCAATTCTTCCATTATTATTTTAATTATGTTCTTATGTTACATTTTTAGCAATCAAATACCTGGATGGAACCAGTTAATTAACCCTGTGATATTTGAATAACTTAAAGAATTAAAGGAATAAACTTGTTTGAATGATTTATAAATTCCTAATAATGAGTCATGTCTTCCTGAGACTGTGCTTTGATTATGTGACATCAATGGTACCTAGAGCAGTTTCAGGCATGTAGTAGTAAGTACAGTCATAATAATCTAACTTTAACTTGTTTAAGGGGATGTGTTAATTGATGTTCATGCATGTATTGATTCCTTCTGAAATGTTATTTTAATAATCAAAGTATTTGCTTAGGAACTTTGAGTCCCATTGATAGTGCATACTTCTGATTGCTACATTTTGATTTGCCATGCTTTTGTCATTTCTCTTGTTTATTCTTTGAAATGATTAAGTGCATGCTTCTGATTGCTACATTTTGATTTGCCATGCTTTTGCCATTTCTCTTGTTTATTCTTTGAAATGATTAAGCATTCTAATATTTCTAAGTATAGGTAGTTACAAAAGAGCATTGCTGTTTCAGATTTTTCATATGTTGAGGTAACTCCATTAGATACTGCCATGAAAGCAGTTGAGCCAGCATTAATCATAGAATCATACAGCTAGAAGAAAAATCCAAAGGTCACATAGTTAATTCTCTTGATTCCATGTAGGCTGCCTTGAAATTAACCTAGACAAATAGGTATCTGTCCAAAAACTTAAAGGTCAGATGGCATCATGAATGTATGAACACCTACAGTCAAGTGGAGTATGATGTGATGATTTAAACAATTCCAATGCAAAATCATTACTTTGCTTGTGTCATCTGAATATATGGATACTTCCTTTTAGACAGCAGGATAATTTAACAAAAGAAAGTGATTTGAAGTCTGAAAGGATATATTAAAAAAATCCCTTTTAGTCCAAGCTGATATAAGTTCTCTAATAACTCTGTATTATGTTAATGTCTCAAATTAGTTCATTTCATTAGACATAATGTCTTCAAGATAGGCCTCCCTCAACTTTGAGCTACAAGACATGGTTCTTAATATTCTTAGGAAACTTACTTTTTTCATGCTGGGAGAATGCAGGAGAAATCTCTAAGTATTTCTGAGGTTTTAAAGGGATGCCCTATACACTGAGAAGCTACTGGTGGTTACCATGGAGGAGGAATTAGTGAATGGGTAAAACAAATGAAGGGGATAAAGAGGCACATGATCTTAATCATAAATCAGGGGGATGAAAGTATAGCATGAGAATATAGCCTATAGTTCTGTAACATCTTTCTGTATTGACAGATAGTAACGACAATAGTTGGGATAAATATTTAATGTATTTGATACATGTTTTTTATTGATGTATAGTTGATATACAATATATTCTTTTCAAGTGTACAACATAGTGATTCACCAGTTGTTTACATTATTAAAAGATGATGGATTTATGAGATCAAATTCAAATTCACTTTAGTATGATGAATGTAGTATGATAATTACAAAGATGATTCTGGATTTTGCAACTACAAGGTCATTTATTGATGTACTAGTACTTTTATGGGTCGTGAAGCCCTCTCCATTAGGGTGAGTGGTAAAAGAGGATGAGAGGTAGTAGGATTTGTGAATAAGAGCCATTCAGATTTTAGTGATTAAAATAATACAGGATATGGGGAAAGCAACTGTGAGCGACATGTCTTCCCACTATGTTAGTTTTGTGTAATTTACATGTAAGGAACTTAATTTAAAAGTTATGTGAGCTTCCCACTCTCTCTTTATCCAATCACTAATTATATTATTTGTTCCAATCAATAAATGTATGTGTTGTGTAGGTGAGATTGAGTCATGTAAATAATGACATGGGTGACATGAAGTCATCATCTATATTGTGCATAGATAGAGGTAGCACCTGCAGATAAGCTGGAGTTTTACACTAATACCCAATGGACTGATGTTTTATAATTTTTTTTTTAAACAGGCAAGTTTTCTTTCCTAACAGTTCCCTTAGAGTATAGGATAAATAATTTCTAGATGAGTATATTCCAGAGTACTGGCATCTTGTACTTTTAGTGTCACGCTTCTGGAATGAGTTTAAAAGGCTCTGGAAGCCCCCCTGGTGAGGAAACTCAGGCTGGTGTAGCTGCCATGACCAAAGCAGCTGTGTGTGCAGAGCCAGCAGTAACTGCCACTGAGGAAAGGAGGCACTTCTATGTTTATGAGTTCCAGAGGCATTTCAGAAAGTATTATCAAAGCTCTATGTTAGCAGTTCTGAGAAAGAGAACAGTAAAATGTGCTATCAGGAATGACAGCGGAGATCCCCTCTGTTCACCAAAAACTCCACAGGGAACAGGGAGGAGAGTATTTTTGTCATTTTCCCCTCTTGCCTCACTCAGTCCACACAATGGTGTTCACAGAGTTGAGAGGAAAGAGAAGGCAGTAAAAGGGGCCCTCGGGTAGGAACAAGGGTAGTGATCCTACCAACTAGAATCTTCAGTGAATGCAACTCATGTGCATAGATCAGAAGAGGCTTAGAAAGATTATGATAGTGCATTATAGGTGATTGAAGAGCAAAGACTGGATCAAAAGACATTCCTGTAGATTTGGCATGAGCCAAAGAATGAGATGTTAGGTATATAGTTAGAAGGAAAGAAAAGCTTCAAAATCTGGCTTCCTGGTTTATATAAGTAATATGTTAAACCCCAAAGGGAAGGATCAATATGAAGGGAGTGGAGATGAGTGGACTCTGCCAAACTACTAAAAATAAAATGCACAGTGATTAAGCAAAAAGGAAAGAGAAATTTGGGGAGTGTAAAAAAATAGGTTATGACTCCAATGTTTTATTCAGGCAAAAATATATCAAGTTCTTCTTGTATGTCAGACAGTATACTAGGTATAAAAAAGAAAGGCCCTCAATTTTGAGGAAGTCATGTTTGATACTGTAAAAATAGGCATGCAAACAAAAAATTATGATTCAGTATTTGGGATACTAAAACAAAATTATAAACTATCTCCATCCTCAGTTCACAACATCTCAGTATTTTTTTAAGTGGAAGAGAATAAAATTGCAAATGTAGAATTATCATTAAGAAATTGGTTTATTCACAAGACAAGGACGCACACCTCCCCATTTCTATTCAACATAGTACTGGAGGTCCTAGCCATGGGAATCAGACAACAGAAAGAAATAAAAGGCATCCAGATTGATAAGGAAGAAGTTAAACTGTCCCTGTTTTCAGATGATGTGATATTGTACATAAAAAATCCTAAAATCCATAACTAGTAGATCTAATATCTGAATTCAGCAAAGTTGCAGGACACAAAATTAATATGCAGAAATCTGTGGCATTCCTATATGCTAATGATGAACTAGCAGAGAGAAAAATCAGGAAAACAACTCCATTCACAGTTGCATAAAAAAAATAAAATACCTAGGAATAAACCTAACCAAGGAAGTGAAAGACCTACACTCTGAAAACTATAAGACACACTTGAGAGAAAATAAAGAAGATACCAATAAATGGAAACACATCCTGTGCTCATGGATAGGAAGAATTAGTATTGTCAAAATGGCCATCCTGTCTAAAGCAATCTACAGATTCAATGCAATTCCTATCAAAATACCAACAGCACTCTTCAACAAACTAGAGAAAATCATCCTAAAACTCATGTGGAACTACAAAAGACCCTGAATAGCCAAAGCAATTCTGAAAAGGAAGAATAAAACTGGAAGCATTATGCTCCCCAACTTCAAGCTCTACTACCACAGTAATCAAGACAATTTGGTACTGGCACAAGAACAGACCCATAGACCAATGAAACAGACTAGAGAGCCCTGATATAAACCCAACCATATATGATCAATCCATATACAATAAAGGAGCCATGGACATATAATGGGGAAATGGCAGCCTCTTCAACAGCAGATGTTGGCAAAACTGGACAGCTACATGCAAGAGAATGAAACTGGATTATTGTTTAACCCCATACACAAAAGTAAACTTGAAATGGATCAAAGAACTGAATGTAAGTCATGAAATCATGAAACTCTTAGAAGAAAACATAGGCAAAATTCTCCTGAATATAAGCATGAGCATCTTCTTCCTGAATGCATCTCCTCGAGCAAGGGAAACAAAAGCAAAAATGAACTCATGGGACTACGTCAAACTGCAAAGTTTCTATACAGCAAAGGACATCATCAACAGAACAAAAGGCATCCTACAGTATGGGAGAATATATTTGTAAATGACATATCCGACAAGGGGTTAACATCCAAAATATATAAAGAACTTACACACTTTACCACTCTAAAAGCAAATAACCCAATTAACAAATGGGCAGAGGATATGAAGAGACAGTTCTCCAAAGAAGAAATTCGGATGTCCAACAGACACATTAAAAGATGCTCCACATCACTAATCATCAGAGAAATGCAAATTAAAACCACAATGAGATATCACCTCACACCAGTAAGGGTGGCCAGCATCGAAAAGACTAAGAACAATAAATGCTGGTGAGGATGTGGAGAAAGGGGAACCCTCCTACACTGCAGGTGGGAATGTAAGGTAATTCGACCATTGTGGAAAGCAATATGGAAGTTCCTCAAAAAACTAAAAAGAGAAATACCTTTTGACCCAGGAATCCCACTCCTTGGAATTTACCCAAAAAATACAACTTCTCAGATTCAAAAAGACGTATGCACCCCTATGTTTATAGCAGCACTTTTTACAATAGCTAAGATATGGAAGCAACCTAAGTGTCCATCAGTAGATGATTGGATAAAGAAGAGGTGGTACATAAACAAAATGGAATACTATTCAGCTATAAGAAAGATACAAATCCTACCATTTGCAACAACATGGATTTAGCTGGAGGACATTATGCTCAGTGAAATAAACCAGGTGAAGAAAGACAAGTGCCAAATTATTTCCCACATTTGTGGAGTGTAACAATGAAGCAAAACTGAAGGAACAAAAAAGCAGCAGACTTAGAGACTTCAATAAGGAACTAGTGGTTACCAAAGGGGAGGTGTGTGGGCCCAGGTGGGGGGGGAGGGAGAAGAGGATTGAGGGGTATTACGTTTAGTACACATGGTGTGGAGGATCACGGGGAGAATAGTGTAGCACAGAGAAGGCATAGTGGATCTGTGGCACACTGATGGACAGTAACTGCATTGGGGTATGGGGGGGACTTGATAATATAGGTAAATGTAGTAACCACAGTGTTTTTTCATGTGAAACCTTCGTAAGAGTGTATATCAATAATACCTTAATAAAAAAATTTTTTTAAACACATAAGTTTATTTAGTAGTAGTGAATTTTTATCTTTTGGTATGGGTAGCATCCCAAACTTCTTTTCATTTTTTATTTGTGGTAAAAAGTTGTTGATAAGATCATCTTATCCATGGAATCTTCTTGTCTGAGACAGATTTGTTCTTGAAGTTTTCAAATTGTTAATGGTATACATTTCTACCCTTGTATGTAACTTACCTTCATTGTGCCAATTTTTTTTTTTTGGTTACCACATATAAACTTCATTTGCTGTCCATATTATATACTTGAATTTTCCTGAAACTGTACTTTACATGCTCAGGTCAATTACTAATTCAAAAACATATACAATTAAAGGCACAAAGGAAAAGAACAAGGTTAAGTGATATAATAACAATATTAGCATTTATATTCAAGGCATAATATACCAATGTGTTTTTTTCCTATACAACAATAATAGTATACAGCAATAATATTACACACAGCTGTATAACTCCCTTAGGATTCCTGGACACAGTTCCAATGTGTGTGTGTGTGAGAAGGGTTCTTCCCAAACACAACACCAAGAAATTCTCAAACACCAGCAGTGTCCAAGAACTCAATTCTGATGCTATCTGCCTGGAGACAGCACCAGATTCCCCAGGTTAAGGGCTCTGTCCTGCAAGACTGCCCTCCACCCCTGACTCCAGATGCTGGTCGCAAGCCCCAACCTGTGCTTCTGACCTACTGGGTACAGACTGGAGGTTCCCATGACTTCCCTCTTAGGTTTAATTAATTTGTTAGAGTGGTTCACAGAACTCAGGAAAACACCTACATTTACCAGTTTAATAAGAGATACAAGTTAACAGCCAGATGAAGAGATACATAGGACAAGATCCCAAATAATGGAGCTTCTATTTTTGTGGAGTGTGGGGCCTGGCTCAGTGGCACATGGGCACATACTGGTTCCTCAAGTGGAAGCTCTCTGCAACAGAGAAGCAGAATCCTAGAGAGTGATAAGCTCTCCTCATGGGTTTTGTGAGGGCTAAATTGCATAGTCATGATTGGCTAAATTATTGGTCATTAGCTGATTCAGCCTCCAGCCCCTGCTCCTGGGTGAGGTCCAAAATTCTCTCACTAAGATGACAAGACACCCATTTCACCTTTAAGGCTCTGAAGTATTTTCAGGAACTGGGGATGAAAACCAAATATGCCTGGGAAGTATGTATTTCATCATCTGATTGACCAGCTATATTGCAACTAGCAAATTCATATGTAACATCATATCTAATATTTCCCACAAAAATGAGTTCAATGTTGTATTTTTAGTTTTATGTATAAGGAAATAGAAATAAGATGAAATAAAGAACTTGACCAATATTAAAGAGTCGTTAAGTATCACATTTAAGAACTTACAATGTCAAAAAAAGTTACCTATTTTGCCAACCCTAAAATTTTGTCACATAAAATCTAGAGCATAAGGATTTTTGATTCATTGAAGAACAATATTTGCTAATCATGAAACAATAAAGTAAATAATGCTTGCATCTCCAGTAGCACCGAATTTAGGTCAATGAAGAGAAGTAGTTCAGTCTTCAAAATCAAATGCTCAGTTGAAGATAATAAGAACAATTCATATAATACAAGTATATTATGTTTCTGCTTCCAGTAACATGAAACAGATGTACTTTTTCCTATTCCTCTCACTAAGTAGTCTTTAGTTTTAGCCCAATTAAAAGCCCTAGACATTACAGATTATATATATATATAGATAAATATATATATATATATATATATATATATATATATATTTTTTTTTTTAAGTAGAAAAAAGGGGGAGAGAAAACCAGCTAAAAAACCTGAGGCTCTAGAGCATATGGGTGGGAAGTTTCTGCATTTTCTTTTATCTCATATCACAGACCTGAAGTTTGAAAAGTTGGCAACCTGGTAATACACAAACAACGCCCCAACAAAAACCTGTTCTCTAAGGTCAAAAGTGATGAAAGACCTTTTAGACTATAAATGTTCAACTCAAACTCTACAGCATGGACATATCAGGGGCCCCACTGCACAATGTTAGCAAGGGCTGAATGGGTAGCCTAGAGTAGTGCTTCTGTCAGGAGGTAACTAGACGCCCCAACCCCAACTCCCCACCAGCAGCCTGCAGTCATAGAAGGCCAAGTAGGAACCTGGACTTTGATCCCTGCTGAGCAATAATAAATCCCCGTACAGTGTCAGCAGAGTCTTGTGAGGAAGCTAGGCTTCCACTCCAACAGGCAGCAATGAATTGCTGTTGCCCCAACCACTGTACTGGTGCAGACTACCTGTGGAGACAAACCTCCCATCCCTGCTCAGTAGAAGTGGAAAGCCATCCTCCTTGAGTGTCATCAGAAGCTGACTAGAAAATCTTCACTTCTTTGTCCACTGGGCAATAGCTTAGTGACAGCCTAACCACTTTTCCTGCTGGAGCAACAAAGCCAGTAAACAAAATCCTTAACATTTCTCTCAGTTTGACCAAATTTGTAACCGGATTCTTCTTGTCTCTATGTCCCTGCCATCCCTTTTCCTGGAGCATTTATTTGGGAAAACTTGTAATTGTACATTCTTTCTCTGCCCTTTTGAGATGTAAATCTTTTTAAAAGCCTCTTGCCAGTTTTATAACCCCAGTCAGTCATTCTCAAGGACTTAGGAGCCATCCCTTTGCAATGTAATCTTCAAGGACTAGGTCTCCCATTCTCTGGGAGAATAAGAATATAATTTAAGCAGGTAAATAGCTACCTTGCTCCAACATGTGAAGAAATCTCCTGTTCAGAAGATTGGGAAAGTTTAACTTATCTTTAGGTAAGGCTAATTAGCAAATATGCATGGCCCAAGATCCACTCCCATTCTCAGCTCTTAAAGCCTGAAAAGGTCCTTTTCAGTTAGTTGAGCTTAGACTGCATTGCAGTCCCTTCCTCTATTGCAACAGCCATCAAGTGTTCCTTGCCTGTTTAAATTTAGTGCAAGTTTTACCTTAGACAGTGGCCAAAACATGCTGTCTTATGAACAGAAAATGTTTAGATTAGCTGGCACAATATGTAGAGATCTAGGTAGAATTTTGTAACATTGCTTTGCTTTCTAAGTATTTATTTTTTGGTATCTGCTATTTATTAAAAACATCCTTGCTTTTCATTATAGTGGTCATATAAAGTTTTCTTTTAGGAAACACATTTAATTTTTTAAAAGAGTCAAATTAAAGAAAAATGATAAACAATAAGAATACATATGAAATGAAAACATCAAAACTCGTGATGGCATTATACTAATGTGGAATTTTAATTATCATCCATATAACTTATTGGGTCTCCTGTTAACTATGAGATTAAGTGTCTCAGTTTCACAGTGCAGGAACTGAAGCTGAATGATTTATTTCAAGTTCAACAGATAGTTATGGTTAAATCCTAGATTCATCTTTTGACTAGTTCCTCTCGCTTCAAAACAACTAAATTATAAACAACACAAATTGAGAAGTCACCCTTCTGCATAGGAATTCTAGTCCAGGGTATATGGTTCATTGTCTCCTACACTGATAAAATGACTCTGGGAGTCCTGAATTGTTCTCTCTAGTAAAAATAAGCAATTTTTAATAGTAATCACTGAACTGGGATTATAAAAAAATGGAAATAAGATTATTTGTAATCTCTTCAAAGAATACCTCAGATAAGCTTATTTTATTGATTGTTATAGTGAAGATATTTTAATAAAAAACATGACAGGCAAATAACTTAAAACATTCTCAAGTTCTTTCTTCTCATGTTATCCATTTGTAAAGATTATAATTCAAAAAACAAAGAAAATGAAGAAGCTATTAAAAGAGAAGGCCTAAATAAATCTAAAACTTTATGATTTAGTAAAATCTGCAAGATTGGAAAGCATGGGCTAGATGAGTTGGAAGAGAAAGCAAAGGGATTTATCGGCATAAGTTTTGCTCTAGAATTGTATATTTTCTCAAGGTCCAGGATGAAAATCACAGATACAGCAATGATCAGGGAATTGAAATGGATGGCTTATATTTTTCAAAGATGTAGACTATGATATTAATCAAGAGAAACCAAAAAGAATGTATTTCACTTATTTAAGGAGTATATTTGGACAGATTTTAATACACAAAATGGATACAGCTATATGAAAAATTTCACTTACCTCAGTTTCTAACTTTATTGATGTATAAATCATTTTTGGTTGAGATACTCATTTAAAATGTTAAAACTTTTAGATTTTTCTTGTAAAATTGTAGACTTGTACATGAAAGGACATTCAAAAATTTTTTTAATGTTTATTTTATTTAGTTTTTTAGAATATAATAGATATACAATATATTGGTTTCAAGTATACAATACAGTGGTTCAACAGTTACACACATTAAATCTTTACCCCAACTAGTACAAGGATGTTACAGAACCATTGACTTGGCTACATTCTCCATGCTGCACTTCCATCCCCATGACCAACTTACATTATGATTGAGATTTTTGTGCCCCTTTATCCTATTCATCCTCCCCACTCACCAACTACAAACCCTCCCATATAATAACCACCAGTTACTTCTCAGTGTCTTTTGTTTTCTTTTGTTTTTAGATTCCACAAGTAAGTGCAATCATGTGATGTTTGTCTTTCTCTTACTGGCTTTTTTCAGTGAGCATAATATCCTCTAGGTCAATTGGTATTGTTGCAAATGGCAAGATTTCTTTCTTTTTTATGGCTGAATAATATTCCATTGTGTATATATATAGCAACTTTATCTATTCATCTATTGATAGACACTTTGGTTGTTTCCATATCTTGGCTATTGTAAATAATGTGGCAAAACATAGGGGTGCATGTATCTTTTCAAATCAGGGACTTTGTTTTCTTTGGGTAAATTCCTAGAAGTGGAATTACTGGGTCATATGGATTTTTATTTTTAGTATTTTGAGGAATGTCCATACTGCTTTCTGTAGTGGCTGCACCAATGCATTCCCACCAACAGTGCAGGAGGGTTCCCTTTTCTCTACATTCTCACTAACACTTGCTATTTCTTGTTTTTTGGATAGTGGACACTCTAACTTGTGTGAGGTGATATCTCACTGTGGTCTTGATTTGCATTTCCCTTATGATTAGCAATGTAGAACATCTTTTCATGTGCTTATTGGCAATCTGTATTTCTTCTTTGGAGAAATGTCTATTCAGCTCCTCTTCCCATTTTTTAACTGGTTTATTTGTTTTTTTGGTGTTGAGGCATAAGAGTTCCTTATATGTTTTGGATGTTAACTTCTTATTGGATAAATTATTTACAAATATATTCTCCTACACTAGTTACCTTTTATTCTGCTGATGGTGTACTTTGCTTTTTAGATTGATGTAGTTTCACTTGTTCATTTTTTATTTTTTTTCCCCTTCTCAGGGAAATGCATCCAGAAAAAATTTGCTCATGTTTATGTTCAAGAGATTTTTGCCTATGTTCTAAGAGTTTTATGGCTTCATGTCTTATATTTAGGTCTTTAATCCATTTTGAGTTTACTTTTGTGTATGGAGTTAAACAATAATCCAGTTCCACTCTCTTGCAGTATCTGTCTAGTTTTCTCAGCACAATTTATTGATTAGGCTATCTTTTCCCCATTGTGTCTTCATGGTACCTTTATCACATATTAATTTACCATATATGCTTCGGTTTTTTTGGGGCTCTCCATTCTGTTCCATTGATCGATGGGTGTGTTCTTGTGCCTGTACTGTATTGTTTTGTGGTATAGATTGAAGTCAGGGTGAGTGATTCCCCCAGCTTTGTTCTGTGTGAATGGCCATTTTTTAACTATATATTATTTATATATTTAGTTCTTTATGTATTTTTGTTTGTTTTTTCTTAATATTGTTTTTTTTTGTTATCATTAATCTACAATTACATGAAGAACATTATGTTTACTAGGCATCCCACTTCACCAAATCTCCCCCACATACCCCTTCACAGTCACTGTCCATCAGCGTAGTAAGATGCTGTAAAATCACTACTTGTCTTCTCTGTGTTGTAGAGCCAGCCCCGTACCCCCTCCACATTATACATGCTAATTGTAATGCCCCCTTTCTTTTTCCTGCCCTTATCCCTCCCTTCCCACCCGTCCTCCCCAGTCCCTTTCCCTTTGGTGACTGTTAGTTCTTTCTTGGGTTCTGTGATTCTGCTGCTGTTTTTTCCTTCAGTTTCTCTTTGCTCTTATACTCCACATATGAGTGAAATCATTTGGTACTTGTTTTTCTCCACCTGGCTTATTTTACTGAGCATAATACCCTCTAGCTCCATCCATGCTGTTGCAAATGATAAGATTTGTTTTCTTCTTCTGGCTGAATAATATTCCATTGTGCATATGTACCACATCTTCTTTACCCATTCATCTACTGATGGACATTTAGGTTGCTTCCATTTCTTGGCTATTCTAAATAGTGCCGTGATAAACATAGGGGTGCATCTGTCTTTTTCAAACTGAGCTGCTGCATTCTTAGGGTTAATTCCTAGGAGTGGAATCCTGGGTCAAATGGTATTTCTATTTTAAGCATTTTGAGGAACCTCCATACTGCTTTCCACAACGGTTGAACTAATTTACATTCCCACCAACAGTGTAGCAGGGTTCCCCTTTCTCCACAACCTCGCCAACATTTGTTGTTGTTTGTCTTTTGGATGTTGGCAATCCTTACTGGTGTGAGGTGATATCTCATTGTGGTTTTAATTTGCATTTCTCTGATGACTAGCGATGTGGAGCATCTTTTCATGTGTCTGTTGGCCATCTGAATTTCTTCTTTAGAGAACTGTCTATTCAGCTCCTCTGCCCATTTTTTAATTGGATTATTTGCTTTTTGTTTCTTGAGGTGTGTGAGCTCTTTATATATTTTCGATGTCAACCCTTTATCAGATCTGTCATTTATGAATATATTCTCCCATACTGTAGGATACCTTTTTGTTCTATTGATGGTGCCCTTTTCTGTACAGAAGCTTTTCAGCTTGATATAGTCCCACCAGTTCATTTTTGCTTTTGTTTCCCTTGCCCGGGGACATATGTTCATGAAGAAGTCACTCATGTTTATGTCCGTGAGATTTTTATCTATGTTTTATTCTAAGAGTTTTATGGCTTCATGACTTACATTCAGGTCTTTGATCCATTTTGAATTACTTTTGTGTTTAGGTTTACACAGTGATCCAGTTTCATTCTCTTACATGTAGCTGTCCAGCTTTGCCGGCACCATCTGTTGAAGAGACTGAGATATCCCCATTGTATGTACATGGCTCCTTTATCATATATTAATTGACCATATATGTTTGGGTTAATATCTGGGGTCTCTATTCTGTTCCACTGGTCCGTGGCTCTGTTCTTGTGCCAGTACCAAGTTGTCTTGATTACTTGTAGTAGAGCTTGAAGTTGGGGAGCAAGATCCCCCCCCCACTTTATTCTTCCTCCTCAGTATTGCTTTGGGTATTCGGTGTCTCTGGTGGTTCCATATCAATTTTTGAACTGTTTGTTCCAGTTCGTTGAAGAATGCTGTTGGTAATTTGATAGGGATTGCATCGAATCTGTATATTGCTTTGGGCAGGATGGCCATTTTGACAATATTAATTCTTCCTAACCAGGAGCATGGGATGAGTTTCCATTTGTTAGTATCCTCTTTAATTTCTCGTAAGAGTGTCTTGCAGTTTTCAGAGTATAGGTTTTTCACTTCCTTGGTTAGGTTTATTCCTAAGTATTTTATTCTTTTTGATGCTATTTTGAATGGAATTGTTTTCCTGATTTCTCTTTCTATTAGTTCATTGTTAGTGTATAGGAAAGCTACAGATTTCTGTGTGTTAATTTTTTATCCTGCAACTTTGCTGATTTCCGATATTAATTCTAGTAGTTTTGCAGTGGAGTCTTTAGGGGTTTTTTATGTACAATATCATGTCATCTGCAAATAGTGACAGTTTGACTTCTTCTTTACCAATCTGGATTCCTTGTATTGCTTTGTTTTGCCTGATTGCCATGGCTAGGACCTCCAGTACTATGTTGAATAACTGTGGGGAGAGTGGGCATCCCTGTCTTGTTCCCGATCATAGAGGTAAAGCTTTCAGCCTCTCGCTGTTCTGTATGCTGTTAACTGTGGGTTTATCATATATGGCCTTTATTATGTTGAGGTACTTGCCCTCTATGCCCATTTTGTTAAGAGTTTTTATCATAAATGGATGTTGAGTTTTGTTGAATGCTTTTTCAGCATCTATTGAGATTATCATGTGGTTTTTGTCCTTCTTGTTGTTGATGTGGTGGATGATGTTGATGGATTTTCGAATGTTGTACCATCCTTGCATCCCTGGGATGAATCCCACTTGGTCATGGTGTGTGATCCTTTTGATGTATTTTTGAATTTGGTTTGCTAATATTTTGTTGAGTATATTTGCATCTAAGTTCATCAGGGATTTTGGTCTGTAGTTTTCTTTTTTGGTGGGGTCTTTGCCTGGTTTTGGTATTAGGGTGATGTTGGCTTCATAGAATGAGTTTGGGAGTATGCCCTCCTCTTCTATGTTTTGGAAAACTTTAAGGAGAATTGTTATATCTTCTCTGTATGTCTGATAAAATTCTGAGGTAAATGCATCTGGCCCGGGGGATTTTGCTCTTGGGTAGTTTTTCTATTAGTGCTTGACTTTCATTGCTGGTAATTGGTCTGTTTAGGTTTTCTGTTTCTTTCTGGGTCAGTCTTAGAAGGTTGCATTTTTATAGGAAGTTGTCCATTTCTTCTAGGTTTTCCAGCTTGTTAGCATATATGTTTTCATAGTATTCTCTAATAATTCTTTGTATTTCTGTGGGGTCTGTAGTGATATTTCCTTTCTCGTTTCTGATTCTGTTGATGTGTGTTGACTCTCTTTTTCTCTTAATAAGTCTGGCTAGAGGCTTATCTATTTCATTTATTTTCTCAAAGAACTAGCTCTTGGTTTCATTGATTTTTTTCTAGTGTTTTAGTGAATGGGCATTTTTAAAGGATTGACTTTTACCAAAACTCCAAATCTAATCTCTGGGATTA
Source organism: Manis javanica (assembly GCF_040802235.1). NCBI lineage: Eukaryota > Metazoa > Chordata > Mammalia > Pholidota > Manidae > Manis > Manis javanica. Next base: position 58,600,474 of record NC_133166.1, read on the forward strand.
GTTTTTTAGAAACTTTTTTAGAAAGTATAAAGACAAAAAAATAGTATCTGTAATTTTTTTCAACAAAATTTGTTTATATACCTTGCTTTTAGATGACTAAAAACTCTGGCTACATGAGGGAAATATTTCAACTATTTTCCATATTATGGACAAAAAATAAACAATATTAGTTATTAGATTTCAGTAACTAGAGGAAAAACTTCTGAATTTTTGTTCTTTTCAGGTGTATTTAGGATGCATACTGTATTGTTAACTTCTGAGAATAAAGACTAGAACAGATATGGAATATATAGCTTTGGAAAAGTTCAGTAAAATATTGATAAAACCCATCTTCAAGTTAGAGAAAATTCACTTAGTATAAATACCATCTATATAATAAATCTCAGATTCTTAGGCATTAAAATAAAAATAACTGGCACTATAAATCTTAAGACAATTCTAGTAGAACATACACGAACTCAGTGAGTTTAGCAGACTAGCAGAAATGTATGAGTAGTTGAAGTTTATTGTTTTCACACAAAACATTGTTACACAGATATGATCAGTCCAACTGTAAGAAGCATTTTCATTTTAAGCATTAAATGGAGGAGGTAAGTGTAAATTTTTCCATGATACAGTTCCCTAAGTAATATATCTATTACCTTAATTATGGAATTTCCAAGGAGTACTGATCTCCTCTGTTATGTATCCTATTCACACACTTAAATGTTTTATAATGGGAGGTAATATTTTAGAACAAATTGAGGATAGACTTGGAATAAGGGTTTTAGGCACATAAAGAAAATGTTCTTATTATTAATAACCAAACTTAAGGCCAATTAGCCAATTTTTCTCCAAGACAAATAGATCGGAAAATTTGTACATTACAAGAAAATGATTGGTATTGAGTCAGTTTGAATCATCAGGCCAGAAAATCCAAATGATTTGTCTCACTCACATATTTAATTCAAAGCTTCTCTTGTTACCACCATTTCAACAAATGATAAGCAATTTTAAGTTGTGCATCAATCCTGATAAAATACATATCTCTTGGGACACAGAAAGAGTAATTTTTTCTAATGAAACAGAATGGAGAATCTTTGGTTTGATCTGTATTTGATTGGAGGTACTGAATTATGATTCAATAACACAGGTTAGTTGAGCTACATAAAATAGGCCCAGGTACAGAAATATACCACAGGTTAAAGTTCTGCATTTTAAGGGAGTTCAATAGAATCTTACCTAGAATTAAGAAAAAGAACTGAATTACCAAAAAAAATATGTAATGTTCTTCAGCTCTTTCATAAAATACTCCTAAAGTGTTGGGGTCTATAAAATAAAGGGTCAATTGAAACAGAGTTATGCTGGTTACAGAAAAGAAGAAAGATTAAAAAAACAGATACATCATAGATGTAAAAGTATTCATCAACTAACATTGTATTATATTGTTGACATTAGAAGATATTAGATTAAACATTACTGAGGATAAATTACAGTTTGGAATAATTTTGAAGTAATAACATCATTTAACATATTTATATTTTACTTTATGATAATAACACCTACATGTCAGTATTTTAACTCCATTTTATATTAACCAGTCCTAGCTAAAGAGAAGAAAGGATTAGTAAAGAAGAAAATCTCGTTTTTGCACTCTAGCTAAGGGAGAAGTGGCACACAGTTAGGAGGAAGACAGAGGGAAAGGCACACTACTAAAAATCACAGAAATGATAAACTTTCGATAAACAAGTGAAATCCTGATATTTCAAAAATTTATTTCAGATCTATCACACAATTGCTTTACCTTTCTTTTTTTTTAAACTTGAGAAATATCTGTTATGGGTAAACATTTCTGATATCTGTTACATGTGTTAATATGAAGACATAGGTGGACAATATAATGTTAAACAACATACATCTGTAATCATCTCCACATTCTCTTAGTACTATTAGAGCAGAGTCTGAGATTTTACAACTAACAATTTAAAATTACTTTTTACAGATGTCATTGACTTACAAGTATTCTAAAGTAAAAAACAAAAGAGGCAAATAAAATATTAAACACTTTTAATAACTAAGAACTCATACTTGACTATTCAGAGATAGCATTAAAAAGGAAGACCCAAGGTTTGCAGTTTGAGTGTTATTTTTTAATCTTCTATTATACTTGGCAATGTGTGCTCTGTGTTTGGCAAGAATCTCATCACCTGCAGAGCTATGCTGTTTTGTCTGAAGAGGTCTAAGTAAGCCCTTTAAGAATATGTAATACTCTTTGCAGTAAGCCAAATTAATTTTGCGCAAGGTCACAAAGAAGAAAAACAAAAAAATTAACACACTATAAAAGCAGTACATTCTCCATTATCTTTTCTGTAGAGCAATGACATACATTAGAATTGTTCGACTTAATGTAACTGTACTATAATGTCACCTTCTCTTAATTTTGTCTTACCAGAACATTGTCAATGCCCTGACAACTATTTTCTATTTCATAGCCTTATGTATCCTATAGGCCTTTTCTCCTTATAGACTTTTTTGCATTTGATAGTTGCCACTTTCTTTTTAAAAATATTGTGATTATATATGTATGAATCTTACATAAGGTATTATTTGTTTTTAGTTTTTTTAGACCTTATGTAAAGGGCATCACACGGTGAGTTGTGTTCTGTGACTTTTTCTTCAATAATATATTTATAAGATTTGTTGTTTCTGGTTGTAGTTCTTTTTCAATAGTGTGTAACATTTCCCTCAAATGATTTGCAATAATTCACTTTTAAATTTTGCTGACAGTGTGGCAATCTGTTATTAAAATCATTTGCTTCAATAAATTTTGCTTCTAAGCTGTGCTTCTATCTATGGTGTCCAGTACATGTTCCATGGTATTCACATGCAAAAATTTTTCTAAAATAAGTGTATAAGAGGCAATGAGGGATTACAGGATATGTTACTACTCAGTTTGACAAGATAACGTCAGATTGTTTTCCAAAGTGTTCTTCCAATTTACTTGTCGTTCACATGGTATATGAGTCCCACTGATGTCCAAAAATGTGGTATTTAATATTTGTTCTTTTACTTTCTTTATGTGTGAAAATCTTAATTTTAACACAATTGGATTTACTAATCTTTTTGTTTGTGATTAGCTTTTATTGCACATTCATAAAAAATATTTTTACCAAATATTATAAAATTACACTTCTATAATATGAGAAACACACTCACTGGTCTAAATTCAGTAAGTGGACACTGAGACAAAGAGAACAGTGGAGCGAGGCTTTAAGGACGGTCTTGCAAGATCGGGTGTCTGGTGGGCAGTCACACCTGGGGAGTTTGGCGCCAGTAATTTATCTCCTAGTACAGGAGTCCCTCCCCTGGTTCCTCATTGGCTGAGTGCTACAGGGTTCACATTCTTCCCGGATGTTGCCTAAGCCAGTTATATCTTTCCTTTATATTTGTCTTAATCTTATTGGTAGGTTTAAAAAGACTCAAAGAGGTATCACCAGGCCCTTATCAATTCCCCCACCCACACTCTCTGTCCGAGCAGCTTCCATCACTTGGCCCTTTGTTAATACCTTACTGTTAAAATGTTTAAACATCCTATTGGGAATAAGTCACATTTAGGTTTTATACTCTTTCCTAACGTATAATTTCTTCTAAATTATAAAATTATCACTTACCTTTAAGTCTTTAGTTTATTTTCATTGTTTTTTTTTTTTTTTTAATTTTCAGGTATAAAACCAAAATCCTATTTTTTCCCATAGAAATAAATAAATTTCTCATCTTCATTTTTTAAACATTTCCTCCCTGGTCCAGTAATCTGCAGTGTCAGCTACTAAATACGACATTTCCATGTACAATGCACCTCTTCCTAGGCCCTCCCATCTGCTTCCCTCATTAATACATGTATGTCTTACAAGTACTACACTTGCTAGTATTCCTGTTTTAGATAAAACTGAAATTTCTCTATTTTTTTCCCTTTTGATTGATCATCTTGGCTGTTTTCCTTTTATTAAATACATTTTTCACTAAAGTGTAACAAATATACAAAAATCACCAAACATAATTGCACATAAATATCAAACATAAATGTCCTCATAAATATTACAAGAGATAAAATCAACTAACTACTAACAATATAAAGAAATAAACTATAATCAGTGCTGGATGCTCTGGAGAGCATATAATCAACCCTGTAATGCTCCTATTCTTACACTCCTCCACAGAAGCAAACATCTTAGCTTCTAACAAGATATATTAATTTCACTTGATTTTGAAATCTGAGTATGTGGATAAAATAATATTTATAACTGTCTATGGCTTTACTCCTGCAAACATGTTTGTGAGATCTGACCATGTTGTCGTGCATTAGAGCAGGTTGTTTCTAATTATGACGACACAGTATTTCTTTTAAGAAGCATCATACCTACTTCTACTGTTCATAGACATTTTGACTGCACTGTTTGTGCTATTGCACTTAGTATTGTCATGAGCATTCTTAAACATATCTTTTAGTGCACTACGCATGCGTATATGTTGGGTGTATTCTTACTGCTTTAGTAACATATTGTACTTGAGAATTTTTTTTAAGTGTAGGGCTGCTGACAAAAAATTCTTTCGCTTTTTTTGTCAGACTAGAGATATCATCATTTTGCCATATTTTTGAAAGGCATTTTCATTGTACAAAGAATTCCAAATTGTGAGTTGTATTCTTTCAGACTTTCAAAGGTTTTAGTTCTTTGAATTCTGATTTCCATTATTTCTGATTCTGTAAGTCTTAATGTCAATCATTTAAAGTAATGTGTATTTTTCTCTGACCACTTTTAATAATTCCTTTTTTCTTCAATTTTTAGCAGATTTGCTGGCGAGACTAGGTGTGATTTTCTTTGTACTTATTCTGCTTAGCCTCCATAGTGGTTTTTAATCTCTGGTATGGTATTTCATCAGTGGTGACAAATTCTGTGTCATTTTATCCTCATATTTTTCAGCCTCATTTTCTTTCTCCTCTTCTTCTAGGATTTATGTTAATTTCTTAATTTTTCCATATGTCTTTTGCTTTTTAAAATTATCTTTTTCTTTTTTCTTTCATGCTTCAGACTATTTTCTATTCTCTTATCTTTCAGTATACATATCTTCTGCTCTATTGTATCTTATCTGGTATGAAATCCTTTTGAATTCTTAGTGACAGTATTTTTTAGATATTGAATTCCCATTTGCTTCTATTTTAATAGATTTCAAATCTCTGCTTAGATTCTTTAATATTTTAGATTTTCACAATTTATTTTTATTTCATTTTTCTTGTTTTTTGGATCTTGAGAAGCTTGATAATTATTGACTGAATACTGATTATGAAAATTGTAGGGAAAATTTAAGGCTCTGAATGAAGATTTGCTTGTTCTGGTAGGATTTACTTTTGTTTTTGGCAGGCAGATTATGGCATCTCCCCTCCCTACAGTCTGGGTTTGATCTGATTTCAGGCTTTTTGAGTTTTAGCATTTATGCATATGCTGTTTGCTTTCAAGAGACCCAAAAGAAAGCTTCAAATGTTTACTGTTCTACTAAATCATAATTTTTTGTTTATACAACATTAAGAGGTCAAAAGCCCTATCTGTTTCTTGGTTTTGTAGCCACCAATTCCTCCTCAGCTTCTTAACTCTCAGCTAATGTTTAAGCATTGAATAATACGAGAAGAAAAGCAAAGCAAAGTATTCAGGGATCAGCTCAGCGTGTATTCCCTCTCCTGAGAAGGTTTGCCTCCCAAGTCCTCACTGTCTTAGTTCTTTGAAGCTACAGTTTTATTCCTGTTTTATCTAATTGTTCTCATTGTTCTCAGTGGAGGCTATTTGATTTGATTAAGAGATGGAAGGATTTCACTCTTCAATATATATTTAAGAATCAACTTGTAAAATTATAACATCATCCTGAAAAATATTACTTAGAATTGTCCTGAAACTATAGATCAGTTTGTGAGTAGTGACATTATACCCCAGTTACTGATATCTTACTTACTATATCCTAATAATATTTTATAGTTTTCCGTAGAACTCTTAGAGATGTTTTCATGATTTGACACTGTTTAAATTACATCTTAAGTTACATTTTCTAGTTTTAGATGCAGTTGCCTTATGTCCATAGATCTTAGGTCCAACCATCTTATGAAACTCTCTTATCTTCCCAAATTTTGTCTGTAGGTTATTTTGTCTATGTCTATGTGTATAAAAATATTATATTCACTCATAAATATTTAAGGTATATTAAACATACATTCTATGGGTTTTGAGAAAAGTCTACTGGCATGTATCCACCATTACAGGATCATACAGAATAGCTTCACTGCCCTAAAACCCCTGTGCTTCACCTAATAGTCCCTCTTTTCTTCTTCTTGAATACTTGACAGTCATGATCTTTTCACTGTGTCCATAGTTTTGCCTTTTCCAGACCATCTTATAGTTAGAATCATGAAGTATGTATGTTTTCAGATTGACTTCTTTCACTTAGCAACATGCATTTAAGCTTCTACTGGGACTTTCATTCCACCATGTTATTTTTTATTTTTATTGCTGATAGTATTCCATTGTAAGGAGGTACCACAGTTTATCTGTTCAACTCCTGATGAACATCTTGGTTGCTTCCATGTTTCAGCAACTATGAATACAGCTGCTAAAAACATTATAATGGAGGTTTTTGTGTGTACATAAGTTTTCAATTAATTTGGGTAAATACCAAGAGGCATAATTGCTGGATCATGTCGGAAGAATATGCTGAGTTTTGTAAGAACAGGCCAGACTGTTTTCCAAAGTGGCTGTGTCATTTTGCATTCCCACCAACAATGAACGAGAGTTCCTGTTGCTCTACATGCTTGCCAGCATTTGGTGTTTCCAGTGTTTGGGATTCTAGCCATTCTAACAGGTGTGTAAGGGTATCTTGTTTTAATTTGCAATTCCCTAATAATTATATGAAGTTAGGCTTATTCATATGCTGATTTTCAAACTGTATGTCATATATCTTCTTTGGTGAGATATCTGACAGAGACATTGTCAAAGACAATGGTTCATTTTCAGTTTTTTAATTTTTGTTGGGTTTAAGAGTTCTTTGTATATTTTTGATACCAACCCTTTATCAGATAATTGTTTGGTTAATATTTCTCCCAGTATGTAGCTTGTATTTTAATTTTCTTAAAATGTTATTTTTTTAACCTCAAACATTAGCATTTTAGCATTTTATACCAATCACTGTATTTATCTATGTTTACATTTTTATTCACTATTCCTTATTTCTCTACAGACTATCCTTCTAGGATTTTATTTTCCTTTTTCCTGAAATGAATTCTATAGAATCTATTTTCATAAAATGTTTGTTGCAATCAGTCCCAATTTTACTTATCTAAAAATGATTTTTCTTTTACCAACATGTTCTTTCTTTAAAATAGTAATTTGAAACAGTTATAAATATGAAGCAGCTACTTTGAATTTCTGTCTGCTCAGGATTCTAGATGCAACTATCTCTAAAGGTTAATAGCATCTCCTTTTTTTGTCTTCTAAATCTCATGTGAGTTCTTCTCATTGGTAAAATACAATCCAGAACCATGTGAGAAAGGTGATTCTTTAAAATGTAGTTCTTTGTCCTGTGCCTGCCGAGAATACCTTAGAAGCAAATAGTAAGGCAACATGTAAACTGGTACGTGTAAGGACAAATCTCACGGAAAGGTGACATTTGAGAAAAGCATTGAATGATTTAAAGTAAATCATTAAGCATTCCAGCCATAGGGCAAGGACCCCCAGATGTGAACTTTCCTTGTATGTGGTAAGAAAAGTAAGTAGTCATTGTGGCTGGAAAACAGTAAGCAAGGGTGAGAGTAGTGGCAGACTACTGTTTTGCTAAAGGAGATGATGGGAACCAGATCATGGAGAACTTCCTTTAATCATTTTAACTTTTACTCTTAAAATGATGAGAAGCCATTAAAAGGTTTTGAGGAGAGGACAGACATCACTGAAAGTTATATTTCCTTCATTTGTAAACAAAAATTTAACTTCACATACAATGAAAAAGTAAGTTGTCAGAAAACAATTCTAAATCTCAATGCATGGATTCAAGTTTTTGATAAACAAAAAGTATAAATGTTTATTATATTGAATTGTATACTTTAAAGTTTCATATTGAGTATTGAGTATATCAATATCTATCTATATCTATCTTTGTATCGAGTTCAGTTGGCTCATATCAGTAACCAGTATGCCATAGTAAATAATAATCTTATATATATCACAAACACATATTCATTTAATTTTAAGAATATAAGAATGGCATATATATATTATCCCCACTTTCACATATGAAGTAATGAAGTAACATATCCTATAGATGGTGTACTTAAAACAAGACCATCTATATCCTGCCTCCTGATTTACATATTACAATAAATTTTCCCCATTAATCTACTTCAATATGCTCCACATATTGCTTTATCCCCTGATATTATGACTCCACATGTCAGATAGATAAAAGATTCTTTTCAGAAACACTGGAAGTCTCATCAGCATATTTACATACTCATCACAGAGAATATGCTATTTTGCCTAAAGGTTTAAAAATAATAATGCATTCCATTTAGCTAATGAAGATACAGTCTGAAAACTTTGCATTTCTACACAGTTTCATTTTGATAGCATTCCATTTATTTAATAAATGCTTTTCTGTAACATTCATCTGAGTATATAAATTATCTAAAAGGTCAAAGTTAAGATATTATTTTAAGGAAATAGTATTTTAGTAACTTGGTCACACTAGCCAATATTAAATCTGGCTCTTAAAAAGTTCTTCATAGGAAAATATTTGTAATTGGATAAAATATTCTAACTCTTATACTCTCCAAAGAAGAAATTCCTTCTATATAATTTTGAGAAATATTTTAGCAATTTTATGACTTTATATATTTGAGTATAAAAGCATAAAATGAGAAGAATGGTTAGAAATAAAAATATTTCTTTACACTAAAATATTTGCTAGCATATGATTATTAAGTAATAATAGCTGCCAGGTTTATTTACTCTCTATTTAATTGCTCATGATTAAAATAAAACAGCTTGTTCAGTGCAGGTCATAATTTCTTTTTCATTAATAGAGATGGACTGTGGTGAGAGAAAGACTATTTCCAGGTTTTGGTGACTGATTATGACTAGTGCCTAACTACTTGCTTATGATATTTAATCAATTAGGAAACGTTTAAAAGGAGCTGGATACCATTAGTAGCTTTTAGAGAAAATGTATTCACAATATTTATTTTATCTTCTGTGTTAGCTCAACTGTTCCTGGTTGTTAAGACACAGAAACCCATAATAAAATAAGTCAAGAAAAAGTAATATATTTTTGCGGAGAGCACTGTGGAAACAGGGAACTTCAAGGGGAGAGATTGTGATTTCTTCCTAATGACTTTCTCTGAGTACAGAGATAGAGCACTAACATTGTGCCTCTTTAGTTACATGTTGAGGGTTAGACTTCCCAGGATCACTGGAGTGGAATAGACAACTACCAGAATGAACAGGCACATAACTTACAACCTAGCAGTTTAGCTGCCACATGAATACCCATACAATGTAGATACTCAAGAATGACACCATCAGGTCCAGGGTGGATCAGAATTAAATTTTTAATCATTAGCATAACTGTCATCACAAAAACAAACATTTGAGTAAAAAACAACTGATCAGTATCATAATCTGCATAACTGCCTAATATATTAGTAAAAGAAAGAGTATAGCTCAAATACTGCAATAAGAATTGGTCATCAAATTAGTACATATTACAAGATAGGGTTACTATGGCTCAGCTTCATTCTGAAGATAATTTGTAGACAACTAAAAACCAAGATGTTGAACAGTTTAAAATAAATAAAAGTGATCTGTTATTTCATTAACATGTACTAGCTCTGATATGGCTTATATATTCTTTCTGAAAGGAGAATAGTGGAAGAATTAAAGTGATTAACCAACACTGATTGAGCTGGACAGCTACCAGAACACAAGGCTCCCTCTGTAGGTCATTGACTTCAAAGAGAAAAAGGATGAGAAAAAAGTTTAAATAACTGTACTAAATCAACAACATATAAAATCTGCCTCAAATGTTAATTAAATTAAAATGCTACACAAAACATCAGTTGACAGTGTAGGTTTTAGTTCTTAGGTTTATTGATGATAGGTGGGTCTGTACATATGACAGTAAGAAAAGTTTTCATTGATTCACTATGACTCTTGTCAGGTGATTATTAGGATGAAACACTGAACATATTTATCACAGAACAGTGCCTTATAGAATGTAGGTTATAAGTAAATATATGCTGAATGAAGAAATGTGAATATATGAAAGCTTGACTTTAAATAATAATACTTTTGAACAAATTTATACGCATTTAAAGAACCAAAATTAATAAATAAAATTGAATTGGAATTTTCAAAATTTTTATAATTCTGAGTGGAATTTGTTAACCTCTGTTTATAATTAGAGAAATTGGGACTCAGAGAATGAAGGTTTCATCATTCACAGTATTTAATATGTATAAAATCCAAACTAGGGAAGTAACCCCTGTATAGGAATATATCTTTTAGTCAAAGCCAAAAGATGAATTTTGAGGACATTGGGTATTTTTGAAATACTGGTTCAACTTACTAAGTTCCTTAAACAGAAAATTACAAAAAAATCCATTTATTGACTGCCTCTGATACCATCTTTTCTCTAAAACTCAAAGGAGGAAAATATCAACGAATGACGCATCTTGAGCATTTCTCATAAATCCTGGACATTTCCTCATGGCTTTCAAGTCAGTCACTGACCTGGCCTAAACTTCTTAGTTACTGAACTCAAGAGATTGCGACTCAAGGAAACCTTGCTCCATGTAGGCATAAAAAACGAAGCCATTGAAAAAAATTGGGATTTAGTTACTTGATCTTCATGAGATTGAGGTCTAATCCTTTCCTTTGCCAGAGTCAATGGGCAGTTGTATAAATTTCAACTTATTTTTGGAGTGATGTGTACACAGATGTGAAACACCATGAAAATATTTTTCAAAAGACACAGTATAACTGGAACTTCAGACCCAAAGGGAAGGTGCTGTTGTCATTTTATAATTGTGTCAACTCACCACATATTAGAAATTGTCTTTCTCTAATGATGCCAATAAAATCAAACCAAAAACATGCACATAATAATCATTTTCAATTGTGCACAGTTTAGTTAAAAATGACTTTGACTTTATAATAATACATATACAGAAGACCTTGAGCAGTTTATTTAAACTCTGGAAATAATATAAGTAACTGCTCTAATAATTGCCTTTGAGACTTGATGGTGTTTGATGTGCTAAAAACATATTAGTTAATAATTTTGAGCCTTAATATACTAGGCTCTGTAAAGCATTATTTCATATAAACCTCACACAAATCCCATATGGCAGGCATTTTGCCGTATGGTAGGTAATACTTTCATGCCCTATTTATAAATGAGTAAAATAAGGTCAAGAAAGATTTTTTAAATCACTGAAGTTCTTAGAGTATATAATGGAAGTAGAACTGGAACCAGATCTCACTGAGGGGCCTGAACTCTTGATGTAATACTATAACATAAAGCCTTATATATAAAGAGCTTACTCATTATTGTGTCTCAACTACATTAACTTCAAAAGTGATCTATGTAATATTTTCCTGGAAATAATTCTTGCCAATTTATCTTAAGAATTCATAAAACAATCAATATTGAAGAAAGTATTATTTATCAGGGAGAAAAGTAATTGAAAAGAGATGAAAGATATAAAGAAATACAAAATCTGGGACAACTATTTAATATTAAAATATTTAGCTTTACACTACTAAAAAAAGTATACCCAAAGAAACATGTAACATTTTAGGATTTGGACCTTTAAAAATAAGTATTCCTTATGTTCCATTATGCTGTATTGTTGTCATATTTTTCATTAGTAATTCAGTCATAAGATTTTGATAATAAATGTAGTTGACTTTAAAATACATGGAGCATAGGAGCACCAATGCTTGTGCAGTCAAAATCTATGTATAACTTTTGACTCCCCAAAAACGTTAACTACTAATAGCCTACTATTGACTTTATGGTGGTAAATGAAAAAATAAACTAGTGTCTACATATTTTTATGCATTAATAACATATCTAACATTGTCTTAATTTTTTCAATATTTCTAGGGTATGTGGTTTGTGAATATTTCAAATTGTCACACAGCTCCAAAGATTTTTCCATAATATTTATTGAAAAAAATCTGTATATAAGTAGAGACACATGCAGTTCAAACCCATGTTGGTCAAGGGTCAACTTTATAAATAAGTAAATATTAAATATGTAAGCAAATTTGAAGTATCTTCTTCCTAACTAATCGGAAGAATTAAGTATAGCTGCCTTTTTATGTTAGGTCAAATAAATTTATGAATATAAACTAAGTATTTTAATTTAACTTTCTAAAACATTCAAGATAATCATAAAGGTAATATGTACAATAGTTCCAAAAGAAAAGTATGCAAAAGTAAAATTAAATTAACAGAGTAAGATGGTAAATTAAATATCTAACCAGAGGACCAACTTCCATTATAATAAAAGTAATAATTATTCTGAAAGTCACACAGAAAAGAATAGACATGAGGAAATCATATTACTAACAAAGAAAAATCTTTGGCCACAGGAATCTGAGAAGACAAAAATGAAAAATAGTATAGTTATAGATATGGAGCAAAAAGAAAATATAAATTTAATATAAGTATTTTGGGGGGTAAAAATAAACAGAACAGAAAAAATATTCAAAACCTAAAACTATTAAGGATTCTTATAATGGAGAAAGAACTGAATGAAAAAGATTATGACCTGTTCTAGGAAAATTATAAAGTATACCTAACTGCAATATATGTGAAATAATGCTCTGGAATTGAACTTCTCCAAGCATCCAAAGCAGAAAAGGAACATAACCTCTTGCACTAAACTCAGAAAATACAGCATTCTGTCCTAGAGAGAAGGAAGGATCTCTTAAGGAAATAAAGAAATCCAGGCAATTAAGTCCAGAAAAAATCCTGATCACTGTAATGACAATAATGATTGAAACATTTAAAAAACAAAATGTAGATTAAACAACTATGGACATTATTCTCAGGACTGATAGTAATTACTATAAACATTGACAATGTAAGAATGTCAATAAAGAAAAATAATTCTCAAAAGATAACTTGGGATGGGAGGAGCCAAGATAGGGCGTGAATAGGACAGCAAAAATCTCCTCCCCAAAACATATACATTTTTGAAAATACAATAAATACAACTATTCCTAAAAGAGAGACCAGAAGATACAGGACAATAATCAGGCTACATCTACATCTGCAAGAACCCAGCACTTCCTGAAGGGGGTAAGATAAAAGGCGTGGCCTGGTGGGACCTGAGCGCCCCTCACCCCAGCTCCCAGTGGAAGGACAGCAGTCAGGGCAGGGGGGGAGAGGGAGCCCAAGACTGCTAAATACCCCGCCCTAATCATCCACACTGGGAGCACAGAAACACAGTGCATGGTGTGCTGGATACTAAGGAAACAGAACAGTAAAACCTGCAAGTGGGTCTCCGCAGCCAGCACCACTGGGACAAAAGAAGAGCGAGTGCTTTTTGAAAGACTTAAAGGGACAGAGGCCTCACAGCTGGATGGAAGTGTCCCGGCACACTCAGCCCAGCAGCTGGGAATCCCAGGGAAATCTGGGTGCCCTAACCCCTGGGCAGCAGCACAGCTCTGAGGCCCCTCATGGTGATAAACAGCCTCCCGCCTGCTCCCCCTCCTGCCCAGCGCCACCATAGCAGAGCAGCAGCCTGAGGCCAGCCACATCCAGAGCAACTGCACAGAGCTCCACAGGGGCCCAGGCAAGAATCAGAGAACCAGTCCATGAGCAGCTACGCAGCAAAAGCTGCTAGGGATTGCCATTATCCCAGGAGAGGAATGTGAGGAGCAAGCAGGAAGGGATTTGTTCTCCCAGGTGACACACACACAACCTGCCCATTGACATGAAAAGGCAGAAGAATTTGATTCAGACCAGAATCTCACAGACATCCTCCACTAAAAGGGAACCTGGGGAGATAGACCTAACCAATGTTCCTGAAAAAGAATTCAAAATAAAGGTCATAAGCATGCTGATGGACTTGCAGAGAAACGTGCAAGAGCTAATGAGGGAGAACACAGAAATAAAACAATCTCTGTAAGGAATTGAAAGCAGAATGGACGAGATGCAAGAGGCCATTGATGGAATAGAAATCTGAGAACAGGAAGGCAGAGAAGCTGATGAAGAGAAAGATAAAAGGATCTCCAGGAATGAAAGAATATTAAGAGAACTGTGTGACCAATCAAAATGGAACAATATCCACATTATAAGTGTATCAGAAGAAGAAGAGAGAGGAAAAGGGATAGAAAGTATCTTTGAAGAAATAATTACTGAAAACTTCCCAAAACTAGGGGACAAAATAGCCCCTCAGACCATGGAAGCACACAGAACTCCCAATACAAGGGACCCAAGAAGGACAACACCAAGACACATAATAATTAAAATGACAAAGATCAAAGACAAGGACAGAGTACTAAAGGCAACCAGAGAGAGAAGAAAAGGACACCTACAAAGGAAAACCCATCAGGCTATCATCAGACTTCTCAACAGAAACCTTATAGGCCAGAAGAGAATGTCATGATATACTTAATGCAATGAAACAGAAGGGCCTCAAACCAAGACTACTGTATCCAGCACGATTATCATTTAAATATGAAGGAGGGATTAAACAATTCCCAGACAAGCAAAAGTTGAGGGAATTTGCCTCACACAAACCACCTCTACAGGGCATCTTACAGGGATTGCTCTAGATGGGAGCACTGCTATGGCTAAACAGATGTAAACAGAGAAAAAAAATCACAGCAAAGAAAGCGGAACAATCAAATACTGACTAAAGGCAAAAAATAAAATCATCTACCCACCAAAGCAGTCAAAGGAATCACAAAAGAGCACACACACAAAAAACAGTTAACATGCAAAGAATGGAGGAGGAGGAATAAGAAGGGAGAGAAATAAAGAATCATCAGACTGTGTTTATAATAGCTCAATAAGTCAGTTAAGGTAGACAGTAAGATGGTAAAAAAGCTAACCTTAAACCTTTGGTAACCATGAATCTAAAGACTACAATGACAATAAGTACATATCTTTCAATAATCACCCTAAATGTAAGTGGACTGAATGCACCAATCAAAAGAGAGTAATAGAATGGATAAAAAAGCAAGATCCATCCATATGCTGCTTACAAGAGACTAACCTCAAACCCAAAGACGTACACAGATTAAAGTCAAGGGACGGAAAAAGATATTTCACTCAAGCAAACAAGGAGAAAAAAGCAGGCGTTGCAGTACTAGTATCAGACAAATAGACTTCAAAACAAAGAAATTCACAATAGATAAAGAAGGACATTACATAATGATAAAGGGCTCAATCCAACAAGAGGATATAACCATTATAAATATATATGCACCCAATACAGGAGCACCAACATATGTGAAACAAATACTAACAGAATTAAAGGAGGAAATACAATGCAATGAATTCATTCTGGGAGACTTCAACACGCCACTCACTCCAAAGGACAGATCCACCAGACAGAAAATAAGTAAGGACACAGAGGCACTGAACAACACACTAGAACAGATGGACCTAATAGACATCTACAGAACTCTACATCCAATAGCAACAGGATACACATTCTTCTCAAGTGCACATGGAACATTCTCCAGAATAGACCACATACTAGGCCACGAAAAGAGCCTCAGTAAATTCCAAAAGACTGAATTCCTATCAACCAACTTTTCAGAACACAAAGGCATAAAACTAGAAATAAACTGTACAAAGAAAGCAAAAAGTCTCACAAACACATGGAGGCTTAACAGCACACTCTTAAATAATCAATGGATCAATGACCAAATCAAATGGAGATCCAGCAATATATGGAAACAAATGACAACAACACTAAGCCCCATCTTCTGTGGGACACAGCAAAAGCAGTCTTAAGAGGAAAGTATATAGCAATTCAAGCATATCTAAAAAAGGAAGAACAATCCCAAATGAAAGGTCTAATGTCACAATTATTGAAACTGGAAAAAGAAGAACAAATGAGGCCTAAGGTCAGCTGAAGGAGGAACATAATAAAGATCAGAGAAGAAATAAATAAAATTGAGAAGAATAAAACAATAGCAAAAATCAATGAAACCAAGAGCTACATGTAGGAGAATTAAACTGGACCATTGTCTAACCCCATATAAAAAAGTAAACTCAAAATGGATCAAAGACCTGAATGTAAGTCATGAAACCTTTAAACTCTGGAAAAAAACATAGGCAAAAACCTCTTAGACATAAACATCAGTGACCTCTTCTTGAACATATCTACCCGTGCAAGGAAAACAACAGCAAAAATGAGCAAGTGGGACTATATTGAGCTGAAAAGCTTCTGTACAGCAAAAGACACCATCAATAGAACAAAAGGGAACCATACAGTATGGGAGAAAATATTTGTAAATGACAGATCTGATAAAGGCTTGACGTCCAAAATATATAAAGAGCTCACATGCCTCAACAAACAAAAAAGCAAATAACCCAATTAAAAAATGGGCAGAGGAACTGAACAGACAGTTCTCTAAAAAAGAAATGCAGATGGCCAACAGACACATGAAAAGATGCTCCACATTGCTAATTAACAGAGAAATGCAAATTAAAACTACAATGAGGTATCACCTCACACCAGTAAGGATGGCTACCATCCAAAAGACAAACAACAACAAATGTTGGCGAGGCTGTGGCAAAGGGGAACCCTCCTACACTGCTGGTGGGCATGTAAATTAGTTCAACCATTGTGGAGAGCAGTATGGAGGTTCATCAGAATGCTCAAAACAGACTTACCATTTGACCCAGGAATTCCACTCCCAGGAATTTACCCTAAGAATGCAGCAATCAAGTTTGTGAAAGACAGATGAACCCGTATGTTTATTGCAGAACTATTTACAATAGCCAAGAATTGGAAGCAACCTAAATGTCCATCGGTAGATGAATGGATAAAGAAGATGTGGTACATACACACAATGGAATACTACTCAGTCATAAGAAGAGGGCAAATCCTACCATTTGCAGCAACATGGATGGAGCTGGAGGGTATTATGCTCAGTGAAACAAGCCAAGCAGAGAAAGAGAAATACAAAATGATTTCACTTATCTGTGGAGTATAAGAGCAAAGGAAAAACTGAAGGAACAACAGAGCAGTGGAATCACAGAACCCAAGAATGGACTAACAGGTACCAAAGGGAAAGGGACTGAGGAGGATGGTTGGGTAGGGAGAGATAAGGGGGGTGGGAAGAAGAAGGGGTGTATTAAGATTCGCATGCATAATGGGGGGGTGGAAGAATGGGGTGGGCTGTTCAACACAGAGAAGACAAGTAGTGATTCTACAACATTTTGCTATGCTGATGGACAGTGACTGTAAAGGGGTTTATAGGGGGGACCTGGTAGAGGGGAGAGCCTATTATACATAATATTCTTCATGTAAGTGTAGATTAATGATAACAAAAAAAAAGAAAGAAAGAAAAGGGGGATTACTCCCTGATAGGATAAAACTATCTGTAAATCATCAATTAATGCATGCTTTAAATATCCTTAACTTTGATCACTTAAAGGGTATCAGATGATCAGCTATGGAGGTATATTTTTCTGATAATATTCCTTTCTCTTGAAAAAAAAAAAGCAGTTCCTGTGTGGTGACCTCCAATGAGTTCTACACAATGGCATAAAGGGCATATCAAAGTGTGGGCAAAGGATCTGTTTGTGTTTATGCAGAGGATCAAAGCCTATTTTGGCTACCCCGAAAATGAACTAAGATACGACATGAAGAAGAACTTCCAACATCAGCACTCTCTGGAAGAGTCATACCAGAAGATGATCATCAAAAAACCTCAACAAAGATCCAAGCACTGCTACACCTGTAGCTGCATTCATCCTACCGGTTCCTGGACTTGCCATGGGAATGAAGAAGGAGATATCTAAGCTGGCCTGTGCATACAGTAAAAAACAACAAATTTGACTAGATCTATACTATTGGAACTCAACCAAGAATTAGGAGAAGTGCAAGTTGTATCACTCCAAAATCTTACAACTACAGACTATCTACTGTTAAAAGAACATATGGGATGTGAACAGTTCCCAGGAATGAGTTGTTTTAATTTGTCTGATTTCTCTCAGACTGTTCAAGTACAGTTGGACAATATCCATCATATCATAGATAAATTTTCACAAATGCCTAGGATGCCTAACTGGTTTTCTTGGTTTCACTGGAGATGGCTGGTAATTATAGATCTGCTTTGGTTATGTAACTGTATTCTTACTATGTTAATGTGTGTGTGCAATTTAATTAGTAGTTTAAAACTTATACATGCTTAAGTTACTCTACGAGAAGATATGTCAAAGAAATAATCAATCTTCCCATGTTTTCTCCACCTGCTACTTCTATAGCTTTACTTCTTCCTTCCTGATTACAACCCTTATATAGAATTCGTGCCTCATATTGAATTTACTGAGTATCATAATTCCTACAAGTGGTAAAGATACCTCAAGACAAATCCTGGGCAAGCCACAGGGCATAAATCTGCAAAGAAGTAAAAAGCTAACCTTTTCCAACAATATTGCCTCTCTCTCACTTACTAACATTACATGACCCTGTATGGCCCCGGAAGATGACTGGTTAGCCAGAGACTGGTAAGATTCCTCAAGGGAGGAACAACCTAAGATGGGCACAGTCTCAGGGGGGTCATCAGGTGAGAAATTTGGGATCAACAGAGGTGAGGCTTAGAACCTCACCGCCCCCTGTTTTGAGAGAAATCTTCTGCATCCGTGGATGTTTTATTGCCCTTGTCTAGATTGGATTAACATATAGTCTACAGGCACACACCTGATCATCTACATTTGCTCTCTTACAACACTAAACTATGTTTTCTACCTTTATCTTGCATCTATCTACCACTTCAGCATTTTATTAAACATAATAATAATTATAGTAGGGGAGAAATGTGGAATCCACATATAAATCAAGTATAAAAATCAAACAAATATTCATATTAGACCTGATTGTTTATATTTCATAATGCGTGATCAAAACCGAAAGTTTCTGTGATGACTGCTGTTGTACTGTTCACCATGTAAGAACTTATTCACTATGTAAGAATTTGTTCACCATGTAAGAACTTGTTTGTTATGCTTCAGAAGATTGGAGACTAATGAGAGTTAGGCTTTGGGTGGATTAATGATTGTGCATTGAGCATTGTCTCCCCTATACAGAATTTTATTGTTGTTAACAATCATTTGATCAATAAATATGAGAGATGCCCTCTCAAAAAAGAGAAATTGTGAAATACACGAATGAGTGAATAAACTGATGGATACTATGTACTCTGTATTTTCTCCTTGCAAAAAGCCTATTATAACCAGTTGTAATAATGTTCATGAAGAAATATCTAAGTAACAGTACAAATACATCCTCAATGTTAAGAAGATTCCATCTCACAAAGTATGGCTGAAAAATGCATTATCTTTGCAACACAAAGTCATCATTATGTCACATAAAGATATTTGTCAAATAATCATTACATTTCATTTAAAAAAAATCTCTTTGACATAAATATGAGTGACTTCTTCATTCACATATCTCCCTGGGCAAGGGAAACAAAAGCAAAAATGAACAAATGGAACTATATCAAACTGAAAAGCTTCTCTTCAGCAAAAGACACTATGAATAGAACAAAAAGGCATCCTACAATGTGGGAGAATATATTAAAAAATGACATCTGATAAAGGGTTGACATCTGAAAAGTATAAAGAGCTCACGCACCTCAACAAACAAAAAGTGAATAATCTAATTAAAAAATGGGCAGAGGAGCTGAACAGACTGTTCTCCAATGAAGAAATTCAGATGGCCAATAGACATATGAAAAGATGCTCCACATGGTTAGTCAGCAGAGAAATGCAAATTAAAACCACAATGAGATATCACCTCACACCAGGAAGGATCGCCACCATCGAAAATATGAACAACAACAAATATTAGCGAGGTTGTGGAGAAAGGGGAACCCTCCACTGCTGGTGGGAATGTAAATTAGTTCAACCATTGTGGAAAGCAGTATGGAGTTTCCTCAAAAAGCTCAAAATAGAAATATCATTTGACCCAGAAATCCCACTTCTAGAAATTTACCCTAAGAATGTAGCAGCCCAGTTTGAAAAAGACAGATGCACCCCTATGTTTATAACAGCACTATTTACAATAGCCAAGAAATGGAAGCAACCTAAATGTCCATCAGTAGATGAATGGATAAAGAAGATGTGGTACGTATACACAATAGAATATTATTCAGCCATAAGAGGAAAACAAATCCTAACATTTGCAACAGCATGGATGGAGCTAGAGGGTATTCTGCTCAGTGAAATAAGCCAGGTGGAGAAAGACAAGTACCAAATGATTTCACTCGTATGTGGAGTATAAGAACAAAGGAAAAACTGAAGGAACAAAATGGAAGCAGAATCATAGAACCCAAGTAAGGACCAACAGTTACCAAAGGGAAAGGGACTGGGGAGGATGGGTGAGAAGGGAGGGAGAAGGGGAATAAGGGGCCTTACGATTAGCATTTATAATATGGGGTGGGTACGGGGAGGGCTGTACAACACAGAGAAGACAAGTAGTGATTTTACAGCATCTCACTATGCTGATGAACAGTTACTAATGGGGTATGTGGGGTGGACTTGGTGAAAAGGGGAGTCTAGTAACGAGATATTCCTCATGTAATTGTAGATTTATGATACTAAAATTAAAAAAAGAAGATAAGTTGGTGAGTAAAACATTTGATAATGTTTAAAATTAAAAAAAATAACTACCTGTTATATGTAAGGATAGAATTTTTTAGAAAAAAATAATGAATTATCAGTGTGCAAACATTTTGAATGTTTTATACCATAAAATGCAATTAAGAGCATATAAAAATGCAATTTTATACCATAAAAATAAATCATCTAGAAATAAAATGTCACTAAAATGTTAAATTGAAATTTACATGGATTTCCAACACCTCTAAATAATTTACAGATACAGTTGAAAAAGAAACATTTCTCCCAACTTCTTAAAGTTTAATATAATTCTCTGCATACCCTCAAATGATTCTTTAGAAAATAGTTCCATTGGTGAAAACTAGTTATTGAAATTCAATAATATGTTTTTAGCTTCATGTCTGTATGATTTCAAATTTAAGTTAATCACACTGTGTTGAAAAACTTAATGTACAGTAGAGTGTGTATAAAGCATACCTGTCTATGTATCTGTCATTCTATTTCTATTTATGGCTCAATAGATGGATTGAAAAGTATTGAGAGCAGTATTTACCCAAAGTTTAAGATGCTAGTTCCCATCAGGGAGAGTTATGGTGATTTTATTTTTACTTTTCTATGCTACTTGAATTATTATGAATATGCATTATGTCTATCAAAATAATTTACTATTTTTAACATAAAATAAATAAAATGGCATTGTTACATATGCTATAAAATAAGCCCATTGCAATGAAATATCTTACCATATGTGAGGCTTATCTGTTTCTAAAGCATTGAACAAATTATCCAAATATTTAATACAAGAATGTCCCCCAAAACAATGAGGTATAAAAGCATTGGTCATACTCAGAATAATTTATATTGATTATCTTCGTGAAACATAAACTAGGGTACTATATGTAGAACAGGTGCTATAGACCAGAGAAAGTCTAATTATAGATGATATAGTCAACTCATCCATGTGTCTGATGCTTGATCATGCAGCAAATCTACTACACTCTTTAAAACTATGGGCCTTCATTAACTGTTCAGACATAACTCTTTTACCCAAACCACCAAGTAGCTACTTTATTAAAGCATAAATTGACTATTTATCTATTCTAGACTCTGTACTCTAAAGAGAAAGAATGCAAAGATTTTATATCCTTCATTATAAACATTGTCCCGCTATTGGTATCTATTGTGTGATCATTTATCCTATTAATGATCCTACAGTTTTCCATCAGTCAATTGGATGAATAACTAACTACTGTTTAAACAAGGTCATTCTCTCATTACTGAGTGCCTTAGCCTCATTAATGATAATGGAGGGAAGACTGCTGGCCTGCATCAGCATGAAATAGGCTTAGTGGGAAACATTCAAAGATCAACAAGAAAATTATTGCTTTTTAAAAGTTATTATTAAAGAATTCATTCTCTCTAGGAAGTAAAAGTCAAAGCAATTAAATGCCTGTTTTTATTGGATATCAAAATATACATATTCACTGGATGGTACTACATTCAAAAGTTCAAAATAAATAGTGTGGCTCTTTTATTTTTATTGCTGCCTCTGTGATAAAGGAAAAAGAGGAAATGGTTCTTTACCTTTCATCTTACAACTCTATTTACATTTTTCTTTTTAATTCAAGGTCATATATTTTGGGCCCTAAGATACTATTAAACTCTGATGAAATTTGCATCTGGCCTGAGGCTATTCAATGTAAGTGTCGTTTTCATTTTTAAGTCTAGATGTGCACTGAGCAGACACAGATGGGGGTTAATGGACTGCAAGCCCTCATTGTGGGAAACTGAAAGCTTTGTTTAATAAGGTGCCTATTAAATATTTGCCAGTTGCTGCATTTTTGTGATAATTCAATCTTCCTGAATGTTAATTTTACCTTAG
This sequence comes from Manis javanica, assembly GCF_040802235.1. Classification (NCBI taxonomy): domain Eukaryota; kingdom Metazoa; phylum Chordata; class Mammalia; order Pholidota; family Manidae; genus Manis; species Manis javanica. The sequence goes on from NC_133166.1 coordinate 58,623,245, forward strand.
AAGTTCAAAGCACTGGTTCTCAAACAAAACACATTAGAATCAGTTGGGGTGCTTGTTGTTACTGTATACTTCTATGTACCCAGCTTGATTTAATAGGGCCTAGGATCAGAAGTCTTAAAAGTGTCTGTAGCTCCTGGATTAAGGGAGCTCCCTGCTGGGGAAAGTTACCTATGAAGGAGGACAAGAGGAAGGCAAGTTGGGTCAAAGAGTTTTATTTCTCACAGCTCAGTCTTTCACTGGGCTTCAGCTGGCATGCTCTCAAATCCTTCCTCTCTAGTCTGTGCTGAAAACCAGCTCCATCCCCTGTGGCCACAGTGTACACTCTTTCTCCCTTCCCAGACTCTTCCTGCAGGAACTCCATGGGCATGTCCCTGGTGACTGGCAGGCACCAGACCAATTAGGTACCAGGGAAAGAAGGGAGGAGAGAATCTTTTTTTCTCTCAATCCTTTGCCCCAGATTGACTGGAGGCTCTGCCCTAAACATACATTGGTATGTAAATGGACTGAGGCCACATGGGAAATTCTGAAAATTCTGGGTGAAAACTTCCATTTACACCACAGTATCTCAGAAAAGGACAACACTTTGAGAAATACTAGTTTTAGCTTATAGTTCTTAACCTTTGATTAGATATATTTACAGAAGTAAAAAATGGCTCATAGTTTTTTTTTAAATCAATTTATAGCATCACCTTCCTTCTTCTGTTTCCTTACAAAATCTATTTTTGATATGTTTGTCAATAGAAGACAAGTATTACTAATTTTTCCTAGGAAGAAATCAGTGTTTATACAGATCAACAAATCAATAAAGTCACTGTAGGGAAAATGGAAGTTCCTATAGCCAGGATCCTCACCTGACTGTAAACTACTTGATGATGTTGCTGGCCTGCTGCTGGGCTAATGCTTCCACACCCATTGGCAATAAGCCATTATTACTGTGCTACTATATAAAGACCTCCATACAGTGCCCTGCTCAGAGACAGAGACAGAGGCAGATTGTGAACATCCCAGAGGCAGATGTGTTTCCAGCACTTGAACTGCCACTGTGAGAATAAAGCTTGGTATAAACTTAGCCCCAAATTCCCTTGTTGTTATTCAGTCTCACCAAATCCAAAGTGAACTTGCCTTGGGCAAGGTGCCCTCAGGAGAGCCAGTCATGCATAATATTTTTGAAAGAAATGATTTAAGGTTTATAGGTTTTGCCTCAATCCATAAAGAAAAAGCATTTTTTAAATAAGCAGTAAATGTAGGTTCCTAAATGATCCAGATATTCATTTTCCTTTCCTACATCATCATGCATAAGTAGGTAGCTTAGTATAGTACTTTTAATAAAAACTTGTAATTTCTAATAATTAGAAAGCTTTAAGGCAATTTCAGACTCTAACCCTGTCAATTGCTAGCTGTATAATATTCTGCATATTACTTCACCTTTATATCAGACCTTTCCAAATGATTTCCCTCATTTATGGAATGTAACAACAAAGTAGAAATGAAGGAACAAAACAGCAACAGATTCACAGACTCCAAGAAGGGAATGGCAGCTACCAAGAGGAAGGGGTGAGGGAGGGCAGGTGGGGAGGCAGGGAGATGGGGATTGAGGGATATTATGATTGGCACATATGATGTGGGGAAGATCATGGGGAAGACAGTGTAGGATAGAGAAGACAAATAGTGACTCTGTGGCATATTACTACACTGATGGGCAGTGACTGCAATGGGGTACTGGGGGGACATGATAATATGGGTGAATGTAGTAATCACATTGTTTTTTCATGTGAAGCCTTCATAAGAGTGTATATATTGAACTCACATGCCTCAACAACCAAAAAACAAATAACCCTATTAAAAAAATGGGCAGAGGATATGAACAGACACTTCTCCAAAGAAGAAAATCAAATGGGCAACAGACACATGAAAAGATGCTCTACATTGCTAATTATCAGGGAAATGCAAATTAAAACAACAATAAGATATCACCTCACACCAGTTAGGATGGCCAACATCAAAAAGACTAAAAACAACAAATGCTGGTGAGGATGTGGAGAAAGGGAAACCCTCCTACACTGCTGGTGTGAATGTAAGCTAGTTCAATCATCATGGAAAGCAATATGGAGGTTCATCAAAAAACTAAAAATAGAAATACCACTTGACCTGGGAATCCCACTCCTAGGAATTTTCCCAAATAAAACAACTTCTCAGATTCAAAAAGACATATGCTCCCATATGTTTATAGCAGCACAATTTACAATAGCCAAGATATGGGAGCAACCTAAGTGTCCATCAGTAGATGAATTGATAAAGAAGAGGTGGTACAAATACAGAAGGGAATACTATACAGCAATAAGAAATAAACAAATCCTACCATTTGCAACAACATGGATGAAGCTAGAGGGTATTATACTCAGTGAAATAAGTCAGGCAAAGAAAGACAAATACCAAATGATTTCCTTCATTGGTGGAGTATAACAACAAAGCAAAACTGAAGGAACAAAATAGCAGCAGACTCACAGACTCCAGGAAGGGACTAGTGATTAACAAAGGGGAGGGGTGGGAGAAGGCAGGTGGGGAGCAAAGGAGAAAGGGAGTGTGGGGTATCATGATTGGTGCACATGGTGTGTGTGGGGTCTCAGGGAAGATAATGTAGCACAGAGAAGATAAATAAGAACTGTGTGGCATCTTACTAAACTGATGGACAGTGACTGCAACGGGGTATAGGGGGGACTCGAAAATAAGGGTGAATGTAATGACCACATTGTTTTTTTGTGAAACCTTCATACAAGTATATATCAACATAAATTAATTATAGTATAAAAAAGTGTGTATCAATAACACATTAATAAAAAAGAAAAATGTTATTCTGAATCATTTTTTCATAACAATCCTCTATATACAGTTCCCTGTAGCCCAAAGAAAAATGAATAAATTACTCTTTTCATAGGATTGCTGTTACTATAAGTGACAATGTAAAACATTTAGCACAGTCAAGAGCACATGCAAAATGGAAAAAGGCCCTGAGGAGGATTAAAGATGGCAGTGTGAGAGGTGAGACAGAAGCTTCCTCCAAAAACCACATATAATATGAAAATATAATTAATACAACTAATCCTGAGAAAGCAACAGGAAAGAGGACTGTGCTAGACTGTATGCACATGGAGAAAAGAACAGACCTCATGGAACAGGGTAACGTACCAAAGCTGTGGCCTAGCAGGACCCAAGCCCTTGCTCTACCCCAGTGCACTGGCGGCAGGAGGAAGAGAAACAGAGCAGGGAGGGAGTGGAGGCCTGGGACTGCTAAATACCTAACTCCAGAGATCTGCTCTGGGAGCACAAAGATACATTTCATGATGCTTTCATGATACTCACATGAATACGGGGTTTGAAAGCTAAGACAAGCAGAATTCCTGGAGAGACTGAGATTCCAGCCACTTGTGGAAAGCAGGGATCCATATTCAACTGCTCTAGGACAAAAGCTTATACCTGTGTGCTCAGCCAACTGATTCAGGCAGTGGAGACAAACATAGCAGCCAGGAAGCTGGAAACAGCTCTTCCCTCCACCCAGGCACCAATACTGCAACCCTGCAACCCCTGACATTGCTTCAGGGGTGGAGCAGGTCCAGAGAGTAGAGCTTCTGGACACAAGAGGGTGCCATATACAAATATGAAATACCAAAAGAACCTGGTCCAGAATAAAATTAATATAACTTGGAGAAAGATTTAAATGACATGGATCTTATGACTCTTTCTGAAAGTGAGCTCAAAATAAAAATCATCAACATGCTAATGAGGTATGGAAAGATATCCAAGAACTCAGGAATGAATTCCAGTTGGAGATCCAATCATTGAAGAGCACAATGGAGGGTATTAAAAGCAGGTTGGATATAGTGGAGGAGATGCTAAATGAAATAGAAACTAGAGAAGAGGAATACAAAGAAGCTGAGGCACAGAGAGAAAAAAGGATCTCTAAGAATAAAAGAATATTGAAAGAACTGTGTGACCTATCCAAATGGAACAATATTTGCATTATTGGGGTGCCAGAAGAAGAAGAAGAAGAGAGAGAAAGGGATAGAAAGTGTCTTTGAGGAGATAATTGCTGAAAACTTCCCCAATCTGGGGAAGGAGATAGTCTCTCAGGCCATGGAGATCCACAGATCTCCCAACACAAGGGACCCAAGGAAGACAACACCAAGACACATAGTAATTAAAAGGGCAAAGATTAAGGATAAGGACATATTGTTAAAAGCAGCCAGAGAGAGAAATAAGATCACATACAAAGGAAAGCCCATCAGGCCAACATCACACTTCTTAGCAGAAACCTTACAGGCCAGAAGGGAGTGGCATGATGTATTTAATGCAATGAAGCAGAAGGGCCTGGAACCAAGATTACTTTATCTGGCAAGATTATCATTTAAATTTGAAGGCTGAATTAAATAATTTCCTGATAAGGAAAAACTAAGAGGATTTAACACCCACAAATAATCTCTACAGTCACTTTTGGAGGGACTGCTATAGATGGAAGTATTGCTAAGGTTTAATAGCTGTACCAGAGGTAATAAAACCACAGTAAAGAAAGTAGAACAGCTAATTACTAAGCAAATGCAAAATTAAATTAACTATCCCCAGAGTCAATCAAAGGATAGACAAAGAATACAGAATATGATATCTAATATATAAAGAATGGAGGAAGAAGAAAAAGGAGGAGAAAAAGTAAGAGCCTTTAGACTGTGTTTGTAATGGCATATTAAGTGAGTTAACGTAGAGTCTTAGTGAGGAAGTTAACCTTGAACCTAAAGTCTGCAATGGCAATAAGTACATACCTACCAATAATCACCCTAAATTAAAATGGACTAAATGCACCAATCAAAAGACATAGAGTCACTGAATGGATTTAAAAAAAAAAAGAACCATCTATATGCAGCCTACAAGAGACTCACTTTAAACCCAAATATATACACAGACTCAAAGTGAAGGGACAGCAAGCGATATTTCATACAACTAACAGAGAGAAAAAAAGCAGGAGTTTCACTACTTGCACCAGACAAAATAGACTTCAAAACACAGAAAGTAACAAAAGACAAAGAAGGACACTACATAAAAATAAAGGGGTCAATCCAACAAGAAGATATAACCATTATAAATATCTATGCTCCCAACAGAGTAACAGCAACATATATGAAACAAATACTAACAGAATTGAAAGGGGAAATAGAATGCAATGCATTCATTCTAGGAGATTTCAACAGTCCACTCACTCTGAAGGACAGATCACCAGACACAAAATAAGTAAGGAGACAGAGGCACTGAACAACACAATAGAACAGATGAACGTAACAGACATCTACAGAACTCTACACCCAAACGCAACAGAATACACATTCTTCTCAAGTGCACATGGAACATTTTCAATAATAGATCATATAGTAAGCCACAAAAAGTAAATTCAAAAAGGTTGAAATGGTACCAATCAGAATCTCAGACCACAAAGGTATGAAACTAGAAATAAATTATGCAAAGAAAATGAAAAATCCCACAAACACATGTAGGCTTTACAACATGCTCCTAAGTAACCAATGGATCAGTAACCAAATAAAACCAGTGATCAAGCAATACATGGAGACAAATGACAACAATAATTCAATGCCACAAAATCTGTGGGACTCAGCCAAGGCTGTGCTAAGAGGAAGGTATATTGCAATACAGGCCTACCTCAAGAAAGAACAGTCCCATATAAGCAGTCTAAACTGACAATTAATGAAACTAGGAAAAGAAGAACAAATGAGGCCCAAAGTCAGTAGAAGGAGGGACATAATAAAGATTAGAGCAGAAATAAATAAAATTGAGAAGAATAAAACAATACAAAGAATCAATGAAAGCAAGAGCTGGTTCTTCAAGAAAATAAACAAAACAGATGAACCCTTAGCCAGACATATCAAGAAAAAAAGAGAGTCTACACACATAAACAGAATCAGAAATGATAAAGGAAAAATTACTACAGACACCACAGAAATACAAAGAATTATTAGAGAATACTATGAAAAATCATATACTAACTGGATAACCTAGAAGAAATGGACAAATTTCTAGAAAAATACAGCTTTCCAAGGCTGACCAAGGAAGAAAGAGAAAATCTGAAAGACCAATTAACAGCAACGAAATTGAACTAGTAATCAAAAAACTACCTAAGAACAAAACACTTGGACCAGATGGCTTCACCGCTGAATTTTATCAAACATTTACTGAAGACTTATTACCCATTCTCCTTAAAGTTTTCCAAAAAATATAAGAGGAGGGAATACTTCCAAACTCATTTTATAAAGCTAGCATCACTCTAACACTAAAACAAGGCAAAGACCCGACCAATAAAGAAAATTACAGACCAATATCCCCGATGAAGGTAGATGCAAAAATACTCAACAAAATATTAGCAAACCAAATTCAAAAATACATCAAAAAGATCATGCATCATGATCAAGTATGATTTATTCCAGGGATGCAAGGATGGTACAACATTCAAAAATCCATCAACATAATCCACCCAATCAACAAAAAGCAGGACAAAAAGCACATGATCATCTCCATATATGCTGAAAAACCATTTGACAAAATTTAACATCCTTTCATGATAAATACTCTCAACAAAATGGGTATAGAGGGCAAGTAACTCAACATAATAAAGGCCATATATGACAAACCCACAGCCAACATTATACTTAACAGCGAGAAGCTGAAAGCTTTCCATTTAAGCTTGGGAACAAGACAAGTTTGCCCACTTTCCCCACTTCTATTCAACATTTTACTGAAAGTCCTAGCCACAGCAATCAGACAACACAAAGAAATGAAAGACCTCCAGATTCACCAGGGAGAAGTTAAACTGTCCCTGTTTTCAGATGACATGATATTGTACATATAAAGCCCTAAAGAATCCACTCCAAAACTACTACATCTAATATCTAAATTCAGTAAAGTTGCAGTATACAAAATTCATACACAGAAATCTGTGGCATTCCTAAACAGTAACAATGAACTAGCAGAGAGAGAAATCAGGAAAACAATTCCATTCACAACTGTATCAAAAAGAATAAAGTACCTAGGAATAAACCTAACCAAGAAGTAAAAGACCTATACTCTGAAAACTATAAGACACTCATGAGAGAAATTAAATAAGATACCAATAAATGGAAGCACATCCCGTGCTCATGGATGGGAAGAATTAATATTGTCAAAATGATCATCCTACCTGAAGCAATCTGTAGATTCAATGCAATTTCTATCAAAATATCAACAGCATTCTTCAACGAACTAGAGAAAATCATCCTAAAATTCATATGGAACCACAAAAGACCTCGAATAGCCAAAGCAATTCTGAGAAGGAAGAATCAAACTGGGGGCATTACATTCCCCAACTTCAAGCTGTATTACAAAGCCACAGTAATCAAGACAATTTGGTACTGGCACAAGAACAGACCCATAGACCAATGTAACAGACTAGACATCCCTGGTATAAACCCAACCATATATGGTCAATTAATATATGATAAAGGAGCCATGGACGTACAATGAAGAAATGACAAAATGATAGCCTCTTCAAGTGCTGTTGTTGGGAAAACTGGACAGCTACATGCAAGAGAATGAAACTGGATTATTCTTTAACCCCATGCACAAAAGTAAACTCAAAATGGATTAAAGACTTGAATGTAAGTGATGAAACCATAAAACTCTTAGAAGAAAACATAAGCAAACATCTCCTGAATATAAGCATGAGCAACTTCTTCCTGAATGTATCTCCTCAAGAAAGGGAACCAAAGCAAAAATGAACTAATGAGAGTACATCAAACTAAAAAGTTTTGGTACGGCAAAGGACATCATCAACAGAACAAAAAAGCATCCTACAGTATGGGAGAATATATTTGTAAATAACATATCTGACAAGGGGTTAACATCCAAAATATATAAAGAACTTACCTGCCTCAACACCCCAAAAGCAAATTACCCCATTAACAAATGGGCAGTGGATATGAAGAGACAGTTCTCCAAAGAAGAAATTCAGATGGCCAACAGACACATGAAAAGATGCTCCATATCACTAATCATCAGGGAAATGCAAATTAAAACCACAATGAGCTATCACCTCACACCAGTAAGGATGGCCAGCATCAAAAAGACTAAGAACAACAAATGCTGGTGAGAATGTGGAGAAAGGGGAACCCTCCTACACTGCTGGTGGAGATGTAAGCTAGTTCAAAAAACATTGTGGAAAGCAATATGGAGGTTCATCAGAAAACTAAAAATAGAAATACCTTTTGACCTGGGAATCCCACTCCTTGGAATTTACCCAAAGTATACAACTTCTCAGATTCAAAAAGACATATGCACCCCTGTGTTTATCACAGCACTATTTGCAATAGCCAAGATATGGAAGCAACCTAACTGTACATCAGTAGATAAATGGATAAAGAAGAGGTGGTATGTATACACAATGGAATACTATTCAACCATAAGAAGGAAACAAATCCTACCATTTGCAACAACTTGGATGGTGCTGGAGGATATTATGTTTAGTGAAATAAGCCAGGCGGGGAAAGACAAATGCCAAATGATTTCCCCCATTTGTGGAGTATAACAATAAAGGTAAACTGAAGGAATAAAATGGCATAAGACTCAGAGTCTCCACGATTGAACTGGTGGTTACCAAATGGAAGGGGTGTAGGAGGGCAGGTGGGGAGGGAGGGAGAAGGGGATTGAGGGGTGTTATGTTTAGTATGCATGATGTGCAGGGTCATGGGGAGAACAGTGTAGCACAGAGAAGGCACATAGTGGATCTGTGGCATCTTGCTATACTGATGGACAGTGACTGCATTGGGGTATGGGTGGGGACCTGATGATGTGGGTGAATGTAGTAACCACATTGTTTTTTCATGTGAAACCTTCATAAGAGTGTATATCAATCATACCTTAATAAAATATTTTTAAAAAAAGAGTACATGCAAAATACTCAATAAACATCATGTAAAATAAATATTATTCTTGTAAACTTCCTGTTCTTAAGAAATATAATTTTTATTATGATGAAAAATTTTATAATATGTAAGTAAAGAAACTAAACATTTTTCTGTTAACATATAATAAGCTGACATTAAACTCTTTTTTCCTGAATAATCCTTCTAGTATAAGAAAAGTATGTTATCCTGCTTTTAGGTCCAAAGTAGGACAAACAAGTCAATGGCAATTCAATGCATAAGTAAATGGCATTCTGACATGACAGTTAAATAGGTTCAAGACTGGAACCTATTTTGTAATGTTAGGGTTGTCTTTATAGTAAATGAAAAAACTGGAAATAATGAATTCTGCATTTGCATTACGTTAAATGGGACGTGATAGAGGCAGAGTAAAAATGTGAGAATATAATGTAAAGGAGTGATAAATGTGGTAGACTGGTCTGTAGCACTTTGTGTCTATTATGGAGTGGATGCTTTGGACAATGTAACCAAAAAGCATAACTTGCTTTCTAGTGATATTTGTAGCAGTTTGAAAAGGAAACCTAAACTAAATTAGAGATTACTGAAAACAAGAGGATCGAAACTATTCCTTTTAGAGAAGATCAAAAAGAAATACCCCTGCAAAGAACATTAACTAGATGCAAGTTTCCTATTAGTCAACACAAATTAAACTAGAAACATAATTAAATTAAAGGATTGTTCTTGTTGAAACTTGCTATTTCAATTTTCTTCCTTGATCTGAGGCTGATACAAGTACTCAGATATGTACAAGACATGTTGCTTTCTCTTTTCTTGAGTATCATTAGGAAAACAGGGACTTTTATAAATACAATATGCTGTGATCAATTGCAATTACTGTTTTTGAATACTTTAGCTAGTGGGAAAAAGTGAATAAAGCATTATAGGACTATCTTATCCATTCCCACCCCAGACCTGTAATTTAGCCATTTCTCTAAACTGGTCTGGTTATTTATGGGTGGATAAAGCATCCTTAAAAACAAATAACGGGAATTTTTCAAAGAGTAATTTAGAGAACCAATAGAATTCTTAAAGGAGGAAAGAGTCTGTGACCAAATAGTTAATCATAGAGCTCGCTTAAGCCTAATAATCTATTCCCCCCTATTCCACAGAAACATCATTATTTTAACTGAAAGATGTGTCTGGGCAAGAGATTGTCAGAGACTGGTGCTCAAAAGAATCATTGTGGAAGGGTCTTGAAAAAAATACAGAGATTCTATACTTTATGTCTGGGTAGGCATCTAATAATCCAAAATTTAAGAAACATGCTCAGGTAATTCTGATGATCCCTACTAAGGAAAAATATCCAAGAAAACTGTGGGTATATTAGTAATACTGAGATAGCTCATAAATTAACAGACTCCATTCTCCTGTCTCTTCTCAAGTGTGCTGAGCTCAATGTTCTTCATGATCCCCGTCCACGTACCTCTTCATGAACATAAGCTACCCCAGTGTTTTGTCAGTTATCTCATTTATTTCACCATCTTTCCTAGGTAATATAGGCTTCAAGAATCCTAACGGTTCAATCATCTCCTTTGACTCCTAAACTAGGAATCTCACATCTCACTTATATTAACATAAATGTAAATAAATAAAACAAATATTATCCAATTCTAAAGGGATAGATTTTAGTCTCTGCAACAGAGAAACTGGTGTAACTACAGCATAGGAGATAAATTGAGAAAGTATTTCAGCAAAACATTTGGCTTTAACATTGAAATAATATAGTTTGGAACCTTGTACCTACAAATATGGTGATGGAAATCTAGAATAATAATCTCTGATATTTTACCTATATATTATATATTTTGGACTTAAATGAATCCCTAAGCATCTTTCAGGCTGCATAATGGTATTTTGCTTTTAAGTAAGAAAGAAGAAAAAAGCAAAGAAATCCAAAGCATATCTAACTGCTGCTAAGATCCTTCCATGAAGCCAGAAAATGCAGAGTAGTTCCAAAGCTAGAGTAGTATTGCTTCATAATCCAGCTCAGGACCATAGAAAATGCATACTTTCAGAATCTCCTTATCAATTTTCTTATCAACTACAGAACCCAGGAAGCCCAACCTTAATGGCAGTTTCCAGATATCTTTTCCTTCTTTTTCAAGATCAGCTTTTTTGAACTCAGTAAAACCCAGAACAGAAGGTGAATGCACACAATATGTGATATTTATTAATTGAATGTTTAGTGTTCTGATTTGGTTGAAGTGTAATTTTACATAAAATGTATCATTAAATAATCCAATTTTAAGCTACTTAAATTTTACAAAACTTACTCAGAATTTTTCCTGGCTGCTCTGACAACCAAGGTTTAAACATTAATAGAGTATTCCTTCTATACTATACATAACAACATTATACTACTTAAATATACAATGTGTCATTAGAAACTGAGAACCAATTGCAGATAATGGTGAAATGAATTTTAATTATCTTTGTCAAAATGGTGATTTATTGTGATTTGGGTAAGGGATTGATGCTCTGGGTCTGATAATAGGCATATTAATTATGTAAATAAAACTATAAATAAGAGAGCATTTGAATAGCTTAAGTGTTAAAATGTCAATAATTAGAATGGCAAGCATAAGTATAGAAACCTGGTAATTCCGATTACCAATGATATGTTAAGTCAAGGTAAAACTACCACTCATATCAACTTAATAACAGTAAATTCTAAAAGAATAGTGCAAACTTTAACGTTAGTTACAATTTCTCATTATTATCAGCGAGAGTCTCCTTCATTATTTCAGAAAGAAGCTTTTTAGAAGACTGTCTTTGCTCCATTTTCCCATTTGACAGTTCTCTCTGTCACAATTTCAAATCTTCTTAGTGCTTTCTCCTGTGCCTACTCAAATTTTTTCTTGGCAAATATTTCACCTCTTTCCATATTTTTTTGTATTCACTCAAGCATCTCAACAGTCTACTATTTTAGGAAGCTTCCCTAAACAGATGGAAAAATATTTACTGTTGATTCATAACTGGAAAATCCCTGACTTAATTCACTAAACTAAGCTTTATTAGTAAACTAATGCAGACTTATAAATATTAGTGCAGAACATGGTTTCCTCTGAAGTTTTTTTCCAGGTAAATTGAATTCTTAAGACTTAAACACCTTTCAAGTTTTCATATTTTTGTGCCTTTCTCCTGCCAGATATCTCTTTCCTTGTAATACTTTCATTTTTAAATGCCCAAACATGTCTACCTTAAAGGCCATTCCATGAAGAAAGCTTCTACAAAGCATGTTTTATTTTTCCCCATGCCAGTTCTGATCTCTTAAGTGTACATATTATATTGTCTATTCACCCCTGATTGTCCCTTTTTATACCAACAAGAGTCATTATCATTTACCATTTGGGATCAGTGGACTCTCAATTCATTTTTAGTCTAAGTTGTTTGGCCAATAATTTAAAGGTGACTAGAAGGAATGTTAAAAATAATATCATTTTAATTAGTCCATAAACATATTGATTTTTGTACCATATTTTTCTGGTTTAATGGTATGTAAACCCTAAATGATAAATAGCTCTTGACTACAGTTAACTGCTCATCAGCATGCATGAAATTGAAACATATGCATCTTGGTCTTAAAGATTCCAGAATTCAAACACATTTTCTAGCCTGTCATTCCTTCTGGGTTTTTGCCTTTGCATTGTTAAAAATGCAACACTTTTGAAAATTTTGACAACTTACACTTCTGTTGAAGAGAAGATAGCTATTTTCTTTTTATAATTAAATAACTTCTATAGTTATAAAATATTTTTAAAATTTTATATTATGTATTTCTCTTTACTTACATTTAAATATATACCCATCTTAAGCATTTTTCCACTTAAGAATAGTCAAAAAAATTTTGGTCCATAAATGGTTTTTGAAAAGATGAAATAATGTCATCATAGAACTTTTTAGCCAAACAATTTCTTATGGCAAAATATTGTATAAAGAAATTCTCCCTGTTGAAAAACTAAATAAGATTGATATTCTTTTTTGTCCTTACTAATATTGCTCATTTGTTGATCCTTCAGTTTCAAAAAATTATCCTAGGATATCATCTTGTTGCTGGAGAAAGATTCTTGGTCTTGTTGTGAGAAAGAATTCAAGAATGGGTGCAAAAAGCAGCTGAGCATTAAGAGTTTTACTGGAAAATAGGAGTATAGAGAAGGGCAGAAGTACACATCTGCTTGAGAGGTGCAGCCAGACCCAGAGGGAGTCATGCAGAGGAAACAATTAGGAGCCTTTCTTATGAAAAGAGAGAATATTCACTAAGTGGGTTTAGTTTTCAAGGGGAACGGTATGGGTTCTTTTTTTTTTTTTGGAGTTCACGCTTGTTTCACTCTTAATGTCAGGCAAGGGCTGGGGGGATTTGGGGCTATATTTGGTTCTTATTGGAACTGTCATGGTGTGGGGAGGTATGATTTTTACTATGTTAATGATGGAGGTACCTGATTTTTTACTATGTTAATGGATTTTAGGGTGAAGTTTGGGTCAATTTCTTCATCTTGTCAGACCCACCCTGTTTTGGCCAGTCTGCTATATACATTCTTACTCCCCACATCCTGTGAGAACAGCTTACATGGAATGTGTCTATAGAAGCAACATCTAGCTAAATGGTAGCACCAGCCGAAGTCCCCCTTCCTCTCCCTACTCATGTATGGCTTTTTACCGACTCTAACAATCTGAAAATTTACAGCCTGAAATTTTACTGATATGATCAAGTTGATCATCATCATTAGATGGTAGAGTGCTACTCTCTGTTTCTTTATATTCATCATCTTCTAGTTTGTTTTATTATTGTGAAATGTACATCTCTCTCAATTTTGTTGACTAGTCTGGGTAGACAATGGAAAATTCTGAACAAGAATACTATGTAATAAAAGTTTTTTAAAAAAACTAGGTTTTTCTCCAGATTTTTTATACCTTCTTGAAAGTGTTAGGGTCCGGGCTTCTGAGGCTTCTCCAGAGAACAAACTACACAGGCATAGAGATGTAAATTCAAGCAAAGTCTTTATTCAGCCAGCTAGCTGGGGTCCAAGTGTCAGCCTGACACAGTGGGTCTCAACAAGGACCCCGAGCACTCGGAGCCAAGGGTTTATATAGCATTTTCAAAGCACTTAACTCATAGTAATTTTCCACAGCTATACATTATTCTTGCAAGACATACATCCTGGGGTTAAGCAAGGGCAGGATAAGACTACTCCTCAATGGTTAGGGAGGTTCTGCATGATAAGCTTGGTATGTAAGGTTAACTGACCAAGGTTAGCTGACCAAGGGTCACAGCTGCCCACCACCCGGTGCTCATGATTAACTTGTTTTTCAAGGCCTTACCCAGGCCCAGGTTTTTTTTTTTTTTTCTTCTTCCTGAGTCACACCGTCAGAAAATGGTTTCTAGGTTTCTAAGATGGCTATGCTTATGCTAATTTACTAATCTTATTAATGCTTAGATTCTACATTTCCCCACTTTCTTTTGACCATTCCAATCATGGAATGTTTGTTTCTTCCTGCTGTGTGAGTGAATGATACTGCGGTCTCAGCATTAGCACCTGAACAGCACTCACTCTTTCCCTAACATAGGCTATTAGCCAGTTTAGGATACAGGGACCTAAAGTGAGAAGCAGTATAAAAATAAGCAAGGGCCCTGCCAGGGTGGATATCAGGGTTGTTCAAATAGCCCTTGGCTGGCCTCTCGCTTTCTCTTCCTTTGATCTGGCCTCTCTCTAAGTTTAGACATTGAATCTCTTACTATTCCGGAATGGTCTGCTGTTAAGGTTTAGCTAAGTTTTATTAGTTCTTTTTCCTGACTCTTGATGCTTTCTGCACTCCTTTACAGAAAGATGATGCAATATTTGAACAATATAATGAGAAAACAAAAGGATGATATAATAGTGATGATTCATCTCAGTATTTCATCATCATTCTAGGCAATTCTATCCATCTACCATTTGCTTGTTTTTAATATTTTATGGCTTAGTTGCATGTATTGATGAATAGTAATTAAATAAATCCTAAATGATGAAATGCCAAAATATTTTAAGATACAAAAAGAAGTAAGTTCACTATGATGTTATAATGATTTTTGGATTCATAAAAGAGAATAATGGGCTCATAGAGTAATAGAGAAATAAAATGAGGTTTATTCAATTTTTAAAAATGTACTTTTTCCTCTCCTTGGGATAACATACACATAAAAATATATCACAAAATATCAAAAATAACTAGAAATGTTCAAGAAAAAAACTCAAAAATTAAAATTAGATCTAATGAATCCCTATTATATATATAGTTACTGATTTTTTTTTTTTTTACTAATTCAACCTTTATGCCTATTGAACATACATTTAATTTATTGCTTATGTAGCTGTAGCTCTGGGGGAACAGTGTGTTCCCAGCCCAGGGTGAATAAATCAGTGAAGTCAAAATCAGTCAAGGGGAAAAATAAAGTGGGGAAAACCTGTTTATTGCTTATAGGAATCCTGGATCCATTCGTCCCTCAACTACAGCTACTCCTGCTTGTCTTTCCACCCCATTCAGGTGCGCACTTACCTCTCCCGCCTTGTAAACACCTATTGATATGGAGATGGGCTAAGGCCAGGCAAGAGATTCTAGAAATACTGAAATTTTACCCACAGTAGCATAGGTAAAAACTTTCTCCTTTGTTCCCTTATAGATTCTTTGGCTGGCCTCATAATTAAATTGATGTAAAACAGATTAACAGAATAAAAACAAATTTAATTTCATGTGTACAGGAACTCATAGAAATATGGTACTGAAAGAAGTGACCAAAGCAAGCCACTTCAACACACCTTATTGGTGAGGAGTTGACAAGACAAACATGTTTGGCTTTGGGGTAATAAATTAGCAAGAAAGAAACAGGGTTTGTTGATAAGGACTTCTTGGCTCTAAATTCTCTAACGTTTATGATAAAGATGTCTCTCTCATTCCTGGTACAGGGTGGGGACACTTCACATGGAAGATTTATTTCCTGCTATCAGTGGGGCAGAGGAGGGTCAGAGTGTCTATCTTGTGCTGCTTTTTCTTAAGTAACTAATTCAAAATTATCAATATGCCAAGGTGGTACATTTTTGGGGTGATATATAATGTACCCCCTCCACTTAGTATCTCTGCTGCTTTTTATTTAAGATAGATAAATGGAGAATATATTCTGGTAAGTTTTTTGGAGTATTTTGCACATAAATTATAAAGATTAAGAGAGAAGGGAAGAAGGGATTATTGTCAGATTGGTTGGAGAATGTGGGAATTATATAAATGTCCTCTTTTACTAACTTGAAATCTTGGCAGATTCAAGTTGTCCGAACTTTTGTACTGTCAACTATAGTCAGATCATAAACCTATGGAATTGTATAATAAAGTCCTTTGATCATGCAAGCCAGAATGGAATACATGGAAGGGGATTATTTATTTTGCTTGAAAAATAAGAGAGAAAAAAATTATAGTTCAGATTCAATGGTTCTCTCTTCTAATGCTTAACAAGCTGAAAATATAAGAAAATGGAAACTGGGATATGAGATGGGACAGTAGTAAAACTTATCTCTCTGGACATTTCCTAGTGAGGGCAGGACTTGGCAAAGTGCTGGTTATGGCTTTTTGTGTATGTGCTTGTTTTTTTTTCACTTGGTTGGGTAGAGCCCCCTGTTTTTCATGTATAAATCCTTATCACTTAGCATGGAATAGCACCTAGGAGGAAGACCTCGTGAATTCACTGTGACCTCTCCTTTTGAATTTTCCTCAAGGTTGAAAGTCTTTCTAAAGTGAATCTCTGAGCATCAAGTTTAATTTACTTTAAACTGCTCTCTTTTTAACAACAGCAAAGTATACTTCTGGGCTTATCTATCTTTTGGGGCTTAATTGCTTCAGCATAATTTCTTCTTGAATAGCTTGAAGTTAGAAAAGTTTCATTTACCCAATGGAAAGATTAGGAAGGTAAAACATTATTCTATCATGGTTGCATCACCTGGTTTTATTGTTGCTGGGCAGCTGAGTATGGGAGGTCTCTCCCCATGCACCAGGTGAACCTCAGCCTAGACAGGGAAGGTTTCTTGACTCTGAACGAGAAAGATTTCTCGAGCAGGTTGGAAGAGTGTAGGTAAGGAAGGAATTCATTAGAGTGAGAATAGAAATGAATGGCAGCTGTCTTGCAGGCTGATGAGAGCAGGAAAATGCAGAGGTGCAGAGGGAAAGTTTGCTAAACATTTTCTTGGTATAGGGCAGATTCCCTTGCCATCTCTTAAAGCCAGGGTAATTTGGCATCCTGTGTCCACTTGGACCTGCACCACATGGGGACTAGCCCCTACCATCCCAGGATTTGGGTAGCCACAGAGCATAGGATAGAGTGAAATTATATTCTGAGAACTTCCCAAAGAAGGGAGGTTTTCAGACAGGCTACTGAAGCTGCAGTTCCGTCCAGGTCACTCAAGGTGACAGGAACTTGCAAGCCTAAATCTGAGCTCTCAGCAGCTCCCGCCTACTCATCAAGGGTAAAATGGAGACTTGGAAATAGAATGAAATAGCAAAAAGACAAAACACACACTAAGTTGAGCAGTGAGAAAGCTTTATTTAAAAATAGTCACTTAAAGAGAGAAAAGTGCAGGTGTCCTCAGAGAGGAGGCATGCTAAAAGGTTGGGGGTTCCCTCTTTTAAGGAGTTTTCAAAGGGCCAGGAGCTATAGACTTGTAAAGTCGTCTTAAAATGCTTATTTCCAGTGAGAGACATTAGCTATATTCTCTTTTATTATTCATCCTTCAGGTAACTAACTCTGCAAAATTAACTTAACACAAAAAATTGGCCAGTCCCTCTCCAGGATAGCAGCTTGCCTCTGGGAACATATCAATTAAGATGACCCGCCCTACCCCCAAAGTAGATTGACTTCTCTGTTTGTTAAGGAATGTGTTAAGAATCATACTTCCTAACTTCCTGGTTTTTAAAATGAAATCTTAGCTATAAGATGAAATCTTTCCTGTTCTTACTATAATGTTTATATCTCAGCATTTTTCATCATAAGCAGAAAAAGCTAACTATGATTCTTGTTCCAAGTCCCTGACCTACATCATTATCAGTCTCAAAGAAGATGAAGATTACATGACACTGAAGTGGAAAGATCTTAGAACAGAATGAAGACTGCAAAATGTGACATCCTAGTTCTCTGTAATTTAGCAGCTGATGGGTCCAAAGCAAGTTACAAGAGGAATAGTGCTGTAGGAACCGTGGAAACTATAAACAAGGAGTCAAGACATCGAGTCCTTCAGCAAGAAGCAGTTTATTAGTGCCGGCACTGGCTCTGCAGATTCCTATTCAAAGGCTGAGCCCAGAGTTGGGCCATGCCTTTTATAAGTTCACTACAAGGGTAAAGGAGAGTCAGCCCCCAGGAATGTTGCAGTGGGAGCTGTTAGTGTACTATAGATTCATCCAGAATGCTAATTGTGTTTTACTCAATCTCAGTAAAGGGTACCCAGATATTCTATTGTAAACTAATGAGCCTACATGACTATGATCAACAAGCTGCTCCATATCACTGGGTCCCGGTGGGGGGGTGCATTGTTACATTGCTTTAAACTCAAGCACACTGGTATTAGGGTCCAGAGTCGACCACCTCTCAAATAGACAGAAGACACTCACGAGTCACACAGCGAGGTTTATTTCCAGCTAGCTGGGGTCCAAGTATCTCCCCCTACGCAGCAGGTTTCAACAAGGACCCCGAGCACTCAAGGCTAAGGGTTTATATAGCATTTTCAAAGCACTTAACTCACAGTCATTTTCCACAGTTACATATTATTTTTAACAAGAGCAAGATAAGACCACTCCTCAGTTAGACAGAGTGGTGTTGCAAGATAAGCTGACCAGGGCCGCAACTGCCCACAACCCGGTGTCTTTGATTAATTTGTCCTTCACAACTTGTTTATCAAGCCTTACCTAGTCCCTCCTCCCTCGAAGTCCCGTACTCAAGAAATGGCTTTTTGGCCCTTAAGATGGCCATTCTCATGCTAATTCTTACACCTGGTACACCTCTATGTTCTTAAAGCCTTAAAGAAACATTGTCCCTTTTCTTGACCTGGATTCCTACCAGAAAAGTCACATCAATTTTACTTGGATGTGTCTGTAGGGAAAGCAAAACTTTACTTCTGTTCTCTTAGGCTCTCCAGCTGGGTCTGAGAATTAAATTGACATAAGACAGATGAGTGGGGGAGCAGTATGCAGTTTCTTCCAGCATCCATGGGAAACCCATAGGAAAATGAAGATCCTAAGAAGTGGCCAGACCTACATGTTTGTATACCAAGTTGAACAAAGACAGGCAATTATGAAAAATAACTATAATATATGGCAAGACAAAAAAAATTAAGGGTTACTTTAACAAGGTCTTTTTGTACAGATTTCTCTCAGCCTTGACTCCTTGTCTCTGGTGATAAGAATGTATCTTGCCTCCTGGTAAAAGGATAGAATTGTTCGTTCCAATGGGAGTTTTATCTCTGGCTTTTGTAAAGAAAAAGGAAGGTCAGAGTACCCTTCTTGCACTGGCTGTTTTTCAAGTGCCTTTAGCTTAAAATTCTTATACCAAAGGAATATATTTGGGAGTGGCATATTCTAACACCTTTATGTCCCTTGTACTTTGTGTGTTGGTGAGTTGCTAGGTGTCAGGAATCAATGTTTCAGTCTCTATTACTAACTAAATACATTGCAAGGTCACCTCTTTCAGCTCTTTCCTTAACCTCTTATATTCACAAATAAGCACATATGCTAAAGGTGCCCTTAAGGCTGACAGGAACAGGGGCATACCTCTTCACACCTCTTTCCCCATAGCTACCCTGAGGTGTAAGCACATAATCTACCTACTCATAGTCCCCTTAGATCATGGACACCAAGAAATGTGAATAAATGCTCACATAGTACACAGATATTCTGGGATGCCATTCACAGATTCAACTGTGAATCTGCCACTAGAAATAGACAAAATTAGTTATCTCAGAAAGGGAACACTAAAAACTAAACATTAAAATATTCCATTGCACTGTCTCCTCTTGGATAACTTTATTCATAAATATAAAACAGATGAGAATATTTACTTGAACATGATAATCGCTAAATACATACTACTGAATGAATCCTATATATTATGAGTTATAGACAATGACACATTTGAAGGCCACCCATTCACATACTCTTTACATTCTGTTAGGTCAGAATTCTTTTAATAATGGTTTTAAAGCTATGGATACTCCTTTTTATAAAAGGAAGTGTACATAAAGTTTCATGATGGTCACTGTAGGGGAAATGGAAATTTTATGGCCAGGATTCTCACCTGATCTAATCTCACCCATTGTATACATATAATGAGGTAATATTTAGCCTGCTACACAGGTGCCTACTTGCATACCTGTTAGCAGTAAGCTGTTTGCCACCAAGAGAGCTCTTCCCGGAGGGAACTGTCAGCCATGGAAGTATTTGCCTTGGGAAGGGATGGAAAGGAAACAAACAAGCTCCTGGACATTGGTTGCAGTGTCGCCCAGTCACCATACAGACTTGCCCACAGAGTTCTGTCTGCTGTTAGGAGCAGAACTGGAAGAGAAGCAGAGAGCCTAGAGAGAAGGATAGAGGGAAGCAAGAGACAGGGAAGCTTTAGAGCCCTTTGTTAGGAAAACAGAAAGGAGTCTAGAAGGAAGCAGGAGATGGAGCCACAAGCAGAGAGTGGAGACCAGCCAGAGACAGGTGGTCAGGAGTTTAGCGTTCAACCTACTGCCATGAGAATAAAGCTTGGTGTGAGTGCCTTTTAACCGTTGATGTTCTGTTATTGTTATTTGGTCTTAGAGAATACATAGTGAACTTATTCAAAGTGGAGAACCCCTCCTTTTGGGACTACAGTCACAAATGTCTTAAGACTATTCACAGGTCATGGACCCCCAAAGCTAAGGTCTCTTGATACAAACTTTCTTATTTCACAGAGGAAAACACTTAACCTCATTAAGTTACTTGGATAAAATAGCAGCTCGGGACATGAACCCCAAGTCCATGAAATTCCATTTGTTGCCATTGCTACCTTACCATTCTTTCTCCCTTATTTTTATGGATGAAAAGTGACTTAATGAAAGAATTCTAAGAGTGCCCTAATACAGAAGAAGTCACTCATGGCTACTATGTCCTAACATAAACTACCATACTTTTTAAAATTTGTGATTCAACATAATGTCACACATCATTCTCCTTTAAACAGTACAATAATGCACAACTGCCCAGAATTTCCTGAACCTAAGTCACTCAATTATGTCCATTACTATTTCATACAGTTAGAAAAGACTCTTTTTGCCAGTAGTAGAGGTAGCAGGCCATTTTAAGTTGTTTGTGAGCCATATTTACTTGATTTTGCTCACCCAATATCATATTAAACATACCAAATGCATTCATATTGCACATGAAAGAACATTTATATGTGACTACCTGAGAATGGGCTTTGGTACAAATATCTGATAGATATATTGCATTTGGTAAACATGCGATTATGTATTTATAAAATTTAATTTGGTAATGCTTTTCCTAATTTGAACCAATACTCTTTACTCTTTTTCCACATTCAGACATTTTTCTAATAAAAAGCAACTGGGCCTAGACATATATTCAAATGCCCAATGAATGAAGCAGTTATGATAAGAAGTGGCTATTAACTGTCAGGAATTGCTGGAGACTTTTCAAGTTAGCATAGATTGGCATCCAAAATTACTGATAATGAATCTATAGAGGTGAATATTCTCCTCTGCTCAAACAGTGGATCCAAAGAGGTAATGATTTCAAAGACTAGTCTACAAAGGCCAGAGAGATAAAGCTAGTAATAAACTAGAGTACTGCATTCAGGAAGTATATTAGTTAGGGTACTCCAGAGAAACAGAATCAGTTAGAGTTATGGAGGCTGGGAAGTCCCATGATCTGCCATCTGCAAAGTGGAAACCCAGGTATACCAGTGATATAATTCAGTCTGGGTACAAAAGCTGGAGATCAGGGGAGTTGATGGTGTAAATTCTAGTCTGAGGTTGTGAGAGGATGTGGAGACCTAGATATACCAGTGATATAATTCAGTCTGGCTACCAAGGATGGAGATCAGGAGAGCTGATGGTATACATTCTAGTCTGAGGTTGTGAGAAGATGAGATGAGATATTCCAAGGCAAGCAGGCAGGCAAAATGCAAAAGGAGGCAAATTCCTTCTTTCTCTGTCTCTCGCTCTATTCAAGCCCCCAATGGTTTGGGTGATGGCCACCTACCTAGGGGAGAGCAATTGACTTTACTGAGTCCAATGATTCAAATGCTAATCTCATCAGGAAACAACCTCACAAATATATAACCTGAAATAATATCTAACCTGAACACCCAGTGGCCAGTCAAGCTGACACATTAAAAAAAAAAACACCAAAGGGAGCAAATATAAAATGTACATAATTCAGATATACAACTAGTATATTTGTTAAACACTCTAGTCAGAGTATGCTGATGACATAATATATACATGCACTGTGTTCATTGTTCGTGGTAGTTAACAAATATGTTAAATAAATAAATGTGATTCATTCTGATATTATGTTGATGTGAATTTTAAGGCACTCAGCTCCAAATTCCTTTCCATGCTATAGATATATGATGATAACCAAGTGTAACTCCAGGGGGAAAATCCCAGGCAAGTACCTTTGAAACTGAAATCAGTCAAGGGAGAAATAAAGTTTATTTCCTAAAAGCAGTGGTCCAGTTCTGCTCCCCTGTGTCTCTCTCAACCAGGCTGCAGAAGAAGAACCCCCACCCAATCTCTCTGGTCTATATAAGCCCTCGCATGCCCTTGTAATTACCTATTCATATGGAGATGGACTGCTTCTCTCCAACCCCTGGAAA
This sequence comes from Manis javanica, assembly GCF_040802235.1. Taxonomy (NCBI): domain Eukaryota; kingdom Metazoa; phylum Chordata; class Mammalia; order Pholidota; family Manidae; genus Manis; species Manis javanica. The sequence goes on from NC_133166.1 coordinate 58,646,126, forward strand.
CACCTATTGTATGGAGATTCACTAAAGCCAGGTGAAAGATTCTGTAAATATTGCAATTTTTCCACCAGCCCACCCCTCCAGAAATCTCACCTCACAATCTACTTGTTCCCCTTCTTCCACAATGGCCACTATGTGAGATAAAAGGAACATTGTAACCAGACTAATAACATAAATTCATGATAATCCTCAAGCCAGAGGATTCAGCTAAATTCAAATCCTATCCAGATTAGGTCCATAGCTTCCCCATTCCACAGGGAGTCAGTAACTGAACAGGTAGGGATTTCAGAGCAATCATGACATGGCAGCTGCAGCCAGGGGGTGCATGTAGGCCACAGAGGCTATAGAAGAAAATAACCCTAAGGGTGATACGATACATATTTTAATGACACTAGCATAGGCAAATCTTGTCCATCATGTAGGATGCATGCAAGACAGTGGTTCTGTGATAGGACAGTGCCAGGAATGGGATCTCTTCCTGGTCTACTATACCTGTGGGAGTTATAGATGGGTCAGTATATAGGGCTATGTGAGGTACATGCACTGGCCATAAAGATAAAACAAAATTTTCCCATAAGATGCTCTTACCTCCCAGATGTTTTGGGAACAATACTGTGATCTTTGGGGACCACTCTGCTGTTACTCCAGAAATACACATGAGGCCAGCTTCCAGGTTTTTCCCCCAAGGTGCCAGAAGGGCCATACATTGATGGTCCATGTGTTGAAACGTCCAGGGCCACGTTCACTCAATAGTGTCTCCAAGGTTTAATGCAGTAGGAGCTGGCAGCAGGATGTTGCTCTGCTGGTCATATCTTGGCTTCAATAGCTCTTCTTTGGTTTGAACATACAGTTGTGTAGGAGAGGCAGCAAGTGTGTTAGCATTCCACAGGGCTTAAGGCTTCTTTTCAGGGCTTCTCATTCAAACGCCATAGTACTGTCCCTAAATGAACTAACCAGCCCCGTAGATTATTGGTGTCTGACTTCAGGCCAGATTTCAACAAATCATTCTACTTCTCTATCATGCCTACTCCAGTAAGGTTATATGGTACATGAAACTTACACTTTATTCCTAATTGCTGCACCCATTCTTGTAACACATGTTCAGTAAAGTGGATGCTTTGATTGCCCTCAATCACCTGTGGCCAGCCACCGGCTGCAAAGGGATATTCTAGGCCCCTTTTGGTGGTTTGCTGATCTGCATGATATGCAGGAAAAGCAACCAACAGTCCAGTAGCCATGTCCACACAAGTTATGGCATACGGATATCCTTCTGATACAGGCAGAGGCCCAATATAGTCTACCTGCCACCAGACAAGTGGCATCGGCCCCTTTACTATTGACCCATGTTACTGCGGGATTTGGTATAAGTTTCTCTTAGAGCACGCAAAGCACTCCTTCTGGGCTCTGCTGACTTTTTCAAAAGTCAACGGCAAGCCTCACCAATGGGCTACAGCCCACATTGTCTTTTGCCCTGCTTACAACAAATGCTCATGTAACCAAGCCACATCAGAAGCAGGCTTTCCTTCTAGCCAAAGCACCTGAGCCAAAGTGTCTGCTTCATCATTCCCTGGGGATGCCAAAGGCAAATGGCCAGTCACATGATATACAGAAACAGTCTTAGTCTGACCAGAAGCCCCATAGGTCTTGCCACAACTCTTGTCCCCAAAGAGGCAAGTGACCAGCCATCTAGTTGGCATGGTACCATGTTCATAGTCATGGGGTTAAGCCCAGATAGACAGCCCAGCTGTCAGTGCACATAGCTATGGGGAAGGCTCCTGGATGATCACAAGCCATATTGCATGCAACTCAGCCCATTGGCTGCTCTTCCCCTCTCCATCCTCCATCCATATTGTCTCAGTTTTAGGATGGAAAGCCATAGCCCTCCACTTCATGGGCTGCTCACACTGGAGCCATCTGTATACCAAGCACCTTCAGGTATAGGGGCTTTTCCCTCCTGATAAGGAATCCAGCTACCAATGGCTCAAGAACAAGCCTGGACCTTGTCTATGACTGCTTCAGGAATAACTAATTTTACCTGACCAGATAACCCCCAAGAATTTTACAGACAAACCAGGTCCCTGAAACTTGGTGCTGTTGGTGGCCCATCCTTTCTCCTGTAGATGTTGCAACAGTCTAGGAACTACACCTTCTAAATCTGAAAGATAATCAGATGTGAGCATAATACCATCAATGTAGTGATATAGCTGCACCATTTGCAGTTTCTTCCATGAAGCCACATCCTGGGCTACAAGTCCATGACAGATGGTGGAACTGTGGAAGTATCCTTGTGGAAGGACAGTGAATGTCTACTGCCAGCCTTCCCATGTGAAGGCAAACTGGTCCTGACTTTCCTGTGCTATGTCAATAGAGAATAAATCATTAACAAGGTCCACAACATAATATGTCCCTAGTTCATGACTGAGTGTGTCCGTAAGGACTGCTATAGAAGGAACAGCAGAATACAAAGGGAGTGTGACCTTATTCAATTTGTCCTCCTGCGGGGGTGAGGGCCCAGGAACAGCCTTAGTACTGTCTCCCAGGAAGTCTTATGGGGACACAAGCCAAACTTGGGGTTTTGACTCAGGCTTCTGTGTTCTGTACCTCAGCAGCTGGAACTGCTGCTCTGGCTTTAATTGATGCAAAGTTGTAATATTATGCTATTGGGCTGCCATCAAGTTTTTCTTTCACTACCCTGGCCTTTATCTAATAAACCCACATCTGGGTCCTCGAGACCTTCACAGGACCATTTGCACTTCTCCTTTGAGTCACAGCAGGTACTTCCTTCTGGGCTCTTATTGTTTCAACCTCCCCCAGATCTGCTAAAGTACTAGTACCCTCACTTATGGGTTGCCCTAGTTGGGGGACAAGAGTATTCATGAGGGACCCAAAGAGAGATGGGGGAGCTGTATGGAGCACCAGGCTTCTCATTGCTACAGTGAACAGCTCCTCATTGGGGCCCTAGGGATCCATATTATTGATGATATTGTTCATGCCCAATTTGTAATACCTGCTGGAGCTCTGCATATGTTTTGTAGCTAGTGGGTAAGTGTGGTAAATCACCCTGATTAGATAAAACTTCCCTGATGGCTTCTGTCAGCCAATCCAGAAGTGCCTGATTCCTGAGGTATGATGGGTGCTTTGCAACTGCTGCTGGAGGGAAGTGTGAGTTGTCAGGGAAGCCAGTCTACTCATTTCAGAACCTGACATAACAATGTTTTCCAACACATATCCAGAGATGTAAAAGCCACGTAGGCAGAGGTTCCGATGGCTTTTGCCTATACTGGATGCTCGTGTCCACCAGGTCATCCTGGGTGTAGGGGCGGAGCATGGAGTGTTCCACAACCTGGGGAGCGGGCAGCTCTTCCTCATGAGGAGCCTGTGGTTGTTACGTTTTATTTTTTTAATTACAACCAGGTGGGCCTTTTAATACAGGAGATGTGGTGCCTTTGGTGGTAGTCTTGGCAACATATTGGTCCTCAGCCCCACCCTCTCATCCTTTCCCGACACCTCCTCTATCATCTCTGGGGCTGAAGGCACTGCTGTTTCCTCCCTCTCCCAGACGGCCTCCTGCAACGTAGATTTTCCCGCTGCCTCCTCCATCGCAGCTGCTAAGGAATTTTCCAGGGGCATGACCTGTCTTCTCAATAGTTATTTATCTTCCTCAAGGTCTGAAGTGTGTCTCTCTCCTGTCAAAGTCTCTCTCTCGCCTTGATAACATTTTCTGCTATCTCAAGGAAAAGAGAACCTACAATCCCAGCTGTTACACATCCACTCAGGGCCTCTAAGCAGTCTTCTATCTCATAGAGGGCTAATTCCACAGCCTCTGGTGTCTCTTCCCTTCCCCAGTTCTGGGGAAGATCCCATTCCTCTAGGAGGTGCTTTACCCTAGGCCAATTCCCCCACTAAGGGCTTCCGAGTGAAGCTTCATCCTCTACAACTGCAGCCACTGGGGCCTCCCCACTATCCACAGGGGAGGTTCTGGGCATCTCCCCACCATCTCTAGGGGCAGCCCACCCATGGGTTGCATCCATGTAGACAGATATCAGGATCAGAAGTCCTGATGACTACCACCAGGTGTAACTCTGGGGGGAATATCCCAGGCAAATAACTTTGAGACTGAAATCAGTCAATGAGAGAAATAAAGTTTATTTCTTACAAGCAGTCATCCACTTCTCCTCCCCTGCTTCTCTTGCAACCAGAAGTCAGAAGAGCTCCCAATCCAACCTCTCCAGTCCAGATAAGCCCTCGCACGCCCTTGTCGTTACTTATTCATACAGAGATGGGCTACTCCTCTCCACCCCTTGGAAACACCTATTATATGGAGATGCACTAAAGGCAGGAGAAAGACTCTGAAAATATTGCAATTTTACCCACATCAGTGTGATCAAATTCCTTGGGCTTATTTACTTAACGTTGCTCTATACTAACTCAACCACTATCATTCACCACCAGGCTTAGACATAGCATACACAAAGTAATTGGACAAGAACAGGGCCAGGAGAACAGATATACAATACAGGATGGCTATTGTTGCTTTGTTTTTTAGATGGGAAAATTTGGCTGTGTACAAATTGACCCTGTCCCCTCAAATTGATTCTCTTATTCTTCCTTAGCCTATAGCCATTCTGGTTAAAGAACACATTTCCCAGCTTTCCTTGTAGGTGGGCATGGCCTTGTGACTGAGTTCTTGCCAATGAAAAACAGCATAACAGGTAGAAACAACTTTCAACTTACTTAATCAAGATAAAACTACTTGCCTAGGGCATTCTCTCCTTATCCTTAATGTAGGCTTGAGAATGAATCAGTAGGCAACCTAAAACTCTGACTATGCAGGCACACACATTGTTCTAGAGAAAGATGGGGCAACATTAAGGCAGGAAAATTAAGGTCCTGGGTGATGTTGTGAAGCAAAGTTTGTCCACCTGTTCAAACAGGAAAATGAAAAGAGTTTATTTTTCTAAATATATCCATTCCATTTTTTCATGGAATTATAATTATCTTCTCATTAAAATCTACTAAAAGTATTTTTATTTAATTTCTTGGAAGTTTACAAGCAGATTGGGAATGATATAGCTGTACATTATCCCTTTTGTTACTCTTCTTGGACAATAACAATATATAATGACAAAAATTATAACATTTCATTAAATATTTATTATATGTGAGAAACTTGTAAGTTTTGAAAACTCATATAATATTATGTGTATTGACTTATTTAATGTTCATAATAACTGTATATGGCAGATACTATTATCATCATCCTTTTAGACATGAGGAAATTAAGTTGCAGAGAGTTTGAATAAATTTCCAGTGGTAGTTCAGCTTTAAAAATTGGAGGTAGAATAAGTTCAAAGTCTTAGCTTTAAAACTCCTTAATTTATAAACTGAATCACTGGGCATTTGTTTAACATCTTCATCAAAGTAGCTAAATGATTCTGGTAGAAAATCATTTTATATACTGGATTTATATGATATAAAGATAAGGCAAAGCACCTGTATGGCACTGACACATGTTAATCCTGATATGAAAGGGGAATTTCTTTGTTTTACTCCAGAAACCAGAGTAGAATAAATAGTAAACCGAATGGAAAAGATTTTAAAATAATATGAATGTCTGGAAAAAACATTGAAAAAAGGATCATTAACTGAAGAGAAAATAGACCTGAACTTTCATAATCTTGATTTCATAAACATTAATTTTTAATTATTATCTGATCTCATGTGACAGGGGCAGTTATTATCAACCTGTAAGTATATAGGTTGTACACTGTAAATCCCAGTTCTGCACCAGATGAAGGTAATTCCATTTTTGCTGGTTCAGGTGTATTTTCCATCCCTGAACTGAAAGTTTAGAATAGTTTTCTTTTTTTTTTTTTAGAATAGTTTTCCCTGAGAGCTGGATTTAGTTAAGTTTTCATCTTTTTTTTTTTACTATTATCTGTACTTTCTATTTAAAGATCCATTTCTTTAAACAGGTATTATGCATATGTAAATATGTGATGTTAATGTGTTATTCTGCATTAATACATTTATGATTCATTTAGATAATTCAAAACTTCTTAATTAAAACACTAATAGACCAGTTTGCTATCTAACCTTCAATTTTATGTTTATTTGGAAAAATATGTTTGTTTACAGTATTGTCTAACTCATCACACTACATATTAATACAGAAGCATTTTTTCTAGCATTTCATGTGCTTGACTATGGAAGATATCAGAAGAGCTTATATTTATTATTGCTGAGCCTACACAGGCACTAAACTAATTTTTCACATTATCTGTGACTAAACTAATTACTCAGTCTCAGCCTAAAACCTAAGGTTTATTTTTTTATTCCTTTGACTGATAAACATTTGGTTGCATGTAGCATATCCATGTCCCCATATCAGATCTTTCTCAGTTGCATGTAAATATGAGATAATTGAATAATAAATATTGAAAGCATACATACTATTATCATTTTGTAATGCATGACAATTGTTCTTTTCTCTCTGAAATGTATATAGTTACAGAGCATGCAAAATGATATTTAAGAAGTTTATGACAATTTTAAACACACAGAAGTAAGTGACACAGGAAGATAAAAAGACAGCTTTCATTATCTCACAGAAAGTTTAATACTGCTGAAACAAATTTTATAAAATTATTTATCATGTATAAATGGGCATTTCTATCAGTCAAAATACAAAGTGGAGATAATAACATAGTTCACAAATTCATTTGCCAAAGTATCTCCCCTTCTGTTTCAAAATATTACTAACTTCCCATGAGAAATCTTACTAAATTATAAGTCATTTGAACTTTGCCCGCATCTCCACATATATTATTGACCACTCAAACAGAAGCCTGCTTTCCAGTAAAGATCTAAAGGCAAATGAGACAAAGTAATGATAAGGATCAATGAATACTAAAGATAAATTTTACCTTTAGTAAAACTTCTTTGGAAGTGTTGATTGTATTCAAATTTTTAAAAGTCAGGGGAATGGGAACACATGCCCGGTAGCAGCATTTCCAGCAGTAACAATAGTACATATTGTGGTTGATTTTCTTGTTTTTCTCTAGCAGGAGAATCAAGTTTATTTCTTAATTTCCTCCCAAACCCCCTTTTCTCAGCCATGTAGAACAGGCTTCAATTATGTCAGAAAAGCAAATAAGTTTCGTCTCATTATTGAAAAAGGTATACAGTATATATATATTGTCTGATTTTCTATATATTTCAAATAACCACACTCTTCTTAAAGTACTTTTTCACAAAAAGAAAGTCAAATTTATTTCATGCAAATGTCTTTTGTCAGGTTGATTTGATCAATTAAAAATTAATATCTAAAAAATAATCAATCTTTTAAGACTTTAAAATGGAAATGTATGCAAATCATTATGATATAGATTCATTGCCTAGCTTTACAAACTCCTGTGAATTTCTTCATTAACTTTCATATAATTAATTGTCCTGGCATCATTATGCCATTATAAATAAGTGTTTTTTATATTTTAATAATAAATTATGGTCTCTTAATAAAGAGAATTGAAGACTTTTGGGTGACAAGTTTTCCTTTAAAATTTTTAAAATGTACATTTAAATTTTTAATAAGTGGCTCTAGCTTTTATTCATGTTTCCTGATTAAGCATTTGTCAAAATCCTTTCAGTGGAATTTAATGAATCTGTGATAAACCTTATTGAATATTTGAGATTTTAGCTCTGTTGATTACACAAGTCAGAGCCAAATCTCAGGCAAGAATTTTTTTTGGTTGGGGAGTTTTATTTTCAAAGAGATAATCTCCAAATTGATTCAAAGTAGTTGCCTTTGTACATTAACTATTCATGTTCATAGCAGATGTGCAAAAAGCTGTCTAGTTAAAATCTGTTCTATTAAATATTTTGTGTTCTCAAGTCAATGGAATAGGTACTTTACAAAGATCATTGATTAGATAAAAAAATCCCTAAAAAAAACAATCAGAAGGATACTGAACTTTAACAATGTCATAAAGCCAAGAGATTCTTCTCACCTGGCCACCAAAAGAGGATGTTTAGTGTTGAAGTAGACAGTAAGAAGTGGATTGCAAAAGAGATGAATTCCCTAATCCTCTTCAGTGTCCCTGAGGATTCTCCATAATGATTACCCATAAGACCACAGCAGGTAATCTTTTCTGTCTTGATTCTACAGAATATCATATATGCTATTAAAATTTTCTACTGAACAGGTAAAACTTCTCCAGGTATTCATAAGCATCTTTATTTTTATTTCCCACCATTTTTTTTTGAGAGGGCATCTCTCATATTTATTGATCAAATGGTTGTTAACAACAATAAAATTCAGTATAGGGGGGTAAATGCTCAATGTACAATCATTAATCCATCTCAAGCCTAATTCTCGTCAGTCTCCAATCTTCTGAAGCATAACGAACAAGTTCTTACATGGTGAACGAATTCTTACATAATGAATAAATTCTTACATGGTGAACAGTACAAGGGCATTCATCACAGAAACTTTCGGTTTTGATCACGCATTATGAACTATAAACAATCAGGTCAAATATGAATATTCGTTTGATTTTTATACTTGATTTATATGTTGATATGTGGATCCCACATTTCTCCCTTTATTATTATTATTATTTTTATTTTTAATAAAATGCTGAAGTGGTAGGTAGATGCAAGATAAAGGTAGAAAACATTTAGTTTAGTGCTGTAAGAGGGCAAGTGTAGATGATCAGGTGTGTGCCTATGGACTAAGTATTAATCCAAGCTAGACAAGGGCAGCAAAACATCCACGGATGCAGAAGATTTTCTCAAAGCAGGGGGGATGAGGTTCTGAGCCTCACCTCTGTTGATCCCCAGTTTCTCACCTGATGGCCCCCCTGCGACTGTGCCTGTCTTAGGTTGTTCCTCCCTTGAGGAATCTTACCCGTCTCTGGCTAACCAGTCATCTTCTGGGGCCATACAGGGAAATGTAAAGTTGGTAAGTGAGAGAGAAGGCATATTGCTTGAAAAGGTTAGCTTTTTACTTCTTTGCAGATTTATGCCCTGTGGCTTCTATGCCCAGCACTTGTTTCGAGGTATCTTTACCACCTGGAGGAATTATGATACTCGGTAAATTCGATATGAGGCACGAATTCTATTTAAGGGTTGTAATTATGAAGGAAGAAGAAAAGCTACAGAGGTAGCATATGGAAGAAAACATGGGAGGATTGATTATTTCTTTGACATATCTTCTTGTAGAGTACCTTAAGTATGTATAGGTTTTAAACTACTAACTAATTTGCACACACATATTAACATAATAGGAATATGGTGACATAAAAAAAGCAAATCTATAATTACCATCCATCTCCAGTGAAGCCAAGAAAACCATTTAGGCACCCTAGGCATTTGTGAAAATTTGTCTATGATATGATGGATATTGTCCTACTGTACTTGAACAGTCTGAGAAAAATCAGACAAATTAAAGCAGCCCATTTCTGGGATCTGTTCACATCCCATATGTTCTTTTAACCGTAGATAGTCTATAGTCATGAGATTTTGGAGTGCTACAACTTGCACCCCTCCCAACTCCTGGTTGAGTTGCAACAGTACTCACTGTATTCGTTGTCTCACTGTATGCACATGCCAGCCTAGACATCTCCCTCCTCATTCCAATGGCAAGTCCAGGAAATGGTGGGGTGGATGCAGCCACAACCGCAGCATCGACCGGATCCCTGTGGAGGCTTTTTGATGATCATCCCCCGGCACGAGTCCTCCAGAGAGTGCTGATGCCGGAAGCTCCTCCTCATATCATATCTTAGTTCATTCTCTGAGTATCCAAGCTACGCCTCGATCTTCTGCATAGAAACAAACAGAACCTTTGCCCACACTTTGACATGCCCTCTATACCACTGTGCAGAACTCATTGGAGGTCAGCACACAGGGACTGCCTTTTTTTTTTTTTATTAAGAGAAAGGAATATTATCAGAAAAGAGTACCTCCATAGCTGATCATCAGACACCCTTTAAGTGATCAACATTAATGATATTTAAAGCAGGCGTTGATCTTTGATTTACCAATAGTTTTATCCTATCAAGGAGTAATCCCCCTTTTCTTTCTTTCTTTCTTTTTTTTTTTTAATCTTTAATCTACACTTACATGAAGAGTACTATGTTTACTATGCTCTCCCCTATATCAGGTCCCCCCTAACAACCACATTATGGTTACTGTCCATCAGCTTAGCAAAATGTTGTAGAATCTCTTCTTGTCCTCTCTGTGTTGTGCAGCCCACCCTCCCCTTTCTCGCTCCCCCCATGCATGCTAATCTTAATACCCCCTTCTCCTTCCGCCCCCTTATCCCTCCCTGCCCACCCATCCTCCCCAGTTCCTTTCCCTTTGGTACCTGTTAGTCCATTTTTGGGTTCTGTAATTCTGCTGCTGTTTTGTTCCTTCAGTTTTTCCTTTGTTCTTATACTCATCAGATGAGTGAAATCATTTGGTAGTTCTCTTTCTCCGCTTGGCTTATTTCACGAGCATAATACTCTCCACCTCCATCCATGTTGCTGCAAATGGTTGGATTTTTTCACTTCTTATGGCTGAGTAGTATTCCATTGTGTATATGTACCACATCTTCTTTATCCATTCATCTACCAATGGACATTTAGGTTGCTTCCAATTCTTGGCTATTGTAAATAGTGCTGCGATAAACATAGGGGTGCATCTGTCTTTCTCAGGAGTGGAATTCCTGGGTCAAATGGTAGGTCTGTTTTGAGCATTTTGATGAACCTCCAAACTGCTTTCCAAAATGGTTGAACTAATTTACATTCCCACCAGCAGTGTAGGAGGGTTCCCCTTTCTCCACAGCCTCGCCAACATTTGTTGTTGTTTGTCTTTTGAATGGCAGCTATCCTTACTGGTGTGAGGTGATACCTCATTGTAGTTTTAATTTGCATTTCTCTGATAATTAGTGATGTGGAGCATCTTTTCATGTGTCTGTTGGCCATCTGTATTTATTTTTTAGAGAACTGTCTGTTCAGTACCTCTGCACATTTTTTAATTGAGTTATTTGTTTTTTGTTTGTTGAGATGTGTGAGCTCTTTATATATTCTGGACGTCAAGCCTTTATCGGATCTGTCATTTTCAAATATATTCTCCCATACTGTAGGGTTCCTTTTTGTTCTATTGATGGTGTCTTTCACTGTACAGAAGCTTTTCAGCTTAATGTAGTCCCAGTTGCTGATTTTTGCTGTTGTTTTCCTTGCCCGGAGAGATATGTTCAAGAAGAGGTCACTCATGTTTATGTCTAAGAGGTTTTTGTCTATATTTTTTTCCAAGAGTTTAATGGTTTCATGACTTACATTCAGGTCTTTGATCCATTTTGAGTTTAACTTGGTATATGGGGTTAGACAATGGTCCAGTTTCAGTCTCCTACATGTAGCTGTCCAGTTTTGCCAACACCATCTGTTGAAGAGACTGTCATTTCCCCATTGTATGTCCATGGCTCCTTTATCAAATATTAATTGACCATATTTGTTTGGGTTAATTTCTGGAGTCTCTAATGTGTTCCATGGGTCTGTGGCTCTGTTCTTGTGCCAGTACCAAATTGTCTTGATTACTATGGCTTTGTAGTAGAGCTTGAAGTTGGGGAGTGAGATCCCCCCTACTTTATCCTTCTTTTTCAGGATTGCTTTGTCTATTCGGGGACTTTGGTGTTTCCATATGAATTTTTGAATTATATGTTCCAATTCATTGAAGAATGTTGCTGGTAATTTGAGAGGGATTGCACCAAATCTGTATATTGCTTTGGGCAGGATGGCCATTTTGATGATATTAATTCTTCCTAGCCATGAGCATGGGATGAGTTTCCATTTATTGGTGTCCCCTTTAATTTCTCTTAAGAGTGACTTGTAGTTTTCAGAGTATAAGTCTTTCACTTCTTTGGGAGGTTTATTCCTAGGTATTTTATTCTTTTTGATGCAATGGTGAATGGAATTGTTTTGCTGATTTCTCTTTCTATTGATTCCTTGTTAGTGTATAGGAAAGCTACAGATTTCTGTGTGTTAATTTTGTGTCCTGTAACTTTGCTGTATTCCGATATCAGTTCTAGTAGTTTTGGAGTGGAGTCTTTAGGGTTTTTTATGTACAGTATCATATCATCTGCAAATAGTGACAGTTTAACTTCTTCTTTTCCAATCTGGATTCCTTGTATTTCTTGTTTTGTCTCATTGCCGTGGCTAGGACCTCCAGTACTATGTTAAATAACGGTGGAGAGAGTGGGCATTCCTGTCTTGTTCCCAATCTCAGAGGAAATGGTTTCAGCTTCTCGCTGTTCAGTATAATGCTGGCTGTGGGTTTATCATATATGGCCTTTATTATGTTGAGGTACTTGCCCTCTATTCCCATTTTGCTGAGAGTTTTTATCATGAATGGATGTTGAATTTTGTCAAATGCTTTTTCAGCATCTATGGAGATGATCATGTGGTTTTTGTCTTTCTTTTTGTTGATGTGGTGGATGATGTTGATGGATTTTCGAATGTTGTACCATCCTTGCATCCCTGGGATGAACCCCACTTGGTCATGGTGTATGATCCTTTTGATATACTGTTGAATTCTGTTTGCTAATATTTTATTGAGTATTTTTGCATCTACATTCATCAGGGATATTGGTCTGTAATTTTCTTTTTTGGTGGGGTCTTTGCCTGGTTTTGGTATTAGGGTGATGTTGGCTTCATAGAATGAGTTTGGGAGTATTCCCTCCTCTTCTATTTTTTGGAACACTTTAAGGAGAATGGGTATTATGTCTTCTCTGTGTGTCTGATAAAATTCCAAGGTAAATCCGTCCAGCCCCGGGGCTTTGTTCTTGGGTAGTTTTCTGATTACCTTTTCAATTTCTTTGCTCGTAATTTGTTTGTTTAACTTTTGTGTTTCTTCCTTGGTCAGTCTTGGGAGGTTGAATTTTTCTAGGAAGTTGTCCATTTCTTCTAGGTTTTCCAGCTTGTTGGCATATAGGTTTTCATAGTAGTCTTTAATAATTCTTTCTATTTCTGTGGAGTCTGTCATGATTTTTCCATTCTCATTTCTGATTATGTTGATTTGTGTTGATTCTCTTTTTCTCTTACTAAGTTTGGCTAGAGGCTTATCTATTTTGTTTATTTTCTCAAAGAACCAGCTCTTGGTTTCGTTGATTTTTGCTATTGTTTTATTCTTCTCAATTTTGTTTATTTCTTCTCTGATCTTTATTATGTCCCTCCTTCTGCTGACTTTAGGCCTCATTTGTTCTTCTTTTTCCAGTTTCGATAATTATGATGTTAGACTATTCATTTGGGATTTTAACTTCTTCTTTGCCATTCTTCCTTCTTCAATTGTGCCTGGATTGCTATATACTTTCCTCTTAAGACTGCTTTCTCTGTGTCCCACAGAAGTTGGGGCTTAGTGTTGTTGTTGTCATTTGTTTCTATATATTCCTTGATCTCTATTTTGATTTGTTCATTGATCCATTGATTATTTAGTAGCATGTTGTTAAGCCTCCATGTGTTTGTGAGCCTTTTTGTTTTCTTTGTAGAATTTATTTCTACTTTTATACCTTTGTGGTCTGAAAAATTGGTTGGTAGAATTTCAATATTTTGGAATTTACTGAGGTTCTTTTTGTGAGCTAGTATGTGGTCTATTCTGGAGAATGTTCCATGTGCACTTGAGAAGAATGTATATCCTGTTGCTTTTGGATGTAGAGTTCTATAGATGTCTATTAGGTCCATCTGTTCTAGTGTGTTGTTCAGTGCCTGTGTGTCCTTACTTATTTTCTGCCCGGTCGATCTATCCTTTGGGGTGAGTGGTGTGTTGAAGTCTCCTACCACGAATGCATTGCAGTCTATTTCCCTCTTTGGTTCTGTTAGTATTTGCTTCACATATGCTGGTGCTCCTCTATTGGGTGCATATATATTTAGAATGGTTATATCCTCTTGTTGGACTGAGCCCTTTATCATTATGTAGTATCCTTCTTTATCTCTTGTTACTTTCTTTGTTTTGAAGTCTATTTTGTCTGATATTAGTACTGCAACCCCTGCTTTCTTTTCACTGTTGTTTGCCTGAAATATGTTTTTCCATCCCTTGACTTTTAGTCTATGCTTATCTTTGGGTTTAAGGTGAGTTTCTTGTAAGCAGCATATAGATGGGTCTTGCTTTTTTATCCATTCTATTACTCTGTGTCTTTTGATTGGTGCATTAAGTACATTTACATTTAGGGTGACTATTGAGAGATATGTACTTATTGCCATTGCAGGCTTTAGGTTCGTGGTTACCAAAGTTTCAAGGTTAGCTTCTTTAGTATCTTACTGCCTAACTTAGCTCACTTATTGAGCTGTTATCTACACTGTCTGTTGATTCTTTTCTTCTCTCCCTTCTTATTCCTCCTCCTCCATTCTTCATATGTTGACTGTTTTGTTCTGTGCTCTTTTTAGGAGTCCTCCCATCTAGAGCAGTCCCTGTAGGATGCCCTGTAGAGGTGGTTTGTGGGAAGCAAAATCCCTCAGCTTTTGCTTGTCTGGGAATTGTTTAATCCCACCATCATATTTAAATGGTAGTCGTGCTGGATACAGTATCCTTGGTTCAAGACCCTTCTGTTTCATTGCATTAAGTATATCATGCCATTCTCTTCTGGCCTGTAGGATTTCTGTCGAGAGGTCTGATGTTAGCCTGATGGGTTTTCCTTTATAGGTGACCTTTTTCTCTCTAGCTGCCTTTAAAACTCTTTCCTTGTCCTTGATCCTTGCCATTTTAATTACTATGTGTCTTGGTGTTCTCCTCCTTGGATCCTTTCTGTTGGGGGTTCTGTGTAATTCCATGGCCTGTTCGAATATTTCCTCCCCTAGTTTGGGGAAGTTTTCAGCAATTATTTCTTCAAAGAGACTTTCTATCCCTTTTCCTCTTTCTTCTTCTTCTGGTACCCCTGTAACACGAATATTATTCCTTTTGGCTTGGTCACATAGTTCTCTTAGTGTTGTTTCATTCCTGGAGATCCTTTTATCTCTCTCTATGTCAGCTTCTATACGTTCCTGTTCTCTGGCTTCTATTCTTTCAGTGGCCTCTTGCATCTTATCCATTCTGCTTATAAATCCTTCCAGGGATTGTTTCACTTCTGTGATCTCCTTCCTGACATCTGTGATCTCCCTCCGAACTTCATCCCATTGCTCTTGCATTTTTCTCTGCATCTCTGTTAGCATGTTCACGATTTTTATTTTGAATTCTTTTTCAGGGGGACTGGTTAGGTCTGTCTCCTTCTCAGGTGTTGTCTCTGTGATCTTTGTCTGCCTGTAATTTTGCCTTTTCATGGTGATAGAGATAGTTTGCAGAGCTGGTACAAGTGACCGCTAGAGGAGCTTCCCTTCTTGTTGGTTTGTGGCCTTCCTCTCCTGGGAGAATAGCAACCTCTAGTGGCTTATGCTTGTCAGCTGTGCACAGGAATGACTTCTGCTACCTGCCTGTTTGCTATGGAGTTTATCTCTGCTGTTGCTGTGGGTGTGGCCTGGCTGCGGCTGCTCCTCCAAAGTGGTGGAGCCCTGTTGGAGGGGGAGCAGCTGGGAGGCTATTTATATCCATAAGGGGCCTCTGTGCTCCCTGTTGCCCAGGGGGTTAGAGTGCCCAAAGATCCCTAGATTCCCTGCCTCTGGTCTAAGTGTCCTGTCCTGCCCCTTTAAGACTTCCAAAAAGCACTCTCCAAACCAAAACAACAACAGCAACAATAAGAGAGGGAACAGAAAAAAAAAAAAAAAGGAGAAAACACGCGATTTTTTTTTTTTTCCTCAGGCGCCGGTCCCAGGCACCTGCTCACTGGTCCTGCTGCCCTGCCTCCCTAGCACTTTGATCCCTGTCCCTTTATGGCTTCCAAAAAGCACTCGCCAAAAAGAGAAAAAAAAAGGGGAAAAATGAGTGATTTCCTCTGTCCTCAGGCGCCGGTCTCAGGCACCCACCCACAGGTCCCATAGGGAAAAACACGTGATAATCTTTGTCCTCAGGTGCCGGTCCCAGGCACCTGCTCACCAGTCCCGCCACCCTGCCTCCCTAGCACTGGGGTCCCTGTCCCTTCAAGTCTTCCAAAAAGCACCCGCCCACTGGTCCCGCAGGGAAAAATGCATTATATTCTTTGTCCTCAGGCGCCGGTTCCAGGCACCCGCTCACCAGTCCCGCCGCTCTGCCTTCCTAGCACCGGGGTCCCTGTCCCTTTAAGGCTTCCAAAAAGCACTCACCAAAAAGAGAAAAAAAAAGGGGAAAAATGCGTGATTTCCTCCGTTCTCAGGCGCCGGTCTCAGGCACCCGCCCATAGGTCCCTTAGGGAAAAATGCACGATAATCTTTGTCCTCAGGTGCTGGTCCCAGGCACCTGCTCACCAGTCCCACCGCCTTGCCTCCCTAGCACCGGGGTTTCTGTCCCTTTAAGGCTTCCAAAAAGCACTCGCCAAAAAAAAAAACTGCTCCGGGGCTTGTATCTTACCCCTTTCGCAAGGTGCTGGGTTCTTGCAGGTGTGGATGTGGTCTGGGTATTGTCCTGTGTCCTCTGGTCTCTATTTTAGGAAGAGTTTTCTTTGTTATATTTTCATAGCTCTATCTGTTTTGGGGAGGAGATTTCCACTGCTCTACTCATGCCGCCATCTTGGCTCCGCCCCTATTTCCCACCGTTTTTTAAAATCAGGTTATTGAGGCTAGCTTTTCCTTTGACTCTAGATGTGAAAAAAGTCCTGTAAATTCCAGAAAAATCCTATTCAACTTTTGAGCCATATTAATATAATAATATTTGAAGCCATTATGTATCAAATCCAGTTTCATGTAGTAATCAAATCTCTGAACTTTTCTTTTTATTCCCCCCTAATTTAGGTCTAATGTAGATGGAAAATTTGCTTTGTTCACTGAAATTTATGAGTCATCCAAGATTTGTAGGTAAGAGAGGGATGCTATCGCCTGGATGTTTGTGTCCTCCCAAAAGCCGTATGTAGAAACCCTAATGCCCAGCATGATGGTATTAGGAGGTGGAGCCTTGGGAGATGATTAGATCATGAGGGTAGACCCCTCAAGAGTAGGATCAATCCTCTTATAAAATAGATGTCACAGAAACACCTAGCCCCTTCTGTCTTTTGGGAGAAGGTTCCAGCTATGAAACAGCAAGAGGGCACTTGCCAGAAGGTGACCATGCTGGCACCTTCATCATGTATTTCTCAGACTTCAGAACTACAGTAAGTAAATTTCTGCCACTTATAAGCTACCATGCCTATGGTACTTTGTTATAGCAACTAGAACAGATTAAGATAGGGTGGGAAAAGGAGATTTTATTGATGCCATCATTTTGTGTGAAAAGGTAGTTTGCCACATTGCTCTTTGGATAATTAAAGCTGATTTTCCCTTGTAAAATCTTTTGTGGTTTCTTTGGAGGCTCCCTTATGGTTCCCTGAGGTCTCTAGCCATGAATGATTAGGGTAAAAGAATCTCTATTTGAGCATGTCACAACCTCTTCCTCTACCCAAGGATCCCCTTTTGCCTGCTTAGATTTATTTGTTAATCCAGGGTCCTTCTTGGAGAAAACCTAAGATGATTCTACAGCAATCTTTTCTCTTATGAGGGCTTATCTTTTATCCATGAAAAACACTACTATGTTCTCTTTCCTAAAAAGTTGATTGATAAAGTGGCAATATTCCTTTTGCTCTACCAGTGGAATAGCCATCCAGTTAGTTTCTTGTCTTCTAATTTCTCAGAAATTGAGATATCAACTGAGTATGTTGCACAGCCCTTGAGTAACCTCTTGAAGACTACCATGTGCTTATAAGGCTAAACGCCATAATAACTCTCTCTGAAGCCTGAAGATATTTCTCTTTAAAAGCCTCTAAATCAAGAGGTTTGAGTCTCATAGTAAATTTTATTTTTGAAAACACTGCCTTTTTTATTCCTATGTATGGTCTAGCATCTATGTGTGAATGTTCTATCTATTGTTAGTGGTCCTTTACTAGATGCATCCCTTTGATCATCACTGAACATTATGCACTGATAGCGGAGATGACTCTTTTCACTTTCTCCTTGCTGTAGGTTAAATTGTGTCCCCCTAAAAGATATACTGAAGTCTTAATCTCTGGTACCTATGAATGTGGACTTATTGGGAAATAGGGCACTTCTGATATAACTAAAATGATGTCATACTAGAGAAGGTAGTTCCTTAATCCAATATGACTGAGTTCCTCATAAGAGAAGAGGAACAGAGACAGATACACACAGAGCAGAGATCACCACATGAAGTCACAGATACATAGATGGTAGACAGCCATGTAGCCATGGAGGCAGAGATTGGAGTTATGGAGCTGAAGGCCAAGGAGTGCTGAGGATTACCATAAAAACAAGAACTAGGGGAGAGAGTGCGGCTCTGCCAATATTTTGACTGTGTACCTTTAACATCCAGAATTTTAAGCCACACAGTTTGTGGAAGTGCACTGCAATAATAGTAAGAAACTAACATACTCCTCTTGACTACACATTAGTGCACACATGTACTTGCAATACCATCACCATACCTTAGCTATATGTGTATGTCCAAATATCATTATACATTAAGATGTATAATGAAATGTGATTTTTTTTGTATATCAATTATACATTAAAATATTGAAAGAAAACACATTTAACATGTTATTATAATGTCTGTAGCGTGCTGTTTCCTTGGGGGAAGGCGGTTCCCTCCTCTGGACAAGTTCATTATGAATATGGTGAGACTGACTAAGGACAATGAAAGGTTGGGGGCTAAAATGGGCTCATACACTCTCTTCTTGTAAGAAGCCTGAGGTGATGTCCAAAAATGGCTCACTATTCACTTGACCCAGAAACCCCTACAAAGTCATGCAAATCAAGAGGTTCAAATCTTCATGTTCACTTTAACCACACTTGTGAAACTGCCCAGGCCATGAAGGGTATGCATATCTGAAAAGCTACCAAGTATCTGAAGGATGTCACATTACAGGAGCAGTGTGTGCCGTTCTGTAGCTACAGTGGTGGAGTTGGTAGGTGTACCCAGGCCAAACAATGGGATGGACACAGGGCTGGTGGCCTAAAAAAAGGGCTGAATTTTTATTGCACATGCTTAAAAATACAGAGAGTAATGCTGAACTTAAGGGTTTAGATGTAGATTCTATGGTCACTGAGCATATCCTGGTGAATAAAGCTCCCAAGATATGGTGCAGAACTTACAGAGCTCATGGTTGGATCGACCCATACATGAGCTCTCCCTGCCACACTGAGATGACCCTTACTGAAAAAGAGTAGATTGTACCTAAACCAGAAGAGGAACTTGCACAGAAGAAAAAGATATCCCAGAAGAAACTGAAGAAACAGAAACTTATGACCCGGGAATAAATTCAGCATAAGATAAATGCAAATAAAAGTAAAAACAGAAAAAAAGGAGGGGACTCATACCAAGTTTTATTCTCATGGTGATCACCTGGTTACAAGTGGCAAACCAATCCCCAACTCAGTCTTAAGGCCCACCTGCATGAATCATGAGTGCTGCCACCTCTCCAGTTTCCACTGGCTGTGGCTCCAGACTCTGCTCATGGCTCCATCTCCACTTGCCATTGCTAGCTGGTCCCATCACTCTGGTCTCTCTCTCTTCCTAGCATGCTGATCTGCTCTCCCCACTCTCCAGGCTCCCTCTTTCTGGCTCTCTCAGCTCTCTTCTCTCTACTTCATTCCTGCTAACACCAGGAGGAGCTCTGTGGGTGGGTCTCTCTGGTGACTGGCTGGACACCAACCAATTATGTCTAGGTGCTTGTGTGTTTCCTCTCCATTCCTCCCCTGGGCCAGTACTTCTGTGATTGACAATTCATTGGAAAGGGGGACGGGGGCTCTATTTGCCAGTAAACATCTAGCGACCTACAGGTAGGCAAGTAGGCTCTTTTATGTATACAGTGGGTGATATTAGAATCAGGGGAGGTGAGAATACTAGCCATAAAATTTCACTTTTCTCTACAGTGCTATAGGTATTGAAATTTTTTATTTAGTTGTATGTTAGCCAGTCATGAGTCATGAGTGAGACTTGACAGAAAAATATGTCCATCACCCTGACCATAAAATCTAGCTAAAATTCTGAGTGTACTCATTGGTTGAGAATTCAGATAACTCAGCAAGTGAACTATTTTATCTTTTGGTAGAAGATAATTGCATTTTATACATGGCATTATTTTTGAAAAGTAAATATATGGGAAGATGTGCTTATGTAACTGTTTATGAGTTAGGGAATGGAATATGACCATCTATTTTTCCCCACCCAAGATGCCTTCTGGCTTTTGAGTAAAAGCATCCTAATTTCGTTTTAGAGAATTTCTTTGCCATTTTTTATTATTCACATATCTTGTGTTAGGGTCATTTTATTTTTCATTTTGAGGACAGGAATATGACCTTATGCCTGGCTAATCAAAGATCAATATCTCTGTGCCATAAAAGTGAGTTAAAAAGTAAACATATGTCTAAAGTGGGACAGATTACATACCTCAGGCAGTATTGGAGATAGTAGTGGAAGAGGTAGTCCTTCAGTGATTGAACTGCTAAACTGTTCTAGCGACCTACATGTAAAAAATAGCAACAAGCTTTTCATGTCTACAAATGAAGTAATTGTAGAAAAAGGTGTATTACTGATCCATAAAAACAATGTCCTGATACCAATGTTCAAATCTAAGATTAGATAATGCCTGAAACTTCACATGTTGAGTTATAGAGCCAAAATATGCATATGTATTTTGCTTTGCCCTTCTTTCTATAACTATTGGAGAACTATTTATCTCCTGTTGATGGTAAACCACTACATGTGTACCCATCATGTGAGAGGGAACAATATCATGATCGTTGCTTGACAGACACTCCTGAGTTAACTCTACAAGTGCATTGGCTTTAAAGTTCAATGTATTGAGCGCCATCGCTTGTTATCAAGCATTTCCTTGAGATTAACAGAATATCCTCCATTAATCTTACACAAGTTTGAACTCAGATTTTTTTATATTTTTAAGAGAATTACTTTCCAAATGAAAGGAATATATGCCACAGTAATTATATTCATGATGTTCATGTATATGTTAATAATTTTGAAACTTTGAAACACTGAAAATGTCAGCTCCATATTTTTAAGAAACAATTCATGTAATTTAATAGTTTCAATTTGTTCTATATAATGTACTAATTTCATTTGTTCATGTATTGAAATATAACAATATTGTCATATTATTTCAAAACATGAATTCATTGTAACAAATTGAAGACATTTGTATTTATTTAAAGATTTTAACAAAGAGTGACCAAAACAATTTTATTTTATTCTATACTTAGATATATTTTAACTTTTAGTATACACGGCAATTTTAATTTAAACATTGAATTATTCCAGGTATAAATTTTAGAAATTGTAAACCTCAAAAACAATAGACTCACATACAAAATAACTAGATTTCAGGAAAATAATTATTTCTCTGGAATCACAGTTGCATTTATATGCACACTCATATATTTGAAAACAAAACATAGGCTATTTTCTCTACCTTTACCACTGAGAATTTTTTTAAATCTTAGGCAAAGTTTTCTGTTTCATTAAAAACACACAGAAATTTGGAGATTAAAGATGGCAGCATGAGAGGTGAGACAGAGGCTTCCTCCTAAAACCACACATAATACAAAAATATAATTAATACAACTAATCCTGAGAGAGCAACAGGAAAGAGGACTGCACCAGACTGCATACACCTGGAGAAAAGAGCGGACTTCATGGAACAGGGTAACGTACCGAAGCTGTGGCCCAGCGGGACCCAAGCTCTTCCCCAGCCCCAGCTCCCCAGTGGAAGGAAGAGAAACTGAGCAGGGAGGAAGTGGAGGCTTGGGACTTCTGAATAACTCCGGAGATCTGCTCTGGGAGCACAAACGTACATTTCATGGTGCTTTCATGACTCTCTTGTGATTACAGGGTTGGAAAGCTAAAACAGGCAGAATTCCTGGGGAGACTGATATTCCAGCTGCTTGTGGAAAGCAGGCATCCATATCCAGCTGCTCTGGGACAAAAGCTTATACCTCTGTGCTTGGCCCACTGGTTCAGGCAGTGGAGAGGAGACAGGCACAGCAGCCAGGAAGCAGGAAACAGCTCTTTCCTCCCCCCAGGCACCAATACCGCTCCCCTGTGACCTCAGGCATTGATTGAGGGGCTGAGCAGGTCCAGAGAGTAGAGCTTCTGGACACCAGAGGGTGCCATATACAAATATGAAATGCCAAAGGAACCTGGTCCAGAGTAAAATTATTAATACAACTCCAGAGAAAGATTTAAATGACATGAACATCATGACTCTTCTTAACAGTGAGAAGCTGAAAGCTTTTCCTTTAAGATCGGGAACAAGACAAGGATGCCCACTTTCCTCACTTATATTCAACACAGTGCTGGAGGTCCTAGCCATAGCAATCATACAACACAAAGAAATAAAAAGCACGCAGATTGGCAAGGAAGAAGTTAAACTGTCCCTGTTTGCAGATGACATGATATTGTACATAAAAAAAACCCTAAAGAATCCACTCCCAAACTACCAGATCTAATATCTGAATTAGAAAAGTTGCTGGATACAAAATTAATACATTTCTGTGTGGCACTCCTATACACTAACAATGAACTAGCAGATAGAGAAATCAGGAAAACAATTTCATTCACAATTGCAAAAAAAAATAAAATACCTAGGAATAAACCTAGTCAACCAAGTGAAAGACCTACACCCTGAAAACTACAAGACACTCTTAAGAGAAATTGAAGAAGATACCAATAAATGGAAACTCATCCCGTGCTCATTGATAGGAAGAATTTATTTTGTCAAAATGGCCATCCTGCCTAATGCAATCTATAGATTCAATGCAATTCCTGTCAAAATACCAATAGCATTCTTCAACTAATTAGAGAAAATTGTTCTAAAATTCATATGGAACCACAAAAGACCTTGAACAGCCAAAGCAATTCTGAGAAAGAAGAATTAAGCTGGAGGCATTACACTCCCCAACTTAAAGCTCTACTACAAAGACACAGTAATCAAGACAATTTGGTACTGGCACAAGAACAGAGCCATAGACCAATGAAACAGACTAGAGAGCCCTGATATAAACTCAACCATATATGGTCAATTAATATACAATAAAGGAGCCATGGATATACAATGGGGAAATGACAGCCTCTTCAACAGCTGGTGTTGGCAAAACTGGACAGCTACATGCAAGACAATAAAACTGGATTATTGTTTTACCCCATACAAAAAAGCAAACTCAAAATGGATTAAAGACTAGAATGTAAGTCATGGAACCATAAAATTCTTAGAAGACAACATAGGCAAACATCTCCTAAATATAAGCATGAGCAGCTTCTTCCTGAATGCATCTCCTCAAGCAAAGGAAACAAAAGCAAAAATGAACTCATGGAACTACATCAAACTAAAACGTTTCTATATGGCAAAGGACACCATCAAGAGAACAAAAAGGCATCCTACAGTATGGGAGAATATATTTGTAAATGACATATCTGACAAGGGGTTAACATACAAAATACATAAAGAACTTGCATGCCTCAACACCCAAAAAGCAAATAACCTTATTAAAAAATGGGCAGAGGACTTGAACAGACACTTCTCCAAAGAAGAAATTCAGATGGCGAACAGACATATGAAAATATGCTCCACATCACTAATCATCAGGGAAATGCAAATTAAAACCACAATGAGATATCACCTCACACCAGTTAGGATGGCCAGCATAGAAAAGACTAAGAACAACAAATGCTGGTGAGGATGTGGAGAAAGGGAAACCCTCCCACACTGCTGGTGTGAATGTAAGCTAGTTCAATCATCGTGGAAAGCAATATGGAGTTTCATCAAAAAACTAAAAATAGAAATACCATTTGACCTGGGAATCCCACTCCTTGGAATTTACCCAAAGAATACAACTTCTCAGATTCAAAAAGACATATGCACCCCTATGTTTATCTCAGCACTTTTTACAATAGCCAAGATATGTAAGCAACCTAAGTGTCCATCAGTAGGTGAATGGATAAAGAAGAGGTGGTACATACATACAACAGAATGCTATTCGACCATAAGAAAGAAACAAATACTACTGTTTGCAATAACATGAATGGAGCTGGAGAACATTATGCTCAGTGAAATAAGCCAGGCAAAGAAAGACAAATGCCAAATGATTTCACTCATTTGTGGAGTATAATAATGAAGAAAAACTGAAGGAACAAAATAGCAGCAGACTCAGAAACTCCAAGAATGAACTAGTGGTTGCCAAAGTGGAGGGGTTTCTTAGGGCAGATGGGGAGGGAGGGAGAAAGGTATTGAAGGGTATTATGTTTAGTACACATGGTGTGGGGGATCACGGGGAGAAGAGTGTAGCACAGAGAAGGCACATAGTGGATCTGTGTCATCTTGCTGCACTGATGGATAGTGACTGCATTGGGGTATGGGTTGGGACTTGATAATATGGATAAATGTAGTAACCACATTGTTTTCTCATGTGAAACCTTCATAACAGTGTGTATCAATCATACCTTAATAAAAAGGAAGCACATAATGCTAATAAAGTATAAGTATTATAATCGAAGAGCATGTAACTTTCTACATGAAAATTGTAGTCTTTTTTTACATAGTGTATTTTGTCTTTAAAAATATCACTTACCATAGCATGAGAACACATTAGGACATACAAGCTGTAAGCACAGTGTTTATATACCAATATGTTATTTTACCCTTTTTTCTCTTATTGAAAAATTAGGCAGCGGGTACCTGAACATCTTCTAATTATTATTATTATATTTTTGTGTGTGTTTATAAAATAGATATACTTTATTGTTTCTTTTTTGTTGTTGTTGTTGTCATTAATCTATGATTACATGAAGAACATTATGTTTACTAGGCTCCCCCCTTCACCAAGTGCCCCCCCACACCTCATTACAGTCACTGTCCATCAGCATAGAAAGATGCTGTAAAATCACTACTTGTCTTCACTGTGTTGCACAGCCCTCACCATGCCCCCCCCATGCTAATTATACATGCTGATCATAATACCCCCTTTCTTTTTCCCCACCCTTATCCCTCTCTTCCCACCCATCCTCCCCAGTCCCTTTCCCTTTGGTAACTGTTAGTCCATTCTTGGGTTCTGTGATTCTGCTTCTGTTTTGTTCCTTCAGTTTTTCTTTATTCTTATACTCCACATATGAGTGAAATCATTTGATACTTGTCTTTCTCTGCCTGGCTTATTTCACTGAGCATAATACCCTCTAGCTCCATCCGTGTTGTTGCAAATGGTATGATATGTTTTCTTCTTATGGCTGAATAATATTCCATTGTATATATGTACCACATCTTCTTTATCCATTCATCTACTGATGGACATTTAGGTTGCTTCCATTTCTTGGCTATTGTAAATAGTGCTGTGATAAACTTAAGGGTGCATCTGTCTTTTTCAAACTGGGCTGCTGCATTTTTAAGGTAAATTCCTAGAAGTGGAATTCCTGGGTCAAATGATATGTCTATTTTGAGCTTTTTGAGGAACCTAATGTCAATTAATTGAACTAATTTACATTCCCACCAGCAGTGTAGGAGGGTTCCCCTTTCTCCACAACCTCATCAACATCTTCTAATTATTTTTTAAAGGCATATTTGTGCCTGTTTAATTGTGTACACATTTCCAAAGTTCTATGTTGGGGGCACTAGATACCTGTTATCTAGAAAGTCGATAAAATTTATACTGTCCAGTTGTAATGGTTGTAGTCTAAAATGAAAAAAAGCCATAATAAAAATTATGCTGTAGTTTTGTTGCTTAAGATATAGATTTTCTATTGCTTGTATTTAGAGAATATTCTTGCAAAATGAAATAAAGCATAGCAGATCAATATTTAAGGTAAATAGCCTTAAATCACTTGGTCTAATTGGGATTTAAGAACAGTAAAAATTATTAGATTTAAAATGCTTATGTACTCAGCTTTTTAAAAGGCTGGCCCTAGTACAGCTAAGCATTTAATTTAAAACCCAATAAATAGGAAGACTTTTAAGTCATTGCTTTTATGTAGTTTGGCACACTTTATTCAAATAATTGATTTGAATATATGGGAAAAATTAGCTCAAGTCATTGACAAAATTAGGACTAGTTTTGGTCATTTGAACCAAGAAGAGTTTAAGACAGCTGTGCCTTTGAAGGTAAAAGTATAAACTCCTCAAAACTGCCACAGGTCCTTAAACATTATGGTGACTATCTGTGTGGAAAACTAGACATTAATAGTCAAGCTAAGAAAATAGATATGAGTAAATTCAGTTAGTTCAAAAGTTTTACTGTGTTTGCTGTAAGTCATAATACTTAATAATAACTAAATACATTGAATACTAATAGTATTTGCCTGGCATTTTGATAAAGGCTTTATGTGTGTTCTCAACCATTGCAGCATTACTTTGGAGGTGAACACATTAGTATCTCATTCTGCAATGCATTCAGCTTTTGCTGAAGTTTAGAAAATAGTAAATGGCCTCAACAGGATTTGAAATCAGGAAAACTGTGTTCTTAATCACTGTCAGTAATATCCTATAATATCATTCATTTTTTCTATTACATTTTATATTATAGATAGTATAGATTTTATTTTCCTGACCTCAAGAAATATGTTATTCATTTGAAGAACTGACAATAAACACCATCTTGTGAGGATACTTGGCAAAAATCTGCTATTTCATGATATGGAAGGGGAGCAAACTAGAGCAGGGGCTACCTCTACACACAGGGTGATGTGCCCCGGGAGGCACAAAGCTTGTCTAGAATGAATCATGCACAGTGCATTACGGCCTAATCTCCTGGTCAAGCATAATGCCCAGTTCATTTCTGGAAGGAGATCAAGTGAAACTAGTCAAAGGTTTTATATCAATTTTTAAACTATAACAGCAACAGCCCCCCTCTTCTTTCCAATTCCCTTTTGCTATGTTATAACCAAAAATATAGCTCTAAATGGCATGGAGTGAGTGGGGAAAAGTCATGGTGTTAGGATAGAAAGTGGTAACCTAATGTGATACTAAGTGGAATGGAAGAAAAGCCAGAGAGATAGAAGCATTTGTGACAATGGCACAGTAGGAATCAAGACATATTTATGGTGAACCTATTAAGCCTAATGTATGATCCTTGATTGTCATACTACAGATAACTTTAAGAAAAAAAAGTAATTCCAAAGGATCTGAATGCTCCTTTTCAGCTGAACGCTTCTTTAAAGTTGACACTGAGAATTTTTTTAAGCATAACTTTCTCATCAGCAAAGCACCAAGCTTTAATTTTGTAGTCATCTTATGTACATAGAAGAAAAGTAGCTAATTCCATGCTCAATTACTCATTTTCATGGGCAAATGCCCAATATTGCAAGAAATAGCCTCTAGCAGGTGAAAAGAATACTTTTACAAGATAGTAGAGAGAAAAGAACTTATTTGAAGTCTAAATTTATTAGAGGTATATATTAGAAATATATAAATGATGACCATTTTGAATATAGGCTAGATATTTAATACCAAGTTGTCATTAAATAGTTTTTATCCATCACCAGAAAGTTCAGGAGCTGACATTTTATATTACCATGTGGAAATGTCACAGAAATCCCAGTATATTTCACAAGGGAAATTTGAAGACCTTAGTTTCAGCTATCACATGATAGAGTATTATCAACTGAATGTCTGTGGTCCCCCCACAGTTCTTATGTTGAAATCCTAACCCACAATATTATGGTATTATAAAGTGGGGCCTTTTGTAGGTCATGAGGTCACAAATGATATTAGTATCTTTGTAAAACAGACTCAGAAAGCTTCCTACAAACCAAGAAGAACGTATTCACCAGACACCAAGTCTGCTGGCATCTTGATCTTGGACTGTCCAGTCTCCAAATACGTGAGAAATAAATGTTTTTGTTTATAAGCCACCCAGTCTACGGCATTCGGGTATAGCACTATGAATGGACTAAGACTGACACTGACCTCACTCCATGGTTTTCCACCACTAAACTCTAAGCACCCGAGGTAACTTCTATTTAATGAAGAATTTTCACAAATCCACATGGCCTGTGTTATCAAGTTTCATATTTAAATTTTAATTATAGAAATGATGCATTGTCATAAAAAATGGTCATATGTGTCTGTAAGACTGGTATTTGATACCAATTAAGTGAAATATTTCTGTCTTATTTAGTGTTTAGAATAACATGCTAAGTGAAAATAATGTTTGCTTATTCATATTTACACTCCTCTAGCAAGTGAAAAGAATCTTTTTACAACATGTTTACAGGTCTTCAACAACAGTGAAAAGATAAACTTCCCCTCAACAAAAATCCAAAAGACTCCCTACAATGCATACAGGATTATGCCTTTTAGAGCATCTGGATAGCCTGTGTCAGACTCAGTGTGTTTAGTATAAGTAATGGAAAACTAAGTGTGAGAGCAAAATCTTGTAGGACCAGGCTATCAATCACAGTATATCCATTAAGACAGAGGCTACCAGAGAAACTCTATTTTGATAGTCAGCTGCCTTTCCCCAAGTATGTCTTAATTATTCACTGTGTATGACACTCTATCACATTCACCATTGAAATATTAAGTTCATTAAAAAATCAGTAAATTGTATCTTAAGATCTTAAAATATTGACCATTTTTATTTTTTCTTACCTGTGACTTTCCCTACCTTGAATACTTCTTTGTCAGAAAACTTTTTTATCACTTTAAAGCAAAATTCTGAATTATGTATCATGAAAATCATGTTATTCCTCATAACTTTATAAAAGCCACAATATCGTGAATGCAAAGAAACTCTTTTTTTAATTGGTTCTCAGAATACTGGGATTTTTTTTCTGAAACAACCTAAAGCAATATTCTCCACAAACAAAATCTTCCCTTTTGATTTTCTGCATTGAATGACCTCTTCTGCTTAAACCTAAATCCATATAATAGAGCACTTTAGTTGACTTTTAAAAGGAGTATGTGAAGCCTAATATATTTCTGTAAATTTGAAAATGACTAACAATTTTGACTGTAAAAATGGGACAGGTGCTCTGTCAAGTACATTTGGTGTACATTTCAAGTGCCCCCAACATATATTATTTTCTGTTATATTCACAGTTATTAAAATTTAAAAGAAACTCCTGAATATATATGTAGTACATGTATACAAGTCCAGGTTAGCAGCCGGAATGGACTGACACTAAGAAATGCTCATTTACTCATTTTCATGGGCAAATGCCCAGATTTGCAAAAAATACTCTCTGGCAAGTGAAAAGAATATTTTTGTAAGATAGTAGAGAGAAAATAATTTTTATTTTCTTTCAAATCTCCAGTGATTTGAATTTCTTCTCCTAGAAAGTTGACCCTAGCAGGAGAATAGAACAGTGTGAAATATGAATATAGACTGAGAATGGGCTAAGTCTCTTTCTACACATAGTCCCTGTATGTAAGTCCATATATATATATGGGCTTAACATATGCCAAAAATTTTGGAGAATGAGATAAAAAAATATGAAACAAATATATTGAGTTCTATTTTAAGGTGATTTTAACTTATCTCCTTCCATTTGCCTTCATAAATATCCTGTGTACTAGGATCTTATACACATTTTATGGATTGAAAAATGATACCAAAATAAGGGTAACTAATTCAGAGATTAACAACTAATAAGTAACAGAAGTAGGATTTAAACTCTGGTCAAATTAGCGATCTTTGCACTTTAGGAGGTTAGTTGACTGGAAATATTACACTAAATAAATAAGCAAAAGCAAAGAGCCTAGAATCTGAGAGAAGGGAACAATAATTCCACCTAGAAGATCAGGGAACAGCCTTTGGAGGAATCAGTATCTCCTCTCGATTTTGAAGGAGTTCAATTTTGATAAGCAAAATAATCCAGGAGGAGGGTTTTGAAGGTTAAGGCAATGGCATGGGAATAAATATAGAGACACAGCAGGTCAATACACTGGAGGTAGGCCTATGGAGTAGAATGTAATTTTGGCTGAAGTCTATATAGGTTATGTGGCCATTAGAAAGAAGTAGGTGAACCCAATGTTGGAGAAAGGGTTTGATGGCTGGGAAAGAGAGTTTGAAATTATTGTTTAAGCAATTATGGAAAGAATTTAGGTAGAGGTAATGTAAACTGATTCACAGAGATATCCTTTCATTTGGGTCCTTTTTTATGATCAGGAGAGAGATCTGGTGTATTGTCCATGGGTAACAAGGATTTGATTTTTTAAAAGGTTGACATTGGTAGACTCTTGTAGCTAGCCTATTAGCTCTGGAGATTCACTGTATTAACCCCATGCCAGAAACCCCATCCTTTTCTGTCTTAAGATTCCATAGTACTGTACTTTATACATCACCCAAACTTTCTATTAAGTGGGCTTTTGAGGGGATAGGCTTGGGTAGCAAATATAAATAAATGCATTTGATTGCATATCTAAATCCATACTCTTTGAAAATTGTATGACTATTAAAGTTGGTGTTCACATTTTCATTAGCCACTCTCCTCTGTCTTCACTTTCAATTTGTTCCAAACCCTGGAAGGGAAGAAGGTTTTTTTTTTTTATTTCCCTTCAAATCTCCAGTGATCTGAATTCCTTCTCTTAGGAAGTTGTCCCTAGCAGAAAGATAGGATATAGTTTGAAATATAAATAAATCAGTGATAGGTATAGCATAAGGGAAGCTACTGTACTAAGTAGATGTGAAGGTAGAAATAAATAAACTAATTAGTGCCTTAAATTTTCATATATATCATTCTTCTAAAATTGCTATTATAAGTATCTCATCCTTACCAAGGTATACTATAAGGTTCATTGCTTCTGTCATGAGGGTAGCACATTATGAAACTGTGACTATACTGAGATGTTTCAAGCCAAAATGGAATGAAATTTTATTTGGTATGTGGTGCTGGGGACTTTGTATTATTGCATCTAATCACAAAATGAGGCATTATTGTTGCCATATTAAAGGTATTGAAACAGGCTAAGAGTTATTCAAGGAATTACCAAAGTTCACAAGCTACTCTCAATATGGATGGACGCAAGGTGCTGACATTAAAAAATTCTAGTAAGATGAGCCATGGGGTTCTTTATTTCTCTCAGCTGTCAGTACTGCATAAAACTTAATTTCCTCTGAAACTTTCAGCAAATTTGTGTCAGAAATATGAGCCTAAAGATCTCTATCAAGTTGTTTCAACTAGAATTATGGAACTACTACAATCTGCCTAGCTCTTGAGGGCAATTTTCAGAGATATTTCATAATCATGAAGAGCACATTAGAGATAATTTATTTTTCTTATGCAAACAATATCCCTTCTTCTCTGAAATCACAAACTTTAGAGATGAAAAGGACATTATAGATTCTCTAACCCTGCTGCTAATCAAATACTTGACTTCCCCCAATATTCCTGTTCTTACCTTCAATGCTGAAAGTATAACCTGCAGTAATCTGTTCCATATTTTTCAATTAATTTCTTACTGAAACTCCTGCTGCAGCTCCACTCATATATATCTGTACAATCTATCAGCAGTTAGTCCAGACAGGGGATTCAAGACTGAGAACAAAATCCAGGGAGAATCTTCTAACTCCATGGAGGCTGACAAGTTCACTGTGGGACTAGAAGGACATTGACACAGGGAGGCAGCAGGTGTATTATTAGGTCTGAGAGGTAGATCCATATTAGCAATTTAAGAAAAAAGAAAGGCAAAAAAGAAATAGATAAGTGTCTTACACTGAAACAGAATCTGATACAGGTAAATTAGATTTTAAGCAGGACTAACCACATAATTTGTGGGACAGAATGCAAAATAAATACACAGGGCCCCTTATTAAGAAAAAAAGTCCTGGAAAAGATACTACAATATAAAACTTTTCCTTTCTCCAGTGGTCTCTCTCTGGAATTTATCATGGTGTTTTTATTTGCTATTTAATGTCATTCTATGTAAACAAAGTTTTAAATTATTAGCATGAATTTTCCCATTTCTCTTTATAGTGTGCCATGTTAATTTTAAATACAAATATAAAAGCATTTAACTCAAATGTGGAAACACCAGAACAACACAGCCTGTATTTTATAGCTCATTCCTGGGGGTTTGCCTGTAGGAGGCCAGAGCTAACAAAACCAAATCATCCTCTGGATGTTACAGGCAGGGAAAGAGGTCTTCCTCCAGGCAAGAGCCATCTTGAGGGGCACTTCCTTGGATGCGGAACCCCAGAAGGGATGTAGACCCTCATGGCGGCCCTGGAAATCTTACCCTTGATTGGGGGCATGTGGATGGCACGAGCTAGCACCTAAGAAGGCCAGCTTCCCCCTTCCCTGAACTTTCAGATTGTTCGCACAACTTTGCAGGGGGTGACTCTGAGGAACTGAAGCAGGTTAACCCCCTTTCCTCTGCCCTGCTCACCCTCAATATGTGGCCTCTGGCTGCCTACTGGATGTACCTCCAACTTGTCAACGGTGGGTGATGATGAGCACCACCCTACCCTGAGACACTCTGAACTCGGACCCAGGTCCCTGAGTTACACTCACACCCAGGCCCACACCAAAGGATAAAGGCAATAGTAGAATGTGGCCTTCCTGCTCTCTCCCTCTACAACCGCAGAAAACAAGGGCCATGACCTCAGGTGGAGGGAAGCAGTGATAGCGAGTGGGGTCTGGGACATCAGAGATCAGGGGAGCAGGCAACTGAAAATCTACACTGAGCAGCTGAGAAGCAGAACTTTATATGAATTGAGACTCCATGCCTCCTGTACTCCCACCAACCATGTTTTATTGTGCCACTGGAATTCACTCACAAAACACAAAATCAAAGATAGTAAGAATTTGAAGAAGTGACAACAGGGCATTGCACCAAGCCCTTGGGCCTTCTGAGTGTGGGACCATCTGCCACCACAGCACTCACATGACTGTGAACCCAGCCCTGGATGTAGGTCAGGTGATGTGTGATGTACACACCTGTATGAAAAAGTCATCGAGTCAAACCGCTAGACTTGTCAAGGACCCAGTTCTGAGAGACTAGGCACCAGAAAACGTGTAGCTGTGGCACGATCTACTTCCTCTCTTGCTGTCTCTAAACAGTTCATTAATATCTTCATCTAATCATCTGTCATATTTATACTTCCCTTATTTTGTCTAGTACAGCTTTTGGTACCAGGATACTGTTGGCAGAGCTGGGTGCACAAATGTCTATAATCACCTTTCCTGGTTTAAAATTACTGTGAAGTCAGGAGACCAAGCAGACCGTTAAACAATTAGCACACTAAGTGTTTCTCTGCTTGACCACATAATCCAGGAAAACTTTCAGAAACTCAAATAAACATTCCCAAATTAGCTACATTTCTCCAATTTGTTTTATATCATTCTAACATAAAACACATGTTCCCAAGCATATTAAATCTATGGTGAGAGGTCTTTTATTTACATGTATATAAATATATAGGTAGATATAAGAGTTTATATTTATGTTTTAAAGACTATAACTAGCTCATTAAAAATATAGTTTATCTACAACAAAACTATTATATCAATGTTCAGTAATGCAAATAATGAGTGCAATTGGCTGGACAGACTACTATATGGAAATAGAAAGGCAAAGAAAATGTAATCACCATCCTCCAAATATTTAAGATGTTTACCTTCTGTCTCTATTTGGTGGAAACTAAAACATGTTTATATATTTTGTAAAAATATCTTTCAAAATGACAAAAAGGTGCATTGGTGAAAAAACCTGATGTATTTGAATGTCATACATGCAACATTTTTTATTTATTTTTTACCAGAACACCTGCTTTAAAAGTCTGCTGAATATTCATTTTCAAACAGTCATTGTAGGACCTTGGGAAAACTACATGGTGTAATCTCACTCAGCTGAATATATTTGTATCCATGTGACATCGATTTTCAGTCTACACTGAGGACAATTCTAAAAACAAAAAACTCAAGCATCATGGTTGTAATAACAGTTGGACTGTCCAGTGTATTTCTTTGGAGTACTCCTCAGGGAACTTTATAGATATTGCAGATTTTCTCCCATTTTCTTCCCATCTCCACCCTGACTCTACTCTTGACAATGACTCAGTCCAGCATGGCTGACATGCCCATTCACTCTGGACCTGAAATTACAGGGTGAGTTATGAAGAAACTAATCACAACTCTGCCTATTTAACTAGTAACTGTTTATCAGAACAATTTGCTAAGTAAATAGATTTTTATAAGGTTTTCACAAGAAATATTTAACCACATTAAAACACAAGCTATCTGCAAACCTGTGAATACAAATATAGTACAATGAGTAATTTAATTAAAATTATTTTTCATTACTTATTCACAGCAGTGGCTTGAATTCTCACCATTTAATTCTTTTACAGATTTTTAAATGTACAGTTTAGAAAATTTATGAAAATGTAGGCAGTGATAGTGTACTTTATTATGATATGCATTATCTTGTATATAAATTCATAAGATAAAAAAATACCTCAAATTTAATATTTGCTCTTAAGGTGAATTATAAAATGTCAAGTGAAACTAATAAGCACAGGTCTCTGATATCATGAAACCATACAGAAATCTGAATTGCGTTTTCATACAAAAAGTTAATATTTTCTGCTGACATTGATAGCATATTCTCTCAGCTATTTCAAAGTATTTTAAAAAAATCAGATGCTGTCAGAAATCTGTACTTGAAAAACAAAAGATGAGTAAGTACAGATTTAAGAAAAGAGAATAAACTGCAATGCTTAACATCCAGAGACCAATGACAGATGACTTTGATCTTGTCTGGGTATTAATGAAGCTTTGAGGAAGTTAGCTGCCCCCACCTGAGTGGACGACAATGGCCACTAACACACTCAAACAAGCACCCTACATTGTGCCTATTCTGTGCATGCTGATTTTTGTCTAGGAATGACTTCAGTGACTTTCTATAGGCAAGTTACACCTTTCAGTGTGCTGAGTATTATTTTAGATGTCTCAAAGACTTAAGCTAAATTGCCTTTTTCTGTTTATCTCTGTAATAATTTTTCTGGTGTGATGTCATTCATGTTATCTTTTAATTTCTTAGTGCCATGGGTTACAAGCCGTCTGTGACTGCATCTGTCATGAAAACCTCAGGTAGAAGAGACTACTTCTGGGGTTGAGTGCCAAGGAAGGAAGCATTCGTACTGTCACCTCTTTAATGGAGATGAGGACAAAGGCTTGAAATTTTGGGATGCCATTACGGAACATGGAAATGACCACTTTTAGCATCACACCAATGAGAGGAAATGTGAAATATATACAGGTGCTTACCTAGTGATGATAGGTCTTATAGAAATATACAGAGAAATAAAAGTATCATTTCAAATGAACACTAAGCCCTTGTGGGAAGAGATTTGATGTGAAAACAAAACAAAACAAAACACTTTGAATGTTATCCAGTCCTATACTCTGTAATTCTGTGATGGAAAGCAGTGGAGACACCAATTTGTATTTATTTTTAATCTACAGAAAGTATTGATTTATGCTTTAAAGTTCAAAAAAATAGTCTCGCATGATCCTCTACTAGAAAATTCTTTAGCAGATTTTCAAAACCACAGCAATTTATTATTTCTTTAAACATATATCTTAGTTTCAAAACCACTAATATCTTAATTTTACTACATTTAGATCTAAGCCATAGTTTTTATAAGCCATTGTAACAAAATATATTATATCTATAGATTACACTTTTCTGCCCTGAATGGAACATTCTATACTAGTATCCTGTAATGGATTTTCCATTTTCAGCTGATAAATATTTGCATTTTCAAGTGGCGATTCTAATATATGTAATGCTCAAGCAATTAAGAGATTGCTAATTAGATGTATTTTATGGAAGCTTTAATGAAGCAGAATGATTCAAAGCACAATATATTCCTTAATAGTGCTCTAATCCAATGAGGTAACAGCATACATATTTGATTTAAAAAATCATAAGCAATAGATTTTTGCATACTAATTGATCATCAGATTAAAGATAATTATTATGGCATTCAAATAAACAGATTTTTGAGGGTTGGAACATTTAAAAGAATCATTCAAAGATAAGGTTTTAATTTTAAATTTTAGAAAGGACAGAATTGAATGGGCTTTCCAGGTGGGATTTACTTTATAATCAACTATCAGTAATACAAATGCAAACTCCAATTAAAGAATAAATCAGTACACCCAGACCAGTGAAATAAATATTATAAAACTCAAGTTCAGGAAAGGGAATGATTGAAGTCTTTGAGGAGGACATGGGGGGAGGGGAAGACAATAGTGAATGCAGAGAAACATACAGAACTGGAGATTATACGTCCAATCCAAATGTAACAATGAATATATAGTTTCAATAGCCTTGTGGGAATTTGGACCCAAGTTGCTAAACTTCCAATATTATAATAGAGATAAAATTTGGATGGTTGTAGGAAATCCTTTAGAATTTAAATTCAGATCGTTAATTAAAAAAGGAAACATACAAGCAATGGTACGTACTTCCTTGGCAAGTCCTGCATGTGGACCCTCAGCTTGTAATTTACTTGTATATATACATGATAACTAAAACAGGAATTTGGGCATACAACTGAGTAACTACCACCAGGTCAAAATATAGAACTTCCCCATCATACTAGATAATTACCCTGTAACTTTTCCAAATCAGTATCACTCCCCTCCCAAAGGACACAACTATTCTGACTTAAATCACTAACAATAAGTGTTGCCATATTAGCTGTGTTGTTCTTTATTGCTTCCAGTATTACACTGTGTCATGTCACAGTGATGTAGTTATACATTCTCTTGCTCATGAATACCACGATTTTTATGAGTAGAGGTGGAATTTAGCCAATTAATGTCAAAATAAACAATAAATAATTTTCGTGGAAACCCTGAAATACAAAGCAACAAGGAGAGACACATGCTACCATAATATGCATAAATATAAAGTCGTAATAACTAAAAACTATGTAATTAATGTGAACCAACACAGATCAGTGAAACAATACAAATCTCAGAGAAGGAACCAACAACATAGAAATTTTAATATATAATTTATTCTACCAATCAATATAAAAAATTAGGTTATTCCATAAATGATTTTGGAAGAAGTGTATAACCATAAATAAAACTGGTGGCAAAACTCCTTCTTTAAAAAGAAGAAACTCCAAGTAGAACACAATTAAAATGTATTACAATCAAAATATAAGATTTTACGTATTTTCCAACAATAACAACAGAAAACACTACAGCCAGACATAAGTAGGCATTCAAAGAAAAACAAATATGATTTACATCTATATATTTATATCTATCTCTACATTATATCTATATTAATCACCATAAGAAGAGAAATGCAAAGATATCACCTTTTACCTATCAGATTTATAGCAATCAAAAAGTTTGATAACACATTGAACTGGTGAGGCTGAGAGTAAATTGGTAATATCTATCAAAATATAAACCATACATAACTTTTCACCCAGTTATTTTTGTTCCTTAATGTTATATATTTAAAATGTGAAAAGATAAACATAAAACACGTTTTCCTCATCACTGTTCACAATAGCAAAATTCTAAATGTCCTAAATATTCATTAATAGGACACTTGCTAAATAAATTACAGTAACTCCATAAATGATAATATACTATTAGAGAAAATAATAAAAGTATTCTACAGGTACTAATCTGAAATGTTCTCTAAACCACAAAATTAAATGAAAATGCAAGGACAGGCATAGTGCCTCTAATATGTTTCCATTTTTGTAAAAGAGGAAAATGATAATATTTGATTTATATGCATAAATACTCTTAAAATATGCAAGACATTTCAATTAACTGACTAATTCTAGCAATGGGGCCTGAGAAAGAGAAAAATGTTCACATGTACTTTCCTGTTATTTACATTTTGAATCATAGGAATGAGTTACTTAAAAATATTAAGTATTTTTTACAAGTAGAATTCCATGATAAACCTTTGTAAACTATAAAGTACTATGCAAATTTAGGCTTTTATTTCATATTATATTGCCATTAGGCACTATCAAGCTGTGAACATTTTTTTAATGATTAAGCAATCGAAATTTTCAATTACATTTATTTTATTATAAAAACTCTGACTGCTCATTGCAAGAAATGTGGGAGGCACAAGCTAATAACTTTAAATACACAAAGAACTCTCTACAAATTGCCAAAAACAATTCAAGTACATAGAAAGACAATTTATAAAGGAGGAAATGGAAATGGCTAATAAACACAGGAAGATATTCAAGCCATTGGTATACAAGATAATAAATATCACAACAATGATATAATCCTTTTCATCCTTTAAAATGACAATTGTGAATATTAATAACATTGAATGCTAATAGATATGTAGTGAAACTGGTAGTCTCATGAATTACTGGTGGAAATTTGAATTGTTACCACATATTAGGAGACTGAATTAAACTATGCAAAAGGAAATTTTCTTTCTTTTTTTTTGGAGAAGTAATATATTCACATGATTGACATAATTCAAACTTCAAAAGATAGAAAGGATGGATACTAAAAGTCTCCCTAGCAGTATTATCCCTTGGCACCCCCCCAGATCCTCTTTATGAAGGCAACTAATGGCATCGCTACCTTTTGAATTTTTTCAAAGGTGTATGTATGTATATGTATATGTGTGTGTCTGTATACACACATATATGCATATATTTGTATCTATTTATATATCTACTTATATATAAATATGTATATATTCATATATATGTTATATATATATAACATATGTATAACATAAATATTGACTCCCTTTCTTACACTTCTGATAGTATGTGGAATATATTTACTACAATTTTTTCTTCAATTCTCAATATTATTCTTTTTTTTTTTTGTGGTTTGGAGGTGGCTTCATATTCCAATGTGTCGAAGTACTGTAATTTATTTGCCATTGTCGTTTGTGACTATTTGAGTTCTTCACAATTGGCTGCTATTTCAAGAAATGTTGCACTGAATGAAAGCACTTATATTTAATTTCAAAAAGAAAAAAGAAAGCAAAGTTTTGCATTAGAAATGAGATTAGGGACATAAATTGAGATAAATACAAAAAGTAAGAATGATAGGATAATTCTTTGCTCAATTTATATTAACAGATTTTAGCACTTTAAAAATGGATATAGTAGAATATGTAAAACATTGACATTAACCTAATATAACATAGAAAAAGCTATACAAACAATAATTATAAGAAAATTTAGGAATGCAATTTAAAAAATTCCCTATTACATTCATTGACTATTTCAACTTTCAAATCTATCTTCTGTCAAAAAATATAAATATACCTGAAAGATATCATGAGGGAATGCTTTCAAGTTTTTCAGTGAATGGATAATTCTGAATCTACTTAATATATTCCAAGAAGTAGTGAGGAAAGCAGTGCTCCTAAACTATTGCTGTGGAGTCAGAAGAATACTAACAACAAAACGTAGATTTTACAGTATGAATAAATATAATACTCAGAGCAAAACTGTAATATCATCCATCTAGATATTAATCATATTAAAATATTATAGAACATTATATGTAAATACTGAATATAGGGGTAAATATATAAAAATCTGCACAGGAAGAATTCTAGTAGTTCATTGCAATAGATACCTACATGGAAAGAATTTGGGAAAAAAGGGGCTATGATTTTATTTGCAGTGTTTTGTTTATTTAAGAATGAATTGAAGTTTTGAGCAAATGAACAAAATAGATAAACCCCTAGCCAGACTTATCAAGAAAAAAAGAGTCTATTCACATGAACAGAATCAGAAATGAGAAAGGAAAAATGGATACCACAGAAATACAAAGAATTATTAGAGAATACTATGAAAAATTATATGCTAACAAACTGGATAACCTAGAAGAAGTGGACAACTTTCTAGGAAAATACAACCTTCCAAGGCTGATCAAGGAAGAAATAGAAAATCTGAATAGACCAATTACCAGAAGCAAAATTGAATTGGTCATCGTAAAATTACCTAAGAACAAAACCCTGTACCATATGGTTTCACTGCTGAATTTTATCAAACATTTAGTAAAGACCTAATACCCTTCCTTCTAAAAGTTTTCAAAAAGTACAAGAGGAGGGAATACTCCCAAACTCATTCGACAAGGCCAGCTTCACTTTAATACAAAAACCAGGCAAAGATACCACAAAAAAAGAAAACTACAGACCAATAACCCTGATGAATATAGATGCAAAAATCTCAACAAAATATTAGCAAACAGAATGCAAAAATACATCAAAAAAGATCACTCATCATGATCAAGTAGGGTTTATTCCAAGGATATAAGGATGGTACAACATTCAAAAATCCATCAACATCATCCACCACATCAACAAAAAGGACAAAAAATGGCACGCACGATCATCTCCATAGATGCTGAAAAAGCATTCAACAAAATTTAACATCTATTCATGATAAAAACTCTCAACAAAATGGGTATAGATGGCAAGTACCTCAACTTAATGAAGGCTGTGTATGACAAACCCACAGACAACATCATACTTAATGGCAAGAAGCTGAAAGTTTTTCATTTAAGATTGGGAACAAGACGAGGATGCCCACTGTCCCCACTTTTATTCAACATAGTACTAGAGGTCTTAGCCACAGCAATTAGACAATACAAAGAAATAAAAGGCATCCATATTGGCAAGGAAGAAGTTAAACTGTTCCTGTTTGCAGATGACATGATATTGTAAATAAAAAACTATAAAGAATCTACTCCAAAACTATTAGATCTAATATCTGAATTCAGCAAAAATGCAGGATACAAAATTCATACACAGAAATCTGTGGCTTTCCTATACAGTAACAATGAACTAACAGAGAGAGAAATCAGGAAAATAATTTCATTCACAATTGCATCAAAAAGAATAAAATACCTAGGAATAAACCTAACCAAGGAAGTGAAAGACCTGTACTCTGAAAACTATAAGGTACTCTTGAGAGAAATTAAAGTAGATACCAAGAAATAGAAACACATCCCATGCTCATGGATAGGAAGAATTAATATTGTCAAAATAGCTATCCTGCCTAAAGCAATCTACAGATTAAATGCAATCCCTATGAAAATACCAACAGCATTCTTCAACAAACTAGAGCAAATGGTTCTATAATTCATATGGAACCACAAAAGTCTCTGAAAAGCCAAAGCAATCCTGAGAAGGAAGAATAAAGCACCAGGGATTATACTCCCTGACTTCAAACTCTACTACAAAGCCACAGTAATCAAGACAATTTGGTAGTAGCACAAGAGCAGACCCACAGACCAAAGGAACAAACTAGAGAGACCAGATAAAAACCCAAGCACATATGGTCAATTAATATATGATAAAGGAACCATGGATATACAATGGGGAAATGACAGCCTCTTCAACAACTTCTGTTGGCAAAACTGGACAGCTACATGCAATAGAATGAAACTGGATTATAGTCTAACCCCATACACGAAAGTAAACTCAAAATATATCAAAGACCTGAATGTAAGTCATGAAACCATGAAACTCTGAGAAGAAAACATAGGCAAAAAATCTCTTGATTATAAACATGAGCAAATTTTTCCTGAATGCATCTCCTCAGGCAAGGGAAACAAAATAAAAAATGAACAAATGGGACTACATCATGTAAAAAGCTTCTGTACAGCAAAGGACACCATCAGCAGAACCAAAAGGCATCCTACAGTATGGGAGAATATATTTGTAAATGACATATCCGATTGGGGTTAACATCCAAAATATATAAAGAACTCACACTCCTCAACACCCAAAAAGCAAACAGCCCTATTAAAAAATGAGCAGATGATATGAACAGACACTTCTCCAAAGAAGAAATTCAGATGACAAAAAGGCACATGAAAAGATGCTCCACATCACTAATTATCAGGGAAATGCAAATTAAAACCACAATGAGATATCACCTCGTAGAGGCCATCATAGAAAAGACTAGGAACAATAAATGCTGGTGAGGATGCAGTGAAAGGGGAACCCTCCTACACTGCTGGTGGGAATGTAAACTAGTTCCACCATTGTGGAAAGCAATATGGAGGTTCCTCAAAAAACTAAAAATAGAAATACCATCTAACCTGGGAATTCCACTCCTAGGAATTTATGTAAGGAAAACAACTTCTCAGATTCAAAAAGACATATGTTTTTCACCACACTATTTACAATAGCCAGGATATGGAAGCAATCTAAGTGTCCATCAGTAGATGAATGGATAAAGAAGAGGTGGTACATATACACCATAGAATACTATTCAGCCATAAGAAAGAAACAAATCCTACCATTTACAACAACATGGATGGAGCTAGAGGGTATTATGCTCAGTGAAATAAGTCAGGCAGAGAAAGACAAATACCAAATGATTTCCCGCATTTGTGGAGTATAACAACGAAGCAAAACTAAAGAACAAATAGCAGCAGACTCACAGACTCCTGGAAGGGACTAGTGGTTACCAAAGGGGAGGTGTTGGGGAGAGCGGATGGGGAGGGAAGGAGAAGAGGTTTGTGGGGTATCATGATTAGTGCACATGGTGTGTGGGGTCACGGGGAGAACAGTGTAGCTCAGAGAAGGCAAATAGGGACTCTGTGACATCTTACTACACTGATGGACAGTGACTGCGATGGGGTGAAAGTGGGAACTCGATAATAAGGTTGAATGTAATAACCACATTGATTTTCTTGTGAAACTTTCGTAAGAGTGTATATCAATGATACCTTAATAAAAAAAGAAAGAATGAATTGAAGTATAGTTCAGATTATAGATACAAAGCTAGCAAAAACGTTCATCTATATTTAGCATAAGCATATTACTAGGATAGTCTTAGCAGTATTGCTGTTCAAAAAATAAATAAAACCAAAAACTCAAAACAGGCTTTATGTCTTCCAAAAGAGAATAATATAGGATTCCTTTTATATGAAGTTTGAAACAGGAAAAGATTACCTATGATGTTAGCAGTTGTTAAACTCAGCAGTGAGTATCTTAACAGAAAGAGACAGAGGGACATTACTTGATTTAGTTTCTGGTTACACAGAGTATAAATAATTTGTCAAAATTCATCAAGTTGTAGTCATGTTTTATGTTCTGAGGTTTATATATATATATATAAAACAATCATATTGACATCAGATATCTCGACCAAAATAATAGGTACAATATGAAGATTAAAAATTTTAAAAATCTAATGTAAAATGATATTGAACATGTAACTTCCAGTCAGATTTTCATTAAAATGCAGGATAATTTAAAAATATTATGTAATATGTATGGACTTTAAAGTGTACCACAAAATAACTAAGCAAAAAGCACTTTGGTGATCATATTGGTGGTTGACTAGCTCTAGGGGAATGGGATTGGCACTGACCTGGCAAGTGATAAAGTGGAAGAACATTGTCAGGGTGATATAAATGTTCCGGTGGTAGTCACTTGGGTGTATACCTTAGTCAAATCACACTTTTAAAGACATCAAATACTCCAGATTCTTTCAAATAAATAAAAAAAAAGATAGTGATGAAATGGAAACTGTTGATTGAGAGATTTAATTTTAAATTATTTTTTAATGAACAAGGCTAATGTATATATTTACTTGAGTGAAGAAAATATAAAGAGGTAAGATCATGGTAACTATAAATTTCAGGATAGTGAGCAATTTTGGAAAGTGGGTGTGACCTGTTGCTTGGGACAGAGCTCACTGAAATACTTCTGAAATAGGTGGTAAAGTTCTAATTCTTGACTTGGGTGCTTTTCACAAAATAAGGATTCCATTTATATGAAGTTTGAAACAGGAAAAAATTACCTATTTCAAACTTCATATAAATGGAATCCTTATTTTGTTAACATTTGTTAAACTCAACTGGGAGTAGCTTCATATCATTTTATAATAATTAAGCTACATACTTGTTTATCTTGTTTTTTAATTTTACAATAAAAAATATCTTTAAAAGGAGTTAGGGAAAGAGTAAGAGAGTAAATCAAATTCAAAGTAAGAAAAAACACAAAGTGAAGAAAGGAAGTAGAGATAAGGATGCATTTTACAAAACTGTTTCTCTGAAAAGATTAATAATTCATACATCTAATGACTAACAAGAAAAAATAAATAAATAAGAAAACTCAATTTTATGAAAATCATACCCAGACATAAAAAATTGAAAATTTACATAACATTAGAAAGAAAAATGTTAAAGGTTTTAAAAACAAAATTCAAATTATTGATAAATTAAAATATCAAAATTGATACAAGAACAGAAAACTTGCATAAATAAACACTACACAGATAGTTTTATAATAAACTCTACAAACTTTTAAAGAATAGTGTATTCCAGTTTTATATAAATTAGGTTGAGGATTTTGAAAAAGCATGATCAACCCTCATTATGTAAGGGTAGTGAAATTTTGCTTCAAAGCAAAGTTTGGTGATGCATTTTCAAGTAAAAATCATCTCAAGCAAAAATGAACTTTACATGGTTTAACACATGCAGACTGGCTAGCAATCATGGACCTGCCTGGGAAACATTATTATTTTAAGAGGATAAAATCTAGAGAGAATCTACTACCAGCTATGATTTGGAGTACATCCTAAACTTTTGACAGAAAGGGACAGGATGAAGAGGAAAGAAGTAATGTTTATTGAGGGTCTAACATGTACCAAGAATTGAATATATTTTATTGTATTTTCCCATTATCATAATTCTTCATAGTGCTACTATTACTAACCTATTTTACATTGAGGAAACTGAGGCTCAGAGAAGTTAAACATCCTGCTTCTTACCATGTAGGCAGTTAAACAGATGAAGATTAAGCCTGTATATGATCTACTGTACTCTTTCTTAGCTCTGGATCCAG
Organism: Manis javanica; assembly: GCF_040802235.1. NCBI lineage: Eukaryota > Metazoa > Chordata > Mammalia > Pholidota > Manidae > Manis > Manis javanica. The sequence continues at coordinate 58,690,998 of NC_133166.1, forward strand.
TTGATACTGTTTGGTTTGAACTTGAAAGGGCCATTCATTTATGGGTTTAATATATTAATTTTGCAAGAATTTATAAAGAACCAACTATCATAGCTCAGAATTGAATTTTCTACCTTAAAGCAAATACTTCATCCAGTAAAAAATAAGTATTTCTTTCAAAGACACAAGCATTGCTACTTGAAGAGCTTTATTATGTGTCAAAAGGAATAAAGCATCCCATTTCTAAGTAATTCATTAATTAGTGCTTGTGATTAATTAGCATGAAGAAATAATGAGGTGACTAAGATCAGAGTACCCTTGCCTTAATTGACTGCCTGAGTTCCTTGGATTAATAAAACCCAATTATTTTCTTATGTAATTGGCACAAAGTTTATTTGTATTTCCTTTTTAATAAGTTTGATAATGACATAAGAAAGTAAACAAAACAAATTGTGAATGAATACCAAGTTCAATTAAATCTCCAAGCCTGACCACATATCCCTATGTACAGATTAGTTCAAAATCCTTATTTATCTGTAAACACACACCAAGTTAATCGTCCCTGCTACCCTGACTTCCTGACTTGTGTGTTGAAGTGGGAGCAAGAAAGTATTAAAGCTTTTTAAATAGAAGTGCAGAATCATAGCACTATGGAATTAGAGAAAGGCTAACCTGAGGAAAATCCCTAGAGTTTCTGAGACTGAACTTTAACTAAAAGACTAGAATAGAGTTGTTTTCTTGAGACTGGTTTTAAGATCTCTCTCAAGTGGCACTAATGGTGCCTTCTGGAATCCTATGCCAACCAGTCTCTATTACTGAGATGGTTTGTTTGCACTTGTCAAATTTGCATAGCCCCAGTCCTGCTGGACATAGATCCTGTTGTGTGCAAACTCTAGATTCAAGTTTGACTATTTCCAGATTACTAAGGACCATAGAGATGACCATCAAACATAGACTTGGAATCATCTGAGTTAGGGTGAGCCTTGGGCAGCTCCTTGCTCAGTGAGATTCATTGATCAGCCAATCAATAACTTCTCAGATCCTCTTATTTGGCTTCTGTAACTTTATCTGATTTAATCTCCATTTTCACTGTTTTAACAAAAATCCTTCGTTAACTTTAAGCCATTTGGTTGAGGCTTATAAAAGTTATGCGTACCTTACAAGATGTCTAAGAACTGTAAGGTTGTATGCTAGATAGTGCAGGAACTCTGAGACTAGCAGAGTCTTAAAAATAGTGGGTGAACACTACACATTTGTTTATATTTAAATTTAATGGACCAATATAGTAGACTGGTAAAACTATATTTGAGACCATGCCCTGCATGACTTTGGCTTTATGACTGTATCATTCATGCTAATGACTCATCTGTTTGTGTCTTTAGCTAATACTCTTGCAGGAACCATGAGAACTATGAATAAGGACACTGAGACATTTGGTGAGAAGCAGCATTTATTAGTGCTGGCACTGGCTCAGCAGATTCCTATCCAAAGGCTAAACCCCAAGTGCAGCAGGGCCATTCCTTTTATACATTCACTACAAGGTTGGCAGGGAATCAGCACCCAGGAACTGTTGCAATGGGAGCTATTAGGTTACTATAGGTGTATTCAGGATGCTAGTTATATTTTAATCTATCTCTGTTAAGGTTACCTGGATACCATACTATAAATGAATGGGCTTCCACAACTATGATCAACAAGCTGTTCCATACCACTGAGTCCTGGTGGCAGGGGGAATACACTGTTACATTGTTTAAATCTTAGGCACCCAAGCATCTTGTGATTCCCCTACATTCCTAAAGCCTCAACAGAAACTTTGTCTCCCTGGCTTCCTTGGCTTCCTACCACAATACCTGCCCCCAAAAGTTTAGGCTTGTATACATGACTGTTCACTTGATATCTCTTCTTTTATAAACATCCACAAGCAAACTCCTGGTTATCACCAAAAGCCTATTTCTGTATCTTCTCCAAATTTGGTAATGGTAACATCTACATGGTAAATTGCTCAGCCCCAAAATTTTGAAGACAGTTCTTCCCTTCTTCTCCATCCCTCATCCAATCTTACAGCCAGTTCTGTCAATTCTCCCTTAAAATAAATCCAGATTTGGGCAATCTCTTACCAACACCACCACATGGCCCTGGTCCAAGCCACCATACTACTTCACCAAAATTATTTTAATAGTATCTCTACTTCCTCCCTTGCCATATACACTCTATTCTCAATAAAGCATGCAGAATGAATTGTACATCTGATCATGTCACAAAAATTTTAATTGTTTGCTCTCACTCAGGGTGGAAGTCAAAGCCTTTACAGTGGTTTATAAAGCCTACATATGCTCTTTTCCTTATCATTCTAATCTCATCCCCTTTGCATAGCTTAACTGGTTTCAATTTTAGGGAATTTGTATTTACTGCTTTCTGTCAGCTGAAGTATTAGCTGAAATCTTAACTTATCCATACGGATCCTACCCTCACCTCCTTCAGGTCTTTAGTTAAATAGCCCCTCATTACTGTGTCTTTCTCTTATCCTATTTAAAATATCATCCTCCAATCCTCCCCATTCCCCTTCTCTGCTTTCTATTGTTTACTACAGTACTGGTCATGCTCTAATAAGTGCAATATGTATTTTACTTAAATATTTTAGTTTTTCCTCTCCTTCCCCTAAAATATTAGCTCTGTGAAGTCAGAGTTACTGCATTTTATTCCCAGCTGTATCCCCTGCACTTATATAATCCCTGCCACATATTGGTTGCTCAACAATTACATGTTAAGTGAATGAGATTACTGGTACACTTCTCCAGTAATAGGATTAGACAGCCATACCTTTCTTTATGTAACTTTACAGCATTCCCTCACATGGGGATGAATTTAGGGAACTTCCCATTCCCTAATTAAGGGCTTGACCTTGTAATTTGCTTAGGCCAATGGGCTTTTAGTAGACAGTGTAAATACAGTCTTAAAAAGCAGTGGAACAGTAATGCTGGCATCCCCTGTACCTGTGCCATCACATGAGAATTCCTAAGACTCCCCAGCCTAACCCAACTAAAATCAGCAACATTGCCCTCCTGAGCATCCCTTCATTCTTATCAGCAGATTGTACCAGTGTAAGTCTAATATAAAGTTCAGTTCAGGAATAAAAATTAGAAGTTAATTAAACCAAATAATTGAGTCAGAAAAATAGTAAACTGAGAAACTAATTCTTATGTTGACTATTTTCAATTTATTAGTAGAGCTTATTTACTCATTAAAAGCTTTTCAAAATTAAATTTACTGTTTTTGATCTTACTGCCTTTCAGTTAATTGAAGTGCTTTAAAAGGAAAGTAAAGTATAAAATTCACTGTGTTTCTAAAGCTCGATAAAATTTGGACAGATCCTTTTAATTTACACTGATCCATTTTCAGCATAGAGATTAAATGTACTTGAAAATTTATATCACTATTCTTCTCTATATGACTATTGAGACCACATTTGAGAACTCTGATGAAAGTCGAAACGAGACTGAATAGGATCAGAGCTGAGGAACTGAACTAGAAATAGAGTTGACCACTAAAATATGGTGGCTAGAAATGAAACATAGATATGTAGGTGAAGCAAATGAACTTGGTCTTGGTTCAAAATAGAGGAAGGGAAATGATGGCAGAGGACGCAAAACAACTGTGATTCTCCAGCTTTGAAGGTTTCTCTGACTCCAAGTAATTTCTCTTTGGAGCATAATCTCAACCAAAGTATACCAAAGGGCATACTATCCATGGGTTCCATGGAATTTCAGTGTTCTAACCCTGGTTTCCAGGGTTATTGAAGAAATGTAGTCCCACTGGAAAACTAATCATTAAAAAGCAAAACAGATCTTATGAAATAAAGGAGTCCAATCAGATGGCTGGGAACCAGCATCGCAGGGGGAAGGACAGGTTGTGATAGAGTTGACATGACTTGGCTCCTGTCCTTCATCAGTGTTACTTTTTAACTTGTCTTGTCAGTGGATGTTTAATGAGCATCGTTCCTCTGCTCAATTCTGGGATACATTGCTGAACATGTCCACCCTAAGTGCTATATCTATTGGAGGAAGATAGTCAAATAATTAGGTAATTATAATAGAATGTGCCATATATTGGTTTTTAATAACAGCCCTATTAGTATTAGCTCCCTTCTACTCTTGGGTGGAAACCCCTAAAGGACACTTCATATCCACAGCTAGGAGTTGCTCAGAAACTGGTTAGAATAGACCTAATCTGGTAATGTTCTTATTTACTAGCATGGGTACATTGCTAACTGTATAACCATGGATTATCCCATTTACAAAATGGATGACAGCATTAAGATAACAGCACTGACCTTCTGTTAGGACTAAGTAGAACTGTAAATTTAGATAAATTAGCAGAGTGCCTAGCACATTTCAATTGTGAGATATTTGTTAGCATTATTATTTATGTACTATTATAATTAGCTATAATTGAACAAAAGTGAGGAAAGAGACGTTAATGTACAGTATAAAATACCATATATAAACTGTGCACAAAATCTAGAAGATAAAGTTAAAAACTCAAGGGTTGACTGTAATTCATGTGCATCTCTTTAATGCTGAAAAGAAAAATAAGATTTTTCATAATCTGACCACAGAAACCATCAATAAGCATTTTACCATGCATTTGCACCCTTTCCCTCTTTATTTAACTCTAGACTGTGCAAACTATGCAAATTGCCTCAGCCTCTTTTCTCTCATGAATAAATTCATTCCATATTTAACTTTGCTTCACATGATACAGCATATTACATTTTGGAAATATGAGGTTCCAGAAGTGTCACACAAATATAAAGCTCTAATGCTTTCTGATCACTCAAGACTCACAGTTAAAAAAATAATCCTAAATAGAGATGGACTGATAGTATGCTGGGAGATATTGCTGCTGCTAAGTTTAATAAAATATGATTGACATGCTTAGATTTATCATGGGAAGGATCACACTTTTATAACAATCCAAAATGACATGGAGCAAAATTTGCTGCCAGTGAGTGGAATGAGAAACCCAGTGCTCTGTGTTCTGTGACAGAGAAGTAACAACCCAGCATTGCAACAGATAATGCTTGCTGCTTGCTTCCTGCAGAGAACTCACCCTTTCCTTCATGAGTGTGGCTTCTCCGACCTGTGTCCTATTATTTAAGCATCTTCACACACTGCTTTCCTCTCTGCTCTCTCCCTCTCACTCAGGCTATTACAGCATTTGCTGGGAGGACATTTGTTATTATCCCCAAAAGCTTTCAATTTGACAATCTGATTTTCAGAAAGATTATTGAGGGCTAAAATTCCCAAGTATTAAAAATGTTTTGATAAAGAGTTAGTTCAGAATGGAAAGACAAGATCTTCTTTTCCCCTTTTTAGTGTTTATGTTTACCCAAGTGTTTTTCTCCAACAAAGTCATTACTGAATGAAATGGAAATTTAAAAGCAAAGTGAAGCCTTTCTAACAGCACACACTTATTTGCACTTTTCCTTTTTATTGATACTAACATACCATGGCCTCATCCTTCTCTTGTGATGTTGGATATCAGGAGTATTGTATTAATTTTTCAGTTTACTATTTGGGGAATTGGGGTTGCTATACTTTTTTGTTGTTTTGAGAAATATTTCTGTATTTGCTGCCATTAGACACAAATAGTTCTTAAGTGGAGGACACATTTCAACGAGTAGAAGTGTGTTTTGATCAATTATGCTAATAATTGAAGGTTATTGGTTCGAAGGATATATGTAGATCTTAATGTAGGCTCTAGAGCCAGAATGAGCTTCAGCTGAATCATACTTGATTTATTAGCTGTATGAACTTCAACAAGTAACTTAATGTCTGTGAACTTTATTTTCTTCTCTTCAAAGAACATTAATAATGAACAAAAGATCTGAATAGACAATCCTCAACTAAGAATAAGATATGCAAATGGTTAATAAGCACATGAAAATGTTTGCTATCATTAGCTATCTAATAAATACAAATAAAATGCACAATGAGATACCATTTAACACCCATTAGGGTGACTTTAATACATAATAACAAATTTTGTGAGAATGTATAAAAATTAGAACCTTTATAAACTGCTGATAGAAATATGAAATGGTGTAGCCACTTTGGAAAACCGTGTGGATGTTCCTGAAAGACTTAAACATAGAGTTGTCATAACTTAGTAATTCTACTCCTGGAAACATATGTCCATATAGAAAGTTGTACATAAATGTTCATAGAAGCATTATTCATAATTGTCCTAAAGTGAAAACAACCTCAATTTCCATCAACTGATGAATGGATAAATAAAATGTAGTATATCCACCAATGGAATATTATTAAGCAATGAAAATTCATGAAGCACTAATACATGCTAAAGCATGGATGAACCTTGAAATCTTGCCAAGTAAAATAAGCCAGTTACAAAAGACCATATAATACATGATTCCATTACATGGAAAGTTAAAAATAGTCAGATTCAAGGCCTATCATGCACAGATGTATAACTCTTGCATCACTGTAGACAGTTTCATGGAACAGAATGCCTTGATTATCCATAGCACCCATTCTTAATTTTTTTCTGGTTTGGGTATTCTTTTAAATAGTCAATGAAACCTGATTCAAAAGAAAAAAATAAATTAAAAGCCTGCCCCCTTCAGGCAATCACCCATTATATGGTTTGCTAAATTGAGCTCTGGAAAAGTTGGAAATTGTTGTTTAAATGTTATATTTTTATAGATTATTAGAAGTTCAAATATTTCATGTTGCATCTAAAACAAGACCTATAACTATATGAACTGCTCAGTTTCAGATTATGACTGACATCATCTCCTGAAAATTAAATAGTCACTTACACAATGGCTATTTAATCTCTGCTAAAGGGTTGATAATTAATAATAATAATAAAGCAAAATTGAGAATTAAAGTACCAAGTTTGATATTTAAATGAATTATATAATATTACCTCATTTAGTCCTCAAAAATCCTATGTCAGGCACTACTACTGCACCACTTTCAGAGAAAAATAAATGACCCATAATGATATAAAGCAAATTGCCTAAGATAATCACAATTAGTAACAGATAAATCAAAGATTTCACTCCTGTTTAATCACTTCAGATTAAAGGTCTATCATATACAGAGAAATGGAAGAATGAAGCTCTATGTAAGTCACAGTTATAAAATTTTACCAAGAGAAAATCTTAGAACAGTTATGATCATATACCAACTTGTTTTTCCTTTAGTCAAAAGAAAAACAAATCTTTGCAAATCATGTTTGCTCACTTACCCTGAGGTTCTTTACCTTCCTAGAAATACAGAGAAGAAAGAAGTAAACCAACAAATCCTCGCTACAAAAAGCAAGCCTGTATTACTAAATGAACATCTAGACCACTATATGAATTTTTTACATTAAAAGAATGTTATAAGCCATCAGTTTCTCTGTGACTTTGCTTCTAATATATTTGGCCTAATATACTTTCTTTTCTGCATAAATTAATTGAGATGTTAAAAACACATATTTTTCACTTTTAATATTTCTGGGAACTTCTTTAAAATACATCTGAACTCTTTGTACTTGAAACCCTCTTCTATAAAATAGGGGGTGCATCTATAAAATAGGGGGTTAGTGAATCTTTTGTACTAATTTTTTAGATTTTTGGAGATAGAAAGCTGAATCCGTAGGCATGTGTGAAGATATGCAAGAACTTCAAGCATTATATTTGGATTTCTATGAGCTACAATTACTGCTTTCTTTTCCATTTTCCAGGTCTTTGTTCAACTGCCAAAAACACGATGCTGTAAGAAGTTGAAGTACTGCATCCTAAGAGTCCACTGACCACTATTTTTAAATAGCCAAGGTACTCTACAGTTCAAAAACAAATTCAGAACACAATAGCACAAAACAAATCCATGTTAGCACTGCACACACACACACACACACACACACACACACACACACACACAATTAATCTACTTATAACTCAGTCATTCATGTACATAGGATTTTAAGAAAAATGTTCAGACAATTACAAATCAAACTAACATGAGAATAACTCAATGCTAAGAATCACTAAGAAGTTTATGTTTTCCCTGAATTTTATTATACTAAGAATTCAGGATAGATTTACTTATGAAGATGGAATTAGTACCTTTTAGTGCTTTAGACATATCTTTTCCATTCCAAGAAATACCCCATTGGTGTCTTAAAATTCAGTATTTGTCTGAACATATATAAATTATATAAAGCAAAAGATCGTTATTTGTAACCACTAACATTCTTCTAGGTAATTCCAAAATAGTAAGCCATATCTCCAGGATTTTGTTCCTATCTGAGTATTTTAAAGACCCAGTTTCCAGGAGCCTCAATACAGTGAAAAAGCACTGCTGGAGGAAACAGAAAACCTGAGTTTAAGTACCATTTTGGCTCTAGACTTGTTTCAGAATGACTATTTTCTCATCAGTTAAATAGAACTATGATGCATTCCTCTAAAGGCTGTTTTGTAGTTAGGCTGAGATGAGGTGTACAAAAGAGCTCTACAAATGTGATGAAGTACAATTATCATTTTCATTAATGCAATGTTTGGCAAAGGGAAGTGGAGATAGCATGACTGATTAGCTTTTGAAAGGGACTTGGCACCCATGCAGCCTATACTTCTTTTCTTTTTTTCTTTTCAAAGATTCCAGAGTTCATGGTAATATTTCCTCTAATTGACACATATACAGTATGATCTTCCAAAATATCATGAAAACTGGCTTTCCACCATCTTCAACAGACCATTGTTAAGTTTTGTTCTCTTTGTTTTTCATTGAATGACATTTGAGACTTTTGATATTCTATAATGGAGGCCAAAATTATTAATATAGTTGACGCTTCAAATCATGAACTGATTAATTAACTCCTCACATCTGAAGCCTCTAATTATAGTGTACCACAATGGCTAACCTACTGAACAATCAATCAACAACATTCAATAATAACACAGATATACATGGGAGTATGGAAGAGCACATGTTTCAGTGAACAAGCTTTTTCTAAGTCTGAAAGTAAAGTCTAATCCTAGAATTAAAGAGAGTGGTGTAATGGAAAGAGGCTAAAACTAGTTGCCAGAAAGCCTAGTAAAATATATAGTAGCCATGAGGGAAAATTTAAATGAATATTAAGAATGTAAAATCACAGTTATAATTTTCTGTGTGGTTAAAGGAAAATAAGAATTAAAACACCTGACAGCAGTTATGTGCAAGGAGGGGAGTATATGGTGGTGTTCTGAGACTCTTCTTTAGTATAAGAGGAGGGTAAAATGATTGGTTACATTTATATTTTGACAGAGGAGCATCCACATTGCTTTTCTCATATAACCAAGAAAAATAGAGTAAGTGTATTCTGTATTGTAGGTAGGGAGAAAATGAATTTTACAAATGTTTGATCAATCCATAAGAAGGCAAAAGGAGAGAAAAAGAAATATAGAACATGCAAGACAAAGAAAATGTACAATATATGATACTAGTTGTCAAAAATATGTAAGAAATTATATTAACTGTAAACAGATTAAGTCTTCTGATTTAAGTAAAAGACCATCACAAAGCATAATCCAACTACATGCTGTTTTTCAAGAGACTAAGATAAAACACACATATACATGCATTTTTAAGTGAAATGAAGTTTCAATTTAATCAAGAAATGATAAAAAATAATGTTGGAATTGTTTCATTAATGTCAGATACAGTAATATCCATATTATAGTGCATTGTTACAAATAAAGGGGGTTATTTTAGAATGATAAGTTTTAATTAACCAGGGGTTTTAATTACAACTTAAAAATGTATATGCACCTGGGGACATAGTCTCTGATTATTTTTAAAGAAAATTAACCAGAATATATTTTTAAATTGACAAATGTGTTCACAGTGAGAGATTTTCATATTTCTTTCTATAACTGACAGAAAAAAACAAATATAACTATAAATCTATAAGTAAGAACAAGAACTTAGCCAAGATACAGAAGATTTCAATAGTATAACTAACAAATTACCCACGAACACATACATACATTGCATCTAATAGCTATAGACACTAGGATGTTGTCAATTAAATAATAGATTTAGAATATTTACTAAAATTTTTAGAAAATAGTGTGTATAAAGTAAATACTATCTATTATTGCTTTGATTTTGAAACACTATGAGCTGCTCTTGATTTAAATATTCAAGTAGATTAAGACAATTTATAGATTCCCACAATCATATTCAGGTTCATGCTGCTCTGACTTTGTAATTTCAGATCCCTTTGACTGGTACGTTCTGGGATATTCCTACTCTTATACACACTGTATTATGATTCAATTTTAGGGAAATAACTTCCCTTTTTATCCTTTTAATCAGTATGCCCTATACTTTGCAAATGACTTGATAAAAGTGTCCTTCCAATATCTAATTTATCTGATAACTCCTACTGTTGTTTAAATAGTAACAGTTCCTTAAAGTTGTTACTCAGTTGCACGAAACAGGTAACTTTTTTTTTGTTCCTATCCCTGGGCTGCTTTTCAATCCTTAGTACCCACCCTGTGGGAAGCGGGCTATGCCCTTCCCCCACTTGCCAATGTGGCGGGAATAGAGAACAAAGAACATTCTGTTTATGCATTCCATGAGCAGCTAACTGGAACCCTGCTGTAGCTCAGTTGGTAGAGCACGGGCTTCTTTAGCCTCAGAGTCTTGAGTTCAACCCGAATTGGAACAGCTGAAGCAAGCAAGTAGGGCTAGGGGCTGGCGATGCAAAAGAGCATCAGCTCTGCCCAGTTAGCTCAGTCAGTAGAGCATGAAACTCTTCTTAGAGTTGTGAGTTCAAGTCCAACTAGGAGAGACAGAGGGAAGCACCCCTCCCAGCTCTTTCTGTCTTTCTTTCTTTTCTTCACCCCCCCTTCCGCACTTCAGGACCTGCTCGACTAGGCGCAGCTGGACTGCGTCACCACCCTGCTCCCAAATTTAGTTTTCTAACTCACACACACACAAATGTAATTTCCACTGCCTAGATTCTTCCTTCTCCTCATATGCAAGCCTACCCTTCTCTTTTAATCAAAAATCCATGATTACATTAATCATACATTAATCACTCTTGTATCTTTCTTCCTAGAGCTTACTTAACAAGTTAGCTTCCTTCCAAGGTGCAAGCAACTCCCCAAACTATGCATCCTAACTGAAATTTGCTCTGATTATTTGGAAGATTGGCTAAACTAAATACATTCTGCCTTTTCATAAACTGAGTGAAGAATACAGGTACAAAATTTCTTGCCAAAAAAGGTGAAATTGTTTTCAGTGTCTAACACAAATATATTATATGACTTAGGTTTTAAATTCTTAGGAAAATGTAAAGTCAACCATGATTTAAAGATTTCTTTAAACATTATCTATTATATATTGAATCATTCAGTAATGTTGGTGGACCTTGTGTGCTGACTGTTCTTCAATCATCATCTCTATCTTCATTTTCTGTTTTCTCAAGAAAGGATAATATGGTAATTCCTAGTCTCTGTTGCTTGTATTATTATTACATTGTTTGCCTTATAGTCTTGTTATGCATCATTTTAATTCTGTGATTTTAAAACAAGGTGTAGATGAATTTGAAGAAAGGGAAATTTCTATATGTTTCTAAGACCTTGTAATGTGTCTTTGAGTCTATAAAAGAAACAGATTCATTTTGATCCATTGAGGATAATTACTTCTCTTTGGTTTAAGCATATTGAAAATAGTTGGGAACATTTTATTAATATCCTCAAGCAGGAAATTGTACTCTGAAATGTCAGATTTTAAATATTTAAATTTAGGTATAATGCCAGCTCCTATGTCTCTGTTAACATAGAACAGAGAAAATCAATAGCTCCTAATAGGGTGATATGTCACCTGAGAAGGGTTATCTTTATTGTGAAACTCTGCCAAATGTATTAACTAATTTTCTTATTATTCTGGACCAAAACTATAATTAAGTTCGTAAACCTGTGACAGTGGTATGGTTTTAATTTAGCTGCCTTCAGATGGAAGTTTGGAGGACTACACACTGAAATGATTTTGTTAAGATGTAGAAAACATGAACAGCTCTTTTTTCTCATGTATTCATTCATTCTTAAACCTCTCTTTCCCTTGCTTTCTCCATCATAGTAAAGATTAACTATGCCCACCCACTTGTTCAAACCAAAATCCCAGGATTTTTATTTTTTCACTTTCCTTCACATACCACATTCAATCCATTAGTATGCTGGTTTTACCTCCTGATGAATAAAGTATTTCAAAGTTCCTTTCCATGGTTACAACTACAAGTTGAGCTCTGTCTATCCTCTCTCATCATGTTACAAAAGACTCTTGACTGCTCTCAATGAGGTTCCCTTGACCTCATGTAACAGTTACCTTTTTAACAAAGCCAACAAAGGACTTAATATGACGGGTCTTGCCCACCCGTTTGAGCTCATTCTTCTATGGCTCAGCAACAACAGTCAGGCCAGTCACGCTGGTATGCTTTGTTTCTTGAACAGGTGCAGCTCATTCTCATTTTTGCCCTTCTATTTCCCCTAAAGAGAATGCTTTTCTCCCAGATACTCCCTTTGCTGATTCATTCTCAAGTGGTAACACTTCAGATAATTGTTTTCTGCTTAGTTCACCTAAAGTAACCTCCCAACAAGCACAGAGCAGTCAGTCTTTATGATACTTGTTTCCTTTCAGACATAATATAGTGACTATTTGAAATTAACATCTTTCCTTCATTGTCAGCATCTCTACTCCAGTAGAAATCTTGCTTGTCTCATGCGCCATTTTATGTGGAAGTTTGGGATAATGTCTTGTACATGGCAAAAGAATATCAAATACTTCTTTAATGAATGAAGTCCAATATTTTTGATAAAAGTTACAGTTTAACTTATTTTTTTAAGTAGAAACTATAGCTACTACATGAAAAGGTATGATTCTGGAAAATTCTGAAAAGTTTGAAATCTCGGTTGATACATCCTTGAAAAGGAAAACCTATAAAAACATTTGACTTCCTCAGCATAGGGGTAATAGACCCTGGAATATTTCTCCTGTCTTGAAACTTTGATTCCATTTTTGTTATGTGAAGAAAATCATTGTACAATGCAGAGCTTATCACTTTACTACATTCAAGAGTTGTTAATAACCTAAAACCTCTGAAAGTGGCAGAAAGCCTAATTATGTAGAACATGGTGGAAACAGATGCTCTCTAACATACAATAGAATGTATAAGCTGTCACAATTCATTGCAGCTGAGAGCATCTGAATGACAAGACTTGGCACCTATGGAGGCCCTGGCACATGATGACAAACAGGATTGCCTCCCTCTTAGGGTTGCAATATGAGTGATGACAGTCCAAAAGTTCTGGTTCCCAGTTGTTCCCACTACTAACACTGGGTTCCTGAGACACTGGAATTGCTCAGTGTGGCAAAGGAACAGCCAAAATTGCCAAAAGCAATCTCATATTTTCTAGCAAATACAGTGAATACAAAAAAGCTGAGTGATGCCATGTAGAACAAAACTTCACTTTACACAAAGCTGAACTTTAAAGAGAATCAAATCAGTTTTTAAAGTTCTTCTGATGTATAACTGATACACAAAAAATTGCACACATTTAATGTATACATCTTGATGAGTTTGGATATTTGCAAAAATCCTTGATGCATCACCACAATCAAGGTGCTAATCCATCACCTTCAAAAATGTCCTTGTGTCCTTGTTTGTGTGTGTGTATGTGGTGATAAGAACACTAAACATGAGCTCTATCCTAAAAGGATATATTTTCCAACTTTATTAGGATCTTACTGACATATAATATGTAAGTTTAGGGTATAATGTGATGACTTAATACATGTGTGCTGTATATTGCAAGATGATCAAAATAAGGTTAGTTAATATCTCCACTCCCACACATAATCACCATTTTCTTGTGCTGATTTATTCTCTTAGCAACTTTCAAGTTGTTATATATAATACAATATTGTTAATTACAGTCACCATGCTGGTCTTTATATCCCCAGAACTTATTCATTATTTGCACCTTTTGAACAACATCTCCCAATTTCTCCCACACTCAGCCTATGGCAACCCTCATTCTGCTGTTTCTATGAGCTCAGATTTTTAGGTTCCACACCTGAGAATATATGGTATTTGTCGTTCTCTCTGACATTTATACAAAATGTTCTCTTTATACACTCATCTTCAATGAATATTTAGGTTGTTCCATGCTTTGGCTATTGTAAATTTTGCTGCAATGAATATGGGAATGCAGATGTCTCATCAAGACAGTGATTTAATTTTCTTCATCTGGATATATATCCAGAAATGGGAAGGCTGAAAAATATAGTTCTATTTTTTAATTTTTGATGAACCTCTATGCCATTTTCTGTAGTGACTGTACCATTGTACATCCATTCTACATTACCACCAACAGTGCAAAAGGGTTCCCTTTTTCCTACACCCATGTCAGTATCTGTTATATTTTGTTTTTGCTTTATAATAGTCATTTTAACAGGTATGAGGTGACATTTCACTGTGGTTTTGATCTGTGTTTTCCTGATTCTTAGTGATGTTGAGCACCTTTTCATATACCTGGTGTCCACTTGTATGTCTTCACTAGAGAAAAGTTTGTTCAAGTCCTCGGTCCATCAAATCAGTTCTCAATCAAGCCAGAGCAAATCTCAATTGTCCCCATTCCTCTCTTTATAATATCCTCCCCTCTTCCCAATATGTCATTCTGGTTTCTTTGAAAGAATCCTAATTTTAAAAATTTAGTCACAAAATACAGGAAATAAATCATATGATCCATATATAATTGACTCATCACATATTACATATTACTATAACACAGAGTTTCTAAAATACATTCTCATATTTGAATTTGCATAGAGTAAAATAATCTAACTAAAACATAAACACCCTAAAATGTAAGTTCCATCAACAGTGCTGATACATTAACTGTCAAAACCAAAGATTCATTTTATTTCCTTTCTGCCCATTCTTCTATCTTTGGTGAGAAAGCTATATTTTTGTAAAAGCAATGGAAGTCCAGAGGCAAAATTAGATTCTGGTGGTGGTGAGAAATTAGATAATAACCAGCAATTTTTTGTGTTGGTATTTGGAGTGACAGGATGTAGGTATAGCAGCTTGAGTATTGTTAAGCCACCCAGGAAAATAATAAGCTCAAAGTATTACAAAAGAAATAAAATACTAAAAATGTCAATAAAAATTAAAAAGTGTAAGTTGAAAAAAATAACATTTTTAATAATTATCTTCATTTTAGTAATTTTAGTAATTATGCTGTCTTTATGGGATATGCTCCTCCTTTGGCAAAGATGTTAAGAGGAATTAAAGCTCAATTTAATTTTAAACCTGAAACACATTATTAAAACATTCCACTTCAGATTATGCTTCCCTGTTTTTATATTTGCAATCATTGGTATTTACAAATATGTGAGCAAAGAATGTGGATAAAACATAAGAAAACAGATGAGCAGGAAATAAAAAACAGATGAGCAGGACATATTTTTAAAAATTCTTATGGTAGCACCTTATATGTTGTGTTCAACACAACAAAATAATATTGGCAGTAAGTCAGGCAAATGATAGAGCACATGCTCAAAGCACCAGCTTCAAGACTTAAGTCAAGTGAAAAATCCCTTAACACAGCTTCCCTGCCCCAAATATAACACCTGCCCTACACTGATACCCAAATTTCTCTCCTTCCTTTTCTTTTTAAGAAGCGTGGTTTCTCTCTGCCTGACCAAGTTGGATTCTTATATGTGCATTGATTACAATTCCCTCCCAGTCTCAAAAATATATAGTCAACCTTTCTTCTCTTCCCTGTTCCTTTAATTCCCCTTCTCTGTGTACCTTTCTACCTTCTGCTAATTATTATGTAACCTTTCTCATATTAAAAACCATTCCTCACCTTGCCTATATTGTGCTTATGTCATTTGTCTCTAAATGTCTCAAATCTAAATAACAATAAGAGATGGTTCATGCTTCATATCTCTTCTGCTCATGTCTTACTCCTCTTTCCTCTACTGTAGTCTGACTTTCATGTCCTTCATCACATCAGCAGATGTATTCTGACCTTGGACAATTCATCAAACATCTATAGCCTTAGATTTACCTTTACAAAGAGAAATATCAGCACTTAATTTTTCAGATTATTGTGAAGGTTTAATGAAATAACCTAAACAAATTTTATGTTGATGTCTAGTACATAAGGAGCATACCAATCTGTCTTCATCAATTGATAATAGTGACATATTTACTGAATAAGTATAAAGTTCCTGTGAAATTTCACTAATAGAATATAAGCAGAAAACCATACATGAGGAATGGGTAAGGCATGAAGGTAGCATATTTTCAGGAATAAGAAGCATCTACCCAAGCTGGAGCTACATTTCAGGTACACTTCAGAGATGTATTTGAACCAATTTTTTTCCAAACATTGTGAGCTAAATGATGTGTATTTTTTTTTTGGACTGGTATAATTAAGAGATAATAAGTAAGCCTCTTTTCACCCTTTCTTTTCCTTTCCATTGCTGCCTAGAAACTACCTGATGAAAATAGCAGAGCCCCATTGCGGGAGGTCCCTGGGTCTTTGAATGATGTGGAACATCATCTGGCCTACACCAACCTGGGAAGGTTGTGTAAAGGGAAGACACACCCCTGTTGTACTAAATCTGCAGATGTTTGGATGGGTCTGAGTTACCATAACTAATACATCTTCTGACCTTTTTGAGAGAACATCTGTACTTCCATGAGTTCAAGTATGAGAAGGTCTCTCTCTTTAGGCAGTAAGGTAAAAGTGACATTGATATCTCTATCTCAATTGACCAATATAACATGAACCAATAGCTCTTCGGTAAATTATCAAAGAAGGAACAAAACAGCAGAAGAATCACAGAACCCAAAAATGGACTAACAGTTACCAAAGGGAAAGGGATTGGGGAGGATGGGTGGAAAGGGAGGGACAAGGGCAGGGAAAAAGAAACGGGGCATTATGATTAGCATGTATAGTGTGTCGGGGGTGGGCACAGGGAGGGCTGTGCAACACAGAGAAGACAAGTAGTGATTTTACAGCATTTTACTACGCTGATGGACAGTGACTGTGAAGGGGTATGTGGGGGGGACTTAGTGAAGGGGGGAGCCTAGTAAAATAATGTTCTTCATGTAATTGTAGATTAATGATACCAAAATAAAAAAAAGTACACACTAACATGTTGTGTGTACAATCTTAGATATTTGGACAGTTAAACGGAGCAATCCTTAATTCTCTCAATTTTGTATCTTAGGAAATGCTAATCTAATGTTTTGTCCAAACACGGCCAGTGTTAAGTAGCAGAGATTGAGTGTTGCTTTTAGAAGAACAAATGTGCTTTCCTGAAGTAAGAAACTGAAAATAGTAGAGATGTATTAATCTACTGAAAAGTCATCTAAATTGACAAGGAGCACAGTGAGCACAAAGCAGCAGATCCTATGCAGTTGTTCAGCCTCTGTTTTCTCCAGTAAATTCCTATTGGTTATAAAAGGATAGAATAAGTCCCATTTACAAATAATGAGAAAAATGCAAATGAATATCATTTTCAAAATAAATAAATGCAAAAGCTATAAGCTATGTGAGCATGGTTTTATAGTTTTACTGAGTTTTTATGTTTGGTTATAAAATCAAGTAAATAAAATCAAAAGTTTTCTGAAGTTGGGACACTGGCAAAAGACCCATAGTCCTACATTTTTTTGTCATTTTTTTCTTCTTTTAATGTATGTAAGTTTGTCCATTTCATTGAACTTGGTCAATTTTCTTTGGTGTTCCATATTTACTGGTTCCATATTTACTGTTCCATATTTACTGATTACTATTCTGAGAAACAGTGAAGACCTTTGTGCTTACTTTATAGTTCTGGGTTTTCTACAAAATAATTTCTACAATAGAAATAAATAAAGAGGTAAGAACAAAATAAAACTCATTTTGTTCACAATGCTTTTGTACACTGACCCTCTGCTCCTAGGCAAAGGAGCTCCCCTATGTTCTGCCTGTGTCCATTTCATTAACATTTTGAGCTTATTTCTATACAGTCTTCATGTGATAATTACCTTGTTGTTTGGCACTTTTGAATTTTGCATGACTGAAAATATTTTTACATTAACTGCCCATATATATGGCTGCTTCTCATATCTTGTAGTTAAGAACATGTCTACAAACCCTATAGAATGATTCATTGATCTAAACTCACTCTTAATGGGTGATATTATAAAAAAGCTAATGTATCTATATAAATAAAAATATTACCAGGCAGGGAATAGAAGGATTGCTTTGCTACAATGTATATATATAGTGTATATAACTATAGGACTTACCATTGGTGAAGATACCAAAAGTATCCTAAGACAAAGATAACAAAATAGAATAAAAAAGTAAAATTATGGAACAGCCATCACATTTATTAAATATGGAAAATTGATGTATATCTAGTGATGTATTAAGATCATTTCTTTAAAAAAGTTAAATGTGTAATATTACTTAAAGTCAATTACATTTCACAACTTATTCTATAATTTCCTTTAATTCATGACAAATTATTATTATTATTATCAGCATGTTGTTATATATAAGATAAAAGAAAGTCAAAGGGAAATTGTAATTCTGTTTTACTGATATGGAAAGCAATGCTATGGTTAATAACCAATTTGTAATCCTAAATAGAAAGTACAATTTTGTTTGCTTTGCTTTTATAAAATTTAATTGGTATTTCAGAAACTCATTAACACATCATTTTTTGGCCTAAGTATGCTCTATGTTTTGTGTTCATTAATTTTCAAGCACTTTTGACTGACTGATGTATGTATTGAGGTCTTGCTATATGAAATTACAGTATAATTTTAGAGACTTGAAAAAGGGACTCTATGTCGAGTAACTCATACAGCATATACCAAATTTACAAAGTGTTTGCAACAGCCATTCTAAAATTTTAAGATCCATTAAAAAATTATACACTAATAATACCATATCTGACCTTTCCAGGGTGCCTTTCTGCCCATTGTCCAATGGCAAGCTAATCCATGTGATTAAAGGTCAGGGGCTCCCTAGACTTTTAAATTTTTAATGATCTTATTTCCATTTTGATTTTTTGTACTAGATAAAATTATCAGAAGACAGGACTTTATGAACTCTTAAAACATGAGCACAGTAACTTTTAAGTCTCCCATAGTTTGGAATCTTATTCACATTTTCATAAGCTTCATCTGGGTCTGTTGATCCCTACATGTGTTCTTCAGCAGGAGTATTCTTGTAAATTGTTTTAGTGTACAGAAACATAAACCTCAATGAAAGATTTTTTTCCTTCTTTCTTTGCAATATCTTTGTTTATGTACTTTAAAGAGTTAGATAAACTATGTACTTCGGTGAGTTTCTATGCATTTTTAGAAACAAGATTGAAGATAAGGCAAGGCTTTGAAAATTAATCAGGGATGAGATGTAGAATATAAGGTGACATGAACATAAAGGAAAATCATTATTAAAACTTTTGACATTATTTAAATATAATTAATTTATATTTTACATACAAATATAAATATGGTTTATATTTAAAATCCATCCCCAAATAGTCATAACTACCAAAACAATCATGCCACCCATGTTTATAAATTCCAGCATCTAATTTGTTTTTCTTTACAATATTTCACAGCTTGACTGTACTCAAATAGCTAATTGATTTTCAGAACTTTTCTTCTTCAGTTTTCACATTAGTTTATCAATACTCACTTATTCAGTTAATATTTTAAAATACTTGCTCATGTAGAATATATAGGAAGGACAGTGTGAGCTTAATCCATTTTCTATTAGAAGATTTTTTTGGGAAAGTGTCATTTGTTTTCAGTCACATTTTCATAATGGAAATTGGTTCCTGTCCCTAATCTGACTTAATGGAAAGGAAGATCAAGTTTTTGACATATCTGATAGGATATCAAGGTAATTTGCTGATACACTTGCCACTTGATGATGAAACTGTCAGAACTGTACTAATGAGAAAGGGATGCTTTGATTAGATGTCTTCTTGAATGTTAATTATGGAGTTAGGAAAAATACAGTTTATATTCTGACTTAAAATTCCTGGTAGGAAAAGAAGGATTCCTAAAGGGCCAGAGAGTCAAGCCAAAACAAAATACCATTCATCTGATATACTGGCCAAATAAACACTTTCAGTATGACCTTGAAAGTTCATGTAATTTGCTACTATCAATAGATAGTGTCCATTCAGTTTCCAGGCAATAATGCTCAGGAGGATATGTTTTAGCAATGCTGGTTCTGTATTCTAACAACATTTGCAAGTTAGTGTGGAGTAAGAGATAAGCAATTAAGGTGAAAAATATAGCAATGATATTACATAAGAAATACATAAAATAATATGATACATTTTGCTTGGATCCACAAACACATTAGCCATCTTCAAATATTTGAAACTCTATCAGATAAAAGAGGGAACAGGCTTATTCTCTATTGGATTAAATTTGCAAAAATGAGTGGTACCACAAATGCAGCTATCCAACAATGGGAAGAATATTGATTAGTTAAAAAGAGATCCTATGTTAGGACAGCCTCCACCAAATTAAACCTATGATTTATTTGAATTTGTTTTTTTATGATTTGCTGAAATTAATAATCATATTTTATGTAAGTTACAAGAGTTATGCAAGCCACTAAAATACACTGGAAGGAAATCAGTTGAGTATTAGCTTCAAGGGACAATTACTTACCAGAAATTTTGTATTGGATCACATTCAGAAATTTCACTTTAGCCAATCACAAACATTTTATCTTTTAAAAAGTAATCCAGTTCCTACTGGTTTTAGTATGATAAAGTAGGAAATATTAATAAGATCATTTTTGTGTCATAATCATTCAGGGAAGACAATAAGATTGTATCTACTGAAAAGCTGAGGCAATTTTCTAGCTAATTTAATTTGCAAACCACTTTTACTTGACATTTCAGGTAACTTGGCAAAGAACTATTTTATTTTCAATTTTACTTGTAAAAACACAAAGTCACTTGAATATTGCACCCTTACTTTGCTACTGAAGCTTTAATCAACTTGGATAACTTGATTATATTGTGCCTACCTACAGAAATTTTTGCATGCATGCCTGTGAATGTTTTATTCTTCTTACTCTTGGTAATATCTGAAATCTGATAGACTATGCAATAATCCCCATATAATATCTTTATGTACACCTACTGCAGAAGTTCCATTTATGTATTCCACAAGCACTGATTATTTTCATAGAATGCACTTAATTAAGTCCATCCCACTGCAGAAATCTCACCTAGACGAGATGATGAAACTTAGTTAATTGCAATCTGGGAAAGTATATGCCTTAAACAGGTGCAACCTGCTGCATCTATTTTGTGACTCTGTTTATGAATAAACATAAATTTTAGTATATTATGTTTAGTCTCATTCTATCTTATTCTTTACACAAATGATAATGTATGGGTATTTTCATCCAAGGTTTTGGTTACTGGTTTCAGGTTATTATTAGAATAAGTAAAATTAAATCATATTGCATAACTTATGAGGGGTATTTATAGGTATTTTAATTTAAGCAAATTCCCTATCAGTGTCTGCTTATAAGTAAGAGTGAAAAATAATCAAATAAGTCTACTCTAAAGTTATGGCTGCTGAATTGTTATTGCTCAATACATTTGGCAAATGCCTCTAAATTCTCTGCAGTATAGGACACTGGAGGAAATTGAAATCAGCATTCCATAGGGAGAAGGAAGCATTTTCAATGCTTTTCAACATCTGTAAACACTATACCTTATAAATTTTATAGTATATTCAATATTTTGACCTTGCAAATATGTATTCTAGAGTACAGCATGTCAGTAACCTTATTTTTGTGCATAGATGAAAATAAGAAAATTATACATGTTTTGTAATGTTATGAATAGCTGCAACAGTGTGAGAAATTACAGTTACTTCTGTACTCCATATCTAATTTAAAATTAAAAAACTAAGCAACCACAGAAAATGTAAAACAAAAGTAAAGTAAATTGCCATACACACACACAATTGTAAAATAAATACAGTGAAGTACAACAGAATCCTGTTATCTCCCATGAAGATAAATGAGATAATTTAGAAATTTTAAATTATTTTCAAAATATTTGTTTTGATGCTTCAACTCCATGGCCTGCATTAGTTTATATGATAGATAGAATTGTAAAAGAGCTCCCAAGATTCTTTGCTCTATGGTGTCCAACACCACACAAATCCCTAGGAGGGAAAATATGATTGATTTTACTTCTCTGTTAGGCTGTTGATTTAAAGAAAAGATTATCCAGGTAAGCCTAACCTAATTACCAGCCCTGTAAAAAGCTGCAGTTTTCTCTGAAAGAGCAGCAGAAGAAATCAGAGTCCATGAGAAGGCTTCAATAAGCCACTGCTAACCAGAGATTTAGTGGGGCATGTGAGAAGGAATACGGCTGGCCTCTAGGAGCTGAGAGAAACCCCTGGCTACAGTCATTAATAAGTGAGGATCTCAGTTTTATTTACACAAAAGTGTATACCTCAGCAAGGAACTGAACTCTCCCAACATTAAGAATGAGATTTGAAGCAGACTTTTCCCCAGAATTCCCCTGGCCAACACCTTGATTCGAGTTTGAGACCCTAAGCATTCCTTGAACCTTACTTTCGACTTACAGAGCTGTGAGCTAAAATATGGATTTTTTAAAAAAAGATACTTATTTTGTGCCAGCACAGAAAACACCAGCTATGAAAATCACAGCAAAACATAAAATCTAATACAGCTAATATTACCATACCTTGGAGTATCTGATGTTATAGGCCCAGGCATTAGTTTTCCCATTTATTTTAATATCATTATTTAATTTGAGATGAAAATGTGACATGTACTCTCAACATATATAATACATACATGTGCACCACTACAGTTGATTTGAGACAAGTCTGTCTGGATTGTGGCGGGTTCTGTTCAATACTAATTTAACACAAATATTAATTTCACATTACATGCCAAATCATATTTATTCCCTATTTTCAATACTTAGCGGTATTCTGTAAAATATTCCCAAATTTCAGAAAATAAATGTTAGGAAAAAATATAAAGCAGTGCGATAAAAGATATTTAGCATTTAGAGGGACTTTTGCTGGAATAGTTAGGGAAGTCCTGGGTAAGAAAGTAATGTTTAAGTTGAAATCTAAATGTCAGGATGAAGCATACCGGGTAAATTGGGTGGTAGAGCATTCCAGAGAATCTTCTATTCATTACTATGAAATGCCTGCTACAAATTCCTGTTCCTTAAAATATGTTGAAAACTGGCTTAAAACAATAAATAATTATAGGCAATAATTATGAACTCTATGCTTTTCTCCAGAACCTAACAAAGGTAACAGAATGATTCATCACTGACTGTTAAATTGTCCTCATGAATGCATATATACTGTCACTTTCTCAATGTGCTGATTGGTCATCTGGAAAGGAGTGTAGAGTTCACCAGTGGAAGTGTGGTTACTCTCAGCATTTAACTTCCCATGGAACAAGGGCAAGTTAGGTTACAACGAGGAATTATAAATTGAGTGACACAGAGAAAATGCCAGCTATGATAGGAGTAATCTAATACAAAAATAGGAGTAACATGTTAAATACCTCATGAAGATATATTTTTGTGCTATGCACTCTATTTTACTTGAGAAAAAGAAGATCATACTCATCATTATGAGATTTTGTGTAACTTTGTCCATTTTTTAAAAGACTTGACAACTGAGCTCCTGTCCTATTCATTAATCCCTTCTATCTAGGTAGGAGCTATGCCATCCTAGACGGAAATTTTTCCCCTGTAACAAATTCTATAACACACTAGAGGAAGGAAGAGAAGTCTAATGAAATTCCCTCTTTGATTCTCCTTTGTGAAGTTTACTCTCTTTGCATAAACGTGTATCATACAATTTTTATTTTTTATCCTTTCCACTACATGATTGTGTATGCTTTCAAAGCAAAGACACTATCAGTTTGGCTTATTCCAGGATCTGAGATAGCAATATAGCGATACATGTGCTTGTTAAATGAATAAACCTAATTTGGGCTGTAGTGTTATTAGCTAATGAGAATGCCTTAGTTAATGCTCTCAGAGCAGTGGAGATTGGCATAAAGCCGACCTTTAATATAAGTGGGGAGCCTGAATGAAGATAATGTAGACAAATATGGATCTTCTGGGAGTTTTTCTATCAAGTTTGACTAATAAATATAGATAAATATTTATTTGAATATGTGTAAGTAGGGAAGGATGATACAAAGATTTATGAATAAATAGGAATGGGAAGAACTGATCATTTGGTATTTGACACACAGACACACAATAAACACAATTATCTATACATGTCTATACATAAATAAACATATGTCTCTGTGTATAGTTGTAGCAAGAATTACAATATTTTGTTACTAATACTAAAGCGTACCAAAGTCTGTACACTGAGCTGCATTTGATCTAGTTTATAATGGAGCCTATTTTAACACATCTCTGATTGAAACTGAGGTGGAAGAAGTGGAACAGTTCAGGAATAGAGGACTATTTCAAATCTCTTTAAAACAACATGCATGTGGAAATATTGGAAAGAGGTCAGGGATTTTTGGCTTATTTTTTAGGCAAACAGGGCAGATCTCAGGTGCCTTCACTGGAAGAGAACAAAGAGGACACTGAATGCTTTCTAAATATCAGATGTAAATCATAAACTCTGAAATGTTTTTTATCAAAGCATTTATTCTCTGTATAAATAAGGCACTGGACATTTCATTCTTGTTTTTCATTTTTGTTTGAAATATCTCTGATTTCTACTGTTTGCCAAATGTTAGCCTCTCAAACATGCAGTGCTTGGTAGTCTCTCAAATGGAATTTCTTGCAGGCTAATCCACTAACACTAATGCTGAGGGAAAAGTAATGCCCATGTCAAAACTGTGGAGCAGAATACAATTAAGTGAGACAGTCTGTATATTATAAAATGAGAAATAGATTTTTTCATCATTTTAAACCTTCTCTATTCCAAGTCAAGATTTATTAGCTGATATTTCATTTTCTGTGAGGTCTACAAACTGTCATGAATCGGTGAGAAAATAGACATTGGCTTCTGTATCATTAATTTTGCCTACATTTTGGTATTCTCAAATTCCCATTTCTAACAGATTGTTTTAAGTAAAAGCAAAGAAATCAGGACATCACATGTAATTGCACACACTTGGAAATTTCTCATGAAAGTATTATTTTGGACCCTTAAAAATGATACATGCCCATACTGGGAAATGTAGAACATACAAGAAATGTGTCATCAGTCAGAGAGCCGATGAATAAATATCACCACACAAACTTGGGCAAGAAACACTTACTCTTTCTTTTTATATTGTAAAGCAGTATCTAGCTCCACAGCTCAGCACACTGATTGAAAACTTGGCATTGCCTTGGGTTGTGCCACAGTTTGGGGAATCTTTCATAAGGCGAGATGGGAAGGTAGTTCTGACAAGCTGTAATCTGTCCATACAAGTTGCCACTGAGACATTCATTGTCCCATCAGAAGGATCAGTTTAGGTCCAGCACTGTGTTGCTAGTTCTCTGCAATCACTGAACAGGGTAACCTTCTACATGGCTGCTAATGGCCCTATATTACTGAGACCAGCCGTTCTTCTTAGGAGGCTTGCCCATCATTAAAGGGCAGCCGGCTAACCAGTCTTGCTGCTGGGCCCCTTCTCTCTTCTCCACTGCTTCTGATGCTTCCACTCTAAAAATGTTCTGTTCAAGTTGGAAAATGCTTTCTTCTCTCTTCTTTAAGCCTGTTCTCTTCTCTACCTCCTCAGGAAGCTCACTTCATTTTTATTCTACTCTAGATCTCAGTGGTCCATTAAACTCCAAATCTAAATTAGTAAAAACATTTTTGATTGTTTTCTTTACAGTGTAAAAAGACTTAATCCATAAATATGACTACTTCAACAAAGAAAAAAAATGAAACAATTAAATTTCCATATTAAAATAGATGGATTTTTTCAGATGCTACAATCCCCCTGCCTGCCTTGTACATGTTCAACAAGAACACTTTTTTCATTCCAGTGTTTCCCTCCCAAATTTCTTCATGAAGAAGGGACCTGCTCTGTGAATCACCTGGGCTCATTTAGAATAGTAATAACTCTGCTATAAAGTGGCACATGTCCCTATGGCTTGTGTTTTCCTCAAGCTACTGAGGCCTTTTATTTTATCCCAAGTTCTAGATGAATTCTTTTTTCTCCATCTTCTGGAATATTGACTCCTCTGGATAATTTTTTCTCTCTCCCCAGTCTGGCTCCATTTCCCAGAAAGTTAAAATTTTCATACAAACAGAATATACCATAATTGTGGATAGTGCTTTGGTCTGTGTTATATTCATAAAGTAAGAATTTGACTTGGGGCACATAATAGGGGCTGACTCTTCCAGTGTTGCACCTTTGTGGCCTTTCAATGCTTTTCAAACTCCCAGTTCTGTGTGTCTTCCACATTCATACTTGTGTGATCTCTCCAATTGTGATGAAAATCATCATGAATTTCCTACCATTGATACAGAAATGTGTGAGCAATTATTACTCTTGTTATAAAAAAAAGTAAGCACCCATGGAGAGATCAGTATAAACACTTGGATATATTTCTGGTACTAATATATTTTATATAACTCAGGTAAATTTTATAAACTTATGTAAAATTTTGTATTTATTTTATCACTTACTAGTGTAGCAGAGAGTGCAAACCAAGAATATGAAGTTTAAAAAGAATATTGGTTAGCACAGTATTTTCAAAAAAACATGAGTTCCCTATCTATTATTTAAAAAAAATAGATTTCCTGAACACTGGGCTTAAGATGCTGGTGTAAGAAGTGAGACAAAAATCTCCTCCAGAAACCACACATGATATGAAAATATAGCAAATAGAACTAATCCTGAAAGAGCAACAGGAAAGAAGGGTGCAGCAGACTGCCTACATCTGGGGAAAAGAGCAGACCTCATGGAAAAGGGTGAAGTACCAAAGCCGTGATCTAGGGGGAATGCAAACACTTCCCCAACCACAGTTCAATGGCAAGAGGAAGAGAAACACAGCAAGGACGGGGTGGAGGCCTAAGACTGGTGAACACCCCAGCCTTGGAGACCTGTTCAGGGAGCACAAAACTACATTACATGGTGCCCTGAAGATTTGAGGGGGTTGGAAATCTAAGAAGGGAGAAATTTCAGGAGACTGATATTCCAGTCACTTGTGGAGAACAGGTACCCACAACCTGCCACTCTGGGAGAAAAGAAAGGCAGGCACTGTGAGAGACATCCCAACAGTGAGAGGGCTGCTAAAGGGGCAAGGATTGCACAGAGATGGCTGCTCAGGGGAAAGGACAGGTAGACAAAAATGTCTCAGAGCACTCAGCCCAGCAAGTTGGGAACTTTCAGGAGCTTCAGGCATGGCATACTCCTGGCTAGCAATGTGGCTCTGAGGCCCCACACCATAATATACAGCCTGCTGCTCCTTCTTCCTGGATGGCACCAGCTTGCAAACCTGCTGCCCCTGCCACCACAACAGGCCAGCCAGAGAGCAGCCCTGCCAAAGGAAGCTACAAGGGTGTAGCATAAGAGGCTCCTCCTTGCATGCTTGGCACACTGAACCTGGCAGTGGAAGCAGGCACTTCAGATGGGAAGCAGGAAAGAGTTCTTTCACCCCAGCAGGCACCACTGCTGCATGCCTGCGACTCCCACCATTGCTCCATGGGTTGAGCAGGTCCAGAGAGTAGAGCTTCTGGTCAGTAAAGAGCATCACCTATACCAAGTCATAAGTACAAACATGAAATGTCGAAAGAACCTGGTACAAACCAAAACCCAACAAACACCAGAAAGACAGCCAAGTGAAACTGAATGAACCAATCTTCCTTAAAAAGATCTCAAAATAAAAGTCATAAACAGGATCATGGAGCTACAGAAAAAAAAATTCAAGACCTCAGAGAGGAATTCAAGAAAGAGGTAGAAACTTTGAAAAATACAGTACCTGAAATGAAATATACAGTGTAGAGATTTAAAAGCATATAAGATGAGGTAGAGGAGACAGTAAATGAAAAAGAAATTAAAGAATAGGAATACAAAAGGCTGAGGTGGAGAGATAAAGAAGGATCTATAGGAATGAAAGAATATTTGGAGAACTATGTGACCAATCCAAATGGAACAAAATTCACATTATAAGGGTACCAGAATAGGAAGAGAAAGAAAAAGGGATAGAAAGTGTCTTGAAGGAGGTAATGGCTGAAAACTTCCTCAAGCTGGGGAAGGAGATAGTCTCTCAGTCTATGGAGGTGCACAGATGTCCCAACACAAGGGACCCAAAGAAGACAACACCAAGACACATAGTAATTAAAATGGCAGACATTAAGGATAAGGACAGAGTATTAAAAACAGCCAGGAAAAGAAAAACAACACACAAAGGAAAACACATCAGGCTATCATCAGACTTCTCAACAGAAACCTACCAGACAGAAGGGAATGGCATGATATATTTAATGCAATGAAACAGAAGGGCCCCAAACCAAAAATACTCTATTCAGCAAGGTTATTATTTAAATTTGAAGAAGATATTAAACAATTAGCAAAAATTGAGAGAATTTACCTCCCAAAAACCTTCTCTACAGTGTATTTTGGATGGACTGCTATAGATGGACGTGTTGTTCAGGCTAAATTGCTTTCACCAGTAAAAATAAAGCCACAATAAAAGAAGTAGACAGGTTAATTACTAAGCAAATGGAAAATTAAATCCACTACATCAAAAGTCAGTCAAGGAATACACAAAGAGTACAGAATATGATAACAAAAATATAAAGAATGAAAGAGGAAGAAAAAGGATGAAAGAGAAAAGAACCTTTAGAAGGTGTTTTTAATAGCATACTAAGTCAGTTAAATTAAATTATAATATAAGGTAGTAAGGAAATTACCCTTGAAACTTTGCTAAACATGAATCTAAAGCCTGCAATGGCAACAAGTGCATACCTATCAATAATACCCTAAATGTAAATGGTCTGAATGCACTAACCAAAAGACAGAGAGCCACTGAATGGATAAAAAAACAGGACCCATCTATACGGTGCCTACAAGAGACTCCAAACCCAAAGACATACACAGACAAAAAATAAAAGGATGGAAAAGATATTTCATGCAACTAATAGGAAGAAAAAAGCAGGAGTTGCAGTATTTGTAGAAGACAAAATACACTACAAAACAAAGAAAGTCACAAGAGACAAAGAAGGACATTACATAATGATAAAGGGGTCAGTCCAACAAGAATATATAACCATTCTAAATATCTATGCACCCAGCATAGGAGCACCTAGATATGTGTAACAAATACTAGCATAATTAAAAGGGAAAATAGAATGCAATGCATTCTTTTTAGGAGATTTCAAAACACCACTCACCACAAAGGACAGATCAACCAAACAAAAACTAAATAAGTAGTCAGAGGGATTGAACAACACACTAGAACAGGTGGAACTAACAGACATCTACAGAACACTCCACCCAAAAGCAGCAGGATGCACATTCTTCTCAAGTGCACATGGAACATTTTCAAGAATAGATCATACACTAGGCCAAAAAAAGAGCCTCAGTAAATTCAAAAGGATTGAAATTGTACCAACCATCTTCTCAGACCACAAAGGTATGAAACTAGAAATAAATAATGCAAAGAAAATGAAAGAGCCCACTAACTTGTGGAAGCTAAACAACATGTTCCTAAATAATGAAAGGATCAATGACCAAATGAAAACAGAGATTAAGCAATATATGGGGGCAAATGACAGCAATAATTCAACACTGTAAAATCTGTGGGACGGAGTGAAGGCTGTGCTAAGAGGAAAGTATACTGCAATACACACATACCTCAGGAAAGAAGAATGAACAATCACATGTGAACAGTCTAATCTCTCAATTAATGAAACTAGAAAAAGAAGAACAAATGAGGCCAAAAGTCAGTAGAAGGAGGGATATAATAAAGATCAGAGAAGAAATAAATAAAATTGAGAAGAATATAACAATAGAAAGTATCAATGTAAGCAGGAGCTGGTTCTTTGAGAAAATAGACAAAATAGATAAACCCCAAGCCAGACTTATCAAGAAAAAAAGAGAGTCAACACACATAAACAGAATCAGAAATGTGAAAGGAAAAGTCACTACAGAAACCACAGAAATAGAAAGAATTATAGAGAATACTATGAAAAATTATATGCTATGAAACTGGATAACCTAGAAGAAATGGACAACATTCTAGTAAAATGCAACTTTCCTAGGCTGACCCAGGAAGGAACAGAAAATCTGAATAGACCAACTACCAGCAATGAAACTGAATTGGTAATCAAAAAACTACCTAAGAACAAAACTCCTGGTCCAAATTGTTTCACTGCTGAATTTTATCAAACTGTTAGTGAAGACCTAATACCCATCTTGCTTAAAGCTTTCCAAAAATTAGAAGAGGAGGGAAAACATCCAAACTCATTCTACGAGGCCAGGATCTCTCTAATAACAAAACTAGGCAAAGACACCAGAAAAAAAGAAAATTACAGACCAATATCCCTGATGAACATAGATGCAAAAATACTCAACAAAATATTAGCAAACCAAATTAAAAAATATGTCAAAAAGATCATCCATCATGATCAAGTGGGATTCATCCCAGGGATGCAAGGATGGTACAACATTCAAAAATCCATCAACATCATCCATTCCATCAACAAAAAGGACAAATACCACATGATCATCTCCATAGATGCTGAAAAAGCATTTGACAAAATTCAACATACATTCATGATAAAAACTCTCAACAAAATGTGTATAGAGGGAAAGTACCTCAACATAATAAGGCCATATTTACTTTTATTTAACATAGTACTGGAGGTCCTAGCCATGGCAATCAGACAACACAAAGAAATAAAAGGCATCCAGATTGGCAATGAAGAAGTTAAACTGTCACTATTTGCAGATGACATGATATTGTACATAAAAAATCCCTAAAGAGTCCACTCCAAAACTACTAGATATAATATCTGAATTCAGCAAAAGTAGCAGGATAAAAATTACTACGCAGAAATCTGTTACATTCCTATACACTAATGATGAACTAACAGAAAGAGAAATCAGGAAAACAATTCCATTCACAATTTCCTCAAAAAGAATGAAATACCTAAAAATAAACCTAACCAAGTAGGTGAAAGACCTGTACCCAGAAAACTACAATACACCCATGAGATGAATTTAAGAAAATACCAATAAATTGAAACACATCACATGATAATGGATAGGAAGAATTAATATTGTCAAAATGGCCATCCTGCCTAATGTAATCTACTGATTCAATCCAATCCCTATCAAAATACCAACAGCATTCTTCAGCAAATTAGAGGAAATAGTTTTAAAATTCATATGGTACCACAATACCCCAAATAGCCAAAGTAATCCTGTGAAGGAAGATTAAAACAGGGGGGATTACACCCTCCAACTTCAAGCTCTCCTACAAAGCCACAGTAATCAAGACAATTTGGTACTGATACAAGAATAGACCCATAGACCAATGGAAAGAACTAGAAAGCCCAGATAAAAACCCAAGCATATATGGTCAATTAATATATGGTAAAGAAGTCATGAATATACAATGGAGAAATGTCAGCCTCTTCAACAACCCGTGTTGGCAAAACTGGACAGCTACATGAAAGAGAATGAAATTGGATTATTTTATAACCCCATACACAATAGTAAACTGAGAATGGATCAAAGACCTGAATGTAAGTCATGAAACCATAAAACTCTTAAAAGAAAAAATATGCAAAAATCTCTTGAATATAAATATGAGCAACATTTTCCTGAATGCCTCTTCTCAGGCAAGGGAAACCAAATAAAAAATGAACAAGTGGGACTACATCAAGCTAAAAAGCTTCTGTACAGCAAAGGACACCATCAACAGAACAAAAAGGCATCCCACACTATGGGACAATACATTTGTAAATGACATATCCGACAAGGGGTTAACATCCAAAATATATAAAGGACTCACATGCCTCAACAACCAAAAAGGAAATAACCTGATTAAGAAATGGGAGGAGGATATGAACAGAGACTTCTCCAAAGAAGAAATTCAGATGTCCAACAGGCACATGAAAAGATGCTCCACTTCACTAATTATCAGGGAAATTCAAGTAAGAACCACAATGAGATATTACCTCACACCAGTTAGGATGGCCATCATAGCAAATACTAAGAACAACAAATGCTGGCAAAGATGTGGATTAAGGGGAACCGTCCTACACTGCTGTTGTAAATGTAAGCTAGTTCAACCATTGTGGAAAGCAATATGGAGGTTCCTCAAAAAACTAAAAATAGAAATACCATTTGATCCAGGAATTCCACTCCTAGGAATTTTCTCAAAGAAGACAAATTCTCAGATTCAAAAAGACATATGCACTCCTATGTTTATTGCAGCACTATTTACAACAGCCAAGATATGGAAGCAACCTAAGTGTCTATCAACAGCTGAATAGACAAAGTAGAGGTGGTACATATACACAATGGGATATTATTCAGCCATAAGAATAAGAAAACAAATCCTACCATTTGCAACAACATGGATGGAGTTAGAGGGTATTATGCTCAGTGAAATAAGTCAGGCAGAGAAAGACAAATACCAAATGATTTCCCTCATTTGTGGAGTATAACAATGAAGCTAAACTGAAGGAACAAAATAGCAGCAGACTCACAGATTCCAAGAAGGGACTAGTGGTTACCAAAGGTGAAGAGTTGGGGAAGGTTCATAGGGAGGGAGGGAGAAGGGGATTGAAGGTCATTATGATTGGCACACATTGTGGGTGTGGGGTCATGGTGAAGACAGTGTAGAACCGAGAAGAGAAGTAGTGACTCTGTGGCATCTTACTATGGTCATGGACAGTGATTGCATTGGAGGGTGGGGGGACTTGATAATGTGGGTAAATGTAGTAAGTACAATGTTTTTTCATGTGAAACCTTCATAAGTATGTAGGTCAATGATTCCTCAATAAAAAAATATGTAGGCTCTGAATAAAACATATTTCCCTATGTGTGTTTTTCTTGGGAAAAAGAAAATAGCGACAAAGGATGTGAATTTGAGCGTTGCAATACTTGGCAGTAATAGTATGGGGATTGCAGCACCTTCTCGCTGGAGTACATGCTGCGAGCCACCCAGTTTCCCACTACTGACTCCCACTCACTACCTTATCTGACCCATGGTGTTACTTGTATTTGTGCTTCCTGTTATTCATGGGTTTATGAAATAAAATATCCTTAATGAAAATAATACACAATGCACTGTTATGTTCCCAACCACTCTCCACATTTATATATATAAATCAGTGGTTCTTAATGTGGGTGGGGAGTTTTTCTCTGCCAGGGGATATCTAACAATATTTGGAGATGTTGTTGGTGTTGGTAGGGCTGGTGGATGATCATATAGACCCTCATGGATAAAAGCTGGGGATGCTGCTGACCATCATACAAGGTATAGGTCAGTCTGTACCAAAAGAAATAACCCAACTCAAACAATTGTGCTGATATTGAAAATCCTTGATATAGAGATTGTACATATAGTGACTGAACTCTTTGAAGCTGATTCCTATAGGTGAGAACAAAAGAAATGGGCAGATTATATGTAATTGGTGGCCATTGTAAAATTTATTTCAAGAAAAGCTTTTCCAATAGACACTCTTCAGAATTTTTATTTATTTAATTTAAAAAATCTTAAATAAATATAAGATAGAGAGTACTAGAATTTGGGAAAAAAATCTGAGTACTTAATTTTGCCTTGATGTACTTTGGAGGACAGGAATGTCTTTGAAGTAGAAACTTTTCCTGTACCTTTTTCGCAGTGTTGAAGGCACACTTCAAATTCAATAAATATTTAATTGTGATAATGGGACATTTTGAGGCTGCCTGCTAGAAAAACATTGTAGTAAGCAATTCAGCATTAATTAGCATTCATGGACATTATTAACACCTGGGGACAGCACATAAGATGAGAAGCTATGTATGACATACTTTAAAAAGTAATTTCAAAATAATATTAAAAGACTTCCTTTTATTGTTTAAAAAATTTTTAAGGTTTTCCTAATGATGAGAGTCTCTGAATGTTCTGAAACTAGATTCATCAATTAACCAGAGATAAAATTTCCTAAATATCTACTTCACACAGATATGGGAATTAAAGTCTAGATAAGATGTTTCAGCTTGACCCATTACCATAGACCAAACTCTGATGTGGACTCAAATGAACTTAAATTAAATTCAGATGGAGTGAGGTATCTGCCAGCGCAGAGGGCGTCAGATGCAAGCTGGTGGGAGGAGTCAGAGCCCAAGCACCATGAGGAGGGTGTAGGTAAGGAGGCAGGCAGTGGCATTGCATGGTATGTTGAAACCCACAGAGGTTAAGGAGGATGAGTTCCATGGGTGGGATCATGGGTAGAAAGGCATCCATGCAAGTGTGGCATAGTGGTGGTGGGGGTCTGGCAACATACATACTGGATTGAAGTGGGGTGAGATAGGTACTGTGCACGGGGTCAGTTGGCAGCCATCTATCTCCGAATTGCAGTTCCATCAGGGTTGGGGGGATACATATTTGGGTGAGTGTGGTGGTGGCAGCAGCGATTCAGCAGTGGGTCATTGTGTGGTGTGCTGGAGCTTCAGCAGGTGTAGAGGGCTCGCCTGTGGTCAGCCTTAGATGCTAGATGGCCAGAATGTCACAGTGATGGTAGATTGTTCACATATAGAGGGATAAATTAAATGGGCCACTATGCTAAAATATCTAGAAACTGACTTTCTGACTGTCACAGAAGGAATCTGGAAATAGCGAAGTGAGAAAACTACAATGAGTACTATATGAAAGACTGAAATAAAAAGTATTAGTATAGCTCAAGTTTTCAGCATTTACAGATATTCACATTAATTCAGGTGCACATGTGTGAGTGTGTGTTCACTGAGAGAGTCTTAGAGTGACACAACTTCAGGAACTGTGAGAAAACCTGTCGCTCAGATATCAGTTTCTAAATTTGATTCTCCACTGAAAGTAATGAAATTATTTGAAGGCTTGATAAACTCAAGGCTGGTATAACAGAAGGTGATCCTTGAATATTCTGCAGGAAATGCTGCAAGAATGATCAGCATAGATGAAAAAACACCAGGCTAGCCTGAAGAGTTATTCACTGGCCAAACTGGAGACATTTTAAAATACTATTAAACAACAATAGTATTGATTTTAAACCATTGAATAAAATAGGATTCCATGTGTTCATCCTGATAAAAGTACAAAAACGAATACATGGAAAAAGAATCATTTTTCTTAGGGTAAAATGTCATCTAATAAAAAAGGAAAGAATGATGGATTTATAATCAAAATTTGACAATTGTCAAAGTAAGAGTTCAGCCAAGGAACATCAATCTATGCTCAAATAAGTGGGCACAAGTTTAAGATATTTAGATATTCACATAGTCATGAGGTACCTCCTACAAGATATTTATTAATTATCATAATGAAAGGAGTAAATTTTCAAAAGAGAAAGACTTTATTCAAGTAATCAAAGTTAAAATGGGAGAACCAAATGAAACTTGGGAAAACTCAAAATCATATGCCAAACATTGCAAAATACAATGATACTAATCTGAATCTGTTGTAAAGAAGCATTAGAAAATCAAATTTTGGGATGTTCTGCAAAATAATGAGTCCATCATTCTTAAAATAATAATATTAGTCCTGATGTTCAAAGTATCATTAATGTGTTCCAGATTGAAATAGACCAAAGGGATATGACACCTAAGTGTGACACATTTTTGGAGTAGATTATTTCTCTCTAATAGAGATTATAGACATAACTGGTAAATGTGAAATAACTCTATGAATTATCTGATAGTTATGACTTCAGCTTTCTTATATCAATATTCCTGATGATACAGCATCATGTTGGTAACTTATATTCAAATAGTTCAGGACAAATATTTATTGTATCATTCGTGCAACTTTTATGTAGGTTTGAACTTATTTCAAAATATGCAGAAATGATGTTACATTTTAAATAAAATTTAAATTTCTTCAGAATATCATGTTAAGAAAAGAAGTGACTAATAGGAATAATGCTTTTTACAATAATCTTTCACTGAGTAATATGCATTGAAGGTTCCTCCATGTTCCTTCATGGCTTGACAGCTCGCTTCTTTTTAGTAGGGAATATCATTCTGTTATCTGTATATACCACAGTTTACTTATCCATTCACCTACTAAAGGTTGTCTTAGCTACTTCCAAATTCAGTCACTTTAAAATAAAGCTGCTATGAAAATCTATGTGTGGAATTTTGTATGGACATCAGTTTTCAACTCCTTTAGTTAAATATCAAGAACTGCATTTACTGGATCATATGTTAAGAGTATATTTAGTTTTGTAAGGAACTACCATACTGTCCTCCAAAGTGGCTGAACTCTTCTGCATTCTTACCCTCAATGAGTGAGATTTCCTGTTGCTACATATACTTGTCAGCCTTGGTATTGTCAGTTCTCTGGCTTTTAGCTATTCTAATGAGTGTGTAATGTTATGTCACCGTATTTCTTGTTTTAAAGAACACATTCATACACTGTTAAAGCACCACAAGAGA
Organism: Manis javanica; assembly: GCF_040802235.1. Taxonomy (NCBI): domain Eukaryota; kingdom Metazoa; phylum Chordata; class Mammalia; order Pholidota; family Manidae; genus Manis; species Manis javanica. Next base: position 58,727,695 of record NC_133166.1, read on the forward strand.
TGTACAATGTTTTTCAATGGAAAACAAAATCAAAATCAAAAAAGATTAAACATAAATGTCAAATGTATAGCATCATAAAGAGATAGTATATGCTAGTTATAGACTTAAAAAATGTTAACCAAAATATATGAAATTCTTTAACAACAGGGGAATAACATAGAGGAATTAAACACAACATATATGTTGTGATTATGCTGAAAAAGCAGGATGGAAACCCAACCAAAATTTGGTTCATATGTTGTGACTAATTGTAAAGGAATGAAAAGCAGCAACTTCCACTGAGCTCTATCCTTTGTGATAGTGATAGAGCTTTCTATAAAGTATATGAACTCCATGGTTGACTCACTTAGTCCTAAGGGGCTTCTAAGTAGCCAGTGGATTTGGAGGAGGGCTGACCTCTTCCAGGTCCATGGCATTGGGCAACAGACTAAAGACAGGAGGGGCTTCCCCATCCTGTAAGTGAGATATGCTAGAGGACCTGTTTTTGGTTCAGTCCTTCCTCCTTATCAAGGACGTCCTGGTAGTCTTGCTGAGTCTGTGGTGGTGCTGCTTTCATGACCTAAGACATAAGAGAAGCTGGGTACAGAGTGCAACAGGCTCGGTCTGTGAGAGCCTCTGTTTCCAGGAGAACCTAGTGTGGGGAAAATTACAGTATTTCCAGAATCTCTTGCCTGGCCTTAGTGCATCTCCATATCATAGGTGTTTCCAGGGGGTGAAGAGAAGTAGTCATTTCCATATCAATAAATAATGACACAGGGTAGCAAGGGCATATCTGGACCTAAGAGGTTGGGTGGGGCCCCTTTTTCTACAGCCAGGTTGAGAGAGACATGGGCAAGCAGAAGTGGACAACTACTTGTAAGCAATAAATGGATTTCTCCCACTTTATTTCTTTCTTTGACTGTTTTTGGTTCAAAGGTATTTTGCCCTAGGCTGGGAAAATATTTTTCCCTGGAGTTACACCTAGTTATGTAGTTACTAATTGCCTCTTTAATAGTGTGTGTGTGTGTGTGTGTGTGTGTGTGCGCGCGCGCCTGCACACGCGGGCAACATTGGGCTGAAGAGGGCAGTTTCTTTAATCAGAAATCCATATGGCTATCGAGGATGGTCCAGATTCTAGGAGGTATGAGCAGATGTTGCCAAAGCACTTACAGAGTAGCAGTCTCTGGGGCCATTAATGGAGAAAGCCTTTTGTATTGTAATTTGGATTTCCTCAGACTTTTTGTCGGAGAAAGACCCATTCAAAGTGGGCCGATTTGCAAGTAGCAAAGCCAATAGGCTTAATTCAAATTTGAGCACTAAGCCCAAACTCGAAAGTCTGAAAGAACTTGTGAATGCAGAGGTTGTTTCTCAGTCATGTTAGGGATGGAGTGATCCTCAGTTTACCAAGTAATTTACAGGAATTTAACTGAGGTGGTGGGGTCTTACATGATGTATGATATTTGGGACAATACCTTATTCCCTTTTGGTGAGCTCTTTAGTCAGTATGTTTATGTTCTGAATAAATGTATCAGATGAATATCTTCAGAGGAGAATTTCAGCATCAATATAGCATCACACCTATGATCCTGGAGAAAGTTGCATGCAGTTAAGGTCTTGCCTAGAGAGGTTGTGCTTAGGACTGTTGATATACCCAGGAGTAACCAGGTAAAATTTTATTACGTCCTTTTGGAAATGAGAGCAAACTGGCTGACAGGATTTTGAACCAAATAGAACATATTAGTCAAATCTATAATAACAAAATATTTATTGGTTTCTGACTGTATGGAGTCAGTAACTTCAATATAATTGTGTGAGGAGTTAACAGGTAGAAAGAACCATAGCATTAAAGTTGCTAAAATGTCCCAATTGGCAGTCTTCCTAATCTTAATACTGGTTCAGTTTACAGTTATAATTGGGATTCTACTAAATTTTTCTGTGGTTGAAAGTTTTATTATTGGTTTCACAAAATTTAAGAATAAAAGTATAACTATTTTTTTTAAACCTAAACATATTCAGAACATTAATGCACTAATTTGATCCTCTTAATTTATCCACCTGAAATTTGGTTTCAATGCCAAGACTGATTATACCACACACATACCAAGAGAGTATGAAAAGATTTATTACTTACATAATTGAGGATTTCTGGAAAGAATAAGGCAGGTTTTCAAAGATGGTCCAAAACTGACTTGAGAGAGCAGGGAAAAGAGACTGACTTAGAGGTGTTACCATATTTCGGGGCTGGAGATGCTGTGGGGATTTTCACATGAGCCTAGACTTGCAGTTTGAATCTCTAGTCAGCAATAAAAGAGAGAGCATCCAGGCTTCCTTACCAGCTAGCCTAGACGTTGAACAGAAGGGTGAGAAAGAGGGGTGAGGCTAAAAGCTGTCAGCTGTCAAATATTAAAAAAGGGAATCCATCTCTTTAACACAGTAAGATGACATTCCTATTTAATATATTCTCTTAAAAAAGCAGTTCACATTTTTACCGTAAATTCATCAAATCATTAACAACACAATGAATTTGTTGAGAAGGAAAGGACTTGGCTGGGTGTTGCAGAGAAGTCAGATACAGTGAGATAAGAAACCACGTCAAGAAAGCAAAGTAAATTTTAATGCACTCTGCCTAGAGTAACAGAGCAGGCCTGCCTAAGATAAAACAGGCCCGGATGCTTATTCTGAGGCTTCTTTTATGTGGTTTTGTCAGGGCAGAAAGGTCTTTGATTGACAGCTGTTAGCTCTCTGGGCTTTTTCTGATCAGTGAAATGTGGACAGGGGCTGGGCTTTGCTATGCCTTTGCTTCTGATGTTTCTTGTCTGGGGAGACCCTGGACAATTCCTGAGTAGCTCTTGGACCCTGTGGCTTGACTTGATTAACTCTGAGTAATTTCTGGCTCTCTGGCTCTATCTGAACAACTCCCTAAGTCATCTTTGGTGGGGGCCCTTTCTCCTTTTCATCCCACTCATTTCTGTCTAACAAATTTAAGATTATAGAAAAAGGCAGTGTTCTCTGACCTATCTGAAACAAACTCTTACATTTATGGATGAAAAAAAGACTTTTGGAGTTTAATGTTTCTCTCAAAGGGCAAATTCAGTGAACATTTCATAGAGTGCCAATCAATATACAGCCAGGCAGGAATCCAGATGTGTTTGTTGGTCACTGTTCTTGCCTTCAGGTACTTAGAGTCTAGTAGAGGAGACAGACCAAAAAAATAAACCAAAGCAAAGCTGTTCCAACAGGAAGAGATGTAATGAAGCCAAATACACATACTATTGGAATGAAGAGAGAATTTTTTGCTAGCAAACATGGTCAGGATAAAATTCCCAGGGAAGGAAACAAGACATAAATTTCATAATGGATAAAAGCCTTTTGTAGAAAACTTATACCTTTTGGGGGAGATACATTGCATGTAAATAGTCCTTCACTCAGTATGAGAGAAAGAGTAGGGGGATAAAATATTTCTCAGGCATCCAGTGCAGACTCTCAGTTATCAAAATGATCTTCATTTTTGTTCCTTGTCTCTGAAATGCTTTTGTAGTATAGCCAGCCATGAAGAAAAGATAGTTTTAAATCTGAGTTGAATTCTCACAGATCACATGATTATTCTCTTTGCTGAAATACATTCCTCTTTGCTGAAATGTATTTTTGTGAAAACACAATATTAAGTCAATCTATATATTTTTCTTAATATAAGAAGACTATACATTTATTTTTCTTATATGTATGTAAAGGGTATACTAAGTTTAATATAATTTAACATTTTAAAAATGCTCTAAGGATGTTTCCATGTGCAAGATTCATTAACACTTAACTAAAAAAATTATTTGATTTATAAATCAGCAAAATATTCATGAAGTAATTAGAGATGTTGAATTTATTTATTTTGTCTATTTCATCCATGTAGGGAGTGCATAATGGATTCCAATCTGATACCATGAGATACATCTACTAATTCCTGCTAAGGTACTGACAAAAAGTTCTCAGTATTACAATTTTATCAAATCCCTTTGTACATTGTTTTGTTAGCTAATTTACTAATCAAGCAACAATAATAAAAGTATAGAAATTAATTCAAAGACATTTATTTATCACTTTGTGCACATCAATGTCATCTTGCCAATGGATTTCAGCCCCATCTTGCCACATCTGGATTCAGTGTGACCAAAGAAAATGACAGTGAACATTGTTTGGAGTTAAAGAGTTTATTACCCTGCTAGTTCTCCCAGCAGTAGGTCAAGCACTGGTGTCTCTGCCTCCACTCAGAGCACTGGGCCGAGCTCTCTATATAGCACAATAATAGCTTATTACCTAAAGGTGTGGAAGTGGCAGCCCAGCAACAGGCCAGTTACATCATCAGGTGGTTTAAGTTCACTGAGGATCCTGGCTATAGGAACCCTAACTTCCACACACTCCACCCCTCCAGGATTCTCGCCTTACAATCTACACACTTTTCAGTCTTACGCAATGTTTTCAGTGCAAGAAAGCTGTAGCGCAGATTCCACAACAGCAACAGAGGATAACAGCAACTTAGAGATAATAACAAAAATTAAGATACAACAAGATTTTGATAGAGGTAACAAAAATTATAATAATCCTCAAGCCAGAAGACGTTCCCAATCCACAAAGACCTTAGGGGTAATAAGACATGTTTTAATGACACTAGCATAGGCAAATCTTGTCTATCAGGTAGGATGCATGCAAGAGAGTGGTCCTGTGATAGGACTGCAGCAGGAAGGGGGTCCTTTCCAGGTCTAGTGTACCATACTTTTACTCCTTTCCCCATGGGGTTACTGAAGGCTCTATATATATAGTGCTACTGGAGGTGCATGGACTGGCCATAATGATAAAACAAAACACCTGGGAAGATGCTCCTACCTTCTGGCCATTCAGGATGTACTACTGTAACCTTTGGTGGCCACTCTGCTGTTATTCCAGAAATACAGAGGAGGCCAGCTTCCAGGCCTTGTCCCCAAGGTGCCGGGAGAGCCAGCCATCATTGGTCCACATATCAAAAGGTCCAAGGCCATGTCCACTCAATGGAATCTCCAGGGTTCAGTGCAGGTTGGGGCTGGCATAAGATATTATTCTGGTGGCATAAGATATTATTGGCTTCAGCGATTCTTCCTTGGTTTGTACTTGCAGTTGTATAGGGGAGGCAGCAATATGAGTTAACATGTCTGTGGGGCTCAGGGCTCCCTTTCGGGGTCTCTCATTCAAACACTGTATCACAGTGCATAAGTGGACTGACCATCCCCACAGATTATTAGTATCTGACTTTAGTCTGGACTTTAACAAGCCAATGTGCCTCTCTATTATGCCTGCTGCAGTAAGATTGCATGGCACATGAAACTTCCATTTGAATCCCAGCTGTTGTACCCATTCTTGCAGTGTATGTGCAGTAAAATGGGTGCCCTGATTACTCTCAATTACCTGTGGTCAGTCATAGGCAGCAAAGAGAGGCTCCAGGCCTCTTTTGGTCATCTGCTGTTCTGCACAACAGGTAGGTAAAGCAACCAGAAGTCCAGTAGCTGTGTCCACACAAGTCATGGCATATTGATATCCTTCTGACAGAGGTAGAGGCCCAATATAGTCTATCTGCCACCTGACAAGGGGTATAGGCCCCTTAGCTACTGTACCATGTTGCTGTGGAACTTGGTATAAATCCCTTTTAGAGCACGTAACACACTCCTGGGGACTCACTGAGGACCAATGGATAGCTATTTCAACATATGGCCTCCAGTACCCCCTGATCCCTCAGGGCAGATACCTTGACCTCCCCCTCAGTCAAATCGTGTTCCCCAATAATCTTCCTTTATGGGCTCGAGTGAGGTTGGCTTGCTCTCCAGCATGAAATCTTGTAAACAAACAGGCCGGACTTGTGGCTCTGTCTCTGACCTCTACCTATTTGATTTTAATGACCAGAACTGCTGCTCCTGTTTCAGTTATTGCCACAGCTCTAGTAAGATCCTATTTGAAATCCCATCTAATTTCTTTCCAACCTCTCCTGCCTGTATTAAATCAAGCCACATCTGGGTCCTTGTAACCTTCATGGGGCCCTTTAAATTCTTCCTGTGAGTAGCAGATCTTATTTCTTTCCAGGTTCATATTGCTTCAGCTTCTTCTAAGTTTACTACTGTATGTGTCATCTTGCTTATGGGCTGCCCTAAGTGAGGGGAAAGAATAGACACTAGAGACCCAAATAAGGAAGTGGGAGCCTTTTGAAGCACAGTATTTCTCATCCCAGTAGTGAAAATCTCTTCATCTGGGCCATATGTGTGCCCTCTAACAGGAGAGGATGGCAGATCACCCAGATTGGGGCACAGAGCATGAAGTGTAGCCATAAGTCAATCAAGTAGGGAGTAACTCCCTGGGGTCTGATGTGCATTTTGTAATCGCTGCCTCAAGGCAGGCTGCACTGTCAGGGAAGCCAGCTTTCCCATCTCTGATCCCGACAGAACAATTCCATCCACCCCTAAGTCCCACAGATGCAGGAGCCAAGCTGATATTGACTCCGAGGGATTCTGCCTAAACCGGGAGCCCAAATCCACCAGCTCATCCTGAGTATAGGGGCGGAGCATAGAGTGCCCCATCACCTGGGGAGGGGCTGCTCTTCTCCTTGGGGAACTTTCAGCTGCTGGGTCTTTATTTTCTTTACAACCACTGGGGATGCTTTCAATACAGGAGATGTCAGTGCCTCCCACACCACCCCTTCATCCTTTCCTAGCTTTTCCATTTCCAGGACTGATGGCACCTTTCTCTCCCCTCCCCTAACTGCCTCTTCTGCTACAACCTTTACCTTTTCTACTGTGTCTCACAGCACTGCTAGCTCAGTCTTTAGAAGCTCCTCACCTTCACCTCAGTGCTACAAAGCTGGCGTTCTCGTGCCACCTCTGCCTGTGCTAACCTCAGGAGTTCGTCTTTTTCCTTGATGGCCTCTTCCTCCTTCAGAGCACCTGGCAGTGCTGCCGTCTCATTCTGTAAATAATCTTTTACCTCTTCAATGGCACCTTGCTGCCAGTGTTCTTGTGCTGCCTCCTTTTCATCAATGCCATTTCCTTCTTCAGGGAATCCACAGAAGTTTGCAGCTCGCATTCTTGTGCCTCCATTTCTTGGGTATTTTTCAGGAGAATGTCCTTCTCTTCTGTAGACTTTTTAATACTTTGAGAAGCAGCCAACCCACAGTTCCCACTGCCTCATGGGCACTCTGTCTCTTAAAAGACCTACTTACTGTACCAAGGGCTATCTGTACTGCCTCAGGTATCACCTCCACTTGCCTCCAGTCCTGGGGTGGGGCCCAGTCCCCTAGGAAGCAAGCCGCTTCAGACCACATAGCCATTGGGGGATGATCCAGTGTCTCCCCATTCACAGGGGCAGCCCACTGATGCACCCCTCCAATAAGGACAGCCTATCTTTTTCCTTGGTCAACAATGAACCCTGCCAACTTAACCAATTGTCTTGCCAATGGGTTTCAGTCCCAGGCAAGTTTGCTACAGATTAAATGTGACCAAAGAAAATGATAGTAAACGTTCTTTGGAGTGAAAGGGTTTATTACCTGGCTTGTTCTCCCAGTGGTAGGTTGAGCACTAGTGTCTCTGCCTCTGCCCAGAGCACTGGGCTGAGCTCTCTATAAAGTGCAATAATAGCTTATTGCCTAAAGGTGTGGAAGCAGTAGCCTAGCAACAGGCCAGTTACATCTTCAGGTGGTTTAAGCTCAGTGAGGATCCTGGCCATTGGAACTTCCCCACAAATGTACTGCAAAGTGGGAATAAACTGGAGAACAAGACTGTCTTGCCAATGAGTTTCAGCCCCGGGCAAGTTCACTACGGATTCAATGTGACCAAAGAAAATGACAGCAGAATGCTCTTTGGGGTGAAAGGGTTATACCAACTTTATTTCCAGGTGGCAGGTCAGTCACTAGAATCCCATTCACTCAGAATGAGTCTGTATGCAGAAAGCCAGCTTCTGCCAATCACAGGATATTTAATTGTATTGCCTCTGGACCCCTCTGTCCATACACCTGTCTGCTGGGCCTCCCTGCACAGCCGTCCCACACAGCTTTCCTCTGGGCCTCTGTCCTCTGTGCTGCCACCATTCCAGCCTCTGCTCTGCTCTCCTGCAACCTTGCAGTCCTGCCACAGTGTTGCACCCAGAGCACTGGGTGGAGCTTTTTATATAGAGTCAATAGCCATGTATTGCCCACAGGTGTGCAGTGAGCTAGCCAACCAGGGCCAGGTGAGAATCCTGACTACAGAACTCTCATTTTATCCACACAGACATAATGATTCCTTTATCCCATGGACTGTAACATACAAAAACAAAACAAAAATACTACTAATTTACACAAAAAACAAAATAAAACTTATCTTTTGTTATATATAAAAATGGACTTCCACTGGTTTCTAACTAAAACTAAATTTTTAAAAGTTATTCAGATTTTTAGTATTATTCCTCAATTTTATGAAAAAAATAATAAAATTTCCAATCACAGGATATTTAATTGTATGCCATCTTTGTATCATCCCTGGTGTTGCTCATTGGATACCTGAGGATATAAAGATTTTCATTTAATTTTATTTAATCATTTGGCTGAGGCAGTGCATCAGCAATTGGGAATATAGGTTCTGGAGTTACCCTAGGTTGTTAATAATCTTGGTTTCAGTATTAGCAGCTTTGTGACTTTTTAAAAACCCTTCCCCACCTCTTTTCAGGAAAGGCGGCCTGAGGATCTTTCCTCTGTGCTGTTTCCCTTGTGGTCAAGCTTAAGTTCCAATAAAGCCTGTCCAAGCCAAACTTTTATTTTGATTTTAATCCTACTAGCATGTGGAACTCAAGAACCCTCGGTTGGTAACATATTTTGTTTGGGTTATTTTTAATCCAAATACAACTTTTAGAAAACAACTATCAATTCAATTAGCTAAAAGTAAATTGCTTATTCCTCAGTAAGGCTTTTCTGAGCACTGCCTCATCTATTCTAGCACATTTCTCCAGCCTCAGTGTCTGTACTTTATCAGGCTACCAGGAAAGGGAGTCAAAGTAGAAATGTGTATAGTTAGTTATTTATTGCTCCATAAAAAGATAATACCCTAAATGTATTGGCTTAAAGCAAGCCTTTATTATCTCAGTTTATGTGGATTTGGAATCCAGGTGCACTCTTGATAAAGTCTCTCCTGAAATTTTGGTCAGTGTGTTGCCTGGGACATTAGTAATCTCAGGTGTTTCAGCCCCAGACAGATTCACTATGGATTCAATAAGATCGAGAAATGACAATGGGACATGCTTGGGGTAAAAGGGCTTTATATCTGGCTTTATTCTCACAGTGGTAGGTCAAGCACTAGAATCACGACTGCATCCAGCAGTCTGCAGGTCACAATCTACCTCCATCTCTGGGCAGAGTTCCTTACATAGTGATTCAGTCAATAATAGCTCATGCCCAACAGGTGTGGAGTCATCAAATAGTTTAGAATCAGGTGAGGATCCTGGCCATAGGAACATCCATATTTCCCACATGAAGGCTCAACTGAGGATAAAAATATGGTCCCAAGCTCCTTCCCATATTTGTTGGCAAACATCACAAGATCTGCTTCCCAAGTCATTAACTTCAGGTTCCACAGGGCTGTCTCACATGACAAATAGTTTCCTGAAAAGCCAATGATCCAAGAAAGAGTGAGAGTGATCAAAAAGGAAGTCACAGTCTTTTTATAACCTAACCTCAGAAGTAGTATCCCATCACTCTCCCATATTCTATTCATCAGAAAAAGTCATTAGTTCCAACACATGTTCAAGGGAAGGAAATTACACATGCACATAAATACAGAGAGGTGGGAATTATCCAGGTTTAATTTATAGACAGCCTAATACAATTTGAATTCTTATCTCCAGTGATTCATGAATGCTCATAAGTTCTCCAAAGTCTCATACCTTTACAGCAGCAGCTCAAAATCTAGAATTTCATCTTCTAAATCATATCTAAATCTGGTGATGAGACTACTTGGCTATAGTTTCTTATGTAAGCTCCTCATATGAAACCTCATTTTAACTGTAGACCTAAAATAAGAAATAGAAAGTAATATCTTCCATAAACACCCCATATTCAGTGGTCAAATAGTATAGGATAACTACTGTAGATAACCCTGTTCAAAAGGAGTAAAATAGGAACTGCTTTAGTATACACAGGGTTTGTTTTAATCAGTATGATATGACATGCAGACATGGAAGAAAGAAGTTTATACTTACAGTTGCCTAGAAACAGGGACATAGCATGCCTTACCAGTATAGTGGAGTCAATCAATAGGCAGAGAGAAGAAGGGAATTAGTGGGATAAAGCCTTTATTGTGGTTTCTGTGGGAAGGAAGAGGTGGAGTAGGGTATGTGGGCTTAGGGACTAGTTCGAATAATTTCTCTGTGGGCTCTGTCCATAGTTGTATGGTAACTCACCATGGGGCAATTAGGGAATGGGAATAGTGGCCCAGAGTATAAAAGTCCTATAATGGAAGTGCTAGAGATATGAGCATTGGATTACCTGGTTTTCATTTGAAACATACATTTAAGGATGAACTGTTTATTATTTCTAGGAATTGGCTAACCCTGGAGGACAGTCAAAGCATCAGAATATAGAAAATTAAAATAAATGGTTAATACTATGACAAAGTGGGGCCACTGATGCATAGCTATTTTGAAATCCAATTTGATAATCATAGGAAATTTTTGATTAATTATTAATGGCTGTGAATACATCATGGCTTTTGGCTTTGCCCTCTGATGTCTTTGTTTTGACCTATGAGTCAGCTTTTCTTTTTCTGGAAAGTTGTTACTTTGTTACATGTTTGCAGCTGAGCAATTCTATTGGCTTCAGTTCTTCCAGTAGTATTCAGGGGTCAAAAGATCTCTCCTCAATCTGCAATACCTTTGTTTCTCTTAGTTAAAGTGGTGATGCTTCTGTATTAGACAAAGCCATACCCATAAATCTCTGGGAGAGATGCACTCTATTTAAGGATCCTGCTGGGAGAGACTGGGAACACTCCTTACACTTACTGATTCTCAGTTCTTTTATAAGAGCATCCTGGAGACATACCTTTAATCTTTTTAGAAGGGCCTTTTGTGTAACTGAATACACTCAGGCATCACCTTTGATTTTTTCAGGTCTTAACAAAGTTTTTACAGTCATACATTGGCTTCATCTTTTGACCAAGTTTTCCTGCCAGTGGGCTGGATTTTATGTCTGCTTAAAAGCTATTCCTTAATTTTAGTATTGCTGTCCATCTAGAAAGGTTGAGGATTTATAAAACATTCAAACCTTGGCTCACATTCCACATAACTTCAGTCAATAATGTTGCTCAATTTCTGCCTTTACATAACAATAACCTACTCTTCACTTGCTTTTGAGTCTTTATATTCAGCATCCTTAAAGTCCAGGTTTCTACTAAAAATCTGCTTAATGCAATTTTAACAAGTTCATCAAAATCATCCTAGCCTCTTTCTACTTTCTGGGTCCACAGTGATTCCTACATTTTGAGGATTTGTTATAATGACACCCCTCACCTTGAACCAAATCTGTGTTAGTTGTCTATTTCTGTGTAACAAAATACTCCCATATTTAGTTTCTTAAAATAGCAAATATTTATTATCTTGCAGTTTGTGTGATTAAGAACCCAGATGCAGTTTTCTGGGTATCTGTGACTCAAGCTTTCTGCTGGGTTGCAGTCAAACTTTGGCTGAGGTACAGTCACCTCAAGACACAACAGGTGCTATTGGCTATTGGCAGTTATCAGAAGATCCACTTCCAAGCTCACTCATGTTGACCTCTACACAGGGCTGCCTCATGACACGACAGCTGGTTTTCCCAGAACAAGTAATCAAAGGGACTGAAAGAATGTTCACGAAGAAAGTCGTTATCTTTTTATAACTGAATATCAACAGAGGCATCCAGTCACTTCCTCCCTAGACTATCTTCAGATGTGAGTAAATAATACCAGCCAAGGGAATGGTATAACAAATGTACATGAATACTGGAAGCAGGGGTCACTGTGGACCACCATAAGGGTTCCTGATCAATGTAAATTTTTCTGACATATATGTTGAGCTAGACCCTATCCTGAACAGACTCAATCTACTGTGTGAATCATTTAGAATTTCTATAGAGCTGAGAGGCCTGTCACTCAGAATAGCCTTTTGCATATTTGTCAATGTGAGCATGAGGTGATTGTTTCTCTGGTGACTTCCCAATGACAAAGAGGTGGTTAAGTCAGAAAGAAAGCTTTCAATTTTCAGATGTTTTCACTACCTTAATTGGTGGTAAACAGTATTCAAATAAGGAATGTGATATCTCAGAGGGTATCTCTATGTAGGAGAGTCAACTATCTTGTCTCTAACTCTCTGCAGAGAATCCTCTCCATTTTCTCTTGTAAGCTAGAGAATAGCTTAAAATTAAGGGAGATAAGTATTAATCCTCTATCCATGGTTTTTAGTTTCCTGTGGTCAACCTTAGTCAGAAGCAAATGTTCCTCTTTTGTTTTATTGTCCAAAGGCCACAAGAGCCTAATGCTAAGTCATAATGCCTGCCTCTTTCACCTCACTTAGTTTTATCACATAGACATTTTATCATTTCTCATCACAAGAAGGAGACAGAATAATAGGGTATTTTGAAAGAGAGAAGAAATCACATTCACATAACTTTTATTATAGTATGTTGTTATGGTCTTTCTATTTGATTATTGGTTATTGTCAATTTCTTACTGTGCCTATTTTATAATTAAATTTTATCATAAGTAAAACATAATATATATAGGGTTTGGTAGTATCGTTGCTTTCAGGTATCCACTGGAGATTTGGAGCATATCCCTGGCACTGTTCTGGATCCATTTAATAAAGGAAAGAGACAGGGGAGTAAACCATGCAGGACATTCAGATGAGCAATTGCCAAATATGTGGGTCATGTTGGGGTGATGGGGGTAAAACCCCTGAAGCAAGATTTCCTGACTACTACAATTTTTGCTCATAGTGTGAGCATATCACTTGAGAATTAGTTTTCACTAGAATTTATGGAGATATATAAAAGTAATGATTTTTGCTCTCAAATATGTTCTGGTGTTCAGTACATTTAAGATGATTTCCCAAGCCACATCTGTAAACATGTTAACATGGTACACTGTACATGGGACACTTGGGATTATGTCCAACAGAGATTTTTGAGAGGTTGGTATGGTATTTTGATAAAAGCAGTATTGTTCTTAATGATGAGGCAGGTAATGGTTTAAATTCTGGCTTTGTCCTTTATTTTAAACAATGAACAGTAATGTTTATCTTATAGGATGTTTGTAAAGATTAAAAGAGAAAGTGCTATTAAAGTCCCAAAGAGAGCTTACTATATAGAAAACACTGAAAAAAATAATAATTATCTATCCCTCCCTCCTTGTTAGCAAAACAGTAATTTAAAAAAGCTGCTTACCTTGTGTTCCTCTCTAGATGCCATATTTTTAATTTGTCTTTTACATTCAACCGTTTTAAACATTAGCAATGATTTCTGAGTGATTTACCATTTAACTTATTTCATGCTCATTTCCGTACAAAATACATTACAAAGGCTAAATAATTCTGAATAAGATGGAATTAATTATAGTTCAATTTCTAGAAAAAAAGCATATTGGTAGGTTTGAGTCATGTGCATTGTCAGGGATGAAAAATTGAAACCTTGGGATGTGAGGCACTTCACCTGCAAAATAATAAAGGAACACAGATGAGTAAGTCTAAGCATGTAAAACATGTTTGTGTATATTTATATATTGAATTAAATTTGAACTTGTATTTATTTTCACTTTAAGACTTTATCTACATTAGGTGTTGAATAAATGTCAACATGAAAATGTAGTTCAAGGAAGGTTTTTCTAGTAGTTTTAAGTAAAATGACGTTGATAAAGAAAAAGAACAAGAGGAAAATGGAAAATTGACATATCAATAATTGAAAAAGGGAATATAACAAACTCCCTAGTGCTTAAATCAGTGAGTGATTCATAAGCCTATTTATATGACATAAGTTACAATTGACTGAAAGTAGATCTCATATAAAATGTATCTAGATTTGTAAGGACCATGTTTATATGTATCACTTACTGAGTATATCTCATTTTGTGACATCATACAATAAAATGTTTTGTTGAAAATTCAATTATGACATCTACATGACTTAGGTAACTCTTAACAGTATTTTTTATCTGAGAAATTCTAAAGACTAATTAGATGATTCACATAGTCCATAATATATGTAACAGTTTTTCAATAAGTAAATTGAGCCATTATTTTTATAGACTTCTCTGAGAGGTACCATTGGTCCAGATTGTTGGCACTATAAACCTCATTCACTCATTAATAGGCATCTCTACTGGAATTGTTTACCAGCTTAAACTCTGATCCCTATCAATGGAAAAATATATAATGTGAGTGGGTTAAAAATGCACATGATTATGCTGTTCAGAAAACATGTAAGGCATTTTATATTTCACCCCCTTAGAGTATTTAGAATCATCTATTTCTAGAACTGCATGGACCTGATATACTTTGGTAGAAACTCAGCTTGGAGTGCATTCTTTAGATCATTATGCCTCCATTGGACATTTTCTTTTATACCAACAAAACGCTTGAGAAATAATCTTTGCACACTCTCACTGAATTTTTCCATCTCTGTGTTTCAACTCCACTGCTTTTTGTGGACAGTCACAAAATTCTCTTCCAATTTTTTTGGACAATTTCCAGCAACTCTTCAAAGTAGTTTCTCTTTCACTTGTTCTTGGTTCAACATAAAGTGCTTTGGAATCCCTAATGGCTTTAGTCTTCACAAGAAGTCTTTATTTTCTTTCCCAGTTTTGACAGCAGTTTATATTAGTACCTTCATCCTTCAAAGTTTCCTCAATTATTGTCATCTGGATTTTTGTCCCATCTCATTTAGTCTTTCTCTTTAAAAGCAAGTTGTAGAATCATTACAAGAGCCCTTCACCTACAAGTTATTGAGTAAAAGTTTACTTGTTTCCAAGGCCCCTCTTATTATACTATATATTTATTATCTAATGAAACATGAAATCTGATCCAGGTTTAAACATAATAAGAGCAAAATTCTAACTTTTGAAGATTGCAGTATCCCATCTATTTGAATGTGACAATGTGACTCACAATCCTAACCAAGAAACTAACATTTTGATAAATTCCTATGGTTACAATAATGGACAGTATTTTCTACTTAATATTATTGCCTTCAGTAATGTTTCCATCAATGGTAGGTTATTCTGGGAAAACTCCAATAAAGAATGTGGAAATTGTGATTGATTTATTTTGACATTATTCCTTCCTTATTATAATTGAAGTTTAAGAGTCTATAAATTTTAAGGAGGCAATGAATCTATAATTTTAGACATGAAAGGGACTTGGTAAACAGATAATCTGATTTATAAGCTTAGTTTGCAAATGAGGAAGTGTAGCCAAGTGAAGCTAAGTGATGGTCAAAGACTATGGCATTATTAAGTAACACAGGAGAGTCTGTAAACCTCTGTTGATTTTTCCTCCATAGTTCTTTGCCATGAACTTCTTGCTGAGATTACTCTCAGTGTTGTAAATTATGACACTACACAGTGTATCTTTCAGTCATCTGGAAAACTTAACTCTTTGTGTTTGTAAGGAGCAATAGTCAAAACCTAGAAAATGGCAGCAGCATTTGGCTCTTCATATCTATTACACACCAAAAGAACTTCTTTCTCGGTCAAGTTCGCTATGGATTCAATGTGACCAAAGAAATTGACAGCACAACGTTCTTGGGGTGAAAGGGATATACCTCACTTTATTTCCAGGTGGCAAGTCAGTCACTAAAATCCCATTCACTCAGAGCAAGTCTGCATGCAGCAAGTTGGTCTCTCCCCCTACCTCTGGGTCTCTCTGCCTGCACAGCCTTCCCACACAGCCGTCCTCTGGGCCTCTGTCCTTGGCACTGCCACCACTCCAGCCTCTGCTCTGCTCTCCTGCAGCCTTGCAGCCCTGCCACCATGTCGTGCACAGAGCACTGGGTGGAGCTCTTTATATAGAGTCAACAGTCATGTATTGCCCACAGGTGTGCAGTGAGCTAGTCAACCAGGGCAGGGTGAGAATCCTGGCCACAGGAACTTGCATTTTATCCACATAGCTCCTCTCCAACACTGCTACTCAAAGTATGGTCCTTAGCATGGCACATCTTTATGAACAGTATGTTACTGGTCTATGCAAGATGACAGAAACTGAAAGAATGAATATAGAAAATTTATAACAACTTGTCTTTGCTGCAACTTCCAAGAGTGTTGTCAGAGGATTTTATGTAGAACAGAGTTTAAAGTAATTCAGTTGTCATGCTCACCTGGTGAGGCATATATGGTCTTCATACGTTGGAGGGACATTTTTTGGTCCATTAAAGTAGGTATTTTATAAAATGGTCATTTATTCCACAGTTTGAGTGGCACTGCCCTAGAGAAATGAGAATTCAGGGTTTGGTAGTTTCTGTTGCCATTGATTGCTTAAATATTTATTTGTTTTAATTGCCCATAGCCTTGTCTTCTCAAGGTAGCACACAGTTCAGATATCAATGTAATTATGGAAATCATTGCCTAAAGGACAGAAAATGCAGTAACTATGGTCTCAGTTCATCTGTGAGTCCCATAGAAATCACTTGTTAATGGGTATATTGGGTGAGAAGGTAGAAAACTGTAACACACCCAAGAGGCTTGTTTGCTTTTCTTCCTGACTGGAGGAAATGAAAACAATGGGAAAATATTGTATTCATTTGCTAATTCCTAGGGGAAAACACACCTTTCCTGGGAGGTAGGGCATATTGAAGTAGTTGTAGTTTCTTAGCAGTGTAGTTTTCCTCAGGAGAAAAGAATGGGGAGAGGCAGGCAGAAAGGATTCCCCTCAGTAACAACATGAAACACATTTTGAGATGATCCTGGAAATTAGGGAATTTGAAAGACACAAGTGACCTCTCATTGTCTCTAAGAATGTGTTGAGCTACAGGAACTTTGTAAGGTTTCAAAATATGCTCTGAAAGCAAGAAAATTGGTAAATAAAATACCTTATCAGCTCTAAAGAAACATTCTATAATTACTCTTAAAATCAGCTGGGAGCATCAGGAAAAGTGATGGGACTTCTCTGTTGGAGCTGAGAGTTGAAAAAAAAGTTTGCTTGGGCAGCAAGCACTTTCATGGAGGTCGTTAGAACTATTTGAGCTCATTGCATATGTAAACTCTAATAATGGGCATTAAAATGGAAAATTTAGGATAATAATGTAAGAAAGGCTCTTTGAAAGATCCATTTTAAGGTTCTCCTAGGCTCTATAAAAATACATGTAAGATTCATAATAATAAATTTCATTTGCACACCTCATTACTGTTTGGAACAATGTTCACATTGTTTTTTCTCATCTAGTACCTGCAATAGGTAAATAAGAGAGCTATTATTTCCATTTCACAGATGAGGAAATTAGAGTATCAATATTAACCAAAGGGGCAGGACTCCACATACAAAATTTTGATTTTGTTTTGTTTTGTTTTTCTCTAAAAATCTCTATTAGGACATAGAATGTATTATAATTTTCTTACCTCCTCTCCTTCCAAATTCAGGACACAGGCGTTGGTGAATTAACAGTTCTGCTATTCAAAAATACATGGACTAACCTTGACTATTATTTTAGCATTCGTATATTTTTTGTCAAGGTGACCTGCTTTCAGTCAGACAGCATTCTTTCTAAAGACATTCTAAATAGATTCAGTCAATCTAAAGATATCCAGTCAACCAGAGAACAGTGACAGACCTAATTGTATTTCATGTTTGATTTTTTAGGTTATTATTGTTTTGATGTCTTTATTTCACAACTTGAAAAATAGTAACCTAAGTAAGTTCAGGGATATTTTGAAATTATTTGAAAATTTAAGAAAATACTATTTTGAAGGTGTATGGAAGTTTATCAAATAATATGTAGAGGAATAAAATTTAGCATTTTTACCTGATTAATAATAGGATATGATAACTGTTTTGTTTAAAGGTTAATTGGAAAGTCATAAAAGTCACATAATGGAATGTAGAAATATATTATTACAAAGAAATTCATAAAACTCTGGCTTATTTTCTGTTTTCACTTGTATCATTTTTGAATGCATCTTGTAGTAAGTATTGAGTATGTCCAAAATATATATCCAAAGCATAAATAATTTGACTGTAGTCAATAAAATCTAAATGACTTTAAAATTCTATGTGAGAATTTTTGCTTTACTTTAACTGTCATGATTTATAATATTTTGATAGTTGTTGTGTTACATTTTGAAATTTTGTTATTAGCTCTGTCATTTCCCTTGCCTACTAACTGTATTACTTCAATGCCATTTTTTCTGACATAATTATACCAATTTGATGAACTGCCTTAAAATCAACATTACCAACAGGGTATCTGTTCACAGCTATTAGATCTATTGCATACTTTATGATTAATATATAAACCCTCAAAATACTCTCCAACAAGTAAAACATATATGGTGGGTCATTTCATAGATAAAAGCAGTGAATATCTTTCCCCAGTGAGACAGAGAAAATTGATTCAGATCTTTGCTCTCACCTCTTCCATGTGGAAAGTTTAAGCTCAACACGTTCTGTAATTCCCAAGGAATGTTTCTGAAGTCTCTTTTCATAGAGACTTGCTTGTGATTGTTACTCATTTGTACTAAATGGAGTGAGGAACCAATTCTTAGGCTGTGGAAAGCAAGGAAGGTAGAAAGAATAGTATGTTAATAGGAAATGAAGGCTATAGAATACACAGAAATCTTTTATATTTAGGGTGACAAGGGATGGGACAATAGGGAACAGCTTTTAGAAAATTTCTACCTTCAATTTGGAAATTCCAGTTCATTCTTCCTAAAACATACATGGCAGGCAATTCTGTGGTAAATATCATGTTAGAGAATGGAAACTGCACTTTCATCAGCTCTTATATCTGATCAGGTGTGCATTTATATCTGATCCTTCCTTCATCCATCACTATTATTCCAGCCATTGACCAATTCCTCATCTCTTGCATGGTTCATTGTAACTCCCTATTTTAATTCTCCAATATCCTTTCAATTTTAACTCCTCATTCATGGCAATTTTTTCTGAAGACAAATATGATCATATTTAGAAATACCACGTAAGTATTTAGATGTACACATCTTTTTAGAAGATCAATGTTGCACTCCTTGGCATTGCATCTGTAGGCCCTTAAAACTATCCTCCATGGTGTTCTGCCCCCTGCTGCTCTCGTGCATTCACCACAGGTCACTTGGGGTCAGTGACTTAGGTGATATATACACCATTCTTGTTTTACTTTCATGACTTTGATAATACTGCTTCTCTCCTTCCCAAAAGTAATTTCCCCCCATTGGGCTTTCAAATCTCAGAATATGTCCTCTTTTCAGTGAATTTTTCCTGATTTCCTCATACAGAGTTAATTGCTTTAGTTTATGGACTCCGTAGTAATTTTACTTAATTCCTCTAGAGCAGAGCACATCATATTGCAATTATACCACCTTACTTCTGTGAATTCCTCTAATTTGGAAACTTTATTTTCTTTAATATTGCACATATCTAACTTAGAGACTGATCTATATCAGATACTTTGTAAATATAAAATAAATAAGTGAACATGCCTTAACAGTAGCTTTAGCTTTTGTGTCTGCATAAATCAGCATCCCAGATAAAGGAAAGTATATTATTCCTTATAGTTTTTAAAGGCACATAACTGAGTTTAGGATATAGATCATGTAGAGAGAGAGAAAAAAAACAACAACAGGTGAATCTTTCCACATGGGTTACCCTCCACACACACTCATAAGGAGAATAACCGTTTGAAGCAGGTAATCTCCCCAGATTAAACTCTACCAATCCTTAGGTCTTGGAAAGTGAGAGAGTGGAGAAGTACCCGTCCTGTGGAGACCAGTTAGCCCACAATGGCCTTTATCAACTCTTCTGCCAGCAAATTTTTGTGTTGCCCTGATATCATTCTGCTATTGCTAGGAAAGCAACTAGGCCACTGATGCTGATTTCCCTAATGAAGAAGCAAGCAGTGATTGTCTCCAAAGAAACAGAGGCAAGAGGCAAGAACAGAACACAATTTTTTTTTCACTTCTTCTCTTTTCTCTCCAGCCTCCATCTGCTCCAAGTGGCAGGCACCACCCACCTGCCCCCACCTACCCAACACACACATTGGATTCAAGATAGATTTTAATCTGTTCATTCTGTTAAATCCTGGAATCCATAATTCTGTTTCACTTCTCAAATTTCTTCAGGGATGAGTTCAGTGGGAGGACAACAATCCTTGCTAGATTACTAGTCTTAAAAGAAACAAGCCAAAATGTTAACAGAGATGGTGTGTGGGTACAAGGGTCTTAAAAAAAATGCATGTATTTTATTTTTAAACAGTTTTGGTATTAAGACAAACTCTTATTTTGCATTTCCATACTGTGAGCTAACAGATTCTTTGGGGATTATGCATACAGCATTTCATTTTGTCTACAACTCATCTGAGGGCCAAAGAGATAACATTACTTGAAAGAGTTTATAGAGCTAGTTGACTGCAGGGCTTGAGCTTGATTAGCATTCTTTCTATCTAGTCAAGAGCACTTTCCATTGCACCATATTGCTTCCATTAAAATAAGATGAATTCTTAGAACTAATTTAACTCAGGTGCAAAGGTGAAGTGAATTAAGCAAAATGAAACTATATGATATCCTGAGACAAACAGACCCTTTGTGCTTGAGATCAGGAAGCTTTTAGTTATCTTGAACCTTGCTTTAATGAAATCCTTAGGCTGAAAGGGACCTCTTAATTTCTGTTGTTCTTGTTGCCCAAACTTATTTAATCATGGGACACATTATTTTAAGCAACATCTATTAACATCTGAAAAGCTAGTCAAAACACACATTGATTAATATTGGAGTAGATGATGTGTATGAAACCACTTTATAATAGTTCACATTATTTATTTATTTATTTTGAGGTTCCATGGGGCCTGGTGCTCATATGCCTGGTCAATTATTTATTTATTATACTTTTATTGGAGTCTAATGATATACAATATTATATTGGTTTCAAGTTACAACACAGTGATTTGGGAATTATATACATTAGAAATGTTCACCATGATATGTATAGTTACCAACTATCAACATGCAAAGATATTAAAATATTATTGAGCATATAATTTATTCTGTACATTTTATTCCCATGGCTTTCCATCCTCATATTTTATAACCAAAACTTCATATCTCTTTATCCTCTTCACCTATTTAACCCATGTCCCTTCCCCTCTCATGTATGGTGACCACCAGTTGGTCTCTTTATTTATGAACCTGTTTTTGTTTGTTCATTTGTTTTATTTTTCAGATTCTATGTATAAATTAAGTCATATGGCATTTGTCTGTCTATATGTAACTTATTTCACTTAGCATAATACCTTCTAGGTACATCCATGTTGTCATAAATGGCAAGATTTCATCCTTTTTTACAGGTGAATAATATTTCATTGTCTATATGTACCACTTCTTTCTTATCCATTCATCTATCAGTGGACACTTAGGTTGCTTCCATATCTTGGCTATTGTAAATAATGTTGCAATAAACATAGGGATGCATAAAGCATTTTAAATTAGTGATTTTCCTTTCTTCAGGTAAATTCCCTGAAGAGGAATTACTGGGTTATGTGGTATTGCTATTTTTACTTTTTTGAGGTTCCTCCATACTGCTTTCTATAGTGGCTGCACCAATTTACATTCGTACCAACAGTACACAAAGATTCCCTTTTCTCCACATCCTCATCAACACTTGTTATTTTCTGTCTTTTTTGTTATTAGGCATTTTCACTGGAGTGAGGTGATATTTAATTGTAGTTTTGATTTTCATTTCCCTCATGATGAGTGACATTGAGCATCTTTCTATATGTCTATTGGCTGTTTGTATGTCTTCTTTGGTAAAATGTCTATTCAAGTCCTCTGCCCATGTTCCAATCAGATTATCTATTTGTTGAGTTGTATGAGTTATTTATATATTTTGGATATTAATCCCTTGTCAGATATATTATTTGTAAATATGTTCTCCCATTCAAAAGGTTGCCTTTTCATTTTGTTGGTGATTTCCCTTGCTATACAGAAGCTTTTTGGTTTAACATAGTCCCACTTATTTATTTTGGCTTTTGTTTCCCTTGCCTGGGGAGACATAGCCACAAAAAAAAAATAAACTAATGCTGATGTTTAAGAGTTTATTGTCTATGTGTCCTTATAGGAGTTCTATGGTTGCAAGTCTTATGTTATGTCTTTAATCCATTTTTAATTTATTTTTTGTGTATGGTGTAAGACAGTAACCCAATTTCATACTTTTTGCATGTAGCTGTCCAGTTTTCTCAATACCGTTTATTGATCAGAATGTCTTCTCCCCATGGTACATTCTTTCTTTCTTTGTAATATATTAATTGACCGTATAAGTGTGCGTTTATTTCTGGACTCTCAATTCTGTGGAAGGGACCTCTTAATTTAAGTTATTTCAAATGCATAACAATTTTTTTGTTCAACCTACTTTTAAAGAGATATGAACAGCATAAAATTAGAGCCACTCAAAAATTATGATAAAACAGCCTTGTTCTTGAAAATTTAACAGTTTAAAGTTACAATATCATCAGATGATGAATTGAATGATCATATGTTGTTCAGTGCAATTATCATCTATTTGGTTTGATTAAATGTTCTATTGTGGGGTGAAGCACAATTAGAAATCCTGAACCAGGTTATTCCTGTCCATCCTACCAGTGGTTTTTTGTTTGTTTGTTTGTTTGTGAGTTTTGTTTTGTTTTTGGTGGCAGATGTGGATGGGTGTGGGTAATAGGAAATTATCAGCCAGCTCTTCTTTAAGTACACAGACCTCCAGGTTTTGGCTCCTTGGACTGATTATGTTTTATACAAATTACTGTGGAAAATGATTCTTTGATAGGTGATTGCAATCAGGATGATAATATATAATTTTGACTAATCAAGGAAGTTTGATTAATTTCAGTGTTGATCATAGCACAGTGTCACATTAGAATGAAATGCTGTTTACTGTCATCTGGGAGGAGTAAGATCCCACAGTGAACTGAGCACTTGTTGAAGTTCTCCCAACTTTGAAATAAAATTATCTCATATTTCTTGTTATTTCTATTGATGAGTATAAATAATGTTTCAGTGTTTCCAAAGTCAAAGCCCTCAAACTCATTATAACATATAAAAGCACTCTAAGAAAGATATCCCCCAAAAGTACTATTTGAGACCATTCTGTCTCCTTCCTCCCTTCCCACAAAATCTTGCATCTCCAAAGTAGTATTCACTGCTTATCGATATGAGTGGGTTTTCACTCTATTAGGTTTAATTAATCCATTACTTTTTATCTAAAATTTCATTGTGGTTAAATTAATATTTTGCTGGTGTTCAAATGTAATTTCTGTCTCTTGAGATTTAAAGTCAGATATTGTTAACCCTAACCATTAATAAATAAATCAGCTCTGCTTTTGGTTTACCCTCATCTCTACTCTACAATACTTTTACTCATTTCTGATTATAACCTGGGTCAGTCACTACTATATCTACTTCAACATTCCTTATGTCCCTTATTGTCGTTTTTCACCAGATCTCAGCTAATGATCCAGTTCCCTAATGCATTCAAAGTATCTGAGCTCTGGCTCATCCCAAGGCTGGGTCTTTTTTAGATCAATATTTTTTGTTGTTGGCTATAGCAAATATTTAATCATTTCCATCCACAACTACTCATGAAAGGGAGGCAGAATCAAGCTACCAGGGTTAATGGAACTTGGGGGTCACTGAGTAGTCCCCCCAAATCACTGACCCCACTCCATACACTGGTGGCCCAGTGGAATGAGGGTGGGGTTGATAGAATGTGAAGAGAGAAAAAAAGAATGCATGGTGAAGGAAATATAGACACTGGCCTGTACCTTTGCCTGCATGAAGGAGAAAGGGAGGGCAGGAGACCCTCTGCGCACAAAAGGACTGGAACTACCCTTATTACATGTGGAGAAACAGATGAGCCTCCCCCCATCTGTCATGTATTAGCAGAACTCCCCCAAGTGGTCTTCTGCTACCTCTGTTTTATCTTCCCAATTCTGGATTCCAAATTCTGCAATTCAAACCCATTATTTATCTAATACACTGCTTCTCCTCCAGTTACCAACACCACAGTACAGTTTATTGCCATTTCACCCACCTATCATGTTTTCTCCACCTAAATAAAAACTCTATGTGTGCAAGAAGCTTTCCCCTTCTGTCGACTACTTGAGTTCCAGTGTCAAGGATAAGATTCCATTTATTCCAGTGGATATAAAAAAAGGAATGTTGAATGAAATAATGTATGTTCTAATGCTCCCTTATTACTGCTCACTTTTGTTTCAATGACTTTATTAAAGTTATGTGTTATTTACTTCTAAGAGAATTTGAAGATTCATTCTAAATTCAGTATACATGATAAATCCAATCTCCTAAAGATGTTTTTCATATAACCTATTTCCTCTTTTTTATGTTTTTAAAAGCTCTCCCTTTAAATTTTTAAAGCAGATTTCATAATGTTGGTGCTGGAGTCAGACTGCTTGATATCATTCTACTTTTTCACCACTTGCTAATTGGAGCATTTGGTCAACTTTTGCAAGCTTTCTAAACTTCAGTTTCTCTACCATGAACTAAAGAAGAGTTGACCCATACTAGGGGCCACCAAAAAGATTTCCAAGGCCTGAGTAGTGAAAGCTTCATTAATTCTGAGAGTTTCAAAATGGCCACTCATGAAAACTTGAACTTTCTATTTCTACAATACCATCTGTTACTAAGTTAAAAGATAACAGTTGGCATCCACATTCCTGTTAAAGGATGAGCAAAGTGTTTGTTTTCCCCTCAATTTTTTTCAGTGCCAAGATATATTTTGCCACCCCCCCAAAAATATTTTTTTGGCATAACATATATAATGTAAATGAAATGTATCCCTTTTAAATTCTGTCTCTCTTGCCTGTCTCCTTGAGGATATAAAACCTTTATACGATTTGGGCTCTTTGGACCGTATCTCCTGCCCATCCCTGGGAGTTATAACTTCCCAAGCCTAGGTCCTAAATGTTGACTCAAATAACACTTTTTATTTTCAAAGTTATTTTAAATATTTTTTTATGGGCATTATGTTATCTTCTATATTGGCATTAACAATACTACCTAATAGGTTTATTCTGGGTATTAAGTGAGCTCAGACATGACTTCAAATGAGTTTAGAACACCACATGACTCATGATAAATTTACATTAAATGTAAGCATTTTTATCATAAGAAATGATTTCTTATTTGCCTTTAAAAACTTTCCATAGTGAAGGAGAAGATGAGAGAATTGGTGAAAGTATTTAGATGATTTTCTTTTCCATGGTATTACTATTTTCCTATGACTCATCTCCATTCTTCCCTTTAGGATACATGAAATTTGCCTGTATGATCATAATATTCTTTTAGCTTTTTGCTGGGAAAATTATGATTTATTTTTATTTGAAATGATAAGCACCTAAACTAAACCACAGCAACGGGACTTCATTTAAGGCCTTGTCCTTTCAATTTGTTATTGCAGCAGTCTACACTAACAGCTCTATTTCCTTACTTAACTTTTCACCCTTACCTTTCACATCTGGCTTCTTTATCCATCAAATTAATTAACTGGCAAGAGTGTCATATATGTCTTCCCTGAAAACCTGTAAACAACATCCTTCTTTATTGTACTAGAAAGATGGAGTGCAGGTTAATGCATGAAACCACTGATTACAAATGACACCTTGTAGCTAGCTCTATGGCTGGGAGAAAAAAAATCACACAATATACAGATACTGTCCAGATATAGAAATACTGTTGAATTTAACATACTGGATGCTATTCAGTGGCTCCCTACTCCACTTACCTATGAAAGATGGATTCCTGGAAACAAAAGTAATAAATTAAGAGTCAAGTTTAAAAGCTTCATTGTCTCCATACAATACTACTGAGTTAATCAATTTAAGGCAAAAGAAAAAGGAAAAAGCTTTGAGGGTAGAACAATACCTCTAAGATACTATGTAGAATACAGACACAGGGGAGCCTTATCCCCCAGTTCAGCATGGCGATTTAGTGGCATGATGAAAAAGTGGCAAAGAATGTTATGCAAGGAATATGGGAACCTCTGGCACAGGCAACCCCACCACTGTGTGAGAGACAGGTCAGCATTGGTATCTGCTCTTAAAGTCAGTGCACTGGGTTGGAAGCACAAAGTGAACCAACCACCTATGTGCAAAAGGAAAAATTGCACACAAGAGGAAAACTGGTGACCATTTCCAAACAAATTAACACATTGAATAAAAAAACCAAGGTCAGAGAGAAAATTGTATTGACTATCCTTGGTTGATGGAGCTTGAGCTAAATTTGTTGTTTTAACTGTGACTTTTTCTTCCTTATGTATATATATTCTTCCATCTGGTACCACCTAACAGTCAAATGCTATTCATCTCCCTTTCTGCCTAATAATCCTTCTGGACTTTTTTTTTTTTTTGCCTTCTTTTTTTCCTTCCATTGGAAGTAGATGATTTCTGAGACCCAGGATACTGTCATTTACTCTTCCCTGTTTTATGAAAATTATCCTTCTCTTGCTTCAATGATCACCCTTAAGAATGGCTAGCACGCTTAAATTTCTGACTTTGATCAAGACAGTGATTCTAACTGTATTCTGTGTACTGTCAAGAATCTATGTCCTGAATGAAAGTAATATGCCTAACGTTTCCTCTCATGAAACCATTCCTCATTTTCCCATTTCTGCTGATGACCATATTATTCTCTTTCTTCAAAATCACAATCTCTTGACTCAACTGCCTTTCCCATCTTTCCCCTTCATTTACTTATTCAATCTAAGTCATCTTTTAGATTATATGCCAAATTTATATCTTCCTCTTTATTTTTACAGTTTCATAAGCTCTCTTCCAAGTCCTCTCCTCTTCCAGACCCAATAAATTCTTGAAATCAGTCCATGTTCCATCCTTCTTGAATATCTTTCTAACGTGCTAATCTGGCTGCAATTTATCTAATTCCTTTGACTTATTGATCTTATTTTAAAAGTTGTTCATGTGTATGATCTTGTTGTTATCCCTATATTGTATGTCAAAAAAAAAGAGTAAAATTTCTTTGTGGGTAGATGTTAATCTTCAGTTAAATTTTTATTATCTTTCTCTTACTATTGACTAATAGATATTAAGAAAATTAAAGTAGTTCAATGATTTTTTAAATTAGAAAACAAAGATGTACCTAATGGCAATAATCTCAGTATAAAACTATTTATTGTAAATTGGTGCAGCCATACTGTGCAAAGCAGTATGGAGGGTCCTCAAAAAACTAAAAATAGAAATATAATTTGACCCAATAATTCCACTCTTAGGAATTTACCTGAAGAAAATAAAATCCCTGATTTAAAAATATATATGCACCTGTATGTTATTGCCACATTATTTACAATAGTCACAATATGGAAGCAACTAACGCATTCATCAATAGGTTAATGGATAAAGAAGGTGTGCTACATATACACATGGAATATTATTCAGCCATAGAAAAGAAAGAGATCCTGCCATTTGAGACAGCATGAACACACCTAGGGGGTCTCATGCTAATTGAAATAAGCCAGGTGGAGAAAGACAAATGCCATATGATTTCACTTATTTGTGGAATCTAAAGACAAAACAAAACAAAATGAACAAACTACCAGTAGACCCATAGACACTGAGAAGTGACTGGTGGTTACCAAGGTGATGGGGTTGGGGTAGTGGGTAAGTTTTTTTTCAACTGAATTAATTTTTTCACAGAAAGGAATAAAGGGGCACAAAATTCTTAATCATAATGTAAGGTGCTCACCTGGATGGTAGTACAACATGAAGAGTAGAGTCAATGATTTTGTAACATCTTCCTGTGTTGACAGATAGTAACAGTACACAGAGGGTGTAACTGTTGAACTGTTGTATAGTTGAAACCAATATAAGATTGTATTTCAACTATACTCAATAAAAGACATTAATTCTATCAATCACTAATTAACACAAGTTCATATTTAATTATTTGTTTGTTTTTGAAAAACACAATTGAGCACTTGCTATGTATCATGAAATGATGCCTACACTGTATTAAAAAAAAACAGAAATGCAGAGTCTCTGATCACATGACCTTCAGTGTCTAGTAAAGAAAACATAATTAAAATATTTTATACTGTCATAATAATTGATAAGATACAGTAACAAGATGTTCTATGATGAATGTGTAAGAAAAATATTGAAACTTCAGATAAATCTATTATTTTATAAACTTTTGATGATCTCTAATTAAAATAGCATTAATAAAGAAACTATCAGTATTTCTACCTTAGAAAATATATGTACAACTGTAGATATAGTTTCTGGCAATAACTGGTACCAATACATTTGTTCTAATTTTTGTTCTAATAGTACAAATATATTTGCACTATTGTCATAGGAAAAATGAAATTGATAAATTAACTAAAGAATTAAAAGATAAAAGTAATATTGTATGCACTACTGCCATTACTATTTAGGACTTTACTTTCTGTTTAGATAACATCAATAATCAAATAGTAAGAATTCAGAGATTTTGACAATCTAGTTACTATAAATATTTAAGAAGAATTTTGTTCTTACTACTTTTCAAAGTTTTTATTAAGCTTCTTGTAATAAATTTAATGATTAACTAAATTAATTATTTTCCAGTATAGAATCTTGCTAATGAATTATAGAAATGTATGTGATAGAAACTATAGGACTTGAATTTCAAATTATCTTTATTTCTTACTAAGTAACATATATAATCATGCTTTCCACCTCCAAAACCTTTCTCAGATTTTGCACTTATCTGTATTTTGACTTCTACTAAGGAGATAAAGGAAATTGAGGCATGCATTATATTTTGACTCCGACAGTGACACAATTCCAAGAAGCCCTAAATAAATGGATTTGTATCCATTTTTCATTTGTGATAGAACCAATTTGCAGAACATTTTTCTCCATCATTTATCTTTTTACTCTTAATCTCTCTTTAAAATTGTTTTGTCTTAGGGTTTCTAGTATCCCCATCATGCTACTTCTTGAAGATTTGTACTCTTAAAAAACGTCACCCACAAGAACAGAGCCACAGACCAGTGGAACAGATTAGAGACCCCAGAAATTAACCCAAACATATATGGTCAATTAATATTTGATAAAGGAGCCATGGACATACAATGGCAAAATGACAGTCTCTTCAACAGATGGTGCTGGCAAAACTGGACAGCTACATGTAGGAGAATGAAACTGGACCATTGTCTAACCCCATATACAAAGGTAAACTCAAAATGGATCAAAGACCTGAATGTAAGGCATGAAACCATTAAACTCTTGGAAAAAACATAGGCAAAAACCTCTTAGACATAAACATGAGTGATCTCTTCTTGAACATATCTCCCCGGGCAAGGAAAACAACAGCAAAAATGAGCAAGTGGGACTACATTAAGCTGAAAAGCTTCTGTACAGCGAAAGACACCATCAATAGAACAAAAAGGAACCCTACAGTATGGGAGAATATATTTGAAAATGACAGATCCGATAAAGGCTTGACGTCCAGAATATATAAAGAGCTCACACGCCTCAACAAACAAAAAACAAATAACCCAATTAAAAAATGGGCAGAGGAACTGAACAGACAGTTCTCCAAAAAAGAAATACAGATGGCCAAGAGACACATGAAAAGATGCCCCACATCGCTAATTATCAGAGAAATGCAAATTAAAACTACAATGAGGTATCACCTCACACCAGTAAGGATAGCTGCCATCCAAAAGACAAACAACAACAAATGTTGGCAAGGCTGTGGAGAAAGGGGAACCCTCCTACACTGCTGGTGGGAATGTAAATTAGTTCAACCATTGTGGAAAGCAGTTTGGAGGTTCATCAAAATGCTCAAAACAGACCTACCTTTTGACCCAGGAATCCCACTCCTAGGAATCTACCCTAAGAACGCAGCAATCAAGTTTGAGAAAGACAGATGCACCCCTATGTTTATCGCAGCACTATTTACAATAGCCAAGAATTGGAAGCAACCTAAATATCCATCGGTAGATGAATGGATAAAGAAGATGTGGTACATATACACAATGGAATACTACTCAGCCATAAGAAGTGGAAAAATCCAACCATTTGCAGCAACATGGATGGAGCTGGAGAGTATTATGCTCAGTGAAATAAGCCAAGCGGAGAAAGAGAAATACCAAATGATGTCACTCATCTGAGGAGTATAGGAACAAAGGAAAAACTGAAGGAACAAAACAGCAGTGAAGTTACAGAACCCAAAAATGGACTAACAGGAGATCAAGGCCTAGCTTGGATACCCAGAAAATGAACTAAGATACGATATGAGGAGGAGCTTCCGGCATCAGCACTCTCTGGAGGACTTGTGCCGGGGGATGATCATCAAAAAGCCTCCACAGGGATTCGGACGATGCTGCGGTTGTGGCTGCATCCAGCCCACCATCTCCTGGACTTGCCATAAGAATGAGGAGGGAGATGTCTAGGCTGGCATGTGCATACAGTGAGACAACGAATTTGACCGGATCTGTACTGTTGGAACTCAACCAGGAGTTGGGAGGGGTGCAAGTTGTAGCACTCCAAAATCTCATGACTATAGACTATCTATGGTTAAAAGAACATATGGGATGTGAACAGATCCCAGAAATGGGCTGCTTTAATTTGTCTGATGGTTCAAGTACAGTTGGACAATATCCATCATATCATAGATAAATTTTCACAAATGCCTAGGGTGCCTAAATGGTTTTCTTGGCTTCACTGGAGATGGATGGTAATTATAGATTTGCTTTGTTTATGTCACCGTATTCCTATTATGTTAATATATGTGTGCAAATTAGTTAGTAGTTTAAAACCTATACATACTTAAGGTACTATACAAGAAGATATGTCAAAGAAATAATCAATCCTCCCAAGTTTCCTTCGTATGCTACATCTATAGCTTTTCTTCTTCCTTCCTAATTACAACCCTTAAATAGAATTCGTGCCTCATATCGAATTTACCGAGTATCATAATTCCTCCAGGTGGTAAAGATACCTTGAGACAAGTGCTGGGCATAGAAGCCACAGGGCATAAATCTGCAAAGAAGTAAAAAGCTAACCTTTGCAAACAATATGGCTTCTCTCTCACTTACCAACTTTACATTTCCCTGTATGGCCCCGGAAGATGACTGGTTAGCCAGAGACGGGTAAGATTCCTCAAGGGAGGAACAACCTAAGACAGGCACAGTCGCAGGGGGGCCATCAGGTGAGAATTTGGGGATCAACAGAGGTGAGGCTCAGAACCTCACCCCCCCTGCTTTGAGAGAAATCTTCTGCATCCGTGGATGTCTTGATGCTCTTGTCTAGCCTGGATTAATACTTAGTCCATAGGCACACACCTGATCATCTGATCATCTACATTTGCCTTCTTACAGCACTAAACTATGTTTTCTACCTTTATCTTGCATCTACCTACCACTTCAGCATTTTATTAAAAATAAAAATAATAATAATAGTAGGAGAAATGGGGGATCAACATATAGATCAAGTACAAAAATCAAACGAATATTCATATTTGACCTGATTGTTTATAGGTCATATTGCATGATCAAAACCGAAAGTTTCTGTGATGACTGCCCTTGTACTGTTCACCATGTAAGAATTTATTCACTATGTAAGAATTCGTTCACCATGTAAGAACTTGTTTGTTATGCTTCAGAAGATTGGAGACTGACGAGAATTAGGCTTGAGATGGATTAATGATTGTACATTGAGCGTTGACCCCCCTATACTGAATTTTATTGTTGTTAACAACCATTTGATCAATAAATATGAGAGATGCCCTCTCAAAAAAATAAAAAAAAAATAAAAAGTCACCAAAAACTTCTCTTTTACTCATTTGTATTCATCATGGGTGATTCTAAATAAAATGAAGACTAATACTAAGTAAAACAAATGGCATATTCTTATCTTTATCATCTTTTCCTTTTATTACATTCACATCAAAGACTATGTTAAAGAAAATGAAGTATATCTTTAACGAAAGTTTTTTGTATGAAGTCTCATTAAAAAAGAAAAAATGAAAATAGGTCAAGAAAATAACTGTAAACAAAGAAATCACTCAGAAAAATACTATTAGAATATTAAAGTGATTTTCTTGGACAGCTACATATAAAATTATCAAGGTAAATATGACTCAGTATATGTTATGCTGAATTTGACTACTGTTATCCCTGCCTTCAAAGTTTCATTCTTCTTTAGTTAACTGTGGAGTTTTGATTCATCAGAACATAAAATTATAAACACAAAGCAACTTCTCCACCTCAATTCAGGTTTCCCTTTATTCACTGAACCCTGAAGATGCTGAGCTTCATTTTATTATATTCACCAATAAAGATCACCTAGCTAGAAATAGCCTTATTTCTAAGATGGATTGTTTGAAGAAATACAATAAGGACCCTTCCTTTGAGCAAAACTATAGAAGTTAAGTGTACTTTGAACCCACTAAGAGGCATAGAGTTTGTTTTCTAAAATATCAGATGAACTTACTGTAGGCCAGTTTTATTTTTATCTGTTCCAAAGCAAGAGCCACTGATCAAGAGAACAATAAAGTTCTACTTTATTCTTAAAAATGAGAATCCAGCAGAATGAAAGGGTTCGGTTGAATGTCTTTTAATTATATCTTCAAGGAGATGAAATGCTGTTAAAAATAAATACCACTATCTGAGAAACATTATTTTCAGTTGAGAAACTTTGTTTTGATATAAGAAAAAAAGAGGCATAATATTACTATTAAAAAAACTAAAATAACAATTTTAAGTGTTCACCCACAAATGGATATATCTTTTCCCCACATGTTCTATTTTAGTTTGGAGCTTCTGTTTCATTGAACAGGTGCTTGTCAAGCAAGAAAAATGATTTAAATGGATATTTCACAATTTGAAAAACAAATTTAGTTGCATTCTCAGTGTAGTAGTTTCATGGAAGCTGTATATAGTAACTTAAAAGATGAAATATAATTGAACACAGAAAAATTAGTCTTTATGACTAAATTATAACTAGGAAAAGTGGCATAGAATTATTTTAAAATAATTTAAAACACTGAGAACTGTTTTTTTTCCCTCCACACCATAAAGTTCATAATTTTAGCTCAAAGTACAATGTCCTTTACTTCAGAGAATTTTCCACCACTTAATTTGCAGATAATTTCTCTAGAAAAATCTAAAGAATAAGTATCTAAAGAATAAGTAAATGAAACAATTAAAAGCTTAAGAAAGTACTTCTCTATTCTTATGATGTGCCAATAGGATCATTTTCAATGTTATAATAAATCCTTCAGAAGATTTCCTTTGTTGGAAAGATATTAGATAGTATCTTTATAAACCAACTCTATTATCTATTATACTTAACATAGCCATATTCCATTGTTGCTGTGACAAATTAATACAAATTTAGTGGCTTAAAACAGCACAAGTGTTTTATTTCACAGTTATGGAGATCAGCAATCTGAATTGGGTCTCACTAGGTCTAAATCAAAGTGCTTCTGGCTGGGTTCCTTCTGGAGACTAGGGGAAAATCCATTCACCTGCCTTTTGCAGGTTCCAGAGGCTGTCCATGTTCCTTGGCTCCGGATCCCCCTTCATCTGAAAAGCCAAAAGTGTGGCATCTTCCAATTTCTCTGACCCTGCTTCTGTCATATTTTCTTCTCTGACTCCCCTGCTTCTCTTCCTCTTACTACGATCCTTGTGACTTTCTTAGGCCCACCTGGATAATCGAGGGCAATCTCTCCACCTCAAGATCCTTAATCTAACCATCTGCAGAGTCCCTTTGTCACATAAATCAAAACGTTTCCAGATTCTGGGACTGGGAGGTGCACATCTTTGTGGAGGGATAATTATTCTGACTACTAGAGTTACATATGTGAGATGGTTATTTGAGAATCCAAGTCTGTTTCATTTACTTAATTTTCTTTCATGGTAATACAATGACACAAGTATGTTGAAAGGGAACACTGTCGTTTAGGCTGCTGTCCCCATATTCCTCAGTTTGTGATCTCAGTATAATTATGAACTCTATGAGCTATTTTAATGGCCTTGTAAATTTTAGGCCAACTAAGCCAAGGGAGACTTTTTGAGGAAAAGAGATCAAATATTATTGACAGCAATTCATTATTGACATTGAAATTGTTATAAGTACTTTAAAGAATTGGCAAGGATAGTTTTAAATATTTTAAACATGTTACTATTATCTCCCATTTTATGGATGGCAAAACTGAGGCTTTGACAGATTAAGGAATTTACTTAAAAAACATACAGCTCGTAAGTGTCATGAACCTATGTCTACTGAACCTCAGTTTTTTACAACTGCTGAACATATTGTTAATTTGATATATCTTCCTTCCAAATTTGCTACATGAGTGAGAATATAAATCACCTTTGTAATATTGCAGTCTGTGTTCAGTACATTCCTGATTTTACCCATTTTGAAATGTCAAGCAAATGCCTTTAAGCCCTGTGATATTTGGGGACTTACATTTCTCAAAAACTGCTCTTGAATTAAATGTGGAGGAGCTACTCTTTTTAATCATATGCTTATGATTATTTTCTTGACAAAGTTTATCCTACCTGATTGGGCAGCAGAGTGTAAAATATATATATTTTAGAGTATGAAAGATGTACTTCAGAATTTTATCATTTCCTGGTTGTCTGATCTTAGGTAACTTACGGTATTTCTAGGCCTTGGTTTCTTTGACATGTTGGTGATAAATAATGCTTGTTTTAGAAATGTGCTGCTCTCTTTATAAACGATATCGTGGCAACTAGTCTCCTGTTTTCAAGACAAAGTAGGCCATTGATTTTATCCATTCTCCTTCCCTAAATACCATTGCTGGGAATTGGAAACGGTAAGGCATATGAAGTAAAAACTGCAAATAATTTAAATATTAATTAAGGAGAAGAGATCACTACCAATCAGTTAGGAAAATAAAGACAAATATGCATGGAGCACTGCCCTGTATTAGGCATGTTCTAAATCCTTTGCTTGTACTGTCTCATTTAATCCTCACCACCCCCGTGGATTTGACCCTGTAGATACCACCATTTTATAGATGAGGAAATTGAGGCAAAAAGAAGTTAGATAATTGATGTAAGAGCACTGTGTTACTAGGTGACAATGCTGAGATTTTTAACCTTGAAGTTTGGCTTCAGAGGCCATTTTAACCGCTGCACTCTTGCTTCCTTACTGACATATGAGTGGCGCTCATGAATGGTAAGGGCACGGTGCTGTCCAGCAGAGAAATTTCCCATTCCAGGAAACCTTTGTACTCAGAAAAGCATGGTTGAGAAATAAGGGTGTGTCGTAGGAAATTGTGCAGATGGGGGCCATGCTGATCGCAAGGGTTAGGTCTGTGTCCAGCCCGTGCTACCCGTCCCTGAGGGAAGTGCTTGCAAGGTTCCTTAACTCAGACTTTTTCGTAACTAGGAAATTAGATGGGAAGAAAGGCCTCATGTAGAGTATATAGAAAGACAACAGGAGTAAGAATAGAAAGAAGGAAATGTTAAGAAATACTTTCTTTCCTTCTGCTTTATTCCTCTGTCTCTCACCCTAAAAACTGGTATAATTTTTTAATGTATGGCATGAGTTTGATAGCAAGTAACACATTCAAGCAGGGCCAACTTTATGGCATGTGCCTTGTACAGTCTCATAAAGCCCTGCATTCAGAAGAGCTCCGTACCTGGTTTAAGACTCATAAGTCTCCAATACTCCAATACATTCTTCTTTTACATTTCAACTTGTATTTTGCACACTACTTGCAAGCAGGGTTTCCATGATTCTGGCAAGAACAAAATACATATG
The DNA here is from genome assembly GCF_040802235.1 of Manis javanica. Taxonomy (NCBI): domain Eukaryota; kingdom Metazoa; phylum Chordata; class Mammalia; order Pholidota; family Manidae; genus Manis; species Manis javanica. The sequence goes on from NC_133166.1 coordinate 58,763,675, forward strand.
TGTGTGGGAGCTACTAAGTACAAATTGTACAATATTGGTGATTCTGCATATATTAAATTAATATATTAAATTCTATTATATTTGCACCTAAAACTGGCATTGCCTGATACAGAGATTAACAGTAAAACTCATGCTAATAATTTAAAATATAAATGTTTCTTACTTAAAATGACATTAAAGAAGCAGGAAATACCATAGCTTAGAGAGAGGTCACAAAGTAAGGAAAAACCTTATATTTCTGTAACTTTAGTAGGAGTATTTTTTGCATTGTGAACATTTTTACTTTGCACCAAACCCCACAAATTATGTAGGTTAGATCTATGCATCCAGGGAATACTGAGTGGCCCAAAAATCTCAGAATACCTATTTTAGTAGGTTATTCCATGGTAATAAGAAAACTAAAATGAGCATTCAACACAGAGCGTTCTGAATGAAAGAAAATTCTCCATTTTTAGCTATTCTCACTCAGGAAACAAACCAGATATTTGTAGGCATAGGGACTCAAACAGGAATAGGATTGTAAGTCCAATTTCCAGCTGCCCCAGAAGCACTTCCTCCTTTGGCACTATTCACTGACCAGGCACTTGATCGTGCCCTGCTGACACCTTCTAGCCTCCAGAATTAGAAGAATACATCTTCTGTTGTTTTAAAGCTCCCAGGTTTGTGGTCATTGTTATGGCAGACCTAGAAAACTAATATGATATATCTCGGGTTTAACCTTCTGTAACTTTTTAAACATCATTTTTTAAAATTGTTAATAATTAGCAATAATAATGAATAGTTAACATATATTAAATGTACTAGATTTCTTGCTAAGTGCTTTTACATGTGAATGTTACTTAGAGGTAATACCGTCAGCTAAGGAAGAAACTATTTTTACTTTTCAACTGGCCAAATTGAGACTTAAAGTAATTAAAGTAATTTCCAACAACCAGCAATGGCAGAGCAAGTATTTGTATTCCAGTCTCCGTTACTCCAAGCCTCCAGTTCCCAATTGCAGTAGTATATTTGAAGTAAGATTTCAATGTACAGTTAAATATTCATTTTACTGCAGCGTGTTTAAATATACTGCCACACTTAATTTTTGGCAAAAGCTTGGCACAGCTAGGAAGTCTATAAATACCTACTGAATGAATACATGTAGCACTGCAGCATTTTTATATGATAATATTTCTTTAAAAAAATTTTTGGCTGCAATGTGTAGAAGTACATTTTAAAATGGGAAGAAAAACTGATTTTATGTCATAGTATCTGTTACCCCAAACCCAAACTCCTTTCTAATGAAAGCAGCTGTCTCCAAAAGTACAGAAATCAACACAAACATTTATAGGTGCCTCTAAGACTCATAAACTACTCACCAAGCATGAAGAGCTTTTCTTCTAAGAATGCTCAAATGGATTATAAAAAAATACATTACTTTTATGTTCTCACGGCCCATTAAATCTTTTTTAATGCAGTATTCTTTTGAATCAGTAAGTTTTGAGTACTCCAAAGTCGTAGCTCTTGCTCTGGTTTTCGTTGCAGTGGGGGGTGGGGGCACACAATTGCTTCTGTCTTTTATTGTTACCTCCATAAACAGTATTAATTCCTAGGTTAAAAAATATTGCAATAAGAATATCTACTTTTTACTAAAGCAAAGAAAGATTTTTAGTCATCCCTTTGAAAAGAATGGGAAATCTGACTGTATGCCTGAGCCCTCCTGTTCAAAAGCAGTAAACAGCTGATCAAAATGCCTGACTTCCTGAATATATTTAAGAATTTAAAAGTGTTTCACTTGGGAGTTTAACATATAAAGGAAACATGTGATGGGAGTTGTATCGTGTACCCCCCAAAAGGCATGTTGAAGCCCTCATCCCCAATACAGTGATGTGTCCTTATTTGGAAATGGGGTCTTACCGGATGTAATCAAGTTAAGGTACGGTCATATTCCATTAGGGTAGGCCCTAACCCCGGATTACTGGTGTTCTCATAGGAGAAATCAGAAGCACAGACAACTGAGTGCCAGGTGAAGACACAGAAACAGAGAGGGAAGGCAGCCCTGTGAAAACGGAGGCAGAGATTAAATTTAGGCTGCCACAAATTGAGGACTGCTGGGGCTAAACAAGGAGGGGTCTCCCCCTAGAGACTTCAAAGGGAGCATGGTCCTGCCAGCCTCTTGATATTGAACTTCTAGTCTCCAGAACTTTGAGAGAATACATTTCTGTTGTTTTAAGCCACTCAATGATAATTTGTAAGGGTAACCCTAGGAGATGAAAAGAGCATCTGAAATTCGGTGTTTTCAGACTGAGATGATTATATTAGTGCATGTGTTGCCTATCATTCTAAAGAATGTGGGGTCTTTGATCAAGCCAAGAGAGTTTCTAGCTGTGGAGCAATTCTTTAGGTTTCAGTAAATGAATAAATATTTATTACTTACCTATTAAGACCTCTGAATTGCTTTAGCTGCTATTAGCTGCTATAAGGAAACAAACATAAGCCATGGGCATTTTTTTAAGAAAAATTATGAGAGACACATATGAAATTTTGAAACATCCGATTTTTCCTTTCAAAATCAATTTTCCTACGCATTTGGTTTTATGCCACATTGCATGTGGCATACTACCCTCTTCCTGCAATCTTGGTAATATGAGATATATTGACCATGCTAGATCACTTCCAATTCAATTAACAGAAGACACCTATTGCCATTATGTCAATCATATTGTTTGAATGCTGCAACAGGTCCCTAAAGATGTCAAGACGACTGCAGCTTGGTGGTTTATGCTATTGCTGTCCAAGCAAGATGAATTATATACAAATTTTAGTCTCTGGCTAGTTAAGCTGACCACATCTTCCAGAGAATTTGTCTTCATACAGCATCTAGGAAGTAAGCAAAATAACCTTGAATCTCTGTATTTTCTTCCAATGCAGCCATTAGTTTTCTAGTGTTCTTACTCTGGTCTCTTCTATTTTACACACTAGTTGAAGAGTCATCATGGATTTCTTAGCAGGCTTTCAATTCATAGATCCTGTCATAAAACATTTGGTAATTTCAGTAAACTCATATTTGGTTGAATACTAGGCTTTCTAAAATATTTTCTGGGAAATGCTTATTTTTGGCGGGGGGCAGAGTGCACATTATATTAGTCTCAGATGTATAGCATAATGATTCAATATTTGTATATATTACAAAATGATTTTTAAAGTGCTTATTCTTTTTAAGGTAGCCATTTCCTGGCATTTATATAATATGGCCCTAGGTCCAAACCAGAGTCTGGTCCAGGGAGAAGCTCCAGCTTCCAGGTGTTCTCATAACTGTTCCATTTACCAGGAATTTGGAACTTGGAAACTAGGATTTTTTTTCCTTCTCATATATATAGTTTTGTGAACAGAAAAAGTAGATCTGCTTGAAAAAATTAAAATGAAGACAACATGGATGGAGGAGCAGTGAAAGGAGCATGAGGTACTTTCTGAGGCCCAGCTATATTCCTCTTTGGATCCTCATAAGTATTCCTGAACCAGCTCAATGAGTTTCAGTAAATTGCAACCATGTGATCTTATGAGTCAGGAATGGAATTCATAATTGAATGAATAATAGAATGTTATATACATTTTTGGTTGTTTTCTGGATGTCACTATCTTTTCTCTCTCTCTTTCTGAGACTACAATGGACAGAAAGTCATTTTGTCTGCCATTCTGACTGTGTGAGACACATGGGTGGTATGGGGAGAAGGATTTGGTCCCTCTCCTGTTGTTGGTGGCCATTTCTCCTCCCATATACCCTATTGCTTCTGATCTTGCTCTACCCCTATTCTCATTTTCATCCAGGATAAAGAATGACGTCACATTAGTAACTCTGACAGAGGAAACCAAGCATTCACAGCCAATTCCTTTCCCTTCTTTTCTTTGGTGATATGTGACTTACAGAGAATGTGTGCTCTCCTCTATGCTCTATGTTTCAGAGTATTGGATCTTATTGCTGGGTGAAGAAGTAGAATATAGGGAAAGGGAGAAGTTAAGCTCAAAAGCACAATCTTGTTTTTGAGCCAAATACTTAAAAACCTCTATGGCGAATCCATTTTTGGATAGATAAATATCACTAGGATACTGATGGGTCAAGGCATTTGGCCTTTGTTTCTGTACAATGACACTACAGTACTTTTTTTAATGGTTTTTGTAGTTGTGCAGTGATGCTCTGCTTATCTACTGCTGCATAACAAACTATCCCCAAACTTGGGACTGTGCGTCCTTATGGGCAGTTGGATCTGGAACATCCACTTCCAAGATGACATCTTCACACACATGCCTGGTGCTTCCATGTTCCTTGATCTTCCTCTCCACAGGGTGTTTTATTTACCTGGTTTTCTCCTTAAGCTTATGGTGGTCTCAGGTTAGCTGAACTTTTTAAATAGTGGCTGGCTTTCAAAAGGAGTATTCTAAGAAATCTAGGGAAGATAATAAAGCTTCTCAAAATGTAGCTTCAGAAGTCCCAAAACCTTACTTCTGCCATATTTCATTTGTTAAGAAAATCACTGACATTACTCATATTTTTTATTAAGGTATTATTGATATACACTCTTATGAAGGTTTCACATGAAAAAACAATGTGGTGACTACATTCACCCATATTATAGATTCCCCCTGATACTCCATTGCAGTCACTGTCTATCAGTGTAGTAAAATGCTACAGATTTACTATTTTCCTTCTCTATGCTACACTGTCTTCCCCATGACCCACACCATATTATGTGTACTAAACATAATTATTCCTCAGTCCCCTTCTCCCTCCCTCCCACCCAGCCTCCCAAACCCCTCCCCTTTTGTAACCACTAGTCCTTTCTTGGAGTCTGTGAATCTGCTGCTGTTTTTTTCATTCTGTTTTGCTTCATTGTTATACTCCACAAATGAGGAAAATCATTTGGCACTTGTCTTTCTCCACTTGGCTTATTTCACTGAGCAAAATATCCTCCAGCTCCATCCATGTTGTTCCAAATGGTAGGATTTGTTTCTTTCTTACGGCTGAATAGTATTCCATTGTGTATGTGTGCCACATCTTCTTTATCCATTCATCTCCTGATGGACATTTAGATTGGTTCCATATCTTGGCTATTGTAAATAGTGCTGCGATAAACATATGGGTGCATATGACATTACTCATATTTAAGGGGAGAAAATTCGACTCTACTTCTTGATGGGGAACATGGTAAGATCACAATACAGAAGAGCATCTTAGTAAAATACTGTTGGAAACACCTTACATGCAACCTGGGTGAGTGGCTTTAATACTTCATGCAAGCCACAGGGATTGTTACTTTGCTCACCATGAAGGCATATAGCAGCTTTGTCAAAATTTAAGCGATCATTTTCATAAAGATGAGTTGTAAAAGTCAGCCCTTAATCAACAAATGTTGCTCAAGAAAACTGCAGGACTTTAGCAAAGACATATGGACCTCAGCAAAATAAGGGGCTAGGTTCTCATCAAAGGTGGGGCACAACAAAAATACAGGTTTTAGGGGCCTTGACTGCAGTCTGGTATGATACATAGCCTAAACATATGTGAGCCGCAAAGGGGACTTGCTAACTTCATTATGCACTGCGGTGTATGTAAAAGGTATACTTGTCTTTTTGTTTTTAATGTAATTTCAAGTTGAGTCTGATTGACTTTGAACTGTTCAAGATGAGGTTTTGCTAAGCAGATACACATAAAAGAAAATAATTTTGACTATCATGGAATTTATCATTGCATAAAACAGTATTTTAAAGCAATAACTACTAGGGCAATTCTTCTCACTGTTAACATCAAAGGTGGCTGAGCACTGTGTTCTCTATAGAACACACCAAGTTTTAGCAGTTTTAGGTTTAAATTTTATGACTGTCCAAGATAAGTAGCACTGGCTCAGCTTATCCAAATGTAGTTCTGCATTTCATATCATACTGAGAATATTCTAGAGATTAATTTTGCATTCAGTTTAAAAAGGCAACCTCACAACCTGATTTTAAGTTAGCTCTAGATTTTGTAATTGCTAGGAGATAAAAGTCATCCCTAAGGATCATGTTTCTTAGGCCTAAATAATTCCATAGCAAGAAGCAATTGAAACACTCCCTCTGGTGTAGGATGGAAAACACCCATGCACAATTCAACACTGGTGCAGGGGCAGCAGAATTAAAAAAAATTGACTAAATAGGGCAAAGGCAGGGGAAAAAAATTCAGTCTTCGATTCTTAAATATGATGTTGGCCCTGGAACAAGTTTTTTATAGTTCGTTGAGCACGTACTCTTTTCATTGTTGCTGTTTTGTTTTGTTTTGTTTTGTTTTATGAAAAGGCATAGATTTTGTCAAATGCTTTTTTCACCTCTATTGAGATGATTATATGGGTTTTGTCCTTTTTTATTTTCTCTATTAACACCATGATGTCTTATATTGATTGATGTTTTTAGAATTTAAACCAACTTTGCATTTTAGGGATAAATAATGTACAATCCCAGGATAAAAGATAACTCACTGGTATATAATCATTTTATATATTGCTTAACTGATTAGCTAATACACTGGGAATTTTGTCATCCATATATTAAACTAAAATTTAATTTTCTTGTGATGTTTTGTCTAGTTTTAGTATTGGCTTTCTACAGTGAATTATGAGTGTTCTAGTTTTTCTGTAGGTTTCTGGATTGGTATACCTCTCTTTAAAGCAGCTGGTCAAATTCATCAGTGAAGACACGTGGAGCAGGATTTTATTTTTCTAAGACTACTGCAGAGCAAGTTGAAACACCACAGTTTCCTGTATCAGTAGGAAGTATTTAACTTATTCAGTTTCTCTACTTATAGGTCAATTCAGATCTTCTATTTCTTCTTGAGTGAGTTTAAGTAGTTTCTTTTATAAGAACTTATCTATTTTATATGTTCTTCAATTATTTGGGTTAAAATTCCCTTATATTTTTTTACCTCTCTGTAGATCATTCTGACACTCTCTCTTTCATTCTTGGCTTTAGTATGATATTGACCTCTTTTTTTCTTGGTACATCTAGCAAAAGGTTGACCAATTGTGTTTATCTTTTCAAATAATCAATTTCTGGCTTCACTGATTTTTTTCTATTGTTTAACTATTCCCCATTTCACTATTTCCACTCTAGTTTTTATATTTCCTTAGCTCTTCTTGCCTCGAGTTTAGTAGTCTTTTCTTTTTTTCAGTTTTTTAAGGTAGAAGGCTAGGTTATTGATTTGAAATTTTCCTACTTTGCCAAGAGAAACATTTACAGCAATAAATTTTCTTCTAGCTTCTGTTTTAGCATTTGTATTTTATAATTTTCATTCATCTCAAATTCCCATTTGCCCTCATGATTTCTTTACTGATCCATTTATTATTAAGAAGTTCTATCAATCCAACCATTGTTAGGTATTGTGTGGTTTAATTTCCATGTATTTGTGAATTTCCTAAATTTTCTTGTTACCCACTTCCAAGTTAATTCCATTGTGGTAAGAGAACACACTTTTTATGATTTCAATACTTTTTAAATTAATGGAGTCTTGTTTGATGGCCTAACATATGATCCCCATGTACATTTGAGAAGAATAAATATTCTGCTGTCTTTGACTGAAGCATTCTATAGATATTTGTGAGATCTGGGTGATTTATAGTGTTAAGTCCTTTATTTCCTGCCTGATCTTCTGCCTAGTTGTTTTATTCATTGCAAGTTGAGTATTATTTTTGGATTGTTTATTTCTTCAATTTTGTCCATTTTTGTATTTTGGGTCTGTTGTTATGTGCATAAGTGATTATAATTACCATGTTTACCTGTTGGATTGATCCTTTACGATTATAAAATTCTTTCTTTAACTTTAGCAATAATATTTGTCATAAAATTCATTTTATCTGGTCTTAATATGGAGATTCCCTTTCTTTGATTTGCTGTTTGCATAGTATACATTTTTCCATCCTTTTACTTTCAATCTATTTGTATCTTTGAATATAAAATATGTCTCTTTTGGACACCATTATAGTTGGAGTACTGTATAAATCCATTGTATCAATTTGGAGTTTTAAAGCCATTTATATATAATGTAAATTATATTTACTGGTAAGATATGACTTACATTTTCCACTTTCATATTTATTTTCTATAGGCCTTCTGTTCTTATTGTTCATCAACTCCTACATTTCTGCTTTTATATATTAAATATATATATACATATATTTCTGGCATATATTTTAATTTCCTTCTTGTTTAAAAGTGTACTTTTTAAATTATTTTCATTTTGATGGTCCTGGAGATACAATTAACATTTAAATGTAATACAATTTAACACCAACTTAATTTCAATAGTATATAAAACTTTGCTGCAATGTAGCTCCATCCTCACTTTGTACTTTCATTGTCAAACATTTTTATCAATTATAAACCCATCAACACTTTTTTTTTGAGAGCCAGGGAGACTTTTACTGAGAGATACAGTGAGAAAACAGAGCTCCTGGCTTACACCAGGAGGGGACAAGAGAGCCCCCGATCAACACATTTTTCTAGTTATTGTTTTAAGCAGCTATGTTTATATTATATAGGAGAAAAAATAGTTACAAAAAATACATTTATAGAACCAAAACCTTGTATTCTTTATATTTACAAATATAATTAACTTTACCAGAGCTTTCTATTTCTTCTTATGGATTCAGATTGCAATCTTATATCCTTTCAGTTTAGCCTGAATACTCCTTTTAATATTTCTGGTAGGGCAGACCAGCCAGTGACAATTTTTCACTTTCAGTTAAAAAAAAAAAAAAGAGACATTCAAAGAAAGAAGAAATTCTGACCCTAAAATAGAAAAACAGACTTTTGAATATTTAATAAGAATTGTCCCTGAAGAAGCCTAGATGTTAGACCTACTATACAAGAGCAGAAAATCAGCTCTCTTAAGTATTTTCAAAGAACTAATGAAAACTAAAGGGATCTTCTAAATAATTAAAGGGAAATATGACAAAAACATATAACCAAGTAGAGAATATCAACAAAGAGATAGAAATTATTTCAAAGAAAGAATGGAGTTGAAATATAGAAAAACTGAATTGAAAATATTTACTGAAGCAGTGCTATCAAAGATTTAAGCAGATAGAAGAAAGAATCAGTTAAGTTGAACATAGGCCCGTTGAGAATACCTAGTTTCAAAAAATAAAGAAAAATGAACAGTCTCAGATCTGTTCATCTAGGAATGTCTTAATTTCTCCTTCATTTTTGAAAGATCATTGTGCAATATAGAAATCATTGATGGTCATTTTCTTTCAACACTTTTTATATACCTTTCTACTGTCCCCTAATATCCATAAATTTCGAAGAGCAATTAGATGTTAATCTTATTGAAGATCTCATACATAATGAGCAATTTTTGTCTTGCTGTTTTCAACGTTTGTCTCTCTCTCCCCTGCTCCCTTTGGCCTTTGAAAGTTTGACTAAAATTTGTCTAGTTGTAGATCTTGAGTTAAACTTACATGGGTTTCATTGAGAATATTCAAATTTTACATTGTTCTTTAAATCCAAGTTATGAGTTTTTGGAGTATTTTTTCAAATATTTTTTCTGTTCTTTTGTCTCTCTCCTTTCTTACTGGACCTCTTCTTATATTTATGTGTAGTATTTGTGTCTCACAGGTCTGAGACAGTTCATTTTCCTTTATTTTTTGGAAGTAGATAATTTCAACTGCCTTTTGTTCAGGTTAATTGATTCTTTCTTCTGTCAGTTTAAGTCCTCTGTAGAGATACTCCAGTAAAATTTTTTTCAATTTAGTTTTTGTGCATTTCAACTCCATTCTTTCTATTTTTTTGAAATAATTTCTCTTTATTGATATTATCTACTTGCTTTTTTGTCATATTTCCCTTTAATTATTTAGAAGATCCCTTTAGTTCACATTAGTTCTTTGAGCATACTTAAAAGTTGATTTTCTGTCCTTGTATAGTAAGTCTGACATCTAGGCTTCCTCAGGGACTAATCCTATTGACTGTTTAAACATTTTTTCTTTATTTTGGGTTCAGAATTTCCTGTTTCTTTGTTTGTCTTATTTCTTTTTTTACTGAAAACTGGGTTTTTAAAATAATATAATGTTGTATCTCACATTCAAGCAACCACCCTTTCCAAGTTTTTTGGTTGTTACAGCTGTTGCTGTTTGTTTCATGTCTCTAATGGGTGAATTCTATTAAGCTTATACACTGTTTTCGTGGACCCTGAAGTCTTTGCTTATTTAGCTTAGTGGTCAGGTAATTATTGGACATACCTTTCCTGAAATGTTTTAAACCAATATGCCTTCCGTCTTGCCAAGGGAAACATGCATGCCTTCAATGTTGTGGCTGTTTGCAACTCTGCTTTATCCTTTACTTCTTGTCCATGCAGAGCATCAGTGTCAACCACGAATGGAAGATTTGCACCTTCTCATTTATTTCTGGACATGCTATACCACTGAGATGTGTGCAGCCTTCTCTTTCTCCAGGAATATTCCAGAGCTTTTCAAACCTCCTATGAACATGTCACCACCCAAATTATCCTTTAAGTTTTTGGCTAGCCTCTTGTTTGCCACATCTGATATCACTGACTTCATAGCTGCTATGTAAATTATTTCTGCACATTGTTTTTGACAAATACCTTGGAGATAGGGCTTTTTTCACTGAGCTCTCTCTGAATTTGATCAGATAAAGATAAGACCCATGAATATATCTTTCCAAAAGACCAGGTTAAATTGTGATAATTCTCTGAGACTGAGACTTTCTGGGGCACTTCAAACCCTTTTGGTTACTGAAAATGGCTTCTAGGCTGCTCTTTTCATAGCTAATATGGTCTGAGGCTTCTGGTTTTCAAGACTACTGCAGAACAAATTGAGACTTCCCAAAACTTAGTCTTTGTACTGAAATTCAGCCTCATTTTTCTTGAACAAACACTTTGTAGATTGTTGTAGCCTTTAGTTAATTTCAGAGTTCTAAAAAGGTTGATATACAATTCCTCAAATGTTCTCATTGCTTTTATGAAGTATATTTTTGAAAGTTATAGTCTGCCATTCTGGAAGTGCTTCTGACTGATGTTGCTAGAATTTTAATATTGGGTTTCTCTTATGTATGTTATTGTTAGAGAACCTGAATGATGTTTTTGAGCCCATTGCAGTGCACCCTCTACTAAGAAACATTGAGCCTGTGGTCAACCTATGATGCTATTAATATAAAAATCACAATCTATGTATCATCTCTGGGTATAGTATGCCCTTGAAACTGATAGCATTAATGTAATCTTCTGGTAAATATTGTAGTTTTCTTGGGGAAAAATATGTATTAACATTAGTCCAAGGAAAATAGTGGTTAATATTAGCAAGCAAACTTACACAGATTTAAGCAGAGTTATTGTATTAGGCTGCTCATCTACTCCTCTGAGAGGATGACTATTTACCAGCTGAACAATTTCCTTAAAGTCACCAATACTGGATTAACAGAACCTAATCTTGAGAATGTTATTAGGGATTATTTCTTCTCAACTCATGATATTTTTGTCTATGTAAAGGAACTTCTATTTATGTAACACATCTGGTCCTTTTAAACCAATTTTCTAATCACTACACCTGAGAAGATGAATAGCTTAGCTAATTATTGAGTTTGGAAGGAGAAACTATGCATATCAACCTATATCCCATGTTTTTATCCTTCCTTTTAGGAGCATCTCTGCCTTCAAGTATCAAGATCTGCTCTTTTGCTCCAAACTGTTTTATTATAAAGCTATTCCTTGAGGGAGCCCATCAGCATTGAATAAGCACTTGCCTCATTACCACTTGCTCTATTAACAAGTCTAGTTGGCTTTAGATCTTGTTACATTCTCAAATATCAATGTCAATATTTAGTTGGTTCAAAGTTTACACAGGAAGTAAGCAGTTTTGATTGGACCTTCTCAAAGCCCCCCCATGTATCTTTTATATGTCTGTTAAGAGTCTATAGTCAAAATGAAATATAAAAATACAGTTCAAAAACCAAACAATGTTAGTAAATACAAAATTGTAATAATAATGGAAATCCACTGTTCACAGAAATCTAAACTTGAGGATAAATTCTGCATCTTACTAGTTATATGACTTTGAGCAGTTCATGTAAGCATCTTCCACTACCCAGTTTCATTATCTTTCATCTAAGGATATAATGATACTGACTTTATCACATTTTAGGGTTGTTAAAATGAGACATCATTCTAAAAACATATTTTCAGATTTAAAAATTACAAAAAAAAATATTGACAAAGAACATTGGTGGATAGAATATACATGGCCAGAAATGAATAAAATGGAGAGGAGTAGTCACCAAAAACATTATACATAAACAGAAGCTATGAATAGGGAAAGGTACATTTAAGTAATTTGGAAAAGAAGCATAGGTCATAAGTTATAATTGTTACATTGAATTTTAGTTGTTTTAATGTCTTTCTTCCTCACTAGACAAGGAGAACAAGTATATTATTTATCTTTATTTTTCTGGCACAGAATAGGCACTCAATAAATTGCTTCTAGACTTTTATAGAATACCAGAATTCTCTGCCTAAGGAATCCATACCCTACTTCCTTAGGCCCAAGAAGCAGGTGAGAGCAGCTATTTGTGGAGTATGTTAGCTCCAATGACTGGCACAAGGCCTCAAGTTCCCTATGTTGAATGCAGTTCATGGAGAGAATGACAAGGAGGCAGGTGAGCCAAGAGCTAAGTGCTGGTTATCCTTGGGTTACCTACCGAAGACTTTGAGAATTCTAATTATAATCTTAGCTTTTCAAGTTATTTTGATGACATGTTTGTAATAAAATATCTTCAGATTAAGATGAAATAAGATTACATTAAGAGAGAGGAACATTTTATTAGCTTTATGTTGTCTCTCTCTCTCTCCTCTCTCTCTCTCTCTCTCTCTCTCTCTGTCTGTCTGTCTCTCTCTCTATACATATATATATATATATATATATATATATATATATATATATATGCACACTTGTTCCATGTAGTCCTACAAATGTCGGAGGAGGAGAACTATGGGTAAGAATTCTGTTGAGTCCTAAAGGAAATCTTGCCCTGAACTGCAGGATCTGAACTGGTTAGTCATTGTATTGAAATGTTGAGTGCCTGGAGGAGGGCTTTCTTAATTCTTCCTACCCTTAGGGCTGAAATTTGAGTTGTATCAGGGCAGAAATTCTTATAACTTAGGTTCCACCATTTTTCTTTTATTTCACTTCTAAATTATAAATTACTCTTTCCTCTGATAAATTTTTAATATGTGATTTACTTGAAAATTAAGTACAGTGTAATGTAGTTGCCAGAAGTAGGCCAAGGGAATGAGTGAATAGTAGATTTCCTGTTAACAATTCTGCATGATATATAGCATGAAAAAGTAATCAGTTTTGACTGGAGATATTGTCTCCAGGGAAGCTAGTAAAAATGAGCTTTCTTTCCTTCTTGTAGCAATATTATTGAAGTTACTGAAATTGGGGTCATAAAGGGTTGATAGTTATTTTTTGAGGGCTTCCTCTTCATTATATCTCTAACTCTACATATATTTTCTAATTGTATACTTGCTGCATTGTTTCAGAGGATTTAAACATGTCTTAAAAAGATTTTGAAAGAGTGTCTTTGTTTTTTTAGTGTTCTCCTTGCATATCAGAGGCATGGACACATCAAAACTGAAGGACTTACTATAGCATAATTTGTGACTAATGCTCAAAAGTTTTCATTATTGGAGGTAAAACTGTCTTATAAATGTGAAAATCATAACATTTAAAATCATAGAGAAACATGAGAAAAATGAGTTCATATGTACATCTGTTCCAGATATGTCTTGCTAGTAATTGTCCATTTAGGTAGGGTCTCCACAATTAATCTTGCAATTCTATGTAAATTGCTGTAATTCTGAGTGGAGGTCCGTGGGTGGGGGAGATTTTGTTCCCAGCCTGGGGCAAATAAACTGTTGAAGCCGAAATCAGCCAAAGGGAAATATAAAGTGGGAGAAACCTATTTACTCCTTACAAAAAGCCATCTACTTCCATTCACCCATGTCTTTCTCGACCCGGCTGTGAAGAAACCAAAAGTACCTCCAGTCCAGGTGTGAGTTCACTCTCCATCCCTCTTGTAATCACCTACTAATATGGAGGTGGGCTACTTCTCTCCATCCCTTGTAAATACCTATTGATATGGAGCTGCACTAAGGCCAGGCCAGAGAGTCTGGGAAAATTGCAATTTTACCTACAATTGCTCATCATTACCTTTATTGCCTATTATACAAAAAGGAATCTCTTTCTTTGATTCTGCAGCTTCACTTATCTGCTAATTTTGTTTATTTCATGAGACCTTATATATATATATTTGTCTGAAATACTATTAGCCTAAGTCTAACTCTCTGTCTATAATGTGCAGTGTTTTGGGACCAGTTGTTTTACTTAACAGAACTCTTAGTCTCTAACATTTAAAATCCAGGAATCATATATTATCTTTTAAGTCCTATCTAGGTACCAATATTTTTTCTCTCTAGATTAAGTAACATACCCTGAGATGAATTTATACATATGACATACTTTGAGAGTTTAATGAAGCTTCTCAAATAATTTTTAAAACATTTAAAACTGAATTTGGCATGGATTTTTTTCATTTGACATGCAAAGAAATTAAGATTAGAGAATAAATGATTTATAGATCACTCAGCTCATAAGATGCAGAGCAAAACTTGGTATCAGGTTTTCAGATTCTAAATCTAGTAAGTTTTTTCTATTTTATTATTATTTTGTCTGTACCTGTCATGTATCCTGATTTATTTTACAAATTTCTGAGTGGCAGTAATAATGTGTTGCTTTAAGTATTGCATTTTATAGTCAAATGCAATGGATTATAATTCCTGTACTGGTTTTCAGTAGGTTTAGGAATATTGTATCAGTACAGCTGCCCAGCTGTGGCCTATTCCTCACTTTATTCTGCATAACTTAAATATTTAAGTCAGTCTGAAGATATGGTCCTAGTATGGTGAAAGTGGGGATATATTTTTACACTTGGGTTACATTTATAAAGGAAACAGTTTTCAGATGGCCATGAAGACCTGGAGTCTGGAGACAAACCCAGAAAATTCCCTGCTGGTAGTGTTGGGCACCATGGTCAATTATACGCTGTTATTATCATCTTATGTATCACTGGACATTCTTTATTTTGACATACTTTTCAAGGCCCCTTTGTTTTGACCAGATCCCAAACTCTTCCTTTTTATTCTTCATGACTTTCTCTTTTTTGGCCCAGACACATTTTTTTATTAAGGTATGATTGATATACACTCTTATGAAGGTTTCACATGAAAAACAATGTGGTTACTACATATACCCATATTATCAAGTCCCGACCCATACCCAATGCAGTCACTGTCCATCAGTGCAGCAAGTTGCCAGAGATCTACTGTGTGCCTTCTGCGTGATACACTGTTCTCCCCATGATCCTCCACACCATGTGTACTAAACATAATATTCTCAGTCCCATTCTCCTTCCCTCCACTACCCACCCTCCCACATCCCTCCCCTTTGGTAACCACTAGTTCATTCTTGGAGTCTCTGAGTCTGCTGTCATTTTGTTCCTTCACTTTTGCCTCATTGTTATACTCCACAAATGAGGGAAATCATTTGGCATTTGTCTCCACCTGGCTTATTTCACTGAACATAATGTCCTCCAGTTCCATCCATGTTGTTGCAAATGGTAGGATCTGTTTCTTTCTTATGGCTGAATAGTATTCCATTGTATATATGTACCACATCTTCTTTATCCATTCATCTACTGATGGACACTTAGGTTGCTTGCATATCATGGCTATTGGAAAAAGTGCTGTGATGAACATAGGGGTGTGTATCTCTTTTTGAATCTGAGAAGTTGTATTCTTTGGGTAAATTCCAAGGAGTGGGATTCCAGGGTCAAATGGTATTTCTATTTTTAGTTTTTTGAGGAACCTCCATATTGCTTTCCACAATGGTTGAACTAGCTTACATTCCCACTAGCAGTGTAGGAGGGTTCCCCTTTCTCTGTATCTTTGCCAACATTTTTTGTTCTTAGTCTTTTCGATGCTGGCCACCCTTACTGGAGTGAGGTGGTATCTCACTGTGGTTTTAATTTGCATTTCCCTGATGATTAGTGATGTGGAGCATCTTTTCATGTGTCTGTTGGCCATCAGAATTTCCTCTTTGGAGAACCATGTCTTCATATCCTCTGTGCATTTGTTAATTGGGTTATTTGCTTTTTGGGTGTTGAGGCGTGCAAGTTCTTTATATATTTTGGATGTCAACCCCCTGTCACATATGTCATTTACAAATATATTCTCCCATACTGTAGGATGCCTTTTTGTTCTCTTGATGGTGTCCTTTGCCATACAGAAACTTTTTAGTTTGATGTAGTCCCATGAGTTCATTTTTACTTTTCTTCCCTTTCTCAAAGAGATGGGTTCAGGAAGAAGTTGCTCATGCTTATATTCAAGAGTTGTTTGCCTATGTTGTCTTCTAAGAGTTTTATGGTTTCATGATTTACATTCAAATCTTTAATCCATTTCGAGTTTACTTTTGTGTACTGGGTTAAACAATAATCCAGTTTCATTCTCTTGCGCGTAGCTGTCCAGTTTTGCCAACACCAGCTGTTGAAGAGGCTGTCATTTCCCCATTGTATGTCCATGTCTCCTTTATCATATATTAATTGACCATATATGGTTGGGTTTATATCAGGGCTCTCTAGTTTGTTCCATTGGTCTATGGTTCTGTTCTTGTGCCAGTACCAAATTGTCTTGATTACTGTGGCTTTGTAGTAGAGCTTGAAGCTGGGGAGCGTAAATCCCCCTTATTTATTCTTCCTTCTCAGGATTGCTTTGGCTATTCGAGGTCTTTTGTGGTTCCACATGAATTTTAGGATGATTTTCTCTAGTTCGTTGAAGAATGCTGTTGGTATTTTGATAGGAATTGCACTGAATCAGTAGTTTGCTTTAGGCAGGATGGCCATTTTGACAATATTAATTCTTCCTTTCCATGAGCACGGAATGTGTTTCCATTTATTGGTATCTTCTTTCATTTCTCTCATGAGTGTCTTGTAGTTTTCCGAGTATAGGTCTTTCACTTCCTTGGTTAGGTTTATTCCTAGGTATTTTATTCTTTTTGATGCAATTGTGAATGAAATTGTTTTCCTAATTTCTCTCTCTGCTAGTTCATTGTTAGTGTATAGGAAAGCCACAGATTTTTGTGTATGAATTTTGTATCCTACAACTTTGCTGAATTCAGATATTAGATCTAGTAGTTTTGGAGTGGATTCTTTACAGTGTTTCATGTACAATACCATGTCATCTGCAAACAGGGACAGTTTAATTTCTTCCTTGCCAATCTGGATTCCTTTTATTTCCTTGTGTTGTCTGATTGCCATGGCCGGGACCTCCACTACTATGTTGAATAGAAGTGGGGAGAGTGGGCACACTTGTCTTGTTCCCAATCTTAAAGGAAAAGCTTTCAGCCTCTCCCTGTTATGTATAATGATGGCTGTGGATTTGTCGTATATGGCCTTTATCATGTTGAGGTACTTGCCCTCTATAATCATTTTGTTGAGAGTTTTTATCATAAATGGATGTTGAATTTTGAGAAATACTTTTTCTGTATCTATGGAGATGATTATGTGGTTTTTGTCCTTTTTGTTGATGTGGTGGATGATGTTGATGGATTTTTGAATGTTGTACCATCCTTGCATCCCTGTCATAAATCCAACTTGATCATGGTGGGTAATCGTTTTGATGTATTTTTGAACTCAGTTTGCTAATATTTCTTTGAGTATTTTTGCATCTGTGTTCATCAGGGATATTTGTCTTTAATTTTCTTTTTTTTTGGTGTCTTTCCTGGTTTTGGTATTAGAGTGATGCTGTCCTCATAGAATGAGTTTGGAAGTATTCCATCCTCTTCTATTTTTTGAAAACTTTAAGGAGAATGGTTATTAGGTCTCCACTAAATGTTTGATAAAGTTCAGCAGTGAAGCCATCTGGTCTAGGAGTTTTGTTCTTAGGTAGGTTTTTGATTACCAGTTCAATTTCATTGCTGGTAATTGGTCTGTTCAGATTTTCTGTTTCTTTCTTGGTAAGCCTTGAAAGGTTGTATTTTTCTAGACAGTTGTCCATTTATTTTAGGTTATCCAGTTTGTTAGCATATAATTTTTCATAGTACTCTCTAATAATTCTTTGTATTTCTGTTGTGTCCATAATGATTTTTCCTTTCTCATTTCTGATTATGTTTATGTGTGTAGACTCTCCTTTTTTCTTGATAAGTCTGGCTAGGGGTTTATCTATTTTGTTTATTTTCTTGAAGAAACAGCTCTTGCTTTCATTGATTCTTTCTATTGTGTTATTTTTCTCAATTTTATTTATTTTGGCTCTAATCTTTATAATATCCCACCTTCTACTGACTTTGGGCCTCATTTATTGTTCTTTTTCTAGTTTCACTAATTGTGAGTTTAGACTGCTTACATGGGATTGTTCTTCTTTCTTGAGGTAGGCCTGTATTGCAATATACTTTCCTCTTAGCACAGCCTTGACTGCATCCCACATATTTTGTGGAGTTGAATTATTGTTGTCATTTGTCTCCATATATTGCTTGATCTCTGTTTTTATTTGGTCATTGGTCCATTGGTTATTTAGGAGCATGTTGTGAAGCCTCCATGTGTTTGTGGGATTTTTCATTTTCTTTGTGTAATTTATTTCCAGTTTCATAGCTTTGTGATTTGCGAAACTGGTTAGTACGATTTCAATATTTTTGAATTTACTGAGGCTCTTTTTGTGGCCTAGTATATGATCTATTATTGAAATTGTTCCATGTGCACTTGAGAAGAATGTGTATTCTGTTGCTTTTGGGTGTAGATTTCTGTAGATTTCTATTAAGTCCATTTGTTCTATTTTGTTGTTCAGTGCCTCTGTCTCCTTACTTTTCTTCTGTCTGGTTGATCTGTGCTTCAGAGTTGAGTGGAGATTTGAAGTCTCCTAGAATGAATGCATTGCATTCTATTTCTCCTTTTAATTCTGTTAGTATTTGTTTCACATATGTGGGTACTCCTATGTTGGGAGCATAGATATTTATAGTGGTTATATCTTTTTGTTGGATTGATCTCTTTATCATTATGTAATGTACTTCTTTGTCTCTTGTTACTTTCTGTGTTTTGAAGTCTATTTTGTCTGGTACAAGTACTGCAACTTCTGCTTTTTTCTCTGTTAGTTGCATGAAATATCTTTTTCCATCCCTTCACTTTTAGTCTGTGTATGTTTTTGGGTTTAAAGTGAGTCTCTTGCAGGCAGCATATAGATGGATCTTGTTTTTTTATCCATTCAGTGACTCTATGTCTTTTGATCAGTGCATTTACATTTAGGGTGATTATCAATAAGTATGTACTTACTGCCATTGCATGCTTTAGATTTGTGGTTGCCAAAGGTTCAAGTTTAATTTCCTTACTATCTAAGAGTCTAACTTAACTCACTTAAGATGCTGTTACAAAGACAATTTAAAGGTTCTTTTCTTTTTCTCCTCCTTTTTCTTCCTCCTCCATTCTTTATATATTAGGAATCATATTCTGTATTCTTTGTCTATCCCTTGATTGACTTTGGTGATAGTTAATTTAATTTTGCATTTGCTTTGTAATTAGCTGTTCTACTTTCTTTACTGTGGTTTTACTACCTCTGGTGACAGCTATTAAACCTTAGGAACTCTTCCATCTGTAGCAGTCCCTCCAAAATAGACTGTAGAGATGATTTGTGGGAGGTAAATTCTCTCAGCTTTTGCTGATCTGGAAACTGCTTAATCTCTCCTTCAAATTTAAATGATAATCTTTCTGGATAAAGTCATCTTGGTTCTGGGACCTTCTGCTTCATTGCATTAAACACATCATGCCACTCCCTTCTGGCCTATAAGGTTTATGCTGAGAAGTCTGATGTTAACCTGATGTGCTTTCCTTTGTATGTGATCTTATTTCTCTCTCTGGATACTTTTAATAGTCTGTCCTTATCCTTGATTTTTGCCAATTTTATTACTTTATGTCTTGGTGTTGTCTTCCTTGGGTCCCTTGTGTTGGGAGATCTGTGGATCTCCATGGCCTGAGAGATTATCTTCTTCCCAAGACTGGGGAAGTTTTCAGCAACTACCTCCCCAAAGACACTTTCTATCCCTTTCTCTTTCTCTTCTTCTGGTATCCCTATAAAGTGAATATTGTTCCATTTGAATTGGTCACACAGTTCTCTCAATATTCTTTCATTCTTAAACATCCTTTTTTCTCTCTGTGCCTCAAGTTCTTCGTATTCCTCTTCTCTAGTTTCTATTTCATTTATCATCTCTTCCACTGTGTCCAACCTGCTTTTAATACCCTCCATTGTGCTCTTCAGCGATTGGTTCTCTGACCTGAATTCATTCCTGAGTTCTTGGATATCTTTCCATACCTCTGTTAGCATGTTGATGATTTTAATTTTGAACTCCCTTTCAGGAAGAGTCATAAGGTCCATATCATTTAAATCTTTCTTGGGAGTTGTATTAATAATTTTACTCTAGACCAGGTTTCTTTAGTGTTTCATGTTTGTATATGGCGCCCTCTAGTGTCCAGAAGGTCTACTCTGGAGCTGCTCAGCCCCTGAAGCAATATCAGGGGTCGCATGGGAGCGGTATTGGTGCCTGGGGGGGAGGAAAGAGCTGTTCCTTGCTTCCCGGCTTCTGTGCCTGTCTCCACTGCCTGAGCCAGTGGGCTGAGCACACAGGTATAAGGTTTTGTCCCAGAGCAGCCAGATATGGATCCCTGCTTTCCACAAGTGGCTGGAATCTCAGTCTCTCTGGGAATTCTGGCTATATTAGCTTTCCAACCCGGTAATCATGAGAGTCTCATGAAAGCATCATGAAATGTAGTTTTGTGCTCCCAGCGCAGATCTCTACAGCTAGGTATTCAGCAGTCCCAGGCCTCCACTCCTTTCCTGCTCCATTTCTCTTCCTCCTGCCAGTGAGCTGGGGTGGGGGAAGTGCTTGAGTCCTGCCTGTACACAGCTTTAGTATGTTTCCCTGTTCTATGAGGTCTGCTCTTTTCTCCAGGTGTGTGCAGTCTGGTGCTGTCCTCTTTTCTGTTGCTCTCACAGGATTGGTTGCACCAACTATATTTTCTAATTGTATACAGTTTTAGGAGGAAGCCTCTGTCTCTCCTCTCATGCCGCCATCTTTAATCTAATCCCTCTTCAGTACTTTCTTATACTACTTAGTTACAGCTACTCTTTATGAAAATATCTTAAATACTTTCAGTTATGAACCTCAAATCCCTTACCATGCTCCACACTCATAAGACTTCATGATCTTCTTTTATTCATTGGGCACATTAAATTCATTCACACCTCAGTGCCTGTGTACTTACCTTTCCCAATGCCTGGAGTGCCCTTTAATTAGAATTTCATGTGGTTAGATTCTTACTGTTTTTCAGGGTTTAACTCAGTATCCTCTTCCTAGAGAGCCCTCTCAACTATTCAATCCAAATTAAAGCAATTCTCTCTTACTTCCATCACTATCACTCCTATTGCATAATCCTTTCTTATATTATTTATTTATATGTTTACTTGTGCATTGGATGCCTCCTGCATCCTCTACCTTTCAAGAATCTGAGCCTCATAATGGAGGAGACTTTGTCTTATTTCTGGTTATATCTTCTGTATCTGGAGGAGCCTGCCAAATAGTAAGTGTTCAGTGAATATTTGTTGAATGGTAAATTAGGTTAAGCAGATGCTAGATTGGTCTTTATTCACACACAAACACACATACACACAACTCTTCACCAATCCTGACCAAGGACAATAGTATTGCTGAGGTGAGGAGGGCAGGACAAGTCCTAGCTCGGCAGAACCACAGGAAGGTGTGGTCCCCAAAGTCAGCAGAGCCGCCATTCAAATAGAAGGCCTTTCTCTCACTGTGACTAGAGTGACACATCGTTTTTTAGACTCTGGTTCTGTGATGTGTCAAAGGCTGGTTTTATAGATACTACCTTAATAATCTCTGCTTTAGTATGAAACATCAGTCTCAAGGACAAAAATGGTGAGAAAATAGTACCAAGCATGTTCAGAAGCATATAGTCAAGAAGGAATGACAGGAATTATGATTAAGAATAAACAAAACCAAAGTTAGTAGGAAGCATTCCTGCAAAAACATCTGGGAAAAGGGTAAAAATGGAGATTAAACATCCCACTAATAAACTGAAAAGGGGGACATGAAATCCATAATTTTATTAAATACTAAAATGTTAGAGTATTTAAAATTGTACCACAATTTATAATGTGAAAAATATGCTTTAAAATGAAGAAAGCTATCTTACAAAATTATGATGAATATGGAATGGATAAAGTAGCATTACTATACTACTATTTAGAAAATTGAAAGGAATGCCTGCATCTTCTGTAAACTAACATTATGACCTAGTAGACAAAAAGGGCCAAAATAATTAAATGAATCATTTTACTTCTCTAATTGACATTAGATAAAGAAACTAGGATTATATCTATGTTTAGGACAATTCAATATTAGCCTTTTCAAAATACATACATTTATTTTCTGTTTTGAAAAAGAATGTCCATTCATTCATTCTTAACTGATCATTTATTAGCAAATAGTTTTGCAGTATGTGCCATAAAATATGAAACATATTGAGAATAATGAAATAAACACAATTCAAACAAAAGCCATGTCTCTAAGAAGTTTCAACTCTTTTAAAGAAACAAATAAAAACAGAATTATAAATAAAAACTAAAGGATTACATAAAATTAGGGGAGTGCCCCCATAAGAATGGCCCTGCTATGATATCATAGGAATTCAGTTGAGTAGCTAATTAAGAAAGTAGTTTTGAACAGAACACTTTTAAGGATCAGAAGTCAAGGGAGGGATTTTGGGGTGAAAGAGTAGAGATAAGACTTTCCAGGAAAAAGGGAATTCAAAGCAGTGGTGCCCACGTGTTGCATTTGTATTACACATTCTAATACTAGACATTTTTTAGTAGCACACTTAAAGTGATTAAAAATCTCATAAAAACATGGTATGAGAGAATAATAAATACAGCACAATCACCATCACACTATAACAGCATCCCAAATTGTCTATAAAGGTACCATGATTATTGCACTGATGAATTTGTGGTCCTCCAGCATTGTATTGCTGTTTGAATTGAATTGTTCACTGCCCCGACCAAGCTTTCTTACATACTCACAAGGCAGTTATTATTGATCCCAGGAAATGAGGATTAGTCTTTGGTGTTGGTTTGGTGTTTCATTTGCTACCTCTGTCTTATGGCAAATTACATCATATTCTACCCCACACTGAATGACTTCCTCCACTAAATAGTCTCTCTGACAGTCCTCATCATAACAGCAAGTATTTTTAGCTATATCAAAATAAATTTTTAAGAAGGATCAAAATTTGGCCATATAGCTGTAAAATATTTGCTGCTCAGTGACAAAGAAACACTGTAGTATATATAATGCATGCAGAAATGTTCAGTTTATCTGAAACACATACGAAGCTGAGTGGGTGACATTCAACTAGAATATGTATAAAGTTGAGTGGTAGAAGTCTGGAAATAAAAAGAGAACAGATTATAAACTTTCTTGAATGCCTCACTAAGAAAATTAAATTATCTTTACTAGAGATTGGTAAATATAGTCAAGCAAGGCATCAATTTACCCAAACTATGCTTTAGGAAGATTATGAAATTAAATATATTATAAAGACCAGGAAGAAATGGGGAGATTAGAATGTTGTCTTGAGAGCAAGCACTATAGATGGCTGCTGGAATAAAATGGAAGAGTTTCTATGAAAAGTTACAACAAACTAGATCCTTCACTACTCAGGCTGTAGAACATTTACAATACATGCTACGTATGGTAATTTGCTGCGGTAATGAAGCACGAGATGGTATTACTTTTATTGTTATCACACCAACTTCTTAATCCTGTCTAGTTTGTCTAGATATAATCAAATATGAGGATATCAGTAAATTATGGTCAAGAATATTTTTTCTATTGCTACACTCTTCAGAGTGAGTTATTAGGTGCTCTGTGGCCTGCAGCTGCTATCTCTAAGACTGCCCATGCACAAGCTATTGTAGAATCCAGAAAACTGTAAGTTAATAGCATTGTTTCCTCTGTTTAATGTGATTTAATGGTAATCAATGTCACTTACCAACTCATTAAAAAGTCTTCTTCACAGCTCATCAGAAACTAAAACCTAGGGGAGTTGAATCTTTCCAGTCAATTAAAAGACAAAGGTGCCCAACATTTTTTCCAAATACTATTTAAAATGAGCAAATAAATGAATAGCTAAGTAAAAATATTTATTAGTATTTGAAAACTCTGCTTTGATCTGACATCAAGCTTTATAAAAATGCTTAGTCTAAAACAAGAAAAAAACATATAAATTGAAGGCTATTATTCAAAGAAAGATGTAATTTTTCAGCACTTACAACTTAAGAAATTTACAAGTCATGCCTAGTAAATTGCAAAGAAATCCTCTTCTCACACTTATGGTTATTTTCTTTGAGTTTGATGTTAAGTTTGATCTTCAAGACAAGATCTTCTGTGGAGACAGGACTAAAAGACTATGATTATATAATAAGAGAATTGTATAATTGCCTATTGTTGATAAAAACAAATATAATACCAAAAAAATCATCCCCAAATCTGAATTAAATTTCTTGATAAATTCAGTCAAGTTAACTTTATCATTGTTTTGGCCCTGTTTTCCTGCTTTGTTTCTGTGATCCTTATCACTGTAGAAACTATCGTATTTTCATAGAAATCAAATCTTAACTACAGGAAAGATTTGTGAGATTTGTGGGAAAATTAAGTCAAATTTACTTTTTCCCTCCCCTGAGTCTCCATGAACATTTTGAAAAGGTACACAATTTTTCAAAGGGGTGATCAAAAGGGATATGAGAACTATATAGCTCAGCTGCTCTGTGTGTTCCTGAAGACTTCCCATTGTCTCCAAGTTAGAACTATTGGAGATGAAATAAGAAGGTTTATATCCTGTACTGAATAAGCATGCAGTTCTATAGCCAGTTCCACTGGAGCCAATCTTCTTGCTTTATTTGTAAGGAAATTTTAATTGTCAGAATGCACAGGACATTTTTCATGTCTCACCAGAAAAACAAAGCAAAACAGAAAGTAACAACGAATTAGTGTTTCCAAAATAGCATTGGTTCAGTGTCTTGGGAAAATTTCTACTTGTAGGCTTTTCTTTTATTTTTGGCCAACAAAATTTTAAAGTAGGTATATGGAAGAATTTGTTATAGTAATTGTGTTGCTATAATACCATGTAGGAACTTGGAACATTAACTTACAATAATTATCTTCTTAGCAAATGTAAACACACTTTTATTAAAGATTGTGAATGGTAACTCTGCTTTCTCATGATGGGTCTCAAGAAAGAATTAGTCTTTTAACCTAAACATTTTTAGAGAATGGGGAACTAATAGAATGTTTTTTAAATTATCTCTTTCTTATTAATGTTACAATATAGGTTATACAGAAATTTTTTCTGACAAATTAAATAAATCTCCTGGAATAACTAGTTCAAATTTCTTTTTATGTCTTTTCTTGTAATTAGAACAGAAACAAATGGCCCCCAAAGAGAAGACATACATATTACTATTTACACATGCACACTCACATGTGTGTATGGATCTGCTAATTTAAAGAACTGCTACTTCTTAAACCCTCATTTCTCAACTAGTGATTGTCTTAAGAGACTATCTAAAAATTATTTATTAAGTTTTTTTGGTTTTGTTATTTAGTATTTTATGTGAATATGCCAAATATTTGGTAAGTTGACAAGATTTATTTAATGAAAACATATTCCTGCAAAAAAACATTAAATAGGGAAAAAGATAATAAAAAATCAAATTTCTGCAACTTTATAAGCTGGACTTTCATTTCACAAATCGTGTAAATAGTTTGAGAAATTGGTAATATTACAACTCTGCTCTTTTAAAATCTTTTCACTTTTAATGTGTTGCTGAAGACATCTATTTCCACAGAAAAACATTTAAAGGAAGTAAAATGATTTCCATTGCAACAAGGCCTGTTTTTAATTACAATTTCATTTACTTTGGATTCAATGTTAGTGTTTACATTTTTTTGACATTGTTTTAAATCATTTTTGTGGAAAGCTAATAGGGACTTCGACCCTAAAATATATTCAATATAACCTTATTAGTGACTGCAAACAATTTTGTTCAATTAAACTTAAATTCTTGGGTTTATGTAGCACTCATTCATGTATAAGTCATTAAATGATCATTTATTAATCTTGTCAATAACATTAAGCTAGACAGTGGGGATACAATGAGGTAAGAAAGATAAATTCGGTCATTCATGGTCCTTGTTGTTTCATTGAGTAGACAGATATTTAAACAATTATAAAATATGACGCATTTTACAGAGAATTATTCTGAGTCTCATAACATAATAAGTTTAGCCTGCTCATTCAAAATTTGCTTTAGATCAGTGACCCAATTTACTCTTTTCATTTTCTTCCATTCAGAATATGAATGTCTAGTCTATGCCTATCCCACTATTATACTTTGGAATCACATGAGTTGTTTTGCACTCTCACAGGTCCAAAGATGGTGACGAATTTTGACCCACGATTGATCATACCCAGAATCTCACCCATAGACGATTTAGATTATTTAGATGATGAAATATGGAATGTTTTATTTGATATGTATCTGAGATTTTGAATTTAGAGTTAATGCTCAAATGGATTAAGACCTTTGGGACACTGGGACTAGGTGAATGTGGCTTTAGGAGCTCCATAAGGGAAATAGAAAAATAATGACCCCACTGTCAAATGTATGAGATTGAATAACATTGGGGAAAATTTGTCATGAAACCCCTAGCAATATGGCCTTTGTGTGCTTGAAATTTTGAAGAAACTGCCAAACTGTTTCTAATGTGGTGATATAATTTTAAATCCCTATGTGGCTTGGAAATAATCGTTCCAATTTTTCTAAGACTTTCACAATGAGCGGTAGGGTCGGTCTTTTTAATTTTAGGCGTGTTAGTGGAGGTGTAGTGATATCTTGTTGTGATATTAATTTGCATTTTCCTAGTGACTAATGATGTTAAACATTTTTTTTAATCTTTGATAGTCAAAAACAAAATGAAGTAAGCTAAATTCAAAGATAAGACTTTGTCCACATTAGAAGGGAGAAAAATAACTGTTCTATTGATCATGCTTATCTATTTATCTTTCACAAATTACTGCATTTTTTTTCTTCAAGTCTCCCCACTCTTGATCAAAACTGACCCTAGTGTTTAGCAAAAAAAGTGAAGAGACTGAGTATTTTTGCAATTCAGGGATTGTTACCCATTGAGATCCACTAATGGATACTATACTTTAGTAGACTCTTTCTGCTAGGTTATATTTTGCCTTGCATCTTGATTACATGGAAGGTTTAGGTTACATCTAAGAAACTGGGAAATTATTCTGACATATGTTGCCACAGCTCTTCCAGGTTTAGGCAATGTTACAGCTCCTTACCATTTTGTATTAACGATATTGTGGCTCTCTAGTACATATTTGCACAGAAGCACTAAGAGATATTGTCTTGGCTTTTAAAATTATTTGTCCATGTATTGCATTTTCTATAACTTAATTGGCTAATGCATGAGTGACCTAAATCCTATCACTTTGTGGCCGAGTATGGGAATGCTGGTCAAGATTCCCTGGTTTCACATGCCATCTCTCTTACTTACTACACGTGTGTCTTTGGGTAAGTTGAATGTGCCTCAGGGCCTCTGTGCCTCAGTGTCCTCATTTATAAAATGGAGATTATAATGGTTATCTCCCTCCCAGGATAATTAAGCATATTAAATAAATAATATATGTAAGGCACTTAGAATATATAATATGCACCAAGTACGTGTTACCATGAGGCTCTACCATGTTGTAGAAAATACAGTTAATGATTTCAACTCTGGAGACCATCATAGGGTTTAATAAAATAATAAGGAAGAAGTACCTGGTTTATGGTGTTTCCAATGAGTGAAGCAAGTACATCTTTTCTTTACTCTCCAATTTTCATTACAATAAACTCCAAGACGTTTTCAAATTATGTTTTCGTGACTGGTATTGCAAATTACCAATATAAAGAAGTGTTGATGCAAAAAGAGTCAATCTATATTATTTTTTATTATAAAGGGAAGTCGAATTATAATAAAGCAAATATTGGTAGATTTTTGTTACTCTCTTTACAACACTTTCATTTGTCCATAAGGGGTCAAGTGTCAATTCCAAAGTATTCTTGAATGTCAAATAAAATGCCAAGCAGAAGCAGACAAATATCATATGATTTCACATACTTGTGGAATATAAAAACAAAACAGAACAAAATAAACAAAATAGCAGTAAACTCTTAGATACTGATAAGCAACTAGTGGTTCCCAAAAGGGAAGGTTTGGGGTAGGTGGGTGGGAGGGTGAAGGAGATAAATTCTTAATAGTATATATAAAAATTCTTAATAGTAATACAAGTTGCTCACAGGGATGGTAGTACAGCATGGAGAATATAGCAAATGATTCTGTAACATCTTCCTATATTGACAGATAGCGACTGCACTAGTGGGGGTGAGGATTTAATAATATGGGTAATTGTTGAACCTCTGTGTTGTATATTGGAAATCATTGTAAGATTATATATTAGCAATCCTTCAATAAAAAATATTAAAAATATGCCTTGTGTTCTCCATCCACTTTTTTGATTCAATTATATATGGATACTACAAACAAATGAAAAAAATACTAATGAAGTTTCCTGATTGCTGAGGGAGTTGTAATTTTTCATTTCAAAGGTCAGCCACAACACTATGTATGAAGGAATAAATACAAACACTAAAATCATTGGTGATTAATTGAAAAAGTGGAAGGGATGACATTTGAATTTTTATTTTTTTATACTGTTTGAAGGGTTCTCATCTTTTAATAAGTTGTTGGGACAAACACTTATTGATGATGCTTGATAAAGGCATTGAAGGAGAAAATGAACTTTATTTGGGTAAAAACATTTGAGATGAAAATATCTCATATTGTTTCCCCAAGGTAATTTTTACTTACAAAGGGATCTGTAAAAAATGCATTTTTACAATTTTAATTATATGACCATTAAGAAGTATGTTTTTCTTTTTCAGGCAGCTCAGAGGACTTTCAGTGCTTTAATGTGTTTGGAGAACCCAAGACAAGTTACTACTTTATTTTTAATTCACACTTGGCTTAGATTTGGTCCTCTAGGAGACATACTGGAAGACATTTGGTTTTAAAAAAATAATAACAATAGCAATATTAAGGGTTTATGTTATCCACTAATTGTTTTTTTCTCATCCCCTAGTGGCTAAAAATGCCTCTTTGTGAATTTTCCAAATGTTTGCAGGTGCCGAATGAGTCAAATTTGCACCTGCAGATTTACATGAATATGTTTCCAGTGAGCTTCATGCTGAACAGTATATGGTGAATGCAATAAAAACAGATGGACCTAGGGACAGCTGGAGTCTGAGAAGAAAAATGAAAATAACAAAAGCAACAGCAACGAAAATCTGGCAAATATATCAATGTAGTTATCTTTCATTGGGTTGGGGGTGCAGTAGGTATTTTCAGCATAAAAATCACCAGCAGCTGAATTACAACTAGGAGAGAAATTGCACAGGCTCCACAAATCAATAACCCAACTAGCAAAATGTGGAATAATGATGTATTATTCCAGGTGCCTTGACAATAAACTAGGCACAATTCCCCCAGGGCAGACTCCCAGACTCCACCATCCATCTTTCCTTTTCTAAATTATCTATTGTGCCCTTTCAAGTTCTATAGATTCTTCCTTCAACTTAATTCTCTAATTAGAGGTTTCCCTTTCTCATAGCCAAAAATTAGCCTTTTCAATATTTCAAACCTGAGTTATTACAGATTTCCTGCCACTGGTATAGCAAGATGGCATTATGTAGACCATGCACGATTTTCAGTTCTGATTATAACACTATCACTTAATCATTTAACTCTTCCAGGCCTTAGCTACCTAATATAAAAGTAGCATCAGTGATTCCTTCCTCCTAGAACAGTGGAGAAGTAAAAAGGATAAGACAAATGGAGTTCCGTTGTACACCTGGTAATGCTCTGAACAGTGGGTCAAAGAAAAGTAATTTATGTAAAGGACCCAATAACAGAAGCTGATACTCTATGAAGGTTGTTTGTGATTTTTGTCTCAAGCTCACGGTTGATTTCAGAAAATGTATTCTGCATCTTGTTTCCTTTGATGGTTAAATAAAATCCACTGTATAACTACATATTTTTAGCTATCTTCCACATTCTCCCCAGATCCATTCTCCATCATTCCTTCTATCTGCCCTGAAATAAGAGGAGTGAAAGTGTCAAGATCCTTTAGAAGGATGTCATCATGGTTCAGACAATAGATAATGATAATGTGGACTAAAAATGGATATGTTGAAGAACAGTCAAATTTTAGATATTTTGAATATTGAAATAAGAATGCAGGCATTTTGAGGGGATATTCAATGGGGAAGGAGAGCATGAAGGAGTAGGAAGATTTCAAGTTGATTCCTAGGATTCTTGTTTAGAGGAATAGAATGAAAGGCCAAATGATAGAGGAATTTAAAAAATGTAGGAGAACAAATTTAGGGGGCATTTATGCATAAAATCTGAAAGAAAATAGAAGATACAATATTTTTTTCATTCTTTATTGCATTATTTTAGATTTCATTTCATTCTTTATCCACCTGAATATTTTACTTGTTAATTAGATTGCATGTTTTATATTAATATTAATAATTCATCATTTTTATTCTATCCTCAAAATCAACCTGACTTTAAACACAGATAAAATAGGTTAAATATAAACAATAAATATATATAATGAAAACCATAATCCAAAGAAATCTTGAGGGAATAGACTAATAACAAAGTTAGACTTTGGAATGATGAATATGACTAGGGAAAAAGAAGAAAACTTTATGTTAATGAAAGGGCCAGTTCATCAGGAATACATAGCAGTCTTAAATGTATATAAGCCTAATAGCATATTTCAAATATATGAAAATATCAAAATGTATACAAAAAAACTGATACAACTTGAAAGAAGTAGCAAATCCACAATTATAATACAGGATATCATTATTCTTCTCTTAGTAATTGAAAGACACATATATTAAAAATCAGTAATCATATAATACACTTGAACAATGCTATCAAGCAATTTGACATAATTAATGTTTAGACAACATTTAGCTGCCCATCACAGAATACATATCCTTCTCTAGTGCATATGGAACATTCACCAAATAGACCATATCGTGGGACTTAAATCTAAGCCTTAATAAATTTAGAAAGTTTAAAACAATAGAAATTATGTTCTCTGACCACAGTGGAATCAAACTATAAATCAATAGTAGAAACATGGTTGGCATAATAGAAATACTTTGAAATTAAACATTAAAAATTAATATTAAAATACTAATAGAGTATTTTAATTATATCATTATATTAATGTCTGAAATTAATATTGAAAATTTTAAATTAAACATGTTTTAAAATAAGACCTATTTTAAATAAAAACATCACAAAGAAAATTAAGAAATATTTTTCACTAAATGAAGATAAAAACACACCTGGTTAAATTTGTGGTATTCAGCTAAAACAATGCTTACAGGGAAATTTAAAGCAGTTCATATTTTTTAAAAAAAGGATTGAAATTAATTATACAAGCTTCTATCTTAGGAAACTAGAAAACATGAGTATATTAAATTCAATGTAAGTAAAAGGAAGAAAATAATAAAGATAAGAGCAGATATCAGTGAAAAAGAAGAAATAGTAAAGAAATTCAATGGTTGGGATGGGGGAGAGATTGACTGCAAACAGATGAGGGAATGATTGAAATATTCCTAATCTTGATTGTGATGCTATTAATTAAGTGGCCACATACCTTTATCAAAACTCATCAATCTCAGTAAACTTTATGCATCATAAAGACTACTTTAAAAAATTTACATTACGTATTCCAAATTCAAGGCCTTTTTTGTTGTATATGCATTTTAACATATCCTTACATTCAATAGCTGGACTTTTCATTTTCTTGTAAATATTTCTAATAAGCTTTTTATTTTAGAATACTACTAGATTTATAGAAAAGTTTCAAAAGAGTTCCTATACACCATACCCTGCTTTTGTTATTGTTGATACCTTACGTTAGTCTGGTATATTTGTCACAACTAATGAATTGATGTTGATACATTATCATTAATCATACTCCATACTTTATTCGTACTTCCTTTGTTTTTACCTGATGTCCTTTTTCTATTCTGTGGATCCATTCAAGATATATACCATAGAACATTTAGCTGTCATGTTTGCTTAGCCCTCTCTTAAACATGTTTCTCAGACCTTGATTTTGATGATCTTAGCAGGTTTAAGAAGTACTGGCCAGGTATTTTGTAGCTATCCATCAGTTGAGATTTGTCTGATGTTTTTTTTATGGCTAGTCTAGGAATATGTGGTTTTTGGAGGAAGACCATAGAGGTGAAATTCCATATACAATCAATATAATTTATCATGTTGAATTTGATACTTATCATCTGGCTGAGGGAATGTTTGTTAAGTTTCTTCCTCATAGATTTATTCTCCTCTTTCCAAACTGTACTCTTTGGTAGGAAGTCCCTATGAACAGCACACATTTAAGGAGTGGGTGATTATGCTAGAAATCCTTTAGAGCAGAGTATCTACAAAAATGTTTTGGACTTCTTCTCCACAGGAGATTTGTCTCTTCTGCCCCCACGCTCTGGTCTGAATGTCTGTGTCCACAGAAGCTCATATGATGAAATCTTCACACCCACTGTAATGGTGTTAGGAGGAGGCACTTTTAGAAGGTGCTTAGGGTGGAGCTCTGGTGAATGAGATTTAGCAACTTCACCAGGAGTAGATTCCATCTCAAGAAACCACTTCCTTTGCTCATCAATAAAACACAATTTCTTATCCATTCCAGTCGAAGCAATTAAATCAAATCTTTATGTTCCACCTACAATTCTAGTTCTCTTACCATTTCTGCCTTATCTGCAGTTACTGCCTCCACTAAAATTTGAACCCTCAATATCCTCCATAAGGGTTGGAATCAATGTCTTTCTAACTCCTGTTAATATTGGTATTTTGACTTTTTCCTAGTAATCACAATTGTTCTTAATGGCTTCTAGAATGGTGAACCCTCTTAGATGGTTTTCAACTGACTTTGCTCAGATCCATCAAAGAAGTCTCTATGGCAGATGTAGCCATACAAATTGTATTTCTTAAATAATAAGACTTGAAAATCAAAATTACTCCTTGATCCCTGTACTACAGAATGGATGTTGTATTAGCATACATGAACATTAATCTTGTTTGTATATTACCATCATAACTCTTAGGTGACTAGGTATTTTGTCAATGAGTGGTAATAGAATTTTGAAAGGAATCTTACTTTCTGAGCAGTAGGTCTCAATAGTGGGCTTAAAATATTCAGTGACCCATGTTGTAAAGAGATGTGTTGTCATCCAGACTTTGTAATTCCATTTAAAGAGCACAGGGAGAGTAGGTTTAGTATAATTCTTAAGGGCCCTGGTATTTTCAGAGTGGTAAATGACCATTGACCTAAACTTAGTCACCAGTTATAATAGCCCCTAATGTGAGTCAGCCTAACTTTCAAAGCTTTGAAGCCATGCATTGACTTCTCTTTAATTTTAAAATTCCAAGATGACATTTTCTTCCAGTAGAAGGTTGTTTTGTCTACATTTTACTTTAGTGAAGCCACCTTCATTTTATTAGCTAGATCTTCTGTATAATTTATTACAGCTTCTGCACATCAGGACTTGCTGCTTCACCTTGTACTTGTGTGTTATGGAGACAACTTCTTTCCTTAAACCTCATGATCCAACCTCTGCTCACTTCAAACTTTTCTTGGGCAGCTTCTTCACTTCTCTCAACCTTGGTAGAATTGGAGAGAGTAGGACTTTGTTCTGGATGAAGCCCCATTTGAAGGGAATGTTGTGGTTGGTTTAATCTTCTATCCAGACCATTACACTTTCTCCGTATCAGTAACAAGGCTGTTTTGTTTTCTTACCAGTCATGTGTTCACTGGAGTAGCAGTTTTAATTTCCTTCAATAATTTTTCCATGGCATTCATGACTTGGCTATTTGGTTCCAGAAGCCTAGTTTTCAGCCTATATTGACTCTTGACATGCATTCTTCACTAGGCTTAATTTATTTTCTAGCTTTTGATTAAAAGTGAGAGATGTGTGGCTCCTTTCACTTGAACACTTAGAGGCCATTGTAGAGTTACTAATTAGCCTAATTTCTATATTATTGTGTCTCAGGGATTAAGAAGGCCCAAGGAGAGGGAGAGGTAGCAGGAGGGGTTATGGTAAGTTGACATGGCAGTAAGAACACATACAATATTTATCCATTAAGTTTGCTCTCTTACATGGATATGGTTCATGGCACCCTAAAACAGTTCCAATAGTAACATTAAAAAAAAAAATCCCTGATCACAAATCACCAAAACAAAAAAAGTAAAGATGGAAAAGTTTGAAATGTGAAAATTACCAAAATGTGAGACACAGATGAAAAGTGAACAAATGCTTTTGGAAAAAATGGCACCAATAGACTTGCTTGACACAGGGTTGCCACAAATCAACAATTTGTAAAAGACAGTATCTGTGAAGTACAATAAAATAAAATATTCCTATATTTTTGTTCTAGTAGCCTGAATGAACAAGGGTATCAAATTTAGTTATTTATGTATTTAATCATTTATTTATGTCAGTATGGACTTACAGATATTAATTTTAAACTTTGAGTGACCATGTAATAACTGCTATTTTGTTGCTCAAGCTGTTTCATCTTTGGTAACTCAGAGATCTTTCAACTGGCTCCTGTGCCCTTTGACATACTCTCTTGGCTATGTGTTTTTATTTTATTTTATTTATTTTTCAGTGTTTTTTACTCTCTAAGACTAACAGATGCCCCAGGCTTATCTTGCATATTCCCTATCTTAACCTGTGAATTATGTTTCTTGAAGTAACCGTGTTTCCTTTTATTGGAGAACAATATTGGAAATAAAGAATCTGGTCCCTGGTGCTCACTGTTACTGGGGTGTAGTTACTTCTGTGCCCTCTCACCTGCCAGAGCAAGAAAGTATGCATTTCCGTGTGAATTTTAATTAGCAGAAATCTATCCTTTTATATTATCCAAATTTCAATTTTTTAATTTCTATTTAATCTTTCACTATTCCAAATCCATGGATATTTGCATCATGATTACTTTTAAGAATTATATTGTTATAACTTCCACACTCATATACATTTTGATCTTCCATCTTCCTGATTTTGTAATTTGTGCACATTATGATTTACAAGTTAAGCTTTATTTTACCCATATATATATCTAATTGAGCTAGAAACATTTGGTTTCCATAATGTTTCCATAAATGACTGGTATGATTTAGTATCCAGAATGTAAGAAGAACTCTTAAAAACCAGTCATATTTTAGAGACAATAACCTAAAAGAAATTTGGTCATGAAACTTGAATTTTTTTTAAATATAAATTAATGGTTTATTGCAAAACACAAAATTTTAGTTTCTTATTGTTAGCAAGGCCATGAGACGTAGGTGGAACTCGGGGCTAGAAGCTAGGCTCAAGAGTGGGCCAGCAGGCACTGGTTTACAGCCAACAGCAGGCGGGTGTTTCACAGGGCAGCTGGATCCTTCTTATCCATAAGCTGTTTGTTCACTGCATGTTCTGAGGCATGGGTCCATTTTGTAAAGTGCAAGACCATCTTGAAATGCTGAGAAAAGAATCACAGAAGCTTAACTTTGATGGAAGGCCATGAAGGGCCCATAGTGTAATGCAGAGTGCTGGGTGTGAATTTGGCAGCCACTGTGTTCTTGGGTTTGCACACCTAAACCTGGACTTGGTATACAGTGCTCAATTCTCATACCAGTGGATGCTCTGGGTTATTGATGAAGAGAATAAGACTGAAAATCTAACATGTGGGCACACCTAATATTGCCCAGAGTGACTGGTTACTGGTGATAAAGATAACAAGTCATAAAATGAATATATGAAAACTTACTCTATTTCATTGTTATCAAGCAAGTGAAATTAAAACCTCAATGAGATACCACTATATGAGGATCAGAGGAGTTAAAGTTTAAAAGACTGAAAATATGTGGTTGTGAAGACATGGAGCAATAGGAATTCTCATTCACTATTATAGATAGGTTTATTAGCACAAATCCTTTGAACTATTAGTATTATCTACTAAATTTGAATATACTCAGGTATATACTCTGTAGAAATGAGTGCACCTGTGACCAAGAGACATGTACAAGAATAATAGTGGATTTAATAGCCCCTGTAGGAAATGAACTAAATATTCATTAAGAGTAGCACAGAGAAATTAATCATGCTATATTCATACAATGTGACATTAACTGAAATGGAAATAATAATAGAAATATACAGTCTTAAAGATATTCAATTATTTTATGATTCTATTTTGTGGGTAAAATTGCAATATTTCCAGGATCTCTCACCTGACCTTAGTGCATCTCAGTATCAATAGGTACTTCCAAAGAATGAAGAGAAGCCATCCATCTCCATATCAGTAGGTGATTGCAAAGGGGAACAAGGGCATATCTGGACTGGAGAGTTTGGGTGTGGTCTCTTTTTGCAGCCAGGTCATGAGAGACAGGGGCAAGCAGAAGTGGATGACTGATTGTAAGAAATAAATAGGTTTCTACCACTTTGTTTTTCCCTTTGACTGATTTTGGCTTCAAAGCTAAATTGCCTCAGGGTAGGAAAATATTATCCCCTCAAAGTTGTATCTGGTGGTAGTCATCAGGACCTCTGAAGCCAAAATCTTTCTACATGGCTGTGACCCTTGGGTGGGCTGCCGCTAGAGATGGTGGGGAGATACTTGGAAACCCCCTGTGGATGGTGGGGAGGCCCCAGTGGCTGCAGCAGTGGAGGTTGTAGTTTACCTGGGAGCTCCCTATCCATGGGGCTTCCAACTGGGGAGACCCTAGTGGGGAATTGGTCTAGGGTAAAGCACCTCCTAGATAGGTGGGGCCTTCCCAAGAATTGGGGAAGAGTAGAGACACTAAAAACTGTGAAATTAACCCTCTCTGAAAAAGAAGACTGCTTAGCAGACCTGATTGTACCAGAGGGGATTGTGGGATGTTTATTTCTTGACATAATGGAAAGGGGTATCGAGGAGAGAGAGAGACTTTGGCAAGAGACACACTTCACCATCACTTGGAGGAATTGGGTGATAACCTATGAGATATCCTTAAGAAAGAGAGACAGGAGGATGAGATTAGAGATGGCAGTGTGAGAGGTGAGACAGATGCCTCCTCGTAAAACCACATATAATAAAATGTAATTAGTACAACTAATCCTGAAAGAGCAACAGGAAGAAAGGCTGTGCCAGACTGCATAAACCTGGAGAAGAGAACAGACTTCATGGAACAGAGTAAAATACCAAAGCTGTGATCTGGTGGGACTCAAGC
Source organism: Manis javanica (assembly GCF_040802235.1). Taxonomy (NCBI): domain Eukaryota; kingdom Metazoa; phylum Chordata; class Mammalia; order Pholidota; family Manidae; genus Manis; species Manis javanica. The sequence goes on from NC_133166.1 coordinate 58,801,268, forward strand.
CCTTCTCCCACCCCAGCTCACCGGCAGGAGGAAGAGAAACAGAACAGGAAGGGAGGGGAGGCTTAGGAATGCTGAACACCCAGCCATGGAGATCTGTTCTGGTAGCATGGGATTACATTGCATGGTGCTCTGGAGATTAGTGAAGTTGCAAAGCTAAGACAGGCAGAATACCCAGAGAGACTGAGATTTCAGCCACATGTGGAAAATGGATCCACATTCAGCTGCTCTGGGACAAAAGAAAGGTGGTCAGTCTGAGAAACTTCCTAACAGCAAGAGGGCTGCTAAAGGGTCAAGGATGGCACAGACCTTACTGCTCAGGAGAAAGGACAGGTGCACTATCCAGGCACACTCTGCCCAGCAGGTTGGGAAATTTCAGAAGCTTTAGGCACTCCATTTCCCCTGGCTGGCTACACAGCTCCAAGGATCCCATGGTGATACCCAACCAGCTGCACCTTCCTCCCAACCAGTCCACACTGGCTCGCAAACCTGCAACTCCTGCCCTAGCATCAGGCCAACTAGAGAGAAGCTATGCCTATGGCAGCTACAAATGCAAAGCATAGAGGCTTAGACCTCCATGCTCAGCACATTGGTTCTGGCAATGGAGGCAGGCATAGCAGCTGGGAAGCAGGATACAGCTCTTTCCTTCCCCCAGGCACCAGCACCATTCCCCCAGGACCACTGACATAACTCCATGGAGTGAGCAGCTCCAGAGACTAGAGCTTTTCGGCACTAGTGGGCAACACATACAAATATGAAACATCAAAGGAACCTGGTTCAAACCAAAATCACACAAACACCAGAAAAAGGATCAAGTGAAACTGAACAATCAGTCTTCCTAAAAGAGATTTGAACATAAAAATAATAATCATGCTCATAGAGGTCTATAAAAATATTCAAGAAATCAGGAAACAATTTCAGATGGAGATTCAATCATTATGGAATACAGTATCAGAATTGAAACATACAGTGGAGGGACATAAAATCAGATGAGCTATAGTGGAGGAGAAAGTAAATGGAATAGAAATTAGAGAAGAGCAATACAAAGAGTATGAGGCACAGAGAGAAAAAAGAACCTCTAGGAATGAAAGAATATTGAGAGACCTGTGTGAATAATCCAAACAGAACAATATTGGCATTATAGGGGTAACAGAAGAAGGAGAGAGAAAAAGGGACAAGAAACTTTGAGAAAGTAATTGCTGAAAGATTCCACAATCTGGAGAAGGAGATAGTCTCTCAGGTAATGGAGGTGCACAGATATCCCAAGACAAGGGACCCAAGGAAGAAAACACCAAGACATATAATAATTAGAATGGCAAAGATCAAAGATAAGGACAGACTTTTAAAAGTAGCTAGAGAGAGAGAAAAGATCACACACAAAGGAAAACCCATCAGGCTATCATCAGACTACTCAGCAGAAACCTTACAGGCCAGAAGGGAGGGGCATGATGTATTTAATGCAATGAAAAAGAAGGGCCTTGAACCAAGAATACACTACATGCAAGATTATCATTTAATTTTGAAGAAGGGATTAAACAATTTCCAGATAAGCAAAAGCTGAGAGAATTTACCTCCCACAAACCACCTCTAAGTATACTTTGGAGGGACTGCTATAGATGGAAGTGTTCCTAAGGCTAAATAGCTGTCACCAGAGGTAATAATACCACAGTAAATAAAGTAGAATGATTAATTACTAAGCAGATGCAAAATGAAATCCACTGCCCCAAAGTTTTGGTCAAGGGATAGACAAAGACTACAGAATATGATACCTAATATATAAAGAATGGTGAAGGAAGAAAAAGGAGAGGGAAGAAAAATAACCTTTAGATTGTGTTTGTAATAGCATACTAAGTGAATTCAGTTAGACTGTTAGATAGTAAGGAAGTTACCCTTAAATCTTTGGTAACCATGAACCTAAAGCCTGTAATAGCAATAAGTACGTCCCTATCAATAATCACCCTAAATATAAATGGTCTAAATGCAACAATCAAAATACACTGAGTCACTGAATGGTTAAGAAATAAAGACCCACCTATGCTACCTACAAGAGACTCACATCAAATCTAAAGACATACACAGACTAAAAGTGAAGGGATAGAAAAAGATATTTCATGCAACTAATAGGGAAAAGAAAGCAGGAGTTGCAGTACTTGTATCACACAAAATAGACTGCAAAACAAAGAAAGTCACAAGAGACAAAGAACACATAATGATAAAGGGGTCAGTCCAATAAGAGGATATTACCATTATAAATATCTATGCACCCAACACAACAGCACCTATGTATGTGAAACAAATACTAACAGAATTAAAAGGGGGAATAGAATGCAATGCATTCATTCTAGGAGACTTCAACACTCCACTCACTCCAAAGGACAGATCAACCAGACAAAAAATAAGTAAGGAGACACCTGCATGGAAAAATACGTTAGAAAAGATGGTCCTAATAGACATCTACAGAACACTCCAACCAAAAGCAGCAGGATACACATTCTTCTCAAGTGCACATGGAATGTTTTCAAGAACAGATCAAACTCTAGGCAACAAAACCAGCCTCATTAAATTCAGACTAAAATTGTACCAATCAGCTTCTCAGACCACAACATTATGAAACTAGAAATAAATTATGCAAAGAATATGAAAAAGCCCAGAAACACATGGAAGCTTAGCAACATGCTCCTAAATAACCAATGGATCAATGACCAAATAAAAACAGAGGTCAAGTAATATATGGAGAAAATGACAACAATAATTCAATGCCACAAAATCTGTAGGATGCAGTGAAGGTCGTGCTAAAAGGAAAGTATATTGCAATTCAGACCTACCTCAGAAAAGAAGAATAATCCCATATGAACAGCCTAAATTCACAATTATTAAACTAGAAAAAAAATGAAACCCAAAGTCATTAGAAGGAGGGACACAATAAAGATTAGAGCAGAATTAAATAAAGTTGAGAAAATAAAACAATAGAAAGAATCAATGAATGCAGAAGCTTGTTCTTTGAGAAAATAAACAAAATAGATAAACCCCTAGCAAGACTTATCAAGAAAAAAAAGAGAGTCTACACATGTAAAGAAAATAAAAAATGAGAAAGGAAAAAATCACTGTGTATATCACAGAAATACAAAGAATTATTAGTGAATACTATGAAAAATTATGTGCTAACAAACTGCGTAGAAGAAATGGACAAATTTCTAGAAAAATACAACCTTCCAAGGCTGACCCAGGAAGAAACAGAAAATATGAGCATACCAATTACCAGCAACGAAATTGAACTGATAATAAAAAACTACCTAAGAAGAAAACATCTGGACCAGATGGCCTCACCACTGAATTTTATCAAATATTTAGTGTAGACCTAATACCCAATCTCCTTAAAGTTTTCCAAAAATTATAAGATGAGGGAATACTTTCAAACTCATTCTAGGAGGCCAGCATCACTCTATACCAAAACCAGGCAAGGACACTCCAAAAAAATAAAATTACAGACCAATATCCCTGATGAACATAGATGCAAAAATATTCAACAAAATATTAGCAAACAAAATTCAAAAATATATCAAAAACATCATCCATCATGAACAAGAGAGATTTACTCCACGGTTGCGACAATGGGACAACATTCGAAACTCCACCAACATCATCCACTACATCAACAAAAAGAAGGACAAAAACCACATGATCATTACACGGGAAGATGGTGGCATGAGTAGTTCAGAGGAAATCTCCTCCCCAAAACATATATATTTATGAAAATACAATAAATACAACTATTTCTAAAAGAGACAACAATGAATGCAGTACAACAGCCAGGATACATCTATATCTGTGATAACTCAGTATCACACAAAGGGGGTAAGATACAAGCCACGGCCAGGTGGGACCCGAATGCTCCCCCACCCCAAAACCCTGTGGAAAGAAAGGAGCCGGAACGTGAAGGGAGTGAAAGCCCAGGACTGCTAAACAACAAGCTCTAGAAATCCATACCCGTAACGCAGACACAAGGTACACGGGGTGCTGGACATTAGAGAAATGGAAAAGCAAAACCTGTGGGCAGGTCCCTGCAATGGGCGCCCCTGAGACAAAAGAAAAGCGACTGCTTTCTGCAAGTCTTAAAGAAACAGGGACCCAATAGCTGGACAAAGTTGTCCCAGCAGCTGGGAATACCAGGGAAACTTAGGCTCCCTAAACAGAGGCAGTGCAGCGCTGAAGCCCCTCACAGGACTAGACAGCCTGCCAGTCATTCCTCCAACTAGCACGGACCCTGACACACGGGTCCAGTACCAGGAGAGTGGGAGTGTGCATCAGAGGTGGAAGCGCTGGAAGGAACCGAGAGCAGATCCATGAGCCGCAGGAGAGGCTTGTGCTAGCCCACAGCAGCGCGACTGAACAGCTTGGGCGATGCTCATGCACACCAGCAGCAGTGAAGCCAGAGCCTGGTAGAAGCCTGCATGGAAAAGCCCAGCACACACCGGCAGTGGAGCCAGACAGGCAGGCACGCACCCAGGAGCTGACCGGAATCCCAGTCCAATGCACAGCACCCTGGGCCAGACCCAAAGGCCACTGCTGCCACACAACTTTGTGGCAGGGTCGCTGTTATCATGGAGGAGTGTACCTGGTGTGCCTGCCACTCCCCACAGGGCTCCGCGCTGCTCTGACAAACACCCTGCCCACAGCAGCTTAGGAGATTAACCCAGTGGCTGCTAAAGGCGTGCAGGCAGCCATCACAGGCAGCGGAGAAGGGCAAGGCATCCAGCAAGCAGGAAAGGACTTTCTTCTCTCAGCTGGCACACCCACAACCTGCCTACAGCCACTGCTATCACCATGAAAAGGCAAAAAAATCTGGTCCAGTCCAAGATAGTTACACCTGAGCAAGGATCTGCAGAGCCGAACTAACCAGTCTCCCTGAAAAAGAATTCAAAATAAAAATCATAAACATGCTAACAGAGCTGCAGAGAAATATGCAAGAGCTAAGGGATGAAGGCTGGAGGGAGATTACAGATGTCCGGAGGGAAATCACAGATGTCCGGAGGGAGATTACAGAATTGAAACAAACTCTGGAAGGATTTATAAGCAGAATGGATAAGATGCAAGAGGCCATTGATGGAATAGAAACCAGAGAACAGGAACACATAGAAGCTGATGCAAAGAGAGACAAAAGGAATGTCAGGAATTAAACAATATTAAGAGAAATGTATGACCAACCCAAAAGGAACAATATCCGTTTTATAGGGGTACCAGAGGAAGAAGAGAGAGAAAAAGGGATAGAAAGTGTCTTTGAAGAAATAATTGCTGAGAACTTCCCCAAACTGGGGGAAGAAATAGTTGCTCAGAAAATGGAGGCACACAGAACTCATGAGAGACAAGATCCAAAGAGGTCAACATCAAGACACATAATAACTAAAATGGCAAAGATCAAGGACAGGGACAGAGTATTAAAGGCAGCCAGAGAGAGAAAAAGTCACCTACAAAGGAAAACCCATCAGGCTATCATCAGACTTCTCAACAGAAATGTTACAGGCCAGAAGAGAATGACATGATATTTTTAATGCAATGAAACAGAAGGGCCTTGAACCAAGGACACTGTATCCAGTGAGATTATCATTTAAATATGAAGGAGGGATTAAACAATTCCCAGACAAGCAAAAGTTGAGGGAATTTGCATCCCACAAACCACCTCTACAGGGCATCTTACAGGGATTGCTCTACATGGGAGCACTCCTAAAAAAGAGCACAGAAAAAAACATCCAACATATGAAGAAGGGAGGAGGAGGAAAAAGAAGGGAGAGAAATAATCATCAGACTGTTCATAACAGCTCAATAAGTGAGTGAGGTCAGACAGTAAGGGAGTAAACAAGCTAACTTTGAACCTTTGGTAACCACAAATCTAAAGCCTGCAATGGCAATAAGTACATATCTTTCAATAGTCACCCTAAATGTAAATGGACTAAATATACCAATCAAAAGATACAGAGTAATAGAATGGATAAAAAAAGCAAGATCCATCTATATGTTGCTTACAAGAGACTCACCTCAAACCCAAAGACATGTATTATTTATTAAAAGTCAAGGGCTGGAAAAATATATTTCATGCAAACAACAGAGTGAAAAAAGCAGGTGTTGCAATACTAGTATCAGACAAAATAGACTTCAAAATAAAGAAAGTCACAAGAGATAAAGAAGGACATTACATAATGATAAAGGACTCAGTCCAACAAGAGGATATAACCCTTATAAATATATATGCACCCAACACAGGAGCACCAATATATGTGAAACAAATACTAACAGAATTAAAAGAGGAAATAGAATGCAATGCATTCATTTTGGAGGATTTTAACACACCACTCACCCCAAAGGACAGATCCACCAGACAGAAAATAAGTAAGGACACAGAGGCACTGAACAACATGCTAAAACAGATGGACCTAATAGACACCTATAGAACTCTACATCCAAAAGCAACAGGAGACACATTCTTCTCAAGTGCACATGGAACATCCTCCAGAATAGACCACATGTTAGGCCACAAAAAGAACCTCAGTAAATTCCAAAAGATTGAAATCCTACCAACCAACTTTTTAGACCACAAAGGTATAAAACTAGAAATAAATTGTACAAAGAAAGAAAAAAAGCTCACAAACACAAGGAGGCTTAACAACATGCTCTTAAATAATCAATCGATCAATGACCAAATTAAAATAGAGATCAATTAATATACAGAAACAAATGACAACAACACAAAGCCCCAATTTCTGTGGGATGCAGTAAAAGCAGTTTTAAGAGGGAAGTATATAGCAATCCAGGCATATTTAAAGAAGGAGGAACAATCCCAAATGAATAGTCTAATGTCACAATTATCGAAATTGGAAAAAGAAGAACAAATGAGGCCTAAGGTCAGCAGAAGGAGGGACATAATAAAGATCATAGAAGAAATAAGTAAAATTGAGAAGAAAAAAACAATAGAAAAAATCAATGAAACCAAGAGCTGGTTCTTTGAGAAAATAAACAAAATAGATAAGCCTTTAGCCAGAGTTATTAAGAGAAAAAGAGAGTCAACACACATCAACAGATTTAAAAACAAGAAAGGAAAAATCATGACAAACCGCACAGAAATACAAAGAATTATTAGAGAATACTATGAAAACCTATATGCTACCAAGCTGGAAAACCTAGGAGAAATGAACAACTTCTTAGAAAAATACAACCTTCCAAGACTGACCCAGAAAGAAACAGAAAATCTAAACAGACCAATTACCAGCAACGAAATTGAATCAGTAATCAAAAAACTACCGAAGAACAAAACCCCCGGACCAGATGGATTTACCTCAGAATTTTATCAGACATACAGAGAAGACATAACACCCATTCTCCTTAAAGTTTTCCAAAAAATATAAGAGGAGGGAATACTCCCAAACTCATTCTATGAAGCCATCATCACTGTAATACCAAAACCAGGCAAAGACCCCACCAATAAAGAAAACTACAGACCAATATCCCTGATGAACATAGATGCAAAAATACTCAACAAAATATTAGCAAACCAAATTCAAAAATACATCAAAAGGATCATACACCATGACCAAGTGCGATTCATCCCAGGGATGCAAGGATGGTACAATATTTGAAAATCCATCAACATCATCCACCACATCAACAAAAAGAAAGACAAAAACCACATGATCATCTCCATAGATGCGGAAAAAGCATTCGACAAAATTCAACATTCATTCATGCTTAAAACTCTCAACAAAATGGGCATAGAGGTCAATTACCTCAACATAATAAAGGCCATATATGATAAACCCATAGCTAACATTATACCGAACAGGAAAAGGCTGAAAGCTTTTCCTCTGAGATCAGGAACAAGACAGGGATGCCCACTTTCCCCACTGTTATTCAATGTGGTACTGGAGGTCCTAGCCAGGGCAATCAGACAAAACAAAGAAATACAAGGAATCCAGATTGGTAAAGAAGAAGTCAGAGTGTCACTGTTTGCAGATGACATGATATTATACATAAAAAACCCTAAGGACTCCACTGCAAAACTACTAGAACTAATATCAGAATTCAGCAAAGTTGCAGGATACAAAATTAGCACACAGAAATCTGTAGCATTCCTATACACTCACAATGAGCTAGTAGAAAGAGAAATCAGGAAAACAATTCCATTCACAATATCATCAAAAAGAATAAAATACCTAGGAATAAACCTAACCAAGGAAGTGAAAGACCTATACCCTGAAAATTATAAGACACTCTTAAGATAAATTAAAGAGGTCACTAACAAATGGAAACTCATCCCATGCTCCTGGCTAGGAAGAATTAATATCGTCAAAATGGCCATCCTGCCCAAAGCAATATACAGATTCAATGCAATCCCTATCAAACTAGCAATAGCATTCTTCAATGAACTGGAACAAATAGTTCAAAAAATCATACGGAACCGTCAAAGACCCTGAATAGCCAACACAATCCTGAGAAGGAAGAATAAAGTGGGGGGGATCTTGCTCCCCAACTTCAAGCTCTACTACAAAGCCACAGTAATCAAGACAATTTGGTACTGGCACAAGAACAGAGCCACAGACCAGTGGAACAGATTAGAGACTCCAGACATTATCCCAAACATATATGGCCAATTAATATCTGATAAAAGAGCCATGGACATACAATGGGGAAATGACACTCTTCAAAGATGGTGCTAGCAAAACTGGACAGCTACATGTAAGAGAATGAAGCAGATGACTGTCTAACCCCATACACAAAACTAAACTCCAAATGGATCAAAGACCTGAATGTAAGTCATGAAACCATAAAACTCTTAGAAAAAAATTCAGGCAAAAATCTCTTGGACATAAACATGAGCGACTTCTTCATGAACATATCTCCTCGGGCAAGGGAAACAAAAGCAAAAATGAAGAAGTGGAACTATATCAAGCTGAAAAGCTTCTGTGCAGCAAAGGACACGATTAATAGATCAAATAGGTATCCTACATTATGGGAAAACATATTCATAAATGACAGATCCGATAAAGGATTGACATCCAAAATATATAAAGAGCTCACACACCTCAACAAACAAAAAGCAAATAATCCAATTAAAAAATGGGCAGAGGAGCTGAATAGACAGTTCTCTAAAGAAGAAATCCAGATGGCCAGCAGGCACATGAAAAGATGCTCCACATCGCTAATGATGAGAGAAATGCAAATTAAAACCACAATGAGATATCACCTCACACCAGTAAGGACTGCCATCATTGAAAAGACAAAAAACAACAAATGTTGGCGAGGTTGTGGAGAAAGGGGAACCCTCCTACACTGCTGGTGCTAATGTAAACTTGTTCAACCATTGTGGAAAGCAGTATGGGGGTTCCTCAGAATGCTCAAAATAGAAATACCATTTGACCCAAGAATTCCACTTCTAGGAATTTACCCTAAGAATGCAGCACTCCAGTTTGAAAAAGACAGATGCATCCCTATGTTTATTGCTGCACTGTTTATAATAGCCACGTTATAGAAGCAACCTAAATGTCCATCAGTAGATGAATGGATAAAGAAGAGATGGTACATACACACAATGGAATGTTATGCAGCCATAAGAAAAAAACAGATCCTACCATTTGCAACAACATGGATGGAGCTAGAGGGTATTATGCTAAGTGAAATAAGCCAAGCGGAGAAGGACAAGTACCAAATTATTTCACTCATATGTGGAGTATAAGAACAAAGGATAACTGAAGGAACAGAACAGCAGCAGAATCACAGAACCCAAGAATGGACTAATAGTTACCAAAGGGAAAGGGACTGGGGACAATGGGTGGGAAGGGAGGGATAAGGGTGGAGTCAAAGAAAGAGGGCATTATGATTAGCATGTATAGTGTCTGGTGGGCATGGAGAGGGCTGTACAACACAGAGAAGACAAGTAGTGATTTTACAGCATCTTGCTACACAGATGAACAGTAACTGTGAAGGGGTATGTGGGGGGGACTTTGTGAAGGGGGGAACCTAGTAAACATAATGTTATTTCTGTAATTGTAGATTAATGATACCAAAATAAAAAAAGTAAAAAAAATAAAAACACATGTTCATCCCCATAGATGCCAAAAAGCATTTGAAAAAATTCAACATTCATTCGCCATAAAAACTGTCAACAAAACAGGTATAGAGGGCAATTACTTCAACATAACAAAGGCCATATTTGACAAACCAACTGCCAACATCATATTTATCAGTGAGAAGGTGAAAGCTTTTCCTTTAAGATAAGGAATAAGACAAGGATGCCCACTGTCCCCACTTTTATTCAACATAGTACTGGAGGTCCTAGCCATGGCAATCAGACAACACAAAGAAGTAAAAGGCATTCAGATTGGTAAGGAAGAAGTTAAACTATCACTGTTTGCAGATGATGTGTTTTTGTACATAAAATATCCTAAAGAATCCACTCCAAACCTTCTAGATGTAATACTTGAATTCAGCAAAGTTTCAGGATACCAAATTAATACACAGAAATCTGTTGCATTTCTATACACTAATGATGAACTACCAGAAATAGATATCAGGATAATAATTCCATTCACCATTGCATGAAAAAGAATAAAAAACCTAGGAATAAACCTAAGCAAGGAAGTGAAAGACCCATACCCTGAAAACTACAAAACACTCATGAGAGAAATTAAAGATACCAATAAATGGAAATACACCCCATGGGTAGGAAGAATTAATATTGTCAAAATGGCTATCCTCTCTCAAGCAATCTACTGATTCAATGCAATCCCTATCAAAATACCAAGAGCATTCTTCAATGAACTAGAGCAAATAGTTCTGTAAGTCATATGGAACCACAGAAGACCCCAAATAACTGAAGCATTCCTGAGAAGGAAGAATAAAGCTGGGGGCATTATGCCCCCCAACTTCAAGCTCTACTACAAAGCCACAGTAATCAAGGCAATTTGGTACTGGCACAAAGACAGACCCATAGACCAATGGAACAGACTAGAGAGCCCAGATATAAACACAAGCATATATGGTCAATTGATATATGATAAAGGAGCCATGACCATACACTGGGGAAATGACAGCCTCTTCAACAACTGGTGTTGGTAAAACTGGACAGCTACATGCAAGAGAATGAAACTGGATTATTGTCTAACCCCATACACGAAAGTAAACTCAAAATGGATCAGACCTGAATGTAACTCATGAAACCATAATACTCTTAGAAGACAATATAGGCAAAACTCTCCTATATATAAATATGCGCAACTTTTACTGAATGTGTCTCCTCAGGCAAGGGAAGCAAAAGCAAAAATGAACAAATGAGACTACATCAAGCTGAAAAACTTCTCTGCAGCAAAGGACACCATCAGTGAAACAAAATGGCATCCTACTTTATGGGAGAACATATTTGTAAATGGCATATCTGACAAGGGGTTAACATCCAAAATATATAAAAATCTCACTCACCTCAATGCCCAAAAAACAAATAACCCAATTAAAAAGTGGGTGGAGGATATGAACAGACATTTCTCCAAAGAAGCATTTCAGATGGCCAACAAGCACATGAAAAGTTGCTCCACATTGCTAATTATCAGGGAAATGCAAATTTAAACCATAATGAGATATCACCTCACACCAGTAGGATGGTCAGTGTCAAAAAAGCCTAAGGACAACAAATGCTGGTGAGGATGCTGAGAAAGGGGAACCCTCCTACACTGCTGGTGGGAATGAAAACTAGTTCAACCATTGTGGAAACAATATGGAGGTTACTCAAAATACTAGAAATAGAAATTCCATTTGACTTGGATATTCCACTCCTAGGAATTTATCCAAAGAATGCAAGTTATCAGATTCAAGAAGATATATGCACCCCTATGTTTGTTTCAGCACTATTTACAATAGCCAAAATATTAATCTAAGTGTACATCCGTAGATGAATGGAAAAAGAAGATGTGGTACATATACACAATGGAATGCTATTCAGCCATAACAAGAAAACAAATTGTACCATTTGCAACAACATGAATGGAGCTGGAGGGTATAATGCTCAGTGAAATAAGCCAGGTGCAGAAAGATAGTACCAAATGATTTCCCTCATTTGTGGAGTATAACAACAAAGCAAAAGTGAAGGAACAAAACAGCAGCAGACTCACAGACTTCAAGAAGGGACTAGTGGTTACCAGAGCATGAGTGAGGGACAATGCATGGGGAGGGAAGGAGAAGTGGATTGAGGGGTATTATGATTGGTGCATATGGTTTTTGGGGGTCATGGGGGAGACAGTGTAGCACAGAGACAAGTAGTGACTCTGTGACATCTTACTATGCTGATGGACAGTGATTTCAATCGGGAATGTGGAGGCAATTTGATAATATATGTGAATGTAGTAACCACAATGTTTATCATGTGAAACCTTCATAAGAGTGTATATCAGTGATACCTTAGCAAAAAAATAGTAATTTTTTTATATCCACATTTATTGGATGTTACAGATAGATTAGGTTACAGAGATCTTTTGCTGGGTAAATATATGGATATTTTCTAAAACTAGGAATCCTTAGTAAATTCTAGACTAAATATGAACTATAATCCTATAAGTCTTCTAAATTTATCTAATTTCTCAACTCTTTGGACCACGATGATTTTTTTATTTTTGTTACATCACTGATTAACTTCTGATTTCACAAAACAGAATGAATTTCAAATCTATAACTGGCATATGATTTCCCATAAATTATCACATTTATTCCATAGTTTATTGTTATTTGACAGGATTTTTTATTTTTATTTCTCAGATGACAAGAGACAGCCTCAAAGTTTTAGCAACTTGTCCAAAGTCTTACAACTAATAAATGGAAGACCTGGTAAAGATTCCAGAGCTGTCTTCCTAAAGACAATGTCCTTTCACTATTCCATTACGTTAAGAAGTATGTTTCTCAGATTAGTGGTACCACTGGATATTCCACCCCCCAAAAGGAGTTCTTTAATCAAAGATATTTAAGAAACGATGCATACAGGATCTTCTCTTAGAGATGTACACAACATATGAGCATTGTTAAAGTAAGAGAATTTCTGCAGTGATAAACTTAACTTTGTTTAACCAAAGAATTCCCCAATGGATTTGAGTCCAAACCATTTTTACAGTCAAAGCTCTTGTTCAATCAGTCCTAGTAAACAGCTTTCTGAAGAAAATGTGACAAAATTGAAAGTTATATCACAGTTGACCGATTATTTTTTAAATTTGATTTGTCAAAATCATGATTGGAATACTGATGCTTGCTGCAACATAGATGAACTTGGAAATATGTTAAATGAAAAAAGTCAGACACAGAAGGCCATAGATAAGACCCCCTTAGAGCTTGGACTCCATTTATAATGAAATGTCCAGAGTAGAGAAATAATCCATAGAGATAGAGAGCAGATTAGTGGTTATCAGATGTTGGGTGGAAGGGAAAATAGGAACTGACTACTGATGAATTTTTGTATTTTTGGAATTCTTTGAGTGTTAGTTATGAAAATTCCCTGGAATGATACAGGTTGCACAATTCTGTGACTCATCTAAAAGTTAAGTTGTACACTTCAAAAAAGTAAATTTCTTGTATTGGAATTATATTTCAATAGTCATGTTATTAAAACTAAAAGCAAGAGGAAATACACATGATTATTAAGCATATTAGTAACTAAATAAATTCAAATTCAAGTTGATTGATAATATATATATTTTTTAAATGCATGTGTTTGAAAAGTGATTACATTCTTTACCGAGTATGGCCTTGAGAGTCAGAGTGATCAGGGTGTGAAATTAAACCACGTATTTACCAAATATGTGATGCCGGACAAGCAGTGTAGTTTGGTTGTTGCTGATAATTGCTTTGATGTAAAATGGGAATAATAACAAACACCTCTTCCAGCTGCTGTAGGTGCTACAGAGATAACAAATGTCTGGCACCTTGCATTGGCATGCAGAGTTGGTGTCCAATTCTGCTAGGTGCCAGCAATGATAGACAGAAGATGAAACATGCTCTCTATAGTCAGTTCTCTCACCTTGCCCTCAAATGGCTTGACAGCCAAGCTAGGGAGCAGAGAAAACAACAGTGGAGGGAGATTGGGGTCATCCCCAGATAAAGACTGAGACACCATCTTCTGTGCTTCTGGGTACATGTGGGTGTGGCTCTGGGAATGTAGGATGGATGGAAGAAATGTCATCCTGCATGTTTCTGTGTACTATTTGTTTGTACTATATACATAGTTCTATCTTAATATGTGTGTATGTCAATTTTATAATAATAAAAATGGATCATCTGTCATTCTATATATATTATCATTTTCTAAAAAGTGAATACACTAAAAACTGGAAGGAATCAATGAGATGCTATGTGTAGTGCTGAAATTTGATTCAACTTTATCTGGAAAATGACTTGAGGACCTCAATACATTTATATCAGTTGTCCTAATAATTCTTCCAGAAATCTCATAATTAAATACAAAAGGAAAACAAATCTTTAAAAGTGTTAATGCCTTTTGTAGGATATTGAGAGGGTGAGTCTATGCTATTGCTTCATTGACATTCATGTAGTTTGGCCAAGCAGCCTTTGCGGGGTCTTAAACTTATGCTAGCCCTCAAAGAAGCATGGGCCCTAGATAAAACCTTGAAAGTCACAAGGAAATGCAAGCACTTGACATAACTTCCCCAATTGGTCTTGTGACACACAATCTCCTCCAGCTCCTTGGACTTTCCCTTGTGTGTCTCTAAGATAAGAGCCCTGGGAGCTTACTAAAAACCCACTCTTTTGATTTGCATTGACCAGTTAGGCCTCACCCAGGAACCCCAAAGTATTATACCTGGGGACCCTAATAAAAGCATGTGCCCAACTCTCATGGTTCTGTCTCCTATATCCAGCCCTGACCTCCTGATGTGAGCCCTCAAGGCATGCCTGTTATTTCTTTCAGGGCCTGGGAGTAATGAACCTCTCTATTTGAATTTCTCCTGTGGTCTTTTGTTGAACCACAGCTTACCATTCTGCACCCCAGGGCTCCACTTAACAAATATTAATTCAACTAAGTGTAACTTAGAGTTACTCATAATTATAAAACTGGAAACAAATTAAATGACCAATGGTAGGAATATGATTAATTAAATCAAGCTCCACTCACCAGATGGATCATTATGCACTCATTAAAATAATTGTTTAAAAAACATTGTGATGATACACCAAATACTTTTTTGTAAATGCTAAGTAGATAATTATTATATAATGAACTAAAGTAGGTAAAATATTCATGAAAGACATAACTGTAGAGACACCATAAAAGTGCCAAATACAAAGGATTATAATTTTTGAGTGATGAGATTATGTGTTTTTTCTTACTTATTGATATATTTTCAAAATTTGCACAATAAATATGTATTTTATAAATATATAAAATATTCTGGACATTAAATAGAAGAGTTACAATCTAACATAAGAGATTATCTAATAGGGACATATCAGATATATTTTAGCAAAGTCCAGGAATATAATGCCAAATACCACAAAAAATATGAAAGGTATTAACATTATTTGCACACATATTACATTATATTTAATGTTCTAAGAGATTTACATATATTAGTTATCTAAATTATGACAACCAGCTAGTGGCATAGTATTTTTCTCCCCGTCATTTAACATTTTGGGAAGATGAAGCCATTTAGGAATAAGAAATTTGCTCATCCAGCAAATGATGGAGTCAAGATTCAAACCCAGCCAATCTGGCTCCAATATTCTAAACCCTAATAGAATAAACTAACCAGTGTTTGTGTTTAATATATTCCAGTATTCCTAATAACTTTTCTTACAAATAATAAAAAAAAAGACTAACAGTATTTTAACCTTCAGAGATTTAGTCAGTTAAGTAAATGAAAATTTATACACAAACTCACATATGCATACACACAAACACACACATACAAATATAGCCATAATAATTATTTTTTATGACTTTCTCAATGCCCTTTGTGAAAAATTTACAATGAATGACTTACTTGCTCTGTAGGAAAGATATGGATTTGTTAATTAAGCCTGAGTCTATATGACTTCTATTTAAGGGTGAAAATTTGTCATATAGCTTGTGATAATCAAGGCATCCAGAACCTAAAGATGGTGACTTGAAAAATGTAAGAACAAAATAAAAAAACCCAGAAAGGTGAAAAAATATTCAAACATCTGTTCTAGATGATTCTAGACACAGAAGCATCATTATGTTAAGCCTGCGGTTCCTTTTCTCAATTTAACCTAATGTGTTTATCACTAAGTTCTCAGATAATCCTTCTCTTCTATTCTGAAGATGAATTTGTGCTAAAAATGCGGTGAAACAATCTGTAATTTCCATTATTTTAAGGAAATTTTTAGTTTTAATTAAAGTTATTAATGTCACATGAAAGAACTTTCGTTTAAGGCTGTGTATCTATTGATTGTCTGCAAACACCCATAATGAAAGTGGTTTGTGCAGGATGGACATTAAGAACCTCATATTAAGTTCTTCTTTGGAGTCATTCTCTTTTTGTTGTTGTTTTTCTTTAAGATCTCACAGTATTAGTTCATTCATTCAAATAGTTATTGCCTAACAGAACTCTCATGGACTGAAAGAGTTAATAAAGCTTCCAAGTGCCACCATATCACAATTTATTACCAACTGAAATATTCTAATAGATTATACATTTGCAAGACAGACCTTTATAGAACAGTGCTTGAAACTTCTACTTCAAGTCAATACTGAGACACTGATATCAACTCCCTAAGTGAAGCAGACATCCTTATTCATATAAAAATACTTTTTGTTTAGACAGACCTTGCAGCAAACTTCCCCAAACTTCTTATCCTAAGAAGTGCAAACTGTGAGAAAAAGTTTCTGACACTAATGCACCATAATTTTCCTATGTGATATTAACTAGTGCTAATGATGGGCCATCTATGCTTCCAAATTATACTTTTTAAAACGTTTTTCTCCACTTTTATCAACTTTATTTAATACTAGGGATATAGAGCAACACAAGTAAAATATAGCTATCTTTTCTACATGTCAGTTCCATGTAAGTAAGGTATTGTTTTCTGGTTTTCTTTCTTCTATATCCAAGAGTAACAAATCTCTGATAGATGATAGAAGCAGGATAAAAATCTTTTTATAGAGTAAGGAATTGAACAGATCATACAGCAAAATATATGTTCCATGTGTAAAGGAAGAATCTGAAACAAAAGAGCACAGAAGAGAAAACAATTATCCTTGCAAAATCTATTCAAAGGAATCCAGATTTAGAACTGGTCCATAAGATAAATGCACACACACACACCACACATATATATAAAATATCTCAAGTAAGTTATATATAACATTGAATAATACCTTCTTCCTAAGCACTATGCAGAGTGCTAGAACAGAGAAGATGATCAGTAAATATCTGTTGAATAGACAGATGAAGTAAAAGATGAATGGGGATGGATGGAGAGATACAAGGGCTGCATGGATGAATGGATGATAAACAGAATAAAGGAACAAAACTAAAATATCCTTAAGTTTAAGTGAAGAAGGTGGAGGCCTGCTAGGTACATCATCTCACATGAATAAGAACATTCCATTGATAGGCATATTCATAGTAAAGATACTGTTTTTCCTGGTGGAGGAAGTTTATAATAAGAGGCACTTATGCACAGTGAAAATTAAAAAAAAGGTACAGTCTTGGAAGCTAAGACAACTTGGCTTCATTTCACAGGTCTGCAACTTTCTATCTGGATAACTGTAACTGCATTTCTTAACCTTTAAAAGCCTCAGTGTTCTCATCGGCAAACTTGGGTATTTATGTTATATCATTGTCAGAAAGTCTTGATGTCAGTATGAAAGTGCTGAAATATGAAAGGTGCTCACAAATGGTAACTACGCTTATTTGGTGAGAGCAACCATTGGCAGTACCCTATTATATTTGGTAACCACCTTGCCTTGAATTCTACAGTGTCCTTTAAAAAGAAAATTGTAAAAGCATTTAAAAGAAATCAAGGGAATGTCTAGTTTAAAAACTCATTTCATATAAATCCACATTTTCTGAACTGATTAAATAATAACACTACTTTAGGGACTATGACAGTTCCACATGTTGATGATAAGACAAATGTATCATACTGGTTAAAACAGAGGCTTTCTAATCAGATTGTGTTTCATTTCCTGCTCTGCCACACACACCTGTTTGACTCTGGGCAAGTTAATTAACTTTCTAAGGCTCAGTGATCTCATCCCTAAAACAAGGATTAAAAATACCTCTATCCTCCGGTTGTTGTAAATCCTGAAAAGTACGTTTTACACAAAGCTCTTAACTTTATGTAAATGAGAACTCAATTATTCTTCACAACAGATGATGAAGTAAGTAATATTATTATCCTCATATGAAGAAGAAAACACGAGGCACTGAGAGAGGAAGTCATTTGCTCAAGGTCACAAACCTGAGGAAGTGATAGGGTTGGATCTGCACCTAGAGGATCTGGTGATAGAAAACGCCTACCCGTTAACATGTATTACCTCTCTATGCTCTCCTGGTAGTAATATGCAAGGACATTGAAGCCATTTGAAAAAAGAAGGGTGCAACATTTTTTATATACACTTAGAAACTGACAGAAGCCCCACACCTACTACCTTAGCAGGAATGCTGTGATTTTTAAATTAAAGCCAGATTTCTCTAACAACTGGTTGGAAACTCAAGATAACGCAGATTGCTTTTCCCATGGGAAAACATTTTCAACTTCGTCTTAGAAATCAAAAGAATAATATGATTTACTATAGTAAGCTGGGACGTTCATTTAACTGTTGGATTTTATCTAGTGTGTCATGTGACAGATATCCATACTAATATCTGAAAAAAATGAGAAGTGGCAGGTTTTGAAGGAAACTGTAACAAATTTAGTATCACTACATTCATATCTAAGGTCCATTCTGCTGTTTATCAAACAGCTCTGGACTTGGGCTAATTTCCTTCATATCTTTGATCTTCAGTTTCCTTGTGTGTAAAATCTGAACTTACACTTCACAAAGCTGGTACCATCAAAAGAAATAAATATCTACTAGAACAGTTTCCAAAATGTAAACATTGACTGGTTGTTAGCATGATTAGGAATAAATCATTCCAGTTTTGGTTTTGAATAAATGACATAGTTAGCCCAAACTTCACTTTGCATCTTTATCTTTGGAAGGTGAATTCTTACCTGTGCAGTCAGCAGCTCCCTAAAGGTATGCGTAAGCCATGAAACTTAAAAGAAAGAATAGCCCATTTTCCCCCTGAGGGATATTCATCTAATATTTGACACACTGCCATGTCTCTTTAAACATAATATATGGAACTCTAAATGAACTTTTCCTTAACGGCCCATGATTAGGAGACACACGAGTGACTGAACTGCATGTAATACAGTGATCCTGTCAGAGGTAGTGAAAATGAATAAGCAGCTGCTGTGGCATCAAATATCCTCTGTATGGTCTTTACTTATTGACACCTTTGATCAACTTGTCACCCATCTCCTCTCCTGTGCCTACAATCTTTAGCACTCAGTGTAGCTTTCTGTCAATTCTTCTAATTTATATCCTATAGATCTGCTCTGGGAGAGAATATTTCAGAGTAAGTGCATTAAGATTATTACAATTGTGCCTTTAAGTTTGGAGTGAGAGTCCGGGTCTCTTCTAGAATAAGTCAAGCAGGTTTTGGCCAAAAAAATCATGAGTGGCTGGTGAATCTCCACTGAGATTGGGTCTCTTTTTGCTGATTTTGCAGGAAATCTTACCTCCAGATAACTGGGGTGCAAAATGCATTCCCCCAAAACTGTCAGCATCAAATATCTTGGCAGGGTGAAAAAAAGCCTATGAATTGCTCTTGTAAAATACTTCAGAAAATAGCAAGAGAAAAAAAAAGAAGAAGAACCCTAAGCTTCATTATTAAAACTACTTCATTATTCTGTGACAAAAAGAGTCCTGGCATCCATATAAAAATGCCCAGCTCCAGCTGAAGGGTGCTACTTAAAGAAGAGATTAGTTTTCCTATCTAGGGACAGACCAAAAAAAAAAAGAGAAACTGATTTATTTTCAGTATGTATGCTGCTTGCCTTACAAACAAACATTTTTAGGTATTGCAAACATCATTTCCAACACTTTTAGATATTTGGACTTGGTCTATGCAAACAAGTTTCTGAATTCCAAAACAAAGCAAGCAGGAAGAGACTTCATTTAAAAATATATTTGACAAGTTTAAATTACTGAGAAGAAAACCCTTCTTTTGCCTGCAGCTTATGCCCTATACATAAAAGAGGAGGGGTTTGTTTAGCGGTATCTGCAATGTATTCTTACTTCCAAATTACATGTTTAAGCACAGAAATGATAAGGCACAATGAATGTCATGTTGCCTTCATCCCAAATAGAGAAGGAAATAGGAGTAGGTGAGTGTGTATAGTTTAGTCTGTCAGGCCAATTTCTACTACTTTGTTTCTCTTCAAGTTCTTCAAGTTCTCTTACCCTCTGTGTTTATATACTAATGAAGTATTACAAAGCAATTTAATTTTTTTCAGGGTTACTTTAAAGATACAATGAAATTTCCTGTGACTAATTTCCATTACAAAAATAGCTTGAACTGCGGGAATGATCCGAAAAAGTTTGTGGATAATAAATGGACCACAGATAAAAGCTTTCTCACTAATGAGAGAAAGAAATATTCAGTACTGCTGACCTGCAATGGCTCTTATCTCCCTTCAGGAAAAGTGACTTTACTTGCATTTATTTTTCAAGCAGTTATTAATTCCTAACTTAGAAAGATTTTGGAAATGATTATCTATATTTTTTGAGGTCAGTATATCCTCTGAAGATGTTGAATTACCTAAAATATAATAGAACAAATTACATAAGCTTATTGATGTCATAAATCTTTGCAGCACATAGATATTGGTCTATTTGCAATTTGTCAATAAGGTAGAAATATCCCCTTTCTTGTATGCTAATCACTTATTTAATAAAAAGTGAAAAATTAAGTAAAACTTTTTTAAGACGCAGGTGTGACTAAAACTGTCTCTGTGTGACCAATTTTAGTTGGGAAGATCTTTGGCTGCCCTTGCAGAATATGTTCATTAGTCGTATTTGCTTTGTTGAAGTTATTTAAGCAAGTGTAAACATGATGTGGTGAAAGAAAATGAGTATCTTGAGTTGCTCACTATTTGCTGTATCTAATTGCTGCCTCTTTCATTTTAGAGTACAAGCAAAGTGACATTTATATATTCATATATACATTCATATGTACTCACATATTATAACTCCTGTAGAAGTCTAGTGAGAGAAAGATAGAATGAGAATTATGGGAAGAATTCTGTACTGAGGAGTATATTCTAAGAATATTTTACTTAGTACATGAAAATCTAATATCAGTTGAGGTTTAATCTTTGTTTTTAATGTCTGCAAGAACTTTTAAAGATTTGAAATATTAGATTAATAATTTCCAACTAAGGTTATATAGTTGTAAAATTAAAGCTACAGAAGTTACTGTTTAAATTATAACAAAGTATAACTATTTTACAACCAAGAGATTCTTGGGCTGGTTTATATCATTGACCTCTTCCAGATTAATCTTCCCAAAATACAGCTATTATTAAAACAGAATTTCTCTTATCAAATATCTTCATGTTCCCACTGTATAACTCTAAAAAACAATTTACAATCCAAACCTTCAACAATGTCCCAATTTATCTGTCCATTCCTATTGACCATTACTCACCTTTTCATACATGCTAGCTCTTCAGCTTTGTTAAGCTATCTGCCATTCTATAAATATACATCTATTTGTTTATGCATACTGGCACTTCTACTTGATGTAGATAACCTTAAAAATCTATGTTTTAAGCTTTGATATTTTTCTTTTCTTTCCAATTCTGCCTATTGTACACCATTACTTAGATTTTTCTAAATACGTCTTAAACTCAGAATAACCAAAGATAAATTCACTTCCTTCCTAAACATGTTCCTTTTAAAAAAATATAAATTTCAAATAATGGCAATAGAATCCACCACTTTGTTCATTCCAGAAATCTAGTCTGAGCCCCACCATTGACGGCTCCTCTCCAGTACACTTAGTTCCCACAAGTAATCAATCTCAAGCCATTACCATATACTATCATGTCTCACCTGAACTATGGAAAAAGCATCTAATTGGATTCCATGCTTCTAATCTTGCTCTTCCCTTGTCCATTTTTCTATATTTAAAGAGGCTATTCTAAAATAAAACTTTATCAACTTAATATTCTACTTAAAAGCTCAAGGCTTTGTCATGCTCTTAGTCCACCATGAAAAGCATTATTGATTGCCTAACCAAGAGCTGTTTCTCCCATTTTTCTTGTCAGCAGAGGCTATCTTCCACTCTCCTCCCTGAAAAAGCCAGATAATTCCTTTCCCAGATATGCTTGCAACTCACGAGAAAGCAAGTAACTCAATCTTGGTCAACTAAACCTGAGATATAAGCTATTAGAGAGCTTCTCCCATACGTTTTCCTCCCTAAAAAAATGATAGAAATGAGCAAACATTATTGTATTAGCTCCCGCTGGCTCTGCCCTTTCTTCAGTTGATTCAGAATATGGCAGCCATTTACAAAGGAAGTCGAACCCTGATACTCGTCTACTCACAACCCTCAGTTGGCCTCCTGTCTTACTCTAAAGGGTAGTCAAAAGTCCAAATATTTTACATAATCTACTTTATATTCTTGCCTTTTTAAAACTCTGTGACCTTCCTTCTTCCTAACTCTGCTCCTCCCATTAACAGCATTCTCTTTACCTTTCGTGCATCTTGGCAAGAATGCTGTCTACCTGATTGAGTCCTCTGCCCCTTAGTAACTATATGGTAGCTTCTCTAACCTCCTTTAACTCTTAACTACAGTGTCACCCATCATTAAATCCTACCCTGCTCATAATACCTATAATTACAGCTCATTCCCTCCACAAAATTGAAACACATGCATATACCTTCAATTTTCCTTAATTTTTCTTTTTTACATTTTCACTAACTAGGAAACTTTATATTTCACTTACTTCTCTTGTTTAGGTTTTTTCTTTTTTTCTCCCTACCTCAAATATATACCCAATATCACAGGAAGTTTTGTCTGTTTTGTTTGCAGATGTATCCTTAATACCCAGAATGGTGCCTGACCTCTGATTTTATTCAGTAAAAAAGCTTGTCTTTTTCTGATTTTGGAAGCTCTCATGTGGGAATGAAGTGCTTGGAGATGTTGCAGGATTCTTCACCATGTGGAGGGATAGAGCTGATACTTTAACGATGACAGGCAGAGTAGCAATTTAGAAAAAGTCTAGGTCCTTGACATTGCGGAGCAATTATCTGACCCTTGAACCACCTACCTTCAGCCACCTTCTTGTTACATGGTGCTTAGTTATAAGTCCTAGTTTTTATACCACCATTACTTGTATTTTCTGTTTCTGGAAACTAATCTTGCCATAAATCATGAGACTAGAGGACTCACAAGATCCTTTAGGATCAAGCTTCCATTATATCTCACTATCTCTTTATTTTAAAATTTGCATTTCATGCTCTGGACTTGCTTAACACTTTTTATCCCTAGAACAAACCATTTTCTTATTTCTGAGAGCCTGATTGCCAGGAACTTCATCTTCATAATTCCGAACTCCTGTTCAAGATCCAACTTGAGTGTCACTTGTTTGGGACTTTCTTGCCTCCCAAATACAACTAAAGTGTCCTTATTAAACCATTCCTGCAGCTCTCTTAACTCTCCTTAGCAGTGGTCATTAATTTCTTATGTTTTGTATTAATTATATTGTGCTACTGATGGGGGCAGATATGCCTGCCTTAATCACCTTTGTGTCTCTGGAATTTAGCACACTGCCTAGCACAGAGAAAAAACTCAATAACTATTTGTTAATAAGTGAGTAAAACGGACTGAGTGAATGAATCAACAAACAACTAAAATCTGAGTGAATACCTTCATTTTTCCCTTTATCAACATGTTATCCCTACCATTGCAAATAGCTGCTATCAATTTTTTAATAAAAGTCATCTGAATAGTCATTTTTAAAATCAAGATGGCTATATATTATTGAAACATAGCTTTCCATCTATGTGAAAATGCAAAAACATTATTTCTTGGTTGTAAACAATTTTTCCCTTCAGGTGATTTTTGGAGATAGCTGGAGACAATTTTTATTGTCACTATTGGGAGTTGGTACTGGCATCTAGTAGACTAAACATCCTATAATGCTCAGGACAGTCCTTTCCCTCTACCTTTCTGAATAAATAATTATTTAAACCAAATTTTCAATAAGGTTGCAGGCTGAGAATCCTGTATGAGGCAACAATTGACAACTTGCCAATAATTCTATGATCAACTATAAGAATACAAAATTCCCAATTTACATTTTCATTGGATAAAAGAAATAGAGTAAGTGGCATCAAAATATATATATATATATCTACCGCTGAATTAGCACTTAAGTCCCAAAGGTGAAAGCAAAGACCTTAAGTTTCCCTGAATGAAGTGAACCTATATGATGTATCCAGGCTCCGTAGATCTTACTGGTGCCACAAAAAATTGGGATCATAACTTCTTTAAAACTAATTAAAATATTATTGAACAGGCTCTGGTCTACTTAGACATCTACCTAGTTTCTTCCACACCCTTTTCCGCAGCCTGAATAAGCAGAAGACAAGGGGGCAGGAAAGGAGGAGAACTGTGGGACTTCTATATAAATCCAATGCCAAACGGCGAGCTGGGGGTTTTCCTTCCCTATCTCCATAGGAGATGCCTCATCCTAAAATTTAAGTGAGAAGGAAGAAAGATTAATAAAAATTGGTAGCACTTGCAAAAAAGGAAAACTGGTAACTTTTCTCTAATTTGAATATTTGCTCTTGCAGGAGCCTCACTGATTTGTGTCCTTATTTATCAGGGAAGACTAGATTTAGAAAGAGACGGTGGCTTATAAAGAGGGATGGCAGTGGAATAGCCTGCATACACTTCTCTCAATATGAGGTGACAAGGTAAAGTTTTGTGTGGGTCAAATGAAATTGAACAATGTAACCACAATTGATATGTCTTGCTGTTGCCTCAACCCAGTTGACCTATTTGATATGAGTTCCTAGACTGAGAAATTGTGGAGTGTACACCAAGTGATGAGAGTTGAAGTGGGAGGTTGGGGAAGAAGTCCATATTTAGCTATATACCTCTAATCAGAGGATCATGCAGTGAGTTTTAGAGAATACTCACATGTGTATCCACTAAGAGAACCAGCTTTTGAATGCCTGCAATACAAACAATATTGATGGTGACTCTTTGTCAAAACCCTTTCCTTAGGGCTCCAGCAAATGAGGACCTAAAACCAGAAGAGGATTGGGTGGACTGAATGAGACTGTTACCTTACCGTGGAGGAAGGAAGCAGATGCTATTAAATTAGATATGAAACGTAGTGTTAACTGAGATAATTAGTACTCTTTAATAATTAGAATTGCACAGAAAGTCTTTAGACTGAAAAAAATGATATTGCATACTGAGGGTACAGTTTTAGTATCAGAATTGGTGATAGAAATCAATATAATAAGGAACCATTTCATGTGTGTATCACAAGTTTTCATATTGCTATCCCTTAGATGGATATTTTGTTTTTGTACTGCACCTTTCTTCTGGGGAAACTCAATAGGTTTTCTCATTTATCAAATAATCTTTATTCATAGAGGGAGTAAGTCTAAAAAAGCTAATTTTCCCCAAGAGAATAATCTGAGACTGGGAGAAGTTAACTGGCCCAACCAAAAACACACATTTAATCATAAACTGTCCCAAATACTTTATTCATTTGAATCCATATCTCCCATCTTAGATTATAAAGAAGTCAGCTTTTTTGGTAGATATAACAGTTTCATTCTTATAAAAGGGATTTTCAGACACTCATATTGGAAATAATTTTATTATTTTAATTTTCTTATTCTTATAAATATGAAGTCTACCAATTGTTTTCAGATATTATGCTTCTGATTGTATTGGGAGAGATTGTATCAGACTAATGCTAACGACATAAACAACTATTTGAAGGAGTCCAAGAGCTCTACATGCAAACAAAATCTGTGGAGGTAGGTAGGTGGGAAACAGAAATGAACTTGGTACTTAACTGCTTTTTCCCTGAGGACAAACCTGCTGATTCGAAATGGTAGCTGGGGGACTGAGAAGATGAGCAGGTTTTCTAGTGGGTACACCAGACTTCAAAGACAGAAGTTGGACATAACAGCTGCTATGGTAGGGAGGCCTCATAAAGTACCCAGGCTTAGAAGTCTTGAACTTGAAACGTATAGCTTCTGGAGGAAGATAATGTGGTCAAGAGTCTCTAAAAAATCTCTATAAAGTTTAATTAAATATTTCCAGTACTTAATCAAAATTAACCTGGCAGTCTGAACTTATTAAATGAATACTGAAGTAATTATGGGTAATATGATCAACAAAATAGACAATAAGAGAAAATTTCAGCAAAGAGCAGAAATCTTTGAAAAAAAAACCAAAACATATAAATGGAGAATCCAATACCTAAAGCTAAGAACAAATTAGATATATTAATAGCAGAATAGGTACAACTGAAGAGAGAATTAATGAAATAAAGACAGGTAACAAGAAAACATTCAGACTGAGACAAGGGCTGTCTTGTTTGATTCATCCTTATAGGCACAGTGACGGGTACAATTCCTGAACACAGTAGGCACACCACCACTTCTACTGCTGGCACGTGTAACTTACTATTCCTACTACTGCTTCTACCACCAAAATTATTAATTAAAAATCATTAAGCAGTCACTATGTGCTGATCATGATTATCAATGCATTAATCTATTAATCCGCTTGATTCATACTACAGTCTTATTAAGAAGAAACTAATTTTATAAATGAGAAACTGGAGCACAAATAATTAAGTTGCTTGAGGTCATATGTTTATTGAATAGTCAATATCAACTCAATTTCCTTACTGATTCTTTTAAAGATAAATGTGATGTAAAGAAAGAAAGCACAAAGGGTTAGAGAGAGAAAGAAAGTGGAAAGGATACAGAAAATTCCTTGCAGCCTGTCCAATCACTTTCTGATTAATTTTTCAGAGTTTTCCATTTCTTTGTTTCTGTCTAGAAGAAAGCATTCCTATGAAAGTAAAACCTTGATAATTTGACTGCATCTTAATTTAGGACGGGAAAAGGGAAAAATGGTATCAAGTCAATATTACTGACTTTGTCATTAATATTATTTAACACATCCTAATTCTGTAACTTTCAATAACAACTTACTGCTGAATTTTTACTGTGGATTTTTTTTTACTGGGAATAGGCTCAGTTTTCTGTCTTGTTAGAAAAGATAGAAGATTAATGAGCTAATATTTAGAAAGCATATCAAATGCAAAGTAGATATTTGAGAGGCACTATGAAGTTCATTAAAAACAAGCAGAGAGAGTTCTATTAAAACACATGGAATTCACGCTGACCTTAAGTAGTGACAGTATTTTTGAGGTTCTTAGCATCTCCAACTTTGAGAGAATGTCACTAACAAAGCAAATAATTTGGTTTCTATATTTTATTATCTGAAAATGTTTTTGTTTGGATTATCTCATCACAGTATTTAAAATTGTGAGCTACCTGAAAAATAAAGTGAGCTATTTAATAATCACTGAGATAATCTTTTGACTATAAACATTTGGGGATAGCATGAACACAGAGGCTTACAAATCGCAGGTCTCACTAAAGACCCATATTTTATATCCCTTGAATCCTTAATATATGTTTTCTATTTTTGTTGGCCTTCTTCAAAGTTTCTGTTTTTAATAAATTGTCCAATAGGGACCAATAAAAGAAAGTGGAAGTGCTCTCAGAAAAGTGCCTAGAAAAGATTTCTTGTATTTAACAAATGGATCTTAATTATTTTCATTGTATTAGATATTCTTAAATCATTTAAAGTCAGTTTTCTAAAACAGTTATAGTAGCAAATATGCAATCAAATGAATAAGGGTCTCTGTATTACATATACAAATAAAACTCAACATACAAATAGAAATTGGCATTTAATTACAGAAACAAAAATCAGGAAAAAATGAAAGAGTGAGAGCATTTTACTTAAAACATAAAAAATTATTCCCATTTAAATCTATTCATACCATTCCAGTTATTTTGAGTCATTTCATGTGTTAATCATAATCATCACTATTAATACCTTTTATGCTTCTGTGCATCCTAAGGTCAAAAGAAGTGATGACAAGCAGTTCCCATTGTACTTTGTCTCTTTTAAATTTAAACTTTTGACTAATAGAATCAGTAAACTATTTAAATCTCCCCCAAATACTCACTTTTCAAAGATTTTCCTCACAAAGTTCACTCCTTTAAATAGAAAATATTTTTGAGAATCTTTTATATGCCCTATACTTTGTTTAACTCTAAAGTAGTAAATAATACAAGGAAAACCCTGCTCTCAAGAAACTATTCACTAAAGGAAAAGCAATATTCACATAAAAACTAAGTGTATAAAAAAATGATGCAATGTGTTGAGTGTGAGGTGGCTTAGGGGCTCATTTAAATGGAATAGTCAGGTAAGGCTTACAGAAGTGCTGACAATGAGCAGAGACCAGACTGACAAGAAGAAGCCAAGCATAAGAGCAGAGCACCCCAGCAGAGGACCAGCAGGTGCCACCCCCACAGGAGATTTGCAGGTAAGTAATGGAAAGAATGTCTATGTGGCTGCTCTGTAGGGAATCACAGAAGAACAAGAAAGGCACAATAATTTAGGGAGGTACTGGCATAGTCCAAGCAAGAAACGGGACACATGGACCAGGTGGCAATACTAGAGATGAAACAGATTAATTGGCATTCAAAGCAGATTCATTTCTTGACTTTTAAGTCTTTAATTAAATTGAACCTCTGCAAGCATTTGCTGTTGTTATTACATCTGTAGATTCTAGTGTATCCCTTCAATTAGTTTTGGTTCCTAATTAATATAATTTGTTTTTCATTTAATCACTAATGGCATTTACCGGATTGGAAAGAAAAACACATCTGGATCTTAATAAATCAGTAAATCTGATACCTTAACTTCTGAGCATGGTAATAGAAGAGGAGGAATGTAATTTTTTAAAATATAGTTTTCTTTTATGTAAATAAAATACAGTGAGTATGGCAGCTCTTCAAAAGTTGGAGTCTTAGTTGCTGAATAAGGTCGTTTGACAAACTGACGGAAATTTTAATATGACCAAGAAAGTTATTTGTGAAATTTTAGTTTTCTCTTTGAACACAGGTTTCTAAATGCAACTTCAAAAACTATCACTAAACCTTTAACAGGAGACAATTTTAGTGGAACAAATTTTATATGTCAGTATAACTGCATATAGTTCCACTTTCCTTTAATGTACATCAGTAGTCCATTCCTAAATATTAGAAGATAGAAGTTGACATTATGTGTGAAAGAAAAATGGTCTATGCATGTGCAATATATATTTTCATGCAAATGAACAAAAATCTTGTATTTGGAGATCTAAAATCATCTTCAAGTCTTCCTCTACTCTAACTCCCTTCTTTGAGACACAACTTTCTCAAATCATTCTAAATACTTCTCTCCATTAGCTCAAGCTCTGTAGTGCCTGGATTATTCTGTACTCATGTACAAAATCATAGAATACCAAATCTCCTTAATTAGCTTTTATTTTTAAAAAATTAATTCAATATTTAATTTATTATAAAGAGAATCTCAGGACAAATTATATTATTTTACATCCAAGCTGTCAGTTTTATAAAATTACATGACCCCCATCTCCCACATCCTCAATATTTCCTAATAATTTAAAATTCATACTGATAGTTTCAAAAAATTTCAGTCGGATCTTAATTTTTAACCTATTTCAAGCTACTTTATCTGGACTTTGTTGTCCAGGACACTCAATCTCCTCTGGAAAAATAAATTAATATTCTAATAAGAATTTATGCACATATCAGTCACAGTTTTCACCATAGGATATCCCCTGTTTCTAATAGCCTACTAAATACTAACCAGTCAAAGCTGGACTAAGCCCTGCCTCCAATATGCCACCTTCCTT
Organism: Manis javanica; assembly: GCF_040802235.1. Classification (NCBI taxonomy): domain Eukaryota; kingdom Metazoa; phylum Chordata; class Mammalia; order Pholidota; family Manidae; genus Manis; species Manis javanica. Next base: position 58,831,367 of record NC_133166.1, read on the forward strand.
GACTATTCTGAAGGCTGTGTCTCTACCTCTTTGCATTATTATTCTTAAAAGATTCATGTGAGGCTTTATTGATAACTGTCATTAGGTAATCAGTTTATTTGTTTTGGTATGCTTACCCACCCCTGCACTGTGGGAGTTCATTTCTTTTTTTTTCTTTTTTTAGTTTGAATGCATTCAGATGGACAGACTCTTCATTTCAGCAGAATCCTCAATACCTCCCATTGGCTTATACCCATTTCACTTCATTTGATTTCTTTCTGACCACTACGGGTACTTCATTAGAGGACTCCATGCTGTACCAGTTCCTTGCAGTACAGAATAGAATACGTTTCTCAATCAAGTAAACTGAGAGATGTAGAGAATTTTGCATTTTCTTCTAATCATCATTAAATGGGACAGAGATATGAAAAATGAGTGTCAAAGAGAGGAAATGTCTGCCCAAAGCTACATAGCAAAGTGGGGTAATAGTAGAACTAACGAGGTATGATGTGCCCTTTGCTTTCGTTCATATCATTAATACACCATTCATCACACTATGAGTATCTGTTACTGTGTCCTCTCTCTCCATTAGAACAAAAGATATGTGTTAAACTCTTTATCAGCCCAATGCCCAGAATATAATAAGCTTTTAACAAAAAAGTGTTGAATTATTTCCTCATTCTATCCAGTGGAAATTAATTTGTTTCAATGTGCCCTTCATTCTCTCAGTTATTCCTCATCATCATTGTTTGCTTCCATTCATGAATCCTTTTTCAATTTTCACTATGTTTCCACTGACTTTAAGGTGGGAAGGAAATAAAAAAGAAGATTGTTAATTCTTTTGGGGTATTTCATCATCTTGGTGTGTTAACTGGAAAAGGCCAAAAGCTAAAGGAATTGCCAAAGAAGCTTATGTATTGCTGTCAATTTCTGCCTGCTGAAAGCATACTTTTCACAGCAGCCAGCAATGAAGAGATTTGGAGCCAAGCAATGAGTGTGCCTTCCTTTCCAAATTGCAGCACTCTGTGCATTTGGAACCAAGAGCTAAGATATTTTAATCATCTCTCATCACCAAAAGAAGCTTAACTATTTTGTGATGCCTCTCAGTATAGGTGATTGTGAAACTCATACAAATATTAAACATGATTTAACCATAAAGTCTTGATACTTTTCATCAAATTCCCTGAAGATTACTGTTTTTGGAAGGAATAATTCAATTAGCAATCCCTAAAAGACAGATTCTGTAAAACTTACCCATCAAGAAAAAAACAGTAGGCAGTATGGGTAGGTGAACTCCAGATTAGGCCATAGTTCCGACATTCCAGCAATGTAATTTTTGTGACCATGTCTATTTTTCTGTATATTTTTTTTTGTTTGTTTGTTTTGGGGGGTATCTAATTTTTTATTCTTTTGAATTATTTCCTTGTAATATATTTTCAGGGGTACAAATGCTGGACCAAAGAATTGGAGCATGTTTGGCTTGTAGTGTAAAACCTCATTGCTTTCCTGTTCATGATTAAATTTGTTTTTTTATTAAGGTATTATTCATATACACTCCTATAAAGGTTTCACATGAAAAAATAACGTGGTTACTAAATTTACCCATATTATCAAGTCCCCACCCATACCCCAATGCAGTCACTGTCCATCAGTGTAGTAAGATGCCGCATATTCACTGTTTGCCTTCTCTGTGCTACACTGTTTTCCCGTGACCCCCACACCATGTGTACTAAACATAATACTCCTCAATTACCTTCTCCCTCCCTCCTCACCCTTCCTCCCACATCCCTCCCCTTTGGTTACCACTAGTCCCTTCTTGGAGTCTCTGAGTCTGCTGTTATTTTGTTCCTTCAGTCTTGCTTCATTGTTATACTCCACAAATGAGAGAAATCATTTGGTACCTGTCTTTCCCTGCCTGGCTTATTTCACTGAGCAAAATATCCTCCAGCTCCATCCATGTTGTTGCAAATGGTAGGATTTGTTTCTTTCTTATGGCTGAATAGTATTCCATTGTGTATATGTACCACCTCTTCTTATCCATTCATCTGCTGATGGACACTTAAGTTGCTTCCATATTTGGCTATTGTAAAAAGTGCTGCGATAAACATAGGGGTGCATAAATCTTTTTCAGTCTGAGAAGTTGTATTCTTCGGGTAAATTCCAAGGAGTGGGATTCTGGGTCAAATGGTATTTCTATTTTTGTTTTTTTGAGGAACCTCCATATTGCTTTCCATGAGGGTTGAACTAGCTTACATTCCCACCAGCAGTGTAGGAGGGTTCCTCTTTCTCCGCATCCTCGTCAGCATTTGTTGTTCTTAGTCTTTTCGATGCTGGCCATCCTTACTGGTGTGAGGTGATATCTCATTGTGGTTTTAATTTGCATTTCTCTAATGATTAGTAATGTGGAGCATCTTTTTGTGTGTCTGTTGGACATCCGAATTTCTTCTTTGGAGAACTGTCTGTTCATGTCCTCTGTCCATTTGTTAATAAGTTTATTTGTTTTTTGGGTGTTGAGGTGGGTGAGTTCTTTATATATTTTGTATGTTAACCCCTTGTCAGATATGTAATTTACAAATATATTCTCCCATACTGTGACCATGTCTATTATGTAACAATAAACCTGGATCTATGACAAGTGTGTGGTGTGTACCATCATGTGATCTGAGAATTAGAGAGCTAAACTTACCACTGACAGTGAATTCAATGCACATACAGTTTTAACTATTATAAACCAACTTCTAGGACCAATTCCGTATCTAACTCAAAAACACCAAGCAGAGCTGCCACGTTTGCCGGTAAACTGTGCACTGCTTGTAAGTACCATGTCCTCTGCCCTGGAGTTTGGTGATGTGATAGACTTAATGTACCAAAGACAGGATCCAAAAAGTTTATCCCAAATATTTTGGATTTTAAAAGTACAATCTCTCTCTCTCTCTCTCTGACTCTCTCTCTCTGACTCTCTCTCTCTCTGATTCTCATATACATATATATGCATATATGTGTTTGTATATATGATAGATGGATCTCATATATATATATGATATATATCACATATATGTATATATATATAGTAGATATAGGTAAAGATATAGATAAATCTATACTTATATCTTTATTTATACCTATATGTATATATTTCTATTTCTATCTCTCTCCCTATCTCTGTCTATATAGATATCTTCAGAACCAAGCATCCTGTTTACATTTCAACCTAGGAGACATTGCCCAACAGAGTTTCTATTTATAATATTTCAAATGTTTTCTTAAAAAGTTACTCATTTAAATTTATGTTACTTCCAAATTTTATTTAATACATTGGTATTTTCGCAAAGGATTGAATAATAGTAAATGCAAAGTAATTGAACCAGAATTTTAAAATCAGTTATAAATTATTACATTTCTTTAAACATTTCTATTAATGAATTCACCCAATATTTTATACTTAATTTGTATTATTATCTTTCACACTATTAGATTTCCTCTCTTTGTGCTTTAAGACTTAGCATTTTGAGATCAATAATTTTAAGGATAAGAATATTGTGTGGGATGAATCACTGAAACTTGGTAGAATTAAAATTGTGACAAGGACAGTATGTCAAGAACATATAAAGTCAAGAATGTAATTCTTATGAACATTAAAATTGCTGAGACTACATATTAACTTAATTTTTCTTAGAGCTCTTCAGAAGTAGTGTGTAAGTGCATGTATTAACTTGCTGAGTTTTGTTGACTCTTCAGAAAGACACAGGTTAATTTTTTCCAGTATTAAGTAGCACTAAGTCCAATTTAAATACATATATTTAAGTATATATATATAGCCATATAAAGAATAAAGTATATATATATATATCATCTTACTTATTCTTGATTTTCCCTATTAACAAAATTTTGCATGTTTCCCCCTTACTAGTTCAAAGTTGTCAATAGTTTCCTAAAATTTGCTGAAAGATCAATTTAATATCTTTTAATATCCAATTAAAAGCCAAGACAAATATGATTTTTGAATACATATGACCTTAATGCATTATTTAACATTTGTAAAGCCATGTATATATGAAGAAAAAATGAGTTGGATTAGTGGTTCTCAAAGTTTGGTCCCAGACCACCAGGAATACCATTAACCTGGGAAGCTGTGAAAAATTCAAATTATTGGGCCCTGTTGGACCTGTTGGGTCAGACACTTTGTGGTGGGTCACAGAAATCTGTCTTTGAAAAAAAGAAAAAATACCCTGATTTGTAGTGTTTGCCTGTTTCCGTGGGATAAATAATCCCACCATGGTCAATTTCAAGATGAAAAGCTCCCACTACTGAGTGCAGAGCTGGGAAGTGGTTTACACCAATGCCTGAAGATGATTTTGATGCACGTTGCAGTTTGAAGGTCACTAGGACAGGCTGTTCGGGAGGTGTAAAAGCACCACCAGACGCGTTTGGGCTTGGATAAGCTCTCTGCTACTTACTGGATTACTAATTCAGTCTTGGGCAAGTTATTTATTTCTGTATTCATTAATTTACTGTTCATAAACTGGGACAATGAAGGTGTCTGTCTAATGGTGTGAGAATCATGAGTTCATTTTAATAAAGTGGAGTTGTATTTTATACAGGAGTTAGGTTTCTAAAGTCAGTGTTTAGGCTGTAGTTGTGTAGAAAAAAATTAGCCCAGCAAATTCTATAAGCATGTCTATATGACCAAGACAGCCTCCTTTTCTCCACTGTAAGAGAACTGTTCCCTCAGTCAAGCACCAAACACAACCCTTAGCTTGTGTTTGAAGACTGTATTATATAAAAACTGCTTATTTTTAGCACTATGCAACACAGAATACAGTGTGATGCTCATTCTGTGGAGTGGGGCAGTCCATGAACTGGGTCCAGTGAGGTTTAATTCATACCTTATCCTCTTGATTCATCCTCAGACACATAGGAATTGACATTATTTTTGCTGCTGTTATCATTATTGTTACTGTTGGTGTTATTATTTGTTCTTTATTTCTTTGCTCTTTTAGGGAGTGTGAAGTGCGAATTTTGAGATTCACTTATTTTAAATCTATAATTTGGGATTCTTTACACTGAAGTATTGAGTACAGTTTTATTCATGAAATTCCACTGTGATTCCAATAACACACAGTAGACCATCCACATCTTACTTAATATTATTATTGTTTTGCTGGTGGATGCAGCTTACTTGCAGTCTAGAATGAACAGATCCTCAGCAGTTCTTCACAGACCCCCACCCCGCAACTCCCACAAAGACTTTTGCAGAAACAGTAGCAATGAAAGCATAAACTTCTGGTTTCTGCCCTCCTGGAGTAAAGTTTAACACATTTATTAGAAGAAGGTCAATATGTTTTTAGTTTTACTGCTTTGCTACAAAGATGACATATATCTTACAGTTCAAATTTCACCAAAATGTCTCCTTTTCTATATTTCATCTGGTACTCCCAGCTCTATGAGATCTCTATGAAACAAATAATTCCTCTTTTACTCTGACATTTGCTCTATGCAAATATGTGTAAAAATTAACCTATTCCCCCTTCAGCGTAGCTGTAAATATGTATTCCCTTTACTCTTTCCTGATAAGACAGCCCTCTAATCAATTTTGGTGCTCTCATTTCAGAGCTAAATTCAATATATTCTATAATTTAACTCTTATGAGAGAGCTGACCAGACTGAGGTAATGCTTTTATTTTGAATTGGAAGGTTTGGGAGCACACTTAGAGAACCACTCACAACTGTAAATGTATAATGGAGATTAACCTGAAAGACATTGATTTTTATCTTGATATATATTCTGAAGCTCACTGGTGTTTGAACACTTTCAGCTCCTGTATACCTAAAAGCAGTAATACTTTTTCTTCCTCTGGTCTCTCAAGAATTAATGAAGCTTCCTATATCCGTCATATTTGAACAAAATCAATAAACCTCAGGTTTTTAAGGCAACTGTAATACCTGTCAGAGATATTGGCTATTGTTATGTTTCCTGCTTAATCACTGGGTTTGATGACTAACGATGCTCAAGAAACCAAGGGGCAAATACAACAAGGAAGCTTGTGTGGTAATTAGTAGAGCTTTATAATGACATTTGTACTCATTTAATTTTATATAGAAACTAATTAGAAATGTTTTTTGATATCATATTCTAGAACACTAAAAACATAGAAACCCTGATGTACAGTAACAAAGACTTCTTGAATCTATACATTTCAACAGGAATTTGCAATACAAATTTATTTTTGTATTTTGCATTATACAAATATATTTGTATGTTTTGTTATAATAACGGATAGCACCCCTCTTACAAGTATCTTTTATTAGCCATCAGAGACTTGTGTACTTCCATCTCCTATACCAACTATATGTGCAATAGTGGATAAGTAATTTCCTAACAAAAAAGCATAGCCTGACTCACAAGGTACCTGTTAAGAATAATTTCAGAAGATTTCAATAGTGACCAACAGTGGATTTATCACTTTCACTTTTATTGAACTGACTAGGTTTTAAAATGCCTAAGTCATAACTAGAGGGTGACAGAGAATTAGTGTGGTCACAATGGAGCAAGTGTAGTCTTAGGGTCAGGCTGACCTAGATTTGAACCCTTCCTTTATTTTTACATTTTGTGTGAGCTTGGATCTACAACTTAGATTGTTTGAGTTTAAACTTCTTCTTTTCAAAAATACAGATAATATCATTTATTCCATATACTTATTGAAGTGATAAATAAGAAAATGATATAGGATACTTCTAGGATACTGACTTGTCCCTGATATGTACTTAACAACATGAACTGTTAACTTATCTCTGTCATGTTTTATTTGTAATTTATTAATTTGATAAAATGTATCAAATATCTGAATTCAAAATAAAAGCAAAGATCTCTGGGCAGTCTAGTTGAGGAAGACAGGAGAAGGTAAATAGAGGAACCTTAACTGCTCATGTTACCTTTGTCATTAAGGGGGTTCCTGAAGTGTTTCATCTGGAATCTTGTGCCCAAGAAACCACAATAACTACATGCATGATCTAAAGGAAAGTCCTGATACAAATTACACCAACCTCTTGCTTTTCCTGCATTTACATACATGCCAATTGCATTATAATCTCAGAGCTCTCGCACTTACTCCATCCCCTGCCTCGTTCCCCACCAGACATTTTGACTAATTGCTTCACTCAATGCGTGTATTTGCTCCAGTATTTCCTTTTCAGAGTGGCCTTCCATAAATAGTCCATCTTAAATGACACCTTATTATTCTCTATCCCATTTTTGTACTATATTAAGCATTAAAGTGCAGGTTTTGAGGATAACAACTTTATCTCTTTGGTGTATTCCTGGGCTTGGGCAATCGCCTAAAACAAAGTAGGTACTCAAAAACCCATATCACATAATCATATTTACATACAAAAGTGCATAGTATTGGAAGAATTTGGTACAGGCAAATTATTTACTTACTTATATATCTTCATATTCATGTTTGCATGCATATATACACTCTTTTACAAAAAGAAAAGCAAAAATGAGAGAAAAATTATTTAGCTATAATTTACATATCATAAAACTCTCCCTTCATAGGTGAGCATTTTAATGAATTTTAAAAATTACCTACACTCATATATCTATCACCATAATTAGTAGAATATTTGCATTACTTCAAAAAGCTCCTTTGTGGCACTTGGCAGTTAATCCCTACTCTGTGCCTGGCATCATGCAACCACTGATCTTTTGCCACTGTGGCTTATACTTTTCTTTTACATAAAGCTATCTAAATGGGATCATACAGTGTACATTCTCCTAGGTGTGGCTACTTTCAATTAGCATAATATTCTTGAAATTTATCCACGTTATTGTGGATATGTAATTCACTACTTTTTATCACTGGTAGTATTTCACTGCATCAATGTTCTACTCTTGTTTATCCTTTCAAAAGTAATGGAGATGTGAGTTGTTTCTGGTTTGGGGTTATTGTGAAAAGAACTATGAACATTTATGTATGAATTTGTTTTGCAGTTCGGGTATTTCAGTAAGCAGGTGCTGAGACAGAGCTGGGTGTACAAAAACTTTACTAGGAAGTAATTCCTGTGAATTATAAAGGGTTAGGTGAGTGGGAGGATTGTGGAGGAGAAGCCTTTAGACTGCAATGCAGATCTGAAACTCGGAGAGAGCAACGTTTCAGCCAACCCCAAAAGGAAGTGCTGGTGTAAAGCTTTCCTGTTGAAGGAGCCATGCCATGTCAGTTTAGGTATCCTGAGAAGCAGGCGCCCAAACAGGGTTAACCATACAAGAGATTTACTAGACCTCTTGAATCAAATGGCAAGAGTCTTTTCACTTCTTTCCAGATGGGGTGCAAAATTCTTTCCCTGTCTATTAATAAATGGGCTAGATCAGAATTCGTGGATATGGCATATCTATATATGCCTCTGGAATACATGTGTGCTAACCAGGGATTTTGATTTCTTCCTGGTGGCAGGGATGCACAATTCAAAATTTTTTTCAATTTATAGGGGATATCCCAGTGTGCTTTCAGAACCGGGCTTCTAAAACATTTAATTATGTTTCAGAATCCTAAATCAAAGAGTTTATAATCCACTCTCTGGAGTTTCATGTGTTTTATGAAGGCCTCCTGCATGCTAGCCACTCCTTGCTCATACTGCCCAATCATCATATGCCATTAATTTAAAAATTCAGTGTGATTTACAAATCTCTTCAGAATATTATGACAGAATGGAAGATATACTAGACCTGGAGCAAAACTCTGAATGTGTATTGATATCCATGCTATGTCAATGCAAATTAATTCTTTTTTTAATCTGTTTTCATTTTTATCAGTTATATTGAGTTATAATTTATGTAAGTAAACATTTCCCATTTTAAGTGTACAAGTAAACAGATTTTACAAATACATATGATCAGGTAACCACCACCCCAAAAGATGTGTAACATTTCTGTAACCACAAAATGGTTCTTCATTCCTCTTTAAACTAATTCACATTCCTCCATCTTAGACCTGGGCAACACTGATATGGTTTCAATCACTATAGAATTTCTCCATATTTCATATAAATGAAATGCTGTTTGTATGTAATCTATTGTGTCTGCTTCTGTCACTTAATATCAAGCTTTTGAAATTCATTCACGTTCTTGCATTATTTTTTACTGTTGAATAGTATTCCAGTGTCTGAGTGTAACACAATTTATTAACCAACTGACAAAATGATGGTTGTAACAAAATATTTTTACTATTTTTCCCACAAGATTGATGTTTTCCTTGTCTGACTTTTAAGAATAAAACTGTTATGAAGATTTATATTCAAGTTTTTGTGTCACCTTGGAAAAATACAAAGTGGGACTGATGGGTTAAATGGTAAGTGTGTGTTTAACTTTACAGTAAAATGCCAAACTGTTTACTATTCATTATAAATATGAAAGGTCTACTTTCTCCACATCCACACTAATACTTCATCAGTCCATTTACTTTTAGCCTTTCAGATATGTGTGGGGATGTCTCACTGTAGAATGTAGAATATATTGTCATCCTTGGTGACAAATGATCATGTGTATCTATTCGTGCACTAGTTTGTCAGCTCTGAATCTTCTTTGAAGAAGCATCTGTTCAAATTTTTGCCCATTTTTTTATTGAGTGCTTTGTCTTCTTTTGTTGTTCTTATTGAATTATAACAGTATTTTATGTGTTCAGGGAATCAATATACATAAGGAATATACAAATATTTTCACTTGTATCTGACTTGCCTGTATCTAACAGTGTCTTTTCAAATAGCCTCATTAATATATAAAATATAATAAGCTACATATATTTAAATTGTACTATTTTATCAATTTTAACATATATATATGTATACACACACACACACAAAACTATGTACCTATAAAAAAATCAAATAATAAAAACTTGTATTATCTCCCAATTTTTATTTTGCTCCTTTGTAATTACATCTACATCCACACTTGTCAGCAGGCAAGAAATTATTTGATGTCATTATACATTATATATTATGTTGCTATAAATTAGCTTAAATTTTCTGTAATTTTATATAAATAGAATCATAATATATGTACATATATCTGCCTGGTTATATTCATTGTGCATAGTGCTTTTGAGGTTCATCTATGTAGTTTTGCAAATCAATATTTCATTTTTATAGCACAGTAGTATTTCATCTTATTGGTACATATGAAAATTTGTATATTTATTCCATCTTGATGGAAATTGTGTTATTTGGAGGTTTTTTGCTATTACAAATCATGCATGGAAGTTTGCACACAAGGTTTTGTTTGTGTGTGTGTATATAGACATACAATTTTATTTATTATTTATTTAATTAATTTGTTAATTTATTATTTTATTTGCAAGAGGTATATGGAGGAATGAAATGGCTGGATAATGATAAATTAATGCTTTAAGAACCTGCAAACTGTTCTTTTAAGTATTAAGAACATTTTACACCAATGATGAATAGTACTTTCTTATAAACATTTGGTATGGACTTTTCAAAAAATTTAGCACTTATAGTGGATGTGTACCATATCTCCTCTGTGTGTTTGTTTTTTTAAGTTTTGTATGTTCATTTAATATTGATTTTTCTTCTTTTTAAGAAATTATCATGGTTATTTTAGCTGTATTTCTCTAATAATGTTGGATGTCTTTTCATGTGCATATTGGCCATTTGTATATCTTCTTTTGTGAAGTACCTGGCAAAGCTTTTACTTTGTTATTGAATTTAAGAGGTTTTCATATATTCTGAATTCAAGTCCTTTGTATAATTTATGTATTTTGTATCTTTCTTGCAGCCTGTAATTCCCTTATATTATTGATGGCACTTAAACTTGATAATGTCCAATTTTCAAATTATTATTTTATTATCTGTTATTTTTGTTCTAAGAAAGCTTCCTCTAAATCACGGTTAGGAAAAATTTCTATGATTTTTAGAAACATTATTTTCAGGTTTATAGTTTGTTTTGTGATCCACTTTGAGATAATTTTTTTTAAAGGTGGAAAGATGTGTATACATAAATTTATTGTTTTAACCATTTTTCATTGTACACTTCTGTGATGTTAAGTACTTTCACAAAGTTGTGTGATCATCGCTAGAGTCCATTTCAGATTTTTGTCCACACAAAATCTCTCCATGCTTAAACTAATAGCTACCAGTTTCCCCCTCCAATCACTTTGTTGTAAGTTATATTCTATTTTGCATGTCTATGCATTTGTCTATTTTAGGTAACTCATGTGAATGGAATTATACAATATTCTTACTTTTGTGTCTGGCTTATTTCACTTAGCATAATGTTTGCAAGTTTATTTATGTAATATATATGTTAAAATGCCATGCCTTTTCAAGCTGAATAATATTCCATTTTTCATATATACCATTTATTATTTATTTACTTCTTTACTTTCAGAGTTGCTTTTTTTAATTTTGTTATCATTAATCTATAATTACATGAAGAACATTATGTTTACTAGGCTCCCGCCTTTACCAAGTTATCCCCACAAACCCCATTATAGTCACTGTCCATCAGCATAGTAAGATGCTGTAGAATCACTACTTCTCTTCTCTGTATTGCACAGCCCTCCCCGTGACCCCCCAAACATTGTACATGCTAATCATAAGGCCCCCTTTCTTTTTCCCCACCCTTATCGCTCCCTTCCCACCCATCCTCCCCAGTCCCTTTCCCTTTGATAACTGTTAGTTCATTCTTCAGTTCTGTGAGTCTGCTGCTGTTTTGTTCCTTCAGTTTTTCTTTGTTCTTATACTCTATATATGAGTGAAATCATTTGGTACTTGTCTTTCTCCTCCTTGCTTATTTCACTGAGCATAATACCCTCTAGCTCCATCCATGTTGTTGCAAATGGTAGGATTTGTTTTCTTCTTATGACTGAATAATATTCCATTGTGTATATGTACCACATCTTCTTTATCCATTCATATACTGATGGACATTTAGATTGCTTCCATTTCTTGGCTATTGTAAATAGTGCTGCAATAAACATAGGGATGTATCTGTCTTTTTCAAACTGGGCTGCTGCATTCTTAGGGTAAATTCCTAGAAGTGGAATTCCTGGGTCAAATGGTATTTCTATTTTGAGATTTTGAGGAACCTCCATACTGCTTTACACAATGGTTGAACTAATTTGCATTCCCACCAGCAGTGTAGGAGGTTTCCCCTTTCTCCACATCCTTGCCAACATTTGTTGTTGTTTGTCTTTTGGATGGTGGCCATCCTTACTGGTGTGAGGTGATATCTCATTGTGGTTTTAATTTGCATTTCTCTGATGACTAGCAATGTGGAGCATCTTTTCATGTGTCTGCTGGCCATCTGAATTTCTTCTTTGGAGAACTGTCTGTTCAGCTCCTCTGCCCATTTTTTAAATTGCATTATTTGCATTTTGTTTTTGAGGTGCATGAGCTCTTTATATATTTTGGATGTCAACCCTTTATCTGATCTGTCATTTATGAATATATTCTCCCATACTGTAGGGTACCTTTTTGTTCTATTGATGGTGTTCTTTGCTGTACAGAAACTTTTCAGCTTGATATAGTCCCACTTATTCATTTTTGCTTTTGTTTCCCTTGTCCAGGGAGATATGTTCATGAAGAAGTCACTCATGTTTGTGTCCAAGAGATTTTTTGTCTTTTTTTTTCTAAGAGTTTTATGGTTTCATTACTTACATTCAGGTCTTTGATCAACTTCAAATTTACTTTTGTGTATGGGGTTAGACAGTGATTCAGTTTCATTCTCTTACATGTAGCTGTCCAGTTTTGCCAGCACCATCTGTTGAAGAGACTGTCATTTCCCCATTGTATGTCCATGGCTCCTTTATCATATATTAATTGACCATATATGTTTGGGTTAATGTCTGGAGTCTGTAATCTCTTCCACTGGTCTGTGGCTCTGTTCTTGTGCCAGTACCAAACTGTCTTGATTACTGTGGCTTTGTAGTAGAGCTTGAAGTTGGGGAGTGAGATCCCCCCCACTTTATTCTTCCTTCTCAGGATTGCTTTGGCTATTTGGGGTCTTTGGTGTTTCCATATGAATTTTTGAGCTATTTGTTCCAGTTCATTGAAGAATGCTGTTGGTAATTTGATGGGGATTGCATCAAATCTGTATATTGCTTTGGGCAGGATGGCCATTTTGATTATATTAATTCTTCTTAGCCAAGAGCATGGAATGAGCTTCCATTTGTTAGTGTCCTCTTCAATTTCTCTTAAGAGAGTCTTATAGTTTTCAGGGTATAGGTCTTTCACTTCTTCCTTGGTTAGGTTTATTCCTAAATATTTTATTCTTTTTGATGCAATTGTGAATGGAATTGTTTTCCTGATTTCTCTTTCTATTAGTTCATTGTCAGTGTATAGGAAAGCCACAGATTTCTGTGTGTTAATTTTGTATCCTGCAACTTTGATATATTCTGATATCAGTTCTAGTAGTTTTGGAGTGGAGTCTTTAGGGTTTTTTATTTTATTGTCCTCCATTGGTCCCTTCTGTTGGGATCGCTGTGTACTTCTGTGGTCTGAGTAACTATTTCATACCCCAGTTTGGGGCAGTTTTCAGCAATTATTTCTTCAAGCACACTTTCTATCTCTTTTTATGTCTCTTCTTCTTCTGGTACCCCTATAATGTAGATATTGTTCCTTTTGGATTGGTCACACAGTTCTCTTAATATTCTTTCATTCCTGGAGATCCTTTTATCTCTCTCTTCATCAGCTTCTATGCATTCCTGTTCTCTGGTTTCTATTCCATCAATGGCCTCTTGCATCTCATCCATTTTGCTTTTAAATCCTTCCAGAGATTGTTTTATTTCTGTAGTATCCCTCCCTACGTTGTCCATTAGCTCTTGCATTTTTCTCTGCAGTTCCATCAGCATGGTTATGACCTTTATTTTGAATTCTTTTTCAGGGAGATTGGTTAGGTCTATCTCTTCAAGCTCCTTGTCAGGCATTGTCTCCCTGATTTGGGTCTGGGTCAAATTCTTCTGCCTTTTCATGGCAATAGAGGTAGTTGTGGGGAGCTGGCACGTCTGTCGGCTGGGAGAATGTTCCTTCTTGCTAGTTTGTGGCCTTCTTCTCCTGAGAGAATGGCGACCCCTAGTGGCTTGTGCTGGGCAACTCTTTGCAGACAGAGTCTCTGATTTTTGACTGGCCACTGTGGAGTAAGCTCTGCATTTATGGTAGGTGTGGCCACTCTCAGGCTGCTGCTCCGCTATGGTTGGTCTGCACCAGAGGGGTTTGGGCAGGAGGCTCTTTATTGCCATGAGAGGTCTCAGAGGTGCCTTGCCATCCATTGGGTTAGGACGCCTGGAGTTCCCTGGGATTCCCAGCTGCTTGCTTTTCTTTGTGTCATGGGCGCTGGCTGCGGGGACCCACTCACAGTTTTTACTGTTCCGTTCACCTGGTATCCAGCACACTATGCACTCTGTGTCTATTCTCTGGTATGGATGACTAAGGCTAGGTATTTAGCAGTCCTGGGCTCCTACTCCCTCCCCGCTCTGACTCCTCTCCTCCCACCGGGAGCTGGGGTGAGGGACGCTCAGGTCCCACCAGGCTACGGCTTGTATCTTACCCCCTTTGTGAGGCAGTGGATTCTCGTAGGTGTAGATGTAGCCTCACTGTTGTCCTGTAGCTTCTGGTCTCTCTTTTAGGGATAGTTGTATTTGTTGTATTTTCAAAAATATATATGGTTTTGGGAGGAGATTTCCACTGCTCTACTCATGCCACCATCTTGGCTCCTCTCCTATTGTTTATTTATTCATCCATTTATGAACATCTGAGTGTTTCCACTTTTGGATATTGTGAATAATGTTGCTATGAACATTGGTGTACAAGTATATGCTAGAGTTCCTGATATTAATTATTTTGGGTATACAGCAAGAAGTGGAATTGCTGAGGTATACAATTATTCTGTGTTTGGCTTTTTATGGAACTGTTCAAGTGTCTTTTATAGTAGCTATATCATTATCATCTTCCCACCAGCAAGGCATAGGTGTTTCAGTTCCTCCACATCCTGGACAATGCCAATTTTCATTAAAATTTAGCCATCCTAATGAGTGTGAAGTGGTATCTCATGGGGTTTTAATTTGCTTTTGCTTAATGATTAGTGATCATAAACATCTTTTCCGGGTTTATTGGCCATTTGCATATCTTCTTTGAAGAAACACCTATTCAAGTCCTTCACCCATTTTGAACCTGGGTTTTATGTTATTGTTGTTGACTTGTAGGAATTTCCCCAGAGATTCTAGCTATTAATATCTTTTCATATAAAGACTTTGCAAATATTTTCTTCTGTTCTGTGGGTTCTCTATTTTTGCATGTATGATATGAGGTCAGTGTGAACATTTATTTATTTTTTCCAAGTAAATTGCAGCTTTTATGTTCCCTAAATACTTAGCATGTGTATTTACTATCTAATGTTCAATAGTTATTTACTAATCCTTTGAAAACTTACATACACTGAAATGCACCCATCTTAACAATATATTTGCTTAGTTTTGAGAATGCAAACATTTATGTGGACAAAACATCTATGTGAAAGAGATTAATATATTTTTTTCCTGGTTATTGCTTTAGTGACCTCTTTTAAAAATTATTGCTTATTAACAAATCCAAAGAATCATTCAAGATTTTCCACTAAAATCTATATGGTTTAGCTTTTAAAGTTTAGACCCATGAAATATTTCAAATTAATTTATGTTTAAGACATGAGATAGATATTAGAGGTTCAGTTTTTTGTCCTCGCTGACAGCCAGTTCTTCGAAGATCATTTATTAAAACATTTCTTTCCTTTTCCTATTGGATGGTTTTGGTGTCCTAGTCAAAAAACAAACAACAGCAAAAAAAAAACATTTCAGATTTGGTCAATTTAAGGGCTCTCTCTTATTCCATTTATATATTTACTCATCTTAATACCAATATTATACTTTCTTGAATATTATATCTTTTTTATAAATACTGAAGTGAAACTCTGCTCTTCTTTTCCAAGGTTGCTTAGTATATAATAGATGCTTTCCTTTCCAATGTACCATTTAAAATGAGATTGTCAATTTCTATTAAATAGTTTTTGGAGAAAATTATTTGTCTTGCATTGAATCTGTTGGAGAAAACTGGCATCTTAACAATGTTGTGTTCCTGTCCATGAATATGGTACATATCTCCATTGATTTTGTTCTCTAATTTTGCTAATCTGTTGGATAATTTTGAGGGTAGATGTCTTATATATTTTTTATTAACTTATACCTAGGAATATTATTATTTGAAAATGTTTAAGTGGATTTTCTAAATTTAATTCTGAGATTGTATCCATATCTTGGCTAATATGAGTAATACTGCAGTGAACACGGGAGTACAGATTTCTCTGAGAGTGATTTTGTTTCTCCTAATTAGTGATTTTCAACATCTTTCATGTACCTATTGGCCACTTGTATGCCATCTTTAGAAAAATGTCTACTCAGGTCCTTTGTTCATTTTCTTTTTAATTTTTTTATTTTGGTATGCACAAATACTTGAACAACATTATGGTTACTAGAGTCTCCCATTATCAAGTCCCCTCCACATATCCCATTACAGTCACTGTCCATCAGTGTAGTAAGATGCTATAGAATCACTACTTGTTTTCTCTGTATACACTGCCTTTCCCATGTCCTCCCTCCTACCATTATGTGTGCTAATCATAATGCCTCATTTTCCCCCTTATCCCCCCCCTCCAACCCACCCTCCCCAGTCCCTTTCCCTTTGGTAACTGTTAGTCCATTATTGGGTTCTGTGAGTCTGCTACTGTTTGGTTCCTTCAGTTTTTATTTGTTCTTATACTCCACATATGAATGAAATCATTTGGTACTTGTCTTTCTCCACCTGGCTTATTTCACTGAGCATAATACCCTCTAGCTCCATCCATGTTGTTGCAAATGGTAGGATTTGTTTTCTTCTTATGGCTGAATAATATTCCATTGTGTATATGGTTTTTTATCCATTCTTTATTCATTCATCTACTGATGGGAGAATATATTCATAAATGACATATCTGATAAGGGGTTGACATCCAAATTATATATAGAGCTCACACACCTCAACAAACAAAAAGCAAATAAGCCAATTAAAAAATGGGCAGAGGAGCTGAACATACACTTCTCCAAAGAAGAAATTCAGATGGTCAAAAGGCACATGAAAAGATGCTCCACATCGCTAATCATCAGATAAATGCAAATTAAAACCACAATGAGATATCAGCTCATACCAGTTAGGATGGCCAAAAGACAAACAACAACAAATGTTGGCGAGGATGTAGAGAAAGGGAAATCCTCCTACACTGCTTGTGGGAATGTAAACTAGTTCAACCATTGTGGAAAACAGTATGGAGGTTCCTCAAAAAACTCAAAATAGAAATACCACTTGACCCAGGAATTCCACTCCTAGGAATTTACCCTAAGAATGCAGCAGCCCAGTTTGAAAAAGACAGATGCACTCCTATGTTTATCACAGCAGTATTTACAATAGCCAAGAAATGGAAGCAACCTTTGTTCATTTTTTAGTAGGATTATTTTGTTTTGTTTTGTTTTTGTATTTGTTCTTTTGCTAATGAGTTGTATGAGACTTTATATTTATTTCAATAGTAACTCCTTATCGGATTCCTAGTTTGCAAATATTTCTCCCATTCCATAGGTTACCTTTTCATTTTATTGATTGTTTCCTTTGCTGTATGGAAGGCTTTTAGATTGACATAATCACACTTGTTTATTTTACCACCTGTTACCTGTGCTTTTGGCATCATATCCAAAAAATCAGTGCCAAGACTATATTATCCAGCAACCCCATTTTTGGGTATATGTCTGAATGGAATTAAATCATTTAGTAGAGATATCTGCATTCACTTGTTCATTGCAGTATACATACTGTGACTACAATAGCCAAAATATGGAAACAACTAAGTATCCTCTGAAGAATTAATTTTAAAAAATGTGATATATGGACATAGATACAGACATAATGGAATATAAAAAAAGAAGAAGTCATAATAAAGAAGGAAATCTTGCCATTTTGACAATATGGTGAAACTGGAGAGCATTATGCTAAGTGAAATACCAGACAAAGAAAGACAGTACTACGTGGTATCACTTATATGAGGAATCTAAAGAAAGAAAAAAAAGTCAAACTCATAGAAATGGATAGTAGAATCGTTGTTGCCAGGAATTGAAGGATGAGCGAAATCGGAAGTTGGTTGAAGGGTATGCAGACTTCAGTTATACAGTGAATATATTTTGAGATCTAATGTACAGCATGGTACAATTAATAATACTGTATTGTATACTTGAAATTGATAAAGACAGTTGATCAAATGTTCTCACAAAGAGAAAGTGTAACTATATGAGTTGATGGTTATGTTAATGAACTTGATTGTGAGAGTCATTTCTCAAGTATCATCACATTGTATACCTTAGATATATTACATTTGTTCTGGCAATTGAATCTTAATAATTCTGAAAATAAATTAATTCTGATTATACTCTCCTTAACTCACTAAGGCTACCAGCCTCTAATTGGATTTCTTTGTCCTGACTTTCTCAAGCCATTTATTTTATGCTTTCACCTTGGCTATTATCATCACTATTAACAATTATTGAGCATCAACTCTGCACAGATCACTCTGCCAGACACTGAGGATAAAGAGTTGTAAAAGCCCATCCTTCATTGCAGCCTCTTTATTAAGAAGAATAAAACACATATTTTAAAGGATGATAATGATACAAAGGTACATATACTAAATGATCAATACTGACTGCATGGTTGTCAGAATGGAAAGATAATGTGATTAAGTGAATGACATCCACAGGTAAAGGCATAAGATATAAGATATTTTAACGTTAGTAAGTAGTTTTTGGTGAAAATGATTTGCCTACATTGAATCTTAATCTACTTTTACCATTCTCACAGGGCTTTTCTCCTCTACTAACTATCTCACTTAGAGTTGCTAAATACCTGTTTTCCTATGTACCAGGTACATTTACCTGATCATATCTGTAGCTAATTTCCAAGAAACTACAGTACAAATAGTTGAGTTGAAAGTCAATAGATGAATTGAAAGCAGTTTTCTAGGAGTACTATGTCTCAACAAAACTTACCTTCAAGCTACTCAAAGTCTGTCTCAATGGCTATCATTTCAAAAGTAGCTGAAATGTGTTAAGGAGTTTGATGAAGGGAGCATTTTTTAAACAGCACCATGTTAGCTGAAAGTTAAACAATAAGCAAAAGAGATAAACAGGCTGTGAAGAAAATATCTTTGATGCAGGGAATGGTGGGATGTTCTAAAGAGGGAATAAGGACTGTAAAAGTCTTGGAACTACAGATTGTCATACTCTACACACAGTTGACACTGTTAAATGAGTCTGCTGATGTTAGGATATGAAGACTCCTTTTGGTTCTCCATTTGTACCTGTTGCCTACAGGTACTCTATTGATGTACTTTTGAAAGTTCACACTGCCAGTGAATTTCAAAATGAAAAGATGAAAATATTAAAGTCTTTTATCTGAAGCAGGTACAAAAACACTCATCAGTCATCCCAGCAAACAAAGGTAATTGAGGAGAAGGAGATTTCTAGTGTAAAGAGCAAAGATAGAAGTGTAATATTTCTAGAATTTTTATTAGGATCTGTAGTATTTTGACTAGACTTATATGAAAATTTATTTATTTTAGAATTTTGCTTTAAAGAGGTCAAATATATATTAGCTGCAGCAACCAACAACACAAGCCAGTCAACAAAACCATGAAGCCAAAATTATTTTTTGTACAGTTACTTTGATTTTTATTCAAATTAGTACCATATTTAATAGTTATAAATAATATTTTTATATAATGACTTTTGGAGAGAATTCTCTTCAGCCATGATTCATTTAGTGTTTTCCCACAAATCAAAACTATCACTTATTAATTCCTAATGCCAACTGTTTTATAAACATGTACATTATTACTTATTATAAATAACAACAATTTTACTAAAAGGTTTTTAACAAGAAGTAAATAATTGCTCTATTGAAATCAGCACACTAATATGTATTTCTCATGAATTTAATCCTCAATTTGTCTTGCAGTCTAGATACAGGATTCTAAATTATGTTTATTGGTTTTATTTTATATGCAGGCAATAATCTCATAAATACATTAAATTTACAATTACTGTTTACATGGCTCAAATTGTATTTTTTCTAACCTTTGGAAATTGAAACCCTAATTATGTAATAATTACTAGTCAGTGATAGGCTAATTATAGAGTAATTGCTAAGTCATTATTGAGTAATAACATTGTAACACCATGAAATTACAGAGTAAATAAATGTTTGCCAATTTTCACATACTAAAACACAGTACAGAAAATCCAATAAGTATATTTCATTGTGTTTAAGGAAAGCATGCAAAAAAATCACACTGATCAGTTTTCAGTATTTATATATATTAACAACATTACTTCAAAACAAAACTTTTTATTTTATGATGAAATCATAACTGGCTTAATTTTTGCGTAACAGTTAACGATGAAGACAGAATGTATGATAACAGTATGTTTTCTCTTTAAATATCACTGGGCATATTACCTTTTTTTTGGGGGGGGGGAATATTACCTTTCCATGTAAGTAAACTGCATTATATGACATAAATGAGGTATCTTCGGGAAAGAAAAAAGTGCTTTTATATTTAATACAGTTATTTCACTGAATTAAGCAAACTAGCAAGAACAGATTTTATCATTCTAATTTACATACTAAATTTTACACATTCCCACCTATCCCACATTTTCCTAAATATCTCACATTTTCCACAAACAGAAAAATGTTTCTGTGCGAAAAGCAGATTCTGAAACCTGAATTACATATTTACAAAGCTTCAATGTCATGAAAGGTAAAAATGCTTAGGGAAATTCTTCTAGGTTAAAGGAGAATTAAATCCTCGACAAGTAAAAGAAACAAAGGATTCTAAATTTCTCTTAGATCTTAGATCCTAAAAAATAACAGCTTTAGGATATTATTGAGATACTTGGGAAAATTATAATTTGGGTTATATATTAAGTAAAGCATTACATCCATGTTAAGCTTGCTTGTTTGTGTTTTGTATTGTTTTATGTTGGAGAATATACTTGTTCATTGATAATATATGCTTTATTATTAACTGCAACACTCTACTATTTTAGGAAAAATATGCATCTATATACACACATGCACTTGTAGAGAGAAGGAATGAGAGGGAGGGAAAAGGGGAAAGATACACAGAAGGAATAGTAAATGTCGACACCAAGTAGAGTGAAAGAGTAATGTAAAGATGATAGATACATAAATGCTCATTGCAGTATTCTAGTGTTAATTCAGAGGTTCAGAAGCTTCCCCAGGTGGGAGGGTGTGGCAATTTGAAACTAGCTCCTTATGCAGACGGCAGGAAGGGGCCTGAGAAAGAAGCCACTCCAGATTGGTAGATGACAGGCTTAAGAAAGCAAGGTTTTTTACACATTAGGCATGTCTTCGGCAGCTACAAGATGAGTACATATCCAAAATTGCCTGCCCAATCTTAAAAGTTTACATAAAGGCCTACACTGGGCTCAGTCACATATAATGTCTCAACACATTATGCGTCATGGTTGTGTCGTTGGGCAGCTTCTGGGAATGGGTAAGGCAGGCGGCAGGCACATTCCAATGACAGAGCAAGTGTTGAGGAGCCTCTTACTGCCAGGGTCCAGCTCACGGTTAACTGCAATCATATCCCTTTGACGTCCTCCTCTAACATCTTGAGGATTTAATTGAAGTATAATTAGCATACAATATTCTAATACAACAGGGTCTAGTTACCATCTGTCATCATGAAAAGTTACGACAATATTACTTGTTATAGTACCTATACTGTACATTACATCTCCATGACTTATTTATTTTATTACTGGAAATCTATACTTAATCTGCTTCAACTATTTCACCTGTTTCCTAACCCATCCCCCCGTACCCAATAATTTGTTTCCTGTATCTGTGAATGTTTTTTATTTGTTTTATTTTGTTCTGTGTTTTAGATTCCACATATAAGTAAAATCATACAGTATTTGCCTTTCTCTGTCTGATTTATTTTACTTAGCATAATATCCTAAGGTCAGTTCATGTTGTTGCAAATCACAAGATTTCATTCTTTTTAATAACTCAATAATATTATACTGTATATATGTACCACATTTGCTTTACCTACTTATTTATTAATGAACATTAGGTTTCTTCCATGTCTTCTCTTCTGTAGATAATGCTGCAGTGAACATAATGGTTCACATATTTCTTCAAATTAGGGTTATTATTGTGTTTGGACAAATACTCAGAAATGGAACTGTTGGATTGTATGGTACTTCTATTTTTAAATAGAACCTCCATCCTGCTTTTTATTAGTGGCTGCACTGTTTATATTTCCACCAACAGTGTATGAGTGTTCCTTTTTTTTCCCACATTCCTGCCAATGCTTTTTTTTTGTCTTTTTGATAATAGCCAATCTGACAAATTGAGATGATATCTCATTGTGGTTTTGCTGATGACTAGTTTAATTTTTAAAAAGTGAAGGGAAATATTTCATACATTTTTAAATTTATGAAGGTTCCACTTTGTTCACCCAAAATATTTTGATTGAATAGCAAATACTCAAAAGAATGTAATAGGATTTCTTTTACTCAAGAATAATTATTTCTTGATTAACAGAGACATGTACAGAAATTACCTTATTATTAGACTATTGCAATACTTAATTTAAAGTTGCTCACATGTAGCCTCACAAAGGAATTGATATAGTCTGTACATTACTTAATGAATCTCAGAATTGTATAAGAAGACCAAAAGTGAGAAAACCCAGGAATTTCAAGCATAACTAGGTTAATGATAAATCAGGGGGTGCCTGAATTTGCATGTGTTGCAGTGCATCCCTTAATTTATTTTCCTTCCTCTATTCCACCTACATACATGTTCTACATGCACACACACTCATATATGCAGTAGATGTAGGTATATATATGTAATGTCAGCCTGTCTTTGACAAAAAATTTGGTGACTTTGGTAGAAGGAAATGGGTATGAATCTGTCAGGTATTTCTCTTGCCCTCTGTGTTTTCCTAATCCTCATATCTCTTTTGAGACAAAATCAATTCCCTACACACACACACACACACACACACACACACAGGCGAGAGAGAGGAAGAGAGAAGAGACGTTATAAACACTTAACAAAACCACCTCTGTACTGAAACGAGTAGCATGTCAGCTTTATAATATCTCTGAAAATATGAGCCCCAAATTATAAAGAAATTTAATGAATTAGTTCTAGCAAAATCAAATAAAGGAGCTGTGGCTATCTTCTTTTCCCTCTAATTCTCATGGTGTCATTCAAACCAAAGAGAAAGGCTGGTTTCTGAATAATTTTATATGTATTACTTGATATAAATGTTCATAGATTATGGCAAAAATATACTGTAACTATCGGAAAACAAATATTTTCAGAGAAAAAAGTCAGAAATTTTTGAAGAAGCAGCATTTGAAATGAAAATCATTTTTTGAAATAAAGCACTCAGTTTTATAATAGAATTACAGGCAATATAGAGAGATTTTTCATCCAACCTCACATCAAATTTCTTACATTGAAGTATGTAAGATGTCTTTGTTATTATGTAAAAAATGTTTATAGTAAACTTAATTATAAAGTAAAATTAATGTTGATTTTACTGCTATCTCAGTGATTATCTTGATACCAGACACATATATAGTTTCTATTACTTTATTCGTATTCAAAATAGCTATTTTTTTTGTTATTTTTACATTGGCTTCAAGTGTACAAAATAGTGATTTGGTAAGTATAAACATTACAAATTCCTCACGTTTGTAAATATAGTTACAATCACCAAAAATATTAGAATCACATCAACTATGTTCCCTGTGCTACATTTTTCATCCTTGTACCTTATTTATTTTATAATTGCAAGTTTAAACCTTTTTATTTCTAATAATAACTTTTTTAAGATAGAAATAAAGATAGTTCTTTAAACTAAGAAGACCCCACATAAGATGGAGTTCATAAGGTCCACAGTAGGCAAGTTCTTCACAGTAGAAGTTATGTCGTGAATCATTAGTAGTTACTATTAAAATATCATTTCCAATCTTCTGATTTAAAGTATTATAAAACATTTAAATTCATATGGGTTTATGAGTTTAATTTGATATTTTTTGAAAATAGAATTACCTATTAATGATTATAGCTATACAAGTTCTACTTCTTTAAAATCTGTAATTTTTTTCCACTGATAAAAAAAATTCCCCCCATTACTGTATACTATATGTATACTTAGCCTCTTTCCTTATCAACTCAGTGATAATAAATTGATACATAAATCTAGTATGTTTATAAAACTTAGTTAAGACCATCTTTTCAGTAGAAATTCTTAGGAATGTATTGAATATAATAAATTATAATATTTGCTTTTCAAACTTATATTCATCTTCCATATATCATAGAGAATGCCAGAAGTCATTTAATGCATCTGAATACTCTGAATGCATCATTTTTTAGTTTCATAGCATTTTTGTTCTTCCAAATGCTACATTTTCTTTTTATTTGTGGCATATATTTATAGAATTGCTCAATTTAGATTTTGTCCTTATTCAAAAATAAGCACCCACTCTCTTGTTATGTGTATGCACAATAAACACACCCCACATACATACTTATATGTTCATATAAAAAACACATTTTCTCTGTCAGTAAATACTGGATACATGATATCTTTTAGATAAGATATGAAATTCATTATCCTTTCAATCATGGCAAAGTATCTTTCAAGAATGATTAAAACTAACAACTTCGTTAATTACTTGAAACCACTCATATATTTTAAAATTTCCAGTCAAACTTTGATTAAGCTGTTTAGTCAAAAATTGGCTCAATTACACTGAAAATGCTTATTTGGATGTCAGTTTTCTCAGATTTTAAAAATAAAGGCATTAACTTCAGAGAAAATTATGTCAAATGTCTTCTGGTCTTCCTTTGAAGATATCAGAGTTTTTCTACTATACAGACAGAGGATGGAGATCTGTCTTATTCACATATTTTGCAATCTGAACTGTTGTAGGCACTATAGCAATGAACAAAAGTACACATACTGCACCCTCTAACAAATAAAATTCACTTGGGGAAATAGCATAGAAAATATATTGTAAGTAGGTGGGCTTTAAATGCTGGTCAATATTTAAATAACAATTTACAATATTTTTTAATTATTAATTTTTGAATTCCCAATAAATTGTAGATAGTATCCATTTTATATTCCTTATATAATGTGGAATGAGATATTGTACTTTTCCTCAGTCACATAGCCATTATCAACATAGCTACAGCAAAACCTTAGGTCTGCTCAATGCTAAGTAGAATGCTTTCATTTTATTGCTCTAAGATATGATTTAGCATTAAAAATTAATTCTATTGTGTCTATGCTTTTGTTAATACCATTGTTATTGTTCGTAAGCAGAAATAAAAGCTTACACATCAATGATGCTCTGTTCTCTAGCAGTTATATGTTTGTTTAATTAAGCAAAGACCTGTTCTGAGATAAAATTATTACCATCCAACCTAGAAATGTTAAATAATGAAAGTCTCTCTAACAGAGTGAGATATCCTAAAGGTCAAAGATGGTATCGACCTCTGAATTTTATCCTCATCATGTGGCTCAAATAAAGATAAATGCTTGTTGGGCAGCACTGCCCTTTTGTTTAAGCCTGGCTGACTCATTAAATTCAAACACACAAAGTTTTCATATGCTTTCACCAATTAGTATAATTAGTCCAACATGCTAAAGGGAGGTGTACTTTCTTAGTTATTTAGGTCAAATATTTTTTCCATGAATTAAGACAACAAAAGCTAACTATTCTTTGTTATCTGTAAGCTAAAAGGGTAATTTTATCACTAGGTGGAAGGGGCATTTCTTAAGTTCTGTGATTTCTTCTGCTTTGTAATGATGTTTGGAGTTTTAGCCACAAAGAATTATTCTTTGATTAAAAGATATCTACTGCCCAAGAGCAGCATAATAATTATATCCATCATGCATGCTTCAATGCCAGATCAAGAATCAACCTGATCTTAATAATCACCCTGATCCATATAAGGTAGGAAAATAACAAGTTTTGGAGATCTTGGTTCTAATTGTTGCTATTCTTTTGCTAGCTGCTGCCTTCACTAAGTAACTTTATCTTTTTGAGAAACATTTTCCATGTAAAACATTGAAAATAAACCTACCTCTTTGATAACTTATATAAATCTTATATAAAGATTTCAATTAGGAGGTGAGGAAAAATCATAACCTTTGGGGTATAGGATAGTTGGGCAATGATGGTAAAGGAGTGCAGAAAGCAGAAATTGTTGCTGCATTACATAAACTTATTTTCACTTTTTTGCCTTTTGAACAGGTTGAATAAAAAAGAAAATCAGTTATAAAAATAAAATCCCCATTGTGGGATTTAATGGAGATCACGCATGTTAGCCAACTTAGAACAGAAATTGATACAGAGCTTGTAGACAAAGGATTGGTCTTTTTCTTTTCTCTATTCTAAATTGTTTTAGATCTACACATTGATGTATTTTTTTTTCAGTGACTATTTTTAAAATTTTTTATTAAGGTATGATTGATATATACTCTTATGTAGGTTTCACATGAAAAAACAATGTGGTTACTACATTTACCCATATTATCAAGTCCCCACCCAAACCCCAATGCAGTCATACACACTGATATATTTTATAATTTAAATTAAAATTAGGATTCAAATTCTGACCTTGAATTGGAAAAAGTTCATCTTGCTTTTCTGTCTCTCTACTAAACATCTGTCATATCACTTGATTTGTCTGTGTAGTGTTGAATCAGTAAATGTTTATGCTGACAGATAATTATAAAGCAAAATTTTCAAATAACTTAGCTTCCAGAAAATGCATACTTTTATAATTTTGGAAAGAATACATTGAATCAAATGTTCTTAAACATATCCATGCTGTTATTTAAGGAAAAGGATAAAATAATTGTATTAGTATTATTTCTTAGAAAAGACAGAAACTGTTGAACTGTACAATCTTTTTTTTTAAAAAAGTCACATTTAATTATTCAAAGACAATATAAGTTTGTGTGCTTCCCTTCACCATATAGCAACTTAAATGTATTCTTCAGTGGCTTAATTTTATAAATTATATGTCAGTTTCTAATGGAATTATAGAAATAAAAAGGATTTGGGGTCAGACAGAAAAAGTTTTAAATTTTGCCTTATTTATTTGGTAGTATATGCACCTTAGACAAGTTACTCACCTTTTTTAAAATCTCATTTGTACTAACTTACCAGGGTTAAGTGTGCTAAATCCTCAACATCTAAATTTAGGTAATTTAATGTGCATTTCAGATAATACAAAAAGACCTTAGCAGGGTATTTAGTACAGAAGGGTCAGTGATTACAAATGATTACTGAGATTATGATGACATCTTTTATTGTATCCTTTCTGAGAAAAAAATCCACAAATAAACTGTATATTTCTATTCATTTGGAATATACTAGTTTATATTTAACTGAAAAGAACTTTGAATTAAAATATATAAAGGCGGAGCCAAGATGGCAGCGTGAGTAGAGCAGTGGAAATCTCCTCCCAAAACCAGATATATTTTTGGAAATACAACAAATACAACTCTCCCTAAAAGAGAGACCAGAAGACACAGGACAACAGCCAGACTATATCCACACCTGCGAGAACCTGGCGCCTCGCGAAGGGGGTAAGATACAAGCTGCTGCCTGGCAGGACCCGAACACCCCTCACCCCAGCTCCTGGTGGGAGGAGAGGAGTCGGAGCCAGGAGGGAGAGGGAGCCCAGGAATGCTAAACACCCAGCGCTAGCCATCTGCGCTGGAGCGCAGACACACAGTGCGTGCGTGGGGTGTTAGAAACTCAGGAAACAGGACAGCAAGACCTGTGAGTGGGTCTCCGCAGCTGGCACCCTGGGCACAAAGAAAAGTGAGTGCTTTTTGAAATTCTTAAAGGGACAGGGACCCCACTGCTGGACGGAAGCATCCCGGGACACTTAGCTGAGCAGCTGGGAATCCCAGGGAACTCTGGGCACCCTAACCCCCTGTGCAGCAGGGCGGCTTGGAAGCCCCTCACGGAGATAACTAGCCTCCCAGCTGTTTCCCCTCCAACACAGCTCTGCCATATCGTAGCAGCAGCCCAAGGCAGGCAGCGTCCACAGCAACTGTGGAGCTAAACTCCATAGCAGCCAGGCAGGAATCAGAGGCCCCATCTGCACGCAGCTGACCAGCACAAGCCTCTAGAGGTCGCTGTTCTCCCAGGAGAGGAAGGCCACAAACCAACAAGAAGAGACGTTCTCCCAGCCGTCACTCACCCCAGCTCCGCACACTATCTCTATCGCCATGAAAAGGCAGAATCTCAGACAGACAAAAGTCACAGAGACAACACCTGAGAAGGAGATAGACCTAACCAGCCTTCCTGAAAAAGAATTCACAATAAAAATCATAAACATGCTGACAGAGATGCAGAGATATATACAAGAGCTAAGGGATGACGTCTT
This sequence comes from Manis javanica, assembly GCF_040802235.1. NCBI lineage: Eukaryota > Metazoa > Chordata > Mammalia > Pholidota > Manidae > Manis > Manis javanica. The sequence continues at coordinate 58,859,942 of NC_133166.1, forward strand.
GAGGGAGATTACAGAAGTGAAACAATCTCTGGAAGCATTTATAAACAGAATGGATAAGATGCAAGAGGCCACTGATGGAATAGAAACCAGAGAACAGGAACACATAGAAGCTGATACAGAGAGAGAGATAAAATATATAGAGAAGGTTTGAATGCAAATTAAAATGATGAGGTTACATAATGTTGAGGTTAGCCTTACTAACCTCAGATAAGAAAGATAGTTCTATAAAGATATGGTTATCATCAAAAATCTATTAATTTAAAATTATCATAAAACTTCTACTTCTGATTACTTCTTAGTACATAAATTTTTTTAATAAAAGAAAAGAAAAGAAAGAGCAAGATAGTAAAGTGTTTGTCAGCTTCAAATAAGGAGAGAAAGAGGATTGGGAATGATAACTATAGCATTTAAGATTACTCTTGCCATGGGTACTGCAAACCCATTAGAGGTGATTGAGAGGTTAAACTGTATTTTTGAAATAGTCCATTTGTGCTACCAAACTAGCATAGACTGGGTGGCTTATAATAAACACTCATTTCTCATAGTTCTGGAGGCTGTGAAGTCCAAGATTAAGGTGCTGGCAGATCTGGTGTCTAGTGTGGACTGGCTTCTTGGTTCATAGATAGTTGTCGTCTCACTGTGTACTCAGATGGCAGAGAGCAGAAATAGGGAAGGTCAGCTCTTGGGTCTTTTTATGAGGGCACTAATCCCATTCATGAAAGCTCTAAGCATTAATTATAACCCAAAGGCCTCACTTCTTAATATCATCACATTGGGGTTAGAATTTCAACCTCTGAATTTTGAGGGGATGCAAATATCCAGTTCATAACATTGAACCTCATAGAATTAAGACAATATAAGTAGAGGCAAAGGCCAAATTAAGGAATAGAGCTCAATAAGCCATTTCCCTTCAGGACCTCGAAAGACTCTAAAGTTTCATGGAATAAAATCAGGCTTCATACATAATGAAGACCACTTGGAAATAATATGATTAACTCAGAAAATCAGAAACTATTCAATTGATAAAGTTAAATAAGAATTCCTAAAATTCACAGATGACAGGATAAAGTAAATGAGAATCCTTTCCTAGAGGATCATAGTATCATAGGTAACATCACCCTAATCCTCAGATTACTCCTACAGATATTTTTCAATGATAATATACTGCACACATAAACATAAATATGTAGAAAAATGTAGCAAGATGATGTAAGAACTTCAGAAATGAGAAAAAAAAGTGATATATAGGAATAGCAGATACATAAAAATTACAAATTTTGGAATTATCAGACTCAGACTGAAGATAAAAATATGTATTCACACATTATAGGAGATAAAAACTAAGCTTCAGCAATTGGGAAGAGTACCAGAAACAATAAAGAGGGACTTAGCATATGAAGAAAAATCTTCATAGGATGTGTTGCAGTGAAGAATATAATAATATAAAACAAGGACTCAGTGGGCACACTTAATAACAGATTATACAAAGTGAAATAGAAATAATGAATTGTAAATTTGGCCAGAATAAAAAAGCTGTATGCAGCATTCAGAGGCAGAAATTTGGAAAGAAGAAAAGAAACAAAGAGCATGTAGAAGAAATTCTGACATATGTTTAATTACAGTCTCAGAAGTGGAGAACCTAATTAATGATACAGAGGTAGTATATGAGGTAACATTTAAGAATTTTCCAAATGCATGAATAGTATTACTCCATTGTTCCAGGAAGTTCTACAGTGAATTCAAACAAATCTACACATAAACCATCAAAATAAAACAAGACAAAACCCAAATCAAATCATCCCTCGGGTAACAGGCAGGAGGCATATAGGACAGTGACCCGGATGGTGTGTGTTGGTTGAATACAGAGGCAGTGCACCAGCCACAGGCCTGCTGAGAGAAGTCTCTGAGCTGGATCCAGGGCCAGTATGTGGTCAAGAGGAAGCTGCCAGTCCCTGAAGGTTCAGATAAGAAAAGAGACTGGGCCCTCAGATATGGACTGCTAGGGTCTGCAGAACCTGGCCCAGTCTTACCTCATGCCCTGCAGGGCGCTGGGAGATGCTTGGAGGGGACCATTTTGTGGCATGCCTGGCTTGCCTGCACCAATTGTCCAGGCTCTGCCTCTCTCACTGTGGGGCAGGTGCTGGCAGGGGCCATGCGCAGTGATACACCCTCCGTATACCATAGCAGGTGGGGCCCAGGGTTCGATTTATTGCCTTTCTTTTATTCTACCTTACCTGTGGGACTAGAGCTCTTCCCAGATCCCTGGGAATGAAACAAAAGCCCAGCCAACTGTGCTCATTCCTTCTTGTCCTTCAAAGTATTTGACAGCCTTCACCAAGGCCTTATGTATGTGCCCTGGTTATGTTTGGTGTTGGTGAATGAGGTCAGGTTTGTGCAAATTTGTTAAATAAATAGACAAACATGAAAAAATCTTTGTCAGTGGCCAAAATATAGGAAATTAAGCCAGATACAAAAGGAAAAATATTACATGACTTCAGTTATATGAAATATCTAGAATAGGTGATTCATAAGACAGAAAAATGATTAAAACTTACTAGGGTCTAGCAGGGAGGGGAGATGATGGAGGTATTGTTTAATGGTTACAAGGTTCATGTTTGAACTGATAAAAAAGTTTTGGAAATAGTGTTAGTAGTTACATAACATTGTGAATGTAATTGGTGCTATTGATTTGTACACTTAAAATGATTACTATAGCAATTTTTAACTTATAACATTTTACCACAATATAGATAGACATATTGAAAATAGTGCGATAAATATTTTTTATAATCATCTATAATTAAAAATTTTGCCACAGTGAAAATTCAGGTAGCTTCACTATCAAGTTCCACCCAATACTTAAGAATAAATAATGTCAATAATACTTATTTTACAAATTTTTCCACAAAAAATAATAAAATATGCTCTTCCATCATTTATGAGCTAGCATAACCTTGATCCTAAAACACAACAAAGACTATAAAAGACAAAAATTACATACTAATGTCACTCATAAAATTATATGTAAAAATCCTAAGTAAAATATCACTGAGTAAATAAGGCAAATACATAAAAGAAAATGCATCATGATAAAGGTAGATTTATCATAGGTACACAAGTTTTTATTTAGTATTAATAAAAATCAATACACAAATTCATCACATTAACAGAATAAAGGACAAAAAGTCATGTTGAGCATATATAATAAATAAAAAAATAGCAACTAAAAATAGAGAAGAATGTCCTTATTCTGACAAAGAATAAATACTACTTCCATCACTAATCACAGGTGATATGGTTGTATAAGCAAGCCTAAGTGTAAAAGATACAAATATTAGCTTTTACAATAAAATAAAATATCTTCATTAAGCAGCAGAAGAAAGTGCTATACATAAATTTCATTAAAAAGATAGAATTGTCTCTCCAGGTGATATCATTAGAATTATTGAAATTCAAGCTATGACTGGGAGAAGATATTTACAACATAGATAGCTACAAAAGAAATCATATCAGTAGTATATATATCAATAATATATAAAATATATAAAATATCAGTGATATGTAAAATAATTGTTTATTTAAAAACTAGGAAGAAAATCAAAAACCCAATAGAAAACTGGCCAGTAGGATTAAACAGGCACTTACAGACAAAAATACAAATGGTCAATTATCATTTCCCTGTTAGAACAGGGAAAAGTTCTAACAAAATTTGAAGTCACAATTCTAGACCATTAGGCCTCTTCTAAAACAGAAAAGCAATGCTAATGCCAATCGTAAGCTATGTATGTAACAACTCGAACTCTCATCCAGAGATCCATGGCTGATGGAAAGGTAATTCTCCTAATTGTTTTGGGAAATGGTTTGCCATTGTCTAGTAAATTGAAAGTACATTTGTACTGTACTACTCTAATTGTACTACAATATGTTTATGCTATAGAAACACACATAAATTAAATTAAATACACATAAATACACATAAAAATATCAAATATGAACAAAAATAATCAAACCATACCATTTATAATAGCCCCTGAATAGAAACAATCCAAGTATGCACAAGAATAATTTAACTAATAAATATAATGGTATATTCATCCAGGAAAATGCTGATACAAGTATAACTACAACTGCAAGCAACCCAATAGACAGATCTTAAAAGGTTGAAGGAAAGTCAGGCAAAAGAAAATTTATGTTTGATATCGTTTATATAAACTTTAAAATTAGGCAACACTAAAAATAGGACTGAGGATGAATAGGTAGGGAGTAAATTATAAAAAAGGTGGGTGGATAATTAATATAAAACTAAGGATGTGGGGGAAGAAGAGGTTGTAATTGATTAGGGGCATGTATAGAGCCTTGGAATAACAGTAATACCCTTTTTCTTGAATGATTACTTGAGAGTTCTCTTTATAAACATTTGTTAAGCTGTACACTTATGTTTTGTACATTTTTCATGCATTGTACATCACAAAAAATAAAAACATAGGTATACAATAATATCCTATTTGCACACATCAGTGTGTGTGTCTGTGTATAGGAGCAACTTCTAAGAAATCATGAGGTAAAGTTCAGCCAGATTGATTTTATTTTGGACAGTTCTTAAAGGATACATGAGCAAATTAAATTTGAATCATAAGATTATAAGTAATATATCCTGTCTTATCAGAAGTATCTAATTTCACTAGTCCTGGAATGCTGTTCAGTCTCACAAACTGATTTCCCAAAATGTTTTCTCTTGATGCTCTGGTTTCATTGAATGGCAAACACCATGTTCATAAATCCAATCTACCTACTCTTAGGCATTTCTGATTTCTAGCATCTTGCCCTTATGCAGCTAACTGGTTCAAAGTCATTTTTTGTTTTCCTGCATGTTGTGTATGTGACCTCATTGCCTTCTTTCCCACTGCAGTGCTATTCTTAGCCCAAATCCTCACCACTTCATAACTTACTTTCTAAAATGGCCTCAGTCTCTATCTCCAAGATCTCTATACTGCACAAGCATTCTGTATGTCAATGTGGATTATTTTATAAGTGTCAGTACTAAAAATATCCACCATTCATTAAGTTTTTATGCCAGTCTCTAATTAAGCATTTATATACTTCATATTACTGAATCTTTACTTAATTGTTATATCATTCTTATGGGGGTGTATTTACAAGTTAGAAAAATGGGCAAATGTGTTAAACAGACTGCCCAAATTCACACAGCTGGTGACTGAGAGGGCTGGAACTTGAACCTAGAGCTCACTCTCTTAAGTAGTATGATGTATTTCCTCTCTGCTTACAAAACAAGCTATTATAAAATAAAAAGTTTTCATATAACCAGTGTTATCCTCCATGATCTGGCTCCAGTCTTTAATTTTAGCCTATTTCCAATTATGTCCTTTCAGATAGACTATTTATTGATAATCCAACTTATATCCTCCTCTATGCTTTTGTCAAAACTATTCTTTTTCACCTGTCTGTTTCTTCTCAATTCTCCAGTTAAACACCACCTCCGTGACAAGGTCCTACACATATGTGAACTCTTCCAAGAAGCCATCAATGACCTGTCAATAAGAATGATCTCTCCTTGCACTGTTCCCTAAGACTCTGTTAACACCTTTATGAACATTTATGTCTAATTTGCATTGTAATTTGTTCAAGTCATTGCCTCGATTGTTGAAACATGTCTTACAGGAGCCTTCATGATCTACCTTCTGTCTCTGCCTCCAGTCACCTCTTACACCCGACATTCATTCATTCCATCAAATGCCAGCCTGTTGATTTCTTTCTGATTCTCCAAGGCATGTCTTTTACCTCTGGGCCTTACATTGACCTTTGTCAGTCACTCTCCCAATGCCCATCATTCTACCCGTTTCCCCACTCCTCTGCAATTCCAACTTCTCTTTCTGACCTAGAATCAAACTCTTATTTTTTACAGAAGTCTTCCTTCTGGTTCCCAAACCTATCACTGCCTCTCACTCCTTGTTAAATACTTATATGGCACTTGGTGTTATTCCTTCCTAGATTTTTATCACTTGTATAAAATACACCAATTTGTGGAATTGTTTCTTTAATTTCTCTCTCCCTCAATACAGCTGCATAATATTAGAGCCCACATCATTTTCCCCCTCTTTTCTTATCTTAGTCTCAGTAATTTGCCCATTGCAGACCCACAGTAATAACTCAGTACATATTTGTTAAATGGTCAGTTTGTTTCTTGCCGACATGGACAATGATGTCTTTAATACTGCCCTGATGCGTAAAAAAAAAAAATCACAAATTGATTTTTATAATGAAGGGAGCACACTGTCTAAACATTCTGGCAAAGTTTAAGCAGAACAGAGCTTCTCCTTAATAGGTTTAAAACCGATTTGATCTCAGTTCTAAGTAATGGAAAATATGCAGACCTATCTAAATGGGATAGGACTATTTATCTAAATGCTATTAGAAAGAGAACAATCTCCATGCATCAGGTTTTATTTATCCTGATTTAGATATGGCTCTTCTAGTGAGGAAACACGAAGCTTGTGCATCCTTTTATTCCTCTTTTTATCCAGTTTTCCTGCATTCTGTTTTTATCTGCATTTCATATATTTGCTAATATCTCATGGTTTCTCTTTTCATTGTCAGTTACTCAGCAACATAATCTTTATTGCATTGTAATATTTTTAATACCTTCCATTCCTAACTTGTAGGACATGCTCATATATGACAGGATTTGTACCCCTGACATACTTGTATTAATGCCATTTTTCCATCCTGTTTTCTCCATCTGTCTCCATCACCTGTCTTTTCCCTTTTTTGCCTCTCTATTTTGTCTGCCAGCTGGTGTTTTACTAATGTTTTTCCATCTTTTCAGCCTTTCAGAATAATCTATATATCTCTTCTTTGCTAGTAAATTGTCCAGCAGTGGATTTCTAAATAGCTGAAACTCAGTTAATGGCATTTTAACTCAAGGCCCCAGAGTAAAACTTGGCAGTGGACCCATACGCCCTTAAAATGTCTTTTGAGTACAGCCTCAGATAATACCAGAGATTGTTGGGCAGAGGTTTCTCTCATTCTTCCAATTTCAGTGTGTGTTTTTTTTTAACTTTTTTTTTATTAGCTATTCCTACATCTCCTTTCCATAGCTACACATAAGCAGTATTTAACTGGAGCCTGTGTTCTTTTGCCCCATTTTTTATTCTCTTTTTCCTTAAAGAACTGAATTTTCTGCACTGACATAGAGTGACTCAATAGCACTATATTAATTTCATCATAGGCCTGATTTTTATATTTTCCAGAAAAAAATTAGAACCATCCTAATAAATGCTATTCCCTCTAGGACTAATGAGATGTCTGATACTTCAAGAATAAGGTAAGGAAATCAATACATTTTTATCTTTTAGGAAAAGCATCAATAATTACAGTTGATCACCAGATTCTGAGTTTGGAACATAACTACCATGTAGGGGAACTGAGATAAAACATGGTACACATGTAAGTAAGCAGCAATTCAACTGAGGCTCTGACACAATGGATCTAATAGTCAAGACATCAAAACCCAAAGTCCACCATTCTTATAGGAATTTGATAAAATAATAATCTATCCATGGGAAGTCATAACTGCATTGGGAGTGTCAAGAATGTTGGCCATCATGCCTTTGAAATTGGGAAAAAGTTGATTTTCATTGAGTGAACAGAAGTCACTGTGAGCTTTGGAGGAACAGTAAAATTCTGCAAAGTCAAAAGGTATTCTAATGACCCGCCTTCTCCTGTCCACCCCCTTCCACCACCCTTCCTCTTCTCCCCTCCTTTCTTTCTCTATATTCCTCCCTCTCCTCCTATTCTGTGTGTGTCTTTCTCTCTTTCTTTGTTTATATTCATTAGAATTTTACCAACTCTCATGCAGTTTTAACTTCTGAAAAGCATACTTTTCAAAAGTCCTTTATTCTAAAATTTAAGCTGAGAAGGGTAAATCCAAAGATATATTCATACCAATGTGGTTGATTTCCCTTGGGATAAAAGGTAAGGCTATGTTAAATTTGAAAATAACTGTCAGTCAATTGTATTGAATGGTTTAGTATTCTAGTGTCAAGATTTCTCTCATCTGTCACTTGCTGGTTTCTGCATTATCAGTTGAAAATGAAGCTATTTGTGGCAATTAGAATCACTCAGTCTATATGTAATATCTCAATTGATAAGCTTATATCATATTCTATTTCACATTTATTATCATATAATCCTCTCAGCAATCAATATTGAGGTGTCTATCACCATGGAATATCTTGAAATTGCCAGCAGGCATAATGGATAGGACACCATCAAAGAGAAGAAGGAAGGGTATATTCTAGCTGCACGGTTTAGACAAGGATTAAGGATGACAAGCAGGCATTTTTGATGTTGGAGATCTTATACCAAGCAGAAGAACTCAGTGAGCAATTTATGAATCAATTAATGGACTCAGTTGAGAAAGGCTATATCTTAGTGCAGGAAGAATTGGTTACCAAGCAAAGCTTTAGGAATAAATGAAAATAAGACAGAACCTATTTTATCTGTGTTATATATGAAATAAACTTCAGCTTATGAATTAAGTTAGCCATACAGCTATTATGGAAGCAGAGTGTGGATGTCAGTCTGTATCTTCTAACTGCAAATCCCAGGTCAAAATCACTTTTATGAGTTGTTTCTGCTTAATAATAATAATAATAGTAATAATAGTTTTTGAATGAAAAACTTTTTATTAGACATTTTATATATTCTGTAATTAATCTGTATAATAACTTAATAAGATATATACAATAATCCCCCTTTTCATGCTAAGGAAACTGAATATCAAAGAAGTTAATTAAAATCTATGGCTACCTAATTCCATAGATGAAGCTCATTATCACTAATAAAAATCTCTGACTACTAAGATTCTGAACTAGAATTTGAGTTTAGGTCTGTTGTGAAAATGCAATTTATAGTAGCGCCTTAAATTGGGATAAAGTTTGCCTGACATTTCTAATGAAGATCAAAGTCCCCTCTTCAGTCCCTGACCATTATCAGAAGACCAAGTAGCCCAACTTCCCTCTGTCCATCAAGCATTTTTCTTTAAACATACTTTCTTCTAATCTGTATCATATTTATGACATCATTATGTGTTTACTTATATATTATCTGTCTTTCCCATCTGAATGCAAACTCCAACAGAATCACATCTGTTCATTTATTATTCATGTATAAATTACTAGTGGCTAGCAAATAACAGGAACTCCATAAATATTTGTTGAATAAGCAAAAAGAAAGAAAATGTAAAAAGTCATCAGAAAGATAATTTTTCACTCAGTACTCTAGTAAAAAATGTAAAAAGTGATAACATTCAATGTAAGGAAGTATAGGAAAATGGGTACTTGCATACCTTGCTAGAACTGTAGATAGGTAAACTTGTTGAAAAAATACTTTTTTTCTAAGAATATTTCCAGAATAATAAGACAAAAATGTAAAGATGTGTAAGAACATATATGTATATTTATTATAATGTAATTTGTAATTTTATATTTTAAAATTTGAAATTTTGAAAGAAGTGGAAATGTAATAAATGACAGTAAATGGAATATAGTTGAATAAATTATACAGACAACTATGTAGCTTTTAAGAAAAGGGCATCAAAAGATACTATTTTTACTATATTTTTTCTTAATATGCAATAGAAATAAAATTAAAAGTAAAAATATCCTTAAGATTGTAAAATGCTATGATATTCAAGAAATTATGGATTTCTAAAGTAATTTTTATGTAAAATATTCATATGTGTTTGGGGTATGGTTATAGGAGAAACATACAATTAATTACAATATTTGTTCATATTCACCAATGTTATGAATATGACATAATAGACAAACAAAAATGTGTGAAAAAGAAGAAATGTTATTTTGACTGGAGGTAAGAATAAATTAGTCCTAACACTATAAAAATTTATAAAACTAGAATAATGTTAATAATATGATACTGGTATAAAATAATAGGTGCTAAGTTAATAGATTTGGAATAAATCACATTACATAAAATAATTTAATCTGGTATATGATAAAAATATTTCATACATGTGGGGAAGACAGTTATTCAGTAAATGGTTGTTTTAAAAATGAAACATTATCTCATATCAAAAACCAATTACAGATAGAATAAAGACATAAGTGACAACAATAAAACCTTTGAAATATGGACATAGATGGGTAGTTATGAAATCTCTGGAGAAAAATGACCTATATTTGAAAGCAATGAAAGAATTAAAGTGTTTGAGACACATGTATATCAAAAGAACAATAATCTATTAATTAGAAAAAAAAAGGAATGTGAGAAATCAACAAAAATTAAAACAAACACTTAAATAAAACAATCATATATAGTTTCTTGCTAACAAATTACCAAAGATTAAAATAAAAATCAATGTTGGTGTGATAAATCTTACATCACTGTGAGAAGGTAAATTGGTATAACTACTTGGGAAAACAATTTGAAGCACTTAACTTAGACATTTACACTATTAATTCTAATTCTATTAATTCTATTTTGGCTCTAGACTAAAAAAAGTAGTCTAGAGCCAAAAAAAAAATCTTTATATTCAAATTGTGCTTGAAAAGGTAATTTACATTTTTAAAAAAGGAAGCTTCATAAGTATCCAACCATAGAATAGTTAAGTAAGCTATTATACAGAAGTACACCTCAACATAATTTATCCAAAAATTAGAATTTATAAAGAATAAATGCACAAACCCCTAGCCAGACTTATCAAGAAAAAAGAGAGAGGACACATATAAACAAAATCAGAAATGAAGAAAGAATACTTACAACAGTTATCACAGAAATACAAAGAATTATTAGAGAATACTATGAGAAATTATATACCAATAAACTGGACAACCAAGAAGAAATGGACAAATTCCTAGAAAAATATAACCTAAGATTGACCTAGGAAGAAACAGAAAATCTGAAAAGACCAATTACCAGCAATGAAATTGAATTGATAATCCAAAAACTCCCAACAAACAAAAATTCCAACTACCAGATGGCTTCACAGCTGAATTCTACCAAATACTTAAAGTGCTAATGTTCATCATTCTTAAAGTATTCCAAAAAGTAGAAGAGGAGGGAATAGTTCCAAACTAATTCTATTAAGCCAATAGCACACTAATACTGAAGCCAGACACTACCAAAAAGGAAAATTATAGACCAATATCCCTGTTGAACATAGATGCAATGTCAACAAAATATTAGCTAATCAAGTTCAAAAATATCATCCGTCATTACCAAATGGGATTTATTCCAAAGATGCAAGGATGGTATGATGTTTGTGCATCAAGCAATATCATACACAACATTAACAAAAAGAGGGATGAAAACTACATGATCATCTCAATAGATGCTGAAAAGGCATTTGAAAAAATCCAACTCCATTCATGATAAAAACTCTCGGCAAAATGGGTATAGAGTGTGTATAACTCAAAATAATAAAGGCCACATATGCAAATGCACAGATAACATCATACTTAATGATGAAAAGTTGAAAGCTTTTCCTCTAAGATTGGGAACAAGACAAGGATGCCCACTCTCCCCACTTTTATTCAACATAGTACTGGGAGTCCTAGCCATGGCAATTAGATAATGCAAAGAAATGAAAGTCATCCATATTGGTGAGGAAGAAGTTAAATTGTCACTGCATATGACATGATGTTGTAAAGAAAAAACCCTAAAGACTACACCAAAAGAATATAAGAACTAATAACTGGATTCAAAAATTGGCAGGATGCAAAATTAATACACAGAAATCTATTTTGTTCCTATATACTAACAACAAACTAGCAGAAACAGAAATAAGGAAAACAATTCTATTTATATTGCATCAAAAAGAATAAAATACCTAGGAATAAATTTAACCAGGAGATGAAAGACTTATATTCTGAAAACTATAGTAAATTGAAGAAGACACCAATAAATGGAAATCCATCCCAGGCACATGGATAGGAAGAATTAATGTTGTCAAAATGGCTATTCTGCCCAAAACAATTTATAGATTAATGCAATCCCTATCAAAATGCCAACAGCATTTTTCAATGAACTAGAAAAAATAGTTCTAAAACTCATATGGAATCACAGAAGACCCTGAATAATCAAAGCAATCCTGAGAAAGAAGTTCAAAGCTGGGGATATTAAACTTTCTGACTTCAAGCTATACTACAAAGCTACAGTAATCAAAAGAGTATGGTACTGGCACAAGGAGAGATCCATAGATTAATGGGACATAATAGAGAGTCCATGTATAAACCACACATATATAGTCAATTAATAATGGTAAAGGAGCCATGAATATACAGTGGGAAAAAGACAGCCTCATCAATAACTGGTATTGGGACAACTGGACAGCTACATGCAAGAGAATGAAACTGGATTACTGTCTAACTCCATTCACAAAAGTAAACTCAAAATGGGTCAAAGATCTGTATCTAAGACATGAGATATGAAACCATAAAACTTTTAGAAGAAAACATAGGCAAAAATCTCTTGAACATAAATATAAGCAAATTTTTCCTGGACACATTTCCTCAGGCAAGGGAAACAAAATAAAAATTAACAAGTAGGACTACATAAAACTAGAAAGCATCTGTATATCAAAGGACACCATCAGCAGAAGAAAAAAGGCTACCTACAGTATGGGAGAATATATTTATAAATGATTTATTCAATAAGAGGTTAACATCAAAGATATATAAAGAACTCATACACCTCAAACCAAAAAAAACAAATAACTCAATTAAAAAATGGGTTGAGGACCTGAACAGACATTTTCTCAAAGAAGAAATACAGATGGCCAACAGACACATGAAAAGATGATTTACATTGTTAATCATCAGGGAAATGAAAATCAAAACCACAATGAGATAACTACTCACAACAGTCAGAATGGCCACCATCCAAAAGACAAGAAACAACAAGTCTTGGTAAGGATGTGGAGAGATGGGAACCCTCCTACACTGTTGGTCATAATATAAATTGGTATAACCACTGTGGAAAGCAGTATGGAGTTTCCTCAAAAACTTAAAATGGAAATATCATTCAAACCAGTACTTCTACTTCTAGGAATTTACCCAAAGAAAACAAAGTCTCTGACTCAGAAACATATATCCACCCCTATGTTTATTGCCACATTATTTACAATAACCAAGATATGGAAGTAACCTAAGTGTCCATCGGTAGATGAATGGATGAAGAAGGTGCAGTGCATATACACAATGGAATAGTATTCAGCCATAAAAAAGAAAGAAATCCTGCCATTTGCAACAACATGGATGAACTTAGAGGGTATTATGCTATGTGGAATAAGCCAGGGAGAGAATGACAAATACCATACTATTTCACTTATTTGTGGAATATAAATACAAAGCAAAATAAAATGAACAAAACAGCAGTAGACTCATAGAAACTGAGAATGACTAATGGTTTCCATGGGGGGAGGGATATCTGGTCAGGAAGGGTATGGGGGATAAAGGGACACAAAAATTCTCAGTCATTATAGAAGTTGTTCACACAGATACTAGTACAGCATAGAGAATATAGTCAATGATTCTGTAACATCTTTCTATGTTGACAGATAGTATCTGCACTAGAGGGGGTGAGGCCATAATAATATGGTAACTGTTGAACCACTGTGTAGTACATCTGAAACCAATAGAAGATTGTGTATCAGTGGTACTCCAATAAAAAAAAAAGCAAACAATTTGTATAGTAGGATGATTTTTACAAAAGTTTACACTCATGTAACCATGACCACAATAAAAACAAAGAGTATTTTCATCCAAAAATAAGAATAAATGCACTTTAATGTTTTAAAAATAAAATAGGACTTAGAATTTTATATAGAATGTACTGAAATAAAAACTGGAATTGTACCAAAATGTTAAAAGAAGGATGTGAAACTATGAGGTTTTTTTTTTTAATTCTTTTCTGTGCATTCCAAACATAATATGGGTGAAAAAAATTTTTTTTAATTTAATTAAAAAAAGTTTTCAATTATTGATTTTTAAGTCACAGTTCTAGTCAGCTCTTGTTCATGTGTTTACCGTCAGGAGTACTCTTTCACGTTGTGAGTATACTATGCCACTTTTTACTGAATAGGTCTGCCTGAGACATGTCACAGGTAACTCACCAATAATACCTTGTTATCTAAAGACTGCATTTCCAAACTTTATGATTTTGGCAAATAAGTGTAGCTTATGCCATAAGGATTGAGTGATTAAATATGCCACTTCATCTGTTAACATTTCTGTATGTTATTTATCTTTTTCATTACAATCAAGGTTAAGAATTATTGGTATCTATTTCCTGAATCTCTGCCAATAGAAACTATTTCACATTTGTTTCTAATGTCCTTATCACTTACATAATTTTCTTTAAAAAGAGGCGAGCATTCTAGAACTTAATCAGGAAACTATTTAACATAACAAATGAATTAATACACCTAATTGTGACTGTCTTATTCAGGGCACACTTGTTTTGGTACCATCTTGTTTTCTTTTTGTCTCTGTTTTATGTTTTTTACTCTAGTATATTATCATTGTAAGAAAGAGATAAAAAGGAAGCACATAGTAAACCCGATAGCAATAACACAATTCTTTACTTCGATGGTTTGATATTAATTGAATATATGAATTACAACTCAAAATGCCCATCACATCTCAAGACCCCTGAAATTTTCTTGTAAAGTTAATTATGAAAACCAAAAAGGGAAAAAAGCTGTTTCCCAAAATTTAGGGTTACAGTGGGTGATGGAAAATGATATTGAAGGGCCCAGAAATTAAATTTAAGTCAGTGAAAGCAGAAGAAATGAACAGAATGTTTTCATAAAAAATAAATATAATGTTTATTTGGAAAAAGGTACTTAGATGTTTTATGATTGATAGATATTGAAATAAATTTTTATCTAAACTTAATTGGAAATTAGGTTTTTTACAGACTACTCTTAAAAGATAAGATCAATTCAACCTCAGAAAACAAATTATAAAATTATGCAAAGTTTCTTCATATTTTTAGTACAAAAGTTTGTAATTTTACAAATAACATGACAGATATGAACACCTCTGGGACTACAGTGGGGTGTAAATTTCTAAGTTAACTACCCTTCTTCTCTCTACCACGAATAAAACAACAAAATATACTCCTTTTTAGGACTGTAGAAATAATTTTCCAGATATAAATGAAGCCACATGCAATAATTTTACAGACCAGATATAAAATGGAATGGAATTGAAGACTTGATAAATAACAATTTGACACACAACCAAAATATTTTTATTCAAGAGGGGAAGAACAAAACATTAAATATGTAGAAAAGAGATTACCCAAAGCAAATGTACCACCTTCCTTACTTAGTCTGAAAAACTCCAGAACATGGGAATTTATACACTTATTCCAAGAAACTAAGTAAGATTTTATCAAAGACTGAGGGAAATTAGTACTAGAGGTATATCCCCTAAATAAGCTCATAGCTCAACCATCTTAACTCCCCTAGGCCAGTGAGGGAAGCAAATGACAATACAAATAATGGCATAAGAAGTAAGGCTGTGGTGCTATGTGGCTGTTGTTAGATTTTAATCTAACTGGGGATGCAAACAGTAGGCAAGATATTTTACTTCATTAGAAACTTTATTGATATTTACAATACCTATGTAAAAAATTCTCTAGTATAGTTATATATGTATAATAAGCTAAAGCAATTTGGGGCAAACAGTCTAGTTCTGATAATTTACTTCTGTTTCTTATGACTTCCTCTATCTGTACTCTAGTAAAATATTATATACTGAGCCCTCCAGAAAGCTAAGTTAATGAAATTCATAGTGGTATATTGTAACATGAAGCAATGTTGAGAGTGACTGTAGCAGTATGATTTTCAGTTACATGGCCAAAGGAAATATATTGTCAATCTACAGTAAGCAATCTAAAGAAAATTTATGGTCATGCATTGCAGAAAATACCACAGAGAAAGGAATTTGTAGATTGCTCAGAGAAAATCCTTCACATGTGTGCAGTCCAATTTTTCTTAATTGTAGTAATTTTTTATAACGAAAGAGATCACTTATTATTATGCTAATCTTTCTTGGATGGAAAATAAAGATAAAATAGTTGTCAGAGTAAGAAGTCAAGACAAGATGGATTAAACTGAGTAAAAAACAAAAACTAAATAAAAAACAAAATGGGAAAATCTTGACTCTTGTGGCCTTAAGTCATGCAAACAGAGTTCAAAACTTCAAAAAAAAAACATTGTGGTGAAAAGCTACAAAATGGCTAGTGCGGTCATTTCTTATGCACTTTTTTTCAAGCATGCCACAAAAATTAGAGGATTTCAAAGCATGATAAGGTCTAAGAAACTTTGATAATTATTAAATGAAAAATAGTGGTAAAATAATAGAATCAGAGAAATCCAGAAATCAGTTTCACAAATATAGTTAAAAAAATGAAGTTCTCTTTTCTTGAGGAATTTCACTAAATCAAAGTCCAGGTTTTCAGATGAAAGAAGATGTGTGATTTGGTGACTGGTCTCACAAGAAAGAAAGAAAAGGCCTAACATCAAGAAAAGAAGCTGTGTTACAATGGAAGCCATATAAATTGGAAGAAAGAAAGAATTAATCATCAAAAGCTACACATATAAACACACACAAGATCAGGAAAGATAGCATCAAAGGAGACCTTGTTTAAAAGACCAACCAGAAATTAAATTGGCTTATATTAATTAACTTTATCATGAACTTTATAATAGAGTATCTGTCCTGAATTTCAAATATTATCTGGAGGGCTGATGGAGGATTATATGTGAACTCTGTGACATTCTATGATACTAATTACCTGAAGAAATAAGTGTAAAATGCAGACATGGAGATTACAGCTAATAAAATACTTCTTATTTGTATTTCCACATAACTACAGAAAAATTTCGAGGCTGCCAAGATTAAAGTGTATCTTGATAGAATTTCATAGTGAAAGTAATTATAACATCCAGTCATTTCATGTTTATAATGGATCCGGATAAAAAAGATGAATGTGAATTACTTTATAAAGAGAGATTCTGATCTGATAATAGTTGAGACATATGATGCTTAAAAGAAGGAAAACATTCTATACAGGTGATCATACTTTCTTGTCCTCACTTAGTTCCCTCCATAAACAGCCAACTACTCTTCTTCCTATTATTCCCTTGAATTTTCATTTTTCTTGTCCTAGCTCCTCTCTTTTTTACTCTTATTAATTCAGAGGTTAATTGCAGTTATTAATTCCACTCATCAAATAGCACCCCAGTAAGATAAAGTGGGTCTTTTTGCCATTTGTATAAATGAGTTAATAAACTAAAAACAAGAGTGGCAAAAAAACTGAATTGGTGTCTATTCACAAATTGGTTTTTAAATAGTCAAAAGAAATTAGTCTGCTCTGTTTGCATTTACTAAACCAACATGTGTTAAACATTTTTTTTCCCAATCAGTCCTCAGTGATTGGAAAAGATCTTACAGAACTTCTCCAATAGGACCTGAGGTTTATAGAACTATAAGAAAATCAATTAGTTCACTTCTTAGTCTCTTATTTTCCTCAAACCATGAATAACTGCAGTGACCAAAAGGTAACTGAAGCCTTTCCATTCATCCCAACAACATTTTAAGTTTACCTCTTGGTATTTCCATGCCATCTTTTTTCTTCCAAGTTGTTTGGGCCACTTCCACAAGATTTGAGGCTGGATTCATTCCCATGATAGTGCTGAGTTGCTTGGGGCAATGTACTTATAGAAAATCAATACAAAGCTTCGTCTCC
Organism: Manis javanica; assembly: GCF_040802235.1. Taxonomy (NCBI): domain Eukaryota; kingdom Metazoa; phylum Chordata; class Mammalia; order Pholidota; family Manidae; genus Manis; species Manis javanica. The sequence continues at coordinate 58,877,741 of NC_133166.1, forward strand.
AAGAATCAAAAACAAAGAAACCACTATTACATCACTTTGAATAAAGGATTCATGAAAACCTAACAATTGGTGAATTGAAAAATATCACAAGCACAGAGAAAAAGAGAAAGAAAAAAAAAGAACTGTTATGCTAAGACTTATTAAGTCAATATTAAAACATGTTTACAGAGAGCTACAGGGAGAAAACATGCAAGGTGATGAAGGCTGTACCCACATTTTACTTCCCTTTGGAAGCAATGACTGGGTTGTCCAATTAAATCTATGTAACTGATGGAGAAGACAGACATGGCAAGAATCTCAGTATGTACTATTGTTGAAGATTTAAAAACAGATCTTAAAAAAATTTCTTACTTGGGTTTGATGGCCATCTCAGGTCCAATTTTCAGACCTCCTAACACAGGTATTTCAGCCAGAAATGTTTGAGAAATAAATGATAATTTTATTTCACAATCTAGTTTGCTAAAGCCAACATGAAATTGCTCATTTAAATCGATGTTAAAAATCTTTAGAATATCATCAAAATTACTATGTCCTTCTAGCATTCTCTCAGTACTTACTTGTAGATATTTTTTAAAAGAATACATAATGAGCAAACAATTATGTCCTGACTATATCAAAATTTTTAAGCTCTTTTAAATATTTTTTATTTTCCAAATTCCATCTTCTTCCACTACTTCTTGGGAAACAAAAATTTAACTACAGTAGCTAGAAGTGACCTTGGACCTCATTTTGTCAAAATCATATCTTCTCCAGATGAGGAAATGCGTATGAAGACATATTAAAGGACTTGATTATCCTAAGGAAAACAATTCCAAATAAGGAAATAAATTAAGTATAAAGATGTTCAACACAACAATATTAACAGTAGAAGTTTGGAAAAGAACAAAATCTTTAAAAAATATCTATCACATGGAATCATAACCATTTAAATGAGTAAGTAGTCAATTATGTATTATCCTTAATTGTTAATTAATTATTTCATACATTTATCAAGAATTTATGTGCTATGATAGTTTCTGAGACTGTTGTATCAAATTACCACAAACTGATAGCGTAAAATGACAGACATTTATTTTCTCTTAGTTCTGAAGGGTGGAAGTCCAAAATCATTTTCACTAGGTCAAAATCATGATGCCAGCAGGGCCATGTTCTATCTAAAAGTTCTAGGGCTAAATTTTTGCCTTTTACAGCTTCTGGTGGCTGTCAGATTTCCTTACCTTGTTGCCACATCACTGTAATCTCTGTCTCCTTCATCACTCACATTCTCCTCTGTGTGTTTCTTCCTTTGATCTCTCTCATCATAAAAGAGAGTATGCATTTAAGATCCATATGGGTAACAGGATAATTTCCTTATCTCAAGATTCTTAAGTTAAACATAACTGCAAGGTCCTTTTTTTTTTTTGGCCACATAGGGTAACATTCATAATTTCTAGGGATTAGCTTGTGGTTGTATTCTAGTAGGGGGGCTTTTTTTAGCCTACCACAAGTGATATTGTGTCTGTGCATGTATTAAAATACACCTAGGAAATGCTACACATTTATTGTTATGTGTGGAGGTAGGGACATTGGGGGATTTTTATTTTTTCATTTATTTTTATTTTATTATTAATATTTTTTATTTGCTAAATGTTTGATTTTTTTTTCCTTTGAGATGGCATCTCTCATATTTATTGATCAAATGGTTGTTAACAACAATAAAATTCTGTATAGGGGACTCAATGCTCAATGCACAATCATTAATCCATCCCAAGCCTAATCTTCTGAAGCATAATGAACAAGTTCTTACATGGTGAACAAATTCTTACATGGTGAACAGTGAAAGGGCAGTCATCACAGAAACTTTTGGTTTTGATCACACATTATGAACTATAAACAATCAGGTCAAATATGAATATTCGTTTGATTTTTATACTTGATTTATATGTGAATCCCACATTTCTCCCTTATTATTATTATTATTATTTTTAATAAAATGCTGAAGTGGTAGGTAGATTAAAGATAAAGGTAGAAAACACAGTTTAGTGTTGTAAGAGAGCAAATGTAGATGATCAGGTGTGTGCCTGTAGACTATGTGTTAATCCAAGCTAGACAAGGGCAATAAAACATCCACGTATGCAGAAGACTTCTCTCAGAGCAAGGGGGGGAGGTTCTAAGCCTCACCTCTGTTGATCCCCAATTTCTCACCTGATGGCCCCCCTGCGACTGTGCCTGTCTTAGGTTGTTCCTCCCTTGAGGAATCTTACCCGTCTCTGGCTAAACAGTCATCTTCCACGGCTATACAGGGAAATGTAAAGTTGGTAAGTGAGAGAGAAGCAATATTGTTTGAGAAGGTTAGCTTTTTACTTCTTTGCAGATTTATGCCCTGTGGCTTCTATGCCCAGCATTTGTCTTGAGGTATCTTTACCACTTGGAAGAATTATGATACTTGGTAAATTCAATATGAGGCATGAATTCTATTTAAGGGTTGTAATTGAGAAGGAAGAAGAAAAGCTATAGAAGTAGCAGAAGGAAGAAAACATGGGAAGATTGATTATTTCTTTGACATATCTTCTTGTAGAGTAACTTAAGCATGTATAGGTTTTAAACTACTAATTAAATTGTGCACACACATTAACATAATATGAATACAGTTACATAACCAAAGCAGACCTATAATTTACCAGCCATCCCCAGTGAAACCAAGAAAACCTGTTAGGCATCCTAGGCATTTGTGAGAATTTATCTATGATATGATGGATATTGTCCAACTGAACTTGAACAGTCTGAGAGAAATCAGACAAGTTAAAACAACCCATTCCTGGGAACTGTTCACGTCCTATATATTCTTTTAACAGTAGATAGTCTGTAGTTGTAAGATTTTGGAGGGCTAAAACTTACACTTCTCCTAATTCTTGGTTGAGTTCCGACAGTATGGATCCAGTCAAATTTGTTGTTTTACTGTATGCACAGGCCAGCTTAGATATCTCCTTCTTCATTTCCATGGCAAGTCCAGGAACCAGTGGAAAGAATGCATCTACAACTGTAGCAGCACCTGGATCTTTGTTGAGGTTTTTTGATGATCATCTTCTGGTATGACTCTTCCAGAGAGTGCTGATGTTAGAAGTTCTTCTTCATATAGTATCTTAGTTCATTTTCTGGGTAGCCCAATTAGGCTTTGATCTTCTGTATAAACACAAACAGAACCTTTGCCAACACTTTGATATGCCCTTTATATTATTGTGTAGAACTCGTTGGAGGTCACCACACAGGAACAGCTTTTTTTTTGTTATCATTAATCATCATTAATCTACACTTACAAGAACAATATTATGTTTACTAGGCTCTACCCTATACCAGGTCCCCCCTATAAACCCCTTTACAGTCACTGTCCATCAGCATAGCAATATGTTTTAGAATCACTTCTTGTCTTCTCAGTGTTGTACAGCCCTTCCCTTTCTCCCAACATCCCATTATGCATGCTAATATTAATACCCCCCTTCTTGCTCCCCCTTATCCCTCCCTCCCCACCCATCTTCCCCAGTCCCTTTCCCTTTGGTTCCTGTTAGTCCATTCTTGGGTTCTGTGATTCCGCTGCTGTTTTGTTCCTTCAGTTTTTCCTTTGTTCTTATACTCCACAGATGAGTGAAATCATTTGGTATTTCTCTTTCTCCACTTGGCTTATTTCACTGAGCATAATATCCTCCAGCTCCATCCCTGTTGCTGCAAATGGTAGGTTTTGCCCTCTTATTATGGCTGAGTAATATTCAATTGTGTATATGTACCACATCTTCTTTATCCATTCATCTACCAATGGGCATTTTGGTTGCTTCCAATTCTTGGCTATTGTAAATAGTGCTGCGATAAACATAGGGGTGCATCTGTCTTTTTCAAACTTGATTGCTCTGTTCTTAGGGTAAATTCCTAGGAGTAGAATTCCTGGGTCAAATGGTAAGTCTGTTTTGAGCATTTTGAGGAACCTCCATACTGCTTTCCACAATGGTTGAACTAATTTACATTCCCACCAGCAGTGTAGGAGGGTACCCCTTTCTCCACAGCCTTCCCAACATTTGTTGTTGTTGGTCTTTTGGATGGTAGCCATCCTTACTGGTGTGAGGTGATACCTCATTGTAGTTTTAATTTGCATTTCTCTGATAATTAGCGATGTGGAGCATCTTTTCAGGTGTCTGTTGGCCATCTGTATTTCTTTTTTAGAGAACTGTTCAGTTCCTCTGCCCATTTTTTAATTGGATTATTTGTTTTTTGTTTGTTGAGGCGTGTGAGCTCTTCATATATTCTGGACGTCAAGCCTTTATCGGATGTGTCATTTTCAAATATATTCTCCCATACTGTAGGGTTCCCTTCTGTTCTATTGATGGTGTCTTTTGCTGCACAGAAGCTTTTCAGCTTAATATAGTCCCACTTGCTCATTTTTGCTGTTGTTTTCCTTGCCCAGGGAGATATGTTCAAGAAGAGGTCACTCATGTTTATGTCTAAGATGTTTTTGCCAATGTTTTTTTCCAAGAGTTTAATGGTTTCATGACTTACATTCAGGTATTTGATCCATTTTGAGTTTACTTTTGTATATGGGGTTAGACAATGGTCCAGCTTCATTCTCCTACATGTAGCTGTCCAGTTTCGCCAGCACCATCTCTTGAAGAGACTGTCATTTCCCCATTGTATGTCCATGGCTCCTTTATCAAATATTAATTGACCATATATGTCTGGGTTAATGTCTGGATTCTCTAGTCTGTTCCACTGGTCTGTGGCTCTGTTCTTGTGCCAGTACCAAATTGTCTTGACTACTATGGCTCTATAGTAGAGCTTGAAGTTGGGGAGTGAGATCCCCCTACTTTATTCTTCATTCTCAGGATTGCTTTGGCTATTCAGGGTCTTTGGTGTTTCCATATGAATTTTTTAATAATTTGTTCCAGTTCATTGAAGAATGTTGCTGATAGTTTGATAGGGATTGCATCAAATCTGTATATTGCTTTGGGCAGGATGGCCATTTTGACGATATTAATTCTTCCTAGCCACGATCATGGGATGAGTTTCCATTTGTTAGTGTCCCCTTTAATTTCTCTTAAGAGTGACTTGTAGTTTTCAGATTATAGATCTTTCACTTCTTTGGTTAGGTTTATTCCTAGGTATTTTATTCTTTTTGATGCAAGTGTGAATGGAATTGTTTTCCTGATTTCTCTTTCTATTGGTTCATTGTTAGTGTATAGGAAAGCTACAGATTTCTGTGTGTTAATTTTGTACCTGCAACTTTGCTGTATTCCGATATCAGTTCTAGTAGTTTTGGGGTGGAGTCTTTAGGGTTTTTTATGTACAATATCATGTCATCTGCAAATAGTGACAGTTTAACTTCTTCTTTACCAATCTGGATTCCTTGTATTTCTTTGTTTTGTCTGATTGCCATGGCTAGGACCTCCAGTACTATGTTAAATAACAGTGGGGAGAGTGGGCATCCCTGTCTAGTTCCTGATCTCAGAGGAAATGCTTTCAGCTTCTCGCTGTTCAGTATAATGTTGGCTGTGGGTTTATGATATATGGCCTTTATTATGGTGAGGTGCTTGCCTTCTATTCCCATTTTGTTGAGATTTTTTATCACGAATGGATGTTGAATTTTATCAAATGCTTTTTCAGCATCTATGGAGATGATCATGTGGTTTTTGTCTTTCTTTTTGTTGATTTCGATGATGTTGATCTATTTTCGAATGTTCTACCATCCTTGCATCCCTGGGATGAATCCCACTTGGTCATGGTGTACGATCCTTTTGGTGTATTTTTGAATTCGGTTTGCTAATATTTTTTTAGTATTTTTGAATCTACTTTCATCAGGGATATTGGTCTGTAGTTTTCTTTTTTGGTGGGGTCTTTGCCTGGTTTTGGTATTAGGGTGATGTTGGCTTCATAGAATGAGATTGGGAGTATCCCCTCCTCTTCTATTTTTTGGAAAACTTTAAGGAGAATGGGTATTATGTCTTCCCTGTATGTCTGTTAAAATTCTGAGGAAAATCCGTCTGGCCCGGGGGTTTTGCTCTTTGGTAGTTTTTTGATTACTGCTTCAATTTCATTGCTGGTAATTGGTCTGTTTAGATTTTCTGTTTCTTTCTGGGTCAGTCTTGGAAGGTTGTATTTTTCTAGGAAGTTGTCCATTTCTCCTAGGTTTCCCAGCTTGTTAGCATATAGGTTTTCATAGTATTCTCTAATAATTCTTTGTATTTCTGTGGGGTCCGTCGTGATTTTTCCTTTCTTTTTTCTGATTCTGTTGATTTGTGTTGACTCTCTTTTCGTCTTAATAAGTCTGGCTAGAGGCTTATCTATTTTGTTTATTTTCTCAAAGTAGCAGCTCTTGGTTTCATTGATTTTTGCTATTGTTTTATTCTTCTCAATTTTATTTATTTCTTCTCTGATCTTTATTATTTCCCTCCTTCTGTTGACCTTAGGCCTCATTTGTTCTTCTTTTTCCAATTTCGATAATTTTGACATTAGACCATTCATTTGGGATTGTTCTTCCTTCTTTACATATGCCTGGATTGTTATATACTTTCCTCTTAAGACTGCTTTTGCTGTGTCCCACAGAAGTTGGTGCTTAGTGTTGTTGTTGTCGTTTGTTTCCATATATTGCTGGATCTCCATTTTGATTTGGTCATTGATCCATTCATTATTTAAGAGCATGTTGTTAAGCCTCCATGTGTTTGTGAACCTTTTTGCTTTCTTTGTACAGTTTATTTCTAGTTTTATGCCTTTGTGGTCTGAAAAGTTGGTTGGTAGGATTTCAATCTTTTGGAATTTACTGAGGCTCTTTTTGTGGCCTAGTATGTGGCCTATTCTGGAGAATGTTCCATGTGCACTTGAGAAGAATGTGTATCCTGTTGCTTTTGGATGTAGAGTTCTGTAGATGTCTATTAGGTCCATCTGTTCTAGTGTGTTGTTCAGTGCCTCTGGGTCCTTACTTATTTTCTGTCTGGTGGATCTGTCCTTTGGAGTGAGTGGTGTGTTGACGTCTCCCAGAATGAATGAATTACGTTTTATTTCCTCCTTTAGTTCTGTTAGTGTTTGTTTCAGATATGTTGGTGCTCCTGTATTGGGTGCATATATATTTATAATGGTTATATCCTCTTGTTGGACTGAGCCCTTTATCATTATGTTATGTCCTTCTTTTTCTTTTGTTACTTTCTTTATTTTGAAGTCTGTTTTGTCTGAAACTAGTATTGCAACACCTGCTTTTTTCTCTCTGTTGTTTGCAAGAAATATCTTTTTCCATTTCTTGATTTTAAGTCTGTGCATGTCTTTGGGTTTGAGGTGAGTCTCTTGTAAGGAGCATATGGATGGATCTTGCTTTTTTATCCATTCTATTACTCTGTGTCTTTTGATTGGTGCATTCAGTCCATTTACATTTAGGGTGGTTATTTAAAGGTATATACTTATTGCCATTGTAGGCTTTGAGTTTGTGGTTACCAAAGGTTCAGGGTTCATTTCTTTACTATCTTACTGTCTAACTTAACTTGCTCTTTGAGCTATTATAAACACAGTCTGATGATTCTTTATTTCTCTCCCTTCTTATTCCTCCTCCTCCCTTCTTCATATTTTGGGTGTTTCATTCTGTGCTCTTTTTAGGAGTGCTCCCATCTGGAGCAGTCCCTGTAAGGTGCCCTGTAGAGGTGGTTTGTGGGAGGCAAATTCCCTTAGCTTTTGCTTGTCTGGGAATTGTTTAATCCCTCGTTCATATTTAAATGACATTTGTGCTGGATACAGTAGTCTTGGTTCAAGGTCCTTCTGTTTCATTGCATTAAGTATATCATGCCATTCTCTTCTGGCCTGTAGGGTTTCTGTTGAGAAGTCTGAGGATTGCCTGATGGGTTTTCCTTTGTCATTGACCTTTTTTTTCTCTCTGGCTGCTTTTAGTACTTTGTCCTTGTCTTTGATCTTTGCCATTTTAATTATTATGTGTCTTGGTGTTGCTTTTAGTACTTTGTCCTTGTCTTTGATCTTTGCCATTTTAATTATTATGTATCTTGGTGTTGCCCTCCTTGGATCCCTTTTCATGGGAGTTCTGTGTACCTCTATGGTCTGTGAGGCTGCTTTTAGTACTTTGTCCTTGTCTTTGATCTTTGCCATTTTAATTGTTATGTGTCTTGGTGTTGCCCTCCTTGGATCCCTTTTCATGGGAGTTCTGTGTACCTCTATGGTCTGTGAGGCCATTTTCTCCCCTAGTTTGGGGAAGTTTTCAGCAATTATTTCTTCAAAGACACTTTCTATCCCTTTTCCTCTCTCTTCTTCTTCTGGTACCCCTATAATGCAGATATTGTTCTGTTTCAATTGGTCACTCAGCTCTCTTAGAATTCTTTCATTCCTGGAGATCCTTTTATCTCTCTCTGCATCAGCTTCTCTGTGTTCCTGTTCTGTTTTCTAGTCCATTAATGGTCTCTTGCATCTCATCCATTCTGTTTTGAAGTCCTTTCAGAGCTTGTTTTATTTCTGTATTCTCCTTCCGTAGTTCTTGAATATTTCTCTGCAAGTCCATCAGGATGGTTATGACTTTTGTTTTGAATTCTTTTTAAGGAAGACTGGTTAAATCTATCTCCCCAGGTTCCTTCTCAGGGGAAGATGGAGCAGATGCCGAAGCTCTCTGCGTTAGTCTTGTCTGATTCATATTTTTTTGCCTTTTCATGTTGACAGGTGCTATGGACTGTCACCTGGGAGAGCCAAACTTTTCACTTGCTACTGGCCTTTCTTTACTGGGACAACTGCAACCTCTAGTGGCTCGTATTGGGCAATTGCATGTAGACTGGGTCTTTGTGTCTTGCCGGCCGGTATGGAGGAAGGTCCCTTGCTGACAGCGTGGCCAGCCTCAGGCTTCTTCTCTGCTTTGGCAGGGCCCCGGAGGGGTAATGGATGGGGGGACTGTTTGGCTGTTTACCTCCATGAGGGGTCTCAGAGCTGTTGCCCAGGGGATTAGTGCACTGCGTTCCCTGGAATTTCCAGCTTCTGGACTGTGACCTGGGTTTTTTCTGTCCAGCTGTTGTGCCCCTGTCCCTTTAAGACTTTCAAAAAGCACTCACTTTTCTTTGTCACACGGGCATCAGCTTTGGGACCCGCTCAGAGGTCTTGCTGCCCTGTTTCCCTAATTTCCAACCCTCCACTCATGCACTGTGTCTGCTCTCTGGTGCGGATGGCTAGGGCTGGGTGTTTAGCAGTCCTGGGCTCCCTCTCCCTCCCCACTCCAACTCCTCTCCTCCTGCCGGGAGCTGGGGTGAGGGGCCCTCGGGTCATGCCTGTCCAGGGCTTGTATCTTATCCCCTTTCACCAGGCACTGGGCTCTCGCATGTGTGGATGTAGTCTGGCTGTTGTCCTGTGTCTTCTGGTCTCTCTTTTAGGATTAGTTGTATTTGTTGTATTTTCAAAAATATCTATGTTTTTGGGAGGAGATTCCCACTGTCCTACTCATGCCGCCATCTTGGCTCCGCCTCCTATTATTTCTTTAATATTAAATAGTTGTTTATTTTTAAATTAAAATAGAAATATTTTTACTTTCAAGCATTTCCTTTACTTTCATGATCAAATCTACTGGATATAGATGTGGAATCCAGATTAAGTCATGTTATCTTTTTGTTTCAGTGGTTTTATTAGGTAAAAAGATAGACATGAGCAATTGGGGAAGGGAAAGATAAGGTTAAAGGAAAAAAACTGCCCAGGTAAGTGGGGTCCCACATGAAGACAACAAAGGCTTTGCAGGGAGACAACTTCCTTGCTTATAAGGACCAGATCACAACGCAGGCACAACTAAACAAAACTAAGAACTGCCCAAACCACATCTCATCATAATCTCATTAAAATAAAATTGCAGTTCTGCTCTCCAGCCCCAATGGACTTTTCTCTGTGTGTTTTAGGAAAAGACATGCATACCAAGAAGAATGGGTGTATAACTAGAACTGTTAATCAAATGACCTCACCCTGATCAAAGAGGGGCCTATCAGCTGCGATATGATAAATAGACCCTCTAAAAAATAAAGGCTTTGTCTATCTTGACTCGTGCCCACTCCTCCCTTGAAGTGTATTCAAATAAAACTTTTGCTTTGCTTCACTGTGTGTCTCTACCTTTCAATTCTTTATTTCTGTGGGGACAAGAACCAAGGAAGACAAACTCGACCCATAACAGTTTAGCTCATATGAAAAAAGTTACCAAATATATTTTTATTTTTACGTAAATATATTTATTTTTAACACAGCATATCATCTTAAAGATAGCTTAAATGATAGCCAACAGAGGGTTGAAAGATTTATTCTTTTAGATTAAATGCAAAACACAATAAAATAAACTTCTTACTGATTTCTATATACCATAAAAAAAGAGAACAAGAAAAAAAGATCAGGAGATGAGAATTGAAATAGAGATACTGTCACTTAAGAATAAAAAGTAATTAGTTATTTATTTTGTTTTGGATTTTTATCTGGTTTTAACTTTAAAATCCAAGTATATAAAATTTTTTATAAAACATGTCAAATAAAAATCTCTCCATTTTTGGAACTATGCTCACACCAGAGCTTTCTTCAATGACCTTCACCAGAAAAATACTCCAAATTTTACCTGAAACAACATGCAAGTGGAAAACATCTAATTTTTTTGCTTCAGTAACTCAAAAAGTGGAGAATGGAATTTCACCAAATTTTCAGTGAAAATCCTCATTGAGGAATGAGGATAAAAATGGTGATGAATTTCAAGCCAATGCTTTTTTGAAGACTGAAATTGGCTGCAAATAGGACTTATCAAGAAAAGCCTCCTCAGCTCCTGCAAGTGATGGCATAATAAGCACAATCAATTTTTATTAAACAAAAATGAAAAAAATCTGTAAATTCTTTTGTCAATCACACCATTAAAGGAGCCATCCCCATGATACATATTCCTTTGAATGCAAGTCATTTTCTCCAGTTTTAACAATATAGCCTTTACTAAGCTTTTTTATAAACAAAAAAAACATTTTTAATAAATAGAATCACTGTGATCTTTTAATCTTAATACATTGGTATATAGCAATTTGCCACAACTTTAATCCTTATTCATAATATACATGCTTTATTGTTACTTCTCTGAAATAGCAGCATAAATACTGCAAGAAATTGGACATTTGAGTGTTAAACATGATATATTATGTGTTTATTTTTGTTTTTAACCTTATATACGTATGACATATATAAGTATACTATATAAGTATCAATATTTAGCCCTATCTAGTATCAACATTGTCATCATCATCATTACCACTGAAGAACTTTAATCTTGTTTTACCTATTTGCAAAGTACTGTAAGAACTGCTTCTATTTGATATCAAAAAACACTAACATCAAACTCCCAAGACTCTGGATGTCAAAGGAAAACAAGTGAAAACAGTTTGTTAATTAAATTTAAATCTAACAAACAGCACACTTTCTTCAAGTGTCAAAGAAAAATTGCACCAAAGAGAGTTAACAGGAGAGGGAGACTTTATTCCTGACCATTTCAACAGAGTTCAAGATTATTGCAATGTGGGTAAAAGACTGAACTCAACTCCTCTGGAGCAAAAGAGAGGATTTCTCAATGCTGGGGGAAGAAAATGGAAAAATACTGGAGGACTCTAGAGGTAAGGCTGTTCAAAGTGATTATTCCATCTTTATTTGTAGATTGGTGCTTCTGGAGCTTGGCTCCTAATTTCCCATAAAGACATGGAGCTGGCAGCTCTGTCTTTCTTAAGTTTTCAAAGGGATGGCTCCCAGTTCCTTGAGAAAGACATTATGTAAAATATTTACATCTTTACCAGGTGGACGAAGAATTTACAATGGCAAGTTTTCTAAAGAAAATGCTCTAAGGAGAAGAAGGGCTAGGCCTCAAGACAGAAAGAAACTGTCTGAAGTTTAGTCAAAATGAAAGGAATATTAAAGCCATCTTGGTAAAGAGATAAAAATTATATTTGGTTGTTAATAAGATTGACCCATCTGTCTTCCAAAGTATGTGTTAAATATTTGATAATATTACCTCTATTTTACCAAAGGATTTTTCTGAGTATGTATGTGTATTATCTTAACTAGGTTAGTTTAGTTGCCCAAATCACCATCTTGTTAACATGTCATATAAAATTGAGTGTGTATGCTAATGGATGAAGACAACCTAGATAAGTCCCTTTTCTTCCTCATTTTTAAAAAGAGATTATGGTTAATCATAACAGCTTATCGAGGTACAGAACAAGATCCAAATAAAGCTTATGATCAAATTTATGATCAAAACAGCACCTTAGATTTTTAATCTGTGTTGCACACAATGGGAGCTAAATCCTTATGGAATATATTTTTTCATATTCATGAGAGAATAGGTATGGATAAAGTTTGTGCAGTAGATTTCTAACAACTATTTCTAACAACTATATTAAAACTTTTTAAGTTTTAAAGATATGACTTCCAAAATGGTGTTTACCTTGTGTGTGTGTGTGTGTGTGTGTGTGTGTGTGTGTGTGTGTGTGTTAGTACATGTGTTTCAAATAGCAGCCATTAATTTTCGAGGTTTTTGAAAAAAAATACTGTGGGTCTTAGAACTAGATAATCCTAGGTTTGAGTCACAGTTCTGACACCCACTAGCTATGACATATTAGCCAGTTCATCTAATCTGAGACTCATTTTCCTTATCAGTTGTAGAAAATGAAATTTTATGGCTAGATTCTCACCTCCCCTGCTTCTAATATCACCTTGTATACATAAAGAGCCTACTTGCATACCGGTGGGTGGCAGGATGTTTACCAGATAGAGCCACAAGGTTTAAACTGCCAGTCCCAGAAGTATTGGCCCAGGTAAGGAGTGCAGACGAAACACACAAGTACCTGGACGTGATTGGCCCAGTGTCCACAAGTCACCTTAGAGACGGACCCACAGAGTTCTGCCTGGAAGGAGAAGCAAAGAGCTTAGGGAGCTCAGACAAAGCAGGAGAGAGAAGCTGCAGAGGCCCAGTGCTAGGGAGGGAAAGGAGAGTCCTCTGCTTGAAAGCAGCAGAGAGCGGAGGCTGTAGTCAGGCCAGAGACAGAAGCAAGCTTGCTACTTGTATGTAGGTGGGTGATTGCCATGAGAATAAATCTTGGTATGAGCTCCTTTTAACCCCTAACACTCTGTTGTCCTTTTTTGGCCTCATAGAATTCACAGTGAACTTGCCCCCAGTGGGGAACACCATCCTCCCAAAGCAACATGAGTAAAATGCTGTTGATTTATGATTCATTTTCTTTCCTAAAGATGGCTACATCAATACCTCATATCTCACCTGCCTTTGCAATGTAACTGCCACACTCCCATTAAGAAGCAAACTTCTCTGACCCTCTTAAAAATGACTAGGCCTTGTAACTGCTTCCATAAATAGCTAGCTCTGGGTAGAACTGCATGTAACTGAATCATTTCTGCTTCTTGCCTCTTCAAAAGTGTCCACTGCATAATAGTATGATTACCTGTAAGCATTACAGGTGATTTTTCTTTTCAGCAACACAAGTTGCCTGACAGGGTTTGATTACCAAGGCATCCACTTCAAAGATGGCTATCTGGAATAAGCATCCTGCCAGCCATGGGACCCCATCAAGAAGGAGGCCACACCCTACGAACCCCACACACACCCCTTACTCAGGCTCTTTTGTTTTAGAAAGCTTGGTTGATTTCTATAACTTACCATTTGGGTTGCTTGTTTTTTTCTCTTCCTTCAGTCTGAATTTCCACTCATATGCTTCAAATTCACCAATACAAAATGAGCCCACAAAACCCTAGGCCCCCACTGTTGACCTGTAGTAAAAGCAGAATGCCAGACCCACATCCTCACTCTCTTGCACTCTTTACCCTCAACAACACTGTGTGGCTCCAGGGGTGCCATGCAATTCCCAGGCCTTGTAAGTAATAAACCTTATTTTTTCTTTCAGTTTCTTGGCAGTTATTGCTGAGGGAATCCTACAACCAGAAGAACCACAGGGACCAGTCTACACATGGGTTATCAGTAGGCTGAGACCAGCACAAAACATTACCTTGAGGCTGTCTTGGTCTGAGAAACCCAAGCCACATTATAGGGAAAAGGTGGCCAAGGGAAATCAATGTATCGGTTATGAAAATGAAGAGACCATTCAAGCAAGACCAATGGAGCCTTCAGATGATGTCAGCTCATTATTTTCCCATTGTAGCTTCATGTAAAATTCAGAGAAAGAACATAGCTGAGTCCAGATAACTCACAAAGTGTAAAAATTAATACTAAGTTCTTGTTTTCAGCCACCTACTTTTGGGTAATTTGTTATGCAGAAATACATAATTTCATCAGTGTTTAATTATTCATGTGTGTCCATTAAAGACAATGTATGCAAATTAGTTCATACATTAGATATTATTATCTGTCCTAGGTATATTTTATAATTTTAAAATGGCCATCTTTGCTGTGCTGAATTGAAAAAAAATACTTTTATTTTTTTCTCACAATTTTAATTTCACATCATTAACTATAATTTTTCATCTTCCTCTATGGCTTTTATTTCAGTCCTTTATTGCAAGTGATTATAAAGTTAATCAAAGTAAGAATTTTGAAAGGTTCCAAACAATGAACAAGAACAACAGCAAAAATGAAGTTAAGTTATACAAAGCCTGCATTAATTTGCTAGGACAGCCATAGCAATGCACATAGACTGAGTGACTTGGACAACAGAAATTAAGTTTTTCATGATTCTAGGGGCTAGAAATGTGAGATCTAGGTATCACAAGGTCAATTTCTTCCAAGACCATTCTTTTGGTTTGTAGGTGTCCATCTTTCCCTTGTGTCTTCAGATAGTCTTTCCTATGTGTGTGCCTCTGTCCCAGTCTCCTCTTCTTAAGACATCAGTTGCTTTGAATTGGGGGCTACCCATGTGGCCACTCACTTTATCTTAATTACCTTTTCAAAGGGTGTCTTGGCAAATAAGGTCACATGTTGAGGTATTGAGAGGACTTCAAGTTTGAGGGAACCCAATTCAACCCAGAAGAAAATATACCTTGAAGATAATTATCTTTACTAAATTTAAATTGACACTGCTATTTTCAAACAGTGAACAACAACACAAAGTGGTTAAACAGAGCCTCTGAAAGGAGGTGAAGCTGGCTGTTGTTGGTGGAAAAGGCATGACAGGCTTCCTATGGGGCAGTCATTTACTATTGGTAGCTATGATAGCTGGATTCTTCCTCTAAATTCTATGCAAAATATGGATACATAAAAAATAAAAGTTCTCAACCTGCATGTTAACATTGATTCATGATGACATTTGACATGTATAATACTATCTTAATTACTGCTGTGGAAATTTGCAAGTTGGCTACAATGCCTTGTACCTATTCCTGTTAAGAAGTAGAGTTTTGCTTTGTATTTTTTTTCCCCATTCCTTGTATCTGACTAGTCTATGACTTGTTCTGACTTTATACAGTGTCACTTCTGACATATTTTATTTTTAAGTCTTGTAGTTTCTACTCTTGATGTTTATGGGAGCCCAGATGCCATATAAATAAGCCTGGAATGGCCTTCTGGTTGATGTCAGGGAAACCATATGTAGCAGAGAAAAGCATTCCTAGATGAGTGGATCCTAGGCCAACCAATCCCTATCTGACCTGGCAGCTGAACCCAGACACATGAGTGAGCCTATCCTAGAAACTAGCAGAACAACCAGTTGAGGCCAGCCCAACATGCTAACCCATAGAATTGCAAACTGCATAAAGATTATTATTCTTAAATCACTTTTAATATTAAAGTAGTTAATTTGGGAACAAAATCTGACTCAAGTACATTCCTAATTAATTAGAAGTTGAATATATTTATAGGAGTATTTAACATTTTTATTTAGTAAACATTGTTCTTTGAGGAAATATTCATAATTTTAGTTTTCTCGATTGAGATATCAAGATATAGGTAGGACAGATAAATTGAGTTTTAATTAAATATTAGAAAAAGTAATTGGACATTTAAATAGAAACTCTAGAATTACATTGAACCTACAACATTTTTGAATGCCCTAGATTCATAGGAAAGGGAACTTTCTAAGAGTTAGAACATCACTTGCTCAAACCAAAGATAAAAAATTTATAATTTCTGTCTCAGTCCAGGCTTGTTCCATTTCAAATGAGTCCTTAAAATGTTTTTGTGTTTTATGTTTTCCATTTTATTATGTTACTTTTTGCACAATATTTACTACCCACTAAAATGTTTTAAAATATGTTTAAACCATAAATGCGTCATGTTGCATACAGAGTTTTTAAATAAAAACATAATCACAACTGCATCAATCCTGCAGAACTTGAATTAATTTAAAATTAGACTAAAGATTAAATAGTGGAATATAGATGCTAAATGTTGAGAGTCAGTATAATGCTTATCTTTAAATGGGAGCATTCTTACCCTTGTATCAACACAGCAGCTCTCTCATCTGAGTAAAAGGCAATCATCAGTTTTTTCAGTGAATAATGTACTTTTCATAAGAGAGATAAAGTGGTACATTAGAGTTCAAAGCAAAATAAAATGAGGCATACTGTATGTTTTGCCCCATTGTGATTTACCAGTGAAGACATTCATTCAAATTAAAATAAAATAAGGAATGGATATAAGTCTGGGGCCAGGGGGTTGGGGGTTGAGGGGTGGTAAAAATGTTCAATGTGATGACCTCCAGACAGCTACAGTGTTTCCTGAGGTTGAGACAAATATTTGTCGAAGTCTCAACCCAAATTATAGGTGTCCACAAAAACACTTTTTTTTTTAACTCTTACAGTTTCATGTTTGGTGCTCATCTATGTGTCATATTTTGTTTTGAAAAGTGACAACATAAAAACAAACTCTTCAGAGCACTGAGCTCAGTTCCTTAAGAATGTGTTGTTCTTTATCATAAGATGCTGTTTAGAAGGTTTTTTTTCTTTTTCACCAAATGTCAAATCTTGGCTTAAGGATTATGGCTACTCTTCCTGATAACATGATGGAATAACAAATTGTGTTCTTATGTTCTTACCACAAGTAACACTTTACTACTTCACAATTTGCATGTTCTGCCAGCCTCTCCATCCCACATGAAAACGGTCACCTGGGCTGTCAATCATACTACACAACTCCACAGTATGTCCTTGAGCCAGTGTGTTTAATTTGTTATTTTCTCTTCTATTCAAGTGGAGTGCTGGTTGAAAGACAAAATGAAATTATTTGCATGAACTAAATAATATATTAGCCATGATTTTGATTTAAAACTTTGTTTTCTCTGTCTAGAAAAATGAATGGCTATTTCTGTACAGATATACGGCATGGGGTAAAGATGAGAACAGAAGGATGACTTCTTTACTTATGTGTGCCTAAATGTATTATTTATTTGTACCTTAAGAATTCATTCGATCTGTCAGCTAACCTTATCTAAAATTATGAGAAAGAACAATGTAGAGTCAACATCTAGGGGAAAAACACAAGAGAAACATCATGTTTCAGGAGAATAAAATTTGGGGAGTGGAAGGAGAATGTCCACCTCTTCCTCCTTCAGGCTTACTGATGCTAAAGGAGAAGGTTGAGCACTGATGTCATTCCCTGATAGACACCCAAAAGCGAGAATCAAATGACATAGGGCAAGTCAGAGAACAGAAGATTTCAGGTACTTGAGAAGACACCAGTGAAGATGCTAGCTACCTTCTGCATCAGCTAAAATAGAAATTAATGAGGAAGCTCATATAAGAAAGTTGTTAGCAAAGAAAATGAAGAATGTTTTCAAGGGCATATTTTTAGGTATATAAAAATAAATGAATTCAAGAAGGCTACATGTCTCTTATGAGACTGCAATAATCAGACAGCATAACCAGAATTGACTTTCTTGGATATGTGGATAAAATTTTCAGAAGTATTTTATTTCTTCTTATGCAATGGGTGGTAGCTATCCACATTCCTTTTTGTTGTTGTTATTGTTTCTGTTATTTGTTTGTTTTTTTAACTTTTTATTAAGGTATTACTGATACTCTTATGAAGGTTTCACATGAAAAAACAATGTGGTTACTACATCTACCCATATTATCAAGTTCCCGCCCATACCCCAATGTAGTCACTGTCCATCAATGTAGTAAGATGCTACAGATTCACTGTCTTCTCTGTGATACACTGTTCTCCCCATGATCCCCCACCCCATGTGTACTAAACATAATACCCCTCAATCCCCTTCCCCCTCTCTCCCAACATGCCCTCCCACACTCCTCCCCTTTGGTAACCACTAGTCCCTTTTTGGAGTCTGTGAGTCTGCTGCTATTTTGTTCCTTTGTTGTACTTCATTGATATACTCCACACATTTGGCACTTGTCGTTCTCTGCCTGGCTTATTTCACTGAGCATAATATCCTCCAGCTCCATTCATGTTGCAAAGGGTAGGATTTGTTTCTTTCTTATGCCTGAATAGTATTCCATTGTGTATGTGTACCACCTCTTCTTTATCCATTCATCTACCGATGGACACTTAGGTTGCTTCCATATGTTGGCTAATGTAAATAGATAGTGCTGTGATAAACATAGGGGTGCATATGTTTTTTGAGTCTGAGAAGTTGTATTCTTTGGGTAAATTCCAAGGAGTGGGATTCCCAGGTCAAATGGTATTTCTATTTTTAGTTTTTTGAGGAACCTCCATATTGCTTTCCACAATAGTTGAACTAGCTTACATTCTCACAAGCAGTGTAGGAGGGTTCCCCTTTCTCCTCATCCTCACCAGCATTTGTTGTTCCTAGTCTTTTCTATGCTGGCCATCCTAACTGGTGTGAGGTGATATCTTATTGTGTTTTTAATCTGCATTTCCCTGATGATTAGTGATATGGAGCATCTTTCCATTGTCCCTATTGGCCATCTGAATTTCTTCTTTGGAGAATTGTCTGTTCATATCCTCTGTCCATTTGTTAATTGGGCTATTTGCTTTTTTGGGTGTTGAGGCATATGAGTTCTTTATATATTTTGGATGTTAACCCTATGTTGGTTATGTCATTTACAAATATATTCTCCCATACTGTAGGATGCCTTTTTGTTCTGTTAATGGTGTGCTTTGCCATACAGAAAATTTTTAGTTTGATGTTGTCCCATGTGTTCATTTTGGATTTGTTTCCCTAACTTGAGGAGATACATTCAGGAAGAAGTTGCTCATACTTATATTCAGGAGATTTTTGCCTCTGTTGTCTTCTAAGAGTTTTATGGTTTCATGACTTACATTCAGGGCTTTGGTCCATTTCGAGTTTACTTTTGGGTAACAATAATCCAGTTTCATTCTCTCGCATGTAGCTGTACAGTTTTGCCAACATCAGTTGTTGAAAAGACTGTCATTTCCCCATTGTATGTCCATGGCTCATTTATCATATATTAATTGACCTTATATGCTTCGATTTATATCAGGGCTCTCTAGTCTGTTCCATTGGTCTATGGGTCTGTTTTTGTGCCAATACCAAATTGTCTTGATTACTGTGGCTTTGTAGTAGAGGTTGAAGTCAGGGAGCATAATCCTTGCAGCTTTATTTTTCCTTCTCAGGATTGCTTTGGCTATTTGGGGTCTTTTGTTGTTACATATGAATTTTAGAATGATTTTCTCTTGTTCATTGAAGAATGCTGTTGGTATTTTGATAGGAATTGCATTGAATCTACAGACTGCTTTAGGCCTGAAGGCCATTTTGACAATATTAATTCTTCCTATTCATGAGCATGGGATGTATTTCCATTTATTGGTATCTTCTTTAATTTCTCTCATGAGTGTCTTGTAGTTTTCAGAGTATAGGTCTTTCAGTTCCTTGGTTAGGTTTATTCTTAGATATTTATTCTTTTTGATGCAACTGTAACTGGAATTATTCTCCTGATTTCTCTCTCTGCTAGTTCATTGTTAGTATATAGGAATGCAACAGATTTCTGTGTATTAGTTTTTTATCCCGCAACAATGCTGAATTCAGATATTAGATCTAGTAGTTTTGGAGTGGATTCTTTAGGGTTTTTTATGTACAATATCATGTCATATGTAAACAGGGACATTTTAACTTCTTCCTTGCCAATCTGGATGCTTTTATTTCTTTGTGTTGTCTGATTGCCATTATTAGGACCTCCAATACTATGTGGAATAGAAGTGGGGAGCGTGGACATCCTTGTCTTGTTCCCAATCTTAAAGGAAAAGCTTTCAGATACTTGCTGTTAAGTATAATGTTGGCTGTGAGTTTGCATATATGGCCATTATTATGATGAGGTACTTGTCCTCTACAGCCATTTTGTTGAGAGTTTTTATCATGAATGGATATTGAATTTTGTCAAATGTTTTTTCAGCATCTATGGTGATGATCATGTGGTTTTTGTCCTTTCTATTGATGTAGTAGATGATGTTGATGGATTTTTTTTTCAAAATAATATGTTGGTTCATTAGGCTGCTTTTTCAATCCCTACTCCCCTAAAAGGCTGCCCTAGAGGGCAGCTATAGCATCTATGGTAGTAGCAAAGACATTTTCAAGAGTCAAAAATGAAATACAAAAGTTGATTTACAACACACTAAAAATATTGCCCCTCCCCTCCCAAAAAACCCTAAGAAATTACCTCTTCAAAGACACTTTTTGTCCCTTTTTCTCTCTCTTCTTCTTCTGGTACCCCTATAAGGCGGATATTGTTCCATTTGGATTGGTCACACAGTTCTCTCAATATTCTTTCATTCTTAGAGATCCTTTCTTCCTCTCTCTGCCTCAGCTTCTTTGATTCCCCTTCTCTAGTTTCTATTTCATTTATAGTCTCCTCCACTGTATCTAATCCACTTTTAATACATTCCATTCTGCTCTTCAACGATTGGATCTCTGACCCGAATTCATTCCTGAGTTCTTGAATATTTTTCTCTACCTCCATTAGCAGGTTAATGATTTTTATTTTGAAATCCCTTTCAGGAAGATTTATGAGTTGACTTCATTTGAGTCTTTCTTAGGTGTTGTATTCATAATTTTACTTCGAACCAGGTTTCTTTGGTGTATTGGTGCCCTCTAGTGCCCAGAAGCTCTACTCTCTGGAGCTGCTCAGCCCCTGAAGCAATGTCAGGCAATGCAGGGGAATGGTATTGGTTCCTGGGGATAGGAAGGAGCTGTTTCCTGCTTCCCAGTTTCTATGTCTGCCTCCACTTCCATGAGCAGTGGGCCAAGCACACAGGTATAAGCCTCTACGCTTTGTGTTTGTAGTTGCTATAGATGGGATTGGCTGGTCTAACAACAGGATAGGGTTTGCAATTTGCTAGCCAGGTGGGTGTGGCTGGGAGGAAGTTGCAGTAGGCTGCATATCACAGAGGGGGTCCTTAGAGCTGTGTAGCCAGCCAGGGAGCTGGAGCACCTGAAGATCCAGAAAGTTCCCAACCTGCTGGCAGAGTGCACTGGAACAATTTTGTCCATCTGTCCTTTCTTTTGAGCAATAAGCTCTGTGCAGTTCTTGCCCCTTTAGCAGCCCTCTTGCTATTAAGTCTCTCAGACTGCCTGCCTTTCTTTTGTCCCATAGCAGCTGGTTAGGGATCTCTGCTTTCCACAAGCAGCTGAAATCTCAGTCTCTCCAGGTATTCTGCCTGTCTTAGCTTTCCAACCCCCTAATCATGAGAGTATCATGAAATCACCATGAAATGTAGGTTTATGCTTCCAGAGCACATCTCCAGAGCTAGGTATTCAGCAGCCCCAGGCCTCCACTCCCTCCCCCCTCCATTTCCCTTCCTTCAACCAGTGAGCTGGGTGGGGGAAGGTCTTGGGTCCAGCCCAGCCACGGCTTTGGTATGTTAACCTGTCCATGAGGTTTATTCTTTTCTCCAGGTGTATGCAGTTTGGCACAGCCCTCTTTCCTGCTACTCTTTCAAGATTAGTAGTATTAATTACATTTTCATATTATATGTGCTTTTAGGAATAAGTCTCTGTCTCACCTCTCACACTGCCATCTTTAATCCTCCCCGTATTCCTTTTTAATGCTTTGATCATATTCTACATTGTCTGATTTCCCCATCTACAGTATAATGGTCACAGAAAACACAATTAAAGCAATAAGCTCCTGTTATCAGATAGGCTGGGTCAGGACACTGTCCAGGAGTATGAGCTCTGAGGTTTGCACTCCAATTAGGTGGCATGGTTATATAAAAGTGACTAAAATGTGAAGGATCAGAGGTTGAATGAATCTGGAGAGTGGGTGCATAAAATCAGACACTGAAAATGTCACTCGAATCAAGTGCACATGGTCAAGAAGAGCCAGAAACCGAAGAAAAGGTCAAGCAGTTGAATTACAGGACAACACTTGAAAAAAGCCTTGAGTGAGGATGGAATCAAACCCAATGATTCTGAATGTGGTTAGGGGTTTTCAAACCATTTCTTTCATTGTCTTATGAGCTACTTAAAAGTTTCGGCTGGATTTAGTAGAGAAGTTTTGGTGTGTTTGTGTTTTATTGGAAGCACTATAGACTATAGTCCAGTGCCATGTGTTATGAGTAAAACAACTTTGGCTTTTCTGAGAAGCTGCTTAGGTAGGCATTTTACAGTAGGACAACCCTGCTCACATCAAGTCTGCACATTTAGATAAGGACCTGAGCTTAGGATTCCTACCATAAGTTCCTACTTTGCTTTTTCCAGTGTGCTTTGTAAAATAACCACTGTGAGTTAAACCCGTGAAAAGTTAGTGATCTCTACCCTAACCATCTTATAAGTAGTAGGTGTTTGCTGTCCTGCTTTCTATCTCCTACCCGTGAAAAGTTAGTGATCTCTACCCTAACCATCTTATAAGTAGTAGGTGTTTGCTGTCCTGCTTTCTATCTCCTACTCACTCATGACTATGGGACAGAGGATGGCCTATCCCCCCAGCTCACTGACATGTGAAATATACAACATGTGAAATATACAACCCCACCTCATTTTAGGGTTTGTAAATAAAAGATCTTATAACTTTGCTTCCTTTGTGTGAGTGTGTTAAGACATTGAGACTGTGCCTTAATCAAAATAACCTTGGGGTTTTCAGTTTACCTGAAATGGGAGTTCAGATGCTGAGGGAGTGATCTGCCAATGTATTGGTGGCTTGTGCTTTCTTGTTCAAAAGGTCCTAGTCTGCATATTCTTAATTCAATATACCAGCTCCAGCTTTCCACTTACTGTGACTCTAGAATTGTAGCCTATAGAGACCCACCTGTGGAGCCTTTAACAAGGATAGATGCCTGGACCCAATAGCCACCAATTTTGATTCAGTGGACATAAAGTCTGCCTTTTTATTTAATTAGCTCTCTAAAACTAGTGCCATTTTTCCATGAACTATAACTGAGAAAACATGATGTCATAGATAAAAGCATAAATTTTGAGATCAGATTACCTTTGAATTTTAACTTCACCATGTATTAAATGTATGACTTTGGAAATTTCTGACCCTGACTTTCATCAATTAATGAGTTTAATAAGTGCTTCATGATTTTAATGATAAAGTCAGGTGACATATGTAATGCATGTGGGACAGAGTATGGTTTACACTATAGATAGCTATAAATGTTAAGTGTGTGAAGCAGGAAATTTAATTGAGGAGAACTTTATGGCAAAGAAGAAAAAAGGGAGGCAGTTTGCAAACTGAGGAGGCATAGCCTTTGGTTTTGAACCAAAGCACACTCCCAAGGAAACAAAGTAAAGGACTCATTTTTATAGTAAAATTTCCCATGCAAGTCCCCATTCAGCTCCTTTTATGCACATGAGGGATGAAAACTTGTTTAGTTCTGATAGGTTGATACAAATCACAGCTGATAGGCTATCTTTCTAAGAGTTTCTTTTTGCAGAAATAGTAGGAACACAATAGGAACTCGTTTGCAGGAATACAGCAAGAATTGGTTCTGCTTCAGAGATTGAACTTCAATCATGGTTTTCCAAGGGCACAGAATACCTGCCTGGTCTCCTCAATACATAACCGGCTCACTCCATTTTGTTTGGGCCCCAGGTGGACCCAATGGAATCCTCCCTGTTTTCTGGCATAGCTAGATTTGGAGGGGAGATGACTCCCTTGGTTGTGTCTTGTTTTCACAGGTGTATCTACCCCTTGTTTAAAAATAAAGAGAAAAAGAGGACAAATGTATGCTGTAAATCCTAATTGTCCCATACCTACCTCCCAAATTTGCCTAATACCTTCTTAGTATTCCTTCTGTGTCATTTATCCAATCCCTCCACCTGTAGTGTTTTTTGTAAACTGGATTTTAGACCCAACATCTGAATTAGATTATGTTCAACATATTTGGAAACATTGGGAATTGATGTAGGGAATGAAACTTTTTCACCATCTTTCACATGTGTTTTTCTATTAGCGATCAGTATTATGAAGCATATATTAATGATTTTATTATAAATCTCACCATCAACAGTCATCTGCCTACTAGACAGTCCTTCCTTCCAGTTGCAACAACTGCTTAGTTTCTAATGCAAACAAATGACAATAGAATTTTACAACTCCTCAAAAAGATTACAGGTATCCATAGGATCACAGAATGCTCATCTAACATTTTTTCTGCATTTCCTAGTATTTAAAGTGAAAATGAAAATGGTTTTAGGATTCAGGGGAGGGGATTTAAATAACAGATATAATTTTCAAAAAAAATATTGTAAGCACTTAAGTTGATGTGAAATCTTTCTGTGGATATATAGAATGACTCATTACTTTTATGTATGTATATTAGTTTTTCCTATCTAATCATGGACAAGTGGAAAATAGTTTCCTAAATTAGCATCCACCCTTATAATTTTACATTGGTTTCATCTGTAACTGTGAATAAATTTCATTAAATGTTTGGTCAGTTTAATGAGAAAATCGACATTAAAAAGAAGGAACTTAAGAGTGGTTTGAATGCCTGTGTAACAGTGATTTTCAAAGTAATAGAGATGCCGATAGGTAGACTTCACACACCCTCCTGATGAGCCCTTAGCTGTATAAATAAACATACTTTTCCATTTTAACTGCTAAATTATGCATGATTCATTCTTCAAATTACAAAGATCTACTTACTGGTGAACTAAAAAATTAATGGTTCTTAAAATACAATACTCTTAAACTGAAATAGTCCCTTAAGTGCTTATGGTTGTTTTGTATGTTTCAAATAATATGAAGTCTGCTATATAATTTATATTAACTTAATATAAGTTAAGTTTAATAAAAGTAGTAGTTTGTTATGTTTATATTGCATTTTTTCACATATGAATATTAGAGCTTAAGTTCTCTAAAAAATATATATATTAAACAAATCATGCATGTTTCTCTCTAATTTATTGTTATTTGAGTTATTTTCCTACTGAAACAAGGAAATAAAGGGATAGACAGGTTTTTTGACTTGGCAAACATTGGAAACAAAAAATGAGTTCACTGCTTGAATTTTTCATATTTCAACACATTATTTTGAAGTTCAGAAAACTTAATTTTTTCATACAAACTGCTTATATTATTAATAATATAATTTATGTTCTGTGAGAATCGACAGACTGAAATCAGGATATCTTGGGGTTTTTCTAAGAACTGCTTGTAACCCTATAGGACAGAGTGAGCCTCTGGGCAAATAGCTTGAATTTTCTCCATTTAGGAAACCTGAGGGAATTGAACTGAATGATCTTAGTCTATTGCAGATGTATGCATGTTTCTGAGACACAATAGATTCACACAAGCTGTACCAGGTGGGGAAAAAGTAAATAAGCTAGCCAATTAGATCAGCCTAATGAGAAACTAAGTAACATCAGTAAGCTTGTTCTCACAGTTGGGACACTGCAGCCACAAGGGGCTTCTCCCTTTAAACAAAACTGCTTGATTTCAAGTTCCTGTAAAAACAGAAATATTGTATCTGATTGCAAAAGATAACCCAAGTATAAATCCTGCTGGTGAACAAATATGGAGAGGAAATATGTAAGAAAGTGCAAATGGAAATCCAAAACAAAAACAGCACACAAAAAACTATTAGCAGCAATCAAATGTGATAATTTTTCAGTTCTCATCAAAATATTATGAACATTAGCAGACATTTTGGCAACAATTTAATGCCATGCATCTCAAGCTGGGACAGCATTCACAGAAGGAACATCAAATTACATTATGGAGTATCAGCTGAGAACATCAGATTTTCAGTGATTGTGCAGTGAAATTCTGGACTTGTGTACTCCTAAAATTAAATCAGGAGTTAAAATTGGTCAAGCTTTCTTTCTTTTCCTTCCCTTCCTCCCTTCCTCCCTTCCTCCCTTCCTTCCTTCCTCTTTTTTTTGAAGGGGGAGAGTTTGGGGGCTGCTGGGGCAGATGTCTGTATATGCTATGAGTGATGAGAAAATATTGACACTTTTATACCTTTGGGAAACCTATTGGTGGAGCTAATGTGCCATATTGAAGATAGTGTTCCTCAACACGTTTCAGAAGCTCATCTAGCTTGTCACTTTACTAACCTGTTAATTATTAATGCTTTATTATACAAAATCTGCTCCTCAGAAACCAATTTATTTTCTTGCTGAACTAAAGCTCGATTGAGTTTTGGCTTTCAAAGATGGGACCTCTGTAGCTCCATCTTCCAACATAGTGAATTCCTTGAAAAACTAAAAATAATAATATTCATGGAGACAATTTCTTGATTTCTTATTTTTTGGAACATTCTTCATTTAACCATTAATAGGGTAATATGTTTTAAATTATAATTTCACTTAGAAACACTGAAAGCAAAAAGAAGTTAAAACCGAAAGATGATAAAGTTTGAAACCAGAAAAAAACACATACATACACACACATATATATATATATATATATGTGTGTGTGTGTATGTATATATATATACTTCAAAGCAGCTTGAAACCATTACAAATTTTGACTGGCATGGCATTGTCCCTGAGGCTCCATGCAGTGAAACTGACAATGAGATGATGGTAATCTACCCAAATCTATGGTTAGCCTAGTGGTCACCTCAAAAGCTTAGGATATACCTGTTATTTACTTTTAGATATAGATATTATTTTTCAGAAGAATTAATGAGTCGAAACCTTGCCAATTCTTGTGAGCTCTTCTGTAGCAACATTTAAAAATTATAATAGACATTTTGAATAAAAATTATTGGAACTGTTTGCAACTAAAATGAGAATTTTGGACTAGGGAAAGTTAATGTACCTTAAGTCATAGGAGAAAATGTGGTGAATCTTGCTGCTTGTGAATATGCATAATTATGTTTTGACTCAAAATAAAGTGATTTTATTAAGTTGTACTCATCACAAAACATTATCATTGGTATATATATATATACTTTTTTTTACTGGTAATACAAGGTGCCAAGGGCTCCTTGAAGCTCTTTTTTTACTTTTTTATTTTTATTTTTTGATATCATTAATCTACAATTGCATGAGGAACATTATGTTTACTAGGTTCCCCCCTTCACCAAGTTCCCACCACAACCCTCATTACAGTCACTGTTCATCAGCATAGTAAGATGCTGTAGAATCACTACTTGTCTTCTCTGTGTTGTATACCCTCCCCCCACATTATATATTCTAATTGTAAGGCCCCCTTTTTTTCCCCCCACCTTATCCCTCCCTTCCCACTCATCCTTCCCAGTCCCTTTCCCTTTGGTAACTGTTAGTCCATTCTCGGGTTCTGTGATTCTGTTGCTGTTTTGTTCCTTCAGTTTCTATTTGTTCTTACACTCCACATATGAGTGAAATCATTTGGTACTTGTCTTTCTCTGCCTGGCTAATTTCACTGAGCATAATACCCTCTAGCTCCATCCATTTTGTTGCAAATGGTAGGATCTGTTTTTTTCTTATGGCTGAATAATATTCCATTGTGTATATGTACCACATCTTCTTTATCCATTCATCTACTGATGGACATTTAGGTTGCTTCCATTTCTTGGCTATTGTAAATAGTGCTGCGATAAACATAGGGGTGCACCTGTCTTTTTCAAACTGGAGTGCTGCATTCTTAGGGTAAATTCCTAGAAGTGGAATTCCTGGGTCAAATGGTATGTCTATTTTGAGCTTTTGGAAGAACCTCCATACTGCTTTCCACAATGGCTGAACTAATTTGCATTCCCACCAGCAGTGTAGGTGAGTTCCCCTTTCTCCACAACCTTGCCAACATTTGTTATTGTTTGTCTTTTGGATGGTGGTGATCCTTACTAGTGTGAGGTGATATCTCATTGTGGTTTTAATTTGCATTTCTCTGATGACTAGCAGTGTGGAGCATCTTTTCATATTTGTTGGCCATCTGAAATTCTTCTCTGGAGAACTGTCTGTTCAGCTCCTCTGACCATTTTTTAATTGGATTATTTGTTTTTTGTTTGTTGAGGTACGTGACTCTTACATGTAGCTGACCAGTTTGCCAATACCAACTGTTGAAGAGGCTGTGATTTCCCCATTGCAAATCCATGGCTTCTTTATCATATATTAAATCACCATATATGTTTGGGTTAATGTCTGGAGTCTCTATTCTGTTCCACTGCTCTGTGCATCTGTTCTTGTGCCAGTACCAAATTGTCTTGATTACTGTGGCTTTGTAGTAGAGCTTGAAGTTAGGAACTGAGATACCCCCCACTTTATTCTTCCTTCTCAGGATTGCTTTAGCTCTTCAGGGTCTCTGGTGGTTCCATATGAATTTTTGAACTATTTGTTCCAGTTCATTGAAGAATGCTGTGGGTAATTTGATAGGGATTGCATTGAATCTGTAGATTGCTTTTGGCCAGATGGCCATTTTGACTATATTAATTCTTCCTAGCCAAGAGCATGGGATGAGTTTCCATTTGTTTATATCCTCCTTAACTTCTCTTAAGAGTTTCTTGTAGTTTTCAGGGTACAGGTCTTTCACTTCCTTGGTTAGGTTTATTCCTAGGTATTTTATTCTTTTTGATGCAATTGTGAATGGAATTGTTTTCCTGATTTCTCCTTCTGTTAGTTCATTTTTATTTATAGGAAAGCAACAGATTTCTGTGTATTAATTTTGTATCCTGCAACTTTGTTGAATTCTGGTATTAGCTCTAGGAGTTTAGGAGTGGAATCTTTAGGGTTTTTTTATGTACAATATCATGTCATCTGCAAATAGTGACAGTTTGACTTCTACTTTACCAATCTGCATTCCTTATATTTCTTTGTTTTGTCTAATTACCATGGCTAGGACCTCCAGTAATATGTTGAATAAGAGTGGGGAGAGTGGGCATCCCTGTCTTGTTCCCGATCTTAGAGGAAAAGCATTTAGCTTCTCACTGTTCAGTATGATGTTGGCTGTGGGTTTATCATATATGGCCTTTATTATGTTGAGGTACTTGCCCTCTATAACCGTTTTTTTGAGTTTTTATCATGAATAGATGTTGAATTTCATCGAATGCTTTTTCAGCATCTATGGAGATGATCATGTGGTTTTTGTCCTTCTTTTTGTTGATGTGGTGTATGATGTTGATGGATTTTCAAATATTGGACCATCCTTGCATCCCTGGGATGAATCCCACTTGGACATGCTGTATGATCCTCTTGTTGTATTTTTGAATTCAGTTTGCTAATACTTTGTTGAGTATTTTTGCATCTATGTTGATCAGGAATATTGGTCTGTAATTTTCTTTTTTGGTGGTTTCTTTGCCTGGTTCTGGCATTAGGATGATGCTGGCTTCATAGAATGAGTTTGGGAGTATTCCCTCCTCTTTTATTTTTTGGAAAACTTTAAGGAGAATGGGTATTATTTCTTCTCTGTATGTTTGATAAAATTCCACTGTGAATCCTTCTGGCCCAAGGGTTTTGCTCTTGGGTAGTTTTTTGATTACCGCTTCAATTACATTGCTGCTAATTGGTCTGTTTATATTTTCTGTTTCTTCCTTGATCAGTCTTGGAAGCTTGTATTTTTCTAGGGAGTTTTCAATTTCTTCTAGGTTTACCAGCTTGTTAGCATATAGGTTTTCATAGTATTCTAAAATAATTCTTTGTATTTCTGTGGGGTGCATCATGATTTTTCCTTTCTCTTTTCTGATTCTGTTGATGTGTATTGATTCTCTATTTCTCTTAAGTCTAGCTAGAGACTTATGTATTTTGTTTATTTTCTCAAACAACCAGCTCTTGGTTTCATTGATTTTTTTCTATTGTTTTATTCTCAATTTTATTTATTTCTTCTCTGATCTTTATTATGTCCCTCCTTCTGCTGACCTTAGGCCTCATTTGTTCTTCTTCTTCCAATTGTGATAATTGTGACGTTAGACTATTCATTTGGGATTGTTCTTCCTTATCTAAATGTGCCTGGATTGCTAGATAATTTCCTCTTAAGACTGCTTGTGCTGCGTCCCACAGAAGTTGGGGCTTTGTGTTGTTGTTGTCATTTGTTTCTATATATTCCTTGATCTCTATTTTGATTTGGTCATTGATCCATTTATTATTTAGGTGCATGTTGTTAAGCCTCCATGTGTTTGTGATCCTTTTTGCTTTCTTTGTACAATTTATTTCTAGTTTTATACCTTTGTGGTCTGAGAAGTTGCTTGATAGAATTTCAATCTTTTTAATTTACTGAGGCTCTTTTTGTGGCCTAGTAGGTGGTCTATTCTGGAGAATTTTCCATGTGCACTTGAGAAGAATGTGTATCCTGTTGCTTTTGGATGTAGAGTTCTATAGATGTTTATTAGGTCCACCTGCTCTAGTGTGTTGTTCAGTGCCTCTGTGTCCTTACTTATTTTCTGTCTGGTGGATCTGTCCTTTGGAGTGAGTGGTGTGTTGATGTCTCCTAAATGAATGCATTGCATTCTATTTCATCCTTTAATTCTGTTAGTATTTGTTTCACATATATTGGTGCTCCTGTATTAGGTGCATATATGTTTACAATGGTT
The DNA here is from genome assembly GCF_040802235.1 of Manis javanica. Classification (NCBI taxonomy): domain Eukaryota; kingdom Metazoa; phylum Chordata; class Mammalia; order Pholidota; family Manidae; genus Manis; species Manis javanica. The sequence continues at coordinate 58,908,516 of NC_133166.1, forward strand.
ATATCTTCTTGTTGGACTGAGCCCTTTACCATTACCTAATGTCCTTCTTTATCTCTTATTTCTTTCTTTATTTTGAAGTCTATTTTGTCTCATACTAGTATTGCAACACCTGCTTTTTTCTCACTTTTGTTTCATGTTTGCATGAAATATTGTTTTCTTTCCCTTGAATTTTAATCTGTGCATGTCTTTGGGTTTGAGTTGAGTCTCTTGTAAACAGCATATAGATGGGTCTTGCTTTTTTATCCATTCTATTATTCTGTGTCTTTTGATTAGTGCATTCAGTCCATTAACATTTAGGGTGATTATTGAAAGATATGTACTTATTCCATTGCAGGCTTTAGATTCGTGGTTACCTAAGGTTCAAGGTTAGCTTCTTTACTATCTTACTGTCTAACTTAACTCACTTACTGAGCTATTATAAACACATTCTGATGATTCTTTATTTCTCTCCCTTCTTATTCCTCCTCCTCCATTCTTTATATGTTAGGTGTTTTGTATTTTGTGCTCTTCTATGTTTCCTTTAACTGTTTTTGTGGGTAGTTGATTTTATTTTTTGCCTTTAGTTAGTATTTGGTTGGTCTGCTTTCTTTGCTGTGATTTTGTTTTCTCTGGTGACATCTATTTATCCTTAGGAGTTTTTCCATCTAGAGCAGTCCCTTTAAAATACCCTGTAGAGGTGGTTTGTGTGAGGCAAATTCCCTCAACTTTTTCTTGTCTGGGAATTGTTTAATCCCTCTTTCATATTTAAATGATAGTTGTGCTGGATAAAGTATTCTTGGTTCAAGACCTTTCTGTTTCATTGCATTAAATATATCATGCCATTCTCTTCTGGCCTGTGAGGTTTCTGTTGAGAAATCTGATGATAACCTGATGGGTTTTCCTTTGTAGATGACCTTTTTTCTCTCTCTGGCTGCCTTTAATACTCTGTCCTTGTCCTTGATCTTTGCCATTTTAAATTATTATGTATCTTGGTGTTGTCCTCCTTGGGTCCCATCTGTTGGGAGTTCTGTGTGCTTCCATGGTCTGAGCAACTATTTCCTCCCCAGTTTGGGGAAGTTTTCAGCAATTATTTCTTCAAATACTTTTTCTATCCCTTTCTCGCTCTCTCTCTTCTTCTGGTACCCCTATTATGCAGATACTGTTCCATTTGGATTGGTCACACATTTCTCTTAATATTGTTTCATTCCTGGAGATCCTTTTAGCTCTCTCTGCCTCAGCTTCTCTGTGTTCCTGTTCTCTGATTTCTATTCCATTAATGGCTTCTTGCACCTTGTCCATTCTGCTTTTAAGTCCTTCCAGAGATTTTCAGCACTTGCATTTTTCTCTGCAGCTTCACCAGCATGATTATAACCTTTATTTTGAATTCTTTTTCAGGAAGATTGGTGAAATCTTTCTCCTCAGGTTCCCTCTCAGAGGATTTCTGTGTGATTCTGGTCTGGATCAAATTCTTCTGCTTTTTCATGGCAATTGAGTTAGTTGTGGGCCATTGGTGCATGTGTTAGTTGGAGGAACAAATTCCCTTCCAGCTTGCTCATCACCTTCCTCTCCTCCAAGAACAGTGAACCCTATAGGCTTTTTCTGGGATGCTGTGCACCAACGGGGCCTCTTAGTCTGGCCCTGGTGGATGCAGAGGATGCTCTGCATGGCTGCTGTGGGTATGGCCACTCTCAGGCTTATGATCCGCTATGGCATGGCCGTTCTGGAGAGGTAACGGGCAGGAGTCTCTTTATGGCTGTGAGGGGTCTCAGAGCTATGCTGCTGCCCAGGGGGTTAGGGCGCCCGGAGTTCCCCTGGATTACCAGCCGCTGGGCTGTGTGTGCTGGTATGCTTCTGCCCAGCTATGAGGCTCCTGTCCCTTTAAGACTTTCAAAAAGCACTTGTTTTTCTTTTGTCCCAGGGGCACTGGCTGCAGAGACCTACTTGCAGGTTTTACTGTTCCGTTTCCCTGGTATCCAGCACACCACATACTGTGTGTCTGCGCTCCTGGTGCGGATGACTAGGGCTGGGTATTTAACAGTCCTGGGCTCCCTCTCCTTCCCCACTCCGACTCCTCTCCTCCTGCTGGGGAGCTGGGGGGGGGCATATTTGGGTCCCACCGGGCCACGCCTTGTATCTTACCCCCTTTGTGAGGCGCTGGGTTCTCACAGGTGTAGATGTAGCCTGGCTGTTGTGCTGTATCTTCTTTTCTCTCTTTTAGGAATAGTTATATTTGTTGAATTTTCAAAAATATATATGGTTTTGGGAAGAGATTTGTGCTGCCCTAATCATGTCACCATCTTGGCTCCTCTCCTATAATTGGTATCTTTTAATGTGCATAAAAGTACATTATGGACAATTGTAATGATTGGATTTAACTTACTTATCTTACATTTGAATGAAATAGAGATTCTTTTTATTGGTCAAAGCGAACAGATGTATGAATATTTATTTTTACTTTCTAGTATTTCACAATAAAAAACTGGTAAAGAATTTTTCAAATAGCAATGTGAATGTTTTGGTGTGCATAGTGTCAACTAGATAAATAAACACATATAGACCTATGCCATGGCATACAGAAGTAGTGAAGTTGTAGCCTAAAATAGTGGAATTACACAGCTTGAAGACATTATCACTCATTCTATCATTCATAAGTACTTTGTCTCAAAGATCTTTCTTTTTTATTTTCTCAATGTGCTCAGTGGGATAGAAGTGAGGAAAAAGTTATTTTTTTTTAAGTGCCAGGCTCTGTAATAGGCACTAAAAATAGAAAGATAAGTAAGACATAACATTACCAAAAATTAGATTTCTCCTACTTAACAGGAGAAACATATATGTAAACTAACATATTTATATGTTAAAATTAAAAATATGTTTATATTTTCAATATAGTACCATCACTATGATGATAACAGTAGTTACAAATCCAAGTAAAACAGAGCTGATTTTTATAAGCTTTGTCTGCAGAGATGATTCAATGAAAGCTTCAAAGAAGCAATTATAAAGAGTTGATTTTGAAGACTGTTGAACTTCACCAGAAGGATGAAGAAGAGAATGTTTTGTATAACAAAATGAAGAAAGGCATGAAACAGCCCAGTATTCTTAGGCAGTACAAATTATTACTATATTTGTGTGTAGACAAGTGAGTTCAGGAGAAGACACAACTTGGGAATTGAATCTGGAAAACTAGAAAGGTAACCTTGGTATTTCTGACATATTAAGGGAGCTGAAAATAAGGGGAAACCATTGACTGGCTGTAAGCCAGAAAAACATGATTTGATTTGCGTTTTAGAAAGATCATTCTGTTGGCATCTAAGAGAGCATGAGGTAGGAGCTGTTCCAATCCCCCAGTTAAGTCCTCCTTTACTCTTTCTCATTTAATTTCAAAGACTTTACAGTGGGCTTGTTTATAGTCATCACCATGGCAAATAGGCTAGTATCATTAAAAAAAAATCATCTACAGACCCTTATGTAGGTACACTTTAGTCCAACGGCTCATGGAAAAAGATACATTACTTGATTCTTTTGCATTTTACAAGCCTCTTGCTGCCTACACAGAATATGAGTCCTGTGGCATCAGCTTGGACAGAGTTAATTATAAAAAGTCGTTCAAAATATTATTAAGAACAAATACTAGGGGTCTGGTATGATAAGTGAAATACATATGATAGTCTTCTCTTTACTTCTGTTTTACAGTCTTGTACTGGGAGTTAAAGGGATCAAAATATTGCACAATCCTGCCCTAGGCAAAGTCTTTTCTACCCATCTGCCAATTCAAATGTTAAATTGCAGAAACAACAGCAGAATGGCCCTCTTGGTAGCCAAACTATAGCAATGGTTTTTCATCAAAACACACATACATAATGCAGTAGACACCTGGTATTCAGTCTGGAAAAGTGGAACTCTAAGAACAGAGGAGAAGTGAGAACAAAAAAGAGGGAGTTGAAAATAAAATTCAGTAAAATAAAAAATACAACATATTAATTTCAGAGTATCAGATTTCAATGTTTCTTTAAAAAATAAGATAAACTGTGAACCAAGTAAAACTTCAGGCCAGGAGAGAGTTAGTGAAGCCTGCACAGTGGCACAATCTACACAAACAATCCATTTCAAGTCCTTTTAACCTGGAATTGATCTATTAGCTGTAACAAATGCTGACATACTCTTAAGTGCTGAGCAGTAGCAGTTTGAGAGGATGAGCTGTGCTGGACCCAGTCTTCATTATAACTGCTCCCTGTTCCACCCACATAAAGGGACTAACCTACATACTCTCAGTGGATGTGGGTCTGATTCTGCTCCATGTCCTAAGAATTCTGGGATGGGATTGGGGATGGCAAGCTGATGACTCATATCAAAGTTAGTGTGAGCCAAGAATCATTTTGAAAAATCAAATTACTACTTTCAATATTTTGGAAATTACAAAATACGATGGAACAAAATCAATGAAAACACTGTCATTGCAGTTCTTAATCTGCTCTGCTACTTTCTAAATTTGTATCTCTGAGAGAGGATACTAATACATTATTATATGTTTGTAACATAAAAATTATACCTGTAAAAATTAATGTAGTTGATTTTAGATCAAGAATTGATCTATTCACATACATTTTAGGAATTAAAAATATGCAAGGATATAACTACAAATGACAAAATTTTTGTATCATATAATGTGGAAGCTCAATTTTAAAAATTAATTAGTACATCTACTAATTATCACAGTGATTTCTTGTTGAACAAAGGCAGTTTTCTGATATAAAAAGAAGGATCCATAAGGAAGCATAAAAGGTTTCTAAAAGGTATAATTGAAAATATTTTTCAGTGCTTCCATGAACTTTGAATTTTCCTCATATTAGTTTCACAATTCACGAAACATTATAAGCAATAATTAATTCATTTATATGCTTATTCCTTCACTCAGTCATTTGCCAAATTCTTTAGTGCTCATCATATGTGTGATCAATGCAAAACTGAATAATATTATCCATTTGATGCTTTACACGCTGACAATTCTGACAGAAGAAAGCTGATTGCAAAAGATGAGAAACCAAAAAGTAAAATAAAATAAAACTGGGAACCAGACACAAACAATGTAACAAACAGAATATTTGGTATAATGAGAAGAAAGGCATTCACAAGTCAACACACTATGAAGGGAAACTTTCACATAAAAACCTGTTCAAATGGTTGTTAGCCTTGCACAAATTAATATAAATGTGTAAGGAGGGAGCCTTTAGCTAGAATCTACTCAGTAGCACAGATATTATTATTAGAAGTTACTGAGTTTCAAAGAAGTTAAATAGATTGACCAAAGTCTCAGAGCTACAAATGAGGGTCAACTAGTAAGAAAAATACAAACTTTCTGATTTCAAAGCTTCTTTCTTTAGAGTGTTATGGCATACTAAAAGGAAGAAGGAAATTGGTATTTGTCATTATCAGAAGAATGCCCTTCTGTAGAACACCTTTTCCTCTGACATTGCCAGATAAAAGAAGCCTACTGTGTCTTTTAAAAATGTCAGTAATAACAAGGATTTTAAACACATTTTAATGTTTGAAAAGGGAATGTTTGTCAATCTGAACCCTTCTTTTTCTGTTACATCTATGAGTCCAATGTAAAAGGCTGCACTTAATTTCTAATTGTGGATTTCCTCTGACCTCTGGACTCTTTTCCTTTCTTTCACCTTTTTAATTTATAAATACTTTTAGATTATGAAAACTTTGCAAAGTTCCCACAAACACTGCACTAAACTCACCCTAATGCTATCATCTTACATAACTGTAGTACATTATCAAAACCAGGAAAGTAATGTTGGTTCAATACTACACACTATTACTTGCAGATTTTATTCAAAATTTACTGTTTTTTTCTTATAATTCCTTTTTTGTTCTTGTTATTTCACGATCCCACATTACATTAGTTTTTATATCTCTTTGAAGTATCAATCTGGGACAGTTCCTTAGCTTTCTTTTCTTTCATGACCTTGATGCTTTTGAAGAGGGCTAGTCAGTTATTTTGTACTGTAGCCTAATTTGTGTCTGTCTGATGTTTTCTCATGATTAGACTAATATTATACATTTAAACAAAAATACCAAAGATGTGACATTGTGTCTTTCTCAGTATATCTTATCAGATATGTTATTAACTATTCATGATGTTAAACTTGATGACGTGGCTAGTGTATTTTCTGCTGTGTTCCTCCACCAAAAGTTTCTATCTTTCCCTTTATTATTAATAAATATCTAGGAGGATAATACCTTGAGACTATGTAAATATCCTGTTTTTCCTCAGAATCTCCAGTCTGTCCTTTAACATATGCAAGGTATTAGATTACTTCAGTTCTCTGTCTCACTTTTCACATTTTTTAAGTAGAAATAATTACATCTACTACATAGAGTTTAAAAGTATTAAATAAAGCATCTCATGTAACAAACTTACAAAAATGTCTAGCATATAGTAAGCATTCGATAATACTTTAAAAAGATGTAAAGTTTGAATGATCTGAAAGATGAGAAAGTTAAAAAAAATAAAGAAGCATCAAAATTCTAATAAAGGGACAAGGAATCATGAACAGTAGGAATCATGTCTATTTTAAAGATTGAAAAGAATCTGTTTTATATTCTAAACAAATATAAAAGATCTGAAGGATGGCTCTTTTTTATTATTAAGGTATCATTGATATAAAATCTTATGCTCAGGTTTCACATGAGCAACATTGTGGTTATTACATTCCCCCCTATTATCAAGTCCCCACCACACACCTTACTATAGTCACTGTCCATCAGCATAGTAAGATGCTATAGAGTCACTACTTGCTTTCTCTGTGCTTCCTTCCCCATGACTCCAACATACTATGTGCACTAATCATAATACCCTTTAATACCCTTATCCCTCCCTTTCCACCCACCCTCCCAGTCCCTTTCCCTTTGGTAACTGTTAGTTCCTTCTTGGAGTCTGTGAGTCTGCTGATGTTTTGTTCCTTCAGTTTTTGCTTTGCTGTTATACTCCACAGATGAGGAAACTCATTTGGTACTTGTCTTTCTCCACCTGGCTTATTTCACTGAGCATAATACCCTTTAGCTCCATTCATTTTGTTGCCAATGGCAGAATTTGTTTTCTTCTTACAGCTGAATAATATTCCATTGTGTATATGTACCATGTTGAAGGATGGCCTTTTAACAATTTTAAAACCCAGCAGTCCTTTATGTTGCTTTTCCTTTTCTGCATTTTCTACTTTACAGAAAAGTACCAGACATTTGCCTAAACTGGACAACTAGGTGTTATCCTACTATATCTCTTTCTGAATATATAATTTGAAAAACCATTGTTTTCTTATTTTGCCTGGCATAGGTACTTGTATTATATTAATTCTATAAATAAGGAAAGTAAAGTTCAAAAAGATGAAGTAATTCAATACAGTCCAATCAAACCCATCTAATCAATCATTAAATACTGTACATTCCATAACCTAATTAATCCTTAAATAATGTCTCCTTCCCTTCATCTCCACTGTCACTAGCTTGGTTCAGGTTTTCCCAATTCATCCACCAACTTCCTTCTAACTGGCTGACTGCCTCCGGCATTGCCCCACTCCAGTACCATCCACATTTGCAACAAGAGTGATTACCTGAAAGATCAAATCTAGGTATTTTCCTCCACTTATACAATCCCTTATGGTTTTTTTCATTGCTCACAGGTAAAGAGCAAGCACCTTAGTCCTAACGAGTTCTCTGTCATTTACTCTCCATCCTCATCAATCAACACTTCAAAGCTTATTCCCATTCCTCCCACTTAATCACTCTGTGCACCAAACGATTGCAGTAACTTGCAGTTCCTCTGAACACACCCCACCCTCAGCTGCTGGTATTTGTGTTCACCAGTAACCCTGCCTCTGATCCTTCCCCATCCCTTTCTTCATTTAGGCAAATCCTTTAGTCGGACAGGGTTTTGTAAGGATTTTTCCTCTCCTAAGAAACTTTCCATTATTTCTCAAACAACTGATTTTATGCCACCTAGGTAAGCCCACACACTTTGTCCTTACACCTATTTTACTGCACTTAAGAATATATTTCCCTAAAAGCTCTTCTAGGAATCCTGTTATCATTCCTCTAATTGGTAACTTCTTTGGAAGCAGTGATGTCTACCTTGTTAATTATTGCATTATTAATGCCTTGCACAGTGTATGTCCTGGGATAGGCGCTGACTACATAACAATAAATAGATGGGCTCAGTTCAATAATTAGGACTGCCAAATGAATAAATGAAATAAATACACCCATGAAACATTGGCAACATGTATTTGTTAACAACATAAAACAGAAATATATTAGTGAAGCTAAGAGAGTTTCCAGAAATTTTTAATATATTTACATGTCTGTGTACAAATAAATGAATTGTAAAAACCAATTAGATTCATCTTATCTATCTGAAGTGGGATGTACTTTTCTGTTTCTCATTCTCATCTACTTCATGAATCTCCATTTATATGTTATTAGGTAACTGTAATGATGTCCACAATCACAATATTCTGCCAGTCTTCAATATTACTTGCAGCCTTCAAAATTCCTTGACTTTTTCTTAATCCTAATAGTTTAGAGAATGACTTTCTTTTAGCCCCGGTTTCCTGGCTTTCATTTTTATTGGGTTTCCCTTTCCAGACACAGATCTAGAGTATAATTAATCATGGTTACTGATCTTTAGCCCCAGCATTTCATAATTTGGTTGCTAAAAATGCTTTTATTTCCCTGGAACAAGTAGATTTTGAGTGGGTTCCTTGGATCATTGGACATGAGCTTAAAGTGGTATGAACAAGAGGGTAACAGAGAGAGACAGCAGGTTTGGCATTCGAAGTAGCAGCATCAGGAGTCTCAGCAGGGGGGACAGTATTTCAAGGCACTTCACAAGCATCATGTCATGAGTCCAACCTGCTCAGGTCTCTCCTGCCTAGGGAGGCTAGCTCTTGATTAATATCAAGTCAAGTGTTTTGTCCTTGCAAGGTTTTACTTAGTAAGCCTGAGGTTAAAGATGAGTTTTCCTTTTATCTGTGAACATTTTATCTCCCATTTATAGACGGAGGGCCTTTTTCCCCACAAGTCAATTCCAATATGCAAAATCTCTTTTGATTTAATAGTTATCTAAAAAGAATTAGATAAACAAGATAAACACAATGGAATTACAGACATATAAAATAATTTATATGCAGTGCCTATGCCTGAGTATTAATACAACTGAATTCCTCTTCCTTAGTGGGTTTTTAACATGAAAAGAATTTATATCATTCACAGAACTCAGGTTGGGAATGCCCCGATACTTCGATATTAATCAGGGCAGTATAAACTAGTCAGAGTAGCTGTTGTTTGATACACATGAGAACAAGTCCAGGAGTCAGGACACTGAGTCTATGGCTAATGTGAACTCAGAATGTGTGACTTGGCCAATTCACTCAAATGCTATGAGTCTCAATTGTCTTTGCAGTAATCAACTGTGTTCCTGATGCCAGTGATAGGCACAGTTTATCTCTGATGATGGGAGTATATTTAAGGATATGTGGTGACATATCACAGTATAAGAAACTATGTTTGCAATGTTAAAATAGCCCAGATCCTGGATTTTCAAAACTAGAATGATGTAGCTATGACAGAAATAGAAAAATAACTAAATATCATAAAACCCTTCTACAGTTTATTTATTGCCACTTCTTTTGCATTTTTGTTCTTCCTTAGTAATTGTGTTATTCAAAGTGGTCCACAAGACAGTGGTGCCGAAGTACTGTCTGGTACTCCTAAGCACGAGGTGTAGGATATCACACTCTCCCTATGAACTTATTATTAATATTGGGAAGACTAATAAATTTAATCACCATCCAATATGAGCACCCAGTTAAGAATAGTTTTGTAGTGAGCCATCTCAAAAACAACTGGCTTCTCCTATGACTTAACCATATTGTCTTTGACCTACAAACCAATTCTGAAATCAATTATGTCCAAAGTAGTAGCTTCAAATTCACTGGATGAACATGGTATAGATGTCACTGCAATTTCTTTAAAAAATAAAAGCATTTGGGGCAATTTCTTCAGAAGAAGACTACTTTCTTTTTGCTAAAAATTCAAAGCTCATAGTTTTGCCATGAAAATTTATGTATTTATAGATGTAAAATGCACATACACTTATTAATTATAAAATATTAGATAAAATACAAGTGACCATTATACCATAATAAAAGATTTTTAAGAATTTTAAGTGCCAGCTATGGGTAAAGTTGTCTCATTTATCTGATTAAAATATATTCTATTTTAATTATTATGAAGGTCCCAATTAGCATCAGTTTTTAAGAGAAAAAGATTTTACAGAAACCAATTGGGTAATGTTATTTGCCCAGTAAAATCAATCTTCATTATTCATGGTCTCTGTATTTGCAAATTCATCTGCTCACTAAAATTTATTTGGAACCACCAAATCAATACATGTGGTACTTTCAAGTCATTTGCTAACATGCACAAGGCAAGGAAGCTTTTGAGTTGCCCTAAGCTCTCATTTCTAGTTGACACTGAAGAAGGTGACACATACAGCCTTTTCATTTCAGCTCTCATACAGTAAACAAATACCCTTGTACAGTTTATTTATTGCCACTTCTTTTGCATTTTTGTTTTTCCTTGGTAATTGTATTATTCAAAGTGTTCTGCAAGACAGTAGTGCTGAAGTACTGGCTGGTACTCCTTAGCACAAGAAGGCTGTCATGTGCCTTACAGACAAAATGTGCACTTTGATGAACTTTGTTCAGCACTGAGATATAGTACCCTTGGCTGTGGGCCCAATATTAATGAATTAGCAGTATATATTAAGTAAGGGTCTTTAAACAAAAGCACATATAAAATAAGGTTATGAATTGATTAGTTGATGAAAATGTTATGATTTGAGCTTCACAGGAACCTACCCTGTGTTTCCTCTAGTATAAATGATTCAGTGTTCACTCATTTCAGTGTTTTCAGTGACTTTATATATCCAATTGCCACAAATTTAAAAAATTGCATTTCTTTCTCTTAGTCTGTTTTATGTTCCTACATGGCATAGAGAGAGAGAAAGAGTGAGCAAGCAAATTCATGATTTGTAGAGATTTGCCCTCATGGACTAAGATTTAGGCTTAATTTATATAACATCAAAACTCTAGCAACAATCACAGTAATGAAAGGGAACTCTGGGGAGGCATGGAGGTGCAAGGTGGAGTGTTTGAGAGTGGGGAGTTAATCATCCTCCTCATTGATTTTGTTCCATCTGAACTTTGTGTAGATCTCAATTATAGAGCCACGCTTTAATAAGTTTTTGTATGTCTATTTCACCTCAGGGTCCATAGATTTCTTAAGAGCAGACCATACCTGACTTATAAAATCTAAGTATATGCAAGGCCACCCTAAGACTTAAAATTAGCCTTGTAATTAAAGTCATTATCCATACTTCAATGACTCTTATTCTGCCTGCTGAAATAATCCCACCAGTATTTCTGAGAATCCTGGTGGCTGATACATTAGCTTATTAACATTTCTGGCTGTCTACAGTTGCCATTAAGCCTAAGAGGTTTATTGTTTGCTTGTTTGGATTTGATCCTCTTTCCTTGTTCACTACCCTGGCTACTGACTTTGCTAAATACTCACACATCACTATGGATTCTGCTAGTTATGGTGACATGTTTGACACCAGTCGTGCTCTGTGTAGGCAGTCTCACCCTGACCCTGGGCACTGTTGAAAAATTGGCTGAAAACCTCCACTACTCTCTTTGCTGGACACAGTTGCTCTATTTTCCAGGTAGTGCTCTTTCCTGCAAGACACCAGGCCCATAGAAGCCTTTCAGGTGTCAAGTTTGAGTGATAGTCTGTGGCATTATGGAAGCAGAATACACCTTTAATTTATTTTAAAGGTTCCATTAAACAGACATAGAATTGCTTCTTGAATCCTAGTTATAGAAAGATTTTAGTAAAAAAAGAAAGTCTTTGTTTTTACTCATACTACCTTCTCACTAGAATTCAGGAGAAGTCTGTGGAGTATTGACAGTGAATAAAACTAATTGTCATTGTCTAACACCATGCTATCCAAAGAATATTTTTTCATCCCTGGATTAGGACACCTGTTCTCACTCCAAAATTGTATGGTATTGGGGTTGAGTGTAGGTTCTTGGCTTTACTGAGTGTATTTGGACACTAAATCCACAACATAACTGTTGAGTTATATTTGGCAAAAAATTCAAACTCTATGGATCTCATATTCCATATATATAAAATAATATTACAATGGTAGCCCCTGTAGACGTTTGTGGGATTAAATTTACTAGCAAGTGTACATGAGCTGCATTTAAATAAATCTGGCATTATTCAGCACTCAATGAGTTTTAGTTATTAGTCTTCCTTTAAGATGCGTTCTCACATCATACAAATTTATGTGAATTACATTAACCCCATCAGTTATCAAGACATGTTCAATCATGTCTTTAGAGTAGGTTTGGACACATACATCTCTGATCTTTCACTACCTAGCAGCTAACACACATTTAGTGCTCAGGATATTTTTGTTGAATAAATGATAAGTACAGATAGACATAGGCATCAAAATTTGCAGAAGGAGTGTTTATCACAAAGGCACAGAAGTGAATTTAGTAGGAAAAAGACAAGAGAACTCTACCCTGCCTATCAGTAAACAAAGTACCTTGTTGGTGTTTAATAAACATTTCTTAAATGAAAAATATTATCCTACACTTACTGGGTAATTATTCATGCCAAGTATGGTTTAACATCTATTATCTAACTGACTTGTGTGGCATGTTATTTTCATTATTCCCATTTTGTGGGTGAAGAAATGAAGGCAAAGGGACAGTAATCTACCCAAAATGACAGATGAAATAAGGAAGGATGGATGATCACGTGCTGACAATCTGAACATGAGCGCATGGTCTTAATTACATTCTTAACTGAAGGAAAAGATGAATAAATGAATGAGAATTTAACCAGGGTATAGATGTTAAGACTTCGTTTCTTGTATCAGCTTTTCTGGATTTGAATACCAACCCTCTTGATGGCTAAAAGATTATGGACAACTACATAATTTTTCTGTGCCTCAGTTTACTAGCCTATCAAAAATGGACAAATGTATGCCATAGGTTTGTAAATGGAAAAAAATGTAAAGCACCTAGTAAATAGCTGCCATTATACATTTTTTACTTGTTCATGGTTTTAACCTTATTTCTATTTCTTATTTCAATATTTTATTGCTTAAGGAAAGGGGAAAAGATTAAATTGCATTTATGATACATATTTATTTTAAATGTTACCCATTCAAACTAGTTCTAAAATACTTTCATCAGTCAAATGTAGCCTTCAGTTCTTTAAAATGTTAACTTATCTGAAACCTTTCATTATGTAATTATTTTAGAGAAAGGGAGTTTCTATTCAACTCTTCTGGATACAAGTGTAATGAGAGAAGAAATACAGACATATTGCTTAGATACAGCTTGTTTTTGAAAGAGCTAGAAAAGTAAATCAGATTTTTGTGTGAAATCTTTGTGTGAGAATAATAGCAAAACCCTAAGATGTCTTTTGTTATGGTCATGACTGTTCCTACAATGGCACCTTAAATAACACATTTTACAGAACTGTGTTAAAATAGAAATGTATTTTCTTCTGAGAATTAAATAGAACAGCAGATATTTATCACCTGTTGTTAAGTGCTTTGATAATTTCTCTTTATATAGACAGCGGCAAAGTATAGACATTAGCAAAGAAGCCAACCTGCAACAAGTATATTAAGAGTTGGAACAGAAAGGCAGATGTTCCTAGACATTCTGATTGTGGCCAGGGAAAATAAACAGTTCTTTTTGATGAAAATTATTATCATGATAATTATTTCTGGGCTACTATCGTTAAATCACATCCTAATTAATAAGTTTTGGAAATATCAGTTCAGATATATTTAACTGAACTTTTATACAAATAGATGTTCTATTTTAAATTATAAGTTATAAATTGAGACCTGTTTCTTAAAAACTGCAAGTCCTTTCTAAGCCTGCAATTAAGACTTCTCATTATACCTAATCATTGAGTTCTCCACAATCACAATCTTTTAAAATATGCATATAAATATATATAAGTTTCCTTAGTACTCTGTTCTTATTATTAGTGTCAGTGGAATTCAATATTTTACTTCTATTCCCCTTGGGTACCTCAGGAAACCTGTCTTTTTCTTCTAAGACTCATTCCCTTGTTTGACACTCTTGAGGCGTGTAATAGCTATTGAAATGAAATCAATAATGTCAGAATTAAATAATTTATGTACAGAAGTAAATTGATAAATATTAAGGAGAACATACTTATTGAAAATACTATTTTGATACCAATATCAAAATATATCAAATATTATCAACATCTATTTATCTGTATATATCAATCAACATATTGTTACTAGAAGTAGGTGTGTCCTAGAAGCTTATGTCATCCTATATCTTGGTCCAGTTACAGCTAGTCATTCATATTACTGATATGATAGTTTTAATGATAAATACTCTAAAAACACTTTCAAAAACATTTTTCTCTCTTAAAGTGTGGTCAGCCCCCCTTCTGAGAAGCAGGCACTTCCAGATAAATCAATACATTAGGAAGCATATATAACTAATTTAAATTAGTGGTAAGTGATATGAAGAAAGATCAAAGCAAAGTAAGAGAATAGAGAGTGGCTGAATTGTAGGGATTTTCTATCCTGCAAAAGGTGGTCTGCGAAGGCCTCAATAAGGAGGTGATATTTACACAGAACCCTCAGTGAAGAGAGGAAGGGGAGGAAGTCACATGAGAAGGAAGAGTAATCTGATTTAGGAAATCAAGTGCAAGTCTTTGAGACAAGAAAGGAACTAGCTGTGTTTTCAGGAATTGCAGGAAGGTCAAGGGTGACCCAGGAAGAGTAAACACAGCTGAAGCATGAAGGAGTTAGGATGGAAATTAAATCATACGAGGCCTGAACTGAAACCTGAATTAGGAAGTTGAATTCTGTTCTAAGCGTGATAAAAATCACAGAATTTTTTTGTTATAGAAGTGCTATTATCTTATCTAGACTTTAAAAGATGACTGTGATGGCTTTATGGAGAATGGACCAGACTGGAAGTAAACAAATTACTGAATTTGTCATTGAACTAAATCATGTCAAAGATGATAGAGGCACTGGGATTAAAGATGGTGGCATGAGAGGAGAGGCAGAGGCTTCCTCCTAAAACTGGATACAATTTAATTTATTGTATCCAGAAAATTTAATTGGCACAACTAATCCTGAGAGAGCAACAGGAAAGAGGATGGGTCAGACTGTACACACCTGGGGAAAAGAGCAGACCTCACGAAACAGGGTAACATATCAGAGCTGTGGCTTTGTGGGACCCAAGCCCCTTCCCAACCCCAGCTCACCAGGGAGGAAGAGAAACAGAGCAGGGAGGGAGTGGAAGGCTTGGGACTGCTAAATACCTAGCTCCGGAGATCTGCTCTGGGTGCACAAACCTACACTTCATGGTGCTTTCATGAGACTCGCATGACTACCAGGTTGGAAAGTTAATATATGCAGAGTTCCTGGGAGACTGGGATACTGGCTGCTTGTGGAAAGCAGGGATCCATATCCGGCTGCTCTGGGACAAAAACTTATACCTGTGTGCCCAGCCCACTGGCTCAGGCAGTGGATGGAGACAGGCGCAGCAGCTGGGAGGCAGGGAACACCTCTTTCCTACCCCCAGGAACCAGTACCACTCCCCTGAGACCCCCGACATTGCTTCAGGGGCTCAGCAGTTCCAGAAAAGAGCATCTGGACACTAGGGGGCACCATATACAAACATGAAATGCCAAAGGAACCTTGAACAGAGTAAAATTGTTAATACAACTCCCAAGATATAAATAATATGGACCTTGTGACTCTTCCTGAAAGGGAGTTCAAAATAAAAATCATCAACATCCTAATGGAGGTACGGAAAGACATCCAAGAACTCAGGAACGAATTCAGGTCAGAGATCCAATTGTTAAAGAACACGATGGAGGGTATTAAAAGCAGGTTGGATATGGTGGAGGAGACAATAAATGAAATAGAAACAAGAGAAGAGGAATACAAAGAAGCTGAGGCACAGAGAGAAAAAAGATCTCTAAAAATGAAAGAATATTGAGAGAACTGTGTGACCAATCCGAGTGGAACAATATTCGCATTATAGGGATACCAGAAGAAGAAGAGAGAAAAAAAAGGGATAGAAAGTGTCTTTGAGGAGGTAGTTGCTGAAAACTTCCACAGTCTGGGGAAGGAGATAGTCTCTCAAGCCATGGAGATCCACAGATCCCCCTAAACAAGGGACCCAAAGGAAGACAACACCAAGACACATAGTAATTAAAATGGGAAAAATCAAGGATAAGGACAGACTGTTAAAAGCAGCCAGAGGCAGAAATAAGATCACATACAAAGGAAAGCCCATCAGACTAACAACAGACTTCTCAGCAGAAACCTTACAGGCCAGAAGGGAGTGGCATGATGTATTTAATGCCATGAAGCAGAAGGGCCTGGAACCAAATTACTTTATCTGGTGAGATTATCATTTAAATTTGAAGGAGGGAATTAAACAATTTCCAGATAAGCAAAAGCTGAGACAGTTTACCTCCCACAAACCATCTCTGCAGTCTATTTTGGAGGGACTGCTATAGATGGAAGTGTTCCTAGGGTTGGCTAGCTGTCACCAGAGGTAGTAAAGTCACGGTAGGGAGGGTGGAACAGCTGATTGCGAGGCAAATGCAAAATTAAATTGACTATCCCCAAAGCCAATCAAGGGATAGAGAAAAAGTATAGAATCTGATACCCAATATATAAAGAATGAAAGAGGAAGGAAAGGAGGAGAAATAGAAAAGAACCTTTAGATTGTGTTTATAACAGCATACTAAGTGAGTTAAGTTAGACTCTTAGATAGTAAGGAAAGTAACCGGGAACCTTTGGTAACCACGAATCTAAAGCCTGAAATGGCAGTAAGTACTTACCTATCGATAATCACCCTAAATGTAAATGGACTGAATGCACCAGTCAAAAGACATAGACTCACTGAATGGATAAAAACAAGAACCATCTATAGGCTGCTTAGAAGAGACTCACCTCAAACCCAAAGACATGCACAGACTAAAAGTCAAGGGATGGAAAAAGATATTTCATGCAAATAATAGGGTGAAAAAAGGAGGTGTTGCAGTTCTAGTATCAGACAAAATAGACTTCAAAACAAAGTAACAAGAGATAAAAAAGGAAATTACATAATGATAAAGGGCTCAGTCCAACAAGAGGATATAACCATTATAAATAAATATGCACCCAACACAGGAGCACCAATATATGTGAAACAAATACTAACAGAATTAAAAGAGGAAATAGAATTCAATGCATTCATTTTGGAAGATTTTAACACACCACTCACCCCAAAGGACAGATCCACCAGACAGAAAATAAGTAAGGACACAGAGGCACTGAACAACACGCTAGAATAGATGGACCTAACAGACATCTATAGAACTCTACATCCAAAAGCAACAGCATACACATTCTTCTCAAGTGCACATGGAACATTCTCCAGAATAGACCACATACTAGGACACAAAAAGAACCTCAGTAAACTCAAAAAGACTGAAATCCAACCAACCAACTTTTCAGACCACAAAGGTATAAAACTAGAAATAAATTGTACCAAGAAAGCAAAAAGGATCACAAACACATGGAGGCTTAACAACACGCTTCTAAATAGCCAATGGATCAATGACCAAATTAAAATGGAGATCCAGCAATATATGGAAATAAATGACAACAACACAAAGCCCCAACTTCTGTGGGACACAGCGAAAGCAGCTTTAAGAGGTAAGTATATAGCAATCCAGGCATATTTAAAGAAGGAAGAACAAACCCAAATGAATAGTCTAACGTCACAGTTATCAAAATTGGAAAAAGAAGAACAAATAAGGACTAAAGTCAGCAGAAGGAGGGACATAATAAAGATCAGAGAAGAAATAAACAAAATTGAGAAGAATAAAACAATACAAAAAATCAATGAAACCAAGAGCTGGTTCTTTGAGAAAATAAATAAAATAGATAAGCCTCTAGCCAGACTTATTAAGAGAAAAAGAGAATGAACACACATCAACAGAATCAGAAATGAGAAAGGAAACATTACGACAGACCCAACAGAAATACAAAGAATTATTAGAGACTACTATGAAAACCTATATGCTAAGAAGCTGGAAAACCTAGAAGAAATGGACAACTTCCTAGAAAAATACAACTTTCCAAAACTGACCAAGGAAGAAACACAAAATCTAAACAAACCAATTACCAGCAAATAAATTGAAGCAGTAATCAAAAAACTACCCAGTAACAAAACCTCTGTGTCAGATGGATTCACCTTGGAATTTTATCAGACATACAGGGAAGACATAATACCCATTCTCCTTCAAGGTTTCTAAAAAATAGAAGGGGAGGGATACTCCCAAACTCATTCTATGAAGCCAACATCACCCTACTTCCAAAACCAGGCAAAGACCCCACCAAAAAAGAAAATTACAGACCAATATCCCTGATGAATGTAGATGTAAAAATACTCAATAAAATATTAGCAAACCGAATTCAAAAATATATCAAAAAGATCATATACCATGACCAAGTGGGATTCATCCCAGGGATGCAAGGATGGTACAACATTCGAAAATCCATCAACATCATCCGCCACATCAACAAAAAGAAGGACAAAAACCACATGATCATCTCCATAGATGCTCAGAAAGCATTTGACAAAATTCAACATCCATTCATGATAAAAACTCTCAGCAAAATGGGTATAGAGGGCAAGTACCTCAACATAATAAAGGCCATATATGATAAAACCACAGCCAACATCATACTTAAAAGCAAGAAGCTGAAAGCTTTTCCTCTGAGATCGGGAACAAGACAGGGATGCCCACTCTTCCCACTGTTATTTAACGTATTACTGGAGCTCCTAGCCATGGCAATTAGACAAAACAAAGAAATACAAGGAATCCAGATTGGTAAAGAAGAAGTTAAACTGTCACTATTTGCAGATGACATGATATTGTACATAAAAACCCTAAAGACTCCACTCCAAAACTACTAGAACTGATATTGGAATACAGCAAATTTGCAGGATACAAAATTAACACACAGAAATCTGTGGCTTTCCTATACACTAATAATGAGTCAATAGAAAGAGAAATCAGGAAAACAATTCCATTCACAATTGCATCAAAAAGAATAAAATACCTAGGAATAAACCTCACCAAAGAAGTGAATGACCTATACCCTGAAAACTACAAGTCACTCTTAAGAGAAGTTAAAGAGGACACTAACAAATGGAAACTCATCCCATGCTCTTGGCTAGGAAAAATTAATATCATCAAAATGGCCATCCTGCCCAAAGCAATATACAGATTTGATGCAGTCCCTATCAAATTACCAACAACATTCTTCAACAAACTGGATCAAATATTTCAAAAATTTATATGGAAACACCAAAGACCCCGAATAGTCAAAGCAATCCTGAGAAAGAAGAATAAAGTAGTGGGGATCTCACTCCCCAACTTCAAGCTCTACTACAAAGCCATAGTAATCAAGACAATTTGTTACTGGCACAAGAACAGAGCCACAGACCAGTGGAACAGATTAGAGACTACAGACATTAACCCAAACATACATGGTCAATTTATATTCGATAAAAGAGCCATGGACATACAATGGGGAAATGACAGTCTCTTCAAAAGATGGTGTTGGCAGAACTGGACAGCTACATGTAAGAGAATGAAACTGGACCAGTGTCTAACCCCACACACAAAAGTAAATTCAAAATGGATCAAAGACCTGAATGTAAGTCATGAAACCATAAAACTCTTAGAAAAAAATTCAGGCAAAAATCTCTTGGATGTGAACAATAGCGACTTCTTCATGAATATATCTCCCTGGGGTAGGAAAACCAAAGCAAAAATGAACAGGTGGGACTATATTAAGCTGAAAAGCTTCTGTACAGCAAAGGACACCATCAATAGAACAGAAAGGTACCCTACAGTATGGGAGAATATATTCATAAATGACAGATCCAATAAAGGCTTGACATACAAAATATATAAAGAGCGCACGCACTTCAACAAACAAAAAGCAAATAATCCAATTAAAAAATGGGCAAAGGAGGTGAACCGACAGTTCTCCAAAGAAGAAGCTCAGATGGGACACATGAAAAGATGCTCCACATCGCTAATTATCAGAGAAATGCAAATAAAAACTACAATGAGATATCACCTCACACCAGTGAGGATGGCCACCATCCAAAAGACAAACAACAACAAATGTTGGCAAGGTTGCGGAGAAAGGGGAACCCTCCTACACTGCTGGTGGGAATGTAAATTAGTTCAACCATTGTGGAAAGCGATATGGAGGTTCCTCAAAATGCTCAAAATAGACTTACCATTTGACCCAGGAATTCCACTTCTAGGAATTTACCCTAAGGATGCAGCACTCCAGTTTGAAAAAGACAGATGTACCCCTATGTTTATTGCAGCACTATTTACAATAGCCAAGAAATGGAAGCAACCTAAGTGTCCATCAGTAGACGACTGGATAGGAAGACGTGGTACATATACACAATGGAATATTATTCAGCCATAAGAAGAAAACAAATCCTACCATTTGCAACAACATGGATGGAGCTAGAGGGTATTATGCTCAGTGAAATAAGCCAAATGGGAAAGACAAATACCAAATGATTTCACTCATCTGTCGAGTATAAGAAGAAAAGAAAAACTGAAGGAATAAAACAGCAGCAGAATCACAGAACCCAAGAATGGACTAACAGTTACCAAAGGGAAAGGGACTGGGGAGAATGGGAGGGTAGGGAGGGATAAGGGTGGGGAAGAAGAAAGGGGGTATTATGATTAGCATATATAATGTCGGGGGTGGGGGAAATGGGAGGGCTTTGCAACACAGAGAAGACAAGTAGTGATTCTACAGCGTCTTACTATGCTGATGGACAGTGACTGTAATGGGGTTTGTGGGGGGACTTGAGGTAGGGGAGATCCTAGTAAACATAATATTCTTCAAAAAAAATAAAAAATAAAAAATAAAAAAAAGATGATGGAGGCTTGTACGGGGATTAATGGTGATAACAATGAATACAAGTAGTTTAACTCAATATATCCTTTCAGAGTTGACTTATTAAGACATAATTTGGGCTCCATATGACAGTGAAAATAAAAAAGAATTGAGGAGACATCTAGGTTTGAGCAATTGCATGAATGGTGAAGGCAGAGTTGGGGAGGACTAGAGTTCATTTAGTCTAGAAAGCAGTTATGTGTTGGACATGCTGAGATCATTTAGTAGAAATGTTAACAGATACTTAGTTGTAAGGTTCTTAGTTGTACAATTCTATAGCACGTCAGCCTATCTATCCATTTGAGAATCAACTATAATAAGACGTGATGGAATCAAAATAGAAGGAAGATGTAAACAGAGGAGGAAGGTGGTTAGGGAAGTGAGCATGCGCCACTCCATTTAGGAATAAGAAAAGAGACTCGAACAAAAACAAGGAGGCGTGGCAAAGGAAGGAGAAAAAGAAACATACCAGAGAGATTTATAGAATAAACAAAATGAAAAAAAAATTTTAAAAAGGATATAATTAAATTTATTGAGACATACAATAAGGACTGAACACTGATTATTGGGTTTGACACATGATTATCATTGATGATCTTGACCATAATGAGTGATGATGACACTATTCATGGAGAAGAATCAAGTATGAGGTGATGAAACAGATATGGAAAATATTAAATATTTAATGTATAATTTTTATGTAAAGGGAAGTATACAAGTGAGTCTATAGAGGGAATATGAAATCAAGAAAGGTGCTTTGTTGTGTTGTGTTTGTTGTTTGTGATCATGCTTTTTCTCAATTTGGGTCTGCTGGAAATTGGGTTTTATTTTAACAGCACCACAAATGCAAGATTTTCCTGCTGCTCTACATGTTACATCCTTAGAAATAGCTCATTCTGGACTTTGCATCTATCTTGCAATTTCTCTCAATATCACATCTCTAAATATGACATATATCTACCAAGGATTATATTTCCCTGACACCTCAGGAAAGGCCTTTCATCAGTCAATCATTATAATCTATTAGGTGAAAATACTTCCTTAGGGTAGTTTTCTTATCCTTATTACATATGGCATTTTATTATTGTTTACCTGCTAACAAGTGCCCAATATCTAGGTCCTTAATTCCATGGGTTCCAAAGTAATTTTCCTGTATTCAAACTCTAGTTCTGATATTCTCATTTGTGACATCTTTGGCAAATGTATTATCCCTTCTGAGCTTCAGTTTTCACATGTGCAAAATATGAAAAATAATAGTAAGCAAAGTCCAAATTTGTTTTGAGAATTCCTCAAGACAAAAGTATTGGCACAATATAAATTTCAATCAATGCTGACTTTCATTATTTTATATTTTTGTTTTATTATGTTATTATATAACCATAATGCCCCGGATCCCTGAATAAAGCTTTTTACTCAACAAAACATAGTTAAATGAACAAATAAAATTTGCCCACATGTTCACTCAATCTATTTATTCAACATGTATCTTTTGAATATTTACATCTTCTATTCATTGTTGTGGACACCTGATATAGATCAATGAATAACAACAAAATAACAAAATAAAATGTGGTTTTGCTAGCAATTTATTCATACTAAAGAATATAGTCACTTATGCATAATCTCTAAGACCCAAATACTGAAAAATAGAAAAATGATGCAAGCCCTGATATAACTAAAATAAGTCTTTTGATTATTTATTTATCCCACAATTATAGAGTGCTAGAGTTGTATATAGTAGGCAACATTAGAACGTATTACCTCAGAAAATGTAAGAATTTTTTAATTCTAAATCATATCTGGCCGCAAGGATTATAGTTAGTTGAGTGTGGACTTGTACTTTCGACCCTCCAACTGGGTCCATTTATTAAACAACTGTTTTACAAAAAAATGTTTATTAGACTATTCATTTAAGGTTTTCTATTCTATATACATATCAAAGATTCTTGTGGCAAATGAAGCAACCCTCTGAGCTTTTCCTTTTGATCTTTTCAAATTCAGAAGTTACAGCTGAGTCACAAAAAGCGTGGTGTGTACTTTAGATTCCAGAAAGCATGTAGAGAAGTTTTTTTTATTAGAACAAAATTATAAGCCAATTTATTCTGGACATTTGTTTAGGATTGCATATATAAAACCTAACAATATTCCTTTATGGACCACTTCTTAGAGAATAAATATTCTTAACACAAAATAAGCATTCTGGTCTAGAGTGGAACTGAAAAGGATTCCATATGGAAAAGATTTACTGCAGAAATTAGAGAGCACTCATAGTGACAGTGGCTGCTAGCCTAACCCAGCCACCATTTTTATTCACATAATTCAAGTTGTGAAGAAGGTCCTACTTTTCCTTACAGCACTAAAAAAGAGTTTGCCACCTGTGTCTCATCGCATATCTGTAAATAACAGATTGCACCAATTATGTTAGTGTTCTGTTGCTGTGCATTAAAAGAAAATGCAGCAGTGGGAAAGATTTATAGGCAAATTCCTCCTTTAGAATTCCAAAGCTGATAAGCAGAGAAGTATGAATTATTAAACTGACTAGCTTTATAGAAAGGCTTGTAATTAAGCTTTGCTTGCACAAAACAAGAAACTTGTGACTAATTTCAAATAATGTTTGCCTAACAAAATGGGACATTTAAAGGTCAATGTATAATGAAACTCTGATTTCAAGAAAAGGAAACACTGTTACTTTGGTTTTATATTTCATTTAGAATAGACATCATATTGAATAAAATAAAGCACAGTCTCAACACTAGGAGTTAAATTTTTCTGATGATAGTTTACTAAAACCTAAAGGTTAGAACTTCAAATTTTAAGACAGCTGAAGTTCAATAAACAGAAGTTTTTATCTTCACTTTGAGTTAAAAAAAAACACACATTTCCAAAGAATTGTGCTCTTACCTTAGTATGATTATCCCCTCTTCTCTTCAATTTTCTCATAGGAAAAACATATTGGGACAGTTAATAATTAGGATTGAAAAGGAACTCAAATAGAGCAGTCTGAGATTTTAAAACTGTGAGCAGCACATTAGGTATATTTATCAAGAGAAAACTTTGTACTTTCCTATCAATCCTTATCAATCTAAATACCTGGAACAAATAGAAAGTTAATTTTTTTGAAGTACCCACACTTAAAAAATAAATGAAAATCTTTTTTCACTTCTGATTTCTCCTCTTTCTGATATGAAAGTGATGTTAAAATTACTACCACAGAAATACAAAGGATCATAAAAGACCTTATATGCCAACAAATTGCACAATTGTATACCAACAAATAGGACAACCTAGAAAAAAGCATAATTCCTGGAAATACACACTCTTCCATGATGAAATAGAAAATCTGAACAGAACAATTACTAGTAAGGAGATTGAATCCATAACAGAGAAAAATCTCCTAACAAACAACATTTCACTGGGTGTCAGGCATTGTGCTATGAAATGACAGCAGCTTTGTGTGATATTACTTTCCACCAAAGACCATTCTCCCAATCCTTTCTCAGGCTTCTAGGGTAGAGGAAGATCACCTTAATCTGTAATCAAGTTCACTGGAGGCTCCTTTTCAGACATTTAATACTTGATCCATTTCGGGTTTACCTCCTTCCAATTTGCCTGGTCCTGATCTCCAATTTATTCTCAAAAAAGCTAAACATTCAACATTGTGAGACTGTCAAAAGCTTCCTTAAACATTTTAGCTATTTTCCTCTAGGATTCTTAGCATCTGCCAGTGTGTAATAAGAATTGGAAAACAGCATGAGGAAAAGGCCAAACAGAGGGTCATGTTCAACCTTCTCCGCACATCTTTTCTCTCCAGGATCTTGGTTATACAAGTTTTGTCTGCTGAGAAAGCCAGGCTCAAATTCCAATTTTTTTCCCCGTTCAGTTTCTATGAAATTGCTGAAAGCCCTATAACTTCTCTAAATCACATTGATTGTTCTCTACAAAGCTTATCTTCTCAGTCTCTGTCACTTAAGGTCCCTATAACAAAGTGAGGTGACTTGCTAAGCTCACCTCAATAAATTTCTCCCCTTATAAGAATTATGGCACCTTTTGTCTTACACGCCTCAGGAGCTCTTGCTGCCTTCATATGCGTGTTTATTTTTCTGTTTTTGCTTTACCTGGTTTTGTGTTTTCTTAACTTTTCTTACTTTCCAACAAAAACATTGTCCAGATTAAAGGTATATCAACAGAGTTAAGAGAAGAAAGTTTAATGGGTTTCTATGTTAAACTGAAGAAATTTCTCCAGATACAGTTTTATAAAAATTCATTAAAATACTAAGGTTTCAGCATTATCATATAAAGGAAATATCTTTTCCCTTGGTTTTCTGTCAAATGCTAGCTAGTTACATAGTGTCTGAAAGTGACTTCTTTTTCATTTTTAAAAAATAACACATCATTTCCTTTTTGTGGGGACACACTATCAGTGACTCTAATATTTTTTCTTCTTGAATAGAATTAGATGAGGGAACTGGAGTATCACCCAGAATGGATCTAAGCAAAAATCAAATTTTAATTTATTAGGACAGTGTGTATTTGCAGAGGGATAAACTAATTGACAATTGGAACAGAATTGAGTGCTTCTAACAGATTTGTGCACATAGGGAATGTTGATATATGGTAGAGATGGCATAGCTAGTCACCGGCAAAATAAAGTACTGTTTAATAAATAAAACTGGAAATAATCCCAGAGCACTCCCTGATTTATAAAATTGGAACAAAAAATACTAACGTTACAATAATAAATCATTCTGTAGAATGTAGTGGGACAGGACAGAAATGGTTCCAATAAACAAATATAAGTTATTTTGAATATTCTATCTCTTGGCTTGGTTATTGGATTCGAAAATTATTTATATATATATATATTAATTAATGAACGAATTTTGAGTATCATGGGTGTTCCAGTAGTAATAATGTGTTGTTCATTTGTAATTATGATCAATCCAATTTGTGCAACTAAGCTTCAAGGCAAAAAGTAAGAGCTGGATGACAATTGTCACCAAATATTCTAGCCAACCTCTAAACTAACTGCAACAGGCAGGGCTTTGGTGTTTGATTTCTGCAATTTTAACAATCACATATAGATGTGATTGTTAGAATATATATATATATATGTTGTAAAACTGCATAGTTTTGGAATTAAGAGTAACCCTTACTAGAAGATCTAGAATAAATCTAATATGACTTCGAAAAGCATCTGACAGCATCTTTATTATTTTTCCAGTAGAATGAAATTTGCTGACAGGCCTGTGAGTAGAGTCTGTAGCTTCATATGAAATCAATGTCCACTTCCTATAGAAAGAAGTTTGTTTGTGTATCAGTCTTGACAATATTTTGAACAGGACATTCTACTGAACAAAGAATGAGGATCTCTCTTCCTTCCCCCATAAACAAATTACACAAAAGCTTTGGTAACTAGCATTAGAGAAAGAGATTTGGATGATTGTCTCATGTTTTTCATAGTTAAGTATTTGTTTACTATAAACATTCACAGCTTTCCGTATGTGTGCACAGACATTTCAGGATTTTTTAATTCAGAGTATATAAAATGACCAAAACTACTATATATTTATGATTGTTTTCAATTAAAATTGTAATTCAATGGTAACATGTAGGTTTATGAAATAATAGAGCTTTTATATGAGAGATATATGTTTATTGAATTTAAAAATATTCTTGATCAATATATTGATCCTCAGAACCAGGGAGTGTGTGTATATATATATATCCCCACCTACTTTTGTAGCTACAGTAAATGAAAATGGCTGTGTAGAGAAATAGTAAGTCAGTGTGAAGGACTATTTCCTCCTTATCTAGCAATATTAAGTTCATGATATTAGAACTTTTTATCAACCAGTCAGAAAATTAGAGGAAAAAAGTAAGTCTTATCATTAATGAGCTACTACAACAGTATATATATATATATATATACACACACAAGCATATTTACATGTAATCAGTAAAAATACATAATTTCATAAGATTGTGGGTAAAATTGCAACATTTCCAGAATCTCTCTCCTGGACTCAGTGCTTCTCCATATCAATAGGTGTTTCCAAGGGGTGGAGAAAAGTACTGTATCTCCATATCAATAGGTGATTACAAGGGGGGTGGAGAGGCAGGTGCACCCTGGGACAAGAGAGGGGTGTTTTTCAGGCTTCTTCCCAGCCAGGATGAGAGGAGACATGGGGAAACAGGAGTAGACCACTTCTTGTAGGCAATAAATGGGTTCCTCCCACTTTATGTTTCCCCTCTGACGATTTCAGCTTCCAAGGTTATTTGCCCCAGGCTGGGAACACATTTCCCTTCCTCCTACCCCCACAGTTACAAGATAAAATATAGAATTCTATATTGTATTAAGAGAGAAAAAATATATTCTAACAATCGAACTACTACCCTAACATAATGTTTTGGCTTGGATAGGGGCAATTTAAGTGGATCTTCTTAATATACTATGAAACATGTTTTCTATCATACATATTGTACACACTGCTAAAATGGTGGAAAAAATTGTTTAGGGCTTAAGAAAATGCAAAAAAATCACTTAACAACAATGATTCTTAGTTTTTGCCCAAATTATTGAGAATTTTGCATTTATTTGGGGTTTAGAAACAAATATTTCTAGCTTCAAGTAGAATAGTGCGCTGAAATGAGATAATCTGTCCTTTCAAAAAATAAATGCATTTGTTTTAGGTTTGATTATAATGTACTTTTAAAGAAGGGCAAAAACCTCTCAGATATCTGAGGATTTTGTTCTGCTTTCTATGAATTTTCTTTTTTATTTTGATATATCTTTTTGTTGTTGTTTAAATCTTGGGACCAGAAACTTGGACGATTGTCCCATGCTCTTCATAGGTAAATATTTGTTTATTCTAAAACATTTTCAGTTTCCATATGTGTACACAGACATTTCAGTATTTTTAAAACTTAAGTGGAAGTTAATCCAATTTCTAGCCATCAAATCCATGATATTAATAATTATATATTTATTGATCAACTCTAAGTCATAGTAAAAATAAGGACCACATACTAACTTTTTGATAAACTGGTATAAATCAACCTCTCCTTCCATTGTATTTCCATTGGATTTTTAAAAATTCATATTATAATAACTTATAATTTCAGTCTCCATGTTGGTAATAACAGTATCTCTGAGCTCTATGCAAACAGGTTTAATTTATCAATATTTCTGTTATAATCTAGGTTGGCTAATTTAAGGAAACAGTTGCTATGATCACAAGTAAAAAGAGATATTCTAAATTCTATCATGAATTAATCCCAAATGATATCCATCAAGAAAGATTAATTAAATACTCTGGAATTCTCAGGGGAAAAGTGTTCTCAATTTATACATTTGTATACTTGTCCTTTATAAGTCCTGCTATATAAGATCCCTGGGTTTCTGATTATGAATTTAATGAGAGAGCTACTGATTTATTGCAAAATATTATTAAATTCACATGCAAAAGCTGTGGATTGAATATGATTTTACCATATTACTATTTTTAAGTATATCATAATGAAGAAATATGTTTATTCAGCCCTTAGTTGTGCTATGCATTATTGCATAGTTAAATAATTAGCTCATTTAATTTCATTTAGATGAGATGTTTACTTTGACTAATAAAATACATGTTCTTTTAATTGCAATTTCGCAAAATTTTTGACTTTATATTTTCTATTGACAATATTAAAATAATATAAATGACCTTAAATAATATCTATGAAAATGAAAAGCAGTTCTCATATTCAAAATATTGAAAAGTATTAAGATTTTCCAATAGCTAGCATACAGTTTGAGGTACATGTATTATTCCTTTCAAAGAAACTTATTTTCTAACCCTGAAATTGTTAGGAATGTTAGGTAGAAAGAAAGACATGAGCAGAGGGGGAAGGGGAAGATAAGGTTCAAGGAAAAAAACACCCAAACTCTGCCAAAGTCCCAATGAGGATAACAAAGGGTTTGCAGGGAGATAACTTCCTTGCCTATTAGGACCAGGCCTGGTCCCAAACAGATGCCAATGTGGGCACTATGAACAAAACTAAGAACCATCCAAAACATACCTCATCATGGAAAGGGCAATGCACACTGAGAGGGGTGCTGTATAGATAGATGCACCTGTGAATCAAATGACTCCGCCTTGTCAATCAAAGAGGTGCCTCCTAGCCAGAATGCAACATTTGGGCCTCATGCCTAATGGATCAAGGCCTTTATCTACTTTGACTCTGGCGGGCTCCTCCCTTGGAGTGCATTCAAATAACATTTTCCCTCTGCTTTGTTACTGTGTCTCCGCCTCTCAATTATTTGTTGTGATGGGGACCAGAACTGAGCCCTGTAACAAAATCACTATGTTGCCATTTTTTATCCCCAAAATACATTTGAGTAGATGGTATAAACTAAGCTTAACAAATACCAAGAAGAAAAACCTCAGTTAGAACCTGCTAGAGAGGACCAGGTTGACTTTTCTTTTCTATATTCCAAGACAACAAGAAGTCCAATCAAATATGTATCTGTAGGTAATAGTTACCCTAAATAAGAAGCTGTGATTAAGCTTAGACTCTTTTTGATTAATCTAGTTTCTTAAAGTAACTGCATATTAATTAAAACTTTTCTATCTTCCTTGTTGAAA
Organism: Manis javanica; assembly: GCF_040802235.1. Lineage (NCBI taxonomy): Eukaryota > Metazoa > Chordata > Mammalia > Pholidota > Manidae > Manis > Manis javanica. Next base: position 58,938,285 of record NC_133166.1, read on the forward strand.
CTGATTCGATGATCTTTTATTCTTAGGTAAGGAGTGCATGAATCACTGATTACAAAGCATTGCTGAGCTTTTCTACTTACTTTCAGCTTGAGAGGAGATTGGTAACCATCCTTGAGACAACAGCTGCTTTCTATTTATCAAAGAATAGCCAGTGGCTGGCAGCTCTCCTAGAGGACTAAGGGGAGATAGCAGAGACTTACCTGCATGGTTGGTAACCTGAATGTGGAGACAAAGACCTCCAGACTCTGATGAGTCCCTGTAATTGTTTTTTCCTACTTTTGTTAATGCACCTGTCATACCTTTAATTGCATGCTGCTCATTTTCTTGTATTTTCTTTTTCTTTTTTTTATTAAGGTGTTATTGATATACACTCTTATGAGGGTTTCACATGAAAAAACAATGTGGTTACTATACTCACCCATATTATTGTGTCCCCCTCATACCCCACTGTCTTCCCCCCCACCATGTATGCCAATCATAATACCCCTCATCCCCCTCTCCCTCCCCACCCCTCCCTTTTGGTAACTGCTAGTCCCTTCTTGGAGTCTGTGAGTCTGTTGCTGTTTTGTTCCTTCAGTTTTGCTTCATTGTTTTACTCCACAAATGAGGGAAATGGTGGTTAAGTTCAGTCAAATTCAGTTTTTAGACAATAACAACTTTCCACTCCCCAACCCCAGTCAGGTGTCAGGCAACTATGCACGTGTTCCTGGAGCACCTTGCACATTGTATGGAAACTAGGGTGGGCAAAAAGGACTCTGTCCTCCAAATCGTGGAGATCTGGGTTCTGATCACTGCTGCTTCTGACCACAGAGGTGCAGACAAATAGGTGGGCAGACATTGTTGCAAGCCCTGCCCGTCTGGGTGAAGTGGCTTACAGGAGATTTAAGGGCTTGTGTCCTTTTATTTTCCTTTATTTTTCTGCATTTTCCACTGAGGAGCCAGTCATTAAAGACTAGGACATATAAAAACAACTGCATATACATGAAAAATTAGAAAGTGATCATGTATTTATAGGGAAAGGCTCAGAAAGACCTCAGAAGACATTACATTTACACTTAAGGCTGATTCACACAAAGGGACAATCTACACCTATTATTTTATTGAAACAAAAACAATAAAGGTATATAATGTGCAATTAAGAAATGTAATCCTTATGGTAACCACACACACAAAAGATTTTTTCAGAAGAGATAATTTACATGAGGACAAAGACTTTAAAGCAGATGGATCCAAGTAGATAGATCCTAAGACTGTTTGGGACATATATTTATATCTCAATACTTAGACTATTTTTCAGTGCTCTAGTCCTTGGTGAATGCTGCATATGAATATTGTAGATTCTTCTGACACAACCAGGCAGGTATAATTTTCTCCATTTTTTTCTGGAAGGAATTCTCAGCATAAAGAGCTCACCAAACTCACCAAACAGGAATCAAGGAAGGGTAGTTAGAGAAAACAACTTTCAGGCTGTTTGGGTACAAAATTAATGCCTACTCACCCTCTGCTTCTAAACTAGAAGTGGAGCTCCTTTGTTAAGTAGAAAGACATAATCAGCCGAAAGAGGGGAAGAGGGGAAGAGAGGTTTCAAAGAAAAAGCTGCCCAGATAAGGTTCAAAGGAAAAGCCACCCAAACTCTGCCCAGGACGTGGGCTCCATGTGAAGACAACAAAGTCTTTGTAGGGAGGTAACTTCCTCCCCAACCAGATCCCAAAGGGGGCATAATTAAACAAAACTAAGAACTTCCAAATCATACCTCGTTATTGGATGTATTATTGGGAAATTAATTCTGTATTTGCCAGAAGATATTAGGGATACAGTGGACAGGAAAGGTCTGATTAACACCTTTTACAACTCAAAGACCCAAAGAATTACTCTAGGTAGAAAGGTTTGAATGGGCTTAAAATATCAATAGAGTTCTTATATGCTAAATCTAATGAGTCAGTGAGTAGGGTACAAGGGAATTGAAAAATCACTAGGACAGTACTGGGGCTATGTACCACAATTAGAAGGTTCAACCACCACTTACAGGCCACAGAGGTAAAAATGAAATATGTAGGTTAAAGCTAAGGTTTATTAGAATACATGAACAAGAATTCAAAAGCTAGTTAGCCACGGAGCTCAATCTGGATGTTCACTGTAATTTGGAAGAAGATTTTAAGTTGTAAAGATCTATTTTAGGCATATTTATATATTATCTATTTGGCAATACAGAACGTTGCCACCTAAAACATTAGGAGATATATGAGAGTAATAGAAAGAAGGTTTTTCTTTTCCTCCCGTTCTTTAGAGTGGATGTGTTATATTTCTAAAATCCTACCACCACATTAGAATAAATCAAGACTGAAATTATGTAGATTAACCTGGTCCTAGAGTAAAAGTTAATAACATTATCGTATAAATTCTCATACATGGAGGGCTTTCATCAGAAGTTAAGAAAGATATACCCTCTATTTCATTTATACAACTCTTGGAAATATGCAAAAACACCATTCATGGAAAGGAATATAAAATATGATAGAAATGTTCACAGATTTAGATTCTATCAGTTTTATCCATACTTTTTTGGTGGTGAGTGTTTGAAATTCAATTCTACCTGGTATACCTACTATAATAATATATTCAATGTCATTTTAAATTGTGCTTGGAATTATATTCTAGGATATGAGCTTCCTGTTCTTGGAATATTTCTATTTTGAAAGGTTTTAACAACCAATATATACAAACTATTTCTATTAAATAATTTGAGCTGATTTGTAAAAAAGGCTTTTAAATGAGAATAACTCATATGTTACAATAAGAAAGGAGTACTGGCTCTGTGCTCTCTGATACAGGAAAACTATCCCAAACTAATTCCAGACTCTGTCTGCTGGTGGGAAACTGGTTCTGAATGTGCAGCCACCAGCCTTGGACTCCACTGCTCCGACTGGGCTGTGGTACACTGAGGTAGCTATCTAGAATTGCTGCAGACTGGAGCAGGGTTGGGAAAAACTAAGAACTGTATCACCTTCTTAGATATATACCTTCTATACTTAGGTATTACCTGAGTGAGAAAGCATTATATTCATTTTAGATACTAGTAAACAGAGGTCCTCCAAAACTTACATGATTTATTTAATATTAAACAGCTGTGTGATAATCAGTTTTAGCTTTGAAACAAAATCATTTAATTTCCAATTATATTTTAACTGCCTGTTGACATTGTAATTACGGATTTTAAAACATGAAATTTTAGCTCATTTATGTTTTTGCTGTAAAATGTTAATGTGAAATGTATAAATGCTTCTGTAAAAATTCAGTTAAATTCTTATATATTCACATCTCTTTATTTTATTATGATATAAAATTTTGCTTAAATAATATGCATTTTAGGATATTTTCTAAGCTTCTTCCTTTTTACTAGAGAATAATTTTTAGCACTGAATCCATTATTGTAGTGTCTTCTGCATTAGAATATAGTGTGAAGAGTGGTCAAAACTTTCTGTAGTTGTGAAATCACTATGTTATACACCTGAAACCAATATAATAATGTATATCAACTATACTTCAATTTTTAAAAATTCAATAAAAGAAACCTCTTTCTTCTCAGAGCACCACACTGAGGAAATTTTTCCTGGAAGAATTCTAGTTTAGAAATACAGAGGGTAATGGATCAGTAATTCAAAAAGAAGTCTCCAAGAATATATTTTTCAAGCTCATGAGTAAATTTCATGAGTTAATAGCAGCATGTCATGTTTGGACCTAATGGGACCTGAAATTAAGGAAAATTTCTAAGAGGAATATGTAAGAGTTTCTTCACTTCTTTGATCTTATTTCCCCGAAAGGAATATTTCTTGTATATAGACAGTAAGTCAGCTGATCCCTGTCACTTGATTCAGTTTGAGCTCTTCAATTGTGAGCAATGTCCACTGGGCTGCAGACTCTCATCAGAGAGCAAGGCCACCCTCCCATGAGACAAACCGTGATGCATAGGCTGACACTGTTACCCCGAGGAGCTGACCTTGGCATTAGTGGGACCCAAATTAGTATAAAACCCATAGAACATCTTTCATTAAACATCATCCCTCATGATCACAGCTCTGCCCAGATGTTTGGCAGCTGAGTGAAATGCAAAAGAATTTATCTTTAGCAAATGTGAACTCACCCATATAAAACTTTTATAAATAGTTGGAGAATATGGGGGAAAAGAACTTAATCTAAGGTTATTTTTCTTTCTTTTTCCCCTTCTTTTAGTATTCTGCTCCTAAATAAGTCTACTGTAATATTACCAATTACATGATTCATGGTACATGATGTTAACTTCCTACATTGTTATTTATAAGTTTTTGCAAATAGATTACATTATTTTTCAATGGTCTTCATTTAATAATTTTTAAACAACAAATTCTGAGAATACTTACATGACTTCTACAAAATTATCCTGGTTGATCTATCTTCAACAGTACTTTCTATTTACCTTTTAAATGCATCCTAGAGAAACAAACTCAGGATAATTTTATTTACTTGCTAATGTGCATGGGTAGTCCAATTTTAAAATGTAATTAGAATTCTGGAATATTTCTGCACAGCACTCTGCTACAACTTGTAAAGTGAATCCATTTCTTCAACCTTTTGGGATGATGCACAGATTATTTTTCTTGTTTCAAACAAAAAAATGTAAATGTGATATAAGTACTGTTTCAAATACCATTACTAGAAGTTAAAGAAAAGATCAGTCTGTACTGAAAATTTTTTGTTATCTATTATTTATAAATTACTAAATTTTTTTCTCATTTCATTCTTCCCAATTCCTATCTTGTCCTCCCATATCTGAATAAAACACAGATAGTTAAAATTTTGCCTAATCAAAGGAAATGTGCTTCATTCCACAATCAGGAAACTAAGTTTCTTTCACTAAATTCAACTGAGATGATATACCAATAAGATATGAATAATAATTTGGTATCCCAATTTTCCCTCTCAAACGTTTTTCTCCATTACAAGTTCTATATATATGAGATAATTTCTTAATGATAAAAAATCCACGTGGCAGCTTAGTAAAGCTTCAAGTAGAGAATAATACTTTTGCTCAAAGCTGTAACTCTTTGGATCAGGGTTGTATTTTCCAAAGTCATTACTGTAGGCCGGGTTCTGAAAGAGACTTAGCCTTCTACAGAATACCATAGAGTAGTGTTTTAAATAATTAATCCTATGGTGTTCTGTTATGACATATCAAGACTGGTAACTACACATCTTGGATCTCATTTCTGATTACCCCAAAGCAGGTAACCAGGCTCTCAGAAACATTGAACAATAAACTGGTAGAACAGGGCTCAACATCAGCTCGCTCTACCCTTCTGATTATAGATTCTATCACTAGCCACAACAAGGGATGGGCTGGCTATTCCTCAACTACAGCCCACAAGGCCTAAGGTCTCTTATGGTGTCTGATGTCCAACCCTGTGTTCTTTCTAAGGATGTGTGGGGAATGGGGAGAGCTGTATGGGAGATGGATATTAAGTCCTTGATGCAGCCAATTGCCCTTGTGGATATAACAATGGAGTTTATTCTATTCTAATTCATATACCTTAATTCTGAAATATCCTTGGAATTTATGCTTTAACTTTTTTTTAAGTTTGATTTCAAAGTTTTTGTTTGCTATAGTTATAGAACAAGAGATTTCTAGCAATGTAAAGGAAAATATTTTGTGATATAAACATATTTGGTGAATTCCTTGTTCTCCATTCTTAGCCAAGCAGTCTGTGGAAGTTAATAAAGGAATGCTGTTGTAAGTGACTGGTATTGTGATCATCTGTTACCTAATTCATGTGTGAATAGATTAAAGTAAGTTAAATATGAAAACAATTATATTGTTTAGTGAGTCATAAGGAAGAGTTGGAAAAAGAAAACTGCGACTCAGATTTAGCTATCGCAAATCATTGCCATAAATAAAAAAGAAGAATCTTTCAAATAATTATGTTTCAAAGCTTTGTCACTTGAGTATATTTTTTTAACTTACGTTCATGCATCTATATCTAATAAATTTGGATGTAGTAAACATCGTTGTGTACAGACTGGTGTTTTGAAAAAAGAAATCTGTGATCTTGAAAACTGAAGCCATTTAATTCAGACATCTTAGTGAACACAGATCACTTATTAATTCATAAATATTTGCACACATCTATCCTGTGGAAGGCATATGATACAAGCATCATTGCAGACTGAAGAAGAGTCCAACATGGATTCCAAATCATAGAGGAGAAAGAAATGGTTTACACATAGTGACTACAACTTCACTGAACATGTAATTAATTTAGAGGTTTAGTCCAGTGCTTTAAAAATGTAAAATAGAGTAATACAGGATGCATTAGGATGCTAGGTTATAGGACAAAACAGATGGAGAGAAAAACAGATTGGAATAGGACAGAGCAGATAGGTGTAATGGAGTAATGAATAGAATGGAATAGAATCAGCCTGAATGGTAAAGATGAAGATAAGAATATGTTATTCTGGATAACCTTATAAAATGCATTTCTTACTGAAAGTGCTATTCAAAACAGTTTGAAAACTATTATAGGAAAAATAAGTAAACCCCAAAAAATTATAAAATAAATATGAAAGGGTTAAATGTTTAAAAGAGTCAATATATAAAGATTCAGACATGGAAAGAGATTTCCTCACTTGGGAAAATGTGATGATTATTCAAATAACTTTGTGGTCTTTTCTGTCCCTTTGAATGGACAGAAAAGACCATTTCTTCAGATGATTAAAAAGAGAAGAAAGGGAGGTGGTTGGGATGAGATGTGAGGTGATCACTCTCTGTATACTTTTTCAAAAAGAGGCTTTTTCCTACAAACATCAATAATAGTAAATACGTATATATATAGAATGGAGATCTAAGATTTGATAAACTTTTTTATTTCTTTAAATTTTAGGTCCACTTTAAAATAATAATCCTGTTGTTAAAAATAACTATGATTTTTCAATTCTTACTGTGTCCAAGATATCCTAGGTAGTTTATGTCCTACAGTTTGTACAAAAGTATCAGGAGGTAATGTGTGTTGTTCTCACATCAGGTGATGAAAATGAACTCCAAGAATTTAGGGGACATACCTCTTGGTCAGACTGAGCACATATTTGGTGCCAGCTCTATTACTCCCAAGCTGATGTTCTAAACCAACACATTCTCCTACCTCTCAGAAAGTACAATGACATCTTACTAAGGAAAATGTTTCAGTAAATATATGCAGATGTTTCATTATAATGAAGTTTCTTTCAGGTATAAAGAAAATTTAGGATATGCAAGTATTGCCTACTCTATCTAAAGCATCTCAAAGTAACTAAATAATCTCTCCCGCATTCCCCTACCCCAACCCCCTTTTTTAAATACGTTTTCCAAGTTGGTTCAAACTAATGTGAACTTTCTGGATCTGATCCAGTGATCCAGAATGCACAACACAAATAAAAGCTTATCCTCCCTTTTCTCCAGATGGATTACTGGATATGTTTCTTCTCTTTCGGCATCAAATGCTAAAACCTCCAGTAATCACAATGCAGATGTGCAGCAAGACAATTTTAGCTACAGCCTCATACATAAAGTACAGCTCGATTTGTATGAAAAAGTGTTGGAAGAAACATATTGGGATGTCGGTCTATTTACATTTTAACGGGATCTGGGTCTGGGGCGATATATTCTATTGTATACAACTAGTTTTCTAGCAAAGTATTGTGAAAACTGCTGACATTTTGCCTTAGTGGCTCTCAATCATTTAAATATAACATTTGAGCTTATATAATCTTCCAACATATTTAATTTTGTTCTGAAGCTTGTAAAATTAGCTCTCAGAGTGTAAGTGCAACATGTAAATAAGTGTTTTACAAAATGCCAGAAAGAAAAGATCAATGCCAATAGAATGAGAGAAGTATTTTAGGATTTTTATAACTATTTACAGTGCAGTTGGTAAAGAGCAGCCTGATGGCAACCCAGCCATTTCTTTTGCATTATGGTCTTTGAATCTGGGTATATTTAAAATGATGATGTCTGTAATATTTTTAAATAGCTCCACTCCAGTCAGAGCCATAATTTTTTTCTTCAAAGTGATATAAATCTACAAAATCCTTTTTCATCCAATCAGGCTTCCCTTTAATAGCTAACATTTATAAATTTTTTAAATAATTTATGAAATATGCATCAGTATAACCTCCCCAACACAGGTAAAGTCTCACTATGTGGTCTGTCTTCATTACTCTCTCCTCATACCTCCCAGAGACATTCAAAACCTTGAACTCGTTGCTTATCATTACCTAAATATGTTCTGAATATTTTAATATTATTTTTAAACAGCATAGTATTTCATACATACATATATTCTTATATGTATAAAAATTTGCAACTTACCTTTTTCATTTAAGCAATGAATTTCTAAGATTTGTCCATATTGAAGGCTATAGTGCTAATTTACTTTTTCTAATCAATGTGTTGTAGTTGCAAGAATATTTTGTATTCTTGTGTACTCATTGCAAGAATATTCCTGATATTACTGAGCTGTTGTCTTCTTGATGAGGATTGACAATTTTTCCTAGTTTTTTTCTAGCAAATGCATAATCACATATGAAGAAGCTTACTGAATAAAGTGGAATCGTTAAGTTAAAAATATGCTAAAATAAAAATGTTTAGATATGGTTATATTTCTCTCCAACATAATTACACCAATTTGCTTATCCATAATCAGTAGATGAGAATATTTGGTTTAGTCATGTACAATGACATTTTCTAACTCTATATATTTTACTTATATACTATTTAGCTTTCTTCCTTTTCTTTTTTGCAGAACACTTGATTTGTTCTTAATATTAATCTATGGTTAAAGACACTGCAAATATTTTTTCCTAAAATTAGTGTTAAAAGTAAGTTATGAAGTCATGTGACACACAAAGCATGTCTTGTCTTGATATTATGTGAATATAGTCAAACGAAAAATCTGTTTTTTAAAAAATGTTTCACTTTCAAATGATTTATACAAAATTTGTAAAGATATTTCAGAGTTCCTATATACCTTTACTCAGCTTTCCCTTGTTAATGTCTTAACTAATCATTGTACATTTATCAAAGCTAAGAAGTTAATATTGGTCAAACACTATTAACTAAACTTCAGGCTTTATTCAGATTTCACTACAGTTTCCAGTAATTCCATTTTTCTCTGCCAGGATACTATGTTGCATGAAGTCATGTTTTTAGTCTTCTGTAATCTATGATAGTTTCTCAGTCTTGCCTTGTTTTTCATTACCTTGATTCTTGAAGAATAACGGTCAAGATTTTGTAGAGTGGCTATCTATTTTGATTTGTTTGAAGTGTTCTGATTAGACTGTTTATTTGGATTTAAGAAGTGTCCATCTCATTGCAGGATATCAGGGGTATAAGACACCAATATGATTGACTTAGTCTGATCATTTGCTTAAGGTGGGATTTGCTAGGTTTCTCTAAAAAGAAACTTGTCTTTAAAGTTTCTATTTTTGCCTGTCCATGCTTTCTCTGTTAGAAATCCTTATTCTTTTAAAGTTTTACTTTGCTTGTATTTCTTAAGAAACCTTTTCATATACTGATGTAACAAAATATCTTATATGTCCTTTCACAAGCTTCATAGTTTTCCTTTTACATATTTACCTTAAACCACCTGAAATTGATGTTTCTGACTGAAGAGAGGTATAGATCTGATACACTGTCAAAGAGATAACCCATTTTTCCAACACTATTCATTTCTCCTTTCTTTCCCTTGTAATTTATGAACCTATTTCTGCCATACGTATGAAGTTTCCATAGCTATGTGGATAATTCTTTATTCTGGGATTCCAGTTCTGTTCTATTCAAATAGTTTTGTAGTTTCCAGCATTATGATACTACAATAATTATATGATTATATGCTGTTTTCTTATGCTGTGAAACAAGTTCCCTCATCTTGTACTTTTTCAAAATTGTCTTTGTAATATTTGCCCTAGTCCTTTGTAATATTGATCTAGTCCTTTGCCCATATACATCAATATTAGAAAGATCTAGAAAATTGATTTAATGTATAGATTATTTTGGAGAGAATAAATGCTTTCTTAGTAGCATTGAGTCCTATCCATAAGCATGGTAAATCTCTTTCATTTACCTATTTTGCTTAGGTACTTAATTTATGCTCATATTTTGATTAAGATTACATACTTTTCTCCAGACTATATTAAATTTTTTTAGATTTATAACCAGTACTTTATATTTTTGTTGTTATTGTAAATGGCATATTTAAAAACTATATTTTCTAAATATTTGCATCTAGTGCAGAAAAGTGCATTTGTTACATTGGTATTAATTTTATATTCAGAAAATGTTAAATTTTCTTATGAATTTTAATAAATTGCACATTCTTGGGAGTCTTCTACTTTGAAAGTCATCAGCTATAAAAAATGACAGTTTTGTTACTTTCTAATCTTTTTATCTTTTGCTTATTTTACTTTCCTTATTGTATTGACTTGATCTCCAATAAATTTCTGAATAGAAGCTGAAGCAGAGGGCATCTTTGACAGGTTCTGATTTGCAGTGAAAAGCTTCTAATATTTAACAATTATATTTAACATATCTTATAGATTTTGAAGATATTCTTTACCAAAATAAGAATATTCCTTTCTATTCTTAGTTTGCTAAGTTGGTATTTAATTTTTAAATTTTTTAGTAATATATTATGCATCTTATGGAATCGTCCATCTAATAAAATCAACATTAATTTCTTTTTTCAGTTGTTTTGATTAAAAGCTATAATAAAAATTCTTCTTTAAATACAACATAGTCACTAAATATAAATTTTATATGCATTATTGCATAATGTTTTCTTATATTTATTAAGAAGATTTGCATATATTTTATGAACAGGATTGACCTATAATTTTTCTTTCTATACTGTCAGCTACATTAACCTCATAAAGTGGAGTTTTACTTTTTTGTTTGTTTTCAAGGACATTCTATAAGTTTGAAATTATTTTTTCTTAAGTATTTTTTAATGTCTCATGAAAATAGTGGCCTGTATATTTTTCTAGATAAATTATTCTAATGATTACACTTTGAAAAGATTTATAAGACTACTTAAGTAATATTCCTTCTTCAAACATGATAATTTTTATTTTTTCAAAATCTTTAAATTAATTGAAAATGAGTACCTAAAATGGAGGAGAGCTATCAGAGTGAACACCTGAATTTCTCCAGACAAAAAGAAAGGTCTATAATTTCATGGAAGACATCCAGATTAATACTCACTCCTCTGAAAAGCATTTTCCAAAACACATTGTAAAAGGTAATTTTTCCATATGTGATAACAGCAAGAGTAAGTTCTATGTAGATATTTGGAGAAGAGCATTAGAATCAGGGGGAAAAACATTTGCAAAACTCCTGAGGCAGAAATATGCTTTATATATTTGAAAATCACCAAAAAGCCACTGTGGCTTTTACTCTAAATTTAAAAAAAAGCATTATACAATTTTGAGCAGGAGATGGATACAATGTGACTTACATGTTAAGAAGTTGTACAAAGGGAGAAACATGAAAACCAACAGAAAGGTCATTGATTAATTTACATGAGATAGAAGATATCAAGGGTGATAATGATGGCCTTGGTGACTAGCCATATTTCAAAATCATTCCTCATGTTTTTGAATAACATTCTTAACATTTTCAATAGCATTCCTAATGAACATGCTATGGGATAAGAGACAAAGAGAGGAATCAAGAATACTCTCAATGTTTTTGACCAGAGCCAAAGGGTGGATTTGAAGTCTACTGAGCTAAGAATGATTGCATAAAATTAGTTTTAGAGACATGATCAGGATTTTAGTTTTGAACTGCTTATGTTCTTCCACCTAAGTGAGAATGTCAAATATTCAGTTGAAGAATGGAATTTAACAAACTGAGTTTGGCTAGAGATTTTTTAATCCTTAAGGGTATTTTCTAAAGTATATTCCATAAACCCCTAGTTCTGCAGCAAGTTAGTAATTTCTAAACACACAATTTATGTAGCCAAAATTTCTGAGAAATGTTGAATCAATATAAACAGGTTTATTTACTTTAGTATTTCTCAGAAATCATTAATATGATAATATAACTTTGATACCTAAAATTTAAGATGTAAATAATATTTAGGATTTTCCATGTAAAATCTTTCTAGGAAAATTTTTGGGGGCTATTGTTTTGAAAGAACATTTTGTGAAAAGCTATAACAATTTAGAGTATTATTCTTATTTTACAAATGAGAAAATCAAATATAAAAGAATTTGAGTAGTTTTTCAAGGTCACATAGCTGGCATTCAAACACAAATCAGTTCTTTTTACTATTTAATTGAACTCTTGAAAAAGAAGGAGGTGGTATATAGGTACATGAGATTTCACTCTACAGATTGGGGTAAGCAAAAGAAGCCAAGCAAAATGTTCCAGGGCTTGGTACTAAATCCCTAGTGCAAAGAATGGAATTTGAGTATTATTAACAGAAGCAAATCTCAGGGTACTGTTTGATTCTACATTGTTCTGGCTTGAAATATTATAACTTTATGATGCTATGACTCAAGACAGTTGTAGAGAGCTTGGATAATACCTTTGATCTAGCATGGAAATTTTCCTTCTAACATGTTTAAACTGTGTGGATTACTGGAAGATTTTTCTAGCTCAAGTTATTCTGTATATCTTTACCCCTAAGAGTCCTGAAATGTGAGTCAACAAGATTAATTTTATCCTATTAGATAAGAATCTCAAGTGATGGAAGAAAGGTGGCAAGTGATAAATACTCTTGTATAAAAAGGAATAAAATGGGGGGAGGATTAAAGATGGTGGTGTGAGAGGAGAGAAAGAGGCTTCCTCCTAAAACCATATACAATTAAAAAATATAGTTGGTGCAACTAATCCAGAAAGATCAACAGGAAAGAGGACAACACCAGACATCATACACCTGGAGAGAAGAGCAGACCTCACAGAACAGGGTAACGTACCAAAGCTGTGGCCCAGCAGGACCCAAGCCCTTCCCCCACCCCACCTCACCTGTGGGAGGAGGAGGGAGTGAAAGGCCTGGGACTACTTGCTGGGAGCCATGCTACTCAAGCTGTGTAGCGAAGCTCAAGCTGGAAGAAGACCCCCACAAAGCAGGGCCCTTCGTAGCTGACTCTCCCTATTACCCACCTTGATTTTGTTTTTCTCCATTATACTATTGGTTTTGTCTTTGCTTGCATTGTTTCCAAGGTGAGCATTGTTTCCTTTGCTAAGTAGTGTGGAAAGGATGAGAACATAAGTTTCCCAGGAGCTTTTCAGGACAGTGCTCCTGAAGAATGGAACATGCAGGGGCCAAATGGCGATCTTGGCATAAAGTACCGAAACCTACTGTTAGTTAGTCAAACATTGACCACCCCATTTCCACTGAGAATGCCCCCCTTGTTTACAATGCTAGTGAAACTAGTGATAGAAAGTTTTATAGAAATAGAGTCATGAGAAAATATTGAATAGAATAACCCTGTCTGACACTTAGTCAATCTTCTCATGTTTTCTTCCCTCTGCTACTTGTACAACTTTTCTTCTTCCTTCCTTGTTACAGTCATTTACCAAAATTTGTGCCTTATATGTGAAATTACCAAATACCATAATTTTCTAAGAAGTAAGGATACCTCAAGACAAGTGCTGGGCCTGGAAGTCACAGGGCATAAATCTGCAAAGAAGTGAAAACTAACATTTTCAAAGAACATTACTTCTCTCTCACTTACCAACTTTACATCTCCCTGTATGGCCCCGTAAGATGGCTGGTTAGCCAGAGATGGGTAAGATTCCTCATGAGAGGAACAACCTAAGACAGGCACAGTTGCAGGGGGGCCATCAGGTGAGAAAATGGGGGCCAACAGAGGTGAGGCTTAGAACCTCCCCCCCACACACAGTTTTGAGAGAAATCTTCTACACCTGTGGATGTTTTGTTGCCCTTGTTCAGCTTGGATTAAGACCTGGTCTGTAGGCACAATCCTGATCATCTACACCTGCCTTCTTACAGTTCTAAATCATGCTTTCTATCTCTATCTTGCATTTACCTACTACATCAACATTTTATTAGATTTATATATAAAGTATGAAAATCAAATGAATAATCATACATCATATTTGACTTGATTGTTTATAATTTAAGGTTTGTAGTTAAAACAGAAACAGTTTCTATGATATGAATGCCCTTGCATTGCTCACCATGTAAGAACTTATTTAGTCCCTGCAGTAGTAGAGTCATGGAGACCTGTGTAGAATATGTCAGGGAGATTTTGGTATCCACACAAACGAAAGAGAAATGTAGATAAGAAGGGGAAACTTAGTTTGCTGCCTACTGTGCCCTATAAAGGGGTATAAGGTGAAGATATGAGTTTATGATTTTAGATTGATTATAAATTTATTAAACCCTCTAAGAATATTTTTGTGGGAAAGAATCCTAGCTAACTGTGGCACTAGGTGACCTGTATTTCACCCTGAGCTGATAGACTCCATAGTCACTGCTACATACTGCACGCTCCTACGGTCACATGCACTACTTAGAAACTGCATTGCATAGAAACGTAGAACACAATAGAGTACATGTTGATGGGAAAAGTTTCGGTGAAGGAACAGAAAAACAATTACCTGTCTAACGCTTGACCAACCATGAATAGATTAGAAAGGAGAAGAAAGAAAAAGCTTGCCTATACTTATTAACCAACTGCCTATACTAATGAATCATCAGAATAATAAAAAATAATCATATCCTTGTGCAAAATGGTATAAATAAAGCTGTCATCGACACTTTGTTGAGAGACCACTTCCATCTGACTCCATGTCCTGTCTCTCCATACGCCGACTCCATCTCATCCTTTTGGGCTTCACAACCCCTGCTGGAGCTGGACTCCAGCAACTGCTGAATACCTAGCTCTGCAGATCTCCTCTGGGAGCACAAACCTACATTTCATGGTGCTTTCATGATACTCGCATGATTACAGGGTTGGAAAGCTAATACAGAGAGAATTCCTGGAGAGACTGAGCTGCTAGTGGGAAGCAGGGATCCATATCAGGCTGCTCTGGGACAAAAGCTTATACCTGTGTTCTTGGTCCACTGGTTCAGGTAGTGGAGACAGGCAGAGCAGCCGGGAGGCAGGGAACAGCTCTTTCCTCCCCCCAGGCACCAATACCACTCCACTGTGAAAACTGGCATTGTTTCAGGGGCTGAGCAGCTCCAGAGTAGAGCTTCTGGACACCAGAGGATGCCATATACAAATAAGAAATGCCAAATGAATCTGGTCCAGAGTAAAATTAATATAACTCCGGAGAAAGATTTAAATGACATAGACCTTATGACTTCCTGAAAGGGAGTTCAAAATAAAAATTACCAACATGCTAGTAGAGGTATGGAAAGATATCCAAGAACTCAGGAATGAATTCAGGTTGGAGATCCAATCGTTGAAAAACACGATGGAGAGTATTAAAAGCAGGTTGGATACAGTGGAGGAGATGATAAAAGAAATAGAAACTAGAGAAGAGGGATACAAAGAAGCTGAGGCACAGAGAGAAAAAAGGATCTCTAAGAATGAAAGAATATTGAGAGAACTGTGACCAATCCAAATGGAACTATATTCACAGTATAGGGATACTAGAAGAAGAGAGAGAGAAAAGGATAGAAAGTGTCTTTGAGGAGGTAGTTGCTGAAAACTTCCCCAATCTTGGGAAGGAGATAGTCTCTCAGGCCATAGAGATCCACAGATCTCCCAACACAAGGGACCCAAGGAAGACAACACCAAGAAATATAGTAATTAAAATGGCAAAGATCAAGGACAAGGACAGACTATTAAAAGCAGCCAGAGAGAAATAAGATCACATGCAAAGGAAAGCCCATCAGGCTATCATCAGACTTACCAGCTGAAACATTACAGGCCAGAAGGGAGTGGCATGATGTATTTAATGCAATGAAGCAGAAGGGCCTGGAACCAAGATTATCTTATCTGGCAATATTATCATTTAAATTTGAAGGAGGGATTAAACAATTTCCAGTAAAGCAAAAGCTGAGAGAATTTACCTCCCACAAACCATCTCTACAGTCTATTTTGGAGGCACTGCTATAGATGGAATTGTTTCTAAGGCTTAATAGCTATTACCCTTAGCTTATATCTAAGCTAAGGGTAATAGCTTATTACCAGAGGTAATAAGACCACAGTAAAGAAAGTAGAACAGCTAATTACTAAGCAAATGCAAAATTAAAAAACTATCCACAAAGTCAATACAGGGATAGACAAATGATACAGAATATGATACCTAATATATAAAGAATGGAGGAGGAAGAAAAAGGAGGAGAAAAAAACAAGAATCTTTAGGTTGTATTTGTAACAGCATATGAAGTGAGTTAAGTTAGACTCTTAGATAGTAAGGAAATTAACCTTGAACCTTTGATAACCACGAATGTAAAGCCTGCAATGCGAATAAGTACATACCTATCAATAATCACCCTAAATGTAAATGGACTGAATGCACCAATCAAAAGACATAGAGTCACTGAATGGATAAAAAAGCAAGACCCATCTACATGCTGCCTACAAGAGACTCACTTTAAACCCAAAGACATACACAGACTAAAAGTGAAGGGATGGAAAAAGATATTTCATGCAAATAGCAGGGAGAGAAAAGCAGGAGTTGCAGTTCATGAATTGGACAAAATGGACTTCAAAACACTGAAAGTAGCAAGAGACAAAGAAGGACATTACATAATGATTAAGGGGTCAATCCACCAAGAAGATATAACCATTATAAATAGCTATGCTCCCAACAGTGGAGCCCCCACATATGTGAAACAAATACTAACAGAATTAAAAGGGGAAATTGAATGCAATGCATTCATTCTAGGAGACTACAACACTCCACTCACTCTGAAGGACAGATCAACCAGACAGAAGATATGTAAGGAGACAGAGGCATTGAACAATACAATGGAACAGATGGACCTAACAGACATCTACAGAACTCTATAGCCTAAAGCAACAGAATACACATTTTTCTCAAGTGCACATGGAACATTCTCAAGAATAGATCATATACTAGGCCACAAAAAGAACCTCTGTAAATTCAAAAAGATTGAAATTGTACCAACCAGTTTCTAAGATCACAAAGGTATGAAACTAGAAATAAATTATGCAAAGGAAATGAAAAATCCCACAAACACATGGAGGCTTCACAACATGCTCCTAAATAACCAGTGGATCAATGACCAAATAAAAACAGAGATCAAGCAATATATGGAGACAAGTGACAACAATAATTCAACTCTGCAAAATATGTGGGATGCAGTCAAGGCTGTGCTAAGAGGAAAGTATATTGCAATACAGGCCTATCTCAAGAAAGAATAACAATCCCATATGAGCAGTCTAAACTCACAATTAATGAGACTGGAAAAAGAACAATAAATGAGGCCCAAAGTCAATAGAAGGAGGGACGTAATAAAGATTAGAGAAGGAATAAATAAAATTGAGAAGAATAAAGCAATAGAAATAATCAATGAAAGCTGGAGCTAGTTCTTTGAGAAAATAAACAAAATAGAAAAACCCCTAGCCAGACTTATCAAGAAAACAAGAGAGTCTACACACATAAACAGAATCAGAAGTGAGAAAGGAAAAATCACTACAGACACCATAGAAATACAAAGAATTATTAGAGAATACTATGAAAAATTATATGCTAACAAACTGGATAACCTAGCAAAAATGGACAACTTTGTAGAAAAACACAATACAACCTTCCAAGGCTGACCAAGGAAGAAACAGGAAATCTAAACAGACTAAATAACAGCAACAAAATTGAACTGGTAATCAAAAAACTACCTAAGAATAAAACTCCTGGACCAGATGGCTTCTCTGCTGAATTTTATCAAACATTTAGTGAAGACCTAATACACATTCTCTTTAAAGTTTTCCAAAAAATAGAAAAGGAGTGAATACTTCCAAACTCATTCTATGAGGCTAGAATCACCCTAATACAAAACCAGGCAAAGACACCACAAAAAAAGAAAATTACAGACCAATATCCCTGATGAACATAGATGCAAAAATACTCAGCAAAATATTAGCACACCAAATTCAAAAATACATCAAAAAGATCATCCATCATGATCAAGTAGGATTTATTCCAGGAATGCAAGGATGGTACAACATTTGAAAATTCATCAGCATCATCCACTACATCATCAAAAAGAAGGACAAAAACCTCACAATCATCTCCATAGATGCTGAAAAAGCATTTCCAAAATTCAACATCCATTCATGATAAAAACTCTCAACAAAATGGGTATAGAGGGCAAGTACCTCATAATTAAGGCCATATATGACAAACCCACAACCAACACTATACTTAACAGCAAAAAGCTGAAAGCTTTCCCTTTAAGATGAGGAACAAGACAAAGTTGTTCACTCTCCCCACTTTGATTCAACATAATACTGGAGGTCCTAACCATGGCAATCAGACAACACAAAGAAATAAAAGGCATCCAGATTGGCAAGGAAGAAGTTAAACTGTCCCTGTTTGTAGATGACATGATAATGTACATTAAAAACCTTAAAGAATCCACTCCAAAACTACTAGATCTAATATCAGAATTCAGCAAAGTTTCAGGATACAAAATTAACACACAGACATCTGTGGTATTCTTATACACTAAAAATGAACTAGCTGAAAGAGAAATCAGGAGAACAATTCCATTCACAGTTGCATCAAAAAGAATAAAATACCTAGGAGTAAACCTAACCAAGGAAGTGAAAGACCTATACTCTGAAAACTACAAGACACTCATGAGAGAAATTAAAAAAGATACCAATAAATGGAAATACATCCCATGCTCATGGATAGGAAGAATTAGTATTGTCAAAACGGTCATCCTGCCTAAAGCAATCTATAGATTCAATGCAATTCCTATCAAAATACCAACAGCATACTTCAACGAACTAGAGAAAACCATCCTAAAATTCATATGGAACCACAAAAGAACTCGAACAGCCAAAGCAATCCTGAGCAGGAAGAATATAGTGGGGGAAATTACACTCCCAACTTCAAGCTCTACTACAAAGCCACAGTATTCAAGACAATTTGGAACTGGCACAAGAACAGAACCATAGACTAATGAAACAGACTAAAGAGCCCTGATATAAACCCAACCATATATGGTCAATTAATATATGATAAAGGAGCCATGGACATACAATGGGGAAATGACAGCCTCTTCAACAGCTGGTGTTGGCAAAACTGGACAGCTACATGCAAGAGAATGAAACTGGATTATTGTTAACCCCATATGCAAAAGTAAACTCGAAATGGATTAAAGACTTGAATATAAGTCATGAAACCATAAACCTTTTAGAAGACAACATAAGCAAACATCTCCTGAATATAAGCATGAGCAACTTCTTCCTGAACCCATCTCCTTGAGAAAGGGAAACAAAAGCAAAAATGAACTCATAGGACTACATCAAACTAAAAAGTTTTTGAATGGCAAAGGACATCGCCAACAAAACAAAAAGGCATCCTACAGTATGGGAGAATATATTTGTAAATGACAAATCTGACAAGGAGTTAACATCCAAAATATATAAAGAACTTATACTCCTCAACACCCAAAAAGTAAATAACCCAATTAACAAATGGGCAGATGATACGAAGAGACAGTTAGTTCTTCAAAGAAGAAATTCAGATGGCCAACAGACACATGAGAAGATGCTCCACATCACTAATCATCATGGAAATGGAAATTAAAACCACAATGAGATACCACCTCACACCAGTAAGGATGGCCAGCATCAAAAAGACTAAGAACAACATATGCTGGCGAGGATGCGGAGAAAGGGGAACCCTCCTACACTGCTGGTGGAAATGTAAGCTAGTTCAACCATTGTGGAAAGCCATGTGTAGGTTCCTCAAAAACTAAAAGTAGAAATACCATTTGACCCTGAAATCCCACTCCTTGGAATATACCCAAAGAACACAACTTCTCAGATTTAAAAAGACATATGTACCCCTATGTTCATCGCTGCACTTTTTACAATAGCCAAGATATGGAAGCAACCTAATTGTCCATCTGTAGAATAATGGATAAAGAAGATGTGGTACATATATACAATGGAATACTATTCAGGCATAAGAAAGAAACAAATCCTACCATTTGCAACAGCATGGATGGAGCTGGAGGACATGATGCTTAGTGAAATAAGCCAGGTGGAGAAAGACAAATGCCAAATGATTTCCCTCATTTGTGGGGTATAACAATGAAGCAAAACTGAAGGAGCAAAATGGCAGCAGACTCACAGACTCCAAGAGTGAACTAGTGGTTACCAAAGGGGAGGGTTGTAGGAGGGCGGGTGGGGAGGGAGGGAGAAGGGGATTGAGGGGTATGTATTATGTTTAGTACACATGGTGTAGGGGATCATGGGGAGAAGAGTGTAGCACAGAGAAGGGACATACTGGATCTCTGGCAGCTTCCTACACTGATGGACAGTGACTGCTTTGGGGTGTGGGTGGGGACTTGAAGTGCATGAATGTAGTAACCACATTGTTTTATCATGGGAAACCTTCATAAGAGTGTATATCAATAACACCTTAATAAAATAATAATAATGAGCCATTCAAAAGCAAGCTGTGACGGAACTGTTGTTCTTTTTAATAGTTTTGAGATGTGTTTAATTATTATTCACTCAAGCTTGGGTTGCCTAACAAATTAAATCTCAAATGCAACCTGAAATCCCATGGAGGGACATCAAAGTGGTCTACAAACTGATCCTTCCCAACACACATCGTGACTCTTACTGTTGCTAACAACCAATTACATAGATTTTAATTTTTAATCTTGAACTATAGGCCATTTGTTGGTAATGTAGTAAGTGACTGATTAATGTTAGGCAGGAAAGATGGACATGAGAGGAGTGGAAGGAGAATAAAGCCAGTAAAGCCCACTGAAAGGGATTCAAAGAAAACCAGATAAAACCAGAGAGCCAGAGAGGACTCATAGAGTTAATGAATGAATAAGCTGTATTTCCAAAGGCCAGGAATGACTTAGGATGTCTGGATATTCCCCAAATGAAAAGTATCTGAATATAGCCCACATCTTCATTGTACTAATTAGATCATGCCATTGTAAAATCTACTTAGCCTGTAAAATGGCCCAGTTTATTCTTTAACTTAACCTATATTCTTTTTTTCCTTTTCTTTAAGCCCCTTAATCAAGTAATTTTGTAACTAGGGCAGGAAGCCAACCTCCCAAGTGTAAATAAACTTACGTGGACAAAGAATGCCAGAATCTGAACCAACCATCACCTAATAAGCATATTCTTAAGACAAAACTTCAAAGGAATTATTAAATCCCCTGCATACATCATGCCTGACTCTTACCCAAAAGGCCCTATAAAACCCCATATCTTAAACCTTTAATTTTGCCTCTTCTCTAAGGTTGCCCAAATTCCCCTTTCTTTGAGTGTGCCAATCTCTCTGTTCTACTTCAGATAACTAGGGAGGGGCTGCTGAGAGTTCTGATCGGGGGCTTGCAAATTCCCTTTGCTTGGGTGACCGGGACTGAACTGCAGCTGTACAATCTTGCTTTTTAATATCCTGCCTGTAAAACACCTTTCTTTGCCTTCAGGAAGTTCTGAGAACATAATCTTACATCATCCAGTGCTCTGCAGCTCCCCCCAAATCCTGTGGTGGTAGGGACTTAGTTCCCAGATCGTGTAGATCCAAGCAGACACTGGATGCCAGGTGATCCTGGCTTTAGAAGTGGGCAAGGGATATGCCCTGTGCTGAGCAGGAGTTCAATAAGCTTTTGTTCCTTCCTCTCTGCTTTATTCAAGTAAACCTGCCTTTGTCTACCTTGACTCTGGCCTGCCCCTGCCTTGGAGTGTATTCAAATAAAACCTTACCTCAGCTTCACTATTCTGTCTCTGCCATTCAGTTTTTTGTTGCAGAGGGGTCAAAAACTGAGGAAAACAAACTCAACCAGCAATAATTAAGAGTTACTAAAATTTGCTGTTCATAAACTAAAGTTTTAAACATTATGAACATTTGCTGAAGGCTTTAATTCTGTTCTACAAACAAGATTGGCTGCAATGCAGTGTTGGCAAGGTGACAAGGCTGCATCTGTGCATGTACACATGCAAGTGACAGAAATACCAAAACATTTAATTTGCTGTTTATGTTATAGGAAGCAATAGCCCCAAAAATTATATAATACCATGCTTATTCTCTAGACTGTTCAGACTGTCTGGGACAGTTTTAGCAGCTGTTTCATTCTCCAGCTATCTCTTCACTAACCCCACAAATTCACCTCAGATTCTAAATGGTTCCAGGCTCTTCTTCTTTTACTAGACTGACAAAGTAACTTACAAGGAATTTACCCTAAAAGTATACTTATGAAATGAACTTCCTGGCTTATATGAGATGATGAATATTGACTCCTGGAGCTAAAGAGTTCTTTAATAGACAGTCCAACACTGCAGTTAAGAGTAGGATTTTTTGATGCCAGGAACACATGGATTTAAACTATGGCTTACCATTTGTTATCTGAGATTTTTAGGGACAGTTACTCAACTTCTTTAAGTAACAAATTTCTGTTATAGAAATTCAGATGAGAACAATTGTCTTATAAAATTTTGGAGTTAAATTAAAGGAGAGAAATCATGTAAAGCACCTAGAACATGATACCAGAAGCCACAGGTAGATGTCAGCTAAAGTGGAAATCTTGTTCTACTGTGGTAAATCTTGAGATTTTTGTGTAACTATGTTTGTGAGTTTCATTTAAAGAGAATTTAAGGTACTTAATATATTAAAGTCATTTAAAGTTCTATGAAAATGACCTGTTTAACATATTTCATCTCTGCTTCAGATATTCCCCATTCTTGAGGCAGATATCACATGGCTTAGATGTTTATGGGTTTATCTAATAGCTCTTTGTCTCTAGTTTTTAACTCCACCAGTAGATGGCACAGCCTGAGAAGACAGGCTAGTGTTACGGCATCTGTGTCCACTTCAAAGTCATAAGCTGCTATGGCAAATTTCAGTAGAATTGACTGTTTTCCTTTTCGAAAGACAAACAGCAAAGAGGTAGAAAACAGAGAAAGAAAATTATTTTTATACATATAAAGACTATAATAAAATAGATGGAAATTGATTTGGTATGTTAAAGAATCAGAGTTGAAAGTTAATTTTAATAATGATGCTCCTGCTTTTCTTAGTATGGCATAAATTAATTACTATTATTTTCTTTCTACCAATGTCAGGGTGGTGGATCGCCTTCGGTTTTTAAAGAACAAGTTCTTACAACCTAACATTTGAAGGAAATGATTAAGAGACACAATCATTGTGGCTTACTTGTTGAGTTAATCAGATAATTCAACCCCATGCCTAAGAATAAAAGCAGAATAGGTCCAAACTAATGTTTTGGCAATAGCTGAGTAGACCAGAGAGTAATGAACCTATATGCTTAAAATTACAGGAAGGCAGGCAAACCACAATCAAGGAATGTACAGAGAACAAGGTTAAGACTAGAGTGAAGGCAGGTAATGCAGGACCAAGAAGGAGAGATTAAAATGAGTGGCCTACATCCAAGTCAATAATCTAAAAGGGGGGAAAAAAGGATATCTACAATAGTTTGATATGAAGTGTAAATCAGACAAGATATATTAAAATTGTGACTATCTAAAAAATAAAAGAAGTCTCTCTTAATTGAAGAAATCTACACATCACCTCTATAAATTTGGTATGATTGCTGATAAGTTGAGAACCAGTTTTGGTTGCTGGTTAGCTTTTAGAGATAAGCAGGTATGAAAATGTGAAGATCATTTAAGTGGAACAAAGACCACAATCTTAAAACAGAAAGGGCATGATAGAGAAGATATGACTGAGAAAAATCAGTTATAATTAATTATGGAAACTATTCAATGTTTCAAAATTTATTAGAAGTTACCAAAAATATTCCTTTAATTTTGTATACTCAAGTAAACATAGAGAAGAAAAAATTCAAAAATACTTTTAAACTTAGTCACTTACACCTAAGTCAAATAAAACTGTTCTTTAGAGGAAAATGACAACATGTTATATTAATAATAAGTTGAGAATTGGCATTATGACTTCTGTACAAATTTAATCAGCGAAAAGGGTTTATGTAATAAAAAGTTTTCACTGAAACCTCATTTGTGTTATTTTTGAGAGACTGTACCAATTAAGTGAAATAAATGCAGAGCATTTGATCAATATGAGCCAATGTAATAACTGAGAGATTGAAAAATCATTTGTAAATATTGAAATACAATATGTAAAAAAAAGTTTGCATTGAGACTTAGCTAAACTCTACCTGTGATTCATACACACCCCCACTATAACCTCAGTATTGATCTAATAATAAACATTCTAGAGAAAACAAATCACAAATCATTGGTATTATTACATTATTGGGAGTAGAGATCTAGCAAACTACTTTATTGTATTATGTCAGGTTTTAAACATTTCTTTATCAGGTTACTATTGAATAAGGTAGGCACTGTACATGCCATCCATCAGGAGACAGCCAATGGCCTTCAAACAGGTAAAATATCAATCTTCCCTATATTGAGGCAGGAAAGGCCCAGAAAGATTAATGGGCTCAAACCTTCCAGCCTATGGGGCTTGAATCTATGTAGTATTCCTAGTTAGAGTCAGGATAATCAAACAGATTTCTCAAAGCATGACAACATGAGGTCAAAGAACTAAATAGTCACAGATAAAATAACAATGTATAAAAGTCCCTTTATTCTCTAATTTTTATTCTCAACTTCCAAAGAATCCCAACAACTAAAAGGAAATCCTACTCAATACTATTTCTGTGTCATAGTTAGGAATCCCTTGAGGTTAGAAAAGAATTCCATCTCTCAAGTTGTATGTCCTTTTCTCTTTCAGTGAAATTTTGCTGCAGGGAAATAGAAATTAATGTCAATTTGAACATGTTTGCCTCTCACTAAAATTGCATTCTGTTTCCTTAGAACAAGCACTTCCTAAACAGGAATTGGGGTGGCTATCACCTATCCTTATTTAGATGATACGTTCCTTGAAATAGAAAAAAACATGAATATGAAACAAAATGCTTATCTAAATATGATTCAGCAGCATCAATGGATCAGCTACATGTTGTTTGCAAAGAAAAATTTGGGAGAGAAAAAAGCAAGATAAACAAACAGGGACTAAAAAATAATTTAGGGAGAACCCAATTTAGGGATAGAAAATAAATAAAGAGGAAGAGAGGAACAAAGAGAACTATGTAAAAGGGGAGAGGAAATTCAAAGTTAAGAAGAATGAATTAGAGAAAAAATTGGGAAGGAGAAATCAGAAGAAAAGAGAAATACTAAGACATTGAAGTGTGAAACAGAGATGAAGGCATAAAAAAATGTGAAGAATGTTTAAAGAAAATAGAATTGGAGGATTATTTTAAAAGCCATGGTACACAGTGTCCTCTAAGATGGAAGACCATGAAGGAGAATGTAATAAAGTTGTCAAGTTGCAAGTTTTCAATCCATTGCCAATTAAGCATAATAAGATACAGCAAAAAAAAAAAAGTCTCAATCACTCATGATATTACTTGGCTAAATCTACTATTAAGATTGAATGAAGTAATCAAAGCAAACTACTCAGAAGAGTGTTTGACACTTAATAAGTGCTCAGTAATTGTTGGTTATTAGTATCCTTTATAATCTAGTTTAGAGGTTTGCCAGACTGTAAAGAACCAAGGCAGAAGAATATTCTTGAGCCCTACAGGGGGTTTCAGCACCGGGAATGTTCACTCTGGATTTGGTGAGGCCGAAAAATGACAATGGAACGTTGAGGATGAAAAGGAGATTATACCAAGTTTTATTCTTATTGCAGTACATCTAGTGCCAAAATCCTGTCTACATCTGGGGAAATGTGCAAGTAGCAAGTCCGTCTGTCTCTGCCTCTGCTCCAACCTCTGGCTCAGGCACTGCCTACACTGTAGGCTGCCTCTGCTCCAGGCTCTGCTCTCAGCACCAGGCGGAGCTCTTTTTACAGCAACACAGACAATAATGTCTTATTGCCAATGGGTACGCAAGCATGAGACTGGGCAGTAGGCTAAATATTACATCACTGCACATACACAGTGCCTGAGTAGATTAAGATTAGGTGAGGACCCTGACCATGGAACTTCCATTTTCCCTACAAGTCCCATAAATTCTAGCTAATCATCTGCATGCAAAATGATACTCTATATACTTTTGTAACCTGTGATACATTTTAACCTGCTATGTTTTGCGCACACACACACACATACACACACACACATTGTATAGTTATAAGAATAAGGCAAAAATTTTTATTTAAATTGATCTGTTGGTAGAAAGTACATAATTTTACATAATAATTAGATAATGCAAAGAATATATACTATTATTAAACAAACCTACGTTTCCAGAATCATTCAGTTATAATCTTAAAACAGAAGTCACCAAGATCCCTGGGCAGTCTCAAGGGGCTCCCTACATATTTCTAGTAGAAGTTATTCCTTGGATTTTAAAGATTTCTTCAAGGAAATAGATAATTTTTATTCAAAGCAAATATTTATTGATAGGATTAGTGTTTGAGTTGGAATGTCTTTAGGGTTCAGAATTATGCAGGTTTTCTAGTGGCTGTTATTTTCAGCAGTATCATTCACATTACCTATGTATCAATTCAAAGACACAGGTGCAAACATTCCCTTTTCAATTATTAACAATTAGTGTTCTTCAAGTTCCATTTCCTTAAATAATTTTTAGAATGGAAAAGAAAAGAAAGAACTAAAGGGAAATAATAATTTTCTTTTGCTACTCAAGTAATTCTAGGATAACAAAATTAATGGTGAAATATAATTATTAATAATAAAATTGTCAGCAGGGAAAGTTTAAGCCATTTTAAAATGGAGAACCACACTAATTCACTGGTGCAAAGCCTTGTTGCCATAAATGCAATATATTACTTCTCACACTAGAGTTCATTGAAACATGCAGATGTCGTATCTAGTTTGCCCTATGTTTTGTGATAGTCCAAAATTTACAAGGTTGTGGCTTTTCCTCAATGAAGGAGAATCACTAAGTTAATTTTTTGTTTACTTATAGTTTCTTGGAACCACATCTTGTCCTGTAGGTTCTTAACATCTTTTTTTGTTGTTGTTCTGAATTATCAGATGCTCTTTCAGTTTTGTCAACCCCAAGGGAATGAAAACACCCATCTATTGGGCATTTATGGGCCAGGTAGTATATTAAATGTCATCCTGCTGATACCTAATTATCATAGCCATCTTGTAAGGTGAGAATTTCTACCCTTTTAACAGGTAAAGAAACTGAGTCTGGGGGTTAGTGAGTTTCCCAAAGTTATTGCATGATCTTGTTGATTCCAGATTTCAGATGTTTTTAACAACACTACATTGTTACATAAACAGCAGAAGAGATCATGAATTGGTACAGTTTAACAATTTAGGATTTAAGCCTTTTAGCCTTTGATACATCACAACTAACTAACAAGCCTGTGTATCTTGGTTTTATCACCATATATCACATGCCATCTATTTGAAATTGGAGGCGTTTTTGTAGTATCTGTAATACGTTTTGAAATATATGACTTAACTACTTACTGCAATGTTCCATGCATTCAGTTTAGGTTAAGGGATTATCCAGGTCAGCTAACATCCTCTAAAGAAAGCACAGTCCACCGGTGATACATTATTCACTTCTCAATTAAAATCAGTGTTTTGCTAATTAGTCTAAGGATGCCCACAGTGGTTCTGTATCAATAAAGAAACTATTCTGTTTATGTTATGATGAATGTTAGAGATGGGCTATCCCTGTGAAAAGGAAAAGTATTCAGGTGAATCAGCCGAAAATATTTTGGAGGCATACCCCAGTTTGTACCAACAATTGCCTATAGAAATTAGTTGTATCTGCTACAAGTAAACTTTATGTCAGGTGGGATTGGAGGGATTGGAGCTCCTGAAAAGACAAAGTGCTAGAATTTACCCAAGAGCTCACTAATAGATATTTGTTTATAAGCATCTGTTTGAGGGAGCAAATCTGCTCTTAAGGCTTGCATTTTAAACAGGGGTATGGGGCAAGGTGATAACTAAACCTCATTCATCTCCAAGATTTTTGACAACTACTATTTATCTCTCAAAAAAAGAACTTTGGAGACATTAAAGGGTCACATTGCCTTAGGGCTATTCGCAGCAGTTTGTGCAAGGACCCCTAAAATGATGCAAATGTAGGCAGAAGCATAAATCTACATTAAAGACTTTTGGACTGGGAGAGAAATTAGAGTGTGATTTTGTTTCTAGGGTATAAAGCACCATGAAGTTTACTATTTAACTATCAACTTTGTATTTTCGTTTTCTTTTTTTTTTCAAACCCTTTGTTTTTAATAGCATTCTATATTGGCATAATTCCCTATTATACAGACATACTTATACCTCATAAAGCAATTTACTGACTAAAGGATTCCTTATTGCTCTTACTTCCTTACAGCAGGGCTGGAGTTTTCTAATTATGACAACAGGGAGAGGGGAAACATCTGTGCTGTCAATGTGAACAGCAGCAGCTCTCGGTAAGTGAGGAAAAGAGCTTTCAGATATTTTAAATATTTGAGAGATTAAATGAAAATCTGCTACTGATGTCTCCTTGAGTAGTCCCTTGGGAGGCTTGAGAGAGAGTCTGGTGTGTGTACCACAATAAATGGAAATTTAAGAAAAAAGGCATTTTTGTACAATAAATTTTAATAGCAGATTACAGCCCCCAAACTTCAATAAATTAGAATATCAAGGTAGACATTAGAAGTACCAAAATATCTTCCCATTTTATCCTATAAGCTCAGCTATTGATGCATAAGGACCTTACAAAATACATTGGCATTACATAAGACCAGAGGACCAACTAACCTAATCTTAACTTGGCTGTGGCAATACAAGTGTTAACTGGCAAAAATTTTGAAGTTTGATGTCTCAGTTGCTCCTTATATCAGAAAAATCCTAAACTATTTAGCATGATATACGTAAACCTTAAGGATTACACTGTTCCACACCTAGTTTATTCGCCATTCCCTCCAGAACAGTAAACTTACTTCTCTTGCTACGTGGAGAACTAGCTCCCCAGCAACCCCCTGTACTGACTTCTCAGTCATTAACTCAGGTTGCATGGGACCCAGAGCATGATGCCAACTGGCAAGGGGAGACTACCATTGACCAGCTGGTCAGACTAGATGTCTGTACTCTCAGCCACTGTACTTTAGTATCTCACTGATAAGCAGCTATGGAATGAGCAAACAATCATGTGAGGAATAATGCCATCAAAGTTTTCTTAAAGCTTGACATCCACAACTGCAAAAAGTACTCCAGGTCTCATGCATGCACTGCTGCTTCTTCAAAATAAGAACAAAATTGTCACTCAGATTCATTTCTACTAATTTTAATAGTGATACCAAGCATTGCATGGATCACTATTTTTTTTTGAAACACCATATTTGTCCTGCATCCAATGTTTTCTAGACTGTTGCTTTGATACATGGTGCCCCAAAACAATTATAATAATAATATCAAAGATCACTGACCCAAATGGCCATAACAAATGTATTAATAACAATGAAAAAGTTTGAAATATTGCAAGAAGATCAATATGTGACAGAGATACAAAGTGAGCAAATGCTGTTGCCCAAATCATGCCAATAGACTTGTTTGATGCAGGGTTGCCACAAAATTTCAACTGATAAGAAATCCAGTATCTGTGAAGGTATGCCTATACACATGCACACTGACCTTTAACAGTTTATCAGGCATAGGTTCCTACTAACTTCCCGGCTGTTTAAGCTCATTCTCGTTTTCAGTGCACATGTGATCTTGTGTGGATTTTTCCTGAGCTAATTTTTTCTGACTAAGTGAAATGAGATCAGAGAAGTAAGAGTACTGGGCCAAGGGTCAGAAGACCTAGATTCGGGTCCCTACTTCCATTTTTTTATTATAGATAATCAGTTCCCTTCTCTAAGGCTCAGTTCACTCATCCGTCAGTCAGTTGGAAATAATGATGCTAAAGTCATATCTTTGCAGATTTAAAAAATTATGTATCAAATGCTTTGGAAACTGTAATATAGAAATATTAGGTATTTTTCATCTCCAGTCTCAGTATATCTTTGAAAATTTGAGGATACACCACAGGGCATTTAAATTATACATAGATTTATTTCATACAAATGGAAGCAATCACTGAGTGATTAATATGTGCCAGACTCTGTGCTTAGTACTTTTCTTGCATGCTCTTATCCAAAACTCATTAAAGAAACCTGTTAAATGGTAATTAAATTGTAACCTGTTAAATGGTAGTTAAATTGTAAAATGGGAATTAAAATTCCCATTTATACTAAGAAAATAGAGTCACAATAAGTTTAAGTAATTTTGCTGTAACTAGCATATTACAATGAATTAAACTATTATGCCAATATAGAATGCTGTTAAAAACAAAGGGATACAGGTGAAGACATTGAATTAATCTGACAGGAAAGAGAAGTGAATCTTTAAGTGCAGTAGCAGTGACATTCTTCAGAAATAAAAATCAGACTTATTGACAGTAAAGATAAAATAGAAATCAAAGAAATTAAATGCTTTGATATTAAAACATACAAACAAGAAAATGGAAAGAAAATTCCAGTTTCCAAGATTTAATTTGCAAATGTAGGGATCATGGAATCACAAATCTCAAGGTTTGCAGGCCTTTAGGTTGTTAGTACAATGCTACTGTTTTTAGCTCATAGTCTTATCCCCTTGGAAACATTCCCTAGAAATAGGCTTCTAGATCACTCATCCTCAGCTGCTCTGTTTCTCTCCACAATACATGATGAATGATACCCACAGTCACGATAAACACACATGGACTTCAGAGCTGAGGCAATGAAATAAGTGTAATATGAGTTATGTGCCATTCTTGCCATGACAGTTTTAAAAATATTCCTTCTATTTCCAGTTAAGTGGTAGTGATCTCATTATAAAGATCCTTTATTTCTCTTTATTTTAAATGGAAACCCTTCCAAATTTTAGTAATTCAAGCTCTCCAGCAGCAAATTCCTCCAACACAACAGCTAGTTGTGGTGCTGATGTCAGAAACTCTTCTGCTCAATATTTCTGCATATGACAGGTCATATCAGTTTGCTTTGGGTTCAAAGTGACATACAACTTAACTCAAACTAACATAAATAAAAATTGAAAATTTACTTTTTCATAGAGTCACAAAGTCCAGAGACCTGGCTGACTTCAAGTATGATTTATCCAGTGGTGCCCCAGGGTTCAGGGTCCCAGTTCCCTTGTGTGCTGTTCACCCCTGACTTTCCTCTTCTCTACACCACTTTATCCTCAGATTGCCCCCTGCATCACACTATGTAGCAAAAATATTTGCACTAGTTTCACTCCACTCTCATTGCCATTCACATTGATGAAAAAGGACACATTTGTCCCCAAACTCCCAGAAAAGACCCTGAGATGCACTGTATTGGGATCAGTTGAGGTCATAAGCCAAACATGAAACAATCACTATGGCCCTAGAATGTAAAGCATTGATTGGCTGAACCTTGGCCACCTGTTTTATACCTTTTATACCTGAAGAATGAAGCTGGCTTCTCTGAAACCACATAGATCCACCCACTCACCATCCTGCCAAGAAAAAAGAAGCTGTTGGAAGCAGGAAAGGAAGTGAATATACTAGGGAATACAACCTAAAAAGTTTCACTCTTGTGAGCTCACTCTCTCCGAAAAGAACTCTTTCCCCTTTAAAATAGCCACATAAAATATATTTCCTTTTCTTAAACCTAATTTTTGTCGATGGATTCTACCCACTGATCCATGTTCTTTACTTGCAGATCCACAAAACAGATTGTATTCTTGCCATAGGCCCTTATGACTGATATTTATCGATAGGAGAGATTTATCTCATATCACTCCCTTGAATAACAAAAGTTTAACTTCTACTATTTTTGATGCACTTAAATATGATATCTCAAGAAAATAAACAAAAAGGTATATTCATATTCAATTTATCTGCTGATTTCCTAGGAAACCTAATGGTTTGTGAGAGCCTATCTTGACATTTCAGTGAGAAAAGTTATTTCTCATAGAAGTATTAATCAACATATTCTTAGTGTATAAGATAGATTATAATGAATGTGACTAACCTCTTTATTTCTGGATGGCGAAAAATAGACTTTGTTTAACTTCTTTAATGCCAGGTTAATAGAGGCACATTGTAGCAACTGAAGTCCTGGGACCTTCAGTGGAATCATTTTAGGCCCTTAATTCTTCACAACAGGAAGTCAGAGAAAGTATTGCCATTCT
The DNA here is from genome assembly GCF_040802235.1 of Manis javanica. Lineage (NCBI taxonomy): Eukaryota > Metazoa > Chordata > Mammalia > Pholidota > Manidae > Manis > Manis javanica. The sequence goes on from NC_133166.1 coordinate 58,970,657, forward strand.
CTTTTCAGTTTATTGAAAGGCTTTCCCACTCTGTAGGGGCTTAGAGATAAAACCAGATGCTTGCCTCCCCCCAGGATCCCCAAATGGCATTCTGCCAGATAAATCTTTTAAGATTCCCTTATCCTACTTCAATCATTCTTTTAGAAGGGTTGTACCTTTCCCACACCAGCTCTTGTCACATTTTTCATGGAAAGGAATTATCTCATCTTTTTCTGTAGTGGGAGTGGAATTTGACCTTAAAAAAAGCAATAAACAGGCTCAAAACCTAGGAGGCTTCTTAGAGTGTGGCTATGAATGACACTGGATATTAACCATGGAAGACTATAGAATTACACTAGTGGTTTTTCTTCATTCCAAACCTGACAAATGAACTGATAGATGTGACACAGGCATTTTATTTCTAGTTAACAGATGGTGTGTTCCATTTTGATGTTAGTACATTTTGAATTGAGATAGGTCTATTGGAAGAGAAATTTGTGGTGCCTCAACCATGAAAATAAAACTACCGCAAATTCATTTTTGGATGAAAAGCTCTTTTTCATTCCCACTATGCAGAGACAGTGATTGAAAATGGCCTTGCATACACACACACACACACACACACACACACACACACACACACACACTACATACGTTCAATTTAATTGCCAAATGGTTGTAGGAAAGACCCATACATTTCATTAGATTAGTCACAACACTTACTGCGAATAACATTGAAAAATTAAATCATTTAACTTGTTAGGGAAGAAAGAAACATTACAAACACGAGTTCTAGATGTTTAAACTGTTGTGATTGGGAATATAAAGTGGATACCAGCTGGACAATTTAATCTTTGAAAACAGTTGGTTCAACCCAGAAAATACCGATAATGCAAGTTTGCAGCTTATTATTTTTAAATAAGAATATGATTATTTAAAAAAGAAAATTGCAGAGATATCATATGTCTTTTGACTCACCTATTTTAAAAGCTTAGTTCTAATAGGTAAGGTGATATGACTATCTTTTTTCCATTACTAATTAATAATTAATTCACATATTAAATTTTCAGAGTCCTAGAAATGGTCTCCTTTATTTCTTCCTATTGGGGAAAGTAAAAATATATATTATAGTGAAATGACGGTGTCAGACTCCCTGATGAAATAAAATCCTTTACATTTTTTGAGTGTTTATTTAAGACCCCAAATACATGACTTAGACAATTGGTAACCAAAAATAAGTATTTTGTCTAACAACATGGATTTAAAGTTTATGTACAACAAACCATGTTTTCTGTATCATGAAACTGAAGGTAAACTAAAATTTTTTATCAATATTTGCCATTATGGAAAATAACATTTTTGTGAATTTATGGTTATGAGGTGAATTGTCTAAAAAGGTATATTGAAGTCCTAACCCCAGGACTCATAAAATGATCTCATTTCAAAAGTAGGGTGGTTGCAGATGTAATTATTTACAGTGAGGTCATCCTGGGGTAGGGTGGGCCCTTAATCCTAACTAGTGTCCATAAAAAGATATGAAGATAGCAGGGGAAGATGTGGCAATGAGGTGGAGACTGGAGTTACACCCTAGGAAGCTGAGAAAAGCCAACGCTCTCCTGCTACGCTGGGACGAAGAAGAAGGCAATGAAGTAGATTGTCCCCTAGAGCCTTAGGGAGATCATGGTTGTGCAAACATATTGATCTCAGACTTCTAGCCTCCAGAGCTGAGAGAGGATAAAATGTCTGTTGCTTTAAGCCACCACATTTCTTATACTTTATTATGGCAACTCTAGGAAACTAATATATACTTTAAAACAATCGAAAGTTATTCTTTCACAGTTCTGGAGGCTAGATGTCCAAAATTAAGGTTTTGCCTCCAAAGCCTCTAGAGGAGGATCCCTCCTTTATCTCACCCCACCTGGGGCACCCCCGACTTTTCTTGGCTGTCGGCATCATCACTCCAATCTCTGCTTCTGCCTCCCTTGTTATCTCTGCTTTTTCACATGGTTGTTTTCTCCCTGGGTCTCTCTTTTCACTTCTTATGAGGATACTGAGACAGGGACCATGGTCTTACAGTAGAGTGAGGGCCTCTGGAAAAAAAACAAAAGCAAAATAATCCATTGTGAGATTTGCTTTGGCCTACTGGGGGTCCCAGCTTATTTTTATAAGTTTACCCAAGTGCTGCTTTTCTTCCTCCAGCCCTAAACAAATGATTTGTTGCAACTTAAGCAATGTAGCAAGCAAGCCCAAAACAACATAACAAAAACAGGAAGGATTCCATCTTAAAACCCAACTAGTTAAAAAAAGTTTCTAAACAAACAGATAATAACTCAGCCCACCTCGGGAGCAAAGCAGGCAGTCTTGAGTGATATGCTCCCAGACCAGGAAGCTGCTATCCTGGGAGGAAATCAGAGCAGTAAATTTCTTGTGAAAAGCCAGTAAGACTAATAAGATATTTAGTGTTTCTTCAAAAGGTATTTGGGGCCACTTAGCAGGTGTACATCCCTTGCAACTGCCTATAAAACCCCTAGACAATGCACCAACCCTGGGCTCTCTGGCCCCCTCCTGGCCTGAGCCAGGAGCTCTGTCCTCTTGCTTTCTCTCTAAGTAAAAGCCTCTGCCTTGCTCTCCTACCTTGGCTATTTGCAAAGTTCATTCTTTGGCTCTGTAAACAAGAACCCCGGCATCAATACCAGCCATAGTGGATTAGGACACACTCCAGTTCAGTATAACCTAATTTTAACCTGATCACATTTGCTAATACTCTACTTCTACATAAGGTCATATTAACAGGTACTATGTGTAGGACTTCAGCACATGTTTTAATGGGTCAATATTCAACTCATAAAACCAAGCTAAGAAATTTAAGGTTAAAATGCAATTGAAATATGTTACATTCTAATTATCCACCTAATTCCAGTGTATATTCTTCCAACACCCCCTTATAAAGGTAGCAAATACTAGAATCTACACCATACTTTATAAATTATAAGATAAAAAGGATTGCTAGTCATGCAATTTGTTCATGTACCATTTGAAAAGAATGCAAAATACCATTGAAAAAAGAAAACCTGCAAATTTAACTACAATGCAGTCGTTTCTCAGCATTTCAATTGTTTACTTATTAAGACCCTCTTTTAGACTAAGTTCAGCATGGAATTTTTTTTTCATACATAACTTTTGTACATATATTAAAAGAAAATGAAAAGCAAAATAATTTAGTTAATAAATTCTATAGTTTTTATACTCCCAGAATCTTAGTACTTTGAGTCAACTGATACAAGAGTCAAGGTGTTTTTTTTCTCACACAAGATCATACTTGTATTATCACTGGCATGTTATCATGTAGTATGGGCAAATTAACACTATTTAGCCTACTTCAGAAATGTTACCAAACATCTAATCACCACCAACTCCTCTTCTCACGTCATTTGATTCCTGGGACGAAACACTCAGGATTACCTTCCAATCCAGTGACAACTATTCTTTAAGTTTAATACTGACAATTTCTGATCATTCCCCATATATGGAAAATAATCATCATAATAGCAATTTTAAGATAATATCACAAGAAAGAGGCATTCTAATTTCAAAGATGTCATAATGGAGAAGAAAATGTTCCTGAGAAATAAAAAATAAGGTTTCTGAACATTTTTAGTGACAGAAAATTCAGTGTTTCAAAGAGGGATCTATTCTTTAGATAATTATTCCTTTTAGAAAGTTTTCCTGATTGTTGAGCTAAACTCTGACCCAGTAGCTTTAAATGGTTTCTCTCAATTCTGCCACTTGCTATCTCACCCGAACAACTTAATGGATCTTCTAAAAGAAGGTCTTCCAATTATTTTAAGCAATTACTCAGTTCCTACTCTCTGGCCCCAGGAGTCTTCTCTCAGGTTAAGTATGTTCATTTCTTCAAAAAGATTCCTCATATCAATTCTTGAAGAAGCATTTGCTGAATGAATTTAGAATATGGGGAGGCAAGTCTTGACACAAGAGTGTGTGTGTGTGTGTGTGTGTGTGTGTGTAGTCTTCATGCACATGCGCAAGTAAGTGCTTACATGGACCTTTGCATATCCTCAGGAGCATGACTGAGAGGCCTTGCTGGTTGTACTGATACTAGGTGTAGAGGAAGTGGAATGTTCAAGAAGAGAAATGAGCAAGTTTAATATCCTTGATGCAGGGAGGTGTTTGGTGTGTTTACAAAACAGATGAAAGGCCTTGTGGCACATGGTCACAAGACCAATGAAATGCCAGCCTCTGTTGACTGGCATTAAGAATATGACATAGCTTTCAGTCACCTGCCTGTCGTGTTTTTATCCTGTAAAAGCTCTTCTGATTGTCAGTGATATTTTTAAAATGTGATATCTAAATCTGAATTCAGCCGTGCCAGTACTTTTTCTGGACATAGGAGAACAGAATGTGATGCTCAGCCTCTTGTACTTAACAATGCTGAACCTCGGAGATAAGTCTTCCTCTACTTAATTTCTTCTAGTTTGCCATACAGACACTTGAGATAATTTTGGATTCTGATTCTTTTTTTCTTTGCAAACAAAACAGTCAGCATCTCCAGTCAGTTTCCCACCACTTGCTGATGTCTTTTCATACATTTAAGTCATGATTAAAAAAATAAAAATTGAATGGGACACAGTTAAAGATCTGGTCTTCAATGTCATGTAAAATTTTCTATGTGTTGACACTGATCAATAATTCAGTATTTTTGGGGCAAGGTCATTAAGAGCTATAAATTAATCAATTTACATGGCAACAAAGTAATAATTTATTTTCATCCTTTTTTCAAAGACATAAGTAAACTTCATAGAATTTACCATATTGCATAATTACATTATTTATTTTTTGAATACTTTTTTTCTGAGTCTTTTCCACTAACTGTGAGTCTAATAGAAACTTTAAAAGTTTATGATATGATTTATTCTAAGGGAAAAATTGTGCTATCTCAGGGTACAGCTTCAAAGGAAGCTTCCTAGAAACTAAGAGCTGTTCAGTGTGATGGCAGTAGAACTTTACTTCTGTCAGTCATAGAGGTTTGCTGTTAAGATCTCTTCAAAAAATACTTCTGCAAGGTGGAGGATGAGATTCTTGGTAGTTTTCCATGCACTAAGGTGATGTTCCCTTAACAAAACACAGAAAGGTCTAGAACTATACTCTTTCTGCTCAATATAGGATTCCTCTAATAAGCAATATTTACTTGGGGTCTCCCTCTCAGATAACTAGGCAGACATGAGTAGGTTCCATGCTGTCCTAGACCAGGTTCTCCTCCTTTCCACCTACTTACTCCCTTGTCACATGACAGAACACATCCAAAAACCCTCCTGTTGATTCTTCAGTGTCTTGCCTTATCAGGGCAAAACAAGATATAAAAAGACCAACAGGGCTTCCAGACCACCAGCACAGGTTGGTGTAAGCACATGGAGACCCAAAAGGTGATCTGGAGTTACCACATGGTTCATTATACCCTGACTGTAATAAATTTACATTGCTGTCCTGGGTCCCTCTTCTCCCACCCACTGTGGGTTTTTAGGTACTTAGGAGTAAGTACCTATGCCCTAGGAAACAGGTTGTATGACCTAGAGCTGTCAATCAAAGAACTTAAGAGGTAGAGCAGGACTTCCTGCCATCTTAAATAAAAATAGAAGCCAGCCTAACCCTAATAGGAAGGCTGCTTCTGGTTTCCAAACAGCCTGCTCTCCTGTCTTCAGAAAGTGCTTTTTGCTTTAATCCAATAAATTACTTGCTGCTTACTCTTGCTATCTGTCTCTCAACTGAATTATTACCTTCAAGAAGACAAGAGTCAGGGAAACAGAACGCATCCCACTGGTAACAGCCCTTTCGTTATGTCCAAAATTTTCAATAAAAACTTGACTCCCTCCATCTTTTACTTCACAGACTGGGCCTACTCTGAGTTCTGGAGAACTACCTGCCTCCACATTGTGGGTTCTCCTCTACATCCACCATAGGCATTCCCTCAAAAAATTATCTTTCACATCTAATTCTGTCCTCTGAGTGATACAGCTATCTTCTAAAAGGCTGTCAGGATTTAGACCACTGTGTCCCAGATCTGCTTATTGTTGCCTGAAGGCTAAGTTTCTCCTTTATTCAATTGTCTTCCAGGCATTCATTCCTATTCTCTTCTCTTAATATGACCAAATAGTTCACCCATACGTTCCCTTTCTTGTAAATCTTCTCAGTGTGCCCTCTGAATCTCTAAGGCACGATCATCTGGCTCTCCTACATCTCAGCTGCCCCTCAAAATATCTCCTCATCTCTTCACTTTAGCAGAATTGTGGCAGTTGCCAGGGTGCCCTGCCTTCTCAACCACCACTTCAAGTGCTATTTTTTACACAAGTTGGTCAGATAATTATGCTCCTGGTTCACTATTTATATTTCAGAATACTAATCTTCCAGCCTTTGACAAGAAAATCTACTTTCCCGATATTCACAATAATCAGAGAAGCCAGGCTTTTCACTTCATTTACAGACTTCCTGGTCTCATCCCTTGATTTCAACAAGTGACCCCACTGATTCAATGAAAATTTTAGTTATCAAACCGACTCACAGTTTTCCTTTCCTGATGAACTCTAGTAATTCTCCCTGGAGCCTTAAACTCCTTTGTGAATGCTCCTGCCAGTATTCTGGTCTCAGTTTATTTACTTCATCATCAATCATCAATGACCTTCTCTTTCCTCAACATATTATGCATTTCAGTGATTCAATGCCAAGGTCTGATTTTAGAATTTATCACCACAAAATTCTAACTAATGTCAAAATTCTGAAAGCACACATTCAGCTCTGCACCACAGTACCCTATCCTTCCTCTCTACTTAAGCATTTCTGCTTAAATGTTTTTGAACATATAATGACCTCCACTTTATTCATGCCATCAACTTATTATTATTTATCAACAACCTCCTGTCATCACTTCCCATTTTATCCAGGTTAGCCTATGACCATCATTTTAATCAAATCCAAATGATATCGCCTGAAAGACTGGATTCACATTAAATCGTAATTCCATGTGTCAAATGGACTCTAAACACACCTTGATAATCTCAGTACTGTGCTTCTTTAAAAAGTTCACATTTCCTTCCAGATTTCCCAAGTTACTCTGCTTTCCTACTCTCCATCATTCCACCAGCTGATGATAATAATCGATACTTTAAAAATATTAAAATATATAACAGACATACCGCCATCTATTCTCACCTATAAATTTAACTGTGCACGTCTTCACTTTCTATCATCCTTTTGTATCCAACAAAGTGTATTTTTCAAAGGCGGTTGCTCAATATATAATCTTTTTCCTATTTCCTGTTGCCTTTTAAAGGGGTTTAATCTTTAATTTATCTATACCTTTTTAATCTCACAATCCTTTTAAATATTTTTCATCAGTACATGAATGCATGTGTAACTCTGGGGAGAAAATATTTTCCCAGTACTGGGCAAATTACCTTTAAAACTGAAATTAGTCAAAGGGAGAAATAAAGCAGGAGAAACCCATTCATTGCCTACAAGCAGTTATCCACTTCTTCTCACTGATGTCTATCAAGACCCTGCTGCAAAAAGGAACCTCACCCAACCTCTCCGCCCTCAATCCCTTATGTAATCACCTATTAATATGGAGATAGACTACATCTCTCCACCCCTTGGAAACACCTATTGATATGGAGATGCACTAAGGCCAGGTGAGAGTTCTGGAAATATTGCAATTTTACCCACAGCATTCTAATGTCTTTTACCCTAAAGAAAATAGAAAAGCAGTTTGGTAAATGCCTGCTTCCAGTTTTTACCTCATTTTTCTACTCTCCTTCAGTCAAAGCTCTCAAGAGTTTTATATGTAAACTTTATTATCCACATTCTCACATCCCACTCGCCTCTTGACAAGCTGCAGAGTAGATTCAGTTCCCACCAACAGGATGAAATGGCTTTTCATTTTACCAATGACCTTTAGGTTTTTGAGGCCAGGTGTTAAGGCAGGAATAATGGGTATACAATCAAGTATGGCAGCAGATACACTTGGTTCTTCTGGAGTGTAGTGGAATTCTTGGTTTCCTCCCCTACCTAGATGCCATCATTAGTGAGATGACAGCTATAGTGTATTAACATGAGTTTGGGCATTTCCTATGTTTAATCTCTTTAGGTATGTTACACATCCACTCTTAATTCTATCAGCTTCCCAAAGATATTGTAAAACACTTCTTTTTAATAAATCCTTTTTGACTTAAACAAATTAGAGGATATTTATTTATCTTCAACTGATGACTGTAATTATTAGCATTTCCATGATACCCCACTCTATTAAATATTTTCTTTTAACTATAGCCACATTCAATCTCTTTACAAATCCCCATCTTCTCCCCCACTAGTACTATAAATGCCAGAACTTACAAGTATGTTCTTATAAGTATTTTTTTTCTCTGCACATCACTATTCTATGTGATTTTGGCCTTTATTGTGGCCTTAAATCCCATCTAGATATGGTCTGAATGTTTAGACCAAAAGTCCTGTAAGCTCCAGACAGGCTCATGTTACAGAAGAGTCTCAAAATTTTGTTGATGCCCCAAATTTAATAAAAGCAAGCAGTACACATCTCCAAATTATAAAGATATGCAGGGTAACATCTTACAAACAAAAGTTCTGTTACTTAACTGGCAGACTCTATTTAAAAGAGGGATTAGTTGAAGAAGGAAAGGAGTTATGTATTATAAGCACAGGAAACAAAAGTCAAAATATGCCCCTCCTCCATGTTGAAGAGGAAAGAAAGGGTTTCTCCCTCCTCATGACAAGTACTTATCAAAAAAGGGAAATAGGCTTTGCCTTCTGGGCTGGATATGTGGTGAACTATGGAATTGTAAAGAATCAATGTCATTCTAGTTGAGGAGAGTTTTTCAGAGAAAGCTATGTACCCTATGGAGTTCAGAGGTAGATGTGAACATAAAATGAAGACTGCTTCGCTTCTGGGTAATTATGCAGACAGGAAAAATACATGAAACAAGAGGCCAGGATAAAGAGTGAGACAGAGAAAGATAGTGAGTTTAGCAGTTGGAAATCTGCGTGCCTACTCTTCAGAGGAAGAGGGATGACTGAATTTCTGGAGTCAGTTCTGTTGAGAATTTTCCTGATTTCTACTGTAACTACAAAGGTATCTTTTTCTTAACAAAGCATGAGCACTGGAAGCTTTTGGTATAGTCCTTTCTTAAAGTTGACAAGTGGAAGAGAAGTCCTCCAACATCTGTAGTTGAAAATTCAATGAATCACCTTGAAACAAAATACAGTTTTATTTGAGTAAAATTTGTATCTAGACCAGGGAGGATATAACTGCTACAAGTGGGATAGGAGATGTTCCAAGGAGTCAAGTTCCTACAAAGTTTTTATGTCTACAAGGAGACAGGTAAGAGAGACAGAACTTCAGAGGAGTACTTTTCATTTATGTAAGATAGGTTATGCAAAGAAAAGAGCTGGGGGACTTCAATATACATCCTGGCGGGCACCTGGTACTAAAGGAAATTAAGAGGAAAGGAATGCATTTTGCTCATCCTCTAACAAGAATATCTGGGTGCCAATATTCTAACTTTGAATTAACAGATTTTTTGTTTTTTCCTCATGGATGGCCATTTTAGACCCCAGAATTAAGGAAGTTTGGTACTTAGTCCTTAGAAATCCTCTTAGTGGTTCCTAGTCTAGTGGTCAGTTTTTCTTTATTTCACAGTTTTCTAACTGCAATTCACTGGGTGGGTCTCATTTAGAATAATTTTACAGGACAAACCAGACTAGCATGAAAAGCCTGTTGCTGTGAGAGGCTGATGGTAGCCACAAGGGTTTGACGTTTGTCCCATTGAGAGGATCTAATTCTTTAGTCCTAATCTCTGCAAGGGTTTTCTGTCTGCTTTGGCAAATAGAATCAGCTGGAAGTGAAGCTGCTCCAGTTTTCAGATGTGAGCCACAAAATGAAGGCAGTTTCCACTTTCTGGTTTTTGGAATATTTGCTCTTGGAAACCAGTTACCAAATAAAAATACAACTATTTTAAGACCTCTACACTGTGAGAAGAGGTGCTCAAGCCATGAAGAAACACCCTGGAAGATGAGATACCTCTTGGAGAGACAAAAAGGCCAAAGAGGCTAATATTCCATCACACTGTGAAGAAGCCACCTTCAAAGTGGCACCTCCTAATCACTCCTGCTGACAGTAGCTAAGTCAGGGATAAATCACCTAGAGGAGTTCTTCTGAAATTCCTTACCCTCAAAAAAAAAATCCTGAACTTCAGAAAATTAAGTTTTCTGAGTCACTGAGATTTGTGGTTTTGTTTGTTTGTTTTGTTACATAACAATAGATAACAAAATAATTAGAAAAGAAATCTAGGGACTATTTCAGGGAGTGAAACTTTTATCACTCATAAATTTTTTGCTTTTTTACCCTTTAACTATCTTCGTAAATACTCCAATTGTGAATCATTGGCCTGCAGGTATTTTTATTAAAAATGCTTTCTTTTCCTTTCTAGAAAATGGTGATTGTTAGCTTGCTTATGCAAATCAGGCAGTTGCTCATAACATGAAGATAAAGAGAATGACTACTTTGGAGTGTTTTCTGAATTTCAGATGTGGAAAAGGAATATAATGTGATAAATAACTCACCTTGTATTTGGATGTGAATTTTAAATAAAGCTAATTTTATACAAACAGTCATTCTAGAAAGATTTTATTTACAGAGTTTCTGTGGTTAGCAAGAAACTATCTCACCTGAATCAGCTTACCCCATGAAAATATACAGTTACAGTCATACTTAGCAAAATAATATTTTCAGTTATATGTAACATGTTATGTGTGTCAAATAAATGAGAACTCTTCCTTTAGAATTTTAATTTTGAGGGTGACTAAATGGGCACTCATTACAAAGTTAAGACTGCTGAAAATCAGTGATTTGAATTTTTAAATGTGTAGGTCCATTAAAACCTTAGTGAGAACAGAGAAAGCTCTGAATTGATGTAGGATTTTTTAGGGAAATTGCTTTGTGCAGTGTTCTGCTGTGTCCTATTTCCTTGAGATAAGCCTTCCAGGATGCAAGTTAAGAATAGAGATGGGTTGCCTAGATGCAAGGAAGAGTACGAACAGCAACAACTGAAATATAAGACTGCTGGTATCACAGTACCATTGTGTACAGCAGCGGCCTGAAAGGAGGGAGGAGAATCAGGATCTGGGCTTTTCTCTGAGTGTTGAGAATCCCCTTCAGATTTTATATCATCTGGGTGAACACTCCATGGCTTAGGTAGTAGCTGTATTATCCAAATCCATTCCTTTGGGTGGGAAAAAAAAGTTTTGCCTTCATCACAGAAGTGTGACCTTGAGGAAAAAAATCTTCAATGGATGAAAGCAAATTATTTTTAGATTTTTGATTCATCCATGAAGAACTCTAATAAGGACACTGGTGCTGCAAAATGGAGACTCTCACTTAAGTTACTTCAATACCATCCTCACTTACTGGGGATGGATGTAACATTACTGAGTAAATCACTTTCTGCTAAGAAGCAAAACAGAGTCCTCCTAACAGCAGGTTCGGGTACTCCATGACAGGGAAACGATCAGCAAGACTATGTAAACTGTATTTATAAAATGTGATTTATACACCAGCTCAGAAAAAAAATCCTAAACTTCACACTTTGTAAAATACAGTTGTATTATTTTTTACTGCAAATAAGGGAATAGCTATTCACTAGGAGGTGCCGGGTCTGCAGTTTCGAAAACTCACCAAAGGTAGGACGCAGCATTTTTAATGTCAGAGGGGATTTAGTGGGAGATTTTTGATGAGAGGAGTCACCATAGTCAAGGTCTCTTTGTGGGAGACTGCCTTGGTAAATAGCAATCAAAAAGGACCACCTCTCAGTGGACATCGGGTCACTGATGTGCCATGAATCATTCATTGAAGGTCTCCAAAGTCCCTGCTGTCCTGGGGTTGCAGGACTTCTTGGTGAATAGGAAATGAAATAAGGTTCATGTCTGATTCTTCTTTTAATGCCCTGTAGAGCTTTTCTTGGGCAGTTTTTTGCAATATTGGCTGGGTGCTGTGGAAGCAAAACAGAAACTGCTACTGCTCATACAATTGTTTCTCCTTGAATAAAAAAGACGTTTCTTTTTGTCAGCTTTATATCTTTCAAAAGCACAATAATGGTGTAGGAAAAAAAATATTTTTCTTCATACAGAACAGGAAAGGATAATAAATACAACTCATAAAAGGGAAAACAGAAGTTGTTTGATACATTTCTTACTCTTTTTGTATGAGTCTATTTTACAACTCATGACATCACTTCATTCAAATAAATGACTTGACCAAGCTGAGTCACAACCCTGAGCTTCTCACCTTTGCCCACTAATCAGAGTCAGAACTTTAATATCAGCCCTGGATTGTTGCCAAAATTGGGCACCTGGAGATACCGATCATCTTTAGATAAATGCCAGTCCTACAGAATCACCAGTGGAGTGTGGAGATCTAGGCATGTTAAAAGTATATCAGGTCAGCTTTATTCACCACCTGGTACAGCAAAACCTAGGGATCAGAGGGTGAGTGCATAATTCATCCTGCTTAGCCTCTCAGGAGACTTGTCTTTCTTTCTGTGTACACATGACTTAGGGAACATGAGTCATACAACATGAGCAGTATTCCCAAGACCTTGACACCAATTACATCTTACCCAAAAATATTTATCTAGCACATCTGAGCAATGCACACTTAATAATTGGGGAAGAGAAAGTTTGCCAAGGAAAACAGATATTAGGTTGCATAATTTGTAACAATTCATGTATTGATTATTCCTATTATGGTAATTAATAAGTGGATGATGCCTCTTTCACTTAACACCACCCTGGTATTCATTTTATTCATGTTCACGAGTTTACCCTCTCCTCTATATTTCAAACTTTAACATGGAACATAATAACTTTCATAAAATAACCACATTTCCAATGTACTCAAAGAAATCCAAGTTTAAACAAAAGAAGCAAAAATGCCAAATCCTCCTGAATTGCTGAGAGAGTATATTAGTTCTTGTATTTAAAAACAAGATTGGGAACTAGGGTTTTAAATTCAACTAGTGTCTCAGATTAAACATATAAATATATTTAATTGTTAGGTGATTTGGGATCTTTTGTAAAAGACATGAGAATATTGTCATGGTGATAATATATTTTGTATAAAGTGAAAACTGGAAAAATAAGAATCTTGGCTATTTCCCAAAGTACTGTAAAATAGGATGAAAAAGCTATAGATAGTTTCACAATTTTAACAACTAGAAGAATTCCTTTTAAAGGGTTCTTTCCTTCAAAATTAGAAATAAACACTTAATCTCTGGATATAAATAGTACTTAGCATGACATTAAAAATCATTTCTGAAGTTATATAAAGACCTAATGGCATATAAGATTTTTTTAAATTTTTTTTATTGAAGGGTAGTTGACACACAGTATTATATTAGTTTCAGGTGTGCAACACAGTGATTTAACATTTATATACATGATAATTCTAGGTACCAGCTATCACCATACCAAGTTGTTACAATATTTTGACTATATTGCTTATGCTATACATTATATCCCGGTTACTTATTTATTTTACAATTGAAAGTGTGTACTTTTTCTTTTTTTTTTTTTTCGTGAGGGCATCTCTCATATTTATTGATCAAATGGTTGTTAAACACCATAAAATTCTGTATAGGGGGGTCAATGCTCAATGCACAATCATTAATCCACCCCAAGCCTAATTTTCGTCAGTCTCCAATCTTCTGAAGCATAACGAACAAGTTCTTACATGGAGAACAAATTCTTACATAGTGAATAAGTTACATGGTGAGCGTTACAAGGGCAGTCTTCACAGAGGCTTTTGGTATTGATCATGCATTATGAACTATAAACAGTCAGTTCAAATATGAATATTCATTTGATTTTTATACTTGATTTATATGTGGATACCACATTTCTCCCTTTATTATTTCTAATAAAATGCTGAAGTGGTAGGTAGATACAAGATAAAGGTAGAAAACACAGTTTAGTGTTGTAAGAGAGCAAATTAGATGATCAGGTGTGTGCCTGTAGACTATGTGTTAATCCAAGCTAGACAAGGGCAATAAAACATCCACGTATGCAGAAGATTTCTCTCAGAGCAGGGGGTGGGGAGGTTCTAAGCCTCACCTCTGTTGATCCGCATTTTCTCACCTGATGGTTCCCCTGCGACTGTGCCTGTCTTAGGTTGTTCCTCCCTTGAGGAATCTTACCCGTCTCTGGCTAACCAGTCATCTTCTGGGGCCATACAGGGAAATGTTAAGTTGGTAAGTGAGAGAGAAGCCTTATTGTTTGAAAAGGTTAGCTTTTTACTTCTTTGCATATTTTATGCCCTGTGGCTTCTATGCCCAGCATTTGTCTTGAGGTGTCTTTACCACTTGGAGGAATTATGATACTCGGTAAATTCGATATGAGGCACGAATTCTACTTAAGGGTTATAATTAGGAAGGAAGAAGAGAAGCTATAGAAGTAGCAGGTGAAAGAAAACCTGGGAAGATTGATTATTTCCTTGACATACCTTCTTGTAGAGTAACTTCAGCATGTATAGGTTTTAAACTACAAATTAAATTGCACACACACATTAAAATAATAGGAGTACAGTTACGTAACCAAAGCATACCTGTAATTACCAGCTATCTCCAGTGAAACCAAGAAAACCAGTTAGGCACCTTAGGAATTTGTGAAAACTTATCTATAATATGGTGAATATTGTCCAACTGAACTTGAACAGACTGAGAGAAATCAGACAAATTAAAACAACCCATTCCTGGGGACTGTTCACATCCCATATGTTCTTTTAACAGTAAATAGTCTGTAGTTGTAAGATTTTGGAGCCCTACAATTTGCACTTCTCCTAATTCTTGGTTGAGTTCCAATAGCTTAGATCCAGTCAAATTTGTTGTTTTGCTGTATGCACAGGCCAGCTTAGATATCTCCTTCTTCATTCCCATGGCAAGTCCAGGAACTAGTGGGATGAGTGCATCTACACCTGTAGCAGTGCATGGATCTTTGTTGGGGTTTTTTGATGGTCATCTTCTGGCATGAGTCTTCCCGAGTGTGCTGATGTTGGAAGTTCTTTTTCATATCGTATCTTAGTTCATTTTCGGGGTAGCCAAATTAGGCTTTGATCCTCTGTATAAACACAAACAGACCCTATGCCTACACTTTTACATGCCCTTTATATCATTGTGTAGAACTCATTGGAGGTCACCACACAGGAACTGCTTTTTTTTTTTTTAATCATTAATCTACACTTACATGATGAATATTTTGTTTATTAGACTCTCCCCTATACCAGGTCCCCCCTATAGACCCCTTTACAGTCACTGTCCATTAGCGTAGCAAAATGTTGTAGAATCACTACTTGTCTTCTCTGTGTTGTACAGCCCTCCACTTTCTCCCACCCCCCCATGCATGCTAATCTTAATACCCCCCTTTTTCTCCCCCTACCTTATCCCTCCCTACCCACCCATCCTCCCTAGTCCCTTTCCCTTTGGTACCTGTTAGTCCATTCTTGAGTTCTGTGATTCTGCTGCTATTTTCTTCCTTCAGTTTTTCCTTGTTCTTATACTCCACAGATGAGTGAAATCATTTGGTATTTCTCTTTCTCCACTTGGCTTGTTTCACTGAGCATAATACCCTCCAGCTCCATCCATGTTGCTGCAAATGGTAGGATTTACCCTTTTCTTATGGCTGAGTAGTATTCCATTGTGTATATGTACCACATCTTCTTTATCCATTCATCTATCAATGGACATTTAGGTTGCTTCCAATTCTTGGCTATTGTAAATAGTGCGGCGATAAACATAGGGGTGCATTGGTCTTTCTCATACTTGATTGCTGCATTCTTAGGGTAAATTCCTAGGAGTGCAATTCCTGGGTCAAATGGTAAGTCTATTTTGAGCATTTTGATGTACCTCCATACTGCTTTCCACAATGGTTGAACTAATTTACATTCCCACCAGCAGTGTAGGAGGGTTCCCCTTTCTCCACAGCCTCGCCAACATTTGTTGTTGTTTGTCTTTTGGATGGCAGCCATCCTTACTGGTGTGAGGTGATACCTACCTGTAGTTTTAATTTGCATTTCTCTGATAATTAGCGATGTGGAGCATCTTTTCATGTGTCTGTTGGCCATCTGTATTTCTTTTTTGGAGAACCATCTGTACAGTTCCTCTGCCCATTTTTTAATTGGATTATTTGTTTTTTGTTTGTTGAGGCGTGTGAGCTCTTTATATATTCTGGACGTCAAGCCTTTATCGGATGTGTCATTTTCAAATATATTCTCCCATACTGTAGAGTTCCTTTCTGTTCTATTGATGGTGTCTTTTGCTGTACAGAAGCTTTTCAGCTTAATATAGTCCCACTTGTTCATTTTTGCTGTTGTTTTCCTTGCCCGGGGAGATATGTTCAAGAAGCGGTCACTCATGTTTATGTCTAAGACATTTTTGCCTATGTTTTTTTCCAAGAGTTTAATGGTTTCATGACTTACATTCAGGTCTTTGATCCATTTTGAATTTACTTTTGTATATGGGGTTAGACAATGGTCCAGTTTCATTCTCCTACATGTAGCTGTCCAGTTTTGCCAGCACCATCTCTTGAAGAGACTGTCATTTCACCATTGTATGTCCATGGCTCCTTTATCAAATATTAATTGACCATATATGTCTGGGTTAATGTCTGGATTCTCTAGTCTGTTCCATTGGTCTGTGGCTCTGTTCTTGTGCCAGTACCAAATTGTCTTGATTACTATGGCTTTATAATAGAGCTTGAAGTTGAGGAGTGAGATCCCCCCTACTTTATTCTTCTTTCTCAGGATTGCTTTGGCTATTCAGGGTCTTTGGTGGTTCCATATGAATTTTTGAATTATTTGTTGCAGTTCATTGAAGAATGTTGCTGGTAGTTTCATAGGGATTGCATCAAATCTATATATTGCTTTGGGCAGGATGGCCATTTTGACGATATTCATTCTTTCTAGCCACGAGCATGGGATGCGTTTCCATCTGTTAGTGTCCCCTTTAATTTCTCTTAAGAGTGACTTGTAGTTTTCAGAGTATAAGTCTTTCACTTCTTTGGTTAGGTTTATTCCTAGGTGTTTTATTTTATTTGATGCAATTGTGAATGGAGTTGTTTTCCTGATTTCTCTTTCTGTTGGTTCACTGTTAGTGTATAGGAAAGCCACAGATTTCTGTGTGTTGATTTTGTACCCTGCAACTTTGCTGCATTCGATATCAGTTCTAGTAGTTTTGGGGTGGAGTCTTTAGGGTTTTTTATGTACAGTATCATATCATCTGCAAATAGTAACAGTTTAACTTCTTCTTTACCAATCTGGATTCCTTGTATTTTTTTGTTTTGTCTGATTGCCATGGCTAGGACCTCCAGTACTATGTTAAATAACAGTGGGGAGAGTGGGCATCCCTGTATAGTTCCCGATCTCAGAGGAAAAGCTTTCAGCTTCTTGCTGTTCAATATAATGTTGGCTCTGGGTTTTTCATAGATGGCCTTTATTATGTTGAGGTACTTGCCCTCTATTCCCATTTTGCTGAGAGTTTTTATCATGAATGGATGTTGAACTTTGTCAAATGCTTTTTCAGCATCTATGGAGATGATCATGTGGTTTTTGTCTTTCTTTTTGTTGATGTGGTGGATGATGTTGATGGACTTTTGAATGTTGTGCCATCCTTGCATCCCTCAGATGAATCCCACTTGGTCATGGTGTACGATCCTTTGATGTATTTTTGAATTCGGTTCACTAATATTTTGTTGAGTATTTTTGCAGCTACGTGCATCAGGGATATTGGTCTGTACTTTTCTTTTTTGGTGGGGTCTTTGCCTGGTTTTGGTATTAGGGTGATGTTAGCTTCATAGAATGAGTTTGGGAGTATCCCCTCCTCTTCTCTTTTTTGGAAATCTTTAAGGAGAATGGGTATTATGTCTTCCCTGTATGTCTGATAAAATTCTGAGGTAAATTCATCTGGCCCGGGGGTTTTGTTCTTTGGTAGTTTTTGATTACCACTTCAATTTCATTGCTGGTAATTGGTCTGTTTAGATTTTCTGTTTCTTTCTGTGTCAGTCTTGGAAGGTTGTATTTTTCTAGGAAGTTGTCCATTTCTCCTAGGTTTCCCAGCTTGTTAGCATATAGGTTTTCATAGTACTCTCTAATAGTTCTTTGTATTTCTGTGGGGTCTGTCGTGATTTTTCCTTTCTCGTTTCTGATACTGTTGATTTGTGTTGACTCTCTTTTTCTCTTAATAAGTCTGGCTAGAGGCTTGTCTATTTTGTTTATTTTCTTGAAGAACCAGCTCTTGGTTTCATTGATTTTTGCTATTGTTTTATTCTTCTCAATTTTATTTATTTCTGCTCTGATCTTTATTATGTCCCTCCTTCTGCTGACCTTAGGCCTCATTTGTTCTTCTTTTTCCAATTTCGATAAATGTGACATTAGACCTTTCATTTGGGATTGTTCTTCCTTTTTTAAATATGCTTGCATTGCTATATACTTTCCTCTTAAGACTGCTTTTGCTGTGTCCCACAGAACTTGGTGCTTAGTGTTGTTGTTGTCGTTTGTTTCCATATATTGCTGGATCTCCATTTTGATTTGGTCATTGATCCATTGATTATTTAAGAGCGTGTTGTTAAGCCTCCATGTGTTTGTGAGCCTTTTTGCTTTCTTTGTACAGTTTATTTCTAGTTTTATGCCTTTGTGTGTTTGTGGTAGGCAAATTCCCTCAACTTTTGCTTGTCTGGGAATTGTTTAATTCCTCCTTCATATTTAAATGATATTCGTGCTGGATACAGTAGTCTTGGTTTGAGGCCCTTCTGTTTCATTGCATTAAGTATATCATGCCATTCTCTTCTGGCCTGTAGGGTTTCTGTTGAGAAGTCTGATGATAGCCTGATGGGTTTTCCTTTGTAGGTAACCTTTTTTTTCTCTCTGGCTGCCTTTA
Source organism: Manis javanica (assembly GCF_040802235.1). Lineage (NCBI taxonomy): Eukaryota > Metazoa > Chordata > Mammalia > Pholidota > Manidae > Manis > Manis javanica. The sequence goes on from NC_133166.1 coordinate 58,989,640, forward strand.
ATACTTTGTCCTTGTCTTTGATCTTTGCCATTTTAATTATTATGTGTCTTGGTGTTGCCCTCCTTGGATCCCTTGCATGGGAGTTCTGTGTACCTCTGTGGCCTGAGAGGCCATTTCTTCCCCTAGTTATGGGAAGTTTTTGGCAATCATTTCTTCAAAGACACTTTCTATCCCTTTTTCTCTCTCTTCTTCTTCTGGTATTCCTATAATGCATATATTGTTCCTTTTTGATTGGTCACTCAGCTTTCTTAGAATTCTTTCATTCATGGAGATCCTTTTATCTCTCTCTGCATCAGCTTCTCTGCATTCCTGTTCTCTGTTTTCTAGACCATTAATGGTCTCTTGCATTTCGTCCATTCTGTTTTGAAGTCTTTCCAGGGCTTGTTTTATTTCTGTATTCTCCTTTCTTAGTTCTTGCATATTTCTCTGCAAGTCCATCAGCATGGTTATGATTTTTGCTTTGAATTCTTTTTCAGGAAGACTGGCTAAATCTATCTCCCCAAGTTCCTTCTCAGGAGAAGATGTAGCAGATGCCGAAGCTGTCTGGGTTAGTCTTGTCTGGATCATATTTTTTTGCCTTTTCATGTTGACAGTTGCTATTGACTGTCAGCTGGGAGGGCCAAACTTTTCACTTGCTACTGGCCTTTCTTTACTGGGACAACTGCGACCCCTAGTGGCTTGTGTTGGGTAATTGCGTGTAGGCTGGGTCTTTGTGTCTTGCCCGGCTGAAGTGTAGGAATTTTCCTTTCTGCCTTTCTGTGGGCATGTTTTGCCTTAGGCTGTTTCTCTGCTTTCGCCGTTCCGGGAGGGGTAATGGACTTGGAGGGGGGGGCTGTTTGGCTGTTTACCTCCATGAGGGGTCTCAGAGCTGTTGCTCAGGGGGTTAGTGCGCCCAGTTTTCCCTGTAATTTCCAGCCACTGGGCTGTGACCTGTGTTGTTTCCGTCTGGCTGTTAAATCCCTGTCCCTTTAAGACTTTCAAAGAGCACTGGCTTTTGTTTGTCACAGGGGCATCAGCTTCGGCATCCCCTCAGAGGTCTTGCTGCCCTATTTCCCTAGTTTCCAGCCCTCCACGCATGCACTGTGTCTGCGCTCTGGTGCAGGTGGCTGGGGCTGGGTGTTTAGCAGTCCTGGGCTCCCTCTCCCTCCTGCCGGGAGCTGGGGGGAGGCATGCTGGGGTCCCGCCAGCAGGGGCTTGTATCTTACCCCTTTCACCAGGCGCCGGCCTCTCGCACGTGTCTATGTAGTCAGGCTGTTGTCCTGTGTCTTCTGGTCTCTCTTTTAGGATTAGTTGTTTTGTTGTATTTTCAAAAATATATATGTTTTTGGGAGGAGATTCCCACTGTCCTACTCACACCGCCATGTTGGCTCCGCCTTGTGGCGGCATATAAGATTAAAGAGGTGATGTTGGTACTGAAGTTCTGGTATCATTTGATTAATACGTTATATAGCTTATATTAATAAGAACTGATTATATATATATAATATATATATATATATATATATATTATATATATATATATACTACCCTAGAGAGCTCCTAAGGATGTTGACCATCAAAAACTCCTGGTTTTGCAAGGGTATGCTGCTTGGCTAGAAGTTAATGATCAGAACATTCTCTGCATTAAACCCTCCCAATGTTCCCATTGCTTTCCATTTCACAGTTACTTCTGGAAAGTGGCAGAAAGTAGGCTGCCTCATAAACAAACAAGGGCAAGTGGCCTGACTCCTCTGAAGACAGATTGCCAAGGATATTGTCATTCTTCAGCAACAAAGATCTTGGGGTATGTCTTCTTATGCATAAGTCTCACCAACAGAATTCCACTTTTTACTTTGCCAAAGTGGGTTGTTTTGCCTAAGGTTTATAAGAATTCCAAGATTGACAGACATTCTTGAAGTGTTGAGGAGGAAGACAATCACAAAATTAACTCCTGGAAGAAATAACACACTGAAAAAGCACTAGACTTTGAACAACACAAATCAACAAGTATGGGGGAGAGTCTGAAGGAAAATAACCTCTATGCAACTTTATGCAGAGAGATTATCAGGTCCTGGCTTCTGGGGCTCAGAATGATTGCTGAATTTCTTAAGGATATTCAACATAGGGATGAACTGGAATTGATATATAACTTTGTTTTTTGAGCCAGTGCTGTTCCCTGGAATCCTTTTCATCTTAATTTTGGGAATCTTAGGCCAAATTTTCTTTTTCCCTCTCCTACCTCCTTATTTGGAGTTTCCTATAAATTCCTTTATTTTTAATGCAGTGCACAGTGCTTAGCTTCTCTCAGGTCCTGGAGAAAGGAAGACTTAAACAGCTGAAGACATCATTTTGTGTTTCATAGAGATATTAGAAGAACTTTGAAAGAAGATACAACTTTAGATCCAGAACCCTATTTTGAAAATGAGCATCAGGATTGATACTGGGAGTTTTCTCTGGGTTCACCGACTAGGAGGTGGCTGAGAAAGATGGCTCCTTCTTTTCCAGCAGGAAAGCCTAAAATAATCCACATTATCTACGGCTTTCCTTCCCCTCAATGGGAGCAGACACATCCAAACTTAATGTCCCATTGGTTGAGGAGCCGTCAAGTTCTCCAAGTGCTAGACAAGGGCCTCTATTTTATTGTAGCTCCGGGAGTAAGGCAGTTACCTACTAGGGGCAAGTTCACTATGAATCTGATGAAACTCAAGGAGGACAAGGGGAAGGGCAGGTTGGGAGAAAGGGATTTGATTGCTCATAGCTCACTCAGGTTCCTAAGCCAGCCCCTCCTCTGGCCATCCCCTGTGGCTGCACACAAGCTAGCTTCCCCTACCAGCCCCTTCTGGGAGAAACTCCATGGGCAAGTCTGGTGGGCACCAGAGAATTATGTACCAGGAATGGAGGGAAGAGAGAATGGCTGTTTTTTCCACCCTTTGCCAAGGCAGCAGCAGCAGCAGCCCTGCTCTGACCCATTGATATGTACATGGACCCTTATCCACACAGCACTATGCAAGCTGGTGGAAATTCTGGGAGGAAACTTCCATTTTCCCCACAGTTATGCAATCCTCTAAACCTCTAGACCCAAAAATCAGACTAACTACTGAGCTCAGATTGTTTCTATGAACCCTGCTCCATGTAAGTCTCTCATAGCCTATGAAAAAAAGGAGAAAAGTGCGAAGTAGAGTGACATCCTTCTATGCAAGTCCAACAACGTGATATATCCAGGCCTATGCATGTCTTTTTATGGGATGCCAAGAGAGAAGAAAAACTATACTCTGCTCACCCTTCTGCCTCTGAGTCCATCATATACCAAATAATGTCCTGGGTTTCATCTTTGAAAAGATTCTCACTGGTCCAAATTCTGAGGTCTCTTTAAAAGGGATTCATGGCCCAGAAGAACACAGGGAGCAAAATGCAAATGCTACATAATACAAAACTATTCAAAATTAGTAGGCCCATTTGAACCAATAATTATTCTTCTGAAAATGATCTTAAATAAGTAGGTAGAAATAGATATACATAAGAAAAACATAAAGTGGTTGGCTACAATTTTCACAAAAATAGAAACTGGAAAAAGATTGCCTATATTAAATAAAAATAAATTGGAAATACTCAATTTATTCAGTGTATTCATTTAGCCCTACCCATATAACAAACACTTCTGGTCACTGAAGATAAAGGACTGGATAATTATGGTGATGGAATCCTACATAGCTGTTATGTTTCTTGTTTTAAAGAATATCTGCTATAGTAAGACACATACATATACATACATATATATACATAGAGAGAGAGAGATGTACAAAATTATGTATTTACTACTAATGCTTCTTTTAGAAAATAGATATTTAACAAAAGTATGACAACACTAGGGAGTAAATTCAACAAAATATTACCAATGGCATCTCTGGAATTAATCTTAATTCTATTTGCTTATTTGTGTGTTCAAATTCCTGATATAAACATTTATTCCTTTCTAATTCAAAATAAAATTTAAAAACTTAATGGAAATAAATTATATTTGTTAATTAATTAATTAATTTATTTATTTATTTATTACTGCCTACGTGAGTGGCTCCTTTGAGTCTAATATTGACAGGATAGCCTAATGGCTGAGCATAGATTCTTTACACCTTGTAGCTTGGTTCAAATCCCGTTTATACTTGTAATTAGACATGTGACTTTGTGACAGTTAAATTGGATTCACAGTACCTTTGTTCCCTCATTTTTAAATGTAAACAATTGAAGCATCTAACTGTTAGACATCTAACCTTGAGAAAATTAAATGACCATAGTTCTCATTTGAAAATAAGGGAAATAGAAGTATCTAAATCATAGTTTTCTAATGAAGATTAAATGAGTTAATTTAAATAAGGCAAATATTGCCTGGCATATAATAAGTCCTCAGCACATGTTGTCTCTCATTTTTATTGACAGATTTTAAGATACAAATAGTACATAATATTTAGATACAGATAACTTCTCATCATACAAAAATATTCAAAAAATTCTAAAAACTCAGTCGATTTTGTGCTAATATTTGGTATAACAACTCTTTCCTCTGGATTTGATTGCCAAAAGTGAGTCCTAATACCAGGTTGTCATGTCTAGGGCTGTGCCACAGTGTGGCACCAAAAAAAATGTGATTTGTGAGAATGTATAACTGTATCTGTGTGATAATGCCTAGAATAAGAGAGGAAATACTTCCTTAACTCTTATAATGGAAGGAGAACTTTTATTACAAAACAGCGGTCATTAACTAAAAGCTACCTACTGGCATATGAAAAGGAGTCTTTCTTGAGCATATAGAACCTCAATAAATATTTCTAGAATGAATGGAAGCTAAATTTTCTCATTACTCTTCATATCTAGCAAGTTTTCAAAATAACTTGTTAGGAAAGAGTATAAAACCTAAATGTGATTTATTCCCACTAGGATGTTTAAACATTTTAACAGTAGCTTGTTAACAAAGGGCCACATGGTGGAAGCTGCTCAGGCTGAGAGTGCGGGTGGAGATATTGATAAGGGCCTGGCTATACCTATTTAAGTTTTTTTAAACCTACCAATAAAAACAAGACAAATATAAAAGAAGGATATAATGAACTTAGGCCATGTCCGGGGAAGAATGTGAACCCTGTAGTACTCAGCCAATGAGGAACCAGGGGAGGGACTCTCGCACTGGAAGATAAATTATTGGTGCCAAACTCCCCAGGCGTGCCTGCCCAGACACCCGATCTTGCAAGACCGTCATTTAAGCCTCGCTCCGCTGTTCTCTTTGTCTCCGCGTCCACTTACTGAATTTGGACCAGTGAGTGTGTTTCTCACAAACTTAATAGGAAAGAAAACTTTGATACAGTATTGCATATTTATTTGACCCAAATCTTGCAGTGACTCTGTCAGAGTCTGACTTTGAACTTTGTTTTTTCTGGTTCTAAACTATACAATTTCCATAGTTAAGATACCACCCATTCTCCATATGGAGGCATATTAATTTTTACTAGTGAATGTGGTAGTCTTGATCACTAGGTTGAAATTATCCAGACCATCATTATCCCTCCATATGACATGGAGAACTCTTCTGTAAGTAGAGTTTTAGTGCTGGGGTAAGAAGATTGTAGAAACTGCGACAGCCAATATCACCTGCACATGATGTTGAAGTCCTGGCAAGTACCTACAGCAGAGCCCTTTTCAACTTTCAATGAGTAATGAAAATAATTCATTTTAAGAGAGCAAGCTCTCCCTCTGTTTGCCAAACTTCAAATTAATACCACCACCCTTAATTCAGAATCTGACATCAATTTCTTATTCCATATTTTAAAATAACTTTTATGAAAGTTGTTGTCATTGTAAAAGTCTGAACTGACAAAGAGCTTTTAAAAGGATTTCAAAGTATGCTTTCATCGCACATCGATAAGATCACTTATGAGAATATTAATGCCAAAATATACCTTTCTCAAAAATAACCAATCCTTAAAAAAAAAAGTTAAAGGAAATGGCTTTGGCATTCATCTGCTCATCTTCATTGAAAGATTCAATGTCAATCGCCTGATTTTCTTTTCTCTTTGCTTTTCATCACACTCCCCTCTCCCCATATGCCCATCTCACTTCTTTATGTAGCAGGAATATATTGTTCTCTTTTTTTACTCTTAACTGTCTTTGCTCTACCTCTCCTCTGTGATTACCAGGCTTCACAAATAGAACTGAAATATGAGTGAAAATGACCTAATAAGGATTTCCTATTCAGAAAAATTTGTCTTCAGTGTGTTTGATCATTTCTCCTGAGAAAAAGACATTCAAAGTCTTACCCCAGCCATCTCTGAGCAAAACACTTCAAATTGGCCAACAGTTGCATAAAGGAAAGTGAGAAACTGACATGAACAAAAAGATTTCCTGCAGCGGTAAACACAATGATGCTTTATATTGATAACACTCAGAGGGCAATTCCTGCATTTCTGGCAAAGGCCATTTGAAGTGCAGGTTAACAATGAGATCTAGCCCTTTAAGATAGTATGTATGAATAACACGTTGGTTTGCATTCATCAGGTGGCTTTTAGATTGTTCTATTTTTAAAAAAAGAAACAATATAACTTAGTTGAAATACCTATGCATTACACTAAATCTTGTAAACAGATGATTGGTCCAAGGGAATAAAGTTTTCTTTCTTACAAGAAGTTTTAATTGACATCTCAGAGAGAACAAATGCCCTAAAAATACTTCTCAAAAAATTTTATCCACTATTACTACAATGAGATGAAAGAGAATATATAACCATGCTGGGATCTGGCTAAGTAGCAGGAAATCCCTTTACATTTATGTTAAAGATTCATGTGAATTTACATTCTATTCCTTTGTAGTATCCACATTTAAATCCTAAAAATTAGGTTTTAAATTATTTAGCTTAATTTTCCCTCCAGTCGTTGAGGAAAAAAAAATTCTGCTAAAAAGTGCATCATTGTTTATCATCTGCTTGCCTGCATCCTTGTGGTTTAAACATACATCCTAGTTTAAGTAAAGACCAAAGAAGTTGTTGTTTCAAACAGCTGAAGAAAAACCCACATTGTTATTTTGGACAAGATACAGTCTATCCTCCTTTATATATTAGATTATTAAATGCACATTAAAAGATGTTCATTCCTTCAGTTAGTTAACAATTATTTATTGTGTGCTTGTTATGGGTGCATTCTGTGAATGAGGCTAATAAACAAAACAATGAAGTTGCCCTCATAGTGTTTGTATGTTATGGCAATTGCAGACAGCAATGTAGATAAACAGACAAGCCTCTCAACCAATTCACCAACCAGATAGTTATACATTGCCACAAGACTCTGGAGGAAATACACAAGGTGATGAGATAAAATCTGAAGAAGCCAATTTTAATAATAAACCCTAAGAAAGCATTTTTGAGAAGGCAATGATTGTTGTAATACCTGAAAGACAAGAAGAAGACAACTGTGCAAACCTGTGAATCCTGACACTTTTTTTTTCATGGGTGAGAAAGCCAGATTTAAAGTCAGAGACACTTTTTTAAGAAATTGATTATTGGGTCTTTTTAGCTTCTTGGTTTAAAGATCAGCCAGAAGCTGTTCTCAGTTGTGACTGCTTTATTGGTTTCTATATAGAAAGAGGGGCTTTCTACAACTATACATAATAATATATATGTACCAAAATCAAGTATAAGGATATTCTGAAATAAGAACCCTCCAATAAAGCCTTTGCTAATGGGATTAATACCTAGAATGCACTAAACTGTTCTAAAAGGTTGGCAGAAATGTTATCTCAAGGTGCTTTACTCCAGAAAATGTGACATAGCTATATTGGAAGGTTCATATTTCAGAATTTCATACTTGATTTTTGTACATACAGATTATTATATATGTTTCCTGAGGAAAACATGGGAAGAAAAAAATGTTGTTTTATCATAAAGTGAAAGAATCCTTTCTCACTCTTTCAATGAAGTTAAGCACACAGAACCACCACCCCCCCTCACCCCCCCCACACACATTCAACTTCAGGCATTTTTCTTCAAATGGAATTTCACATGGAAAATAAATGCTACCAAAAAATATGTACAAACAGAAAAATTCTGATGAATTCAAATTTGGAGGCCAGGTTGCCTCCCAAATGGGCTATTTCCTGCCATGTTTCATGTTCCTTACTTCCTTTCTCTAGCAGCAGACTGAACAATTTGACAATTGTCATTGTCCACCCTGGGTTCCTGAGAGTTTCCTAAAGTGATACACAGGTCCATAAGAATCTTTCCTTTTTTACACCTATGATTTTGAACAGAAGTACCTATTAAATGTTATAAACTGCAAGCACACTGATGCCTTGAAGGGAATTGAGATTATCAATGCATTCTTAATTCTAATAATTTCAGCAGTGTATTAGAGCAGGATGTTCCACATAATTTTACCTTCTACATCTTATGTCACAAAATTCTCTTTTTTTATTCTAGTAAAGATCTAATTCTAGCATTTGTTAGTTTAGAATACATGATAAAGTCACCTTTTCAAAATGTTAAATAATTTCTAATCATTCTCCTCTCAAGACAAAATTATTCCATTTTTCAAAATTTACCTTTGGAGTTTGAGCAAAAATCCAAAAATGAGTCTCATCATATTGTTATTAGCAGTGATGTACACAATTTTAAATATACCCCCGAATTTACGAGTCCCTCAAGGAAAAATCTCCTTTTAGAAAAGTTTTTCAAATAATTTTTATTCCATGAACACGTTTGGTTTAAAGAAGAACAAAAAATATCTGATATGTTATGGTATATTTTCTGAAGCAGGTTTTACTATGTTATCTAGTTTACCAACTCCTAGAATGGTTCAATTAGAATACTGTGGTGGACACTTGCTATTATCTAAGGCAGTGCACTGCACTTTTACTGTAACTCTGGGGGAAAAATATTTTCCCAGCCTGGGGCAAAATACCTTTGAAACTGAAATCAGTCAAAGGGAGAAATAAAGTGGGAGAAACCCATTTATTGCTAACAAGTAGTCATCCACTTCTGTTTGCCTGTGCCTTTTGCAACCTGGCTACAAAAAGGGACCCCACCCAACCTCCCTAGTCCAGATATACCCTTGCTTGCCCTGGTAATCACCTGTTGATATGGAGATGAACTAAGGCCAGGCAAGAGATTCTGGAAATATTGCAATTTTACCCACATTTACCAAGCATTTTCTGGTGGCTTCTAAAGCATAATCAAACTTCAGAACAACTTACCTAAACTGTGGATTGGTTTATGGTCACTGCAATCAATCTTATAGAGAAAAAGTTATGAACATAAATTATTTTCAATAAAGGATTTTATATACAAGTGTTGTCATGTGGCTCTTTATAGTGAGAAGGTTTGTTAACTGCTTACTTTCTACAGTGAAACAGGTTTAAGAGATGTGCAAGTAATATAGGAAGTCAGAGTAGCTTTATAAAAACAGTGTCTTTCTTTCAGGAAAGTTAGATCTATTAGCAGTTTCTTGATAGTAATCTTATGTGCAATAAAACAATTTTTAATCCGTTATTTAAGACTCATCACTGAATTTTCAGGATGAGTACTAGTTTTCTCCCTAGACCATGTATCTTCTGTTTTTTCCATAAAAAAAAAAATTTCTCCTGATATGGCATAAGAACACTACATATATCCCTTCAAGTGAGTGAAAAAAAAGTAAGATCCAGAAAAAATTTTAAAAGTTAACTCATGGAAATTGCTTTTGTTTGTTTTTGCAGGATTATTTTTCTTGTTATTCCATGCAATATGCTATTTTAGGCATACACCTAAAACAAGCAATGAAGTTTATATACTTTAAAACAATGTATTATAAAATATTTTCTTCTGAATAATTTTTGACTCAATACTTTCAGGAAAGAATTAGAGGCAATGTTATACAGACTTCCATTGCTAGATGAATGGAAATTAGCAAAAGAATTCAGTGAAGTAGGAAAATTTAATGCAATTTTTATTATTATTCTTGTTTTATATTCTTTTATTAATATTCTTGTATTGCACTTCATGAATTGATATCTAGGTCAAAATTTTTTAGCAACTTAGGATTCCTTGAATAAGTAAAGCTACTTATTTAATACAACTATAGTTATCTTCAAATATTTAATAGTCTATTTTTAGGAAAACATCACAGCTCACTTAGTTAATAGAAGATAATTGTCCAATTTTAACCAAAAGCTGATTTAAAAAAAAATTCAAACAATTTCCATGGTATTTGAACACCTGAGTTTTCAGTAAGAAAATACTTCTTACTGAGAAGGAAAATGTGGCTAAACAAAAAGAACAGAAATTATTAAACAATTTGCTCTTAGTAGTTTCCCAAGTTCCTTTTTCATTATTCTACCAGCTAGAAAGAACAAGAAACCTACATAAAGTTTATGATACTCAGAAAGCTTGGCTAGGATAGATTAATTAAAAGCAAACCTTTTCTTCAAATATATAGGACCCACTACTGACATAAGCACTCATCTTCAAATTTGACTCTTTCAGAAGCATACACCTTGCCATTTCCAAGGTAATTTCAAATCGCTGTGTATTTTAAATAAAAAGTGTGGTGAGGGGCTCTCTCACACTTTTGCATACAATCTTGTGATTTATGGGAGAAATATACTAGAAATAGATTCCCACCAGGACTAGTTTAATGTTCTCTATCTATGCATAATTCTGGTATATTTAGTTATTTTCTTTAGAAAACTTTATACCATTTGCCCAGAAAAACATAAACCTGAATTATCTTTTAACAGATTTCTTTGGTTTATGTAGAACTATTCTTGGGAAAGAAAATCTGGAACAGGAAAACGGGAAAAGGACAAAAGACGAGAAAAGATCTAAGAACTAGCCATAGAAAAATTTAAATATACAAGTGTTATTTCTCTCAACAACTTACCATGCAAGCTAAATGAAAATGAAACTGTGGATATAAGTACCTCCTAATACTCTGAAACTTCCTTGTGACAGCTATGGCCTTTGGGGTAGATTCAGTGATATTGGCCAGAGCTGAGGACAAGTTGATAAAGATCTTTTCATTTGTACTTAGTCCAAGCCCGAGGAAAGTGGAACTCTGCAAATACTTCTTACCCAGAAGGGGTTAATATCTGCTGATTAGCTTCTTTGGATACAAGTTTACAATACAAGTTTGGAGGAAAGGATTAATGCTTTGTTTCTGATTTGTTTTGGAGTGACAGTAGTGCTGCTAAAATTCCTGATCCACATTGGCCCTGCTTTTATAATGCATTCATTTCCAGTTGTAACTGGATGTAATGACCCTAGAAATGTTTCCAACAAGACATCATTAAAAAAAACTATAATTGTCCCCACCAGTTCATTCAGTCCCACATGATTCATTCTTGTTCTGCTTGATCTTGGGGTAGCAGTTTTGTGATTTCAATTTTCCTAGAAATTTTTACCCATTTAGTGGTATGAGTTTAAATTTATCAGAAACCTGTACTTGTCTGAGTCCTTTCCGTGATCATCTTGGAAGAAAAAGCAATTTTGTAAAAGCATCAGAGTAAAACCACTGTCTGCAAATGTTAAAAAGGTCTAAAAATGGCCACAGTTAAAGATCAATTGTAATGTAATTGACAAGGAAATTTGGTTATTTCTCTGGCATACATTTTAAAATAACTGGAATTATGATTATTAACATTATATCAGGACTTATCAGATCTCTAGAATTTCATATAGTCTCTAGAACACATTTATTAATAACACATATCCGAACAAATATAACCTAAGAAATACTTAGCATCACTTCTTATTTAACAATAGTTCCTATACAATTTTATGTATCAATTAAGACTAATTAGTTTTTGTAAGGAAAGAGAACAGATTATTTTGAGATTTTTTTCAGAAGTCCCCTACAGAATCTAAGTTAGGGTAAGGTCAAAAAGATTTAATTTAGAATTTGGTTTGGGTAAGTTTTCAAAAATATCCAAAGGTTTTAAACCCTTGACTAAATAGGATAATGGGTCATTGTGAAATGCTTCTTATTTATCCATTTAAACAAAGTAGCAATTAAAAACTTCAAAGGCAAACACAGAAGTTTACACTGTAAAAAATCCTTATCTCTTAGGTATAGATAATAAAACAAGTTAAAAAAACCAAAAAACCCTCTAGCTCTTTTAACAGAAAGACTCAGTCCTCCCAAATAACCAAAACCTGATTAAGACAACAAGGTTAAAGATCTTGACATGAAGAGATCATCCTATATTATTCAGATGGTCCCAAGTTAATTATATAAGTCCTTAAAAGCAGAGAAACTTTCTGGTTACAAAGAATTAGAGAGATGGCAGCATGAGAAAGATTCAACCTAACCTTGCTGCTTTTTAAGATGAAAGAATGGGAGTATGAGCTAAGGAATATGGGAACTCTTTAGGAGCTGGAAGAGTCAAGGAAATAGTCTCTCCTAGAATTTCTGGGAAGAAACACAGCTCTGTTCACATCTTAATTTTAGACCAGTGACATCCAAGCAGACTTCTGACCTATGGAAATGTAAGATAATTACGTTGTATTATTTAATCTATAATGTATGTGGTAGTTTGTTTTTACAACGGCAATAGAAAACTAATGCTCTCATAATCTTTACTCGTGTAACTCAGGCACACATACTGTTCCAACCTCATGTAATCTAATACTATGCCTAGAAATGGATGGAACCTAAGTATCTAAGGTAGACAATGGACTTGTCTGACTTTAGATAAATGACCTATTTTACAAAATGAAGCAAAAGCAAATTCTTAAAAGAATAGAGTTTAATTTGTTTTCATTACTTCTTTATCTCTGGAAAAATAAGTTCTAAGGAAAAAGAATAAGTTTAAAAAAATAGAAACCCTAGTCCATGGTCTTAATCATTTTTCTTTTGCTCAAGGGTCTTTACATAGTGAAAAGAAAAACATTTTGCAAAATGTTCTAATTGTTATTATGATCTTTGTATTTGGGGAAACCACAAAGTGTTAAGAACATTTAAACACTATTAAAATAGTTGACACTTATGAAAGTGATAATGACCAAGTATGGACATTTTAACTTGTTTAGTTTTGAATCAAGGATGACTTAGGTAAGGATAATTAAAAGTCTAACCTGGGGTTTCTGGAGATCAGAGAGTTGCTCGCCTTGATAGGAAGTGGAAGCCTTAAATGAAACAGCATAAATGATCACACTTAGAAAAGCATACCCGGGTGTGTACACTTGCACTTGCATGCATCATCTGTCCCATATTTAAGTGGACTTAGTTTGCCTGCCTCTGCTATTACATAAACTTCTTTCACGTTGTGTTTTTTCTTTCTTGAACTCTCCATCCAATGGTAAATTAATGTTTGATGAAGCAGAAAAATTTATTTCTGTTTTGTTCCCCTGCACAATAAAAAACCCAATATATTGTTGACCAACTTTTCAAGGTAGCTAAAGTAGAGAACACCTGCATAGGGACCAATGAGGGTTCTCTCTCATTGAGACTTCAAATGAAGTATTATTTCAGCTTCATTGCTTTCACACCAGACCTTTATTCCCAAGATACAAAGTCAATTTACATTGACTATGAATCGCTTCATCCCTGTCTGATATGCAAGCAGAATTTATGGTACACAATAACGATGGTCTGCCTTACTCAATAATCCAAACAAAACATTCTTGGACAGAACAAAAAGATCTCTCAGGTAGGGCTCATCAAGTTGAATGGGTCTAATAATCACATGTGCACTATATGGAATTTAGATTCCTGAGTCTCCTGACTCAAAATATGGTGTTTCTACCGCAGGTGGTCCAGGGACACAAAACAAACGAAACCTAAACCAAGATGGTAGGCCTAACCTGGAAATACACTTGAGTGAAATGGAGAATTTTTTCTAGAATTAAGAGGTGGAATCAGATAAATTTTATCCAGGGTAATGGAAAGTATCTCCAAGGGCTTCTCTTTAGTTCCACTATGTATAAAACACCACTACAACACCATAAAATGTCTGATTTCCTTTAAGGAAGACCACATGCCAGTTGGTTCACCATGATGTTTTTCTGTTTCACAGCAGTGAGCTCAGTCATGAAAAATTTTATACTATAAACATGGCTGAAAGAGGAAAAATCCTCAACTGGGCAGATACAAGCACATTAGAGCTGAGAAGCTAGGGGACCAACTCCCTGCAGAAGCAGATCTGGAAAAGATAAACAAGACTAGGAGTCCATTACCCCAAGAAGGGAGGAACTGAAATCCCCAGTGTTTTTCTGTGTGGGTACAAGCGTGTATTTCTGAAAACGGCATGGCAGAGTACAGCAGCAGAGAAGACCACGTGTGACACCAAAAACACTTCCACTTTTTTCAGAAGCCTGTGTGTTTCCAGAGTGAAGATGAGTTTATAGACATGAGTGGTCACCTTATACTGAATCCACTGCTTTGTAGCAATGAAGTGTGAGACCATTAGCAAGTTGTTTTAAGCATAATTTTGCTTATTGTGAAGTGAATGATAGAGTAAATTAGAAACAATTTATCTGGGTGTCTAAACATGGGAAGCATCACCAAAATGAAATTGTCTTTAAATGTTTTGTAAAAAAAGAGTCTTACACAAAAAACTTACAGGTAACAGAGTACATAATACTGTTTTCTTTCCTTCAATATGCTTCCCAGTTTATTAATTTAAGAATACTTTTAAATATCTTGGCATATGCATAATGTATTAAATTAGAGCAAGTTCTTCCCTTTAGCTGTGCTGATTTCATTTGAGTTTATAGTTACTGCTCATTATGTGCAGCATTTACTTTATTGACTAAATCAATAAATCAGTTAGGACCATAGAGCATCAGCTAGCAAAAGAGCACAAATTCCAAATCTTAGGGTAATGTATATAAATCCTTCTGGTTAATTTTAATTAAATGTAGTAAAAAGAGTAACTAAATTGGGAATCAAGACACTTGGGTTCCTTAGCCTCACACTTATCATGATTTCTTTGGCCAGTTACTTTCAACTAAAATATGAAAAAGCAGTTATATACAAACTGCTTATGCATTAATTTTTATGCAGCAGTATGTCATCATTTCTTCCCAAGGGAAATGGAACGCATCTCAGCTATATGAATCAGAAAAACCCTTCCTTTATTTAGGCTAGGATCCAGGGAAGTGCTACCTGCTCGTTTCCCTTTCATTCCACCTCCTATTCCTCCATAAAACCTCACCAACCAAACAAACCATACATCTGAGGCAAATCCGTGGGTACCTACACATTCAATATATTTGTAAACTGCTGTTAACATCTAAAATACTAACGTCTAAAATGTCCACATTTAACTTTAGTAATTCTTTGATCATTCTAAACTAAAATATTTGTCTATCTGGTATTCTGCCTGGATACCTTTATTTATACACCATATTTTGGATTCATAAGTGCATATATTATCTTATTACATACACACATACACCCATACATATATATCTTCCTTATTAACAGAAACCCTATATTAGGAGAAGGGAGGCATATGGACTGTGTTCAACTCAATTCTGCGTTTCCTTCACAGCCTTGTAGATGTAGCTAGCGAGGAGATGGAAACAGAACTCATCACTGACCCTGGGAAGCTCTCTAAAGAGTTCTAACTCAACTCAAATCTTACCCCTGCTGTCATGAAGTGAAAGCAATGGCCAGAGGTCTAGTGGCCATCTCCAGGTCATGGAGTGACCTTAGAGGTAGAAGTCATGCATAAGGAAGGTAGAGCAGATGGGAGGAGGCCAGGGCCTACTGAAGGTGAAGCAGATAAACATCATACCAGCATCATACTGCCTACCTCCAAATTTATTTAAAACACAGATAAAACTTCGCTTTGTTTAAACCACTGATATTAAGAACCAATCTAAGTTAATCCTGATACCAACATTTTCCAAATCAAATATAGAAAAGTATAGAATTGCAGTCACCTCTTCTACCTTTTTAAATTTGAAATGCCTTACACTGCTACTGAAAAAGGCTCATGACTTTAAAACATGGCTCTCAGAAAATTGATGGAATCACATGAAAGAAATAAAAACTCCTGGGCAAATGAGCAACAGTATAGGAACTACACAGAACAGTAGATAGACACACTAATAAAAAAGGGCAGAAACATCAGTCACAATTGGGATGTGTGTTTATTTTTTTAAGAGACAAAAAAGAAGACACCTAGGTTTGAAATCTTATTGGACCATTTAATCACTTTCTCTTTTGTAAACATGCACATAACCATTCTGATTTTTGGTTTTCCCATCTGTAAAGTGACGATCACATTATTACTCACCTTGTGGATATATAATCCAATGACATACTTCTGCACAGAACATTTTAATCCATCCATGCAGTAAGTGCTCAGTAAATCGAAACCACTTTTGTTCTCAGGGTCATCAGCACATTCTTCCATTTGTTGACCACAGGCTATGCTTCAGCTTACTGATTGAATGATAGGTGGAAACGGATGGCTTCTAATATTTGCTCACAAATCAAACATTCTTTGACCTCAGACAAATATAAATTACGTATATGTTTGCAGTCTACACTAATTACCTTCCCTTTAACTACTTATACATTTTCTACATTAAATTTTTACAGTGCCTCAAATTCTAACAATTTGAGATCTGTTGTGCTCTCAATTGAAAATAAAGGTAAAGCAAGATCAATCCTCTAGGGGTTGTATATTTTACAATGTTGTAAGCATCAGATCGCTTTATTCTGAACACTCCTTGCTCTGTGAGCTTTGATGGTAAAAGATAAAAAGAGGTACTCGGGAGGAGAAGTAAGGAGTATCAGTGGATGGAGCTCTCTTTGCAGGGAAGGGACTAGGGTGAGCAGGTCTGCACTTGAAAATAACTCACTAAATAGAAAGAACTATAATGAAGGGTATAGGAGAAAAATAAATATAACCTCAAAGGGTACTGATCTGAGTAAGAAACAAAGAGATGAAATAGCTCCATGTGTCAAAATGCTACTGAAAACTGAGATTTTCTCTGTGTTGTTCATTAATGTGTCCCCTGCAATTAGCACAGGGCTTGGCAGGTAGTAGATCATCAAGAAATATTCAATGAATGTTCAACAACTTGCAGTTTCACAATACTAGGCTTAAATGCCAGGGAGAGCTAAGGTCTTCTGATTGAAGCATTTTTTTTTTCACTATTTGCACAATTGTTTTCTCTCTACTGCCTCGCACAGTAAATATCCAGTGAATGAATGAACAAATGAACAAATTAATGAACAGCCCACTCTGCTGTTGTGAATATGCCATGGTACAGACAGAAGAGAAAAGACAAGACAATAAAAAAGGAAAAAAATGGAAAGAGCCATCTTGGTCCCTTCCTGTCCTCCATCCCACATCTCCTCTTTCTCTGCATCTACCCACTTCAACCCACACATAGTTCAAGCCCAATCCAAAAAGATTCTAAGTCAGAGCATGATGTGAGGGAACAAGAATTAAGCATTTGGCCTTTGTATTTTTATTTTAATATATGCATTTGCAAAGGACAAAAGAAAGGTTGGAAAGCAAACAATGCAGAAAGCAGTTGAAAAAAATAAATATAGGGGAAAGCAGGGTTCTCTCTCTGGCAGTACTGACTAAGGATGAACAAATGTTGAGCAGCTGTTGTCAAGGGGATTCATCTGAACCACAATTTGGAGGAAAGGACCAAAGCTGTTTTGTTGCCTTACACATTAAATATGCACGGGAAGGAATGAGAGTAAATCATGCCTCATTGCAGGAGTCCTAATATGTGCCAGTAGGTGCTGCCTGAGTCAGACTCCAAAAACCAACTAGAAAATGCTTCAGCAAGTCAAAGAAGTTGGATGATTCCTGTGTCTGACTGGGTAGGCGCCATTTACTGGGGGAACAGGTTTTTTAGCTGAAACACATCTATGTGGGAGTTCTGTGCTAAATGATCTTGCAAAGGAGAAAAAAACATTGAAAAGAAAAGAACAGCCTTTGGAGAGGAGGCAAACCAATTCAGAACAAAGACGAGGCCGTTTTAAGCACTGAGTTTCTGGGAAAGTGCAGATTTTCTCCCAGGAATAGCTTGCCCCTCTCTTTCTCTGCGATGTGTTCAGTCTCCAGCAGGTTCTCAGTCCACTGCACAGGCTCACCAAATGTTTGAAGCTCTACTATAAAAGACTATATTTAAAAAAGTGGGGGGGGAGGGAGATTCAGGGAACTCCAAGCTCAGTTTCTCTAATTTTTAGAAAACTCAAGTTGCCCTTGTTTGGCCATAGCATTATCTTTTATTTAAATAATATAACTTGTACTGTTTTTATTATTACTAAAACAATGAATATATGAATTCATTCACATATGAATGGCAAATCAGAATAGTGCTAAACTCAAGTCTGCCTAAATTACTACTTTGATTGTGATACTTAAGGTCTAAGTGACCTTGAATTTTTCATTTAACCTCTCAGTCTCAGTTTCTTCAGTTGTGAACTAAAGATATTAATAGCACCTAACTCATAGGATTGAATGAAGACTAAATGAGTTAATTTATGAAAATAATTTGTAACAGTGACCTGGAACATACTTATTCTTTGTTATTGTCAGTGATTATTGCAAAAATTACAAAAGACTCTAATAATGTTAATATAATAATAGAAACAGGAAATAGAAATTACTCATGATCCCATTCCAGAGACAGCCATTGTAAAATTTTTGTATATTGCCTTACTTATACACATATTTTGAATATTTGCCTTACTCAAAATATGCCATACATATTTTGTAAGTCCTTTTTTCCAATATTGATATTACTAATACTCCTTACTATAAAAACTGTAATACAAAGATCATATTTTTGACACCATGTTTGGAGTTCAAATTTTTTATCATACTTAATTGTTATATAATTCAGATTAACTCAGTAAATTTTAGCTCAGTTTTACAAAAAAAATACTTTAAGCATTAGTGTGCTTGCCAAGCAGAATTTTAAAATGTTTCCCAACAACTTGCACCCTCTTTATAAACCTTTTCCTTTGAGTGTAAGAATATGGTGGGATTTCACTCCTGTTCTTATATTGCAAAGATGAAGGAATTTTGTGGATATAACCAAAGTTCTAAATCTATTTACTCTGAGTTAATCAAAGATAGATTAGATTATTTTGCATTGGCCAAACCTATACAGCTAAGACACTCTCTTTTTAGTCTTGGAGAAACAAAATGCCATGTTGTGGAAAGGATCATGTGGCAGGGAATGAAAGGCAGCTTCTAGTTGCTGAGGGTCTCAGACCAATGATCACAAGAAACTGAATGCTGTCAACTACCAATGAGTTTAAAAGAGGACTGCGAGCTTCAGATACCACAACTTTGTGAGACGGAACCAAAGACCCAGCTAAACTGTGAATGGACTGCTGATTCCAGAACCTGTGAGATAATAAATGTATGCTGTTTTAAGCCACTAAGTTTATGGCTACTAACAGTCTAAAAAAAACTACAGAAAAATGGTGTCTTGCCAATGCGTTTCAGCCCTGGGCAAGTTTGCTATGGATTCAGTATGACCAAAGAAAATGACAGCAAAATGTCCTTGGGGTGAAAGGGTTAGACCCAACTTTATTTCCAGGTGGTAGGTCAGTCACTAAAATCCTGTTCATTCAGAGTGAGTCTGCAGTCAGCAAGCCGGTCTCTGCCTCTGGGCCCCTCTGTCCTCTGAGCTCCTCTGTCCGCACAGCCATCCCGCATAGCTGTACTCTGGGCCTCTCTGCTCAGTCATCCTGCACAGCTGTCCTCCGGGCCTCTGTCCTTGGTGCTGCCACCACTCCAGCCTCTGCTCTGCAGCCTTGCAGCCTTGCAGCCCCACCACCATGTGGTGCCCAGAGCACTGGCTGGAGCTCTTTTTATAGAGTCAACAGCCATGTAGTACCCACAGGTGTGCAGTGAGCTAGTGAATCAGGGCCAGGTGAGAATCCTGGCCACAGGAACTCTCATTTTATCCACAGATGGAAATGTAATTAAAGAGCTCAATATGAGTAAGAAACAGAACCAACTCTGAATCCAGTTTTTACTGATGTCAAAGCCAGTGTTTAATAGCTATACTACAGGTGTTCATTTAGACAGATTTAATGAATATTTCCTAAATACCACATAAATATTTGTAACTCAGGGGAAAAATATGTTCCCAGTCCAGACCAAATAAACCTTTGAAGCCAAAATCAGTCAAAGGAAGAAACAAAGTGGGAGAAACCCGTTTATAGCTCAAAAACAGTTGTCTACTCTTCTCGCCTGTGTCTCTTATTACCTAGCTGCCAAGACCTCACCAAACCTCTCAGGTCCAGGTGTGCACTTACTCCCCATCCTTCTTGTAATCATCTATTGATATGGAGGTGGCCTACTTCTCTCTACCCCTTTGAAACACCTACTAATATGGTGATGCACTAAGGCCAAGCAAGAGATTATGGAAATATTGCAATTTTACCCACTATATTATTTGTTGATTTTTACTCTACTTAGGTATCCAATATAATGTTGGATATTTAGCTTGTTTTCTATTTAGAAACACTGCTTTAGAAAATATACTTCAAACTAATTCTTTTGTTTTCCTTAGCATATTCTGTAGGATCCAATTCTTCCAAGTAGAAAAACTGAATTAAAAAGTGTGTGAATTTTACTTTATCCCCTAAGCAGTATATACCAATCCTAGAACAAAATGTGACAGCCAATTAATAACCACTGCTAATTGCTAGAATGTTAACATAGGCAGAGAAGAAATTTGTAGGTAATCTGAAAATCCTGTCAGAACAAAAGCTCTTAACCTCCATGCCTGTAATTTGAATAGCTCTTAACAGGTTTTCTAACACTCACTTTTCCTTGTTTTTGCCTGTTTCTTGTTGTGGAATGCAATTAAAAAGAGGGAAGGTCAAAAGGAAAATAGCCAAATTGAATTAAAGAAAATTTACATAGAAAATCTCCAAACTGACACCAGCTTATTAGCACACCTTGTACCCCAAAATGAACTCTATCATGTCTTAATAAGAATAGAATAGATAAGAGAAATATAAACTGCAGAAGTTCACTATATTAAAAAAAGAAGGAAATGGTGGTGTTAGAACGATGGTGAGGTAGTTCACAGAATCCAATGGCAGGAAATACACCTAAAATTTTGGGGAACCAAAAATATTAATTACTTTCTTTCTCTCAGTGCATTATGTGCTCCTTATCCACCCTTTCTGTAGACGTATCTACCCTTTGCTGTCCCTACTTGGTGTGCTATGATCATACAATGGTCCAGAGCTCTGAATCAGATTTGCCTCATATGAGCCAACTAGAACTTCTGTGACACAATTTCAAATTCCTGAGAGTATTACACTGATGTAATATAAGGCAAAAATCTACCTCCATTCTTACCATTCTAGTCAGGAGATTAAAGGTCATGTTTTAATCCTCACTGGGCAGGAAAGCAGATACTCTAGGAAGAAGGAGAGACAAGTTAGCATTAATTCACAATTAATATTTCCTTGGGAAAAACTTAAAAATTCTTCACTTTAGGGTTTAAAAAATTTCTTTAAAGGTTTTCTTTGGGGGAAAGAGAAAAGGATGATTTTTTTCAACTTTTATTTTAATTTAATTATAGATTTATAGGAGGTTGCAAATAAATTTACAGAGAAGTCCTGTGCACTGTTCTCCCAGACTTAACCAGTGTTAACACCTTATACAACTATAGTATAATATCAAAAGCAAAACAATTGACATTGTTGCAATCCATACAGCTTATTCAATATCCATCAATTATATAGCACTCATTTGTTTATGTATTTTTATATTATAGCTCTATGAAATTTGAACATATGAGTAATCTTGCATAACTACCATGACCATCAAGATTTTAAATTATACTATCACACAGAATTCCCTCTTGTTACCCCTTTTAGACATACCCATGCCAACCTCTATCCCAACCCATAGCAACCAGTGTCTTCTCAGTCAAAATTATATTATTTAATGAGTGTTATAAAAATGGAATCACTCAGTATGCTATCATTTTGAAATAAGCTTTTGTATGCAGCATAATTTCCTAAGGATTAGTCTTAGCTGTTGCACATGTTAATAGTTTGGTCTTAACATTTCTGAGTATCAGTTCATAGTAAGGATGTATTAAAGTTTGTTTACCCATTCACCTAGTGAAGGACATTTGAGCATTTTTCCAGTTTGGAGCTATTATGAATAAAGCTGCTATATACATTCATGAGTAAGTTCTTACATTAGAATTAGTCTTAGTTTATCTGGAATAAATGCCCAACATTGTGATTTCTGTGTTGTATTGTAAAATAACTTTTAGTTTTAAAATTAGCTTCCAAACTATTTGCCAAAGTGATTGTTCCATTGTACATTCTCATTAGCCACATGTGAGTGAGCCAATATTCACACATCCTTGCCAGCATTTGGTGTTATCATGATTTTTCATGTTATCCATTCTGATATGTGTGTACTGATACCTAATTGTGGTTTTAATTTTGGATTATCCTAATAAATAATAATGTTAAACATCTTTTCCTATATTTCTCATTTATCCTCTTTGATGAAATGTCTATGCATGTCTTTTGCCTATACTGTAATTGCATTGTTGTTCTTTTACTGGTACAGTTTCAGAGTTCTTTATATATTCTAAATAAAAAATATTTGTTTAATATGTGCTTTACAATGTGTTTTTCCAGGTCTGTAACTTGTCTTTGCATCTTGACATAAGGTGTTTCACAAATGAAAATTTTTATTTTTGATGGGGTAAAATGATCAGATTTTACTTTTATGAGTTATGCTTTGATATCAAGTCTAAGAACCCTTTGCCTAGGCAAAGACTCTGGAGATTTTCTTCTGTTCCTCAACCTCATAAAGAGCATCCATAGGATACCTACAGATAACATCACACTTAATGGTGAAATGCTAAATATTTTCCCCATAAATCTGGGGAAAGGGCAAGGATTCTGCTTATAAAAATCATATCTAACATAATACCGGAAGTCCTTGCCACTGTAATAAGTCGAGAAAAAGAAATAAAATGAATCCAAATTAGAGAAGAAGAAATAAAATAAATCTATTTGCAGGTAATGTAATTATCTACCTAGAAAAACTTAGGAGATCTTATTCTAAAATTTATATGGAAAGTGAAAGATCTGAGAATACTTGAAACAATATTGAAAACAAAGAACCAAGTGTTAGGAATGATTATGCCTTATAGTAATCAAGATAGTGTAGTACTGGTGGATGGACAGACACATAAATCAGCAATCTAGAAACAGATCTACACAAATATGCTCAATTAGTTTTTGATAAAAGATACAAAACAAATTCAATAGTCAAGGGATAGCTTCTTCAATAAATGATGCTTGAGCAATTGGACATCCATTAACAAAAACAAACAGCAATAAAATAATCGTTGACTTAAACTTCATACCTAATATAAGTAATTCAAAATGTATCACAGACTTAAATAGAATGTGGAAGACTATAAATATTCTAGATGATTTGTTTTTAACAGTCAAAATAAAAGATTGCTTTTATGTAGATGAATTAAGAAATAAGAATAGATTATTTTGAATAGAGTCCTAGTATTTTAGGCTATTTTGAACAGGTGCATCAGCATTTAAACATAAAAGAGAATGTTAGTAAACCTCTCTAATAACACAGAAAACATATAATAAGCCCGATCTTTGATATGAGTATATTATAATCAGAGAAACATTCCTGGTTGTGACTTAGTAATAATTTCCCCCCTTTTTTTCACAATTCTTCTTGAAAATATCCAGTAAGTCAGTAATACATAAGAACCATGGCATGTAAATGGTTTTCTTTGCCAAAACTAGTCTGCACAGAAAGATACAGAACAACAGTTGTCATGGTAGAATAACATTAACTTATTGAACACTAAAATTTGCCAAATTTGGGAACATTTGGCTTTAACATGTGTTTCTAAAAAATAGTTAAAGACAAGATAAATAAGATGATATCTACTGAAGTTCTGTGTAAATTAAAATTCATAAGTTTCAGTTTGTGAAGGGCAGAAAATAAAGAAAGACAGAGGGAGTACACTTGGAATGAGTCTTTCAAATCTAGCTGTACCATGTAGGCACTCTGTAATCTTTGGCAAATAACTAAACTTATTTGAGTCTCAGTTTTCTCATTAAAAAATAAGAATATAAGTATTTACCTCAAACACCCATGACCTTAGTGAGATGTGTAAAGAGCTGGCACAGGGTTGGCACTCAATGAATTGTAGTTATAGATATGGGTAATATTGTCATTGGAATCCAAAGACAATCATTTTAAATTTCCTGCTATAAAAACCTATTAAGAAGTTACCATAGGGCTGATTTTAATTGTCACCTTTTCTCTCTTTACTTGCCCTCTAGCTGAGTGCTAATCATCCACATGCCTGTAACAAGTCTAATTTTGAAACTTAAATTTCTCTCTTTGCTGCTCAAGGTGTAAGAACTGACAAATTTCTGACCTCCCCTGACCATCATAATTCCCTGATGACATTCAGGTTTTCTGAAATTAACATGTATCAGCCTTGCAAAGCACTGGAATGCAAGCTTCCAAAAGACTTTGCTCTGATTACCACAAAATGCCAAGTCCCAATGACAGCGTGGTATTCTCTTTTCCATACCACTGTTGTTCACTTCCTAACAATTTTCTTTTTAAATGGAAGAACGAAATCCTGACATATCCTTTGACGTATTACTCAACCCATGAACATGACATATTTAAGTTACATGTCTGGAGTAATGAATCCAGCTACTTATTCAGGAATTTGAAAAACACAGGGCTTTTTAAAGTTTGTTTCCTTTATACAGGCATCTCTTCACATGATTTGCAAAGGTTCTTCACACAGATAAGAGAGAATAAAGAACGTGTGTGTTTGATTCATTCATTCATTCAATGAATATTAGTTGAAAATCAATATCTAGAAATTGAGATATAGGTAATAGATATAACAATGAGGAACACATCAATCTCTGTGGTTTCTTAAAGTATGTATTACTGATCTATTTTTAATGTCACAATGTTTCCACAAACTTTGCTCCTTTAAACGACACACATTTCTTATCTCGGTTGGTACAGGTAAGGAGTATGGATGTGGCTTTGCTTGGTGCTTTTCTTCAAGGTCTCCTCTACAGGATGCTGCCAAGGCCTAGTTGTCTGTCCTTGGTGGTTCAGTGGCAAAGGACCCACTTCCACAATGATGTGGCCATTGGCAGAATTCAGCTTCTCATGTGCTGTAGGGCATCAGTTTCTTCTTGGTTGTTGAGTGTCTGCTCATAGTTTGTTGTCACAGCGGTCTCTCCGTAATGAAGCTCACAATATAGCAGCTTATTTTATCAAATCCAGTGAGAGTGACATGGTAATGGCAAGACAAAAGTCATAATTTTATTTATCCAAATCACAGAAATGATACCTATCGCCTTTGTCATATACTATTGTATAGAAGCAAGTCACAGGTCTTGCCCACATTCAACAGAAAAGGATTATACAAGGTGGAAATATCAGAAGACATGAAAAATTGAGGTCATTTTAGAATCTGTCCATGACAGAATATAAAATCCAATAGAAGCTCATAAAGGCAAATAGCCCATTGTAATAGTTTTCTATACATCTTATTTAATAATTTAAGATACCCTGCTATCCAAGTATTGCTTTCCCTTTTAACATATGAGGCCATTGAGCCTCAATGTTACATCTAAAGTACTCGGCAACCAATAAAAGTCATTACTTGAACTTAGGTTTAGTTAAAGCTGTAGCTCTGCTCTACAAATAATAGTAAGAAAAATAACTCCCTAGATTTCCTATAGGTATCACAAAGGTAATATCAAAAGTAACACAATGTATTTCATGCCAATAAATTCAAGTTATATAAAATTGGCAATTTTTTTAAAAACAAAATTTACCAAAATTATACAAGAAAACACTGAAAAGCTAATTATCCTATATCTGCTTAAGAACTTGAATTAATAATTTAAAACACTCCTGTAAAGAGAATTATAGGCCCACATGATTTCACTGGTGACATCTATCACTTAATATAGAATAAATAATATCAGTCTTAGACAAACTTTTTCAGAAAATGAAAAGGAGGGGGCACTTCAAATTTTATTTTACTAGGACAGAATAATTCAGATAATGAAATCTTAAAAGTATATCTAACAAAGAAAGAATATTATAAACCAATACCCTCCAGTAACAAAGGGGCAACAATTTATAATAAAATATTAGCAAGTTAAATCCTGTAATATGCTGAAAAAATCATAATCATAAATAAGCAAATGTATTCAAGAATGCAGTGTTTAACATTTGAAAACCAACCAATGAAATTAACCACATTTAAAGAATAAAATCATCCATATAATAATTTGGATTATGCAAATGCAATAGAAAAAGCATTTGACAAAATTCAACTTTAATGATAAAGTATTAGCAAACTAAAACTAAAAGGTAAAATCCACAATTTGATAATAAGCATCTATAAAAAATTCTTCACTTAGCATTATACTTAATGGTTAATTTCCTGTTAAGATTTAGAGCAAAGCAAGGTCAGATCTGAGCACTCATATTTAACATTATACAGTGTGCTTTACCCACTTTAATAAGGTGAGAATTAAGTGTGAAGTTCTTTTTTTACTAAGGTATTATTGATATACACTCTTATGAAGGTTTCACCTAAAAAAACAATGTGGTTACTACATTCACTCATATTATTGTATCTCCCTCATACCCCATTGCAGTCACTGCCCATCAGTGTAGTAAGATACCTCAGAGTCACTATTTGCCTTCTCTGTGCTACACTGTCTTCCCCATGATCCCCCTAACACCATGTGAGCCAATCATAATACCCCTTAATCCGATTCTCCCTCCCTCCCAACCAGACCTCCCCGACACCTCCCCTTTGGTAATCACTAGTCACTTCTTGGAGTCTGTGAGTTTGTTGCTGTTTTGTCTGTTTTGTTCCTTCAGTTTTGCTTTGTTATTATACTCCACAAATGAGGGAAATAATTTGGTACTTGTCTTTCTTTGGTCTTGGTACTTCACTGAGCATAATACCCTCAAGATCCACCATGTTGTTACAAATGATAGTATTTGTTTCTTTCTTATGGCTAAGTAGCATTCCATTGTGTATATGTACCATCTCTTCTTTATCCATTCATCTACTGATGGACACTTGGTTGCTTCCGTAACTTGGCTAATGTAAGTAGTGCTGCAATAAACATAGGGTTGTATATGTCCTTTGAATCTGAGACATTATATTCTTTGGGTAAATTCCTAGGAGTGGAATTCCTGGGTCAAATGGTATTTCTATTTTTAGTTTTTTGAGGAACCTCCATATTGCTTTCCACAATGGATGTACTAGTTTACATTCCCACAAGCAGTGTAGAAGGGTTCCCCTTTATCCTCATCCTCACCAGCATTTGTTGTTCTTAGTCTTTTTGATACTAGCCATCCTACCTGGTGTGAGGAGATATCTCATTGTTTTTATTTGCACTTGCCTGATAATCAGTGATGTGGAGCATCTTATTCTGTATCTGTTGGCCATCTGAATGTCTTCTTCAGAGAAGTGTTCAGATCCTCCACACATTTTTTAATCGGGTTATTTACTTTTTGGTTGTTGAGGCGAGTGAGTTCTTTATATATTTTGGATGTTAACCCCTTGTCAGATATGCTGTTTACAAATATATTCTCCCATACTGTAGGATGCCTTTTTGTTCTGCTGATGGTTTCCTTTGCTGTACAGAAATTTTTCAGTTTGATATAGTCCCATGTGTTCATTTTTGCTTTTGTTTCCCTTGCCCAAGGAGATGCATTCAGGAAAAAGTTGCTCATGTTTATATTGAAGGGATCTTTGCCTATGTTGTCTTCTAAGAGTTTTATGGTTTCATGACTTACATTCAGATCTTTGATCCATTTCGAGTTTACTTTTGTGTATGGGGATAGACAGTGATCCAGTTTCATTCTCTTACATGTAGTTGTCCAGTTTTGCCAACACCATTTGCTGAAGAGGCTGTCATTTCCCCATTGTATGTCCATAGCTCCTTTGTCATATATTAATTGACCACATATGCTTGGGTTTATATCTGGGCTCTCTAGTTTGTTCCATTGGTCTATGGGTGTGTTCTGGTGCCAGTACAAAATTGTCTTGATTACTGTGGCTTTGCAGTAGAGCTTGAAGTCGGAGCATGTAATCCGCCAGCTTTATTCTTCCTTCTCAGGATTGCTTGGCTATTTGGGGTCTTTTATGGTTCTACATGAACTTTAGAAGTATTTGCTGTAGTTCATTGAAGAATGATGTTGGTATTTTGACAGGGATTGCATTAAATATATAGACTGCTTTAGGCAGGATGGCCATTCTGATAATATTAATTATTTTTATCCATGAGCAAGGGATGTGTTTCCATTTATTGGAATCTTCTTTAATTTCTCTCATAGTGTCTTGTAGTTTACAAAGTAAAGGTCTTTCCCTTCCTTGGTTAGGTTTATTCCTAGGTATTTTATTCTTTTTGATGCAGTTGTGAATGTAACTGTTTTCCTGATTTCTCTTTCTGTTAGTTCATCATTAGTGTATAGGAATGAAATGGATTCCTGTGTATTAATTTTGTATCCTGCAACTTTGCTGAATTCAGATATTAGATCTAGTAGTTTTGGAGTGGATTCTTTAGGGTTTGTTATATACAATATCATGTCATCTCCAAACAGTGACAGTTTAACTTCTTCTTTACCAATCTGGATGCCTCTTATTTCTTTGTGTTGTCTTATTGTTGTGGCAAGTACCATCAGTACTATATTGAATAAAAGAGGGGAGAGTGCATTTTGTCTTGCTCCCCATCTTAAAGGAAAAGCTTTCAGCTTCTCGCTGTTAAGTATGATGTTGGCTGTGGGTTTGTCATATATAGCCTTATCTGTAGTTTTCTTTTTTTGTGATGTTTTTGCCTGGTTTGGTATTAGGGTGATGATGGCCTCATAGTATGAGTTTGGGAGTATCCCTTTTCTTCTACTTTTTGGAAAACTTTAAGGAGAATAGGTATTAGGTCTTCACCAAATTTTTATAAAACTCATCAGTGAAGGCATGTGGTCCAGGGGTATTGTTCATAGGTAGTTTTCTGATTCAATTTCATTGCCAGTATTTGGTCTATTCAAATTTTCGGTTTCTTTTAGGGTCTGCCTTGAAAGGTTATATTTTTCTAGAATGTTGTCCATTTCTTCTAGTTTATCCAGTTTGTTAGCATATAATTTTTCATAGTTTTTCTAATAATTCTTTATATTTCTATGGTATCCATAGTGATTTTTCTTTTCTCATTTCTGATTCTGTTTATGTGTGTAGACTCTCTTTTTTTCTTGATAAGTCTGCCTAGAGGCTTATTTATTTTGTTTATTTTCTTGAAGAACATGCACCTACTTTTATTTATTCTTTCTTTTGTTTTATTCTTCTTGATATTATGTATTTCTGCTCTAATCTTTATTATGTCCATCCTTCTACTTACTTTGGGCCTCATTTGTTCTTCTTTTTCTATTTTCATTAATTGTGAGTTTAGACTGTTCATATGGGATTGTTCTTCTTTCCTGAGGTAGGCCTGTATTGCAATATACTTCCCTCTTTGTATGGCCTTTGCTGAATCCCACAGATTTTGTGGTGTTGAATAATTGTTGTCATTTGTTCCGTATATAGCTTGGTCTCTGTTTTTATTTGGTCATTTATCCATTGGTTATTTAGGAGCATTTTGTTAAGCCTCCATGTGTTTGTGGGATTTTTCATATTCTTTGTGTAATTTATTTCTAGTTTTATACCTTTGTGGTCTGAAAAGCTGGTTGGTACAATTTCAATCTTTTTGAATTTACTGAGTCTCTTTTTGTGTCCTAGTATATGATCTATTTTGAAAATGTTCCATGTGCATTTGAGAGGAATGTGTATCCTGCTGCTTTTGGGTGGAGAGTTTTGTAGATGTCTGTTCGGTCCATCTGTTCTAATGTGTTGTTCAATTCCTCTGTATCATTACTTTCTGTCTGGTTGATCTGTACTTTGGAGTGAGTGGATTCTTGAAGTCTCCTAAAAAGAATGCATTGCATTCCATTTCCCCTTTTAATTCTGTTAGTATTTGTTTCACATATGTAGGTGCTCCTGTGTTGAGTGCAGAGATATTTATAATGGTTATATCCTATTTTTGGACTGACCCTTTATTATTATGTGGTGTCCTTCTTTGTCTCTTCTTTCTTTCTTTGTTTTGAAGTCTATCTTTTCTGATACAAGTACTGCAACTCCTGCATTGTTCTCCCTATTAGTTGCATGAAATATCTTTTTCTATCCCTTCACTTTTAGTCTGAATATTTTTGGGTTTGAAGTGTGTCTCTTGTAGTCAGCATATAGATGAGTCTTGTTTTTTATACATTCAGTGACTGTCTTTTGATTGGTGCTTTTAGGCCATTTACATTCAGAGTGATTATCAATAGGTATGTACTTATTTCCATCACAGGCTTTAGATTCATGGTTACCAAAGGTTTCAGGGTAACTTCCTTACTATCTAAGAGTCGAACATAACTCACTTAATATGCTATTACAAACACAATCTAAAGGTTCTTTTTTTTGTCATCCTTTTTCTTCCTCTTCCATTGTTTATATATTAGGTATCATATTCTGTACTCTTTGTCTATCTCTTGACTGACTTTGGGGTAGTTGATTTGATTTTGCCGCTATTTATTAATTAATTGTTCTGCTTTCTTTACTGTGTTTTTTTTTTTCTTTACCTCTGAAGACAGCTATTTAGCCTTAGGAACACTTCCATCTATAGCAGTCCCTCAAAAATACACTGTAGGGATGTTTTGTGGGAGGTAAATTTTCTCAGCTTTTGTGTACCTGAAAATTATTTAATTCTTCAAATTTAAATGATTATCTTGCTGGATATATAGTTTTCTTGTTTCAGGGCCCTTCTTTTTGATTGCATTCAGTATATCATGCCAGTCCCTTCTGGCCTGTAAAGTATCTGCTTAGACATCTGATGATAGCCTGATGAGTTTTCCTTAGTAGGTGATCTTTTTTTTCTGTCTAGATGCTTTTAATAGTCTGTTGTTATCCTTTATCTTTGCCATTTTAATTGTTATATGTCTTGGTGTTGTCTTCCTTGGGTCCCTTGTATTGGGAGATCTGTACATCTCCACAGCCTGAGAGACTATCTTCTTCCTCACATTTGAGAAGTTTTCATCAATTACTTCCTCAAAGACACATTCTATCCCTTTTTCTCTCTCTTCTTCTTCTGGTACACCTATAATGCAAATATTGTTCCTTTTGGATTGGTCACATAGTTACCTCAATATTCTTTGTTTCCTAGAGATCCTTTTTTCTCTCTGAGCATCAGCTTCTTTGTATTCCTCTTCTCTAATTTCTATTTCATTTATCATCTCCTCCACTGAATCTGATCTGCTTTTCAAACCCTCCATTGTGTTCTTTAATGATTGGATCTCCATCATAAATTCGTTACTGAGTGGTTGAATATTTTTCCTTACCTCCAGGAGCATATTTATGGTTTTTATTTAGAAATCTTTCAGAAAGAGCTGTTTCCTGCTTCCTGGATGCTCTGCCTATCTCCACCTCCAGAACCCGTGGGCCAAACATACAGGTGTAAGCCTCTTGCATTTGTAGCTGCTGTAGCAGGGCTTCCCTCTGGCTGGCCTGATGCCAGGGCAGGGGTTGCCAGTTTAAGAGCCAGGTGCAGGCTGGCTGGGAGGCAGGCACAGCAGGCTGCATATCATGATGAAGGGCCTTGGAGCTGTGTTGTCAGCCAGGGGCATGGACTGCCTGAAGATCCTGAAAGTTCCAAGCCTGCTGGGCAGAGTACACCCAGACAACTTTGTTTACCTGGCCTTTCTGCTGAGCAGTAAGCTCTGTGCAATGCTTGCCTGTTTATCAGCCCTCTTGCTATTAGGAAGTCTCCTAGACTGCCCACCCGGAGTAGCCAGACATGTATCCCTGTTTTCCACAAGCAGCTGGAATCTCACTCTCTCCAGGTATTCTTCCTGTCTTAGCTTTCTAACCCCACTAATCACCAGAGCGCCATGTAATGTATGTTTGTGCTCCCAGAAAAGATTTCCAGAGCTAAGTGTTAAGCAGTTCCAGGCCTCCACTCCCTCCCCACTTTGTTTCTCTTCCTCCCGCCAATGAGCTGGGGTTGGGGAAGGGCTTGGTTTCCGCCGGGTCACGGCTTTCATATGTTACCCTGTTCACTGAGGTATGTTCTTTTCTCCAGGTGTACACGGTCTGGTGCAGCCTTCTTTCCTGTTTCTCTTTCAGAACTAATTGCATTAATTATAATTTTGTATTATATGTGGTTTTAGGAGGAGGTCTCTGTCTCACCTCTCATGCCACCATCTTTAATCTCATTAAGTATGAAGTTCTGAAATGAAGAAACAAACGTCTTAATTCCAGTTGACATAATTGCATAGGTTAAAGAAACTTCAGAAGAGTTATTGGAACTAGTAAAAAATTTTAGCAAAATATCAGAACACAAAATAAAATTTCTAAAAATGGCATAAAAAATGTCATTAAAACTCATAAAATCTTAGGAATAGTTTTAACAAAATTTTGTGCAACATCTGTGAGATTTGCCTACTGGAAGCTATAAAACATTGCTGATAGGAATTAAAGAAGACTGAATGGAGACATATGCCATAGGTATGGCATATATGCCATAGATATCATTTGGAAAATTCAATGTCTTCCAGACATTTTCATCATTACCAATTTGATGAATAGAATCAATGAAATAATAATCAATACCACAAGTACAGATTTTTTGGTAGAAATTGTTAAGCTGATGCTAAAATTTATATTGAAATCTCAGAGGACCTAGAATAGTCAATACAATTGTTAAAGAGAAGAGAAAAGTTGAGGATTTACAGTACCTTGTATTGTTTCAGTAATAAAGACAATGTGGTGTTAGTACAAGTGCAGATCTGTAGATCAGTGGAATGGAGTCCACACAGAAATAAAACTACACTTACAAAATGATTTTTGATAAAGGTATAAAGGGAAAAGAAAGGTATTTTCAACCAATAATGCTGCATCAGTTGAATAATTTACTCATGAAATAAATTTTGATCCACTATTCATATCATACACACAGAAATTTATTTGAAGCAGATGAGATGGATACATAAAAGCTAAAGCTTCAAATCTTCTAGAATAAAATAAAGAGGACTTTGCAAACTTGGGTTGGGGAAATAATTCTTACAATTAAAAAAATCACTGAAGTATTAATCAAATGGAAAATATTTTAAAATAAGTTTCATCAATATAAAACTTTTATTTATCCAATGAAACCATAAAAGATATGAAAAGGCAAGTCATAGACTGAGAAAAAATAATCATTAAATATATTTCTGACAAAGGATGTCTATCCAGAATATATAAAAACTTTGAGTCTTAGAAATTAATGTAAAAAAAATAAAAAAATATATTTTTTAAAATGGGCTAAGAAAAAATCAGTTCCTAAAGCAAGAGCTACAAATTATCATTAAGCACAGAAAAAGGTCCTCAAAATTAATAGTTGTTAAAAAATGAAAATGAAAATCAAAATAAGATGACATTTCACCATTACTGGAATAGCTAGAATTAAAAATTATTAAAAAGGCACCAAATATTAGCAAATACTTGGAGCGACTAGCACCCTCATACATTGTTGGTAAGAGAATAAAATAATTCAAATATTTTTGAAGCTACTGGACAATGCCTTTTGATGGCTGGCAGCCTCTAAGATCATTCCCAGTGATTACCATTTCCTTGAATCTATGCTCTTGCATAATCCCTCACCTTAAGTGTGGAGTGAATCTAGTGACATGTTTCTAAAGAATAGAATTTAGAAAAAGGGATGAGATGGCACTTTCAAAACTGGATTGCAAAAAGACTGAGCTCTTTCCTGCTCTCCCTACATTCCTCACTCTGAGGGTCACCAGCTGCCTCTGAAGAGAACCTTATGTTCAGGGAACTGGTGTTTACAACTAAAAGTCAGCAAAAATGAAAGATTGCCAATAGCCATGTGTGTGAGCCTGTATATGGATCCTCCCTCTCTTGAGCCTTGAGATGAGTGAAGACAGAGCTAACCTCTTGATTTCAGCATTGGTAGAAATATTTAGTGTGAGACACCAGCTAAGTGATGAGTAGATTCCTTGCCAAATTAACTGTGAGATGTTTGTTGTTTTAAACCACTAAGGTTTTAAGTAATTGTTACACACAATAGAAAACTGATAAACTTATAAACTTAAATATACACCTATCCAAGGACACAGTGATTTCTCTGCTAGGTATTTACTCAAGGAAAATAAATACACACATATATTGCCTCTCACTCTCTCCCTCTCTCTCTTTCTCTCTTACATACCCACACACAAAATAAAAACAAAAATCCTGGTGTAAAAATGTTTATAGTGGATAGTGTCTTCATTCATATAAGCCAAAGTTGAGGTAGGTATGCGGAGGGCCAGGGCAGAAGGAAAACTAATGTTCACTAAGAGGAGAATGGCTGAATAAATTGTTAAAACTAATTAATTACAGGTACATAAAATAACATGGATTGATTAAAAAAATATTAAACAAAATAATTCTGACACAAAAGAGTTCATATTATATTATTCCATTTAACTGAAGTTTAAGAACAGGCAATATAACCAATGGTAATAGAAAGTTAAATAGTGGTTGCCTATGATTCGGTGGGACTTACTAAGTGGGTACAATGGAGTTTCCCAGGGTTACTGAAAGTATTATAGAACTTGGTTGGGTTAGTGATTACATACATATTTGTTTGTCAAAAATCTGAGTTTTACATTTAAGATCTCTGCATTTCACAGCAATACAAGACTCAATTTAAGAAAATAAAAAAAATTTTGTTGAGTGTTAATAGATATAAAAGTACATTACCATATGCTTCCATTTACATGAAATTAAATAACAGATAAAATTGACCTATGGTGATAGAAAGCAGAAACTTTGGGAGTTGGAAATGACAGGAAGGGGCACCAGGACACTTTTTTTGGGTGATGAAACTTCAGTTACATTTGTCAAAATTTACCAGATTTTAACATTAGGATCTTTTACTTGACAATTAAATTTTTCCTCAATAAAAAATTGCCATAACCTGTATTTATTAAATATATTGTGAAGATATTTTTTTCTTATTTATTTTTTAATTTTTATTTTATTATTTTTATTTTTTTATTTTTTTATTCTGTTATCATTAATCTACAGTTACATGCAGAATATTATGTTTACTAGGCTCCCCCCTTCACCAAGTCCCCTCCACAATCCCCATTACAGTCACTCTCCATCAGCGTTGTAAGATGCTGTAAAATCACTATTTGTCTTCTGTGTTGCACAGCCCTCCTCATGCCCCCCCTGTAATTATACATGCTAATCGTAATGCCCCCTTTCTTTTTCCCTGCCCTTATC
Organism: Manis javanica; assembly: GCF_040802235.1. Classification (NCBI taxonomy): domain Eukaryota; kingdom Metazoa; phylum Chordata; class Mammalia; order Pholidota; family Manidae; genus Manis; species Manis javanica. The sequence goes on from NC_133166.1 coordinate 59,025,002, forward strand.
CCTCCCTTCCCACCCATCTTCCCCAGTCCCTTTCCCTTTGGTAACTGTTAGTCCATTCTTAGGTTCTGTGATTCTGCTTTTGTTCCTTCCGTTTTTCTTTGTTCTTATACTCCACATAAGAGTGAAATCATTTGGTACTTGTCTTTCTCCACCTGGCTTATTTCACTGAGCATAATACCCTCTAGCTACATCCATGTTGTTGCAAAAGGTAGGATTTGTTTTCTTCTCATGGCTGAATAATATTCCATTGTGTATATGCACCACAACTTCTTTATCCATTCATCTACTGATGGACACTTAGGTTTCTTCCAATTCTTGGCTATTGTAAATAGTGCTGTGATGAACATAGGGGTGCATCTGTCTTTTTCAAACTGGGCTGCTGCATTCTTAGGGTAAATTCCTAGAAGTGGAATTCCTGAGTCAAATGGGATTTCTACTTTGAGCTTTCTGAGGAACCTCCATACTGCTTTCCACAATGGTTGAACTAATTTACATTCCCACCATCAGTGTAGGAGGGTTCCCCTTTCTCCGCAACCTCACCAACATTTGCTGTTCTTTGCCTTTTCGATGGTGGCTATCCTTAATGGTGTGAGGTGATATCTCATTGTGGTTTTAATTTGCATTTCTCTGATGACTAGAGATGTGGAGCATCTTTTCATGAGTCTGTTGGCCATCTGAATTTCTTCTTTGGAGAACTGTCTGTTCAGCTCCTCTGCCCATTTTTAATCAGATTATTTGCTTTTAGTTTGTGGTGGTGTGTGAGCTCTTTATATATTTTGGATGTCAACCCTTTATCGGATCTGCCATTTATGAATATATTCTCCCATACTGTAGGGTACCTTTTTGTTTTATTGATGGTGTCCTCTGAAGTACAGAGGCTTTTCAGCTTGATATAGTCCCACTTGTTCATTTTTGTTTTTGTTTCCCTTGCCTGGGCACATATGTTCATGAAGAAGTCGCTAATGTTTATGTCCAAGAGGTTTTTGCCCATGTTTTTTCTAAGAGTTTTATGGTTTCATGACATTCAGGTCTTTGATCCATTTCGAATTTACTTTTGTGTATGGTGTTAGACAGTGATCCAGTTTTATTCTCTTACATGTAGCTGTCCAGTTTTGCCAGCACCATCTGTTGAAGAGACTGTCATTTCCCCATTGTATGTCCATGGCCCCTTTATCGAATATTGGTTGACCATATATGTTTGGGTTAATGTTTGGAGTCTCTATTCTGTTCCATTGGTCCGTGGCTCTGTTCTTGTGCCAGTACCAAATTGTCTTGATTGCTGTGGCTTTGTAGTAGAACTTGAAGTTGGGGAGTGAGATTCCCCCCACTTTATTCTTCCTTCTCAAGATTGCTTAGGCTATTCTGGGTCTTTGGAGTTTCCATACGAATTTTTGAACTATTTGTTCCAGGTCGTTGAAGAATGCTGTTGGTAATTTGATAGGGATTGCATCTAATCTGTATATTGCTTTGGGCAGGATGGCCATTTTGGCGATATTAATTCTTGCTAGCCAAGATCATGAATGAGTGTCCATTTGTTAGTGTCCTCTTTAATTTCTCTTGAGAGTGTCTTACAGTTTTCAGGTTATAGGTCTTTCACTTCCTTGGTTAGGTTTATTCCTAGGTATTTTATTCTTTTTGATGCTATTGTGAATGGAATTGTTTTCCTGATTTCTCTTTCTATTAGTTCATTGTTAGTGTATAATAAAGCCACAGATTTCTGTGTGTTAATTTTGTATCCTGCAACTATGCTAAATTCCAATATTAGTTCCAATAGTTTTGGAGTGGAGTCTTTAGGGTTTTTTTTAATGTACAATATCATGTCATCTGCAAGTAGTGACAGTTTAACTTCTTCTTTACCAAACTGGATTCCTTGTATTTCTTTGTTTTGTCTAATTGCCATGGCTAGGACCTCCAGTATCACGTTGAATAACAGTGGGGAGAGTGGGCATCCATGTCTTGTACCCGATTTCAGAGGAAAAGCTTTCAGTTCTCACTGTTCAGTATGTTTTCTGTGAGCTTATCATGTATGACCTTTATTATGTTGAGGTACTTGCCCTCTTTGCCCATTTTGTTGAGAGTTTTTATCATGAATGGATGTTGAATTTTGTCGAATGCTTTTTCAGCATCTATGAAGATGATCATGTGGTTTTTGTCCTTATTTTTGTTTATGTGGTGGATGATGTTGATGGATTTTTGAATGTTGTACCATCCTTGCATCCCTGGAATGTATCACACTTGGTCATGGTTATGATCCTTTTGATGTATTTTTGAAATCAGTTTGCTAATATTTTATTGAGTATTTTTGCATCGACGTCCATCAGGGATACTGGTTTGTAATTTTCTTTTTTGGTGGGGTCTTTGCCTGGTTTTGGTATTAGGGTGATGTTGGCTTCATAGAATGAGTTTGGGAGTATTTCTTCCTCTTCTATTTTTTGGAAAACTTTAAGGAGAATGGGTATTATATCTTCTCTGTATGTCTGATAAAATTCTCAGGTAAATCCATCTAGCCCGGTGGTTTTGTTCTTGGGTAGTTTTTTGATTACCGATTCAACTTCTTTGCTGGTAATTTTTCTGTTTAGATTTTCTGTTTCTTTCTTTTCAGTCTTGGAAGGTTGTATTTTTCTAGGAAGTTGTCCATTTCTTCTAGGTTTTCCAGCTTGTTAGCATAGAGGTTTTCATAGTATTCTCTAATAATTCTCTGTATTTCTGTGTGTCCGTCATGATTTTTCCTTATCTTTTATGATTCTGTTGATGTGTGCTGATTCTCTTTTTCTCTTTATAAGTCTGGCTAGAGGCTTATGTATTTCGTTTATTTTCTCAAGGAACCAGCTCTTGGTTTCATTGATTTTTCTATTGTTTTATTTTTCTCAGTTTAATTTATTTCTTCTCTGTTCTTTATTATGTCCCTGCTTCTGCTGACTTTAGGCCTCATTTGTTCCACTTTTTCTAATTTCAATAATTGTGATTTTAGACTATTCATTTGGGATTAATCTTCCTTCTTTAAATATGCCTGAATTGTTATATACTTTCCTCTTAAGACTGCTTTTGCTGAGTCCCACAGAAGTTGGTGCTTTGTGTTGTTGTTGTCATTTGTTTCTGTATATTGCTTAATCTCTATTTGATTTGGTCATTCATCCATTGATTATTTAGGAGCATGTTGTTAAGCCTCCATGTGTTTTTGGGCCTTTTTGCTTTCTTGGTACAATTTATTTCTAGTTTTATACCTTTGTGGTCTGAAAAGTTGGTTGGTTGGATTTCAGTCTTTTTGAGTTTACTGAGGTTCTTTTTGTGTCCTAGTATGTGGTCTATTCTGGAGAATGTTCCATGTGCACTTGAGAAGAATGTGTATGCTGTTGCTTTTGGATGTAGAGTTCTGTAGATGTCTATTAGGTCCATCTGTTTTAGCATGTTGTTCAGTGCCTCTGTGTCCTTACTTATTTTCTGTCTGGTGGATCTGTCATTCGGAGTGAGTGGTGTGTTGAAGTCACCTAAAATGAGTACATTGCATTCTATTTCCTCCTTTAATTGTGTTAGTATTTGTTTCACATATGCTGGTGCTCCTGTTTTGAGTGCATATATATTTATTGTAGTTATATCCTCTTGTTGGACTGAGCCCTTTATCATTATGTAATTTCCTTCTTCTCTTGTTACTTTCTTTGTTTTGAAGTCTATTTTGTCTGATACTAGTACTGCAATACCTGCTTTTTTCTCTTTGTTGTTTCCATGAAATATCTTTTTCCATCCCTTTACTTTTAGTCTGTGCACGTCTTTGGGTTTGAGGTGAGTTTCTTGTAAGCAGCATATAGATGGGTCTTGCATTTTTATCCATTCTATTACTCTGTGTCTTTTGATGGGTGCATTCAGTCCATTTACATTTAGGGTGATTATTGAAAGATATGTACTTATTGCCATTGTGGGCTTTAGATTCATGGTTACTATAGGTTCAAGGTTAGCTTCTTTACTACCTTACCGTCTAACTTAACTCATTTATTGTGCTACTATAAACACTGTCTGATGATTCTTTATTTCACTCCCTTCTTATTCCTCCTCCTCCATTCTTCATATGTTGGGTGTTTTTCTCTGTGCTCTTTTGTGTTTCCTTTGACTGCTTTTCTGGATAGTTGATTTTATTTTTTTACCTTTAGTTAGTATTTGGTTAGTCTTCTTTCTTTGCTGTGACTTTATTTTCTCTGGTGACATCTATTTAGCCTTAGGAGTGCTCCCATCTTGAGCAGTCCCTCTAAAATACCCTGTAGAGGTGGTCCATGGAGGCAAATTCCCTCAACTTTTGCTTGTCTGGGAATTGTTTAATCCCTCCCTCATATTGAAATGATAATCGTGCTGGATGCAGTGTCCTTGGTTCAAGGCCCTTCTGTTTCACTGCATTAAATATATCATACCATTCTCTTCTGGCCTGTAAGGTTTCTGTTGAGAAGTCTGATGATAACCTGATAGGTTTTCCTTTGTAGGTGACCTTTTTACTCTCTCTTGCTGCCTTTAAAACTCTGTCCCTGTCCTTGATCTTTGCCATTTTAATTATTATGTTTCTTGGTGTTGTCCTCTTTGGGTCCCCTCTTTTGGGGGTTCTGTGTACTTCTGTGGTCTGAGTGACTATTTCCTCCCCCAGTTTGCAATGTTTTCAGCAATTATTTCTTCAAATACACTTTCTATCCCCTTTTCTCTCTCTTCTTCTTCTGGTACCACTATATTGCGGATATTGTTCCTTTTGGATTGGTCACTCAGTTCTCTTAATATTGTTTCAATCCTGGCAATCCTTTTACCTCTCTTTGCATCATCTTCTATGTGTTCCTGTTCTCTGGTTTCTAATTCCATCTATGGCCTCTTGCATCTCATCCATTCTGCTTTTAAAGCCTTCCAGTGATTGTTTTATTTCTGTATTCTCCCTCCATATTTCTCTGCAAGTCCATCAGCATGGTTATGACCTTAGTTTTAAATTATTTTTCAGGAAGATTGGTTAGGTCTATCTCCTCAGCTTCCTTTTCATGGGAGACTGTCTGGGTTAATCTGGTCTGTATCAAATTCTTCTGCCTTTTCATGGTGATAGAGATAGTCATGGGTAGTTGGCCCATGTCAGCTGGGAGAATGTCCCTTCTTGCTAGTTTGTGGCCTTTCTTTCCTGGGAGAATGGCAACTTCTTATGGCTTGTGCTGGGCAGTTTTGTGCAGACGGGGTTTCTGATTCTTGCCCAGCTGCTGTGAAGGAAGCTCCATGCACCGTTGCTATGGCGGGGCCGCACCAGAGCGGAAATGGGCTTGAGGCTGTTTATTGCTGTGAGGGGCCTTGGAGCTGCGCTGTTGCCCAGGGGTTTAGTGAGTCCTGAGTTCCCTGTGTTCCCAGCTGCTGAGCTGATTGTGCTGGGATGCCTCCATCCAGCTGTGAGGTCCCTGTCCCTTTAAGACTTTCAAAAAGCCCTCGCCTTTCTTTGTCCCAGGGACACTGGCTGTGGGGACCTGCTTGCAGGTTTTACTCTTCCATTTCCCTAGTATCCAGCACCCCACACACTGCCTGCACTCTGGTGCGGATGGCTAGGGCTGTCTATTTAGCAGTCCTGGGCTCCCTCTCCCTCCCTGCTCCAACTCTTCTCCTCCTGCCGGAAGCTGGGGTGAGGGGGGCTCAGGTCCCGCCGGGCTGTGGCTTGTTTCTTACCCCCTTTGTGAGGGTTCTCACAGATGTAGATGTAGTCTGGCTGTTGTGCTGTATCTTCTGGTCTCTTTTTTTGGAATAGTTGTATTTGTTGTATTTTCAAAAATACATATGATTTTGGGAGGAGATTTCCGCTGCTCTATTCATGCCACCATCTTGGCTCCTCCCAGATATTTGGTTTTCTCTATAAAAAAAAGTAGAGAAGGTGTAGCAGTTCTCTAGACCCCAGGGACTAGAACTGGCATTTTAATTTCTGTCCGTATATTCTTTTCTTCCTCTCTACCCTTTCATTATCATTTGCATTCTTCTGTGTTTTAGCTTCAGTTTCATATTCATTAATGCTATGCCTACCACCTTAGAAATCTTTTAAAAATATTTGGATTTGGTAGGACCATGGTGGGGCCTGAAATTTTGCATTTATGACAAGGTTCTAAGTGATTCGTGTTGCCAGTCCATGGACCCAACTTTGTGAGTAGGGATCTAGTCCACAAGAGCAACTAGGCTTTTGAGCTTCCTCTGATGCCCAGTGCTTTCAAATTTCTATTGAAAGCTATGTACAACCCATCCTCATTTTTTAAGGTTTTTAATCTGTTTGCTGTGAATTAAACAGTTTTCTTAACACAGAGTATCAATATATAATAAGTTTAATTAAAAAGCCATTTCTATCAGTTCACTAACATCATTGAGGATCTAAACACTACAAGGTCTCTTTATCACTTCTTTGTATGCAGCTATTGACCTTTGATGCTTGCTAAACATTTCTAAGTGGCTTCTCATTTATTTTCATCTTGGAACACATATGGCAACTGCGACAATGTTCTGGAAACTTTGAGTTTAAAATTTAGAGTTAACACTTCTCTGTTTTGTCACCTAAAATTTCCTTTCAACTATGCTTCTATGTAATGTCCACCATAGAAATAGTTGGAGAGCTACACAGGTAGCAGAATTTTTTTATCTTTGTCTGAGCTCCTATAATTGTCTTCAGACTAGCCCTTTGTAAAGTACTTAACTTTTTCTGACAATTGTAGCACTTACAAATTGCAGATTAACATATTAATTTAATAAGGATGCTTATAAACCAAAGACTCTATGGTCAAAAATTTTCACTATTCTAATTTCTGCTGGTACTTAGAGTCAGAAAATGAGAAATATTTTAGTCTCTGGCTTTGTACTAAGTTATTATAATATAAAAATTCTACCCTAATAATCAACCTGCATCTGGCCATTTAAGCAGCTAGATTCCCTGGAACCTAGCATCATTACAGCCAAAGGAAAAGGAAAAAAACATAAAAAGAAGGAAACCTAGTGATTCTAAACATTTACACTCTTCCTACTTTCATCCCAATGTATATCTGTATTCAACCATTCAACTCTGACTTTGAACTTGTCTCTTGCCTTTTGAACATGGTGTATTGGAAACTGACCTATTTGGTGGTTGAATTTCCCCTTTAGTGCTGTACCGTGACTTAGGTTCCCCAGTTCTCAGTGACGCTGTTGGCATTGCTAGGAAGGAATCTCAAGCCACCTCTAAGTGTATCCCAAGTATTGTGTGACATATACCTATAATAAAAAAAATTATTTGTTACTCATCATAAAATTCAAATTTAACCTAATATTCTCTCTTTTTATTAGCTAAATATAGCAAACCTATCACTTTGGCATGTGACATCATGGGAAACCAAAACTAATAAATATGAAGTCAACCTGGATTTGACCCCAAGAAACTTAACTCTCTTTCTGAGCCCCCAACTACACCTAAGTGAATGGCAGGATGAGTAGAATGAGTCTGAATCCCACAGATTCTTTTAACCCAAACCAAATAGAGATGTTCAGAAACTCAGTAGAGTACAGACAATAAATTTAAAAAAAAACAGGTGACTACATCCATTATAGCATTGAATTCATCATAGCTGTGCCCCATTATCAAATGGTCCAGCACTGTGGTTTCCAAGCAATGGAGGGAAGAGGGATAGAATTATTTTGAGAATACTGTGAACTGTCACCGCTAAAAAAAGTCTGTAAGTAGGCATATATATTACATGTATATTTTAATTTGTATATAAATATTGAAAGGAATGCAATATAAAATCATTAAAGCATTATTGAATTCATAAGAGACAGTTTTTGTTCTTTGCGGTTAGTTCAGAACTTACATCACACATCTACTCAATTTGTTTATTTTTCTCAAGACCTTCTAATAATCGAATAGATGAAGAAACATTTGCCTGAAGTTAGTCAAAGAGGTAGATATACATGTTCAATTATGTAAATACCACCTTTTAGGATTTAGGTCAAACCAAGTCATTGGCTGTCTAGGAAAAAGGGAAAAGTAAAGATTCATCTGCATTACTGAGAAATGATGCATAGTGATATTTGTTTTCAAAGGAATATAAAGCAGTCATTTAAGCATGGGAGGCACAGAATGGCACTGCATCTGCTTTCTGTTGCTCTTTCCTTCTATAAGAAACTCCACTGCAGCAAACACAGAATGGGGACAGCAAAGGAAGAAACAAGAGGGCGTTTGGCTTTCAAGCTTGAACTGCTACACTCCTACTTTTAAAAAAAGGAACAGGGGTAGACAGCAATCATAAGAAAGAGAGAGCAAAATAAAAAAGCAACCTTCTTTTCTACAAAGAACTGCACTCTACTAGAAAAATAGAGATGAAATCAATTCTGAGCAGTAGCTGCATTTTCTTTGCACAATACCCTATTCAAAGCTAGGTTTGCCAATCATGTAAGATAACTGAAAAAGAGAAAGACATGATTATTGTACAAAAAAAAATTCTCTCCACCCCAATTTCATCAAGACCATCTAAATTTATAAACTCCAGGTAGGGGAGCTTTCTAGCTGTTCGTGTCACAGTGATAATTTTAGATAAGTCTCCAGTGTCTACATGCCCAAATGTTCTCCTCTAAGAACACCAGTCAGATTGGGTTGGGCCACCTGAAAGGCCTCACTTTTATTTAATCACTTCCTTAAAGGTCCTCTATGCAAATGTAGTCATATTCTTTCCAATCTGGATGCCTTTTTTTCCCTTTTCTTCTCTGTTTGACCTTAAAAGTCCCCTTCAGTACAAAGAGGACTAGAATTGGCAAAAATGATTATCCTTGTCTTCTGATCTATGGGAAAATCTTCACCATTTTGGATGCTGTTAGCTGTAGGTTTTTCATAGATGCCCTTTAGAAAATTGAAGAACTGAGGTTCCCACGTGTACACATTTTGTTGAGTGTTTTTATCAAGAAATTATATTGATTTTTTAATGCTTTTCTGCATCTATTTAAGTCACGTGTGTGTGTGTGTGTGTGTGTGTGTGTGTGTGTGTGTGTGTGTGTGTGGTTTTCTGTTGAAAAGGTATAGTACTTTGATTTTTTGCTGTTAGACAAATCTTGCACTCCTGGGATATCCCACTTGGTCATGGTGTATAATTTTTTCTCATGTATTTCTGGATTCAGTTTGTTAATATTTTGTTTAGGGTTTTTGTGTCCATATTCGCTAGAAGTATTAGTGTCCTGTTTTCTTCTTTTGTGATGTTTTAATCTGAATTTTTATCAGAGTGATACTGACCTCATACAATAATTTGGACAGTGTTCCCTCTTATTCTATTTGATAGAGATTGACATTAATAATTTTTTAAATGTTTGTTAAAATTCATCTGTGATGCCATCTGGATCTGAAATTTATTTTGGGGTTAGGTTTTGATTAGTAATTCAGTCCCTTTTCTTGTTATAGGTTGTTTTCCCCTTCCAGTATTGGTACTTGTGCTCTTTAGGAATTGATAACCTTAAAAATGTGTCAGTTACTTTACCAGCTAAAATGTGTTTAGGTAGAAATAGCAGAGAATTGAAATTTGGGATAAGGAAGGTAAGGCAAAACCATAGGCATGTCCAGAGAACAAAGGAAAGGACCACTTTTTTATAGAGGAAGAGGCTAACTGGAGGTCAATTCTAAGCAAAAATTCCATTGAAGGAAACTGGGAGTTCCATGTATTGTGACTTCTCATTGGCTGAGTTGTGACAGTCTCTCATTGGCTAGGCTGTTGCTGGGGTTTAAGGCAGAAACCTTCCTTCCTCCTACTGGCTAATAAAGTAGCCAAAACAGTATGGCATCAGTCTATTTCCAGCGGTAGTCTGAGATTTAGGAGTAATGGGCATGAGAGGTTCCCCTGCTGGCTTATGATGCTATGTCAGTGAGGTTTCCCTTTATTAATTTTCACAGAATTCATGTCATCTGACTTAGGTAGCTTATTAGCTTACAATTTTTCATAGTATTATTTTAATCCTGTTAATTTCAGTAAATTTGATAGTAAGTCCCATTTTCATTTCTAATTCTGGTAATTTGAATTCTCTCTCTTTTTTGTCTCCAGCTAAAGTTTTAAAAATTGTATTGAGCTTTTCAAAGAAGCCATTTTTTATGTCACTGATGTTCTTTATTGCTTTAATAATTTTTACTTATTAATTTCTGCTTTAATCTTTATTATTTCCTCCCTTCTTATTGTTTAATCTTAGTTTGCTCTTATTTTTCCTCAAAGAAGAAGGTTAGGTTCATATTTGTGTTCTTTATTAGTACAGGCATTTAGCTATAAATTTCTCCCTAAACACTGACTTAGCTGCATCTCATAACTTTGGTATGTCATGTTTTAATTTCCAATCGTTTCAAACTATTTTCTAATTTCTCTTTTGATTTCTTCTTTGGCCCATTTGGTTTCCGGAAACTGATGATTTTAAAAAATGTATTTTGGATCATAGGAAGATGGCAGCATGAGTAGTTCAGAGGAAATCTCCTCCCCAAAACATATATATTTATGAAAATACAATAAATACAACTATTCTTAAAAGAGACCAGTGGATGCAGTAAAACAGTTAGGATACATCTACATCTGTGAGAACTCAGCATCACACAAATGGGGTAAGGTACAAGCCTTGGCCAGGTGGGACCCGAACGCTCCCCCACCCCAAAACCTGGTGGGGAAGAAAGGAATTGGAAAGGGGAGCAAGTGAAAGCCCAGGAATGCTAAACAACCAGCCCTAGAAATCCACACTCGTAACGCAGACACAAGGTGCATGTGGTGCTGGATATTAGAGAAACGGAAAAGCAAAACCTGGGGGCAGGTCCCCACAACCAGCGCCCCTGAGACAAAAGAAAAGCGACTGCTTTCTGAAAGTCTTAAAGAGACAGGGACCCCAAAGCTGGAAGAAGTTGTCCCAGCAGCTTGGAATACCGGGGAAACTTAGGTGCCCTAAACAGAGGCAGTGCAGCTCTGAAGCCCCTCACAGGACTAGGCAGCCTGCCAATCAATCCTCCAACTGATGCGGACCCCAACACATGGGCCCAGAAGCAGCAGAGTGGGAGCGTGCGCAGGGGGCAGAAGCATTGGAAGGGACCGAGAGCAGATCCGTGCACCACAGGAGAGGCTTGTCCTAGCCTGCAGTGGTGTGACTGAATAGCCCAGGCATGGCTCGTGTGCACCAGCGGCAGTGAAGACAAAGCCTGGTAGAAGCCTGCACAGAAAAGCCCCGCGCGCACCAGCAGTGGAGCCAGAGGGAGCAGGAGCACTTCCAGGAGCCCACCAGAATCCCAGCCCAATGCACAGCCACTCGGGCCAGACCCAAAGGCTGCTACTGCCACACATCTGCCAGGCAGGGTCGCCCCTAGCATGGAGGAGTGCACCTGGCATGCCTGCCACTTCCTGCAGGGTTCCATGCTGCTCTGATGGACACCCCGCCCACAGCAGCTTAGGAGATTAACCTGCTGGCTGCTCCAGGAGTGCAGGTAGCTGTCACAGGCAGCGGAGAAGAGCAAGGCATCCAGCAAGCAGGAAAGGACTTTCTCCTCCCAGCTGAGACACCCACAACCTGCCTGCACCCACTGCTAGCACCATGAAAAGGCAAAAAAATCTGGTCCAGTCCAAGATAGTTACACCTGAGAAAGGATCTGCAGAGAGAGACCTAACCAGTCTCCCTGAAAAGGAATTAAAAATAAAAATCATATACATGCTGACAGAGCTGCAGAGAAATATGCAAGAGCTAAGGGATGAAGTCCGGAGGGAGATTACAGAAGTCTGGAGGGAGATCACAGAAGTCCAGAGGGAGATCCCAGAAGTAAAACAAACTCTGGAAGGATTTATAAGCAGAATGGATAAGTTGCAAGAGGCCACTGATGGAATAGAAACCAGAGAACAGGAATGCATAAAAGCCAATGCAGAGAGAGATAAAAGGATCTCCAGGAATGAAACAATATTAAGAGTACTGTGTGACCAATCCAAAAGGAAAATATCTGCATTATAGGGATAAAAGAGGAAGAAGAGAGAAAAAAAGGGATAGAAAGTGTCTTTGAAGAAATAATTGCTGAAAACTTCCCTAAATTAGGGGAGGAAATGGCCTTTCAAACCACAGAGGTACACAGAACTCCCGAGAGACAGGATCCAAAGAGCTCCAAGACACATAATAATTAAAATGGCAAAGATCAAGGACAGGGACAGAGTTTTAAAGGCAGCAAGAGAGAGTGGAAAGGTCACCTACAAAGGAAAACCTATCAGGCTATCATCAGACTTCTCAACAGAAACCTTATAGGCCAGAAGAGAATGGCATGATATATTTAATGCAATGAAACAGAAGGGCCTTGAACCAAGGACACTGTATCCAGCACGATTATCATTTAAATATGAAGGAGAGATTAAACAATTCCCAGACAAGCAAAAGTTGAGGGAATTTGCCTCCCACAAACCACCTCTACAGGGTATCTTAGAGGGACTGCTCTAGATGGGAGCACTCCTAAAAAGAGCACAGAACAAAACAAACAACACATGAAGAATGGAGGAGGAGGAAAAATAAGGGAAAGAAATACTCATCAGACTGTGTTTATAAGAGCTCAATAAGCATGTGAGGTCAGACAGTAAGGTAGTAAACAAGCTAACCTTGAACCTTTGGTAACCACAAATCTAAAGCCGGCAATGGCAGTAAGTACATATCTTTCAATAATCACCTTAAATGTAAATGGACTGAATGCACCAGTCAAAAGACACAGAGTAATAGAATGGATAAAAAAGCAAGACCCATTTATATGCTGCTTAAGAGACTCACCTCAAACCCAAAGACATGCACAGACTAAAAGTAAAGGGATGGAAAAAGATATTTCATGCAAACAACAGAGAGAAAAAAGCAGGTGTTGCAATACTAGTATCAGACAAAATAGACTTCAAAATAAAGAAAGTAACAAGAGATAAAGGACATTATATAATGATAAAGGGCTCAGTCCAACAAGAGGATATAACCATTATAAACATATATGCACCCAATACAGGAGTACTAATATATGTGAAACAAATACTAACAGAATTAAAGGAGGAAATAGAATGCAATGCATTCATTTTGGGAGACTTTAACACACCACTTACCCATAGGACAGATCCACCAGACAGAAAATAAGTAAGGACACAGAGGCACTGAACACACTAGAACAGATGGACCTAGTAGACATCTACAGAACTCTACATCCAAAAGCAACAGGTACACATTCTTCTCAAGTGCACATGGAACATTCTCCAGAATAGACCACATGCTAGGCCACAAAAAGAACCTCAGTAAATTCCAGAAGACTGAAATCCTACCAGCCAACTCTTCAGACCACAAAGATATAAAACTAGAAATAAATTGTACAAAGAAAGCTAAAAGACTCACAAACACATGGAGGCTTAACAACATGCTTCTAAATAGTCAATGGATCAATGACCAAATTAAAATGGAGATCCAGCAATATGTGGAAACAAATGACAACAATAACACAAAGCCCCAACTTCTGTGGGATGCAGCAAAAGCAGTCTGAACAGGAAAGTATATAGCAATCCAGGCATATTTAAAGAAGGAAGAACAATCCCAAATGAATAGTCTAATGTCAAAATTATCGAAATTGGAAAAAGAAGAACAAATGAGGCCTAAGGTCAGCAGATGGAGGGACATAATAAAGATCAGAGAAGAAATAAATAAAATTGAGAAGAATAAAACTAGAAAAAATCAATGAAACCAAGAGCTGGTTCTTTGAGAAAATAAACAAAATAGTTAAGCCTCTAGCCAAACTTATTAAGAGAAAAAGAGAATCAACACACATCAACAGAATTAGAAATGAGAAAGGAAAAATCATGATGGACCCCACAGAAATACAAAGAATTATTAGAGAATACTATGAAAACCTATATGCTAACAAGCTGGAAAACCCAGGAGAAATGGACATCTTCTAAAAAAAAAACACAACCTTCCCAGACTGACCCAGAAAGAAACAGAAAATCTAAACAGACCAATTACCAGCAACAAAATTGAATTGGTAATCAAAAAACTACCCAAGAACAAAACCCCCGGGCCAGATGGATTTACCTCGGAATTTTATCAGACATACAGAGAAGACATAACTCCCATTCTCCTTAAAGTTTTCCAAAAAATAGAAGAGGAGGGAATACTCCCAAACTCATTCTATGAAGCTAACATCACCCTAATACCAAAACCAGATAAAGACCCCACCAAAAAAGAAAACTACAGAGCAATATCCCTGATGAATGTAGATGCAAAAATACTTAACAAAATATTAGCAAACTCAATTCAAAAATACATCAAGAGGATCATACACCACGACTAAGTGGGATTCATCCCAGGGATGCAAGGATGGTACAACATCCGAAATTCCATCAACATCATCCACCACATCAACAAAAAGGACAAAAACCTCATGATCATCTCCATAGATACTGAAAAAGCATTCGACAAAATTCAACATCCATGCATGATAAAAACTCTCAACAAAATGGGCATAGAGGGCAAGTACCTCAACATAATAAAGGCCATATATGATAAACCCACAGCTAACATCATACTGAACAACGAGAGACTGAATGCTTTTCCTCTGAGATTGGGAACAAGACAGGGATGCCCACTGTCCCCACTGCTGTTCAACATAGCACTGGAGGTCCTAGCCATGGCAATTAGACAAAACAAAGAAATACAAGGAATCCAGATTGGTAAAGAAGAAGTCAAACTGTCACTATTTGCAGATGACATGATGTTGTACATAAAAAAAACCCTAAAGACTCCACTGCAAGACTACTACAACTATTATCGGAATTCAGCAAAGTTGTAGGATACAAAATTAACACACATAAATCTGTAGCTTTCCTATACACTAACCGTGAACTAATAGAAAGAGAAATCAGGAAAACAATTCCATTCACAATAGCATCAAAAAGAATAAAATACCTAGGAATAAACCTAACCAAGGAAGTGAAAGACCTGTACCCTGAAAACTACAAGACACTCTTACGAGAAACTAAAGAAGTCACTAACAAATGGAAAGTCATCCCATGCTCCTGGCTAGGAAGAATTAATATCGTCAAAATGCCTATCCTTCCCAAAGCAATATACAGATTCGATGCAATCCCTATCAAATTACCAACAGTATTCCTCAATGAACTGGAAGAAACAGTTCAAAATTCATAAGGAACTATCAAAGACCCCGAATAGCCAACAGAATCCTGACAAGGAAGAATAAAGTGGGGGGGATCTCAGTCCCCAACTTCAAGCTCTACTACAAAGCCACAGTAATCAAGACAATTTGGTACTGGCACAAGAACAGAGCCGCAGACCAGTGGAAAAGAATGAAGACTCCAGACATTAACCCAAACATATATGGCCAGTTAATATTTGATAAGGGAGCCATGGACATACAATGGGGAAATGACAGTCTCTTCAACAGATGGTGCTGGCAAAACTGGACAGCTACATGTAAGAGAATGAAACTGCATCTCTGTTTAACCCCATACACAAAAGTAAATTCCAAATGGATCAAAGACCTGAATGTAAGTCATGAAACCATAAAATTTTAGAAAAAAATATAGGCAAAAATCTCATGGACATAAACATGAGTGACTTCTTCATGAACATATCTCCCTGGGCAAGGGAAACAAACACAAAAATGAACAAGTGGGACTATATTAAGCTAAATAGCTTCTGTACAGCAAAGGACACCATCAATAGAACAAAAAGGTATCCTACAGTATGCGAGAATATATTCATAAATGACAGACCCGATAAAGGATTGACATCCAAAATATATAAAGAGTTCACACACCTCAACAAACAAAAAGCAAATAATCCAATTAAAAATGGGCAGAGGAGCTGAATAGATAGTTCTCTAAAAAAGAAATCCAGATGGACAACAGGCACATGAAAAGATGCTCCACATCACTAATCATCAGAGAAATGCAAATTAAAGCCACGATGTGATATCACCTCACACCAGTAAGGATCGCCGTCATCGAAAAGACAAACAACAACAAATGTTGGCGAGGTTGTGGTGAAAGGTGAATCCTCCTACACTGCTGGTGGGAATGTTAACTAGTTCAACCATTGTAGAAAGCAGTATGGAGGTTTCTCAGAATGCTCAAAATAGATATACCATTTGACCCAAGAATTCCACCTCTAGGAATTTACCCTAAGAATTCAGCACTCCAGTTTGAAAAAGACAGATGCACCCTTATGTTTATCACTGCTCTGTGTACAATTGCCAAGATATGGAAGCAACTTAAATGTCCATCAGTAGATGAATGGATAAAGAAGATGTGGTACATGTACACAGTGGAATATTAGAGAGCCATAAGAAAAAAACAGATCCTACCATTTGCAACAGTGTGGATGGAGCTAGAGGGTATTATGCCTAGTGAAATAGGCCAAGCAGAGAAGGACATGTACCAAATGATTTCACTCATATGTGGAGTATAAGAACAAAGGAAATCTGAAGGAACAAATGAGCAGCAGAATCACAGAACCCAAGAATGGACTAATAGTTACCAAGGGAAAGGGACTGGGGACGATGGGGGGGAAGGGAGGGATAAGGGCAGGGAAAAAGAAAGAGGGCATTACGATTACCATGTATATTACGTTGGGGGCATGGGGAGGGCTGCGCAACACAGAGAAGACAAGTAGTGATTTTACTGCATCTTACTACGCAGATAGACAGTGACTGCGAAGGGGTATGTGGGGGGACTTGGAGAAGGGGGGAACCTAGTAAACATAATGTTCTTTCTGTAATTGTAGATTAATGATACCAAAATAAAATTAAAAAATGTTTTTTAATCACTCTGGTTCCCCTCTCACCACCAAGTGCTTGTTAATGGTATTTATGTGCAAATGTTTCGTGACTGGATGCGTTGTTTTTATTGCAGTCTTCCCTTCCACCAAACAGCGTGGAGCCTTTGCTGCTGCTCTTCAGCAGTCACACCCTTCGTGCTCACTGTCACACTGGGATTGCAGAGGTTCGGGCACACCCAGTTGTTAAAATCTACTAATTGTTAGCTTCCTGCTCTACTGTTTTCTACACTACCCCAGGCACACATTGCTTCACAGACTGATTCAATCAAATCTGAGATCTTTCCCAAGGTCATTGTTTGAGATTTGCTCTGACCCAGGAGGATCCTACCCAGTCGTGTCTTCTCCCATTTTTCTCTGGCAAACTAGCTAGCCTACAATTTAAACTCCATCTGCAGTGAATCTATCAATCTTTTGCCAGTTGCCTTTGACCACAACTGACACTTTTTTTCTTTAGAAAGACAAGACTTAAATCTCCACACTTCCTGGCAAATGTAGTAAGTTTCTTCTAGGAGGGATTTGGAGTTCTCTGTTGTACAACCTTGTTCTCCTTCTGAGCAAAATCTCTTGAGCCACACCTCTGGTGCCATGGGAAGACACAGTGGTGTGCTTTCTGAGGCACATTCTGCATTTGGAACTTAACAGTTGTGGACAGGCAAGGCCAGCATCCCCGGACTTCTTTGCCTTGTCTTTCTTGGCAAGGAGACTGTCCCTCAGATGAGTCAGGGAAAGAGAGTTTGAGGCCCTAGTATCTCACCAGAGCTGTATCCACAATATGGCTTCCAATCCATGAATTGGAGGAGGGCAGAAGAAGAGATCGCTACCCTCTTGATTGAATTTGCCTGGAATTTAGCCTCAGAAACAAGTAGCCAGAGGCAGGATGGAAAATGTTGATGTCTTTCTCCTTCTGATAGATTAGTTTTCCCACTGACAGAGGGAATCCTTTGTTCTCGGGCTACATCAGTCTGGACTGAAGTTTTTGCCTCAGTGAACTAGGAGGGGTAGGGGTATTGGTTCAGACACCACAGACTCTTACAGTCCTTATGAAGATTTAGTAGACTTTTTTGAGTAAATGCTTCTTCATTTCCTGCATGACCTTAGAGTCATTTACAGAGGCAGTGATGTATAGATATATAAATTTTTACCAGTTTTGCTTGAGACAGGGTCCAAGGAGTTCCCTACAGTCTCACACTTTGAAGTTGCCCTTCTTATGTTTTTTTTTTGCTTTCAATTTTTCAAAGTGAATTCATATTTATTCCTATGAAGACAGGACAGAATAGTAAGGGCATATAATACTCTTGATCATTGTGTATGTGAAAACCCCATGTTTATATTATGCACTTTTCTTGTATCAACACTATTGATGAAAATAAGTGTTTTCATCCCTATTTTACACAAAAGGAAACCAGAGATAAGGAATTATTTTATCAAATTCATTCAAGAGTCCCTGGAAGAATCATGCAATCTACTCAAGTCTCTCACTTAAATGCTATTGCTTGAAACCAATTATCTGACTTGTAGGCAAATATTAATATGAAAATTTAAATAACAGAGTACAGCTAAGAAATCTAAAGTTACCAGAAATTAAATAGGAAAATTAGATTTTGAAAACAGTCTTTGAATCATTTGCCCGGAGTACTTTCACTTATTGTTGATTTATATATATATTTATTTTAAATCATCATTGGAGAATCAAGTTGAGTTTGATACAACTCCACAGGATAGGATTATCCTGCTACCTTATATTGTCTTTAGTCGAAATCAGAGAAAGAATCTATCATTCAATAAACACTGAGTTTGCTATGAGCTATGCTGGGAGATTTAATACAGGCCATTCCTATTCATTTTTTCCAATAATGTAAGTTTTGTGTCCCCATTGTTTTCAGTGAGAGAATAGACTCCCTGGAATGCGAGGTTAAAGAATGTTTCATAAAGAAGTAGAATAGGGCCCTAATCATTTCCAAGTCTGATGTTGCTATGAGGGCAAGACCTGAGTCTGTCTTATTCAAGCTTTTCCCCAATTATTTAGCAAAAAGTTTTGCTCATAATAATTGTAGAGGAGGAAAACATTTCTGCCCTTCTAGGGTCTTTGGCTGGTCTAATAATTAAATTGATGCAAGCAGATTAACAGAAGAAAAAAACAAATTTTAATTTTGTTATCTACGGGAGCTGAAAAAAATATGATACTCAAAGAAGTGACCAAAGCAGACAGCTTTTATATCTTATAGACAAAAACAATACATTTATGAGGAGTTAATAAGACAGAGAATTTTGAGCCTGGAGTAGTAAATTGCTAAGGAAGTAAAAAGATTTGTTTATATAGCCTTCTTGGCCTTAAATTCTCTATCTCTGGATATAGGGATGTCTCTCTTCCTCCTGGTATAGGGCATAAGGATGTCTCTCTACCTTTCACATGGGAGTTATTTCCTGCTTTCAGGCAAAGGAAGGTCAGAGTGTCCTTCTTGTACGGGTTGTTTCTTATGTAATCTTAATTCAAAATAATCAACATGCCAAAGTAGAATATTTTTGGGCAACCTGACCTGAGCCTCTTCATAATCAATCAATAAATATTTGTTGAATTGAGTTGAACTGAATTGAATAATGCATGTTCAAGTCACATAGCTAGGGAACAAATGGAGACAGAATTGAAACTCAGGTATTTGATACTCAAAG
The DNA here is from genome assembly GCF_040802235.1 of Manis javanica. Lineage (NCBI taxonomy): Eukaryota > Metazoa > Chordata > Mammalia > Pholidota > Manidae > Manis > Manis javanica. The sequence continues at coordinate 59,044,466 of NC_133166.1, forward strand.
TTAAACTTTGTAGCTTATGAAAATTAGTATCACATGTGATTATTTTTTGTTCTGACCTTAGAATAAAAATAAATAAAAAATAATTCCTAGCATACCATATACAAAATACGACTCATCAAGAACTTCAAATTAAAATTCTAGCAAAAGAACAGAAAACAAAAAACAAAAGTAAAATGCACACAAAAAAACATAACTAAAGGGGGCATAAAAATAGACCTTAAAGGTGTCAAACAATCAAGTACAACAGAGCTGGATAAAGTATCCAGATTTGTTTTCTAATATGGTGTGATTAATATATAAAGTGAGGTTGGAAAATATACTGATGTTTAGCCTCATTCATTCATTCAGCAACTTTTTAAAGTGCTCACTATATGGAAGATACTAGTAATATGATAGTGCCTCTTGCATGGCACTCATCTTCCCATGGAAAAGAAAGACACAAGTATTGGTATACACAATAGTCACAGGTAAGAGTCCTGTACGTGCACAGTAGTATGGAAACTGAGAAAAAGCACTGGCTGGACACTATACAGTGGTGGTTGTGGTAGGTAGGGGAGAGGCGGGGGCCGTGTAGAAGGCTCAGCAGTAGAGAGAGATGTTGTTCTAGGTGATGAGAAATGGTTAGAAAGAGGAGAGAGGGCAGTCCCAGCCTGAGAGAACACATTTTAAAAAGGAGTAGGGACCTAAGAGAGAATGACATATTTAATATTTTCTTAAGTTGTTAGTTTTCTGTAGCTGAATCACCAAGTTAAATATATTTGAGTGATTGGAAATAAAAGCTGAAGAGGTAGAAAAGAGAATCCAGCGTACAGGGTCTGGAGATCAGGAATCAGAGCCATCTTGAGGAATGAGCTCAAAGCAGGGGAAGAGTGCCATCTATTGAATCTCTGCTACTGCTTGCTACAACCTGCCTGCATCGCACTTTGTACGTAGTCTGACCTTCCCAATCTTCTATAAACCAAACAGCCTAGAATTTTGTTAACTGAAGGTAAGTGCTTTACTTATGCTTAATGGGCCATATTTCCTGGCTGTTGTGCAAACTCTCATTTCAGAATGCCAAGTATAACACAGTTGAAAACTCCCAACAAGGTTTCACATCAGTAAGGATTGTTATATATCTTTTTAAAAGGGAGCCTGCTTGACTTTTTTTTCCTTTTTCCTTTCGACAGTGGTATAAAAGTTTTGTCCACAAAAATTGCAAGTGTTTTTTAAAAGTGCCTGCTCACTTTGAACTTTTAAATGTGCCTGAGAACAGCACACATCTCTTTTAGAGTTCACTTACGCTTGCTGTCATTACAAAGTCATTTTGGGTTTGTTCTAATAGTTTGAAAGTAAGAATATTTTTATAGTACCTTAATTTTTCTTATGAAAGATTTGGGGTGGTGGGGGGAGGAGGGAGAGAGAGATAAAAAGAAAGAGAGAAGTTTTCACTCTAATAAAAAAACCTCAGACATTATTGCCTCCTCTCACCTTTTCTGAGACCTAAACTTCCTACCACAGCAATGATATCCATTGTGCATGGATTCAGTGTGATTTCAGTGGCATTCCAGCAAAATTTCATTCTGTTTTTCATAGATTGCTGGTTTTTGCCCCCAGGATTCAAGTTGTAAAACAGTATTTGCTTGAAAATACCTAGGAAAGAAAATTAAGCTGCCATTATTAATATTGTTATTAATATGATTGTTAATATTATAGTGATAGTGGTACTAATAATTATGGGATAATGAAACTGGTATTTTTTAGATGAAATTACACATTCTGATGGATACAGGGGAGATGCAACAAAGTGGAAAGCCCCAACAAAACTTGTCAATTTGTCACTGTGGTGAACAGATTTCTGCTGGACAGTCTGAAAGCAGCCACCTGAACAAAAGGAAACATCTGACAGGTTAAAAGAAGTATAATGGCTCTCCTCCATGCCTCTTTTAAGGAAAGTAAAATTGTTTTGCATTATTCTGAAAGCATAAAAAGAAACAGTCAGTAGAGTGTGATTCTAAGAGCTTGGAAATGATTAGGGCCCTATTCTACTTCTTTATGAAAGCACTTGAACACTCGATTCTGATATTTTTATTCTATTGAATTTCAAACCTTGTCTATGAAATACCCTTTGATGGTAATTTACCAAAATGAAATAGCTGCTGAAAATTCAGAAGGAACAAAAAAAAAATCTCATCTCTTCCTAAACTCTTAATTCAAAATAGGTACTTTGGAATAATTACCTCAAATTTTTATACCCTTGGATTGTCTTAATGGCTTCCTTATTACCTAAAGAATAAAAGCTAAAACCCTTAGCAAAATACATAAGCAACTCCACTAGCATTTCAGTAGCACTAAGCATCAGTTCATCCCAGCTTCTGGTGACTTATCTCTGTGAACCCACAAGTCTGGGCAGGATGGAGTTTTCACTGCCTTTTGACGTTCACTCTTATTTCTCTCCTGCTTTCCAAGCAGATATTCTTCCATACCTCTCTAATTATGTGGGTCTTTCCTCATCCATGTATCTTATCTATTTATCTGTCTATCTACCTTCTATCATCTGACATACTCAACTATATTTTACTCTTCTTTGAATCCTTTTTTACTGTCCATTCAAAGGCAGTCTCTTCTCTCTGGACTACCATAGCATTTACTGTTGGTCTTCTATCAATTCCTACTTGGAGGGCTTCCCTCAGTGGTTCAGAACTAATATAATAAGTTAGCTCCCATAGGTAGTAGGTTCTTGAAATACATAGATGAAACATGTATGAACTGTTCTTTTGTTCTTGAGGGCAGTATTTTGAGGGGAGTGATTGGCTTTTATAGTAGATATTTGATATAGTATTTAGCACAAAGCCTTGTATGTATTAAACAGAAAATATACAAAATTAAATGACAAACTATTTTTCTTTTTCATTTTATATACTATCCTGAAATCTGAATGTGGTAAACCTTGCCAAGTAATATTGCAGGATGAATTCTACCAGTCCTTCTGCCAGACAGGCCAGTTTTAATCTATTTCTGACTATGATACTAGTTATGGTGGTCTATGGTATGGCAGTAACAACAAAACAAACCCAAAACTTATTATAGGTCAAACTTAATGAAATTTATTCTGTTATGTTACATTCCCTGTTAGATACTCTTGGTCAGTGGGAATAGAGGGCAACAGGTAGTGTGGATGGCTCTATTCTGTGTGTGTGTGTGTAGGACCTAGTTTGACTGAGGGTCATTTCATCACATGCTTACCTTGGTGGTGGACTCAGTCTTAGTCAGAATGGGAGAAGCAAAGGAGAAGCTCAGATGGGTGTAAGTCCGGGGAAAGAAAATCCCAGGGCAAAATACCTCTAAAAAACAAAATCAGTCAAAGGGAGAAATAAAGTTTAAAATCCGTTTAGTGCTCACAAACTGCAGTCCCAGGCTGTCTTTCTTCTCTGCTGTAGCAACCACACCACCAACCCTCCCCCTCACCTCTCAGGTACAGATAAGCCCTCTGTTGCCCAGGTAATTACCCATTGATATGGAGATGAACTTCTCCACCCCTGAGGAAAGATGCAAATGTACTAAAGCCATACTTCCTTTCACCTCTGAATGCCTATTGATATGCAGATATACTAAAGGGAGGTGAGATATTCTGGAAATATTACAATTTTACCCATAATCCACTCCTTCCAGAAATCTCATCTTACAATTTACTTGATCTCCCTCTTCCGACCAATCTAGTAACATACAATAGCAACAGCAATAAAATCTTGATAATCCTCAAGCCAGAGGATTCAGCCTATGCAGATTAAGTAAATGTACTTTACAGCACAATCTCTCAGTAAGCACAAAATACGTTTCTACACTTGTTTACTCATTCCTAACAATCATGCTAGATTGCTCACAAAACTTTTACCAAACATTAGACAAAGTCAAGCCTCTCTTTAAACATTATTTTCTTGACAACAGCAACACAATCATAATTTTCAAGCCAGAGGATTCAGCTGGGTTCAAAGTCCCATGCAGATTAAGTCCAAAGCTCGTCCATTCCAGCCATCACGCGGCAGCTGCAGCCAGGGGGCGCATCCAGGACACAAAGACTGTAGAAGCAAATAACTGTGATTGTCGGGGGCCAATTTGCTGTTATTAGGCAGGAATACACAGAAGGCCAGCTTCTAGGCCTTTTCCCCAAAGTGCCAGAAGAGCCAGCCATCGTCGATCCATGTGTTGAAATGTCCAGGGCCACGTCCATTTTACTATTAATTGCTGCACCCAGCCTTGCAACACATGTCTAATAAAGTTGCTCGATCGCTCTCAGTAACCGGTGACCGACCGTAGGCTGCAGAGAGATGCTCTAGGCCCCTCTTGGTGGTGTGCTGATCTGCATGACATGCAAGGCACTCCTTCCGGGCTTGACTGACTTCTTCAAAGGTGAAAAACAAGCCACACCAATGGGCCCACATTGTCTTTTGAGGTGTCTGTGCCACGCCACTCCATGGCCTTTCAGTCTAGTCTCGCACCCACCCCGTGATGGAATAGGAAGTTATTACCTTGGTCGGAGCTCTTATGGTGATGGTCTCTGTAGCCAGCAAGGCATGGTACACAGCAGCCAGTTGCTTCAAGGTGACCCGGACCTATGCTCCTTTCCATGGTTGTAGCCAGGCTCCGGCCAGAAGCAAGTGTTGTTCCCAAAGTCGTGAATCCCAGAAGATCACCAAGGAGCCAACACCAATGCAAAGGCAAAGAGCCTTTATTCGAGCTAGCTCGAGCTCAATCTCTCATCTGCACCAACGCAGTGGCAAGATGCCAGAGAAAGAGAGTGCGTTTTCCCCAGAAAAAGGTTTTATGAGTTTCCAGGGTGGTTTGGGGGGTGGTGGCCATGGCCCTGGCTGATTGGCTGGGCCTGGGGGTAGTTGGGGGGTGATGAGTGTGGCTTTGGTCAATTGGTAGGGTCTATGGGTGGTGGGTGTACTTCTTGCTGACTGGAGGGGAGAGAGACCAAGCTCCGATTGGGTGAAATAGGATCCGGGTCCCAATTGGCTGAGGTAGGATCCCGGTCTCAATTGGCTAAAATAGAATCTGGGAGCTTGCCCTTTCACAAGTGCAGCAGCTGTGGCAGAAGCAGTAGTCTTAGGCTCAGGCCACGGGCTGGGTCGGTGTGGCCAGCAGCGGTGGTGGCGCCTCCACAACCACACGAGTGTAGACACATGTCCCTTGGCATGAGCGCCACTTCTCCCTATCATTTCTTGAGGCGGTCCTCCCAACAGTTGCACCCATTATGACAGGTTTCGGGTTCACAGGAATCCTGCCAATACTATGCCAATTGTAAGTCTGGGGAAAGGAAATCCTGGGGCAAAATACCTCTAAAAACCGAAATCAGTCAAAGGGAGAAATAAAGTTTAAAACCCGTTTATTGCTCACAAACTGCAGTCCCAGGCCATCTTTCTTCTCTGCTCAAGCAGCAACCACACCACCTGCCCTCTCCCTCACCTCTCAGGTACAGATAACCCCTCTGTTACCCAGGTAATTACCCAGTGATATGGAGATGAACTTCTCCACCCTTGAGGAAAGATGCAAATGCACTAAAGCCATACTTCTTTCCACCTCTGAAGGCCTGTTGATATGCAGATATACTAAAGGGAGGGGAGATATTTTGGAAATACTACAATTTTACCCACAGTGGGACATTTGTATAAGCTTCACCTGAAAGTGTCACATGTTACTTCTATCAACAATTACTTGATCAGATCTCAATCACATGGCTATACATAACTGCAAGGGAGGGGGAAATATAATCTGTGTGCATAGGAAGATTAAAAAACCTCATTTTGGGGGTAGTAGTTAGGCATGCTTTAGGGACTTACAGAAATTACCTATTATAATTTATTGATACAATAATGCTTTATAGTATATTCTATACTACTCATAAACCATGAGTATTATAATACTCTATTATAATCTGTTTACATATAATTTAAGGACTCACAGAAAAAGAAAAGTAACAAAACCAGATAGGTCCTTAAAAAAAATTCTAGAATATATTTTGGATCACATTCTATCTAGGAATCCATAAAAGATGTTGTATTAAGGTTTTTCAGAGAAGAGATGTACTGTAAGGAATTGATTCATACAAATACGGAGGATGACCAGTCCCAAATATCTGCAGGGTGAGTCTACAAGCTGGGGACCCAGAAGAACCGACATTATGGTTCCAATCTAAGGCCAGTAGGCTATCAGGCCTGGGAAATCTGATGTCTCAGTTTCAAAATGAAGGCAGGAAAGAGCTGATGCCTCAGCTGAAGACAGTCAAGCAGGAGGAATACAGCCTTTCTCATCAGTCAGCCTTCTGTCACCCACATTTGGGAGGGCTCTCAGCTTCTCAGTCTACCAATTCCAATATTAATCTCATCCAAAAGCACAGAACCACCCAGAACAATTACTGACCATTGGGCACCCTGGCTGTAAAATCAGCCATCACAAACGCTAAGAAAGTTCTTGCTCCACCCATCACAGTGTCATTGACTTTTTGAAGAGTGTGTGGATTCAATCCTCTTTCATGTTTTAAGTGTGCATTCAAAGCAAATCATCATTATCATTACCATCATGCTAGCTAAATATCAAAATAAAAATGTTTCAATTCTAAAGTATTTAAAAAATTAAAGCCAGTAATTATCTTTCTTCTCACTATCTTATTCAATTATTAACCAGTAAAGTAGGAAGAATGGAAGAAAAATAGTTCCAAGTAATTAATAAGGATTCAAATGTCAATGCTCAGATTTAAAAAAATGAAATGAACTGTCTGTAATAAAATATTCTGAAAAGCAGCTAGCCAAAGTTTGTGAAATGATGTAATTTAACTAAATCTGCTAATAAACTTACAAATGTTCTCTTTTTTTGTTGTTTCTTTTGTTTTTGTTTAATTTAAGCAAAGATTGCTTTTTCTAATCTGCATTTTAGTTAAAGACATGATATTTTTTTCTGCATGAAAAAGGGCTTATAAGTATAAATGGAATATGCCTGATATTCATAACACATTCTAAACACAATTACTTGTCTACAGAGTTTAGAAGAAAGCTGATATTTTTCAATTCAAGTGTTCATTTTTATTAAGCAAGATAATACCAACAATCTAGAAAAGGACTCCTTACTTTTATTTTGTGTTTTTTTTTGTAGCCAATAATCCTCTTTGACAACCAAATGAATTAGAAAGCTCTATGTTTGGCCTCTAATCAACACTTGCTGCAGTTCTCACTGTAGTAACTAGCAATGCCTCTCAATGAATCCATAAAACATTTTTTTCCTTCATAGGACTAAAGTTAGTGATCAGGAAATTGACCTTCTGACATGAAATAAACAGGGATTAATATTAAATTCTGTACATAGCTTCAAAAAAGAAATTTCATATAGAAAGAATGGAGGAGATGCAGTTTAACAGCAGTGGATATTAAGGAAAAAAAATCTGTTAAGACTATAGGTGACTATAAACTTAATATGAGCCAAAATACAGAAAAACTGCTTTAAAAATGCAAGTATTATCACAGACAGAAGGTTGAGTCTTTGCAAAGTGGATTTATATAAAGATTTACCATGCAAAAATGCAATAACCTATCTCATAAAATAATGAGTTATCTTCCCCTGAAGAGTTCAAGAGGAGACTTTATGATAATCTGATAGGAATAAATTAGACCTGGTTTTAGGTATAAACATTTTTAAAGTAGTTTTGCTCTAATGTTCTAAGATTTGATAATAATACCACTTGGTCTTTTGCTTTTCTGTAAATCTTTCATATGAGATACTTACTCACTTTTGCTTCAGGCTGTATTTTTAAATATGTTTGTGTAGCATCTAAACATCTGTAGGAAATAAAGTTAGTGTTTCCCTATAGAGAAAAGGTAGATATACTCACTGCCTAGTATCATAGAGATAATACTTTTCTTTAGAATAAAGAACATGCTCACTACCTGTTATAAAATATTCAGGCCCCCTAAACTCTGGGTCCTCTTCTGTAAGGCAGTTCTTTTGGAAATAGGCTTCAGGGAACTTATGCAAGAATGATCCGTTTTTATTGAGTAAAAAGTTCCTATTCACCTCTGACTCAGGAGTCAAGTGTCTTCTACCCATATCTGTGAAACTATGGCAATCTAACTTATTGGCTTGCAGGATAGCTTCAGAGATTTTTGTGTCTGCCTTTGCCAAAATTACATAGCATTGTCAAAATTCACTATTTTAAAATCAATGCATAGTGAGATATAATGCCTACTTATTGAAGCACACATATTGACTGAAAGCCCAAAGTCACTTTGTGAAGATTGCCTTGACATTATGGAGCTAGTCTTGAATAAATAATTCTTTATAGTATTTTATGCTCATGTAAGGTGTAACATTTGTTATACAGTATATCCCTCAAAATAGACTAGAAGTCTTTAACATCAGCCTAATGATCTTCCCTAGATTAACATGAATATACTAGCATTGATGTAGACTGGGAGCAAGCAGGGATGGTGTAGAAAAAGGAAAATGCTGGAATCTATTACAACAGAGGTCAACTAAGGTAATGCCTTCAATGGGTGACAAATCAAATCCAAATCAGTCCACAGCAAGAATCCCAATTCATAAGCTACTCTCTGGAGTGGGAAGAGAGAGACTGTCCTCTCCAGGAGCCTTTATTACTGTGCCAGCAAGAACAGGAAAAGAAAAAGGAAACAAATTGAGGACATAAAACTGATCTCTCCAGGGTATCAGGTGATTGAAAATAGGAGGAAGCCTCAAGAATTTCAGGAAGAGAGGACCAAATAAGGAGAGTGCTTTCCAGTACCAATCCTGCTCTTTATAAGATGGTAAATTTTTCTTTAAGTAAGACTCCATTCTCATAATATCCTAGTAGGCTGTGCTCCCATTTTTTCTAGATATTGGTAGGTCATGCAGCACGTACTTGGATTAATCATACCGGTACATTATCGCAATACCTATACAATGAGTAAAATCAGTTGAAAGACTAATAGAGACCGTTTCCTTCGATTTGCCATCCCAGTACTTACATGAGTGTCTGGCACAGAACAGACACCAACTATCTGCCTGCTGAATGACTGAGTTAATTTATATTTTCTTTGAAGAAAGGAATTTCAAATTTCAATGAGTAGAAATTGTTCCAGTAATATTAACCCTGCCTGCAGTTACATGTGCCTTATTAGTAATGAAGACACACATTTTAAAACTGTAACAGCAAACACTGGCTTCGGTGCATAGTAATGCAAACCTGGTGTGTTGTCAGCTGAACTCACATATAACCTGATTTCCTAAAAGAAACAGCCTTTCATATTTAGGGTGAGATATTAACAGATGTACATCAGAACTCTGGTGAGACATTCTCTTTGAATATGTATAGTATTTATATATTGTTGACATTTTATACTTATCTTTCTTGCAAAATCCATTAGCTTGCCACATTATCAGGACCAAAAATAGTCTTTCAACATTTAAAAAAAATCACAATATGAAGATATCATTATAGTTAGGAATAAAAAATGAAGAAAATGACAGTAGAAAAGATTGCTTAGAAGAAAGTTAAATTCTTTTGAAGACTTTATACTCTGAGTGCATAAATATTTGAATAGCTCTCTAGTGATGTGAGATATATATATATTCATTCCATCTTTCCATTTTATGGCTATATTCTCCAAGATGAAGATGCCTATCACTATCTACTTCTTTAATGAAGTTAAATCTTATGAAAGATGATCTATATAAATATCTCTTGTTTCCTAGCACAAAGTATAAAGATAAGCCCTTTCTCTAATTCTCAGGTTTTCTTATTTCACAGGACTCTATTTTTCTCAGTTTAAATATATGTACAGGTTTTTCATTCTATAAGTTTGAAATAAAAATAAAAACAAAGGAAATTATCAGTGTCATCTATTGTTAGAAATCTATCCTGTGAGCTTGATTCATCTTTAGTTGCATCCTTCTGGACTCTAGAAGATGTACTATGTAGACACAAACCACAGGAAAGCAAGGTGTACATCTGAAGATGATGCATCACAAGTAAAACTCACCAAAGCACATATTTTACCTCATTCTGTCCTGACCACTGACCTTGCAGTGCAGAGATATTAATCCCCATTTCACAGAGGAAGAAACTGGGGCCTGAAGAGATTAATACTTTGTCCAAGATTCTCTGTAACAATTATAAAAGCTGTGATTTTACAACCAAGGCTCATGTTTTTTCTTTCAGATCAGAATACTTCGACATAGCTTTCAATGGACACTAACTACCCACCTGATAAGGCGTTGCTGACTGTAGTCTTTAATCAGACTATATATTTGACTTTGCTACACCTAAATTATTGGGTTTTTAAAATCATATTTATAAGAATGATACTATGTGAACTTGATGCAGTACTGGATATTAACTTACATACTTTTGGACTTCTCAGCAACGCACAGTCCACAAGGAATTTCTAGGGCCATTTGGTCTTGTTTGGCTTTTGTAGAAGAAAGTATTCTAGTTGAGAGTTGTGTCAATTATTTTCATTTTTAAAATACGTTTAGTTTTATTTTTCCCAGACTGTCTCATAAAACCTCATATTACACCTATTATCCCTGCACACACAGACTTCTTGTATGACACAGGTACTCTTTGATTTTTCTCTTTAGAGTGTCTTTGATTACATGATTTGCTCTGTTTTTAGTGCTCAAGTACATCTCCACTGATAAAATATTGTCTATTTTTTAAGGCTCAAAATAAATACCAAACGTCTTCATCATTTCCTGATTTCACCAGGTTTTTTCCTTTTTTTTGCCATAAATCATGGTTATGATGTAATATTGAAAATGGTGTATTTGCAATTCCTCAATTTTAGTTCCATTTTTGACACTTACTAGCCACATGACCTTGGACAAGTTACTGAATTTTCTAAGACTTAATTTCCCCTTCTCTTTAAGGTGAATGTTACTTTAACCAACACAGACTTGTGAAGACCAAATGGAGTAATTATGTGATATTACATTGAAGTTACATTAGTGTTACCAACTTGGCAAGGTAACAAAAAGCTTGGTATTGAAAACCAGGTGAGTGCCAGCTGGTTGGAATGTTCTGACCGAGACTGTATGTGACCACAAAGGAGGTTGAATGAAGCTTGAGTCTTAATTCAGAGTGTCACTCTCTAGAATGATTACTCCTCACACACAAAAACCACATTTTTCATTGGTCCACCTAATTTAAGGTTTTAAACATGTTAGATATTGAAACAGATATTGAACAGAAAGACCCCTGTATTTTCAAAGATCTCACAAATCATAGCATTCATGCCCAAAAGGAATGTTTTGGAATGTGGTGAGGATTTGAATAGCAGAAACTTTTAATTTTTATTAACCATGACTCACCTTTTATTTGGGGAATCTTTTGTTTTGTTGCATTCTTTTTAATTTTCTCTACCCATAGAATTAACTTTTGCTGTTAAAAAGGCTAGCAAATGCATAATAAACAAACACAAATACATATAAATTTGACCATATTACTTTTAAGTGGATTTATAAATATTTAGGAAAAAATAGTTTTCCAAATCAAAAGAAACTACATGTGAAATATACAACAAAAAAAACTGCAATTAAATATAAGAGAATCAGAGCAAAGAAACCAAGATATTTGCATAATATTTTGAAGGAGATTCACAAAAAATTCCTGAAATTAATTCGTATAGAAACAATATTCTCAGCATTCTGTATCATCATATGATGTCAATCAGAGATAGTTGAACATACTAAATAACTTTCTTCTATTTTACTTTTCATTATAACATATCAGCTTTAAAATTTTGAGAGGCAATTTTTAAAATTCTGTAAGACTCCAAATAAAGCTTTGAAATTGGCAAAATCTACAATATATTAGTGATATTAATATGATAAATTTTAATACTTTATGACATTTTCCACACTAATAATAGTATACTATATGTGGTCCATGGTAACATTTAAAAATGACAATAAAATTCATAATTTATACATCTATTGCTTTTTCTATTGCTTTAAGAAAATTCTAGTTGAAAAGTTTCTCTACATAGAGATTATTTAAAAAAATAACTCTATAAGGATTTAAAAATTCAAGAAAAGTTATCTAATTTGGCATTACTATCAGTAAATCATAAATTATGTGAAAACATTAACTACAAGAATATGATGTATTGTTTTGAAACAAAGTCAAGAAAAATAAATGCTATGGAATATATACATAATAATTTATTATGCATGCATGTTTTTATATTTTTGCTGAAAAAATATTACTAGCTTATTAATGAACACTCAGAAATATGCAATAACAATTTAATTCAGTCATATTTTCCCTACTTTCAATCAAAAAACAAAACACATCTATACATACATATTTTTAAAATCATTCTCATTGTGAAAAATTTTGTCAAGGTTGGAGGATACAGCTGTTAAGTTGATACATAATTTCAAATATGTAAACTAATAGCATGAAGATCTCTGGATTCTTGCTACTGTCCCCAAGTTTTAACTAGCAGACCTATATTGAATTACATCCCACTTTTGGACTCTTCTTACTCTGACAGACTACTTAGTGAAGTAGTCTATTACAAAACATAAGCTGTCTCTAGCACTAACACTTTCTAGAGAGAATATTGACATTAATTTAAGAAGACAGAACATTTTATATCTCACCAAAACTATATCAGACCTGGACACATTTATGTTTCCTGTCTTATTTGACAATTTCCATTCTCTGCAGCAGAAATTATTATTCTTACTGTTTGATTTGTGGTCATATTTTTTTTTGTTAAGCTGGCCTTAGGATACATGGTTAATTACATTGAACTTTGTGGAGTAATCAACCTATAGAATCAAGCCCAACATGCACAGGAGAGACCTCTCTTGATTGTCCTTTCATCTCATTCTGCTCTGGAGCAGTTACATTTGATTGACAGAAATCATAATTCAGGCTTGCCTAGAGCTACTACATACCTCTAAGTGTAACCTTGCAATCACAAACTGGTCATAAAAGAGCAAAAATATATAAGAATCTATAATTTTTTGTAGTGCTGTATGGTTTACAAAACATGTTCATTTGTTCCCCAGACTAATACATATTATTATCTCATGAGATAGGCAGCACAGACCACATTAAAGATCAGCATGTGGGGAATGAAGGTGTTAAATGCTTGTTTAGAATTATTCTGAGCAAGAAATAAGAGAAGGAAACTTAAGTCTTTCTTGCCTTTAATAAAGAATAGTCCTAGTTATACATTTGTTAAAAGAAGGAATGTAAAATAGCTTTCATCAACATTCAACTTTTGATAGTACGTACTCATTTGCTTATTTTGTTCATTTTAAATAAAATTCCAATTACTGGGTTTAAGTATATGTGTTATTCAGTATCTATGAATATTGTGGCTTTAGAAAACAATCACTGAAATACTTAGGGTGAAACAAACAGTGAGTGAAATGGATGGTATGGGATGAGGGCATCTGGCATGAAAGAACCGAAGAAAAATAAGCATCAAAAAACATAAATAAAACCAATTTTTTTCTGATAAAACTGGTATCACCTGATGTTGGCCTTTTTAATTTCACTGTTCACAAATTAAATAAATATATAGATGTAGATATATGTAGACACAGATTGTATGATAGATATAGATGTAGATGTAGATATTGACATACATAGATAATAGACATAGATATAGATATATCTCTCCAAGGCTTTGGTGGTGAATGAAGAGAGCTGCTACCTTTTGTCTTCTGTTTTTTTTAGATAATGGTTTTACTCTCTTTGCTGGTTCATACTTAATTACTATCATATATTTAACTATTTTAGAATTTCTTTGCATTGACATGCCTAATCTCTATGGTTCACCCATGTAGAACCAACATTTCTCATGAACCTTACCCACAACTCTAAATAGATATACAGAACAGGAAAACAGGTAGTGGATATGAATAAGATGAATATGAATTTAAAATGCAGACTGTCTCTTACTTGTCTCAATCTCAGTGCCCTTACTTTTTAAATGGTAATAATTATGTTTCATATTAATGTAAAAATTAGAACTAAGATATCAAAAGAACCTGCAGGAGAATCTGATATATCATAGGCATTCAGTATTTTTTAGCAAACAAAACTGCCCCTGCTGTTCAGGGATCTTAGTGTTTTAGACCTTCTGTGTCTTTTGATGTGCAATATTTTTGCTGCTATATTCTACAAAATACAAACTCCCTCAAGAACTGTAAATTACTTCCTGCTAATTCCCTCTCAGAGTCTGATCTGTGAAGAAGATTGCAGGTGACTGATGCTCAATAATAACCAACCTATTAAATTTTACCTGTTAGGCTGACATCTGTGAACATGATAACTAATATCTAACAGACAGCAGAGAAGGCAATCACTAAGTAATGTTGGAATAAGTATAGATCCTTGATTATGGTTATTCAACATAAATTCTACTTTTATTTAAGCTAATAATGTTATTGACTTTAGAAATACTTGATACAGCAAATCCACTGTTACTTTTTTCTTTTTGCTGAATTTTCTAGAATCTCAATGCCATCCAAAATTCATGAGCTGACATCATCACCATGTTGCAATAATAATGATAATAATAATAATAATAATAATAATAATAATAATAATAATAATAAACAGCAGCACAATAACAGAAAAACAACTTTCTACTTTCATGGAATTTTCCTTACATAAAGCACTTTAAAAACTCTAACCTTATATAAACCTCTTCAAGGTCCCAGATCAGATAGTTTATAAACCTCAGATCTGGAAATGTAATCCAGGTTTCCTCTCTTTCCCCTATTGGACTGTAACTTTTTCTCTGTCCTCTTGGGGTGTTTGTCTTTAGGGTGAACTATCCAGAGTTCCAAACCATAATTTGCATGTATCATACCAAGAGTTATCTGGAACACGAATTCTAAAAATCAGAACTTGTTGTTCAGCCCCATCCTCAGAGGAAATGTGAAACAGTTGAGAATAGTCAAAAAGCATCTGAAAAGAGATCTAATCCATGTCAAATCAAGCAGTCAAATAATACCTAAGCATCAGAGGGGCCGCTAGACAGACTTGTCACACTTCCATAACTTTGGTTGGTGAGGATACAATGAACCCAAGTTGATCTAGATAATTTATTACTTACAGCACCACATGAAACAAAACTTTATTGTTCTCCC
This sequence comes from Manis javanica, assembly GCF_040802235.1. NCBI lineage: Eukaryota > Metazoa > Chordata > Mammalia > Pholidota > Manidae > Manis > Manis javanica. The sequence continues at coordinate 59,059,613 of NC_133166.1, forward strand.
TTGCTCCCCAGGTTCCATTAGGAGGTGACCTGGAGATAGCCCAGGTGGATACTTCACTCAGACTGCCTGCTTCACAGCTGAAGGACACTGAGCTTTTCTAAGGGCGGCTGGAAATCCTGCCTTACATTTGCCTGGAGAAAGACATTATCTTTATTGCTTAGGACTGGAAGGGAGTCTCCTCTAGGGAGGAGGGAGACTTTATCATCATGGCTACAAATGAATCTGCTCTCTAACCCAGATGTAAATACTACAACTATCAGTGTCTGTTGCTCAGAAAAGGTTTAGAAATGTCAGAATAATCTCCCCAAATCCACAGCTTGAGTTTAGGCAAAACAATTCCTGAGGCACTCCAGATAAAATGTTAAGGCTTTTCAATGGCCGTGTGATCCCACATATTTCTCTGGCCCATGACCCTGATGAAATGAATCACTTGTTTTCAGCAGGTTGTAGTAGATGTTCAATAATGTGACAAATGGATTCAATATGATTTAATACTATTGACAATCAAGGGGACAAAATTTCAAATGGACACTCTATAGGACAAAGGGGTAGAATCTAAAATAAGCACATCATAGGATGAAAGAGTTATGGACAAACTAATGCAGTTTATTGGGCAGCTATTTCTTATCAGCCATTGTGCCTCATATTTGGCTTACATTTTTTCTCTCTCAAGAACTCTCTGGGGTATGATCTGTTACCACTTCTGCTAGATTAAAATGACAAACAAACAAATGGTGAGAAATATGGATTCTAAGTTATGTACATTACTTAAAATTACTTGGCTGGTAAAGAGCAAAATCCAAGGTATTTTCATCCTCAGAGCCTGTGTTTATTCCAGGTAATCTTACCTGTCAAGCTTACATCATTATTTTTTACTTGACTCACTAAACAGCTTTATGTAAACACTATACTTCTGAATATAAAGGAAAGAAGAATTCAAAAAACTTTCAACCTCCAATAGAATGACAAATAGAGTATTATCTGAAGCTGACATTAAAAAATTAAACTGGAACTGAACTTTTATTGCATTAGACCATTTACCTCACTTGTATCAGTATTTTCAGAATTGACGGTGGATCAAAATTTGTTTTCTCAAACACATTACATTTTGGAATTAGGAAATCCACTGCTTAAAACTTAAAAAAGGCATTTTTATTTCAGCAGGCACACATAATTAACATATAATAGACTTACAGTAGTAGGAATGTTATAAGGTTCTTAAGGATGAGAAAAGTTTTCAGTACTTGGACCAGAGAGAAGTAAGGCACATTCAGAAAGAAAAAGACACACTGAAACTTCATTAGTGTTAAGGGTAATGTTGAACAAAGGACTCAAAATTGAATTCAAATTGTAAAAACAAATAAAATCCCAAACTGTAATTAAAGGTGTTTTATTATAATATTCTATACCAAAATGAAGACAATCACAAGCTAGAGAAAAGTAACCTACCGTGGTAATATCAAATTTAAACTATAGAAAATTGGCACGATATCATGAAATAATTGATGTTTTTTTTATAAAGAATCTTGTAGCTGATCAACTGTTTTAAATATCTGTCATTGAAAACATCAGAACTTTTGGTTTCTTTAGGTATATTTGTTCCTCTAAATACAAGATTTATAATTGAGTTACCAAAGGATGACATTTATTCCTAAAACTCTTAAATCATTTCTGGTATACAGATTATCCTAAATTCACTTTTAGCTAAATAAAGCATATGATAATGACAAAAGGGCCAGAAGTCTTCATATAGTTCTCAAGGAGGTAGGAAATGGCTGGCAGGCAAACTGAGAGAAAGATGACAAGATATAGATTCAGAAAGAATAATTTTTCTATTGCACAAAGACTCACTTAAGTATAGGCCTCCTGGGAGAGCCAATGGAGAAACTAAATTACTCTCTCCATAATATTCTTCCCTAATGGCAAAAAATGAGAAGGGAAAAATCAATGCATTTTTAAAGTGTGAAATGACAAAGGTTGAATGGATAAAAGAATTCACTGTTTTGAGTTTAAAGGAATAGAAATAATAGTTCAGACACTTTGCTAAATGCTCCTTTTTATGAATTAGCTTATTTAATATTCACAAAATCACATAAAAAAACATACTGTTAGAAGCCCCCATTTTATAAGGAGAAAATAGACTTGGAGAATTCAAGCAATTTGCTCTGGCTGCATAGTTAGTAACAAAAACAGAAAGATCAATCTTGATTTGAAAACAGATATTGCTGAGTCAGTCTACAATGTAAACTTGTACACACTCTGTAATATTTCCTTCATATGAAATCAAAATGCTGACTAGCAAATATATAGATGTACTGCATCTATATTAGTACTTTTATATATAATACTAAACTCAAGGAATTACCTCCTTAAGACCTACAATCTTGAGATATTCTGTTCCATAGTGTATTACACCACTAAAAAACTTTATTAAACCATAGCATGAGAATTTGCAACTGACGTTCTACATAGAGTCTCCCTAGACTAATCCTAACATTACTGTTTATCTGTCACTGCTGAAAGATAAATTTTCTTCATTATCAAATAACTCAGTTGCTCATCCCTGTATTATCTTATACATCTTCATCTCAGATCCAGTTCCCAACCATCTCAAATCCTTTAACTGGGACTTTGTGATCTACTCTGGGTAAAATTTTATTAATATTATCTGAGAATGTGTCTTTACCCCTTTTTCTTTACCAAAATATGCCTGGTCTCCAAAGATACTACTTTCTTACTGTTCTCTCAAAAGGGGCTTGTTTATATTTCTTCAACTCTGTACCTCAGAGATAGAAGATTGGGCTTGTGTCACTTTAAAAGCATCATCTGCATTCTTTGCTAAAAAAACCTTTCCTTCTTTGAACCTTAGGACACTGGTGTTATCTCTCTATAGATTGATGATGATAGATAGATGATAGATAGATGATGAATAGATGGATACACACACACACACAATTTTATTCATTACTGTCATTGCTAACTTTGTCTCCAACAGGAGGCAAAAACTGATCGAACCACAAGGAGAACAATTCTGATATTGCTATACATGTACACTGAAACTGAACAAGTAAGTAAACAGATATGAGTCATGTTTCTCAAGTTGTGATAATTTGCAGAGAAGCAAGGGGAATAGGCTAGAATGATCTAAGTGGTAATGGATCAGAGTTTGAAACATCACTATAAACTCATTTTTAGCTTAATACAGATATATATAGTTACATGCAGAAGAGTGTGTGTGCGTGTGTGTGTGTGTGTGTGTGTGTGTGTGTGTGTGTGTGTTTCCTTACTCTGTCACCTAAGATGGCACACCTAGCACCAATATCTTGATTGCCTTATCATTCTCCATTAAGAGAAACCAGACTTACTTGGAGAAATGGTTGACAGTAGAACTGCAGTGGAAACTATACAAGATATGCTTGGAATATTCTGGCCTTCCAGAAAGCAAGAAAAGGCTCAAAGCAAAAAACAAAAAACAAACAAACAAAAACAGGAAAAAATCCCAAACAGATGGGACCATGTTACAGAAATGCAGAAGCCAGCTCAAAGAGCAACTTGTGGCTTAAGCTAGAGCAATTTGAGCAATAAAATAAATATGTAGTGCTGGAACCCAATACTTATAACCCAGATATTTTAAAACCCAAAGTAAAATAAATATCCACATGTCCATATTGATATCAATATTATTGAATAAGTTAATAAATTGTTTGGATGAGGCAAATAACCTGTTCAGAAGAATTCCAAATAGTTTATGTAGATAGCACCCTCACCTCTAGGAGAAGGTATAAAAAATCCACTCCATAGGTGTGGGACTTCACCACAAAGACTACAGTATTGCACAAGGAGGGTGGAGGGGTAATATGACAGTGGGGACAGGGGGAACCTGACAAGCACATTCTCTGTCAGGTGACTGGGTCAACAACAGTGGAAAGTTATGTTGACAGTATGTCCACCTTTGGTAGGATGTAATGAAAAGTGTACTTGAACCCTGTGGTCTTCCTCTTCACAAAAACATAACAGCAGTCTAATCATGAGATAAATATAGAGAAATTCCAATAAACAAGACATTCTCACCAGAGTCCTCAAAATGTCTCACCAGTAGTGCTTACAAACATTAAGGTTATCCAAAGCCAGAAAAGTCTGAGAAACTTTCATGGTTCAAAGTAGCCTAAGAAGATATACCTATTAAATGTAATGTGGGATTTTGGAACAGAAAATGGGTACTAGGTAAAAACTAAGGAAATCTGGATAAACTATGGACTTAAGGTAACATTGTAACAAATGTGCCATACTAATGTAAGATGTTAATAATAAAGGAACTGGGTATAGGGCTTGTGGAAATACTTGATATTATCCTCTAATATTTTTGTGAATCTAAGACTGTTCTAAAACATCTATTTTAAAAAATTGATTGAACCCCCAATTATTCATGTTTTCCAGCAACTCCCAAGCATTTTTAGCTATACATAGGAGGGACAAGAGTCTAGATGTGCCATGTGACCTTTTCTTCATGGCTATAGCTAATTGGGCAAGATGTAGATCAAACAGATAACTTCCCAGAAATGTAGAGTTAATCCCTTTGTGTATAATTACTTATATACTGAGGACTCTGAAGCAGACATATCCAGCCATGTAAAAGAGAAAATCAAAGGAAAAAAATCTATCCACAGAATGAGAAGAGAAAGACCTTAGTGGTGTTTTGTTTTGCTTTTTTTATCATTAATCTACAATCACATGAAGAACATTATGTTTACTAGGCTTCCCCCTTCACCAAGTCCCCCCATTGGAGTGAGCTCCTGGGTATTTATATTTCTCAGGTTGAACATTCATTAAATGGATGGAAGAGGTAGAACCCAGAATGAGGTGTGAACTTGAGTGAAGCAATATTCTTCAACTTCAGCTAACCTAATTTCTAAAAGAAAGGCTGAGACTTCAGCTCTCACTTCTGGCAGCATTTCCAGCAGTTAGATAAATAAGTTCTTCATTATTCGGAGGGAATCCATGCAGGACTACATGGCACCCACCACACTTCAATCTCATCTACATATCTCAGCATTCTGGACCCAAAATATACACCACTACATCCTAGGTTAAATTTCTCTTTCATAAATGCTAAATGTGCCCTATATATTTTTTCCTTATAACTTAAATGAATAAATGTAGTTAATTATTTCTTCCTCATCAATTACAAGCTCCATGAAGGCAAAGTCTTGTTTGGTTTATGACTCTAAGTCTAGAACTAGTAAATGGCCTGGCATAGCATGGGCACTTAGTGTTCACTGAATTCATGTTGAATAATTTAATTTACACTATTGACCATGTTTCTCATTTAGTTATATCAGAATTAATAGAATATGAAACCCATCTATTAAGGCCTTCTCTCTCTAAATTAAATTGAGAAAGGCTACATATTTATAAAAGTAAATTGAAGCTACTCTGGTATTAGCTTATTAAAACTTTATTAATATTTAAGAATCCTGTATCTAAGATCCATTATAGTCATAAAGGAACCATGATATTAATAAATACATCTTAAGCTATTTGCAAAATGAGAGGCAAACAGTTTGTCCTGTGTAAAGTCAGATTTAATTGGTATCATCTTGTCTTTTATAATTTACATAAATTGTCTCAAACTGCCTATCTCAATTCTGGAGAAAAGTGAAAGTCTCTTAGCAAAATTTTCAAATTTCAGGTAATTTATAATCTCATGTTCACTCTGTTACTTAGAGTTTCTGTTGCAGCTAAAATATCAACTATTAATTAACCGCTCATCTCATGGTTATCATTTTCTTTCTCTTCTCTGTAAAATCACACAAGTGAAATCCATCTTCTCTCTTTAAATTCCTCCCAGAAGATATCTGTGAATATTCAACTTCACCAAGGTTTGGGAAAATAGGAATTGTATCAAAAATTTAAAAATAATAGTACTACGTACATTGTTTTAAATCTCAAGTGGCAGAGCAGATGTGTGTTGACATCCGACACCCACTTTCCTGCCTCTCTTCAGCACCAAGGACAGAGAAATACCCCTGGCTCACATCCTCGTCCGCCCTCTCTTCCCTTTCTGGGCTTTATATAGAAGGATACTGTAAAACATCAGAGAAAGTTTTAAAATAAAAGAGAATGTTTGATTCTTGACATTTTTCCAGATGATGCAATATTTTTTCCTCTCATTTAATTAACAATATAGGCTTCCAGAAATCTCTCAGTTTTCTAATTTTATAATACTCATTTCATATATTTAAGCAATACATTTCTGATGGCAGAGGTCTTTCTATCAATTAAGATTGAGCTCCTGGGAGAATAAAATAAAAGTGTACCTGTTTTAGTGCAGGCTGCCTTTACAAGATAGTGTTGTGTATTTCTGGGTTTCCCAATCAGTCACTGGTAGGTGGCTACAGCTATATGTTTGAAGTCATGTACACAGCCCAGTAAAGATTAATACTAATGTAAGAGAAATGGGCATCTGGACCTCTCAGGAAATTAAGTACTGTCTCTAGATAAAGAAATATCCAAATCTTTAACACTCAAACCAGCTGTAAGACTCCATTATAAATTCACCAGAAGCATAATAGAGAAAATTATCATTAATGATTACTAGTGCACACTTGGATAATAGTCTTATGCAAGACACACAATGAATCTCTAAGGCTCTTCTTTTATGGATCTCACCAAGGTCCAGTCTAGAGCTGCTGTCCTTAGCTGTTCACTCAAAGGGTTTCCAGGGACATTCCCCACCCCTAACTACCTTACCAAAGCAAACTAAGTTAAGTAAAACCATGCAAGCCACTAAGGTTTCATTGCTTTTAAACTCTGCATAATTTACCAAAATCTCTACAAACTCCCACCCAAAATCTTGGCCCATTTCTATTGTTGGATGTATCTTTATTCTTTCAAGGAACAAATCCTTATTGAGTTTTACACTAAGTCCCCTGAACTGTAGGAAGTCTGTAGCTGAAATACATGTATATGTAGTTATACCTCAGGTTGAAATATTTGTATATGTAGTTCATCTTCATAGATGCTTGTGAAGCATCATGTGCATGTTGAAATGAATTTTGTTATTTTTCTGTCTCTGTAGTTAAGCAATTAAACATTAGGGAGACTTCTAAAGTCAAGGTCTCGGCTTCCTTGAGTCTGATGCTAGTGACTCAGCCTGCTTCCAATTTTCTCTTTAAAAATTGCAACTGAAGACTGGCTTCCTTTAAATAACTTCTGAAGTATAATTCTGTATTATCAACAAATGCAGAATATGTTATATACCAAACAGGGAGTAGAATGGTTTTCATATATCCTATTTCACTAATTCTAATGTTTTACCTACTTTTTAATATTTCAGATATCAGGATAGACTACTTAATTCCTATTTCTTCCTGCTCTAAAATAGGCACTAACCAGTTTTTGTTCTAACTAATTTATTTATTCTTAATTTCAAAGGTTTTTATTGATAATCATGGGAGAAACAATGAGTGATTTTAATAAACAATTTGGCAAACTAATATTTCTCAGAAATTCTAAATTTACAATTTTTCTGCTTAGATGCCCTTGAAACTTAAGAGTTATCTAATTTTTATGTTTTGATCTAGAACATGAAGTTATTTTAAATATCCCTATAAGAGTACTTTAAAGTCCTCACTCAAGATGGGGAATGCTAGTTAACATCCCTTCAGCAGGTGATAAACTTAAGTCAGTAATTTGCATTTCTGAAAACCTCAGACAGGATGACACTGAATTTATAGGGCTCCTGCCCCAATATATTATCCACTTTTATAATTACTCTGTTTGAACTTTACATTTGCAGCAATTCTGTTTGACCAGATTTCTTCCTTTAACATTTTGGGCCTCCGGCAGGTTTTATTCTTTTCTTTTTGTGATTTTTCTGACATTCAAAGAACAAAAGCTATCACTAAAGGATGTCTATGCAAGTAGCCCAGCAGACAATGTGGAATGTTGACATCCGCACCCACTTTCCTGCCTCTCTTCAGCACCAAGGACAGAGAAATACCCCTGACTCACATCCTCGCCTGCCCTCTCTTCCCTTTCTGGGCTTTATACAGAAGGATACTGTAAAACATCTGAGAAATTTTTAAAGTAAAAGAGAATGTTTGATTCTTGACATTTTTCCAGATGATGCAATATATAAAAACTCATTTTCTTATTGGGGGAAAATGCTTTTCCAGCTGATAAATCATACATATTTTTTATATACACAGCCTAACTAAGAATAAGAGGCATCTGGCCCAGTCAGGATATCTTTGTATTGTCTCTAGATAAGGAGAGGGCAGATATTCGACTCCTGAACCAGATGGCCAGAGATGTCATGAATTCAAAGGGGCATTCTTCATAAGCTGTGTATTTCTCTTTCTTAGGGCAGAGAAGGATGAGTTGACATATGTCAAATGCCTTTTTTGGGGGTATATATTATACATATATTTTGTTAAATTATCAAAAAATCTAAAAACTTATATACTTTGAGTATTGCCATTTTATAGATATGGCAACTGAGGTTTAAGGAGTTAAATAACTTGACAAGATTCAAAACAGCTAAGTGTGAATTACCCAGGATATGGGTTACCTGAGTCAGTTCAAAACTGGTCTTGGCTTTAAAATCAAATAATGATTCTTATTAATGTAGGTAATGATTCTACTTTTCTTGGATTAGGTATTTTGCCCCTTCTTTCTGTGCTGGTGAGAACTTTCTGACATTATCTCATAATCTTGAAGTCTTTTCACGTATTTTGTTTTATACATTCTGCATTTTGAGAACCATATATATCATTGATACCATCAAAGCGCCAGAAATTAGTTTGCATTCGCTCTCCCTACCTTTTCTTCTTTCTTTTTCACATATGGGTCAATGATATGTAAATTATTATTATTATTATTATTACCACTATTGTTATCCCCATTAAAGTTCATAAACTTTTAACATTGAAAGCAAATGTAAGAGAATACACAGTGAACTAGACTAATGATGTACTTACATTGACTGAACATTTACTCTCAGACTCTGTACTAAGTACTTTCACTTTTGATATTTAACTTTACAATAATCACAAAAAATATACCATTTTCTTTATTGTACAGATTAGCAGACCAAGAATTAGAGAGGATAAGTAACTTTCCCAAGGTCAGTATTAATGTATGGTAGAGCTAAGCTTCCAATATGCACAATATATCCATGATGCCCATATCTTTGTGTGATAGTAAACCAAAAACCTTTCTGAAAACAGAGGCCATATGTTATCCATAGTCCCTTGTGTAGAGTAAATTTTTCAAGGTATTCTTTTTTAATTGAATGAATAAAGAAAAAACATCTGACTTTGCCATTAGTTCTTATTACTAATATCTAAAAAGTAATGATTATCCTGGATAATTTCAAAAGTTCTTTTTAGTTATAAAATGCTTGATTCTACTCCCTATGGAGCATGCATCTCTTTATAACATATAAGCAAATGCATATTTTTACAGAAATTACAACTTTCAGTGGGATCCTTTCAATGCATTTTCTTTTATGACTTGATCTACTTCATTCTTACAATCATTGAGTTCAAACTGACAGGGATTCAAACAGTGACATACATTGTCTTCCCTTTGGAATCCATCTAATTTACCCCAGGCAATTTGTTAGCCATCCTATTTTTGAAGATCTCAAAGGATAGTCTTTTAAAAGTATATTGTGGAGTAACTTATTAAGCATTGAGTACCTGTCAGGCCCACATTTCTTCTGAGTAAAGTTGATAAAATGTACTCCTTACCTTGGGTTGATTTATTTGACTAATATTAAGTAACTGTCTCAAGGGCTACTGATTTATAGGCTAGCCAGTGGCCTAATTGGTACAGGACAGCTATATATGACCAGCTAAATATTGAGCAAGCAATGAGATCTCTCTCTCTCATAACCAGTCTAAAATAAGATGTGCAAATATGCATGGGATGATCCAGATCATCAAGGGCTTCAGCAAAATCAGAAGCTGGGTAGAGAATATTTACACTGATATAATGGCACAGGAGAGAGAATAAGCTTCCACATAATCTTCCTTATGTGATGGTAGCTGCTAGGGTCCCTGTTTTGGGACTCTTAAGATGTACTTCCTAATTATTATCCATGCCTGGATCATGGGAATTTTTCTCTTGGTGATCCGACTTTTCAGCAATCCCCCTTTTCCATCTCTCCCCATTAATCTTGAGGGTAAAATCTTCTTTCAGAGGTAACCTCAGAATGTTTAATTCTTTAGAACCTGAAAGAACAGGACTGAATTGTATATCATACTTGACAAAACCTGTTTCTCTACTGAAGCACCCTCATGCTTAAGAAGTCAAGTCTAATTCTAAGTTAAATCTTTTCTATCATCAAGCTTAACTTCACTTTCTTTTGCTCTTCCTGCAGTGGTAGAAAATTCTTGTTGGGTGCATTTGAAAGCAATTTTTCATGTACTTTAATAGAGTTATTAATGCTTTTTGACTCTAGACTCAGTTGGAAGATGTTCTTTTAGTTTTATTGAACTCATTTCCCAATCTTTAGATAGGTTAAACTTAGTTTCTCTAAACCATCTTTAATATCTCCTATTACTCTCAGCTTGATTCCTTTTCTTCTATGCCCAGAAACAACTAAGGAAACTTAATTTTAAATCTCTATTTTAACTGATAAAGAAGGCAGAATTCTCTGTACACATCAACCTTGTAACCTGTATATAGTCTGGAACTATTTTTACAAAGGTCCTGTGAAGAAGCCATTCGTTTAACAGGCCAACAGGTGCATCCTCTTCTCTGATTAAACCCAGTATAGTGACATCACCACCAAATGAAAAGACTCCAGAAACCAAGACATATTTTTATGAATAATCTAAACATAGAAAAAAAATAGACACATATCCTGTTACCAACAATGAAAGTTAGTCATTTGATGTGTATATTTTCCAAATAGTTCAGTTCTTATTTGGATTTTAAATTACAATTTTAGTTGTCAGGTGATTGGCAATGGTATTTCAGCTATTTTTCTTAATCCTATTGCATTTTTTATCATCTATGTGGCTGGAGCATATGTAGATAAGGGCATGAGTGTGAGGGTGTGCACGTGTGTGTGTGCGTGTGTGTGTCAGAAAGAGAATTTTTCAGCCATGAATATTTCTTTTCCATTTATTAGGTGCCCTGAAAGTATGTTGAATGTTTTTGTTGACAGGCAGAACTTTGACACAACTCAAAGTGTGGTTCTTAGGCAGTGGCACCAGCTTCATATGAAAATGTAGTATTTTGGTTTCTAATCCAAATGTGCTATATGAGAATTTTCATTTCAACATGCTCCTCAGATGATTTGTGTACACATTAAATTATGTGAAATACTGCTAGAGCATTTCTGCAGCTACTATATTGTGGATTATACCCTTATTTTAATCATTATCATTCTCTGTCATTACCTCACATTTTGAACTATATCATAATATATTGTCCTGTCTGGGTTTCTTTTAAGACTGTGATATTCAGTTCTCAGTGACCTCCTGTATTTCTTACTTATCTTATTTTCATTATCACCACTACAAACAGTATTTCTCTTTGGAACATTACCTTACAATGTAAGGTTTCAGGTTTCAAAGATCCTTTATTAAGATTACCAGACGTTAGGGTTAATTCCGTCACTAATCATGTATGTCATACTGATCCTATTGACTCAGAGAGCTATATTCTTCAAACTCATTCGATTCTGTGTATCTTAGGACAGGCTATTAATCTATGTGTGTCTAGCTTTTTTAGTTAATTCCACCAGAAAGATTAACCCTGTCTGACAAGAAATAAATTAGTATTCATCTTAAATAGTTTATTATTTCTATTTTTAACTTTCTAGTTTCTGGAACATGGAGGAAAAGGAAATTTGGGGATTAAATTTCTCTTCTACTTCTTTCAAGCTGAATAGTCTTTGGCAAATTACTTAATGTCTCTTAGTGCCGTATCTTCAAAATTGGCCTAGTAGTTTATTTTTGTTATGAGGAGGAAATGAACTTTGTAAAGCACCCAGGAAAGCATTTTCAACACAGTTGGCTCTCAAATATGTCAATGCACTTTCCCTTTCCTTTACAGCTACAGAACAAGAGGTAAAATGTCTCAGAGTTTTACATTGCTGGCTCCTCCTGAACTGCTGCCTCCTTGGCAGACAAAGCTTTTGATGCTTCAGTGCTTTCCTGGCTGCCATGTCTAGATTACACATTGCTTTTCATGACCTAAAGACTCTTTCATTCACTGAGTGTTTTTCTAGCTTTACGGGATTCTAAAAGGTGGCAGTTACGTGAGGCATGAAAAGAGACTTTTGCTCCAAGACTTAATGAAAATAAGGGAATATGACAGAACAACATGCTTAACAGTGTGTTGAGAAATTTACCCATGTTTGCATTTCCTTTCAGAGTACATTTTATCAGTTCCTGTAAGACTCTAGGGTGGAGGGAATTTCTGTTTTGAGGCAGGAATGAGTATCCTTTAACTTATTGATCAGTGAACAACAGACACTGAGAAGGATTAAAGATAATATGGTGCCAATGAGTTCATTCATCTATTTTACTGTTACAGATTTCAATAAGCACTTGGCAACTAATGTTTTAGACCCCGTATATACAGAAGTGATTTAAAAAATCACAGAAGGTTCCTTTCTTTATGGAGGTTAAATTCATGTGAGAAATACTTAGATAATTAATAACTTAAAAAAACAAAAACTATAACTTCAGGAAGTGATAAATGTTTTAAGGAAAATAAGATAAGGCACTATGGATTTTATGCAAAACTGCCCCAATTCTCCAGCTCTCCCCATATCAATACAGTTCCTCCCATAAGTAGGTATCACTGCTGTGCCTACCGGCTGACTCTGGGTTGGCGTTGTGACTTGTTTGGACAGAACGATATGGCAGTAGTGACAGCATGCCAGTCCTGTGGATGAGTCTCAGAACCTTTCATATGTTTCCACTAGTTCCTGTGCAACAAGCCTGAGCTAACCTGGTGGATAATGAGAAACATATGGCCCAGACAGCAGCCTTAACCCATGAAGCAGCCAGCTGATCACCAGATATGTGAGCAAAGTCATCTTAGACTAGTCAATCCCCCAGCCAACTCACCAGCTGTTTAAGGAGAGAATCTAGCCAAGATCAGCTGAACCTGCCTTGCCTTGATAACTACTCACCCCAAAATCCATGGAATAATCCATACACCTGTGGTAAATAATGAATAATTATGGTTTTAATCCTCTAAATTTTAAGGTGATCTCTTACACATCAGTAGATAGCTGATACAGATGATATAATGGAAATGACTGGGAAAAAGTATGGAGGTCAGACACAATCAAAGAAAGGATGACATTTGCTATGGGAAAGAAATGACAAATGAGTCAGACATGAAGCCATCAGGGAGCAGTCCAGGCAGAAGGCACAGCTGCTATAAAGGCACTAAGGAGGTGCTAGAGATAGTATGTTAACGGGAAGGCCAGTGTGACTTCAGCAACATAACCAAGGAGGAGATTAATAAACGATGTCACTGATGAGATAAAGAGATACATAATCATGTGAACTACTTTGGCCCCTTATGAGGAGTTTGACTAGTTAGGGCTTAAGGGATATGAATTAAAGAAGACACTAAATCATTTTCTTAGAGTTAAAGACAGCTACTTACAAATCTGATGGAGCTATTGCAAATCTGTCAATAAGACTGAGAAAATATCCTTTGCAATATTGCAGATAGATAAAACTTTACCAGCACATTTAATTCCAGAGATAAAAGTCTCTATGGAGTTTTAATTTCTTTTGATTAAAAAGACAGCAATTTCCAGAGGCATGCTGTGCACAGCTCCTTTCCCCTGACTTAAAGTTTAGTATCATTAAAATGATCTGGGTGATGTGATTATGGCCGATGATGCAGTTTTCAGACGTGTCAGGCAGTCGCCACCGAGAGACGCACAGTCTTAACTTCAGGAGGTTGCCTCTTATTCAAAGCTCTGTATCTGCACTCAGAAATCTAGATATTAATCCTCAGCAATTAGAAAAGAATAATTAGTGCTTTCCAAATGTGTCATATGACCTGAAATCATAGAGCTTGCCTGGGTGAAAGGCTGTATTTAACCAATGTATTTCCATGGGAAAGCAAAGTCACAGCAGAGAAGCCTGACTGAGACTTCAATGCGGAGGGACTATAAGGTGGTCTGCCTTGTGTTAATGGAGCACCTTGTTGTGTGGTCAAGGCACATACTCAGAGATGGAATGCATTAGTAACAACAAAAATTTAAATCATGTCTTCTAACTTTCATTTGAATAGCTTGAGTGAAAATTTGGGGTCAGCAGTTCAACAATAGTCAATGAATCGCTATGGGGAGCCAGGCACTAGAGGACATAAAATAAAAAACGGAAGTTCTGTCTCTTCAGAATCTAACTGGGGAGAAGCATATAAACAGGTAACTAAAAGAAAAAAAGTGTGCTAAGTACAATCATAGAATTATAATTGCAAGGATATAAACCTGCACAGGATAAACATTTTTATTCATTTGCCCCATCAACCTTTAAAATTATATTATCAGGTCAACGTTTAAAATTATATTATTACATAATATTTCTGAAGTTTATCAGTATAGTAAGAACACAAGATCTACTTCTTGGGTTTCACAAGAGACTATCAACCCTGCTACCCATTTTTAAGAGAGTGTTTCATATTTAATCAGTGAGACAGAAAATCAGTTCTTTGAATCCTTGACAAAACTTAATCTCCAATTATGTACTCTTCAGTTCTTATGAAATGGCCAGCTGAGAGAAATGGTAATTAGATAAGATAACTTAAGAAACATGAAATTTATGCCCTAATATAAGTGGACAACATTCTTAGACTTATTACATAATTGGCTTCTATGGGATATTGTTCATCATCATGATAACACTAAATAATAATCTCCATATCTCTTTGGAAAAGTATGGATCACATGAATATTTCAAAGACTGAATTATTGAGCATTAGCAAATAAGTTGCCAACAGCTGAGCCATGAAATACTTGGAAAAATGTAGTTCTTCATTTGTTAAAGCTTAATATTTAGTCATATATTTTCCAGTGAATATCTTTGTAACTCTCTAGATGATCCCTTCTGGTAAGGCTGGTTTCAAAAAAAATACAGAAATTTTCTACTTGCCATACTAATATATTTAAAGTCACACAGTGACTAGAAACACCATGATTTTGGCATTCAAGTATTATTGTCAATAAATATAAATGCAACTGATTTGATTGTAATGTCCTAGATCAGTGGTCCTCCAAATGTAGCTTCAGATCAGCCGTATCAGTGTCACTTAGGAAAATTTCCTAATGCAAATTTTCAGCCTCTAACTACTAAATCTGAAACTTTTGGGGTGGGGCCCAGCATTATGTATTTTTACAGACTCCTCCCATGATTAAGATGTCCACACTGAAGTTGGACAACACTCTGTGAAGTAACACTTTCAGCTGAAGAGCATGTTGACATGAGATAAAGAAATGAACTTTCCACATTAAATAGTGAATGATGTAATCCATCTCAGGAGGGCCTTCAATACCTTTCCAAATTATCATTACATGAGTAACAAAGGAAAATAAAATCATTATTTCACAGAAGTTAGCTAGATAAAGATCTGTCTTCAAGGACATAGGTAGGATCCACCCCAAATCTTTATCCACATCTTTCCCTTCTAGGGAGATATAGGCTACTTAATTAAATGCCTCAAATAAATATATACCACCAACTCTATGCTTAACCCTACACTAGGGTAAGTTTTAGAACTGGCTTCTATCCTAGATAAAAGATCTAATAATTTTGCTCATAGTGCCAGTCTTATTCCCCTTCATTCTCTGCTTTGCTTCATGATTCAAAATCTTAACTTTTCCTTTGAGATGTCCAGATGATGCGCTTAAAAGAGGCTTTTTTCCAGATTAAGATGTGTCTACCTGTTGTACTTCAACTGCAGGACATTAAATGTGGTATCCTTCCCCCTGACTTTCCTGAGTTGATAAAATCCAATTAACAACTTTATGTAAGTGATTTATGTCCTTTAAAATAATAAACATAACAAACATGATATCAATGACAATTGGTATTTTTGTTATAGCAGCCTGAATGGACCAAGTCTAGCCTCCTAGCAAGAGTCCCCTATAGCTCTTTGTTCTCCTAATATTCACTTCCTGATCTATTGTGACACACATCCAGGACTAGATGGTCCTGACAACTGGGAAAGCAAAACAGATTTCAATAGTCTTCTGGATTCAAAAAAAAAAAAAAAAAAGAAGTTTTAAAAGAGGTAAGGAAAAGCTTGCCAAATAAAGGAATGTATGAGGGAAAGAGAAATCAGACTGGTTAAAAAATAAGTGTATCAGCCATACAGTGCCATTGGTATGTCATAAGAGCAAATTATTGGAACAGAATTTGTTATTCAATTGGATAAAGCTCCATATTTTATTCTGTATTAAACATTACTCACTGAAGTATTACATTTGTATACTTCCATAAATTAAGGTTGAGAGATTTAAAAGATTTTGTTCTCTTCATAGTCATCTTCTCTCATCTGTTCATAGGTTGTGAAAAGAGGTGAGTAGAACAGAGGAAACAAGGTAGAGAAAGAACTCTCCAATCAGACCTACCTCATCAGCTCTAGTCATTAATGGGGAAATGGTTCCCTGTCACTCTTGAATGAATAAAACTGAGATAAAGCAAGATGTCTCGATTCAGGACAACTTCCCTTTTTATTAACTATTTTCTTCTTTATCAGAATAACATAAATACTTTATTTTCTTCCATCTGGACCAATTCCTTGTGTGAGTGACTAGTTGGATTGAATGAAAACTTACATGCACTCCCTAATGCTCTAAGATCTTCTTAATTCAGCTGTTTTATACCTGTTATTTTATTCTTCACTATCCTTCCCTTGTTAAAAAAAATTTGTAAAAATAACTGTGAGATCATCAGTAGGGAAAATCTATGTAAGCTCATTTGAATAGAAGTCCCCTTTTTTGACTTTAAGGTATCATAATAAAAAGTATTTATTTTTATTTATAGCAAAAATTATGTAAGTGTTATGGACTGAAACTAAAACCTTAGTCAAACTTATTTCTGCTGACCCTTCTCTGTTAAACTTATATAAAGTCTATATGACACATTTATAAGCATTAGAAAATAGGTTTTACCCCTAGAAAAATGAAAAAGGAAGAAAGATTTCACTTCAAGTTTAAAGTTCTGAGTGGTGACTTGAAGCAAATATTGTTCTGTTTTGTTCTTATTTACAAAATGTTAGAAAAAGAAAAAGTCAGAGAAGATTTGGGTGGATATATGAAAAAATCTATTAATCACCACTAGTGAAAAATACATAATCACATACTAGCCAAAGCTGTGAGGACTATTTCTTTAAAATATTTCAAAGAAGAATAGAATCTCTTCCAGATGGCCTGGAATTTTACCTGCCTAAGAGCATGAAGAGGGAAATTAACTTGCATAGTATCTTCTAGCTTTACAATTCAAAGATGTAAATGACACTATCAGTATATTCAAAAGAATCATTGCCTCAAAAGATAGAATTGAATTATATATATAAAGCCACAGTTTATGAAATCCAATTGGTCACAGACCTCTATCTGTGACAGCCATGAGCTGTGATGTTTAAACAAAGAATCATTGGCAGACTTGTAGAATTCAGGAGAGAAAAGAAACTGCCTAGGAGAAAGGCATCCTTTCAAATAAGGTCATCTGCTTAGAAATAGAAAATGCTCAACAATACTGGCAAAGTATCTAGAGAAAAATTGTTTTTATCTAAATGTTTAAAATTTCTGCTCATTATACATGTAAAAGAGTAAAATATATTCTGCTGTATATTAAAAAAACTTTTTAGAAAAGGAATTGACAATCGCTTGATGTATCAGCCAACAATAATTCATTTAGTGTATTACAAAGACTTCATACATCAATATCCAGATATTTAGAACCTAGTAAGCTACTTAGTCCATTCCTTTGCAGTGATAGAATAGATACTACTTTACAGTATACTGCTTGGTGCTTTTCTCTAATTATTTAAAGTTTGTTTTTAGTGAGTGAGTGTCTAAAATATTCCCTGGAAGCCTTCCCAAGGATCAATACAATTGTGTGTTAAATCACTGTATGGCTCTGAGCTTTTCAAAAAACAGGTGTTGATGTATCTCTCCACAAAAGCAGCATATATTAGATATTGTTCTCTACAACCAAGCAACAACTGAAGTGGAGAAATGGCAAATGCAGGAGGATATTTTACTGGCAAAAGCAGTCTTTATTTTCATGAGAATGGTATGATTTCAAAATGGTATCATATAAAAATGGATCTAGGTCCCTCAATTTTCTGTATAAGTTGAAGTACTTAACTATGTTTTTCAGTCAATTTTTGGCCATATTTATATCTGGCCTGTGAATTCAACTGAAAAGCAGCACTCACTCTTCTTTTTTAAAGTAGAATTCTGCCTGCATTAAAACAGATTCCCCCCTCCCATCAGAAAACTTAATCTGGTATCCAGATTTATATGATTCCATTAAATTAGCCACAAGGACTAATATCATGATGTAAAAAAGGTTTCCCACTCACCAAGTAGAGTTGTACTAATCAATTTCAACATGCCAAACAGAAATAAGGAGCAAACTAAAACTTACAGACACATAGGACACAAACTTTCTTCTGTTTCTATCTGTGTCACGGAGTTTATATGAATATTAGATCTCACTTCTAATAATGAAACTAAAAGTGATTGTCCATAAAATGCCTGAGATCTTCCTGGGAAGAAAGCAATCCCTTAAATTATTATGTTATTTTACTTCTCTGTTTCAACTGTTCAGTCAACACAAGTCCAGTAAAGCCTCAATAGCATTCATGATGTACATTAAACATGGTTTCTGACTTCAAGACATAATCAATGTCACACATTCCTGGGACTAGAGTAATACTAGTAAAAGGGTGATTTAGTGATTATGTGCTTTGTTTAATTAGCAATATTTAAAAACAAATTTTAGAGATATTTATGTCAATTAAAACTTTGTGCTGTGACAGAAAAGCTAATGTAAATGATCTTGAAAATAAAAGACTGATAGTTTGGTTGATACATCCAAAAAGTCTAGATTAGATGTTGGTGTGGCTTAAGCCATCAGCTCAAACTATGTCACTTGAGACCTGGATTCTCTTCTCTCTGCATTTCTTGGTGTTCATCTATCTTTATTCTCCACAGTGTGGTACCACATCACTTTCCTGTTCTATTTCACATAGGTCAGCAAGTAGCCTTTATTGCTCATAAGAAAAAAGGTGAATGAAATACTTGGATCTGACTCTCAGTCAGTAAATAGATACTAAGCATTAAAACACAATTATAATAAAACAATCCTCTAAGGAAGAATTAGTAGTAACATAGAACTGGCACTGTGTAATAGGAGAAATGTATTTAATAGTTTCACAATCATAAATATAAGTTATCTGATTTACTGGTATCCACATAAAGTCACATCTCATTAAATGTTAATTTTCTATTTCTGCTAACACAAGTTAGTACAATCTTAGCAGCTTAAAACAGCACACATTTATTTTCTAAAAATTCTGTATGTCAGAAATCCAGGTGCGCTTGTCTGGGTACACTGCTTAAAGCCTCATGCAGCCAAAATCAAGGTGTCAGCTAACCTGTGGAAATTTTAAAGAAAATACCACTTCACAGCTCTTTCAAGTTGTTGAAAAAACTCACTTGCGTGTGTTTGTAGGGCTGAGGCCCCTGTTTCCTTGCTGCCTGTCTGGGGGAGACCTCTCAGATCTTTGACCATCTGTATTTCCAATCCTGTTGCTCCTCCACCTTCAAGCTATCAGTGATTGACACAGTCGTCTTCATGCTTGACTCTGATTTATCTTCTGCTCTATCTCTCTGGCTTTGGAGATGTTCTCTGTTTTTTGTGGTTCATGTGATTAGACTGGGCCTACCCAGAAAAGCTCAGGATAATTTTAATATTTTAATGTCTGCAACTTTAATTATCTCTGCAAATTCCCTTTTCATGTAACATAACATATTCATAGGCTTCATGCCGAATGGCCAAGATTATGGGGGTCAAAATGCTGCATACTACACGCCCATTGATTGTTCAGTGCCATTTATAGCAGGGAATTGGATGTGGCAATGGGAGCATAAGTGAGCCTGAGAGACAGAAAGCCTGTGTAAATTGGGAGGTGAGAGTGGACTCTAACAAGAAACAATGAGCAGGTGAAGCAATATGAAGACAATTCATGTTTTCAGTGGGAAGACAGCAAGGTGCCATCTTCTGTAAGATATCAGGAGCACAGGATTAGAAATTGCTATAAATTTCAAATTGAAGGAACAAGCTCTCATGAAGTCTCTAGGACAACAGGGAAAGCCAGAAAGAAAAAAAATTCTATGAAAGGACTATCTTTCCACCTGCCAAATAATTTTTCTCCCTTTTAATCTAATCAACTCCATATACTACAGCTTCTCAAACAGAAACTGGATAATTTCAAACAAATTGCAGGAACGTGAGGAATATTCTATTTAGTTTGCAGAAGTATCTGAAGAAAGAAATTATGCAATATCCTTATTAACTTCCTTAGTAGCTTTTATAATAAAATAATTACTCTGATCACCTCCTGTTGGAATTTAATCCTCCATTTGCTTCTTGGGTTAGTCTCTGATTAATATACCTCAAACCAACTGAAGTTCAGAATAGAGAAGTCAAAAAAACTAAATTTTATTCTTTAACCAGACCCACCGAAAACAAGAGAACATTCATGCTGTTTCTTATTTGTGTTAACTGCTGTCACTATGGTTTGATTGACAGATATTTTTTTAAAAAGTACCTACAACCTTTATTTTGCAGGCATATGGAGCAAAAATATTTCTAAAGAATGGTGGTATCTGTGCACACAACGGTTGAACATCAGTTTTGATACTTAATCAATTTTGGCACTAATAAATAGACTTTTGGCAAAAGATATTTCAATCAGCTTAAGAAAAAAGGACAAAAAATAGCTTTCAGAAATCAGAAATAGTAAAATCCAAAAGCTCTTCATATAGCATTTAACTAATATAGCTGTGCAGACGAATAAACAAACAAATCCAGTATTAATTGTTCAGGTGCTAGATGTTCATTGCTAAAAGAGGCTTTAGACTGAAAAATATTCAGGCAAACAAATGAATATAGCAGCAGGAACTCTTCACTAACAAAGAGATACATCTTATACAGTTTCCTTGTTGCTGTTAATTGTGAGCGCTGTGTCAAGTTCTAGTGGCTAAGGGAGATAACCCACCTTCCCATTTAGGTGAGAGACTACAGCCTTCAGTGGTAGATGAAGAGGGTGGTCATTAATTAAAGTTTTACAGAAGAGAGAGCATAACGGTGTAGAGAGCTGCTTCCTCTGCTGCCTATTGTAATCTAAATACCCAAGAGTATTTAAATTAGGTAGTGAATTTCTAAAAATATAAGGGGTATTTTAATCCTAAGAGTGAAATGCACATGAGTACAAACACACAACTACAGTTCTCTGAAGAGATCTCTTTCCCTTGGCAATGGCCTGGTGATACGATTGGGTTGCAGAGTTCCCAAGTGAGCTAAAGCAGTGGAGTCCTAACTCTGATGCACATCAGAATCACAAGAGGAGCTTTTAAGACTCCCAATGCCCAAATTGAACCCCATGCCATTTAAATCTGAACATCTGGGATTGGGAGCCAGGCATCAGCATTTTTTATTAAAGATCCATGGTCGGTTATGCAATGTTTGAGACCCAATAAGGTATCAAGAATCTGAGTAATCCTGGGCAGTATTATTTGGCTCTACAAAACTACAGGTGCCTGTAAATAACATGATAGCTGATTAGATATGTGAATTAATCAGAAGACAGGAGGTTGAAGGATATTAACGTTCTGGTAACCCCATATTTTGGCAGGTATCAGTATGAGTAAACTGGGCAAGGAACTCAACATGCTGTGGGTCTAGGATGGAGAAGTTGTAGTTACAAGTGGCCTATTCCATCTTCTTTACTTCATGAGGAAGTGAGGCTCATAATTGTGAAGGGTCTTGTCTAAGGTCATTTCTATACTACTTAGAATACAGACCCAGACTATATAGGAGGAAAGAACTCTTCTAAGAGTTAGGATGTAAGACTAAGACTAGCCAATGGTAAAAGAGTTTGTAAATTTGATAAATATCCAGTTAGCCATTACTGCAGAGAAACTACTCCAAAAAAGAAATGGCTTAAAACAACAATTCTGTGTATAACTCCCAATTGTATGAGCTGGGTAGTAGGGTTTTTTTTTTTTTGAAGTCTGGAGCAATTTAGCTAAACTCTACTAGACTTGCTTACATGTTTGCAGGCAGCTGTTAGGTCTTCTGTTGGCTGTTGATCTAGGAAGACCTCACTCACTTACTGGAGTTTGAAAAGCTGTCAGACAGGGTAAAGGGTTGACTGGCCCAGGTACCTCTCTTCATATAGCAGGCTAACCCAGACTTCTTCACATGGAAGCGGCAGGTTCCCAGGGAATAAAAATGGATGCTGTAGGCCTTCATGACGTCTAGGCCAAAACTGGTACGCTCTCACTTCCTCTGCATTCTATTGGTTGAAACAAGACCAGCCCACATTCGAGGGGTAAAAAAATAAAGAAATAGACTCACTTTTAATCTGAAGAACTACAAAATCAAATTGCAAAGGGATATGACCAGATAAATGAAAAAATGTTGTCAACATTACTTGCAATGAATCACTGATACAGAAGATATTGGTTCATAACCAAAAATATCCTTTTTAATATCTCCTTTTTTTTCTATTTCTAATCACAGCCATAACCATCCACACCCTAATGTCTATCATAACTCTTTTTGTGGTTCTTTTTCCTTTTGAAGACCCTGCATTAATCTCTTTTCATTTGAAAGTACTTTGGGATACTTGTTTCCACTAATGATGAAACTTCGTCCTGAAGCTCAATATAAACAGGGCAATAACTTTTTCCACAAAGATAAGATAGGAGGTTAAGTACTTAGTTTGAGCTTAGTGAGCAAGATGCATTAAACAAGCCAGTATCTCTATTTCTTAAAACATGTTACATAAGCAACATTTCAGTCATCCTCTCCATCCACCCTTATGCGATTACTTTAGTGTGGTAATTCAAAGACTTTCTGTATGGAAATGCTAACTTTCACAAGAGGGACTGTTCGCAAAGCACTGTTTCTCTCCCCAACTCTCTTCCTGCCTTCTTTCCCTAAGGGAGGAATTGGGTAAGTGAACAGGATAGATCATATTCAAGAGACCAGACCTAACAAGAGGAAGAACCACTGTGTCAAAATATATTCTTTTTAAAAATCTGCCTTTACAATATAAGGATATTTTCTGCCTTTTATTAAGAACTGAATTTCTTTCTCCATAGTTTGATATCCTGGGTCTTCTTTTTTCTTCTTTTTTTTCTTTTAAATTTCTTGTAACATACGACCAACCAAAATCTAGTATAGCCCAAGATTCAGATTCAGATTTAGGCATCGTGAGGCCTAATTAGGCATTTTCTCCCTCGCCAGTTATTGCGGGCAGCCTCTACGATGGTTACCAAAGCTTGCTTCCTCCTGGTATTCTCAGCTTTCTGTAATCTCTACCTGTTAAGCAAGGGCTGGGCCTAGTGATTCACTTCACACGTGACAGTGCGAAAGTGATGATATGTCCCTTCTGAAATTAGGTCAGAAAAGGACTATGGCTTATACTTGGGATGCCATCTCTTACTCACTGACTTGCTTGGAGGAAACCAGTTCCCATTCTGTGAGTCACACTACGGAAAGGCCTGTGTGATGAGGAACCGAGGGAAACTTTCAGCCGACAGGCTAGGAGAAACTGAGTCTTTCAGTCAAATCACCAGGGAGGAAGTAAATCCTGTCAACAGCCCCCCCATGAGTGAATTTAAAAGTGGATTGTTACTGGACGAGCTTTCAGATGAAAACACAGTCCCAGCGGACAGCTTAATGGCAACTTCATAAGAGACCCAAAGCCAGAAGCACTCCCCCAAACCATGTTGGATTCCTACCCAGAAAAATCAGGAGAAAAGTGCTTTTGTATCAATTTGCAATATAACAGTAGTTAATATGCCAGGTTTTTCATAGGTTTATATCTGGGGTCACTGAACATTGAAGAACCAGTAATACAGCTATTTATTCTTTTATTGCTCCAGGCAGTTAGCTCTGTTTGGGAGTACCACTGACAGGTAGGTAGGAAAGGATTCAGACACTTGTGAATTTTACCCATACTGTCATGTTTCTTTATGTACTATGTTTTATTTACATATATGAATATGAACTCATAAAATTATGTATACTATATATATAAATTAAATAAGTATAAATTCACAATGTGAATATATGTACATGTGTGTGTATATATATATCCATGTATCTTCCATTGTCTGACCTTCATAGGTTCCTAGGGGAAAAATATTATAAGCAACAAACACCATTTCTGACCCCTTCCCTCCACTGTGGTAGTAGCCTCTTCTGCAGATCTCTATTAGGATGTATTATGTTACATATATGAATCATCTGGGACTAGTCATATGTAGATAAGGATTATTAAGTTTTTTAAATGACTTCTTCTCTCATTTAGGTTATGAAAGTGATGGCAGATTCCTGTGTTTTAATTATGTGGATTGAAAATTGTAAAGAAAGTAATACTGGCATAGTCATTCATTAACAGTGAGATTCGGTGCCCATCCATTAACCCCAGTGAGCCTCAGCTCCCTCAGTCAAAAGGTATTCAACATTAAAAATATGTACAACATGAGTTTTACAGGAAGCAATTATGTTATATACTAACCAGCTGTAATGTTTGGTGTATTTGAAGGAAGGAAGTTGCCAGTGTTGATTTTAGGTCAAGATAGAAGAACACTCTTTATAGTAAAAGAAAACAATGAAGATGAAATGAATAAATCACTTAATTACAGCATAAACCAGGTGAAGAATGTCTATTCAGTCTATGACTGAATTTTAGGTTGTCTATAAATTTCCTGAAATTGTGTGAAGAATTACATGTTTATGTATTGGTGAGAAATTAAATAAGTGTGAGTGGATGATTGTAATTTTCAAGGAAGAATGTATGTTATTTTCATTAAATTCTCAAAGTGGTCATGACCAAAAGAATACTAAGAAATCCTTCTTTAAAAGACTTCCTAGATAATTTCTATTTCAAGAGTATTATAAACTACATGCCATGAGACCCTCTCCATATAAATAATCTAGATAAATAACATTAAAAAGTATGAAATTCTAACAAGATTAAAAAACAAAAACACACAGAAAGCCAGAACTCAAAAGTGTAAGAACACTGACACTATGTTCAGATTTGTTCACCAGAAGAATTCACCGTGTTCTAGAATATTCCAAATAGTATTATTTGAAATAACCAAAAACTAGAAATAACCCAAATGGTTATCAAAAAAGAATAAATATATTTTTAGTATATTTTAGTGTAGTACTTACTCTTTAATGTATGGTAAATATATTTTACTTTATAGTCATAAAAAGAAACATAATTTTCAATGAAAGAAATCAGATCCTATGGTTTAATTTAAAGTTCCAAAACTTAAAAACTTATAATGTTCAAGATCAAGATACGTTTTACATTTGGAAAGAGAACCTATGGAGAAGTTTCTATGGTGGTGTGGTGTGGATAATAGTCTGTTTTTGATGTGGGTGGTGTTTAAGTTCATCAAGTTGAACACATATAATTCATGCATTTTTCTGTATGTATGTTACACTTCAGTACCTGATTTTATTTTCTAAAAATTATGGATAATTAAAAAAATATTTTAAAAAATTATAATTAAAAAATTATTTTAAAAAATTGATAGCCAATAAGACAAAACTAAAGAGAAATTAATGTTTGAGCCCTAAAAATATTATCCACAGAAAAGGGAAGAGAGAACCATGATTAGAAAAACATATAAATAATAGTTCTAACTAAACATAATTAAAAATTTGAAAGGAAGAAAGAAAAGTCAAAGAGTTAATATTTAGGAAGTTAATATTTGATAATTTTCCAGGAGAGATAAGTACACAGCTTCAGGAAACTCAATAGCTCCTAAACAGAATACATTAATTAGGAATTCACATCTGGGCACATCAAAGACGCTCTGTGGTAATAAAGAGAGTAATTAGGCCTTGCAGAAATGCTGGAAGAAAAGGAAGAGTGAAATTTATGAAATGTGCCAGGGAATGTTATGGAAGCCACCGATGGAAGGTCAGGAAAGCCAATACAGGATACCTCAACCTGACGCATCGAAGTCTGCCGTTCTCAAAAGCTCATTTAGAAACAGCTGCAACTCTCAGGAATTTTGGAGGAAATTCTTAACAACTACCAAAGCTTTTGCCTAGAGGCCTTTCTAATCTCACAGACTCCTCAAGCTTCCTGCTTTCATACAGGAAAGAGGATTCTGGGAAATTCAATTTAGAGTTGCAGACATGACACCAGAAGGATGAGACAGTGATAAAAAGTCAACAAATAATTCAGCACCCTAGTTAAATCCCAACATTTTTAGATAATAAAGGATTATCTTTATGATCTTTAAGGTGTTTGTATCAAACACAAAACTCATTAACTACATAATATGACAAATTCTAGAAATTAAAACTATGTGTGCACACATACCCACCAAAAACAGTGTGAAAATGATCTAATCAAACATATTTATTTAACACCAAATATATAACTATGTGCTAAACAAGGTAGTAATGACAGGAGTAACTATGGAGAATGTGGCTTAGGAGTGGTTGACTATAGGTTTAGAAGCAGCGTGAATGAATGCTTAGAGACAAAGACAGTACAGAGATTAAGCATGCAAAGTGCCTCTAAGGGTCAGATATAGGTCTTTAATCTTCTAGTCTGGACTCATGCCAATGTTTTAAACTCATTTCCTGTACTGTAGAAATTCT
Source organism: Manis javanica (assembly GCF_040802235.1). Taxonomy (NCBI): domain Eukaryota; kingdom Metazoa; phylum Chordata; class Mammalia; order Pholidota; family Manidae; genus Manis; species Manis javanica. The sequence continues at coordinate 59,086,546 of NC_133166.1, forward strand.
AACTAAATCTAATTCCACTTAATCCTGACTATATCTCTAGCCTTATTTTCTTTGAACATAATCATTTTATGATGGCTTCAAAAACTAAGCATAACTATTTATCTGGGAATCCACCTATCAGATTTGCAGTCTCATAAATTTTCTTTCCATAGGCCCAATTGCTTTTCCCATAGCTACAGGTCTAAGTTCCATCTCTGAACTTCCCAGCACTTCTTAGAATCAGGGCTTTATTTTAACAGATTATTTGCCAACAGTGATTTAGCTCCCATATTTGCCTTTGTCAGCACTTCTTTTTCTTCAAACCTCAATTTAAATGCTACCTATTCCCAAATTGTGTTACACTAGAGGTAAACTCCTTCTCCTAGCCCTACTGATATTTAACTGGAACTCTAGAAAAGCCAAGGGATTTTTTGTTCCTCTCTTATACTCCTATAGATATATTTGTTGAATAAATCAAGTCAATTTGGATAGAATAAAATGGAATCAGACTGAATGGAATTGAGCTGAACTGAATTGAAATAGATAGTTCTTTCTCTGTCTGAGCACCAGACAGGCCATAGGAAAAACAATTTATTTCTTTTTGCATTTTTTTTGTATCTTTTTTTTTTCAGATTTACTCAGTATATGCTTCTCTAATAGAAGAACTACACAGAATATTCTACACATATGCAGTTGAAAAGTTTGAGATAATTCAGATTTAACAGCCACATTAATGTATAGATAATAACACTGTCAAGTGAGTGTCATCTTTGACTAAGAAACAGAAGGATTCTTTAATTCTATACTAAAAAAAGTAGGATATATTTAAAGCTAGGCTAAATGGGGCTCTGTTTTTAACAGGCCAACTTGTATTCAAAGTTAATTGGATATTGAAAGTCCCAGCTTAATGTTTAATACGTATCTTTCTTTTTTCAGAAATCCCAAGATAAAGCTGCTATTAAAAAAACATGACAAAATTATACATTTCCTGAGCCATGGATTTCAACAATCCTCATTCCAGCAATAAAGCCCTCTTTTGAAAATTTTCTTTCTCTCTTTAGTTTATAGAGAATGCTGTTCTTTTTTATGTAATCTGCTTAAGCATACACTATTTAGGGCATTCATCCTTTCTTAATACCTGGCCATTATAGGGCAGGGAATATTCACAAAGCATTTTAAATAGAAAATTCTGGGATAGGCAGCTGGATTGAAAAAGTTGCCAAGCTTCTTTCAAGCTCAATGATTTTATGATATATCATTTTGGTTTATTCATAAACAAAAGCAAAACAATAAAGTCTTTATACCACAGACACCATGAACACATTTCATTTTTTTTTCTAGCACAACTTTCATTTATAAATTTCATTGTGAAACAGCAAAGTGAAAATAAGCTCTATCACAATTACAAACAGTAATATGTGTGAATCAACAGAGCAAGCAGTATTTGTTCAACACGTTTCCTATGGATTTCTTTTCAAATGCCAGGATCCCTTTTTCACCCTCCTTTGCATACTTGAGAGACATCTCCCAGGCATGCTTACCACATTGGACTCTCATGTGTATGAAATACATACACATATACACCATTGCCTTTGACAAACAAAATTATAATTAAAGAAAGTATTTTAAGTTAGAAGAAACCACACTTAGTATGCTAAGAACCTTAGTGTGATCTCTTGATTTAACAGAATGAAGGTTCGTAGGGAAAATGGAAGTTCCATGGCCAGGAAGCTCATCTGATACCCATTGTGTATATGTGATGAGGTAATACTTGGCATGCATGCTTGTATACCTGTTGGCAGTTACAAGCCATCATTGCTAATATTGCTATAAGAAGAGTTCTGCCTGGTGCTAAGGGCAGAAGGAAGCAAGAGAGCAGAGCCTAGAGAAGGGGCCCTAGAGAAGAGGGCAAGAGAGCAGGAGAGAGGAGAGCAGAGCCTGGGTCAGAGGATGAGCCAGGGGCAGAGATAGAGGTGTACAGGGTTCTAGTGTTGAACCTATTGCTGTGAGAATAAAGCTTGGTATTAGTCCCTTTTTACCCACAATGTTCTGTTGTCATTATTCAGTCCCATTGAATCCCTAGTGAACTTGCTCAGGGCTGAAACCCTCAGGGAGATAAACTTACAGTGAGAGGAGTTGAAGATTAGGGCACCTAAGTCATTTTTTTTGTTTTTTTTGTTCTTTTTGTTTTTGTAACTCTGGGGGGAAAATAAATTCCTGGCCTGGGGAAAATTACCTTTGAAGCTGAAATCAGTCAATGGGAAAAATAAAGTGGGAGAAATCCATTTATTGCTTACAAACAGTCATCTACTTCTGTTCACCTGTGTCTCTCACAATTTGGCTGCAGAAAGGGACCCCATGAAACCTCTCCAGTCCAGATATACCCTCCTCACTCCCCCAATCTTTGTAATCACATATTGATATGGAGGTAGAACTACTTCTTTCCACCCCTTGAAAACACCTCTTGATATGGAGATGCACTAAGGCCAGGAGAAAGATTCTGGAAATATTGCGATTTTACCCACAGCTTTGTTGAATGCTTTGTTATGTTGCATTTTGTCTAAGGACTTTCCTCACGTTATCTGAAATAATTCGCACAAAAATCCTGAGGTTATCTTCCCCATTGATCCAATTAAGAAATTGAGTTTTAGGAAGTTAATTAATTTGCTAAAGACCTCAGAGTTAATGAGGGCACAGACACTGTAACACCAAAGACAGGATCCTCAACTCCCAGTTATTAGCACAATTGGAATGATGTCCTGTTTCCTAACTGTACATCCTGACCTTTTGCACGACACTCAGAAGCTTCCTTTCAAGTTTTTATTTCTGGGTTTTGTATTTAGATATTCATATAGTTAAAACTTGGCTAAGTTTATCATTTCTAGTATTTCAGATTCTCTTGATGTATTTAAAATAATGTGAACCAAACATTGCATGACTTTATTTATTACCTCTATCTCCTATCTATATAGCTATCCTTCTATCTGTTTCATTTTATTCAGGAATTGCCATTCTCATTATATTCTAACTCATCATTAGACATTTTCATATGATTGAATCAGATCATTTTAGAGGTTCAGCTTCCTCATATTATCAAAATGAGGCACTGAGAAAATTTACTTCTCAAAGTCAGAGAGAAAACCTAAACTTGAGTGTTTTTATGTATGTCCTTTCTCTAAGTGGGTAAAATTGCAATACTTCCAGAAACTCTCTCCTGGCCTTATCATCTCCATATCAATAGGTGTTTTCAACGGATAGAGAGAAGTATCCATCTCCATACGAATACGTGGACTATTTTATTCATATAGTGGGGGTGGGGAAGAGGCAAGAGTGGGCCTGACCGGAGAGGGTTTATTTGGCTTCTTCCCAGCCAGGATGCTGAGAGACATGGGCAAACAGGAATAGATGACTTCTTATAAGCAATAAACAGGGTTCTCCCACTTTATTTCTCCTTTTGACTGATTGCAGCTTCAAAGGTTTATTTCCTCCTGGAGTTACGCTTTACAACTGGGATTATACAAAATTCCCTAAGGGAGTCCTGTATTCATTACACTCAATATTCTTTTAATTCTTTCCTTTATGAATATTTACCTTTAAATATTGTTAAAACAAAGGATCTTCAGCTTTTTAGTGGACCTCTAAAAGGCTATTTTGGGACATCATTTCTCTTCACTTCTAAATACCTTACTTTAAATTTCAGCCCATGTGTGTGTGCGTGTGCATGTGCATGCTCATGTGTGCGCGCATGTGTGTAGCACTTATCCTGGTTTAAGAGGAATTTCAAATATTCACATCTGGACAATCCAAAAGCTCTTTCAATTAAATATATTCCCTTTTGGCCTTTTGCCATAGAGTGGGAACAACCAAAGGGTTCAGAAGTTTCTACGTACTGTTACTTCTTTTCTCTTACACAGAAGCCTAGGGATAACAAGTGAAGCACTATAGCCACAGAGGAGCAGGTATGTGACTGTCTTTTCCTAACTTCTCAAATATTTTAGAGAGTCTTTCAGGCAGGGCTCTCCCATGACTGCATGCAAACACATTATTTTGATTATGAACCCTTATTCGTTATTTTTCTCAGACTCTTGGTGCTCATGAGTTCCTCACTGTCTGCCAGAGTGAGTATTCCAGAGGCACTACCAACGCCAGCAGAAACACTGACACTCCTGGTGGGACAGACAGTGTTCGAGGTGAGGTGCAGCAACCCCAGTCCGGAGGGCACCTGCCTGCCCTGAAAAGCACGGTTGGCATTAGCGCTGAAGCCACAGGTGCTTCCGCTCCCTTTCGAATGTGCTCCCGCCACTGCTAACAGGAGTCCTCATCCGACACCGTGGGCACTTACTGCGATAAACCAACAGTCACATGCTGAAGTTCAGAAAAATTCGTGGAGGTTAAGAAAAAAACCTACAAAACAAACAAATCAGCTATTTTTGTAGATTTTTTTAAAACCTTTTAAATATAAAAGATTTGGAGGCCACCGGGGCTTGTGTAGAGGGACAAACTGAGAGGCACATAGTTCAACTAAATGGGTGATCCTCATTTATCCTAGAAATTCTTCTCCGAAGTCCCCCTAATCTTCCGACTAACATCTTCCAGGCATGCTTGCCACATTGGACTCTCATGTTGATGACTCATTTGCTCAGCTAAATATTATTTAGGTAAGTGAAATAAAAACAAGTATGTTACAAATGAAGGTAGTCAGTGGGAGAAATGGAATATTAAGGCTATGGACAACATGTAAAAAACTAGTTTAAGGTCAATATATAACAAAATGTTTTCCTAGTTCTTAAATTACTTTTGAGAAAGAAATTTAATATCAAATATCAAACTTCTTAGTGTACAAATGAAAATAATCTTAAATAACATGAGTATGTAACACAACCTGATACTTAAAGAGAACACAAAAATTTCACATTGTTCCAGAAATGCCACAATGATTTGATACTAGTAAATTAGGACTTAACCCAATGTCTAGCTCATATTAAGTACTCAATAAATATTAAGCTTCCTCTAATATTATTACTGTCATTGAATGTACCCTATAAATAAATCAAAAGAGGAAATTCACAGGATTATCTCAGTAAATACTAAGAAAAATTTTCATAAAATCCAACATTCCTCTGTAAAATCTTTTAGGTAGTTCCTTAAAGTAAATATCTATTTTAAATCAGTGATAAATATGACAATGTTGAAACATGAGGCATTTTTTTTAAAACCAAGATAAGACAATAATGCTAACCAGTACTACAATTATTTAATAATCTTCTGGAAGGTGTCAGTAAAACTTAAACAGGGAAAAGTTGTTCTGTTTAAAAGGAAGAGACACTTTTTTCTTTATGTAAGTAGTATTTAAATCTCAAAGAACAACGTGCAAATAATTAAATGAGATAAGATAATTGGCTAAAGTATGGAAAATGAATATTTTTCTAAATACCAGAAATGCTACTGAATAACATCCACAAAAAATACCTATCAAAATATAAATGTGCAAAAATTAAAAGCAAATATTTAAGCATTCTGTGAAGAATTATGCTGAACATCATTGAAAGACTTCAGTAAATTTGAGGAAAATTTATAATTGTTCTGGTTAGAACATTTATGTGGTATAAACCATCAGTCATTTCTCTCCAAATCCTAATTACTTTTTATTTTAATTATATATTTATATATGCATATATATAAATACATATATGCTTATATATGTGTGTGTGTATACATAGTAATCAAGGTAAATCTATTTTCATGAAGATATTTCAAATACAAGATTTGAAATACAAGATATTTCAAAGTAGCATTAAAGGGGAAAAAATTTTGAAAAATAGAATAAATTATAATATATAAAGTAATAAAAGCCTTGGGAAAGGGTAGAAGCATGTCCAGAACATACAATTGAAGGGATTTTTAAGGTTATACACATACCCACACACACATGAATGTATGCTTGTGTATGTGTGAATATAAACAAAGGGGATATTACAGGACAAAATGAAACTAGAGGTTTTTTTTTAACATTGTAGAAAATAACACTTAGCTTTTTATAAAATATAGTATATGATATATCAAACGCACATACAACAAAACTAATTCCTAAGAACACGCATTAAAAAAAAGATTGAAAGATGTTACAGCTGATAAGGTCCCAGCAGAAAAGAAATGCATCTATGATTTAGGATAATTTGAGATTTTAAACAGAAACAGTGTTTTACAAAGCTTTGGGATGAGTATAGAGAAAGCCTAAGGGTTAATAATACAACCGCAGGATGATTGAGTGACAAAAAGAAAGACCAGTTATAGAGATCCTGTGAAGTTTAAACAGGGCACAGTCCACAAGATTGTCCTCACTGCTGAATCCAACTGTGACATTAAAGGGTCCTGAAGACCACCCTTATTTTGATAATTCATTAGGATTCAAAGATTCACTGAAGTTGCTACACTCACCAGTTAATCATTTATTACAGCTAAAGGATACAGATTAAAATAGCCAAGTATGAGGTACATAGGGTTTAGGAACAAAATCTAGGGATTGAAGGTTCAAGATCCTCCTCTCTGTCATCCTTTCTCTTTCCAAACCACATTTTTCAATGAGTCAGGGTTTTTTTTTAATTGAATTGCATGAGACACCAACTGCAAAGTTAAGGAAAACCACCCTCACTTCTAACACCAGGTACAGATTCAGGACCATCCCCAAACCACCCTCAGATTTAGTAACTCACCTAAAGGACCCACTATTCACTGAGAACTGTCATACTCACAGTTATGGTTTATAAGAAGGAAAAAAATACAAATTAAAATCAGCCATATGAAGAAATATATGGGGCATAGTCCAGGAGGATTGTAAATGTGGAACTTCCAGTTGTCTTCTCCTCATGGAGTTAAAAACAACTCCCTGAGCAATCACGCGTGACAATGCACATGGAGTACTGCCAGCCATGGCAGCTACCTCAGGCTTTGACATCCGAAGTTTTTATTGGGGTGCTATCACATAGGTATAATGGACAACCCACAGGTTGATCTCAGTTTCTAGCTCATCAGGAAATAGACCTGATTTTGGATGATTCAAAGCCCCTACCCTCAATCACATTTTCATTTTCTGGCTGGCCTAAAGACCCCAGTCAAGCAAAGACACACTTATCAAGCATGACATTCCAAGGTTACTTCTCAGAAACCTATGGCAAAGGCCATACTTCTTTATGGGCAAGGTTAAGTTCTTTACAACACAGACCCCCAAAATAGAAAAGGTGGTGGGGAGGGCTGCCATCAGTGGAGCAGCAGCTTTAGGTTGAGGGAATTATAGATCACCCTGCAGAAAGTATATTTACAAAGTTGAGATAGAATAATCACAGTACAGTGAGAATCAAAGAAAATTGGTGCCCTGTATTTTGCTAGTTTGAAGAAAAATTAACACAGTTTTTCTGGAAAGCAAATACTCAGGATGAATAAAAGACCTATAATAAATATGAATATGTTTTAACTCAGTAATTCCACTTCAAGTTACTTATTCTAAAGAGTTTATCAGATTAATTAAATCCATTTATTATTTTAAGACTAGTTATTGAGCATATTTTCTTCATCAGGTACCAGACATTGAGAGTCATTCATAGAAATGAATCAGAGAATAAGGTCCTTACCCCTCAAGAAGCTTTATTCTAATTATTCTTTTCTGTAAGAACAATTATATTTATGGTATATAAAATTACAAGTATAATCTATTCATTAAATTATTATATGTTCACAATATAGAATAAAACATTTTAGAAGAGTATCTAATTAAATTATGTATTGCTAAGTGGAAGATGTAGTATATATTATGTAACTTTTGTTTGCATTAAAATTAGAAAATATACATTTTAAGGGCTTTACAGTAATTATTACTAAATGTGAAAATTATTGGAAACTATTTTTTCTTCTCATGATTTTAAATTTTTTTACAATGATTATAATTACAGCAACTCTCGTAATTAGAAATGTAATAATAGTTATTTTTAAGATAGTTTCCTAAATGAAAGTACTTTATTTGATACTTCTTTAATAACATAATATATAACAACAGTATTAACACAGTCTCTCCCCATAAATAAAACTTGAATAGGGAGAATTGCCAAGCTAGTTTTTGAGAAAATCTAGTAGCTCTTATAATTAGATTTATAAAATTTAAATGTACTTTTATATAGTAACAATACTATGTATTTTGGACAGAGTGAGTTTTAGTTATTAAATTTCATTCACTTCTGTATAACCTTTGGCAAGTTAATTCACCTACCTTAGCTTAATTTCTGCATCTATAAATTATGAGTAATTATAGCTGCTCAATAGTTTTGTTCTGAAGATTGAATGGAATAACAATGCCTGGCACAGAGGATTTTAATTATTTGTACTTTGCTTTGAAGAGGATTACAATAGAAATGTTTACTTTTATTACTTGGGTTTAGTGTTAGCAATCTTAGACTTTCAGTCTGAGACTTATTCTCCTCAATATGTTCATATTAATCAAACCTATGTTTCAAAATACTGAAAGGGTTCTCTGAAAGCCATTGACTTGCTTTTGTGTTCAGTCTATTAGTGAATATAAATGCTCTTCTGTTCAACATTCCTATCTGATTTATTTATTGTATATAAATTAATATCAAATAATTTGACCCACTATTTGCATAGATTATTCTACTTGTATTCCTGCTTTCTGAAACCTGTTCTTGGATTTTCACTAAACACAAACAAAATTTCTTTTCTTTGTTTAGAACACACAAACTCAGGTTCTTGCGTATAGGGATTGACCCAGTCTTCAAAAAAGGAAACATTGTTCTATAAAACTGTTCAAAACCGGCACTCCAAAATTTCTTTGAGTCAAGTTGGCACTATCACTATTCTGGCAGTTTTCTTGAGCTACAAATGTGGACAGAATTCGTATTTTCTTGAAGGTATCACATCACTTATGTAACTCATTTGACTTCCTAATAATTTAGATTGAACCTATTGATCTTTCAATTAGTCCTTTAAGGAAATTAAGTGGACCTCCCTTGGGAGAAATGTCACTGTGAGCCCAATATAATGCTTATATATTCTTAATATGTATAATGACATACAAATACATGCAACAATATAATATATATTTACATATGTGTATAAAATGATACAATAAAACTATTCACAAACAGCAGCAGTGCAGCAACTGTAACAAAACTTTTATTTGAACTGAAATATGAGAAGAGGAAGCTGATTTCTGAGTAGGGAAAAGCTTTTTAAGGAGATATTTGGGAGTCAGAGGACCCACAGAGAAGTATCAGACCCAGATGTCTGTTCAGGACCTTGGAAAGGGAGCAAAAACAAAGCAAAGCCTAGCCAGGACAGACTAAACTGCTTCACCATGTAGTCCCACCAGACCTGGTGCTGATTCAAGTTTTTTATGTCCATGTAAGAAAACGTAGTTGAGGGAAAATCGCTAAAAGTAAATAAAGGTCACATTTGACTATTAGTGAGCAAAGTACAAAATTCTAGGTTTACTTCATCTCTGGCTTACTCTTTTTGACAGAATATAAAATTGAAAGAGGACCATGATGTTTAGTAGGACACAGAAAATAAAACTGGCTAAAAACCCTTGTTTCACATTGAAAAAAGTAGCATACTTTCCTTTTACAAGTTTCCACCTCATATTGAAATAAAGTTTGATGTTTTACTGTCTTATATTTTGGAGCATATATTATAGAAAGCTAAAGAAGCCAAAATATTGGACAATATAGAGAAAGGAATACTATTATTAATAGCAAAAGATTTCCCAGTTTCAAGCTCCCATTGCTGGAGGCATAAAAAGAATAACTCTTTTGCTCCTGTCATTTCCCAGGGACCTCATGGTGAGCATTCACACTTCATTACTAATTCCTGGTATTTAGACATTGTGTCTCAGAGATGACAAACAATAGATTTACACAAGAGAAAGCTAACTTGCAAGTCACCTCCTTTTCTTAATAGAGAATTTGAAACCCAGGAAGGTTAAAATTGCTGACTTTGAAGCAGCAGTGTGCTGTGGGTCAATGGTGCCACTGATCTATGGAAAGTGAGGTCAATCTACTGTTACAGGCACTAAGTCCACAGCTCAATAATGGGCTAAGGACCATTGAAAGGAGGAAAGAAAGAATGTTGGCTGTGTGTATCATCTCATGTTGCTTAAAATAACCCTTGTAACTCATAGGTATATATAGGGAGAGCAAAATACAAGTCACTGAAAGCCAGACAGCAAACCATATTTATAAGTGATTTCATAATCTACAAATATTAATTCTGTGCCTCTTAACAACTCTATGTGATTTTCAACAAATGACCCATGGATGATTAACGTGGTGATTTTGTTTTCTTTTGTTTATTATTCTCCTCCCTTCCAATTGAATGTAAGCTCAATGAGAGAAAAACCATATCTTTCTTGTTACTTCTTTTATTCCCAACCTCTCTCTCAGAATCTTGTACATAGTAAGAGTTTAATAAATATCTCTTGAATATTACTGAGTAGATGAACATAGGAAGTGAGAGACAGAATTGAAATGAGAATGAATTCTCCTTATACTCGGTCCAGAATTCTCTTCTTATAACATGTAACAGGCTCATAATAGACAATAAATAAACACATGAAGAAAGAAATGGGAAGAAGAAAGGAAGGAATACAAATTGTTTTCTATGATTATGCCATTAGTGTGATACTCTAACACAGAAATAAATGGAAAGAGGTGGGCAAAAGATGGATAATCACTAAGGATATGGAGAAAACTATATCCTGAAGATTCAACAGAGGGTTTAGGAGAAAACAGTGTTCTCATCTATAAAGCAAAATTTAACTGAATCAAGATAGAAAGAGAATTTCCAATCAAAACATGGTAGGCATAAAGATACAGAAAAAATTATTATTTGGGGAATAAATGCTCTTTTTTCCTTAGGAATCCACTCTTATGGTGATACTTTACCAAAAAAATGTTCAGTTTCTAGAAGTCCTCTCTGATCAAAATATCTTTTCTTCCAGCTTAATTATTCTCATTTAAACTTCCCCCTAGCATGCTTCTTGGCTACATTTTCCCCTTCTTTTCACGTCTGCTTCATGCTCACAGAATATCAGTTGCACCCCTATATTTCCTAGCACTGTTGAAATTGGGTGGGATATGTGACTGAGTTCTAGCAAATAGAACTGAGTAGATATTAACATCACTTCCTGTCTGTTGCATTTCTGAGCTCTTGTCCCCCTGTCATGGCAAACTTAATGACATGTGATAAGAGGACAGTAAACCCCCATCTTTGCTGATTCTTCAAATCAAGAAGTTTTCCCACTTTACATCTTTACTTGAATGAAAAATAATATTTGGTTGTGTTAACCACTAAAATTGTATAGTTTTTCTGTGTTACTACAATGAATCTAGGGTTAATTTTTGTAGTGTAATATCTCCTACCCATCCTGCATTAACTTGGTCAGAGGAATCCTTCAAAACTTTAAATAGCCTTTCACTACTTCCTTTTTAAAAATATTCATTTTCTTCAATTGAACTTAGGTAAATTCAAAACCCTCACTACATTCTGTAAGGCTCACAGTATCTGGCCTCTATCAACTACTCAGAACTCACCACCTTCCACTCAGTCACTTGCTTTCATTCTCTTCCTCAATTATAGCAACGCTTTGCACTTTCTGTGTTCTGCTTGCAGTACTGATTTCCAAGATCATCACAAACTCAGATCCAAGTTTAAACACAATTTTCTCAACAGATTGGCCCCTTCTTAGTTAAATGAGCTTCCTCAGTTGTACATACCATGGTGTTAGAGCAATGGTTGATATTATTCATAGCACTTATTAATTCCTACAATTATTTATTGGTTCACATGTTATCATGTGCACACAATTTGATTTCCTTGATGGCAGAGACACCATTATTTTTCCATCTTTTTCTATTCTGGAAACATAGGTTAGTATCTGGTTAGTATCTGTTGCATAGAAGCCACTCAACATATTTGCTAATGAATAAAAAAACAGTAAGATAATTTTGTATATAGATTAGTATGTGAAGAAAATAAAATCGAGAGGAGGTGACACTTGAGAGGGTGATCGAATATTAAGGTGTTACTAACTTGTAATGTTCTGAAAACAGAACATTCTAGGGAAAGCAGACAGCCATTGCAAAATCCTAAAGGCAGAGATAAGCACAGTATGTTCCTGGAAGAGAAATAAGGTGAATGAGACCATGGAATAATAAGAAAGAGCTTTAGATTCTTTACCCAATGTTGTGCCTTTATATGAGAGACCTGATCCTCCTGAGAGGAGAGATCAGTCACATAATTAACACCCACATGCTAAGCTGGAATGAGGGTACAAGAGTTACCAGCCCATGGCTTTCTAAATAATAATATCCATCCTGTACCTAGGCTCAGAGCTTGGGACTTTTACACAGTGCCACAGCAAGAGACATTCTCAGATATATTATTATTTTTAAAGATGGAATTTTAAATACAAATATGCATATATGTATATTTGTATTTATATACAATCTATGTATGTATATTATATATATATAATCTCTGTATATATATTACATACATATGTGTGTGTATAAACAAATATTTTCCTCAATATTTAAACAAGCTTTTTGAACATAGATTTTTTTAAGACTACTTTTAAGAACATCTATCATGAGATTAACTTAAGGAAGAACATATAAATCTCACTTCATGCCCTCTTTTTTCAATTGTTGATACAGACAATACCAAAATACAAACATCTTAGTCAGTGGATGTCAGAGGAACTAAGTACTCCATAGAAATCTCATATATTTTTAAGGTGGAAATAGAAAATTAAGAAAAAAAAGCTTCAGTCTGAGATAAAATATTTTTTTGACTCGTTTGTATAACAGAAAATGGGGTATAACACCTCTTATACCTACAATGCTATCTTCCTCTTTGCAAAATCTTACCTTAGATTTTTTTACCATTTATAAATTATCTTCTTATATGTCATGTGAAAGGTCAAAGGATCCATTTTTTACTAGTGGGTAGGCTTACTTTGTGCATTTGTACCAGCTAAAACTGTACAGGATAAACTTAATTGTAAAAATATAAATCCGAAACTGCAGGTTTATCAACACAGAACAAGAAAGCTAAGAGAGAAGCTGCTGCCTCAACCTACTGATAGTAATTCCTGAAAGTCCATATGGTCCAGAAAGCATTTGGGCTATGGCAGTGTCCTCTAAGACTCATGGTAGGAGTTACAATCCCTGGTCAGAGTTGAAGAGAATGTCTCTGTGTGAAAATATTGGGTTGCATGCTTTAAGATTTTTAAAGAGTTAAGAAACAAGATAATGCTATAAAAATGTAACTTGCTTTTAATATTATTGCGACTATATTTGTGAACATCTTTCCATGTCAATAAATATATTTCTACAACATTAAAAAAAATGTAAAGTCTAGCAAAACACAAAAGGGAAATCTATACAAAGAAATGTTTCTTTGCTAATGTGCTGAGCATCCCCATTGCACCACCAATGTGGCTATTTCCAGGATGTGAACTTTGCACTTTTTTCAGGCCACTAGGTAGTTATTCAGAGATATCCTCAATTATGCAGCACATAACAGTCTCTTTTGCTTTCCCTCTTCCTCTTCACCTTTGCCGTGGACAAGGTGAGGGAGGCCAAAATCAGTTTTTCACTCAACATCCCAAGATTCTACACATTGATATATCTTAAATGATCTCAGATTTTTTTTTTACCTTGACAGTTTCAACATCTTTATTTTCTTTGGGCAGGATGAAATTCTGCCATAATGAGCTGCACTAACTAATCTCTCAAAAGACAGTTTTTGCCTAGAATGGCAAATGATTCATTTTCACTTGGAAATCAGTCAATTGAACCAAATGCCAAGGGTGCTGGTTGGCTAATGCCAGATTTCATGACCATGAGAGACACAAATGAAAATCCAAAGATAGAAGTGTCTGGGTGAGGGCAACTGGAAGATCAGTTGACTCTTTACCAATGTCAGCATCTACATCTTCTAAAGGCATAACTCTTGTTTATAAAAAAATTTTTTTTTCTTCTTATGGCCAGAGAGCCCAAGGTAGTCTAGGAGTCAAACAGACAAATTCATATTCTCTAATTTTTCTAATACTCACAAGAAAATTGCCACTGCTTTCTTATTCATTAGTTTGGGAACTCATTCTTTGATCAAACTAGCAAAAACTGGTACAGTTTTTTTGTTTGTACAGTTATCATTGAATTAATATGAGGGATCCTACCTGCTGATTTCTAAGGTATCCTAATATAACAGAAAGCTGCCTTCAGTCATACAAAATGAGTTACTTAGAGAACTATGTCTGTAGATTGTAGTACTAGCTCAATAGTGCAGAATCTTTCTAAATTCAGTAATAAAAGATACTATTTGAAGACTATTGATATAGAACAGAGTCTCTACCTGACATGTATTTACCAATTCATTTAGCGGTCACTTATTGTCTGTCCACTATTTACCAGGCTCTGGTAGGTGACCATTTAATTTATCTTCTAAAAAGTGACACTTTTATATTGGAAATTAAGTCAGGAAAACAGACATATACCAGTACTGTCCATGAAAAACCAAGAGCAACAACCACCCTGCACTATGGGAACACAAAGACTAATTTAAACCAAAGAAAGGCTAGAGAATGCAAGGTTGAATCTTATGCAACCCTTTCCTTCAAAAACAGAACAAAGCGGAGAGAGGATTAAAGATGGTGGCATGAAAGGTGAGACAGTGGCTTCCTCCTAAAACCCCATATAATATGAAAATATAATTAATACAACTAATCCTGAAAGAGCAACAGGAAAGAGGACTGCGTCAAACTGCATACACATGGAGAAAAGAATAAACCTCATGAAACAGGGTAAGGTACCAAAGCCATGGCCTGGTGGGACTCAAGCCCTTCCCCCACCCCAGCTCATTGGCAGAGGGTAAGAGAAATAGAGTGGGTAGGGAGTGGAGACCTGGGACTGCTGAATACCTAACTCCAGAGATCTGCTCTGGGAGCACAAATGTACATTTCATGGTGCTTGCATGGTACTCTCATGATTAGGGGGTTGGAAAGCTAATACAGGCAGAATTCCTGGGGAGACTGAGATTCCAGCCGCTTGTGGAAAGCAGGGATCCATATCCGGCTTCTCTGGGACAAAAGAAAAGAGGGTAGTCTGAGAGACTTCCTAACAGCAAGAGGGCTGCTAAAGGGGTGAGGATTGCACAAAGCTTACTGCTCAGGAGAAAGGACAGGTAGACAAAATTGTCTGAGTGCACTCTGCCCAGCAGGTTGGGAGCTTTCATGATCTTCAGGTGCTCCAGCTCCTGCAATATATGGAGACAAATGACAAAGAAACATTAAATGAAAAAGAAACTAGAGAATAGGAATACAAAGAAGCTGAGGCACAGAGAGAAAAAAGGATCTCTAAGAATGAAAGAA
Source organism: Manis javanica (assembly GCF_040802235.1). Taxonomy (NCBI): domain Eukaryota; kingdom Metazoa; phylum Chordata; class Mammalia; order Pholidota; family Manidae; genus Manis; species Manis javanica. Next base: position 59,101,961 of record NC_133166.1, read on the forward strand.
TATTGAGAGAACTGTGTGACCAATTCAAATGGAACAATATTCCCATTATAGGGGTACCAGAAAAAGAAAAGAGAGAGAAAGGGATAGAAAGTGTCTTTGAGAAGGTAATTACTGAGAAATTCCCCAATCTAGGGAAGGAGATAGGAGTCTCTCAGGCCATGGAGGTGCAGAGACCTCCCAACACAAGGGACACAAGGAAGACAACACCAAGACATATAATAATTAAAATGGCAAAGATCAAGGATAAGGACAGACTATTAAAAGCAGCCAGAGAGAAAAATAAGATCACATACAAAGGAAATTCCATCCAGCTATCATCAGACTCCTCAGGAGAAACCTTACAGGCCAGAAGGGAGTGGCATGATGTATTTAATGCCATGAAACAGAAGGGCCTGAAACTAAGATTACTTTATCTGGCAAGATTATCATTTAAATTTGAAGGAGGGATTAAACAATTTCCAGATAAGCAAAAGCTGAGAGAATTTACCTCCCACAAACCATCTCTATAGTGTATTTTAGAGGGACTGCTATAGATGGATGTGCTCCCAAGGCTTAATAGCTGCCACCAGAGATAATAAAATCACAGAAAAGAAAGTAGAATAACTAATTACTAAGCAAATGCAAAATTAAATTAACTATCCCCAGTCAATCAAGGGATAGACAAACAGTAGAGAATATTGTACCTAATATATAAAGAATGGAAGAAGAAGAAAATGGAGAAGAAAAAAAGAACCTTTAGATTGTGTTTATAGTAGCATATTAAGTAAGTTAAGTTAGACTCTAAGATAGTAAGGGAGTTAATGTTGAAACTTTGGTAACCATGTATCTAAGGCGTGCAATGACAATAAGTACATACCAATTGATAATCACCCTAAATGTAAAGGGTCTGTCTGAATGCACCAATTAAAAGCCACAGAGTCACTGAATGGATAAAAATCAAGATGCATCTGTATGCTGCCTAAAAGAGACTCACTTTAACCTCAAAGACATATACAGACTAAAACTGAAGGGATGGAAAAAGATATTTCATGCAACTAATAGGGAGAAAAAAACAGGAGGAGTCACAGTACTTGTATCATTCAAAATAGACTTCAAAAGAAAGAAACTCACAAGAGACAAAGAAGCGCATTACATAATCATAAAGGGGTCAATCAAACAAGAAGATACAACCATTACAAATATCTATATGCCCAACACAGGAGGACCTACATATGTGAAACAAATACTAATAGAATTAAAAGGGAAAATAGAATGCAATGCATTCATTCTAGGAGACTTCAACACTCCACTCACTCCAAAGGACAGATCAACCAGACAGAAAATAAATAAGGAGACAGGTGCACTGAACAACACATTAGAACAGATGGACATAATAGACATCTACAGAACTCTACACCCAAAAGCAGCAGAATACACATTCTTCTTAAGTGCACATGGAACATTTTCAAGAATAGATCATAATCTTGGCCACAAAAAGAGCCTAAGTAAATTCAAAAAGATTGAAATTGTACCAACCAGTTTCTCATACTACAAAGGTATGAAACTAGAAAGTAATTATGCAAAGAAAATGAATATTCCCACAAATACATGGAGGCTTCACATCATGCTCCTAAATAACTAATGGATCAATGACCAAATAAAAACAGATATCAAGCAATATATGGAGACAAATGACAACAATAATTTAATACTGCAAAATCTGTGGGACATAGTGAAGGCCATGCTAAAAGGAAAGTAGGCCTACCTCAGGAAAGAAGAACAATCCCACATGAGCAGTCTAAACTCACAATTAATTAAATGAGAAAAAGAATAACAAATTATGCCCAATGTCAGTAGAAGGTGGAACATAATAAGATTAGAGCAGAAATAAATGTAATTGAGAAGAAAAAAACAATAGAAAGAATCAAGGAAAGCAAGAGATGGTTCTTTGAGGAAATAAACAAAATAGATAAATCCCTAGCCAGACTTATCAAGAAAACAAGAGAGTCTACTCACATAAACAGAATCAGAAAAGAGAAAGGAAAAATCACTATGGACACCATAGAAATACAAAGAATTATTAGAGAATACTATGAAAAATTATATGGTAATAAACTGGATAACCTAGAAGAAATGCAGAACTTTCTAGAAAAATACAACTTTCCAAGGCTGACCCAGAAAGAAACAGAAAATCTGAACAGACCAATTACCAGCAATGAAATTGAACTGGTAATCAAAACACTACCAAAGAATAAAACCACTGGAAAAGATGGCTTCACCTGCTGAATTTTATCAAACATTTAGTGAAGACCTAATACCCATCCTCCTTAAAGTTTTCAAAAGAAAAGAAGAAGAGGGAATACTTCCAAACTCATTCAATGAAACTAGCATCATTCTAATACCATTTGGCAAAGACACTACCAAAAAAGAAAATTACATGCCAATATCCCTTGTGGACATAGATGCAAATATACTTAATCAAAATATGAGCAAACCAAATTCAAAAATACATTAAAAAGATCATCCATCATGATCAAGTAGAATTTATTCCAGGGATGAAAGGATGGTACAACATTCGAATATCCATCAACATCATTCACCATTTCAACAAAAAGAGGGGACAAAAACCAGATGATCATCTCCATAGATGCTTAAAAAGCATTTAACAAAATTCAACATCCTTTCATGATAAAAATATCAACAAAATGAGTATAGAGGGCAACTACCTCAACATAATATAGGCCATATATGACAAACCCACTGCCAAAATTATACTTAACAGTGAGAAGCTGAAAACTTTTCCTTTAAGATCAGGAACAAGACAAGGATGCCCACTCTCCCCACTTCTATTCAACATAGTTCTGAAGGTCCTAGCTATGGCAATCAGAAAACACAAGGAAATAAAAGGCATCTAGACTGGCAAGGAAGAAGTCAAACTGTCCCTGTTTGCAGATGACATGATATTGTACATAAAACACCCTAAAGAGTCCACTCCAAAACTATTATATCTAATATCTGAATTCAGCAAAGTTGTAGGATACAAAATTAATACACAGAAATCTGTTGCATTCCTATACACTAATGATGAACTAGCAGAAAGAAAAATCAGGAAAACAATTCCATTCACAGTTGCATCAAAAAAAAACAAAATACCTAGGAATAAACCTAACCAAGGAAGTGAAAGACCTATGCTCTGAAAACTACAAGACACTCATAGGAGAAATTAAAGAAGATACCAATGAATGGAAATACATCCCATGCTCATGGATAGGAAGAATTAATATTGTCAAAATGGCCATCCTGCCTAAAGTAATGTACAGATTCAATGCAATTCCTATCAAAATACCAACAGCATTCTTCAATGAACTAGAGCAAATCATTCTAAAATTCATATGGAACCTCAAAAGACCCCTAATAGCCAAAGCAATCCCAAGAAGGAAGAATAAATCTGGGGGGATTATGCTCCCTGACTTCAAGCTCTACTACAAAGCCACAGTAATCAAGACAATTTGGTACTGGCACAAGAACAGAACCATAGACAAATGGAACAGACTAGAGAGCTCTGATACAAACCCAACCATATATGGTTAATACGTGATATACAATATAGGAGCCATGGACATACAGTGGGGAAGTGACAGCCTCTTCAGCCACTGGTGTGGGCAAAACTGGTCAGCTACATGCAAGAGAATGAAACTGGATTATTGTTTAACCCCATACACATAAGTAAACTTGAAATGGATTGAGGGGTATTATGTTTAGTACACATGGAGGGGGGGTCACGGGGAAAACAGTGTAGCACAGAGAAGGCAAATAGTGAATCTGTGGCATGTTACTACACTGATGGACAGTGACTGCATTGGGGTATGGGTGGGGACTTGATAATATGGGTAAATATAGTAACCATATTGTTTTTTCATGTGAAACCTTCATAAGAGAATTTAAAAATTAAAAAATAGAACTTAATAAAATTTTTAAAAAAGTGTTACCGGAGGCACATTTGCAGATACCACACATGCCTGCCTTTAGTTTTTTGCATTCAACATTGTCAAAATGCTTTAAACGTTTGCAGTGATTCTTTTTTCCCAGGCACTGAGGCCTCTGGGTAAACACAGATCCATTCTCTGTTCTATTATCAAGAAAATCGATAATATAAATTTAACAATGGGGAAATTCCTATTCATAAATTATCAATATAATAAATGTTCTTAGGTTTCATTTTGAAATTTACTTTCAGTACAATTAAAATTAGACAATGAACATGTCAGCATACCTCATCCTCATTTTATCTATCTTCACTTCATTGCACTTTAGAGATACTGCATTTTTTACAAATTGAAGGTTTGTGGCCACCCTGTGTCAATACATCTATTGGCACTATTTTTCCAACAGCATTTGCTTACTGGTATCTCTGTGTCACATTTTGGTAATTCTTGCAGTATTTCAAACTTTTTTCATTATTACTGTATTTGTTATGATGATTTGTGATGTTACCATTGCAATTGTTTTGGGGCAAAATTAACCATGCTCATAAAAGACAGTGAACTTAATCCAATAAATGTTTTGACTGCTTCACTGACCAGCTGTCCCAGTCTTCCTTCCTCTTCTTAACTTCCCCAGTTAGGTCAGTTAATAACTCCACAAAAGCCTCAAAGTGTGCAAGTGAAAGAAAGGGTCACATGTCTCTCACTTAAAATAAAAGTGTAGAAATTATTTAGCTTAGTGAGGAAGGCATGTTGAAAGCTGAATAAGCTGAAAACTAGGCCTCTTGCACCAAACAGCCAAGTTGTGGATGCAAGAGCAAAGCTCTCGAAGGGTATTAAAAGTGCTAATCCAGTGAACACACAACTGGTAAGAAAGTGAAACAGACTTGAGCTGTCTCCCTAATATGTAAGTGCAAGGTGAAGTGGTAAGTACTAATGGAGAATCTGCAGCAAGTTATCCAGAAGATCTAGCTAAGAAAATTAATGAAGGTGGCTACATTTTCTATGTAGACAACACACAGCTTATAATGGAAAACATGCCATCTATCACCTTCATCGCTAGAGAGGATATGCCAATGCCTGGCTTCAGAGCTTTAAAGGACAGGCTGGCTCTTTTGTTAGGGGCTCATGCAGCTGGTGACCTTAAGCTGAAGACAATGCCCAAGGCCCATTCTGAAAATCCCAGGGCACTTCAGAATTATGCTAAATCTACTCTTCTTGTGCTCTTTGAATGGAACTACAAATCCTGAACAGACATCTTTTTACAACATGGTTTACTGAATATTTTAAGTAAAAAAGACTTGAGACCACTTTTGAGACCTAGTGCTCAGAAGAAAAAGATTATTTTCAAAATGTTAAGGATCCAGTTTTCCAAGAGCTCTGACAGAGATGTATAACAATATTACTGTCATTTTCATGTCTGCCAATGTAGCCATTATGTAGCCCATAGATCAAGGAGTAGTTTTGACTTCCAAGTCTTATTTCTTAAAAAATGAACTTCCCATGACTATAGCTACCACAGATAGCTCTGAGAGACCTGAGCAAAGTAAACTGAAAACTTTCTGCAAACGTTTCATCCTTCTAGATGCCATTAAGGACATTTGTGATTCATAGAAAAAGGTCAAAATATCAACATTCACAGAGTTTGGAGGAATTTATTCCAACTCTCATAGATGCCTTTGAAGGTTCAAAACTTCCATGGAGGAAGTCACTGCAGATGTGGTGTAAACAGCAAGAGAACTAGAATTAGAAGTGGAATCTGGCATGTGACTGAATTGCTACAACATAAAATAAAATTTTAGCACAAAAGAAGCTGCTTCTTATGGATGAGCAGTTATATTAGTTTCTTGAGATGGAATATACTCCTGGTGAAATGCTATGAAAATTGTTGAAATGACAACAAAGGATTTAGAATATTACATAAATTTAGTTGATAAAACAGAAGTAGGGTTTGAGAGGATTGACTCCAATTTTGAAAGAAATTCCACTGTGGATAAAACATTATCAGACAGCATCCCATGCCACAGGGAAACTGCCCATGAAAAGAAGAGTCAATCAATGGGGCAGACTTCACTGTTGTCTTATTTTGAAAAATTGCCACAGCCATCCCACCCTTCAGCAGTCAACACTCTTATCAGTCAGAATCTATCAACATTAAGGCAGGACACTCCACAAGCAAAAAGATTATGACTCACTGAAAGCTCAATGATGGTTAACATGTTTTAGTAATAAAGTATTTTTAAGATTAAGCTATGTACATTGTGTTTTAGACATAACACTATTGCTCACTTACTAGACTACAGTGTACTATATATCGCTTTTGTATGCTCTGGAAAACCAAAAAAGTTAATTTGACTTGCTGAATGTGATATTAGCTTTCTTTTGGTGGCCTGGAATAAACCCTGCAGTACCTCCAAGATATGCCTGTACTTGGTTGGCTGTTTGAATTTTAGGGTTATAATGATTGTTGTGTTTAATTTAATTTGAAAGTCTGACAGCCAAATTACATTGGGATGCTTCCTGGAATGATCATATTGACCTATGTATATGAGGAATCAGAGTTTTAGTATGTCTGCAATTAATCCTCTTACTTATCAGTTAATTGAAGTATTTTCTTTGCAGAAGACTCCCATTGTCTAGTTTGTGGTTCATAGTTTGTCAATGAGGAAGGATCTTGGTTAAGCCCTTTTGACTTTATTGAAATTTAATGAATTATGTGAAACTAAACACAGCTTTGTTCAGATAGATACTAAAAATTTACTGATTCTACCCTCTTTTCTGAACACAGATGAATTCTTCTGTGTCTAGAGTACCTATAATTATTGATTTACCCAGAATTATTATAATTTTTATCTCTTGTTCTAGTGTCTGATCCAGAAAGCAAACTCTTTCCTTCTCAAAACTGCTCTGTTTTGGAGCAGAAATTATTAGGTCATCCAATCTAAACTTCCATGTTGACATAGCTAATGTCTTTCCCCTCTAACATGTTTCAAATCTTTCAATTCAATATGGTGTAAAGATGGAAGTGTTCTTATTTTCTCCTTCCCATTAACATCCAATTGATCACACTGGATACTATATTAATATGTTCACTCATTCAAATATTGTTCATACCTTCAGTGATAAGCACTATGTTAGACCACAGGAATATAATGGTGAGTAAAGTCCGTATGTCTCTGCCCTCATAAAACAAGTAGATGTATAGTGGATAAAGCCTAGAAAGGTTAAGACTAAGAAAAGTCTAAGAAAGCCATCCTGACAGCTATAGCAAGCAATTTACCCGTCTCAGTCAGGTTTTCAGTCAAGGAAGGCAAAGAAGCTTTGGCTCTCTTAGGCTTCAGCAGAAAGGCGAAATCTTTCAGGTTCTAATGGGATCAAAAGCGTTCATATCCTGCATCTTCCCCAACAGAATCTCATTATATCCACCCACAGAATGACTGGGGAGTCCTGTCCGAACTTTAGTATTATAATATGGTTTTGATGGTGTGGGAAAGAAAGCATTTCATTTTTCAAGCCAGATAAGGTAGGAATTGAAAATCAGTTTAGTGATTTCCTTTTCACTCTTTTAATTCCTTCCTGAACAGTCTGCACACAGAGGGGCGTAGCTGACACACTGTGCTTCCCAGCTCCCTGGTTGTGTGAGGCCCTAATAGCTCTGATATAATTTATGAACCAACTATGGCTTTTGGACAGTCATAGTATGGTGACACAGAAAATAGCATAGGATCTGGGATGTAGCAGAGTGTTAGGGAAAAGCATGACTGCCTGGAAAAGGCACATTTGTCGTCAAGATTTAAATTGTTCAGTTTTACCTTTCTGTTGGTTTAACAAGGGAAAATATGTTAATCATAGTTTTCTAACTCTGACTCATTCAGATTTGCAGGATATCTCCAGATATTCTCATTTAAATACAAATAAATCTTTTTTTCCTTTCTTCTTCTCTTTTGTTTACCTTGGTGTTGGATTTATCCAATCATTATTATGAAAAATGTATTAAGGAATATACCGGGTTTTGGAAAATTCTTCTTCTGATTTGCTTATTACAAGAATTGTGAATGAATAGCAGTAATACTGCTATGGAAATAATGAAATTTGGTCATTGGAAAATTCAAGTAGAAGTCATAATATGATTTGTTAAAAGAGTGTGCAACATATAGTAAATAATCAGTTGATGCTATAGATAAATGCTGAGATTTCATACACTGATTGGAAAGGTATGCTAAATGAACTGCTAAGATTTCCTAATCTAAGGTCTTTTCAAATAAATTAATGGTGAAATAACACCCCCATTTAAACAAACAGGCACACACACTCACACACAAAGGAATTAGAGAGGTTATTAGGGCTTACCAGACCAAAAAGTGAAATCCAGCAACAAAGCTGAAAAGTTTTTTCTTATAGTGGCTGAGTTAACCAACCCTTATAGAAATAGCCTGTAAGGAATAGTCTAGGCAGAATAGAAAGAATTTGAATGTTGATATAAATAATATTTTCAGACTTGCGTAATCATTATAATCTATAAATTTTATGCTGATGTCAACAATTCCTTACTTAAAGGATTATTATAATTAATTATATATTTTATTTACAAATCTGTCATAATCTGGCATTTCAGAGACTTATTCATAACACTTCCTGTATTTGTCTTATTTTCAGTTTATATTTTTTCTGCTATAATATGTTACATGGTGGTTACAAATTAGTGATTTAGATGGGATTTTTTATTATCTCCATTTTACAGATGAGAAAACTGAGTCTTAACAGACTATATCCAAAGGTATAATTTATCAAATATGAAGATAGGCTTTAGCATTTGGTCTTATTCCACTTGAAGTCCTGAGGACATTAATCACACTTTTTCAAAATTAAATATATGTATCCTGTCTTTCCTTTACAATTATTTTTCAGGGTAGTGGAAAGAGAACCATAGACTGGAAATTACAATCATAATAATACTGATTAATCATGACTGACATTTTGAATGTTGTTGTCTTAAAATATAACTGTGTCAGAAAGATTTCCTGCAGTTTAATTTCTGTTGTTGAAGGGAAATACCCTCTTTTGTATTTCCTGCAGGCAAAAGCATTCAGAGGACTGCCTGCAAATCCCAGCCTCCAGGCACAGTAATGTCCTATCTGGGGCTTTCATGAAAATGTCTCATTGTACTCAACCCAAATTACAAATTGATTATAAGTCACATAAACAGGGATCATCTTAGTCATCACACAATTTTTAGCTGCCTCTGGGCTGAAACACGGTAGTTGTTTAATCACAATACACTGTATTCTTCAATGGTGTGGGACAGTGTGAAAAATGGTCTTATTCACAAATGCTACATTCAATTGTAGCTACATAAATGTCAAAACAATGTAAATATATTAGAGACAACCAAAAAGAAGATTAAAAAGTAGTGAAGTAATGAATTAGTAAACAGATAAAGGGAGATTAAAATTCAAATGCAATAGACTCAGAGGCAGTATTGAAATATAATAGAATCCGGTTAGAAAACTACATTACTCAACCAATCACATGTGCTTGCCAGTCACCTGTACATTGTGAATCTCAATTTTCTCATTCAGGAAAGCACTGAGACTACATTATCTCTAATGTCCTTTCCACAACCAGAGTTCTTTTATTCTATAATTTTCTTAAAATGAGATTTAAAATTTTTTTAAGAATGAGGTTAAACTAGAGCAGAGGTACAGAGATACAAATGACTTCCACAAACACTGAAAAATTCCTACAGTATATTATATGAATTATTGATCCATATATTTATCATTTTTTCTCTTATTGAAAAATGATTGAGTCATTCCCAGTGGTTTTATTGCCTAAAATTCCACCATACTAATCAGGTCAGCCATTGAGGAATAAGAAAAGGTGATTATGTTAAATGGTTAACCAAAATTTTAAGGTGGCTGCTCTGAGTCTTGACCTTTTTAAAATAAGCAAACTACTGAATAAACAAAAATTCTACTTTCACCAAGCAAAAATAAATTGTCTTTTATATGAACAGAAATCTAAGTGGGGCTTTCAAGAAAAGATGTTATTTACACTCAGAAAAATTTAAAAATTTATCAGTGACTCCAGTGACTGTATTCTTTACTGATAATTTTAAAAAGGATTTCACTTATTAGGGGGAAAAATAGTGAGCAACTACTTGGCTTCATTTTATATGTGTTAAAGCAAAAGTTTTGCCAGACAATATTAAACAGGCAGGTAAGACTTTATTTAAGGCTATTGCAATAGGGGAGAGAGGCCAGCGCTCAGACTGATCTAAACTCCTCTGAAACATTAAGCACTTGGGGGATGGGAGATGGGCTCTTAGACTATCTGTGTTTGATAACTGGCCTTATCTAAAGGAAAAGTAAACCTTCTCCTATCCTCAGAGCAGGAAGGAGTTTTAGAACTTAAAGTAAGGCAACCACACGAGTTAGGTGTCTACTTCTCCACAGAGTAAAGGAGGTAGAGGCATTATTTGCCTTGATGATTACATCTAAACTGGACAAATCCTAGGTCCTAGAGAAAAACATCCTCAGTTGTATCAAAAAAAAAAAGAAAGAGCTGAAGTGGTAGGTAGATGCAAGATAAAGGTAGAAAAATGACTGCCCTTGCACTGTTCACCATGTAAGAACTTACTCACTATGTAAGAACTTGTTCCCCATGTAAGAACTTGTTCATTATGCTTCAGAAGATTAGAGACTGTTGAGAATTAGGCTTGGGGTTGATTAATGTTTGTGCATTGAGTCCCCTATACAGAATTTTATTGTTGTTAACAACCATTTGATTAATAAATATGAGAGATGCCCTCTCAAAAAAAAAAAGAAAAATTAAAATAAATTGCATCTCAAACAAGTAGAGAAAGAATTTACAATTATACATTTTCTAAAGAAAATACTTTAGGAAAAGGGAGATAAGGGGTTATAGAGTCAGGAAGAAACCTGCCTAAAGTTTACTCAAGCTGAGGAGAATATAAAAGCTATCTTGCTCAATTGAAAACAAATTTTCTCTTTGCATAATCAAAAAGAAAGTTGTAGGGAAGAAAGAGGAAGATAGAAAGATAGAGACAGTGATACATAGATGATAGGTAAGTAGATAGAAAGTAGATAAATGGTAGATGGATGGATAGAGGATATAAATGGATAAACAGATATATCTTGCTGCTGGAGTCCCGCTCCAGCAGGGGGGTTGAAGCCCAAAAGGATGAGATGGAGTCTGTGCACGGAGAGACAGGACACAGAGTCAGATGGAGGTGGTCTCTCGACAAAGTGCCGATGACAGCTTTATTTATACCATTTTGCACAAGGATATGATTATTTTTTTATTGTTCTGTTGATTAATTAGTATAGGCAGTTGATTAATAGGTATAGGCAAGCTTTTTTCTTTCTTTATCTTTCTAATCTATTCATGGTTGGTCAAGTGTTAGACAGGTGATCTTTATCTGTTCCTTGACTGAAACTTTTCCTAGCAACATGTACTCTATTGTGTTCCTTGTTTCTATGCAAAGTGGTTTGTAAGTAATGCATGTGACCACAGAAACATGCAGCATGTAGCAGTGACTATGGAGTCTATCATCTCAGGGTGAAATACAGGTCACTCACTGCTGCAGTTAGCTAGGCAGGTATCATCATCTATATTTCTAATGCAATGGGTACATTTTATCTCCTCATAATATTTATTCTATCATAGGTAGATGCAAGATAAAGATAGAAAGCATGATTTAGAACTGTAAAAAGGCAAGTGTAGATGATCAGGTTTGTGCCTATAGACTAGGTATTAATTCAAGCCAGACAAGGGCAACATTCACAGGTGTAGACAATTTCTCTCAAAACTGGGGGGGTTGAGGTTCTAAGCTTCACCTCTGTTGGCCCCCATTTTCTCACCTGATGGACCCCCTGTGACTGTGCCTGTTTTAAGTTGTTCCTCTCTTGAGGAATCTTATCCGTCTCTGGCTAACCAGCCATCTTCTGGGGCCATACAGGGAAATGTAAAGCTGGTAAGTGAGAGAGAAGTAATGTTCTTTGAAAATGTTAGTTTTTCACTTCTTTGCTGATTTATGCCCTGTGTCTTCTGGACCCAGCACTTGTCTTGAGGTATCTTTACTTCTTGGAAAATTATGATATTTGGTAATTTCACATATAAGGCATGAATTTTAGTAAATGGCTGTAATTAGGAAGGAAGAAGAAAAAGTTGTAGAAGTATCAAATAGAGGAAAACATAAGAAGATGGATTAAGTATCAGACAGGGTTATTCCATTCAGTATTCCCCTATAACTCTATTTCTCTAATTTTCTATAAAACTTTTCATCACTGCAAACAAGGGGGGCATTCCCACTTAGGTGGAGATGGGGCAGTCAATTGTTGACTAACTACTTATAGGTTTCAGTATTCTATGCCAAGACTGCCATCTGGCCCCTGCGTGTTCTATTCTTCAGGAAGGAGCACTGTCCTGAAAAGCTTTGGGGAAGTTTATGCTCTCTTCCTTTCCGTGCTGCTTATCAAAGGTTAGCTTAGTCTTAGGCAAAAATGCAAGCAAAAGAAAAGCCAATAGTATAATGGAGAATAACAAAATCAAGGTGGGTAATAGAGGGAGCCAGCTGCAAAGGCCCCTGCTTTGTGGGGGTCTCCTCCAGCTTGAGCTTCGCTACGCAGCTTGAGTAGCACGGCTCCCAGCACCTTGCTTTATAGTGACTACCTTATTATGCCTCCTTACCATAAGCCTAAAGAATAAAAAGGAGTAGAAAAAAAGCAGAAAGATATTTAATTTTGGTTTTTAAAAGCCAGTGCCCTCCTCTGCTGCAGAATGAATCCAGAAAATTCTTGTCTACATCAGCAGATGAGAGAATAGCAGAAAGGTCTCGAATAAAATTTCAGTGCAATATAAGTACCCCTTTTCTTGGGGTATTTACTTTTCATTTGGATAGAGTCATACCATAGAGTGTTGACAGCCAGACAATGGGTTAATCTTTTCTGCTTGCCATCACTTCAACAATTGTGTAAAGCAAGTGGGATATGCTGGCTCTTATCAGAAAAAAACCCATAAACTTTTATCCCTTCCCCCCACTGCCCATCCGTACCTGTTTTATGCTGTACATGAACATACCCCAGTTCTCCTACCATGCCCATAATGAAATTTTGGGCAGATTCTGTGTCACAGTCTCATCAGAATACATTTTTTTCTTGCATCTCTTAGTTTTGACCATCCTTTGTAAACACTGTTGAAGTGAGTATGACTTCAAATCAGAATATGTGGGGAGTTTTCCACTCCATTCCACAACATTCCACCACATTCTATTGCATTCCATTCTGTCAAAGAAGGCTCCATTCCCTTCCAAAACACTCAGGCACCCTCTATTGTGTCACATTACACTCCACTCCACAACATTCCACTTACCTGTTGGTTTGGGTTCAAAGCCAAAATCCCAAATAGATAGTCCATTTGAACATCTATTTTACTACCCATCTTTCCTGACCTCTGCTCTACTCTCTACTACTCCCTTTGACCATTTAAGTGATTATCTATGCACTGTATTCATTTCCTGAGGCTGCTGTAAAAAAGCACCACAAAAAAGGTGGCTTAAAATAACATGAATTTATTTTTCCACAGTTCTTGAGGTTGGAAGTCCAGAATCAAGGTGTTGATGGGACCATACTCCTACAGTTGTTCTAGGGGAGACTGTTCCTTCTTTCAGCTTTTGGTGATTTCCAGGATTCTTTGGCTTGAAGTCACATCACTTTGATACCTACATACATCTTCACATTACTTTCTTCCAGATAATCCAGAATAATGTCAAGACCCTGAACTCACACTTGTAAAGATCTTTTATCCAAATAAGTTAAAGTTTCCAAGTTGCAAGGACTAGGACTTGACATCTTTGAGTGACCATTACTTGAAGCAAAGCATTGTTAAGAGATGATATCTAGGCAGAGAATAGCAATGGGATTAGCCCCTATGCTGTGTTTTGACTTTTTTTGTCTTTTTATGCTAGTAACACATTCTGTAACAATTAGAAACTAGAAAAGTAGACCCTTAGTAGAAGTAAATGGAGAGAAGATGACAGTAAGTGGGAATTTTGCCACTTCGATTCTCATTATCATAGCATTTGTAATGATTTGGAGGCTTTTTCTTTCCTATATCAGTAATAATAGAGACTTTTAACAGGAAATGAAAAAAATAAATAACAGACTTAGTAAACTAAAACTGTCTCATACTAAGATAATATTAATGAGAACAATAAAAGTCAATATTTGCAATTCTGTTTTGGAAAAATATTATAGAGAAAGTAATTTTATAATTTGCATACTGTTATTTATTAAGTGCCTTCAAGTTATATTTTAGCCTTCATCAACCATGATTTTTGTATCTTTGCAAATTGTCCATGTTATTATTACATTCACTTAATGTGTAATGTAGTGATTAAGACCTCAGATTTTAGTTTCAGATATAACTGAATTTAAACCCCATTTCTTCACAACTTTGGTGTTACCAGAGAAATATAAAATTTTTCTCATAAGATAAGAATGCTACTTATACTTTGTACAATTACTGAATATTTAAGATACTATACACTGAGTGCTTGTATGTGTAGTTTATATGCCAACAGATGCCTAGATGCATTGATGAAGATGAGGATTTTCAGGAAGATGTCATATAAAATATGGCAATTGATATGGTATAATGTATGATAAGTGTGAGCTCTCAATTATGGATCCTAGATTGAACCTGGATGTGGACTGCGGAGGTTCAAATCCCACATCTACTTATTAGTTTTGTGACCTTGAACAGATCAGTTAGTATTCTTCTGATGTCAGTTTCTGCATCTTTGTTCCTTATAAGGATTAAATGACTTAATGTATAGCACTTAATTAATAGAGCCTAGCACATATGAAGTCCTCAGTGAGGATTAGCTATCATCTTCATTATCATTGCCATATATATCTTACTTTTTTCTTTGCCATTTATATCTTACTGTTGGAACATATTTTCACATATATTTAGATATTTAACAAACATTTCCTATATCTTACAACTACTGCTTTCTAATTCTATCATCTGAACTCTGAAGAGTAAACATTATGCTCTCTTCTTTACTTGAATCCTCAAAAAGGCAATGACTATTTTTCCCTATTTGTAGCATTCCATTCTTTGCACTGAGAGTCTGTTATTAGTAAATTGTTTAAAATATATATAAATTACTACATGTATGAAGATATCATATTTCTCCAAATTTTTTAAGTTCCTTGGGTTATTTCTTTATGTGACTTTACTATTCATGTCATTTCAGCAAAAATGCATACCCATATAAGTACTGTTTGTTTACAAGATTCCTGCAGATTGTGGAAGTTCTGGCTTTATTTGACCATAATTTTTCCTAGTCTTCTTCAGGCTCTAGAGAAATAAATATTCTATGAAGGTATTATAGAGCTGTCAATTATACAGGTTCAAGCTGCACAAAAGAAGATCCCTTTCTGTGTCTGTAGTAATCCATCCAAACAGAGACAGTAAGGTTTCTTTGTGATAATCACATCAATTTTGGGAAAGAGAAGTCCACTTTCTGAAGGAATCACTAAGCTAGAAGGATGTGAAAACTACACAGGACAGTGCTCACATTGTCCACTATTGCTGCCACATGAAGAGAAACTCTGAATGTGGATAGGCAGAAATTAGCAGAGTTGAGACTTGGACAGAGATACTCTGTGATGTTGACCTCCCAAATAGAGCTGTGCCTTAATCAATTTGAAGTCTAAGGCTCACCTTTTATGAGACGCAATGAATTTGTTTTCCTAAGCTATATTGGAAGACTTTCCATCACTTGTAATTGGAAAATGAATCATTAAAATCAGTATCCAAAATGGCACATGGATTCTAAGTGTGGTCTGATCTCTACAAAATAGTTCTAATTAGATGAAAAAAAACCTAATTTGGCATTATATAATTTTCTCAACATATGACTATGATATATGTATTAAAATGTAATATTTTTATCAATGATTAATAATCATCTGCTTCTTCCCATTTTTGGTAACCATGAGGCCATCTATGTTCACAGAGTTTTGAGGGATAAGCCAACTGGCTTATCAAGCCAATTGAAAGTATGTTGTATTTAACATATATTTTTAACATAAGAAATTATTCTTGCCACAGTAATCAAGACAATTTGGTACTGGCACAAGAACAGAACCATAGACCAATGGAACAGACTAGAGAGCCCTGATATAAACCCAAGCATATGTGGTCAATTAATATATGATAAAGGAGCCATGGACATACAATGGGGAAATGAGAGACTCTTCAGCAACTGGTGTTGGCAAAACTGGACAGCTACATGCAAGAGAATGAAACTGGATTATTGTCTATCCCCATACACAAAAGTAAACTCGAAATGGATCAAAGACCTGAATGTAAGTCATGAAACCATAAAACTCTTAGAAGACAACATAGACAAAAATCTCTCCTGAATATAAGCATGGGCAATTGTTCCTGAAAGCATCTCCTCAAGCAAGGCAGACAAAAGCAAAAATGAACACATGGGACTGCATCAAACTAAAAAGTTTCTGTATGGCAAAGGACACCATCAACAGAACAAAAAGGCATCCTACATTATGGGAGAATATATTTGTAAATGACATATCCAACAAGGGGTTTACATCCATACTATATAAAGAACTTACATGTCTCAAGATCCAAAAAGCAAATAACACAATTAAAAAAAGGGCAGAGGATATGAAGAGACAGTACTCCAAAGAAGAAATTCAGATGGCCAACAGACACATGAAAAGATGCTCCACATCACTAATCATCAGTAAAATGCAAATTAAAACCACCATGAGATATCACCTCGAATCAGTAAGGATGGCCAGCATCAAAAAAACTAAGAACAACAAATGCTGGCGAGGATGCAGAAAAAAGAGAATCCTCCTACACTGCTGGTGGGAATGTAAGCTAGTTCACCCATTGTGGAAAGCGATATGGAGGTTCCTCAGAAAACTACAAATAGAAATACCATTTGACCTGGGGATCACACTCCTTAGAATTTACCCAAAGAATACAGCTTCTCAGACTCAAAAAGACATATGGACCCCTATGTTTATTGCAGCACTATTTACAGAAGTCAAGATATGGAAGCAATCCAAGTGTTCATCAGTAGATAAATGGATAAAAAAGATGTGTTACATATACACAATGGAATACTATTCAACCATTAGAAACAAATCCTACCATTTGCAACAATGTGGATGGAGCTAGAGGATATTATGTTCAGTGAAATAAGCCAGGCAGAGAGAGACAAGTGCCAAATGATTTCCCTCATTTGTGGAGTGTAACAGTGAAACAAAACTAAAGGAACAAAAATAGCAGCAGGCTCACAGACTCCAAGAAGGGGCTAGTGATTACCAAAGGGGAGGGGTGTCGGAGGGGGAGTTGGAAGGGAGAGAGATTGGAATTGAGGGGTATTTTGTTTAGTATACATGATGTGGAGGTTCACAGAGAAAACTGTGTAGCACAGAGAAGGCAAACAGGGAATCTGTGGCATCTTAACACACTGATGGACAGTGACTGCATTTGGGTATGGGTGAGGACTTGATAATATGGGAAATGTAGTAAGCACATTTTTTTCATGTGAAACCTTCAAAAGAGTGTATATCAATAATACCTTAATAAAAAATTTTTTGAAGGGTGGAGCCAGGATGGTGGCATGAATAGAGCAGTGGAACTCTCCTCCCAAAACCAAATAGAATTATGAAAATATAACAAAGACAACTCTTCCTAAAATAGAGACCAGAGGACACAGGACAACATCCAGACCACATCCTCACCTGTGAGAACTCAGCGCCTCATGAAGGGGGTAAGATACAAGCCCCGGCCCGGCGGGACCCAAGTGCCCCTCCCCCTGGCTCCCGGCGGGTGGAAAGAAACCGGAGCGGTTTTTTTTTCTTTTCTGGTGAGTGCTTTTTGGAAGCCTTAAAGGGACAGGGACCCTAACACCAGGTAAACAGGGCAGTAAGACCGGTGAGTGGGCACCTGAGATGGGTGCCTGAGAACAAAGAAAATAGCGCGTTTTTCCCTTTTTTTTTGGCGAGTGCTTTTTGGAAGCCTTAAAGGAACAGGAACCCCAAAACTAGGGAAACAGGGCAGCAAGACCAGTGAGCGGGTGCCTGAGACTGGCGGCTGAGGACAAAGAAAATAGTGTGTTTTTTCCTTTTTTTTTCCCTCTTTTGTTGTTGCTGTTGTTGTTTTGGTTTGGAGAGTGCTTTTTGGAAGTCTTAAAGGGGCAGCACAGGACACTTAGCCAAGAGGCAGGGAATCTGGGGATCTCTGGGCACTCTAACCCCCTGGGCAACAGGGAGCACAGAGGCCCATTACGGAGATAAATAGCCTCCCGGCCGCTCCCCCTCCAACGGGGCTCCACCATTTTGGAGGAGCAGCCCCAGCCAGGCCACACCCACAGCAACAGCAGAGATAAACTAGATAGCAAATGGGCAGGTAGCAGAAGCCCTGTCTGCGCACAGCTGCCAAGCATAAGCCACTAGAGGTTGCTATTCTCTCAGGAGAGGAAGGCCACAAACCAACAAGAAGGGAAGCTCTTCCAGCGGTCACTCGTACCAGCTCTGCAAACTATCTCTATCACCAAGAAAAAGCAAAACTACAGGCAGACAAAGATCACAGAGACAACACCTGAGAAGGAGACAGACCTAACCAGTCCTCCTGAAAAAGAATTCAAAATAAAAATCATGAACATGCTGACAGAGATGCAGAGAAAAATGCAAGAGCAATGGGATGAAGTCCGGAGGGAGATCATAGATGTCAGGAAAGGAGATCACAGAAGTGAAACAATCCCTGGAAGGATTTATAAGCAGAATGGATAAGTTGCAAGAGGCCATTGAAGGAATAGAAACCAGAAAAGAGGAATGTATAGAAGCTGACATAGAGAGATATAAAAGGATCTCCAGGAATGAAACAGCACTAAGAGAACTATGTGAACAATCCAAAAGGAATAATATTCATATTATAGGGGTACCAGAAGAAGAAGAAAGAGGAAAAGGGATAGAAAGTCTCTTTGAAGAAATAATTGCTGAAAACTTCCCCAAACTGGGGGAGGAAATAATCGAACAGACCATGGAATTACATAGAACCCCCAACAGAAAGGATCCAAGGAGGACAACACCAAGACACATAATAATTAAAAGGACAAGGATCAAGGACAAGGAAAGAGTTTTAAATGCAGCTAGAGAGAAAAAGGTAATCTATAAAGGAAAACCCATCAGGCTAACATCAGACTTCTCGACAGAAACCCTACATGCCAGAAGAGAATGGCATGATATATTTAATGCAATGAAACAGAAGGGCCTTGAACGAAGGATACTATTTCCAGCACGACTATCATTTAAATATGATGGCAGAATTAGACAATTCCCAGACATGCAAAAGTTGAGGGAATTTGTTTCCCAAAAACCACCTCTACAGGGCATCTTACAGGGACTGTTCTAGATGGTGGGAGCACTCCTAAAAAGAGCACAGAACAAAACATACAACATATGAAGAATGGAGGAGGAGGAATAGGAAGGGAGAGAAGAAAAGAATCTTCAGACAGTGTATATAACAGCTCAATAAGCGAACTAAGTTAGGAAGTAACATACTGAAGAAGCTAACTTTGAACCTTTGGTAACCACGAATCTAAAGCCTGCAATGGCAATAAGTACATATCTCTCAATAGTCACCCTAAATGTAAATGGACTTAATGCACAAATCAAAAGACACAGAGTAATAGAATGGATAAAAAAGCAAGACTCATCTATATGCTGCTTACAAGAAACTCACCTCAAACCCAAAGACAAGCACAGACTAAAAGTCAAAGGATGGAAAAATATATTTCAGGCAAACAACAGTGAGAAGAAAGCAGGGGTTGCAGTACTAATATCAGACAAAATAGACTTCAAAACAAAGAAAGTAACAAGAGATAAAGAAGGACACTACATAATGATAAAGGGCTCAGTCCAACAAGAGGATATCACCATTCTAAATATATATGCACCCAACGCAGGAGCACCAGCATTTGTGAAACAAATACTAACAGAACTAAAGAGGGAAATAAACTGCAATGCATTCATCTTAGGAGACTTCAACACACCACTCATCCCAAAGGATAGATTCACTGGGCAGAAAATAAGTAAGGACACACAGGCATTGAACAACACACTAGAACAGATGGACCTAACAGACATCTACAGAACTCTACATCCAAAAACAACAAGATATACATTCCTCTCAAGTGCACATGGAACATTCTCCAGAATAGACCACATACTAGCTCACAGAAAGAGCCTCAGTAAATTCCAAAATATTGAAATTCTACCAACGAACTTTTCAGACCACAAAGGTATAAAACTAGAAATAAATTCTACAAAGAAAACAAAAAGGCACACAAACACATGGAGGCTTAACAACATGCTTCTAAATAATCAATGGATCAATGAACAAATCAAAATAGAGATCAAGGAATATATAGAAACAAATGACAACAACAACACAAAGCCCCAACTTCTGTGGGATGCAGCGAAAGCAGTCTTAAGAGGAAAGTATATAGTGATACAGGCACACCTGAAGAAGGAAGAACAAACCCAAATGAATAGTCTAACATCATAACTATCAAAACTGGAAAAAGAAGAACAAATGAGGCCTAAAGTCAGCAGAAGGAGGGACATAATAAAGATCAGAGAAGAAATAAACAAAATTGAGAAGAATAAAACAATAGCAAAAATCAATGAAACCAAGAGCTGCTTCTTTGAGAAAATAAACAAAATAGATAAGCCTCTAGCCAAACTTATTAAGAGAAAAAGAGAATCAAAACACATATCAACAGAATCAGAAATGAGAACGGAAAAATCATGACAGAGTCCACAGAAATACAAGGAATTATTATAGACTACTATGAAAACCTAGATGCCAACAAGCTGGAAAACCTAGAAGAAATGGACAACTTCCTAGAAAAATACAACCTCCCAAGACTGACCAAGGAAGAAACACAAAAGTTAAACAAACCACTTACGAGCAAAGAAATTGAAATGGTAATCAAAAAACTACCCAAGAACAAAATCCCGGGGCCGGATGGATTTAACTCAGAATTTTATCAGACACACAGAGAAGACATAAAACCCATTCTCCTTAAACTTTTCCAAAAAATAGAAGAAGAGGGAATACTCCCAAACTCATTCTATGAAGCCAACATCACCCTAATACCAAAACCAGGCAAAGACCCCACCAAAAAAGAAAATTACAGACCAATATCCCTGATGAATGTAGATACAAAAATACTCAATAAAATATTAGCAAACAGAATTCAACAGTATATCAAAAGGATCATACACCATGACCAAGTGGGATTCATCCCAGGGATGCAAGGATGGTACAACATTCGAAAATCCATCAACATCATCCACCACATCAACAAAAAGAAAGACAAAAACCACATGATCATCTCCATAGATGCTGAAAAAGCATTTGACAAAATTCAACATCCATTCATGATAAAAACTCTCAGCAAAATGGGAATAGAGTGCAAGTACCTCAACATAATAAATTCCATATATGATGATAAACCCACAGCCAGCATTATACTGAACAGCGAGAAGCTGAAAGCATTTCCTTAAGATCGGGAACCAGACAGGGATGCCCACTCTCTCCACTGTTACTTAACATAGTACTGGAGGTCCTAGCCATGGCAATCAGACAAAACAAAGAAATACAAGGACTCCAGATTAGTAAAGAAGAAGTTAAACTGTTACTATTTGAAGATGATATGATACTGTACATAAAAAACCCTAAAGACTCCACTCCAAAACTACTAGAACTGATATCGGAATACAGCAAAGTTGCAGGATACAAAATTAACACACAGAAATCTGTAGCTTTCCTATACACTAACAATGAACCAATAGAAAGAGAAATCAGGAAAACAATTCCATTCACAATTGCATCAAAAAGAATAAAATACCTAGGAATAAACCTAACCAAAGAAGTGAAAGACTTACACTCTGAAAACTACAAGTCACTCTTAAGAGAAATTAAAGGGCACACTAACAAATGGAAACTCATCCCCTGATCATGGCTAGGAAGAATTAATATCGTCAAAATGGCCATCCTGCCTAAAGCAATATACAGATTTGATGCAATCCCTCTCAAATTACCAGCAACATTCTTCAATGAACTGGAACAAATAATTCAAAAACTCATATGGAAACACCAAAGACCCCAAATAGCCAATGCAATCCTGAGAAAGAAGAATAAAGTAGGGGGGATCTCACTCCCCAACTTCAAGCTCTACTACAAAGCCATAGTAATCAAGACAATTTGGTACTGGCACAAGAACAGAGCCACAGACCAGTGGAACAGATTAGAGACTCCAGAAATTAACCGAAACATATATGGTCAATTAATATTTGATAAAGGAGCCGTGGACATACAATGGGGAAATGACAGTCTCTTCAACAGATGGTGCTGGCAAAACTGGACATCTACATGTAGGGGAATGAAACTGGACCTTTGTCTAACCCCATATACAAAGGTAAACTCAAAATGGATCAAAGACCTGAATGTAAGTCATGAAACCATTAAACTCTTGGAAAAAAACATAGGCAAAAACCTCTTAGACGTAAACATGAGTGACCTCTTCTTGAACATATCTCCCCGGGCAAGGAAAACAACAGTAAAAATGAGCAAGTGGGACTACATTAAGCTGAAAAGCTTCTGTACAGAAAAAGACACCATCAATAGAACAAAAAGGAACCCTACAGTATGGTAGAATATATTTGAAAATGACAGATCCGATAAAGGCTTGACGTCCAGAATATATAAAGAGCTCACACGCCTCAACAAACAAAAAGCAAATAACCCAATTAAAAAATGGGCAGAGGAACTGAACAGACAGTTCTCTAAAAAACAAATACAGATGACCAACAGACACATTAAAAGATGCTCCACATCACTAATTATCAGAGAAATGCGAATTAAAACTACAATGAGGTATCACCTCACACCAGTAGGGATAGCTGCCATCCAAAGACAAACAACAACAAATGTTGGCAAGGATGTGGAGAAAGGGGAACCCTCCTACACTGCTGGTGGGAATGTAAATTAGTTCAACCATTGTGGAAAGCAGTATGGAGGTTCATCAAAATGCTCAAAACAGACTTACCATTTGACCCAGGAATTCCACTCCTAGGAATTTACCCTAAGAATGCAGCAATCAAGTTTGAGAAAGACAGATGCACCCCTATGTTTATCGCAGCACTATTTACAATAGCCAAGAATTGGAAGCAACCTAAATGTCCATTGGTAGATGAATGGATATAGAAGATGTGGTACATATACACAATGGAATACTACTCAACCATAAGAAGAGGAAAAATCCTACCATTTGCAGCAACATGGATGGAGCTGGAGAGTATTATGCTCAGTGAAATAAACCAAGCAGAGAAAGAGAAATACCAAATGATTTCACTCATCTGAGGAGTAAAAGAACAAAGGAAAAACTGAAGGAACAAAACAGCAGCGGAATTACAGATCCCAAAAATGGACTAACAGGTACCAAAGGGAAAGGAACTGGGGAGGATGGGTGGGCAGGGAGGGATAAGAGGGGGTAAGAAGAAGGGGGGTATTAAGATTAGCATGCATAGGAGGGGAGGGAGAAAGGGGAGGGAGGGCTGTACAACACAGAGAGGAGAAGTAGTGATTCTTCATTTTGCTATGCTGATGGACAGTGACCGTAAGGTGGTTTTTAGGGGGGACCTGATATAGGGGAGAGCATAGTAAACATAGTATTCTTCACGTAAGTGTAGATTAAGGATTAAAAAAAATTAAATAAAAAAAAGTAAGAAAGAAAAGGGGATTACTCCTTGATAGGATAAAACAATTGGTAAATCAAACATTAATGCATACTTTAAATATCCTTAATGTTGATCACTTCAAGGGTGTCAGATGATCAGCTATGGAGGTACTCTTTTCTGATAATAGTCCTTTCTCTTAATAAAAATAAAAATAAAAATAAAATAAAATAAAATAAAATAAAAAAAAGCAGTTCCTGTGTGCTGACCTCCAGTGAGTTCTACACAGTGGTATAGAAGGCATGTCAAAGTGTGGGCAAAGGGTCTGTTTGTTTCTATGCAGAAGATCAAGGCGTAGCTTGGCTACCCAAAAAATGAACTAAGATACGATATGAGGAGGAGCTTCCGGCATCAGCACTCTCTGGAGGACTTGTGCCGGCGGATGATCATCAAAAAGCCTCCACAGGGATCCGGGTGATGCTGCGGTTGTGGCTGCGTCCACCCCACCGTTTCCTGGACTTGCCATTGGAATGAGGAGGGAGATGTCTAGGCTGGCATGTGCATACAGTGAGACAACGAATTTGACCGGATCTGTACTGTTGGAACTCAATCAGGAGTTGGGAGGGGTGCAAGTTGTAGCACTCCAAAATCTTACAACTATAGACTACGGTTAAAAGAACATATGGGATGTGAACAGATCCCAGAAATGGGTTGTTTTAATTTGTCTGACTTCTCTCAGACTGTTCAAGTACAGTTGGACAATATCCATCATATCATAGACTAATTTTCACAAATGCCTAGGGTGCCTAAATGGTTTTCTTCGCTTCACTGGAGATGGCTGGTAATTATAGATTTGCTTTGTTTATGTCACCGTATTCCTATTATGTTAATATGTGTGCTCAAGTTAGTTAGTAGTTTAAAACCTATACATACTTAAGGTACTCTACAAGAAGATATGTCAAAGAAATAATCAATCCTCCCATGTTTTCTTCCATATGCTACCTCTATAGCTTTTCTTCTTCCTTCCTAATTACAACCCTTAAATAGAATTCGTGCCTCATATCAAATTTACCGAGTATCGTAATTCCTCCAGGTGGTAAAGATACCTTGAGACAAGTGCTGGGCATAGAAGCCACAGGGCATAAATCTGCAAAGAAGTAAAAAGCTAACCTTTTCAAACAATATGGCTTCTTTCTCACTTACCAACTTTACATTTCCCTGCATGGCCCCGGAAGATGACTGGTTAGCCAGAGTCGGGTTAGATTCCTCAAGGGAGGAACAACCTAAGACAGACACAGTCGCAGTGGGGCCATCAGGTGAGAAATTGGGGAACAACAGTGGTGAAGCTTAGAACCTCACCCCCACCCTGTGTTGAGAGAAAGCTTCTGCATCCATGGATGTTTTATTGCCCTTGTCTAGCTCGGATTAGCACATAGTCTACAGGCACACACCTGATCATCTACAATTGCTCTCTTACAACACTAAACTATGTTTTCTACCTTTATCTTGCATCTACCTACCACTTCAGCAGTTTATTAAAAATAAAAATAATAATAATAATAAAGGGAGAAATGTGGGATCCACATATAAATCAAGTATAAAAATCAAACGAATAATCATAATTGACCTGATTGCTTATAGTTCATAATATGTGATCAGAACCGAAAGTTTCTGTGATGAATGCCCTTGTACTGTTCACCATGTAAGAATTTATTCACTATGTAAGAATTCGTTCACCATGTAAGAACTTGTTCATTATGCTTCAGAAGATTGGAGACTGACGAGAACTAGGCTTGAGATGGATTAATGATTGTGCATTGAGCATTGACCCCCCTATACAGAATTTTATTGTTGTTAACAACCATTTGATCAATAAATATGAGAGACGCCCTCTCAAAAAAAAAATGCAAAAAAAAAATTTTTTTTTTAAAGAAATTACTCTTCACTTGTAAAAAGAATTTCAAATCTTACAATGTTTCATGGGGTGTAGAAGGAAAGACTGCTTTAAACAAATTTTTTTACTGACAAAGTGGTATCATAATGCAATCCTTGTTAATGTCACCTAGTTTTTTAAAAAAACATAAGAGTTTAGATACACTTTCAATTATTATATAGAATGGCTGTGGAACTAGGATTGCTAACTAGATAAATTCAAATAAAAGCCATTTTGAGCAAACCAAAAAGAGAGCGTAATTTGGTGGAATCAGGGGGGAAAGTTTACTCATGGCTAGTGTGCTGGAGACTGTCAACCTCTGTACAGAGGTTGCAGAAAACCAAAGAGGCTCTTTGAAAACTACCTGGAATTTTTTGAATAGAAAATAAATGAAGATGTCCAAAAGAAACAGAATTTTTTTTTAAAATCAGTATTTTCCAAAGTTAGATTACATTTCCATTATTTTTATGCTTCAAATGGCTTCTTGAGATTTTCATTTTATTCTAATCATATTTTACAAAAAATAACTCGAGTGAAATTGCTGGAAGTGTTGGAAAAATATGTAGAGAAGCAAGGGGCCCAAATCATCCATTATTTTGAGACTGTGAAGTGTAAACATTAGACAGGGCACCCATCACTGCAGAGGCAAATTGAAAGCTTGAAAGAGGTTTGCTTTGTTGTCTCTCTGATTTAAAATTGATTGAAATGCATATGCAAAGGGAAAAGCTGTCAAAAACTGTGGTATGTTGATAGCTCATCTTTTCCTTCTGACCCAAAGCTTTAATGGAATTCCTTTCCAGTGCAAATGGAAGAACTGGGTTTTGAACTCTTCACGCAGAAGTATGAACTGAGATCCAGATACTGGAGACAACCACTCCTGATGTCTTTGTTGATCACACAGATGGTGAGCACCATTTATCTTCCCAAGTTGATGAAATCAATGAATATACGACACTGCCTGTATCATGTATAGTGTTTTATGCTATTGTTAACACAAAGGAAAATGTCCTCAAGTCTGATGGGCATCCAAATGTCATGTGATAATAGGCTGAAATTTTAAAAATGGAAAAATCTAGGAGAAAATCTCCATTTTGCTTTTTGCTTCTTTTCTTTGCTCTGTTACAGCATTCTATTCAAGGCATTGTTATCTCACCTCTGGCCTCCTCCCTCTTCCTGAACCCACAGTGCTATGTAAAATTTAGTACTTTCTCTAAACTACTATTTTGTAGGGATTAGTTTATATTTATAAATTCTGTCCCATAAATCTAATAAAGGGCTCTCAACTGCCAATATTCTTACTGAAAATTAAAATTCAAACTCCTCCAGACAGGCATTCAGAGTTCTCAGTAATACAGCTCCACTTTGTCTCTCTAACATTATCACTTGCTAGTTGGTCCCCTGAAAATTCAATCACAGACAGGCTGGTCTCCTCCATCATGCCATTACCCAGAGACACTTCTGGCACACCACATGCTCAACTCTACCTCTAAACCCTTCATGAATTATTTTCCTTATTTGAAGAACCTATCCAGATTCTCTATGTATTCACAATTCGTATCCATTCTTCAGGTTTTCACTCAAGTCTTAATGTCTTATGCCTAATAATGTCTTTATGCCTAATAACATTTAGGAGGTGTCGACTGAACGCGGAAGCTTTATTCCCGGACCAAGCGGTTTTTTTGGTTTTTTTTTTTTTTGAGGTGTAATGCAACTTCATCACTTTATTCAAATCTTCAAAATAGTTTTTATTCTACATTTTTAGTATAAAATATCCACAAGTTAAGTGCACCACAGTGTAGAGAGAGACATACAACGCTGAACTTCCATAACAGTCAATGGTATAGTCAAACATCATATGTACAGAACACAAAATTTAGATGAACTGAAATTATAAAATAAAACACAATTTCCAAAAACAAAACTCAAAATATTAAGGATCCCTGAAATATACTTAACCCTACTGAGATTTCACTGGACTCAAGTCATTCTGTAGTGAGGCATTCACAATGTGACCCCAATTTCCATGCTAAGTTCTTAGCATGGAAAAATCATCAGTTTTGTAATAACAAGAGCAGGTAGAAGCAGGTTGCTTGTGGCAACAATATGTAATTTTCAGCATTTTATAAAAACTTCAGTAATTTACAATTTTGCAGTGTTTCTTGTTTTGTACACACACATACATCCATCCACATGTGTACAAAACATGTTCATTTCTAGTGAGATAGAAAAGTTACTCTTAAAGTTAGAAATCTTTCTATCATTGAAAACAAAGCAATCAAACAAAAAAAATTACCATATATAGGATGAGGTTGGGGTAGGCTCAAAGTGAAATATCCAATATTAACACCAAGCAATTTCTTCATGTGAAGCACATTGATAAAGCAGATGAAATAAAATAACCTATTAAAGCTTACACATAGATCACTTTAAGCCTAAAATATAAGGCACAGGTTATTTGTTCATTGGGATTTACCTTTTGCATTGATAAAACTTACTCAAATTTTTAATGTGTTTTATGTAATAAAATTTTAATAAAGGGTTTTAAAATTCCAAGTTGTTTTGAAACATGAGATATGTTTAAAAGAAGCTCTCAGCTTCTCTCACCATAAACTCAATAATATGAATATTTTAGGCAAATAAAATTAAAACCTGTGCATAGAAATGCACTTAACAATATTGTTTAAAGCACTTAATCCCACTTAACACTTGGGAAGAAGCAGAATATTAGAAACATATTATTAAACCAGTGCTATTGACATTGTAATAAATATGTTAAAAGAGCAAAAATCTGTGAAAATACAATTAGCACATTGTCCTAATAAAAAAAATAGAAAAAAACCCACAAAGATATGATGAATCCAGAACAGTTGATACATTAATTCAAAGGCTGAGAATATTTGAAATCTTCACACTTCAGGCTTTTAGATGTTGTTGTTCTCCTCATTTTTCAGGTGGTTATTTTTTAAAAAATTATTTAAAAAGTGATTTTCAAAAAAGAAACAGTCTTTTTAAGTGTTTGCATTTTTAAAATATTGTATCAATATGTCAAAAATGTGATGATAGCTGTATTGAGAATTTTGAAAACAGAGCAAGAAAAATGTATATGAGACTTTTATTATGTGTAAGCTCTCATTATATGTTTCATAGAAAAATAGCAGTAGTTACAGAACTTGCTAGAAATTTTGTCATATAAAATCACTACTAACTGTATTTTTATTTGAATTTTAATTGCATTTCATTCAGAGTTCTTTGCAATTTTGGGTGAAGTGAGTTAAAATATTTATACTGGAATCTCTTTTATGTACCTATAAAAATTTACAATATGAGAATTTTAAATGTGATTTTAGACCTAAGTAGTTAAACTCTAGACATTGATGAAATAGCTTGCATATTTTGCTCCTAAAAATAATCTAAAGAAGTCTAACTCACAATCATGGATTATCCAATTCAAAGTTTAGATTGTGTGCTTTAAAATTGAAGCTTAATGTTTGATTTCAGTATGCAAAGAAAAATAAATTTGATTATTTTGAAATATTATTCAATAGAAGAAGCCAAGTTACTTAATCTTATAACATTTTTTAAAGATTCTTAAGTTACAAGATACTTTGAAAATTTTTTTTTCAAATAATGAACATTTCAGTTGGAAAAGGAACACTTTAAGATTTAACCAAAGAAAGCAAAAGTTAGTTAAATATCTGTAAGATAGTGATATAATTTTGAAAAAAAAAAAGCCACTGCTTCTTTATCAAGCTTCCAGAACATTTTAATTGGAAACTGTAGCAAGATATCACAGAGATCTGTTTAAAAACCATTTGCATCTATTTATTTGTGTAAATCAAGGGTTTCTTAACACTGCACCATGAAAAATAAAATTGAAAAATAAGTTGGAAACCAAAGTTGAGTTAAAGATGAAATAATTTATACCAATAAAATACTTTTTGGCTCTGTTTATAAAGGGTCATGTAAGATTCCATTTGATTAAAAAATGGATGTTGTTAAAAGGGGAAAACCATTAAATAACAACACTGTCTAGAATTTAGGACAGAGTGAGAGACATTCCAGAAATTGGGTAATTTCTGTTTTTTGTTTTCTGTAAAAGAAGTTAGAGAGGGTGAGTCTATTGATTATATTTCTAAATCAAGTCTGCTGCTATATGTATCTAGCAGTTTACATAAATAAACAAGTGGAATAATGGGGTAATAATGACCAGCTGGATGCCTTTCCCCCATTAAGGGTTGGTACTAGATGCTTTATGTAATCTTTTTCATTTCACTTGATGTTTGAGTACATATTTCTCTCTCCCATATGCTGAGGTTCAATAATTCTAGACTACTGTTTAAAAATTTGGTAAGTGATTTGCTTTCGGAATTTAGGGTATTTTCTTCTACTCTAAGTCTTTCTTTTTGTGAAAATGAGCTTGAGTGACTCAATAAACTTTTAATTTGAAATGAACTCCATGGTGATAGCATACAAAAAAGGTTTTCTTAGGTATGTACACAGATTTGCATAAAGGATTCTCTAATCCTACTTTTTTGTCTTTTCAAATTTATGGGAAAATCTTATTTTAACTGTCTCCCTTCCTGAAGTATGGACAATAATCCCCATACTTAGCAGATTTTCTGTATGTTCATACGGCAAAACACACATATTGCTCTGAAGTCTTTTTTGTGAACAAAGAGTTACCACATGCCTGCGACTTGGACTTAGATTTCATGATGTTCTTTTTCTCTACTGGAAAGTTTTCTCTTTTAACCTGGTTGAGAGAAAAATACACTTGACTGTGTTCAAAAACTGGATTACATTTCTATTGAAGAAACAAGTACTTAAAGTCTAGTTGAAGGTGGAACACGTGGGTTGGGATGGAGAGCAGAGTGTAGTTTTTCACTAGATGATACATTTTAGATCCTAAAATTTTAAGAGCTATTTCCCCTGAATATTTCACTATAACTGCTACAATTCCTTCTCTGAAAAGGAACCATGTCAAGATCAGAATGGCATGTGGCAAGAGCACCAGCTGTCTGTGGTTCCTAGAAACCCTCTCAGGTGACAGCTTACTAATATCCTGTCAAAATGAAACTACAGTTGACAATGAATCCATTGCAGTAAACTTTAGAACCTGCTAGTCCTGTAGACTAAAGAGTAGAAGTAACTGAAGGAGGTCTTTACTATTCATGAGAAAAGGTATAAACTGCCTTCCAAAACATTTCCAGAAATCTGGTATATTATGTTTCTCAATTATCTGTTTTATTGGTTTTGTAGAAAAGCAGGATAATTTTTAATACTGGCAGGTAGAATTGGAAGGAAGACAACTTTTGTGGTGCACTTCAAAAAAAAACCCACACAACAAAAATTAGATGTATGTTCTATAATTCAAGCACCTTGGAGACATGCAAATGTAGTAAAAATAATAATAATAATAATAGACAAGGTAGTTGAGCATCTTCAGAAAAAAAAATTTAATGATGGCAACATTTAAGTCAACAGTATGTATTAAAAGCACATCTGAATTACCTTTAAAAACACATTTTAAATTATTCAACTGCTACAATGCTATGAAATGACTTTGAAATTCCTACATTTGCATGTTTGTAACATTGATTTTAGGTAGACAAACAGCCAGGATGTTGATCAAATAAAAGAAAAGTTGTTTTAAATTAGTTTTCTTGTTAACTAAAAGCATAATCAGAATGGTGATAATTATGTTCATCATTCATATATCTGAATTGATGAGTGTCATCTAACACTGTTTAGTGATTGAACACAGTGATAGTTTCTGGGGGGTAAAGTGAATATATGATTGCAGCCCAGATGAGTTTTATAGCATAATATATTTGTTGATAACCCTTAGATGCTGCCCGCCAGCCTGGCTGCTTTAGAATCAACCAAAGAGCTTATTTGAAAATACGGAGTTCTGGGCCTCACACCATGAAACTCTGATTCAGTAAATTTATAGTGAAGCTTATGAATATGTATTGTTTTATAAGTTTTCCAGGAAATTCTAATTCAGCATTAGAATTGGAAACCATTAAATAATTTCCTCCATTTTCCCCATCATTCCCCAGGAAACTTGCAGTATCTACTCCCTTTGAAAGACATTACTTTCTATTATATCTAACCTTACGTACATTTGGACAGCTGCCATCAAAAGAAAGCCTTGATATATATTCAAAAAAGGAATTCACATTTGTGTTACACAGATTATGCATCTAGCATGGTGTATATATAGAGAAATTATCTTAAACAACACTTTTAGGGAGATTTCAATATGGCCTTTTAACAGATGAAGAAATAGTTTCAGAAAGATTAAATGTGTCCCACAAGGTCAAGATTTAAACCCTTGTCTCCAAAGCCTTTATTTAGGGTATCATCAATACCATCACTACTTAAGAAAGAGAGATCCAAGGCCTGGAGAACAGGCATGAAATCTTCAGAGGTATTCATCACAGCAAAGAAACAAGGGAACACTAGATGTGTTCATGCTCTCCTTACCACAGTCTCAAGCTTTTTGGACTCTACTTTGTGGCACAATACACACAAATTACTCAAAGAGGTCTGCCTTTCAACACCTTGCTCTTCAGTTACAGGTTTTCTGTAGTTTCACAATCTTTAGGAACTCTGCTTGCTTTCAGGAGGGCTCCCAATCCCTGGACATGCCTTCCTTGAGAAGATGTCCTCTCCCCTTTTTTCTGGGTGAGCTTCTCATTGAGTCAAACAACGGACAAAATGTATGACTTCAGAAGCTAGATCATAAAAGGCATGTACCTTGTGTCCTGCTCAGTGACAAACTGAGCTGCCATGTAAGAAGTCCAATGACTGTGAAGTGGCTACACTGAAGAGGCCACATGGAGGTATCCTAGCTGACAATTTCAGCTGAGACCAGCCTTGTGGGACCTCCATCAAGGACTAGACATGTGAACAAAACAGTCATCTTGGAAGTGGATCCTCTAGTTAAGTCTACTATTCCCTGGCTTGAGGCTCCAAGTTCCCTGCTGTAAAGACAAACAATTCCTGCTGTGTCTTGTCTGAATGTCTGACCCACTAAATTCTTGAGCAAAATAAAATTGTTATACTTTGGTGCCACAAAGTTTGGGGTGGTTATAACGTGGCTGTAGGTTGATTTTATATTGGACCTGGATTCTCTTGTTCCTTTGTAATTCATTAGGCTCCACTCACATGAAATGACATCCCAGATATTAACTGATGCTTTACTCCATTAAGATCTTTGCCTAAAAAGGGGAAAGTTTTGCCTAAACGTGCAGCTCCTTGTCTACTACTCTAGCTGTTCCCTCAAGGCCCAAATGGTCACTTCAGTTAAACCAAGGAGTTCAGCTGTTAGTACATACAGAGGGGGAAATATTCCCTTGGAATAAGGCATGAGGTACATGTCCTTTTATGATCTAACTTCTGTTTTTAGCTTCTGGCCCTGCATCTTTCCTACTTCAAGTTAAAAGCTCTATTAGAATTCTTTACATGATGGTTACCAGAAGGCCTTAACAGTTCCCTCAGCTTAACTAAACTTTAGACAGGCTTCTTCCCAACTCTCGGGCCCTGACCTCCCTTGCATCTTTGCCCTTAAAGAATCCACATGGTCTCATGGCAGAAGTCCCTCCCTGCCCTTCTCCTGGGGCACTCACTTTAAGAAAAGTGTCCTAAATTATTTCTCTGCCCTTTTAAGGTGTAAATCTTTTTAAGGAATCTTTTGCCAATTTTAAGACCCAGAAATGCTTTCTCTAGGACCTGGGAACAATTTATTTGACATTTAATCATCAAGGAAGATAGTGCCCCTAACTTCCATGCTGTGTGTGGGGGGGTGTAGGAATCTAATATTTGCAGGAGGTTGCACACTTTACTCCAATAAAATTACTTCATGTCATGAAGATTCTTCTTTACATTTCCTTTGGCTAAGGCCAATTTGCAAAGACAACTGTGCTATGATTCCCCTGTTGCAGCTCTTAAAACCTCTCCTACCTTTTGTTTCAGCAAAGTTGAGGTAAGACTACATTCTGATATCTCTGTCTTACTATGATGACCTTGAATTGTCTTCCTTCTCTCTTTAATTTTATCCTGTACTATTTTTTTGCTTTGACAGATCTGATTCCAGATAAACAGAGTTCAAAGTTCTATTTTGTATTAGTCTCTTAATTTTGTGACCTTGGCTAAATAACCTAATGTCTGGAAGAGAACTCTAGTGCTGCACAAGGGGCATAGATTGCACATGTAGTCAAATTTAACTGCATTTATGACCTTTGCGACACAAACACATCATTTAAATTCCCTTTTATCTTATTTTCCTCTTTTTTAAAATGGTGATAATAATAAATTTTCATATGATGGCTAATAAAACCGTTTATGTAGAATTATAAGCTAATTTGGTATGTGATAGGGCTTAGGGGTGTTGCAATGCTTCATCTTTAGTCCTTGCTAAATTCATGAATGATTCTGGGAATCCTTGAGAAGAGTCTTCTACCACCAAGAGGCAGAGAAAAACATCAAATATTGAAAGGAAAAAATCAAGCTCTTTGTTTAGGAAGAAATACAAGAAATAAGCTTTACTGGTGGTGATTTACTAGTACTCTGGAAGGTAGAGTAATAACATGGTGAATACCCTTTGCCTTGTCCCTTAGCAGTTTACTCAGGCAACTCAGTGGGACCAAAAAAGAATAATCAGAGGCTCCAGCTGGGCTTGCAATTGAATGACAATATAATATTTATATTTGTCATCCAGGAATAAGATCTGTGGTTTACTGAAACAATTTGAAATATCATATTAAATAATTTATTAATTTTATTTTTATATTCCTTGGGAAAATATAATACATTGCTCTATTTGAAAGCATTTTTTAAAAATGGTTTTTCATTTTAAAATAAAAATGAGGATAAAGGTGACAGCAAATAATGAGAACAGCACAGTTGAAACATCATTTTGAAGTACGTAAATGAAAAATCTCACAGTATTGGTGACCAGAAAAATAGGGAAAATGATCATTTCTTAAATTTGTTCTGTGTACTAGATCACAGGCTAATCTATTTGCATATGTTAATTCAGCTTAAACTCACCACAAATTTATAGAGTAACTTCTGGATTCCCCACGTGATTAATGAGTAAACAGAGGCACTGGGAGATTATATAAAATGTCCTCCATCCCCTATCCACGGCAAGAGAGACTTTACCTGCTTTTCCCTTTCTTTCCAGGCATACAGTGAGACTGTAATTTTCCATGCCTTTTACAGTTACTTAGGGTTAAGTTACTATTGCTGTGTTGTGAGCAGAAATGCCTGATATGAGCCACTTCCTGAGTCATGCACTTAAATGTAGGTGGGAGACCCTTACATCTCTCTTCCTTGCTCCATCGACTTAGGTGACCACATGTTCTAAATGGTTTAGCCACAAAAAAGTGGGTAACCACCATCAGCCTGCAGCAATGTTTCTGCATGGATAATAGTTGCTTTGGAAAGTTAATCCATTCCACAATACTCTTCATTGTAAACTAGAAACAAACCTCTGATAATGCTCAGCATGATGGGAAGGCAGGCTTCCCTGATGACAATTTTTTTAGTCTTTTCCTGTATTTTTCTTCCTTCAAAACTGTAGTTCCAGCCCTTAGCTTGCCCTGTGAGTGTGCGTGTGGATACTTGAATTCTCTTTTTTAGAGGAGTTTAGACAAGACCATACAGATTTTGTTTGGTTTATTAGGCTTTTTACCATCATTCAGTTCTGAAAAGGAAATAGCATATTATTCCTACAGGTGACAGACTTGTCATTTTCCTTACTTGCAGAAACTACCCAAGGAACACAAACATTTTCAAACTGCTCAGATCTTGATGTTCAGCTAAATGAAATGATTGCTAGTTAAAGACCATCAAAGTCCTGTGTGGTTTGTCAATCAGTGAGTGGCTAATAGTGAAAGGACTTTTATAGCTCTGAATATTCCCCGACTATAACTAAGATCCACTTACAGATGTAATTTTTAAAAAATTCCTGGTTGCATACAGCAAAACTATAATAAATGATTCAGCCTTTAAATAGAAATAGAATCCCTGAAAGGTAAAGACTGAATATACTCAGCATATTAATACTTTTCAGATTTTGCTTTGTGAGATGCTTAGCAATTTCAGATGAATTCATATGTTCTGTTATTTGAGGACTTTGGGGATTACATTTTTAAGCATATTGAATAAAATATAGGACATGAACACAAATGTTGATCTTTGAAGAGAAACATTCCATATTTTATCTATCTATCTGTCTATGTAACTATGTATGTATGTATGTATGTATGTATGTATCTATCTATCTATCTATCCATCTATCTATCTATCATCTATCTATCTATCATCTACTATCATCTATTTATCTTTACTGAGGTGATATTGGTATATAACATTAGTTCCATGTATATAATATAATAATTTAATATTTTATACAATGAAGTGGTTACTGCAAAAAGTCTAGTTACCATCCATCACTATACAATTAACTCCCTTCACCTTTTTCATCCACCCTTTAATCCCTCTCTCCTCTCGTAACTACCAATCTGTTTTCTGTACCTATGAATGTTATTTTGGTTTGTCTTGTTTGTTCATTTGTCTTTTAGATTTCACATGTAATTGAAATTATACAGTGTCTTTCTCTGACTTATCTCACTATTATATCCTTAAGGCTACCGATGTTGTCACAAATGGCAAGATTTAATTCTTTCAAATAGCTGAACCATTGTGTATATATACCACATCTTTATCGATTCATCCATCAGTGGTCACTTAGGTTGTTTCCATATCTTGGTTATTGTAAAGAATGCTGCAAGCTAAGTGGGCATTAATCTTTTCAAATTCTTGTTTTCATTTTCTTCAGAGAAATACTCAGAAGTGAAATAGCTAGATCATATGGTAGTTCTATCTTAAGGTTTTGAGGAATATCCATACTGTTTTCCATAATGGATGCACCAATTAACATTCTCACCAATAGTGCACAAGAGTTGCCTTTTCTCCACAACATCTGCAGCACTTGCTATTTCTTAACTTCTTGATAATAGCCATTCTAATTGGTATGAGGTGATGTGTCATTGAGGTTTTGATTTACATTTCCCTTATGATTAGTGACATTGAGCATCTTTTCATGTGCTGTTGACCATCTATTTGCCTTTGGAAAATGTCTATTTAGATTCTCCACTCACTTATTAATCAGATTTGGATTTTGTTGTTGTTTTTATTGAACTGTATGATTTTCAAATATATTTTGTATATTAGCCTCTTATTGGATATATGTTTTGCAAATAGCTACTCCCAGTCAGTAATTTGCCTTTATTTTGTTGATGGTTTCCTTTGCTGAGCAGAAACTTTTTAGTTTGATGTAGTTCCATTGTTCCATATTTATATATTTATATATACATTTCTGTGTGTGTGTGTGTGTGTGTGTGTGTGTGTGTGTGTGTGTGTGTGTATCTGTGTATGTAATCACCAAAAGTGATGTCAAGGAGCTTGCTGCCTATGTTTTCTTCTAGGAGCTTTATGATTTCTGGTCTTACATTCAGATATTTAACCCATTTTCAGTTAATTCTTTTGTATGTACAAGATAGTAGTCTAGTATCACTTTTTTTCCATTTGTCCAGTTTTCCCAATACCATTTATTGAAGAGACTGTCCTTTCCTCATTGTATATTCTTGCTTCCTTTGTCATAAATTAATTGGTCATATTTGTGTGGGTTTATTTCTGAGCTCTCTATTCCATTCTATTGATCTATGTGTCTGTTTTAATGAGAGTACCATACTGTTTTAACCACTATAGCTTTGTAGTATTGTTTGAAAACAGGAAGGGTGATCTCAAGATTAATTTGGCTATTTGAGCTTTTTTGTGGTTCCAGGCATATTTTAGAATGATTTGTTCCAGATACATTAAAATTATCATTGGAATTTTGAAGGGTTTGCATTGACTCTGCAGGTGGTTTTGAGTAATATGGACATTTAAACAATATTAGTTCTTCCAATTCATAAACATGGAATATCCTTCCATATATTTGTTTTCAGATCCTTTCATCAATGTCTGATATTTTTTAGAGTACAGGTGATTCACTTCCTTGGATAAATTAAATTCAAGTTATTTCATTATTTTTGATTTGATTGTAAAAGGCATTGTTTTCTTGATTTTCCTTTTGGATAGTTCATTATTAGCATACAGAAATGCAATAAATTTATATTGATTTTGTATGGTATGAGTTTACTGAATTCATTAATTAGTTATAATGGCTTTTTGGTGCAGCCTTTAAAATTTTTTTATGTATAGCATCAATTGTCTGCAAATAGTAAGTTTTACTTCTTTCTTTTCCAATATGGATCTTTTATTTATTTTCTTGTCTGATTGCTGTGGCTAGGATTCTAATACTATCCTAAATAAAACTGGTGGGAATGAGCATTCTTGTCTTGTTCCTGATCTTAGAAGAAAAGCTTTCAGCTTTTCACCACTGAGTAGGATACTGTGGGTTTGTTATATATGGCCTTTATTATATTGATGTATAGCCCCTATACTCACTTTATTAAAAATGTTTATCATAGATGGATGTTAAATTTGTTACATACTTTTTCTACATCTATTGAGACAGTCATATAATTTCATCCTTCATTTTGTTTATCACATTGTATCAACGTGTATCACATTGATTGTTTTGTGTATGTTGAGTCATCTTTATCTCACTGGAATAAATCTTACTTGCTCATGGGGTAGGCTTCTTAATGTATGGTTGAATGTGGATTACTGATTTTTTGTTGAGAATGTTTGCATCTATGTTCACCTAAGATATTGGTTTCTAATTTTCTTTTTTATGGAGTGTCCTTCTCTAGTTTTGGTAACACAGTAATGTTGGTTTTGTAAAATGAATTTGGAAGTGTTCCTTCCTCTTTAAATTCATGCAAGAGTTTGAGAAGTATAGGTATTAAAATTTGAACTTTTAGTTGAATTCTCCAGTGGGATTTTGTTTGTTGGGAGGGTTTACATTACTGATTCAATCTCCCTGCTAGTACTTGGTCTACTTAGATTTTTCTATTTCTTCATGATTCAGTTTTGGAATATTGCATGCTTCCAGAAATTTATTCATTGTTTCTCTCTTGTCCAGTTTGTTTGTTTAAGCAATTGTTCATAGTAGTCTCTTACAATCTTTGTGTTATATCAGTTGTAATTTGCCTTTCAGTTCTGATTTTATTTATTTGAGCCTTCTTTTTTTTTTTTCTTGGTGGGTCTAGCTAAAGATTTGTCAAGTTTGTTTATCCTGTCAAAGAGCTAACTCTTGGTTTCAGTGATTTTTTTTCTGTTTATTTTTTGTCTCTATTTTATTCATTTCCACTCTGATATTTATTATTTCTTTCCTTTTACTAACTTTGGATTCATTTGTTATTCTTTTCCTAGTTTCTTCAGGTATAAAGTTAGATTATTTATTTGAGAGTGTTGTCTTTTTGAGGTAGACCAATATTGCTATGAACTTCCCTCTTACAGCTGCCTTTGCAATTTTGATTTCCATATACTTGGGTTATTATATCTCCATTTTCATTTGCCTCAACGTATTTTTTTCACTTTTGATTTATTTCCTGAACCATTGGTTGTTCAGTAGCACATTGGTTAATTT
This sequence comes from Manis javanica, assembly GCF_040802235.1. Classification (NCBI taxonomy): domain Eukaryota; kingdom Metazoa; phylum Chordata; class Mammalia; order Pholidota; family Manidae; genus Manis; species Manis javanica. Next base: position 59,141,285 of record NC_133166.1, read on the forward strand.
CCACATATCTATGATTTTTTCTAGTTTTTCTTGTAATTGACTTCTACTTTCATACACTGTGGTCACAGAAGATTCTTGATATGATTGTAATCTCCACAAATTTATTGAGAATTATTTTGTGGCTTAATATTTGATCTGTCTAGGGTAGTGCTACATTTCAGAAGAATGGATATTCAGGTGCTTTTGGACAGACTTTTCTGTATGTATCTATTAGGTTCATCTGGTCTAATGTGTCATTTAAAGCTGATGATTCCTCATTGAATTTCTGTCTGGATCTATCTGTTGATGTAATTGAGGTATTAAAGTACCCTGCTATTATTTTATCACAGTAAATTTCTCCCTTTAGGTCTTTTAATATTTACTTTATACATTTAGGTGCTACTATATTGGGTGCATAAATATTTATAAATGATATATCCTTTTGTTTGATCGACTCCTTTATCATTACATAATGTCTTTCTTTGTTTCTTATTATAGTTTTTGTATAAATGTCTATATATATAATATATATATATAAAGTCTAAATACACACACACACACACACACACACACACACACACACACACACACATGGGTATAGGTATAGTTACTCAAGCTTTCATTTCATTTCCATTTGCATGGAAAATCTTTTTCCATCTCTTCACTTTCAGTTTGTGTATATTCTCAGACCTAAAGTGAGTTTCTTATAGGCAACAAAACGGTCTTTTATTTTTATCCATTCAGCTACTTTACATTTTTTATTGGATAATTTAGTCCCATAAAGTAATTATGATAGGTATGTTCTTATTGCCATTTTGTTAATTGTTTTCTGATTGCTTTTGTAGTTCCTCTCTATTCCTTTCTTCTTCTCTTGCTCTCTTGTGGTTTGGTGATTTTCATTAGTGTCATGTTTAGGTTTCCTTCTCATTATCTTTTGTACTACTGCAGGTTTTTGTTTTTGTTTTGTAGGTACCATGAAGTTCACATATAACTAATTGATTATATCATGAAATTGTGCCTATTAAGAGTAAGCAGATGCTTCTGGTGAAACATCTTAAGAAAGAGTGAATGAGAAATATGTTCTACATTTGATATAGAGAAGTAAGTTAATGAATACTTTTTAGAGAATTGAGTCCTTATCATCCTGTATGGATGGTGTCTTGAGACTCAAACTTCTTTGGGTCTCTTTGTAGTCCCTGGTCAAAAGTCTTGGCAGAAAGCCAACACAATTGAGACAAGGTCCAGGCAGTAATTTCTAACCTATCATTACTCTTGTCTATCTTATAAAATAACTCAGTGAAGAGGTCATCTATCTTGAGGACTAAAATGGAAAAGAGGAGGAAAATATATTCTCCCTCCCTCTGTAACATTGTATTACATTTGCTCAGTTACATAGCTTCCATAAGTGTGTAATTTCTTATTCCTTTTTCTCGTCAAAAGGTAATCCAAAATTGTAGATAGATTAGAACTAGGAATTGAATCATGGGGGCTAGAGTGCTAACATTCTGTATAGAGACATCTAACAGTCCAAATTCAAGTGTGAGCTATAAATACAAAGACAGAAGTGGAGAAAGAAGATATAAGCAAAAATACATGAAGGTTGAGAAAGACAATTTCATATTTATTCATAGTTCAGTTAAAATCCCGCATCTTTTATAATTTTTCCCAGATAATTCTTTCAAAAGAAATGACTCTTTATATAATTCTGTTGTATTTTGTTTGCTGATTGTAATTGAAAGATGCATCTAGACTTGGACAAATAAAGATAAAAGAAAGGTATGGGAGAGAGTTTATATAGCAAGTAATGGTGTGTTTTGATGGCTCATTTCTCATACTAGGTGCGTGATATGTGGGTGAATCAACCTGGTTTAAAGATACACAGCTAATAGGGACACAGCCTTTCTATGGTGGTTTGCCTCCTATGACAGACGCAGCCTGGATCTGTGGTGATGCTTTTGGCTGCATAATGAGTGAGTGAACCAATGAACCACTGAACCAGATAATGAATCAGTGTTGGGCCTGATTACATCTTAAATGCATATTAAGCATTTAACCTCAATTGTAAGTAGTATTGGAAAAGAACCTAAAATGATTTACAAGTTTCATTTAAATAAAAAGAAACCTTTAAAATCTAAGCAAATGGAGATCACTCATGCAAAGTACTATACCAACTGACACACAGTAGGTATCTAACAAATGTTCTTTCCCTCCTATTAAATGTTGGTCAAATCTGAACTTCTGCCAACTATTAATGCTTATGTATACAAAATTCTTCACTGATTTTTGTTTACAAATGATTCAAATTTATGGCCCTGAAATACCAAAAGTGGTTTTGTTTTTAAATAGCTTTATTGATATATAATTGATACATTAAAGAACTGTACATATTTAGTGACTACGATTTGGTGAGGTTGGGTATATGCAAACACCCATGACAACATCACTAAAATCAAGCTTATATATGTATAAGCTTGGGAGATACATATATCTCCCAGAGTTTCCTTGTATCCATATTTTGTGCATGTGTGGTAAAAACATTCAACATGAAATTTCAACAATTTGACACACTTAATACTCTATTGCTATCTATAGGTACTATGTTGCATACCAGACCTCTAGAATTTATTTATCTAGCATAACTGAAAATTTACATACATTGAATAACAACTCTCCATTCCCTAACTCCCTATCCTCTGGAAACCACTTTTGTATTCTCTATTTCTATGAGTTTGACTATTTTAGATACCTTAACAAAAATAAATAAAAGGTTTTTAACATGATATCCTATAAAGAAGCTGAAATCTTAACCCACATTTTTATGAAATAAGTATAATAATCAGTTTACTATAATTCAAATAATCAATAATTTGCTGAATCTATTGATTCAAAGCTGAGTGTCCCATCAGAGAGTGGGACCAACACCTTTACAGAATGTTGACAGTTTCTCAAAGGAATGAAGGAAGGGATGGAATTTATTGAGAACTGGAACTTGATTAGGTTTGGAGAAAGATCATAATTTTTTTCTTTGTGGAAACAATAAGGAAAATATTTTGAAGTAAATGATTCAAACAGTTTTAGGCTGCAACCTGTCTTTTGATGAGTATTGCAGCAATTCCTGTAATACAAAATGCAAGCCATTTGCCTGGGCATGCAGCTTTCAGAAAATAAACTCATCATAATAATGATAGTGTAATAGCAAAGTTAGGCTGATGTATATAGTAAGGTATAGATATAGTTCTCAGTGACCAGGCTGCATATGGAGATGAATAGTTTCATTTCTCAGTATGATTCCTATTTATGTGTCTCTGTGCTAGGAATGTACAATGGATGGAAGAGCATCTACCTTCCAAGATCTCACAGATTCATGATAACTCAAAAGAAAAGCACTAATAGTTTTTCTACTATGATGTTGATATTGTAGATACAGAATAAGAAGTTCAGAAAAAGAAACTCAGTGATACTGGGAAATAACAGTGAAGTTTCCTCTGAAGAGTTAGTATCTAAGTTGAGCTTTGAAGGACAAGCAGGAGTAACTGAGTTAAGTTCAGGAGGGCTAGGAAGTTATATTCCAGGAAGGAAAAATAGCACACACAAATGCTGCCAGGTGTGGAAGAACTCAGTGAGCTCAGAGAACTAGTATGGCTTGGCTGATAAGCTGTATTCAAAGACAGCATAAGAAAGCTTGGACCACTGAAGAACCTTGAATACCATACTAGTTTTGTGGCTTTTTGTGTAGT